>NC_090937.1:1566360458-1567610458 GCF_040938575.1 Ambystoma mexicanum | reverse complement strand
CTGGGGTGTGCCCCACCGTCGGAAGAGGCGATCCACTAGATCCTGCCGTAGTTCCCACTCGTGGCACGAGCGCAGCTCCCTGCTGAGTGAGTCGGCGATGGTGTTTATCCCTGCCAGATGAAACGGCACCAGAAACATCCTTTGGGCGGCGGCCCAATGCCACAGGTCCTGCGCCTCCTTGTACAGTGCTGGGGACCTGGTTCCGCCCTGTTTCCTGATGTAAAACATGGTGGTGGTGTTGTCGGTGAAGATCCTCACCACCTTGCCCTTGAGGGACGGAAGGAAGGACCTGAGGGCCCAGAACATTGCACGGAGCTCCAGGACGTTGATATGGAGGGACTTCTCCGTCGGGAGCCAAAGGCCTCTTGCGTGCAGATTTTCGGTGTGCGCTCCACACCCTTCCAGGGCGGCATCCGTGGTCACCGTCTCCTGGTGGTCTGGGGTCTGGAAGTCCATGCCCGCCGTCAGATGCGCGCGGGTGCCCCACCACCGGACCGCTCGGCGGAAACTCTCGTCGAGTGTGATCCTCTCCTCGAAGCCGCCCGTCGTTTGGATCCAGCGCGCGTCCAGGAACTCCTGCAACGGGCGCATCCGGAGCCTGCACATGGGAATGCGGTAGATGCAAGAAGACATCATTCCGAGGAGGGACTTGATGGACCACACCTTGGCCGCGTCGGAAACCAACATCCGCTGTACCTTGCCCAGGATGGGCCTGGTCCTTTCCTCCGAAGGGGAGGCCAGAAGGGACACTGTCGAGCTTCGCTCCCAGAAACAGTGCGTTTTGTGCGGGTACCAGGTGGGACTTGGCGTAGTTCACGGAGAATCCCAGGTCCGTGAGAAGCTGGACGGTCCTTGCCGTGTGCTCCACGGCGAGCTCCCTCGTCTTGGCTCGGATGAGCCAGTCGTCCAGGTAGGGGTAGACGTGGATCCCCTCGCGGCGCAGCTGCGCCGCCAACGGTGCTAGGCACTTGGTAAATACCCTGGGTGCCGACCGTAGTTCGAAGGGGAGGGCTTTGAACTGGTAGTGACTCCCTTGGACCACAAACCTGAGGAATTTTCGGTGCCCCTTTAGGATGGGAATATGGAAGTAGGCATCCTCCAAATCCAACGACGACAGGAAGTCTCCTTCCTCCAGCTGACCCAGGACGTGCTGGAGGGTGACCATCTGGAACTTCTGCGCCTTGATGAACTTGTTCAGACGATGCAGGTCTAGGATGGGGTGCCATCCTCCCGTCTTCTTCACGAGGAAGTATCTCGAGTAAACTCCGGAGCCCCGAAGCCTCTTTGAGACGAGTTCGATGGCGCCCTTCCTGAGCAACGCCTTTACCTCCAGGAGAAGCTGAGGGACGTGAAGCTCTTTTCTGGCCACGGGGGGGACGCGCGGGCACCTTCTCTGAAACTCGAGCGCGTGGCCCCGGGCTAAGGCATCCAGCACCCAACGGTCGGTGGAGATGGACTCCCACACGCTGACGAAGCTCGCCAGCCGGCCTCCCACCGGGGTGCTTCGGTGGGGGCCCGACCCCAGGGCTGGTTCAATCCTGTTTCGACAAGGCTTTGCCGCCTTGACCTCCTTGGCGACGACGGCGGGGTCCGCCAGACTTGCCTCGTCCTCTGTAGGCCTCCTGAGACGACGAGCGGGCCGCTTGACGGTAGGTAGCGAAACCGCCGCCGGAACCTTTGGAGGCGCCCTTGCTTCCGCTGCTCCGAAAGGGCGTCCGTCGTTGCTGTAGAACCCCCAGGGCCCGGGCCGTCTCAGTGTCCGCTTTAATGGCCTGAAGGGAATCGTCCACTGTTTTCCCAAACAGGTTGTTCCCATCGAACGGCATGTCCAGGACTCTGGTCTGTACGTCTTGACGGAAGTCCGTAGCCTTGAACCATCCACGCCGCCTAAGGCACACGCCGTTGCCCAACTGGCGAAACCCAGTGTCGGCGATGTCCGTCGCAATAGTGATGGCGTGGTCCAACGCCACCTCACCTTCCTGTAGGATCTCCAGGGAATCCGCCCTCTTGTCGTCCGGTAGGAAGTCCAGCAGGGGAGCCAGTTTGTACCATAGCTCCCTGTTGTAGCGGGCCACGATAGCCAAGGCGTTGGCCGCTTTAAGCGTCGTCGCTGCAGACGAGATGACCCCTGCGTCCCATAGCGTCCAATTTCTTTCCCTCGCCGTCCGGTGGGGAAGTCGATGTGGAGGCCGCACCCACCCCCCCCCCGCTTTCTTCCTGGCCGCTGCGGAGACGACGGAGTCCGGGGTAGGCTGCGCCCGGAGGCACAGGGGGGCCGCGTCCGGGACCCCGTACTTCTTCTCGTACCGGTCTCTTCTAACTGGCGTCGTGGAAGGGTTCTTGAGGAGGGCGAGGCCCTCATCCCAAATGTCGTCCAGTAGAGGCACCGCGAGGACCGTCTTCCTTTTGGCCTCGCGCCGTTGATAAAGGAATCCTTCCTTTTTCTTCTCCTCAGGGCAGAGTTGGAAAAGCTCGGATGCCCTGGCGATCATGGAGTGGAACGATCCAATCTCGTCGGGCAGAGAAGCCCTGGTGGGAGGGGACGACGGGAGATCCTCGTTGTATACCTCGGCGTCCGTACCCGTCGCTGCCGTGTCAGTCCCCGTATCATCTCCTCGGGTCGACGGGGAGGAGGGCTGGACGGGTCGCGACGGCTGAAAAGGAGGTGGAGGGCGAATCCTTCTTTTCTTGGGCGGGGGAACACCAGAAGGTCCCGGTTCAGGATCCCCCGACGGGAGAGGTTCCTCCGTCGGCAACGGTAGTCTCGTCCTCATCTCTGAGCATAAGGACTGTTTAGCCAACAAAATGGCCGCCGAGTTGTCTTGCGGTGCTGGCAGCGGGGAATCCGACGGGCGATCAGTGGCCCCGTCGGCACCCTCGACGATGTCGTCGTCACCTGCGTCGGGATCCATCCCGACGGGCTGGTCTTCATCCACGCCAAGGCCGTGGCTTAAGACCTCGATCAGCTCTTCCTCTGAAGCCGAATCTACGACGACGCCCTGCCCCCCCTTTTTCTTCCCCGCCGGGGATTTCACGGGGGTCCTATCGATGGGCACAAAAGAGGACTCCCTCCGAGGTGGCAGGGAGACTGAGCCCCGAGGTCGCCACCACTGGTGTAGCCTCCACAGGCTGAGCCAGGGCCGCCGCGACAGTATCGATAGGGGGCTTGGCCGGATGGATTAAGGCCTTCACCACCTTAGGTGCGCTCACCGCCTTATCCTTGAGGAGGGGGGACGGACACTGCCTCACTCCCCCTCCGATGGGGCCTTCGAGCTTGACCGGGGCCTCTCCAGGAGCTTCGCCGGGTGCTCGCCCTTCCTCTTACCCGACCCAGAGCGTTGGCTCGTGGCTGAAGGTGCCGGGGAGGGTGCGCCCTGCCTGGCGCCCGTAGAGCCAGACCATTCGGCGCTCCCGGTGCCAGCGGACTCGCGGTGCTTGGCCTTGTGTTGGACCCCCGTCGCCGGGGCGTCCTCAAAGGTCTTAGAAGACCGCTCGGATATCTTCCTCTTCTTCTCGCCCGACGGGCTCTTCCCTTCCAGCCAGTTGGCGAGGCGTTGGTGGCGGTCCTTCATGGTCCGCTCCGACATATTGCCGCAAAACGCACAGTCCTTCTCCACGTGTGTCTTGTCCTCATGTAAGCAGTAGAGACAAAAGGAGTGTTCGTCCTCCTTAAAGACGTTCTGCAGCAGGCATCCAGGGCAGACCCTGAACAGCTTTCCGGGCATCGAGCTTCCCTTCTCCTGGGCCATGTCCGGGCCTGAGAAGCTTCTGGAGTCCTCCAAAACGTAGCTCGACGAAATCTTCACCCTTGAGGGGCGCAGACGAATCCGACACGGGTCCCCGTTGATCGGATGGAGAGTCGGTGGAGCTTGAGGCTCTTTTGACCGGAAAAAACGAAGTTTTGAGAAAAGAACGTGAAAAATAGCACTAACGCTCGAGAGCAATAGCACGAGGATCCCAACACATGAACGTGCGGTAAAAATCTGAAGATGGCTGCCAGAGGCGGTGCTTAGGTAGAGGGCAGTCATTGGCTGTGGTCAGTATGACGCAGAGACCAGTGATTGGTTATTACTACGAAAGACAGATCAAAAACGAAACTGATACTGGTTTTTTTCTTTACCGAGGATTCCCAGCCTGACGACGGGGAATATTCATGAGCATGTGAATCCATGCCAGACCCCATGCTGGAGAACAGTCGTTTATCCCAGAGAAGGTATTTAAACCTTGGGACAGCTTACAAAGCTTCCCTGTGTCACTGCACTGAGGGTGCGGTGCAACAAAAATACATGAAAAAGGCTCAACCTCTCCAGGTTAAAAAATCAAGTTCTCAAAATCCAGTAAAGTTTCTGGGGGTCTCTAATGTGAAGGGAATTCACACATTTATGAGAATTCTCCCCAAGAGGCATTAATGAAGTGTTTCCCCACCAGTCTTGTGACAGCATGTTGTACAGGCATGGCAGCTTGCTGGGAGGCAAGACCAACATTGCCATAAGATGAGAACCAAGGTTGGCGGGCCAACATCTGGGCCACCAGAATCATTGTGACTGGTTCCTGGTGCATCTTGTGCACCATCTTGTTGAGCAGGGGATTTTGGGGGTGGGCGTGGGTACACTAGGTGGGGCAGCGTAGACAAATTTCCCCGACCATGTTATCCAGAGCACGTTCCCCTAGGAGCGGTTCTGCAGGTACCTGGAGGTGTTATCTGGGCATTGTGCGTTCTCCAGAGTTGCGAACAAGTCCATCTCTGGGAAGCCCCAAACTGCGAAGACATTGACAATGTCTTTGTGTAAGCGCCACTCGTACTTTACAGGTAGTTGCAAGTCTGAGTACGTCTGCCAGAAGATGGAGTTCCCCTGGAATGTGTTGTGATCAGAGGAATATCTTGCGTTTGAGAGCCCATTTCCATATGTTCTGAGACAGTTTCGATAGCCCTGGAGAGCGAATGCCCCCTTGTTTGTTGCTGTGGTACGGACCGTGAGGACTAGGAGCATCTTCCCCTGGAGGTGTGTTTGAAATGCTTTCAGGGCCTTGAACAATGCTAGCAGTTCCTACAGGTTTATGTGGTTTGCTACCGCTGGGTACCACAAGCTGTGCACCGCCTGATTAAGGAGGCAAGCCTCTCCACCCTATCGGAGATGCGTCCATAGTGAAAATAGCTTCTACTGCGGGGGTGGAGAAAGTCTTCCATTGCATGAGGTTTTCCCTTGACCACCACTGCAGAGTGAACAAGGGCTGCGCCAAGACAACCACTAGATCTTCCCATTGTCTGCTTACCTGACCATTGGCTAGATAAATGCAGGAGGCCATCATCCCCAACAGTCGCATCGCCTTGCGTACGGTCACCTCGTGACTAGCCACATAGTGCGGGATCTGGAACAGCATGTTTCGATCCCTCGGAGGCAAAGACGAAGCCGTCTTTGGTCTGAATTAGAGACCCCAGAAATTGCTCGACTTGGCTGGGGTCTATGCTGGACTTTCTAGTTGATTGAGAACCCTAGACTGATCTATCGCCTTCTGGTGTTTATTAGGCATGTTACGTATGATTCTCTTATTAGCCAGTCGTCAAGGTAAGGGTAGACTGGATAGACTGCCTGCGTAGGTGAGCAGCTACTACCACCAGTACCTTCGTAAACACCCGTGGGGCTGAGGCAATGCCGAAGGGAAGGACCTTGAGCTGGTAGTGCTTGTCCTCCATGAACCTTACATACTCTGTGCGCTGGCAACATTAAAATATGAAAGTATGCATCTTTCATATCCAATGTTGCCATGTAGTCCCCTGCACCAGCAGTGGGATTACTTCCTGCAATGGTGTAATTCTGAAATTTTGCGGTCTGACATTTGTTCGCTGGGTGCAAATCTAATAGGGAGCATGGGGAGATCCTTTTTGGGTACAAGGAAGTAAACTGAATAAATACCCTCGTTTACCTGATGAATGGGGACTACATGGCGCCCTTTTCCTGAAGAATTTGTACATCTTCCAGCAGTATTTGCAGGTGAGCTGGTGAGAGGTGTCTGCTCTTTGGTGGATGGTATCGAGGGGGCAGTGGACCTTGATGCAATAACCGTGGGCGACGTCTTGAGCACCCACTGGTCTGATGTGACCCCCTCCCATGCGTGAAGGAATGACAACCATCCCCTGAATGGGGGTGGCATCGGAGGGGACCCAGATTGGCTAGTCATTTTGATGCGCAGGCCGTGGCGCCTCTTGGGGTAGAGGTTCTGCCTCTACCCTTGCCTCTGTGCTGCCCCCTTTGCTTGTATTGGCTGCTGCCAGCTGAAGCTTACCCAGAGGGCCATGGGGTACCTCCAGCGCCATACTGTCCGTGTATAGATCGGGAGAAGGATTGACCCCGACCGGGACAGCAAGAGTTTGCACCTACCTCCCCGTGATTGAAAAGGTTTGGCTGTGATTTGGTTGAGAGATTGGAGGGTCTCCTGCTCTCTTTTTGCCGTTTCCAAGGAGTCATCCACAGCCTTACCGAACAAGTTGGACTCTTCCACGAGCTGGTTTATCAAGGAGGCCAGAGTCTCTGGGTTAAAACCAGAGTTCTTTAGCCAGGCGTGCCTCTTGAGGAGAGTACACTGTACGTGTGTCCTGCCCCCTCTGCAGCATCTAGCGCTTTAAGGATTTTGTGGGTCACCTGCCTTCCTTCAGATATGACCGCCAGTAGGCGTGATTGCACGGCTTCAGGGACCCCCTTGGAGACCTTCTTGAAACAGGTTCCACTGCACATCGCTATAACTCGTGAGAAGAGTAGCATTTGGAATTTTGGTAGACTATGCTGCCGACGTGGTGACATTTGCCAAGGGCATAGAGTTTTGTTTTTTTACCTCCGAGTTGCACAGAAATACCACAAAGCATTAGTTCAGCAGATTCACATTTACACAGGAGTTATAGAAGCACTACAGAAGCAGTTTACAGGCATGTTATATTGAAGAGCATTTACACTGTTCCGTTTTCACTAATTTTCGGTTCACTCCTGCTGCTCAAGTATTGGCGGAATCCCCATATCACTTGGTCTGTTGTGGCTGGGAAGCAAGCTAGAGTAGACTTCCTCCTGGTCATTTACCCACACCATGTCATTTACCCATTCCTCAGTTGTTGGGGGTGCCATCGTTTTTCAACCTCATTAATATGGCGCACTTAGCCAGTAGGCGACCAATGGTAATAAGCTTGCGCTTCGATACATTCATTTTAAGTATACAGCCAAATCTACATATCGATCGCTCCCAGTTCACCAAATGCTCCACTATAGCTTTAAGTGCCTCACAGACCACACCCCAGTATTCAAAGAGCTTCCTGCAGGACCATAACATGTGTATCAAGTCGGCTTCTTTGCTCCTACACCTACGGCATTTCCCTGTGGCTTCAAGCATGCTCTTCAAGCAAGCTGGTGTGAGGAGTACTCCGTTTAGTACTTTAAAGATGATGTGCCTAAACCTGGAATTAAGCGACACCGTTTCGTGAGGCTGCACAGTTGTGACCAGTGAGAATCTGAATAAGCGCCCCTAGGTCCCTTTCCCAGCCCCCACTAACATCGGGCACTTGCACCCCCCTTGTTTCCAACACCATGCTATACAATGTGGAGGCAGTCTTCTTGGTCGTCCCAGTCGAGGTTTTGTAACTGAGGCATGGATGAGACTCTGGTTCTTGTGGGAATCCCTCCCATGCTACTGCAATTGTAGATCTGAGTCGAAGATATTGCAGCTTCTGCAGTGAGATTTTCCTCCCCCTTCCCACATCTGAAGCTTGATGTCCTCCCAGGGTGTAAACTGGCCATTTTGATACAGGTCTCCAAACTGTAGAACACCCACCTCCCACCACTGTGTAGATAATGATTCTGGATGGCAACCTGCTTGGCCCAGTCAACAGATTGGCAGTTGGGGGACTGTAAATGACAACTCTAGCTAACAAATCAGTACTCCTCCAAAGTAAGATTGCTAATAAGAAATCCACCTTACCGAACCAGGCAACCTCTCAATACCTAATGACTCACCAGACCAATTCAACTTCCCCAAAGTTTCCGCACTTGAAGTTGAGAAAATTATTTCTTCTCTGAAACCCTCTAAATGCCAGGGAGACAACTGCCCAGCTCAATTAAGGATGCAACCACAGACCTTGCAACTTTCATTTCCAAACCTATCAATGCCTCTATCTCAACCAACATCGTTCCAAGTAATTTAAAAGTCTTGGGTCCTACCTTTGTTAAAAAAGCAAACACTGGACCCCTACATTCCGACTAATCACAGTCCAATTACCACGGTGCCTTTTTTACAAATACTCGACAAAGTATTGTACCTTCAAATACAGTGGTACCTTGAAACTAACTATCTACTAGGCGTCCGCCAATCAGGTTTCATGGCACTTAAATGGCACCAATTGATTTAAAACACAAATGGAGAAACTCGAGGATAAAGGAAACACTGCCATGCTACTCCTTGACCTGTCAGCTGCCTTTAACCTGGTGGACGATGAAGTTTTGTGCAAACACCTTGCATCAGCAGCTCACTTCTCCAAGGACGCAATAGCTTGGGTGCAATCCTTCCTAAATAACAGGACTATGAGAGTCTTCTCCCCTTCAGCCTCAGCCGACCCGATACCCATAACCTGTGGCGTACCACAAGGCTCTTGTATCTCACCTACCATGCACAACGCCGCTTTGACAAATTGGATAATCTGGGTGTCACCCACACTAATTATGCAGCTCATACCCCTTTCGGGCAATTACCTAAAGGACATGGCCCTTGTGAACAAAATGTACCTCCTCATTCAGGCATGGATGGCAACCCATGGCCTCTGCCTGAAAGACAAAACCGAGCTCCTGCTTTTCGGTACCGCTGCCAACCAAAAACTCAATACAGACTAGACTACCTTCAACATTGATGGAAACCTTATCAAGGTCGTAAAGGAAGTAAAAACTCTAGGTTTTTATCTCGACTCTTTCCTGACCAAACAAGTAAACAGTATGGCATCAGCAACTTCTTAGGACGAAAGTAGCAGGACTTGCAGGATCGCTTGTCGTGGTCACGAGGTAAGCACCTATTGCATTTGCGAAGGGTCTTCTATGGGTATTTTCCGTTGCAAGATGAACAAAACTCAAATTGAGTCCTTGCCATAACAGATTAAATGCGGCAGCCAGACCAGGAAAGGGAGAGGGGGGGGGGGGTTGTTCGTGAGGCAATGCATTCTCCAAAGAATCAAGCAAGGGCCTCACCGCGTACTGTAAGGGCCTGGCCGGAGGGCTGAGGCCACATGGTTGACAATCGCTGCACCAGTCGCTGAAACAGCAGTTGGATGTTGTCCGTGCAGAGATCCACAAAGTGGTTTAAGAGAAAGACTAAACAACCATCGGTCGTGGGACAACAAACAATTACTTTAGCAATATCAACTTTGACGGGCTCTGCATAAGGCGAGCAAATAGTTGGGTGGAAAAAAAAAAAACTATCTTGGGGACCGACGCGTGAGGTATTCTGGGTACACTACACATCACTGATAGTGTTACAGTCACGGCCATGCCAGCGTCCTCTCAAGCCTTCAAAGTAAGATGCAATAGTCTGCGATTACCACTAGATGCCGGACTTTATACACAGCATGTGAATCTAAGCAGATTAACAAGCATCAGAAACTACTATTTCTCAAACCCCAGCCAGAGTAACTGCTTAATGTATTATGATTGTTACCCAGGAGCTGCATTTCATTTCTTGCTCACCATTATTTCAAAGTCTATATTATCGGCAAAAGAATTTTATCAAACAGGCAAGAGCTGGGAATCTAACGAAGACTGCCTTGCTTATATATAGAAGCTATTAACTAATAAGCAATGCATAGATTAAAATGGAGAAGTCCTCGTACCAAGACCAAGTTTCCCATGGGAAAAAGAAAATAAAGGTGATTTACATTAGTTTATGAGCATTACTTCTAACTGAAGCATTCGAGTCATAACTTTACAGTGTTTAGTTAACGCAAAAGGGACATTTTACATTTTCAAACACATAATGAAGCAAGTGGCTGTCAGAGTAGCAAAGCTGTGTCCAGATTCTGAAACAGTACACTAGGCAGTGACAATCATGGATCACAAAAAGGCCAAGTAAGAAGCCCATTTCATTTAAATGCAGTCATTTCAAAGAAGGCCACAGTCCTTTCAAGGGGACATATTGCTGTTAAATTATTTTGATTTGTACAAAGCCA
Organism: Ambystoma mexicanum; assembly: GCF_040938575.1. Taxonomy (NCBI): domain Eukaryota; kingdom Metazoa; phylum Chordata; class Amphibia; order Caudata; family Ambystomatidae; genus Ambystoma; species Ambystoma mexicanum. The sequence goes on along the minus strand of NC_090937.1, from coordinate 1,567,600,269 downwards.
ACAGAGACGGCAAAAGTAATTCAAGAAACAAATACACATAGTGGAACTGCAGTGCATGATCAACATTAACCCATGAAGTAATGTCTAAACCCAACTGTCCTAAGCATCCAATCCTAATATAATAAAAAGAAGCTAGTATTAAGGACTTACCAGGAGATCTACTAGTTTTGCTTGACGAACGTTCACCAGATGCTGTCTTTCGGTATCTAGGACTAGATCTTGATAAACGTCTTGGGCTCCTGGAACGCCTTGGACTGCGACGAGATGCACGCCTGGGGCTTCGGCTTCTGCTTCTGCTTCTTGTTCTACGACGTGCAAATTTCTCAGGGCTCCTAGAACGACGAGCTCTATGGCCAGAGCCTGATGATCTAGAGTGTCTTGGACTGGAACCTGCAGAACCAGAACGCCGACGGGAGTTTTGGTTCTCTTTTTTGTCTGCCTCATTTCTGTAACAAAAGAAGACCTTTACTTAGTACAAGTTTATGGACACTAGTTTGAAACATGACTACTACCTGAATTAAAATGCATCTACTAATTCCAAGAACCTTCTCTACCTGCCTGTTCAACACTGGAGATTTAAGAGAAGCCACATGAACTTGCTGGCCCAATAAATTATACTCTGTGCTGGCCAAACATTTCTCCTATTCCTTCAGAGGTATTCTTCCTTTACTCACTTTCCACCTCCCCCGGTGCCCCCACGTTTCCCTCTCCCCCGAGGCTCACCATCTCCAGAGCACTGGTCATCTCGAGGCTGGACTACTGCAACAGCCTCAATCTTCTTGCCTCTGCTCAGTCCTCTACAATTTATCCAGAACAGGACTGCAAGACTCAAGCCCAGGGATCTTATTTCTCCAGCAGTGAAATCTCTTCACTGGCTCCCAATGGCGGCAAAGGATCAAGCTAAAGAGCCTCCTTATCGTCCACAAGGCTTTCTGGACCCTGGCACTGCACTACCTCAAACGCCCTCTTCCTTAACATCTCCCTTCGATCTCTCCTCTAAACCCCCTCCAATTCGGGAGGGTCAGTCGCTTTTCCAAGCAGAGTTGAGGGAAGATCTCTTTTCAGCTAAGGCCTTCCTCTGGAGCCACTCTCAAACTTGAGCAGAACCACCTCTGGTTCCAGAGGCAACTCAAGACCTTCCACTTGACTTTGCTTTCCCTCTTCCTCTCCCATGCCGAAGATCAGGTCCATGCACTGGTCATCTGGATTTGGGCCCAGGTCCCTGCATGTCCCATTGTACCTTGCACTACCCTCTTGGCTTCCCAGCACTTGGTCTGTATCTGTAACTCTACAGTGTCTCCTCTGCTCTTGAGAGCCTTCGATTGGCTGCACTTCTCCATTCTCCTCCCACCCCACATTCCTTTGACACTTCTCCCCATCCCTTCCCCGCACTCTGAATGAGAAGGACTAGTAAGAGTTTTTCCTCCCTCCATTACTTATGCCACCCCCAACTTGTTGCGCCTAGAAACAGTGTACAGGCGTATTATAAATGCCATATCATATCCCAACTATCCACCACCTCACATTAGCGCCAAAACAATAGTTTGTACAGGTTTAGTCACAAGCTTTAAATGGTCCCCCTCTAGTGTTGATCGGAAGTAGTACTGTATTTGTATTGCGCCCCCTGGCCCAAAAGGCATCTCATCTGGGCGCATTTCTTAGTGAAAGTACCTGTACAAGGTACTGGTTGCATATTTATGCAGACACATTAAGCCACTCGCCATTTTACAGGATATTGCGCCCATAAGGCCGTAACAAAGCCGCCTTACCTCTGACAGCCTGGCATTACAAGACCTCGCCATCACAAGCTTCCAAGACTACAAAGCATCTGCCACAAGAAAACCGCAACAAAAATAAACAATCGGTTAAGGGGACAGGTCTTGCCTCTGGGATATTCCACCCTTTACACAGCCATTCTGTGCTGGAATAGCACAATGTGTAGGATATTGAACAGCTCAAGCAAGTAGTGCCACTAAAAAGCTTAAACTAGGAACATTGAACAAGGAAAAGTAGCCACCATCCACAAAACCAGTGAGACTGGACTTCAGTTGGACAACCAGACAACCCAGCAGGGAAAGACCTGAACCACCAACGTAACTGGAAAAACAGACCCAGAATCGGAGAAACAGAGCCTCTAACCAACAAGTCCACAAAAATGTATTGTACTAGGAAATAATGACGCATAAGAAGGAGCCAAACTAACAAACCAAACAGAAGCCCAACAATCTCAAACCACCACACCCGCAAATAAACAGCACACCCAACTGCCCACTGGAAGCGAGCCCCTTTGCTGGGACAAGACCAAAATCACTACTTATCGCGTTACCCATCAACTTACTGCCCAGCAGTACAACTAACCACCCACAAACTTCCTAAACACATAAGTAATACTAGAAAAACAGACAGGCATGAAACCCATAGCACAACCAAAAGAAATGGTCTCAACGTTAATCTCAAAACAATAAGGAGACAAATCAACACGGTCAGGGAGACTATCACGAAGAAACAAAAATATAAAGGAAAAACCAATAAATAACTCGCCACACTCAAAAGGCAAACAAAACCCAGAAAACAAAAAAGATACAACTTTGCCAACACTAGATAAATGTCATGACACTGCCGAGATTATACAAACTCCTAGGTCATTGAGGAACAGACATCCTTTTCCTCACTGATATCTGGCTAAATCAAAAAACGTCAACGTAGTAGCACACAAATCCCTAGCCAAAAACTTCAAAGTGAAACAAGGGACAAATAAGGATAAATAGTAGGTCTCGCTGTTGCATAGCAAGATCACCCAAAGATGAGAACAGAACCAACACTAAACATCCCAAACAGAATTATTACTTCTGCAATTCGATTTAGACTAAACACTGACATACTGGACACCATCATAATATGACCCATTCCCTTTCAGTCCAAACACCCACATCCCATATATAATTTTCTAACGCCCACCCCCCCCCCAAAAGAAATGAAACCCCGCTAAAAACCTTCGAGATGAAAGAACCTTGTCTGTGTGAAGTGGCCTGGCTCTGAAGTTCTTGGTTTCTGGCTTTATTTGCCCCCACCCCACTTCCTATTTGCTGCAATGCAGTGAAGCATGCAGTGAAACCTGTATTTGCCATTTACTGCAAACCAAGTGCGTTTGCAGTAAATACAAAATAAGGAATAAGTTACTTACCTGTAACTATTGTTCTCCAGCATGGGTCTGTCATGGATTCACATGCTCATGAATATTCTGTCAGGCCAGGACTCCTTGGTAAAAGAAACCGTTCCACACAAACGGTCTTTCTACTATAAACCCATTACTGAGCTCTGGGTCATACTTCTCCCAGCCAATGACTGCCCTCTCCCTAATCCCCCTCCTCTGGCAGCAGTTTTCAGATCTGGTAGCACGTCAAGTGGCAGTATGACCAAGAACAGCCAGGGCGGTAGGAGGGCGGGTTTGAATGTGAATCCATGAAGAATACATAGCAGTACAACATTACACAACCACGGGAGGTGGCAAGGCTCAACAGAAGCAATTACTCTTGCCTCCGGAACAGGCTCACCTTCAAGTGAGTAGGTTAGGTAGCACTGCTTGGCCGACCCTGGACTCCTCTCCGGAATCCCTGTCGACGGAGTAGAATCTTGTGAAAGTGTGCGTGGAGCGCCACGTAGCAGCCCTGCAGATGTCCAGCAGGGGCACACCAGACAGGAACGCAGTGTTTGCAGTGACCGCTCTGGTGGAATGGGCTCCGATGACTGGGCTGCAGTCGGTTTGCCAACCAGGGACAGTGAGTGATACAGCCAGAGAGCCACCTGAAGATGGAAGCCTTGGACAAGGACTACCCCTGGTTCACAGGATAAAGTTCACGAATAGTTGCGACGTCTTCCAGAAACTCTTAATACTTGCCACATAGAACTTCAGAGCACGAGCCACATCCACCGAGTGCAAAGCCCTCTCAGGCGGCAAAGGTTTGTAAAGAATACAAGCAACAACAAAGGCTTGAGGTGGAGGCATGAAGGAGGGGTGCGTCTGCAGCACTCGCGTGCCGCTAAGAGTGAGATACGGCTGTTTGCAGGATAGGGCCTAGATCTCACCCACCGTGCCGGCAGATGTGATGGCCACGAGGAAAGCAGTTTTACACAAAAGGAACGAGAGATGCTTGATGCATAGGCTCGCAGGGAGGCCCATGAGCCTCGTCAGCACCATGTTGAGTTCCCAAAACTGGGTCGGCGCCTTCACCGGCGGGGCGAAAAAGTACCGTCCCAGAGACCTGGTGCAGTGGGAGATGGCCACCTGATGCACCTTCATCGAGGAATGCACCAGCCCCACCTTGGCCAAGGACAAAGTACGGAAGAAACTGGGTCCGTGACCCTCAGGCTGATCTTCTGAGTCTGGCACTACAACGCAAAACCCTTCCACTTGTACTCGTAGCACTAGAGTCGACACTCTGGCAAGGAACTCCATGCAGTCTGCCGGTAACTACCCTCTAAACTCTAAGGCTGCAGGATCCAACAATTCAGATTCATCGATCCTGGATCGTGATGTAGGATTGCGCCGCCTCTGGCGAGCAGATCCACTACCACTGAGCAGTTTGACCGGGGGCGATGTTGACAGGCTGAGAAGAATATGGGTACCAAATCTGCCTCAGCGACATGGATCAACCTGCATCTGCACCGTTGAATTGATTGATGACTCACAGCAGGAGAGGCAATGGACGGAACGCCTACAGGAACAGGCCTTCCCACAAGGAAAACAAGCCCATGTGACTCAGCTGGTGGAACCTGCTGGTGAATCTCTGGCATTTGGAATTAGTCGGTCGCAAAAAAAAAAAAAAAACTGATTTCTGCCCTACTTGCAGAAGAGGCGGTCCCACTTGACCTTGCCAAAGTTCCCACTCGTGGCAAGAGCACAGCTCCCTGCTGAGTCAGCGATGGTGTTCTTGACTCCTGCCAGGTGAAAAACATCTCTTGGGGCGACGGCCCAGTGCCACAAGTACTGCACCTCTCCTGCACCTCTCTGGAGAGCGCCGAGACCAGGCGCGGGGCCCCCCCCCCCGGGCTTCACTAATGTAGAACATGATATTTTGTTTGTATCGCACTCTTATACAAGTGTTTCAGAGCGCGACTAGGCAAGGGAGGGGAACAGGGGAGAACACAGCACAAAATAAAAATGATCTTACTAGGCCCTGTGACATTGAGAACGCGCAAGTGCATGGGAAAGGGAAGAGGGAAAGTGGAAAGTGCAGAAGCCAAAGAGCGCGGATAAATAAAATAAATAGGAAATTGATGTAAACTGTGGTAGTGCAGCCAGCAAGTGGCAAGTGCTGTGTTTCAGGCAGCAGACTGGGTAAGTCTGAATAAGTGCAGAAAAAGAAAAATGGGGGTGGGGGCTGTATGGGTACAGATACAATCCCCAGTGCAAGGGGTGGCCAGGAGGCAGTGCAGGACGGTGGCAGGGTGAGCAGGTAACTGGGCCCAGGGGACAGAGGGTGGCCAGGTGCACAGTGCCAAGAGAGTAGATCAGCAGGGGAGAAGGGGAGCGAAGGCAGAAGCAAAGAGGAAGGTTTTGCGATGCTTCCGGAACCGGAGATGGTTCTCATGTTTTAGAGTGGCAGGGAGGCTGTTCCAGAGGGAGGCCCCAGCCGAATATAGAGATCTACCACCAGCTTGTTTCTTTGAAAAACGACTGACCCTGAGGGAGTTAGAGGTAGAGGAGCGAAGAGCTTGAGAGGGGAGGCATTTGCGGAGGGATAACTAAAGGTATTTTGGACACAGGCCCCAGAAAGCCTTAGGGACGATGCAGAGGGTTTTGAATTTAATCCTTGCATCCACTGGGAGCCAATGGAGAGATTTCAAAGCTGGAGAGATACGATCCCAGGGCTTGAGGCGAAGGACAAGTCTCGCAGTCCTGTTCTGGATAAGTTGTCGAGGGCGGAGTGTAGAGGCAGGTGGATTTAGAAAAAGGCTGTTACAATAGTCCAAGCTAGAGAGAACCATGGTGGTATTGTCAGAGAATACCCTCATCACCTAGCCCTTGAGGGACGGAACGAACAACTTTAGGACGTTCAGTTCCCATTCGTGTAGACGATTCATCTCCCTGCTGAGAGAGTCTGCTTGCACATTTTTTAATCCTGGTAAGTGGAACGCCAACAGATGTATGTCGTGTTGGAGGGCCCAATGCCAGATCTCCTGGGCTTCCGTCGACAGGATCCTGGAGAGAGTTCCTCCCTGCTTTCGTAGATAAAACATTGTCGTGTTGTCCGTCATGATTCTCACCACTGAGCCCTTTATCTGTGGTAGAAAGGATTTTAGGGCCCAACGCACCGCTCTCAACTCTAGCAGATTGATGTGAAGGGCGGATTCTTCCGATGACCAACAACCCTGAACCTGTAGGGACCCCAGATGAGCTCCCCACCCAGTTAGAAAAGCATCCGTCACCACTGTCCTCTGGAACACAGGTTCCAGCAGGGGCATTCCCTTTGTCAGATGTATGGAAATTCATCACCATTGAAGAGCCTGCACGAGCTGGCCGTTGATGGTCAACTTGTCCGACCAGCGCCCTTAACTCTGTGCCAATCGATCCGCTAAGAATTCCTGAAGAGGCATCATGAAGAGGTGACAATTGTCGATCAAGGGTAAGCAGGAAGACATGGTCCCCAGCAGGGACATGTACCTTCGCACTGACACTCGTGTCGACCTTCCATTCCGATGCCTTTTGTTGCAGTCTGAATTCTTTCAAGGGATGGCTTCACCAGCCCCGACTGTGTGGAACTCTGCCCCCAAAAAGACCAAGGTCCTTGATGGCTTTAATGAGTACTTGTCGAAGTTCACTGCAAAGCCAAAACGTTGTAGGAGAGACATGGTGGCATCTAGGCTTTCTTGTGCCCTTTCCGGAGACACTCCCCTCACTAGCCAGTCGTCCAAATAAGGGTACACATGGTGACCTTCCTTCCTTAACCAGGCTGCTATTGGAGCCAGACATTTGGTGAACGTCCTGGGGGACGATTTTAGTCCGAACGGGAGGACCTTGAACTGATAGTGGGTTCGTCCGACGAAGAACGGCAGAAATCTTGTGTCGTCGACGCATCGGGATATGGAAATATGCGTCCTATATGGAAGGTCTAGCGACGACAAATAATCTCCGGGTTGTATCGATCGGATCACCTCCTGAAACAAACCAGGAGTTACCAGAAGCTCCTCTGAAAGGAACCAACATTCCTACCACTCTGGAGGGCTCAGAGTGACCGCGCAGTGTCAGTATCCTCTTTCATGCCCTTTAAGGCCTCATCAACTTTCACCGAACAGTTGTTCCCCTTCACACGGCATATCCAAGACTTATATTGCACCTCCGGTCTGAACGTAGTGCACTTGAGCCAGGCTTGCCTTCGTAGTACTACGCCATTATTGATTTGCTTAAATCCGGACTCTGCTAGGTCGACAGCAATGTTTATAGCATGGTTGGAGGCCTCTTCTCCTTCCCGCACTAGCAACATGGCGGACTTTCTATGTTCTTCAGGCAAATGTTCCAAGATAGGAGCCAGCCGGTGCCACATTTCCCTGTCATACCTAGACATAATCGCCAAGGAGTTGGCTGCTTTAACTGTAGTCGCGCCGACCGACAGCACCTTCTTGCCAAAAGCGTCTTGCCTACTGGCTTACTGGCTTCATTATCCGGCGGGGTCGTGCATTTATGTTGAGACCTGGCCTTTCTAGACGCCGCAAATACCACCGATTCCAGCGAAGGTTGAGACGTCAAGCACTTTGGGGGGGGGGGGGCGATTCCGAAGCCTTGAATTTCTTCTCCAAACAACCTTTTACTGCCGGTTCCGAGAACGGATGACGCATGTCTTCAGGCCCTCTTGTTAATGTTAAAGGTCATTTGTACCGCGCACTATCACCACCGGAGTGGTCCCCTGGCGGCTCTGAAAGAGGGGGGGGATGGTGGGTTAGTGGTGGAGGCTGGAAAAGTGCAAGATTGCAGTGATGTGCTGTTGGCAGCCTCAGCCCGGTGGTTCCGTCGGCTGGGCCTGGGGTGTATGCGGCCGGTAGTCGTCGTGTGCTGATGTGCGAGTCTGTTTTTTTGTTTTGTTGTTGCAGTGTAGTGAAGTTCGTGCGGTTTGCTGCGCTAGAGGTTTGTGGTTGTGTTTGGTTTGGAGTTTGAGGTGTATGCAGAGAGGGAAATTGTTAATGGTATTCGTTAGTCATCTCTATCCTGGACTGAAACCGGTTGGGCTCGTGTAATCTTACCCGACGGGATGCTTGTACACCCTGAGCCTCAGGAGGTACGTGCCCGATTTTCCATTCGAGGCCGTTTGAGGATCTAGCTGTCCCCTCCGCCCGCTCCCTTAATAACCTTGCATGCTCCTTCCCCCCTCCACATGACTAGCGCCGCCGCTATTGTCCATACACCCGGTTGTGTGGTGATTGGTGGTATCTTGTCTGTTCCACAGCCTCGTGGGACCTAGTTGTGGCTGTGAGGGCGGTGGGGGATGGTAAGGGTTGGCTGGAGTAGTTGTATCCGTTTCTCTGGGTCTCGCGGGTGGACCCCTGTGTCCAGCGTCAGCCCTGCTGGTGCCCAGGGTACTTCTGTCGGTTCTAGCGGTTTGTCACTGTCCTTTGATGATTCGTTTGTCTTATTGTTGTTGCGGTTTTAGTCTCCAGTGTTGAAGAGGTAGGTTTTTAGTAATTTTCTGAATTTAAGGTGGTCTTTGGTGTTCCTTATCAATTTTGGGATGTTGTTCGAGGTTTTCGCGGCTAAGTGGTAGAAAGCGGTGCCTCAGAGTTTCTTCTTGATGTAAGGTTTTTGTTCCAGTCGGATTTCGTTGGTTGACCTGAGTGGTCTCGTTGGCTTGTAGATTGTTATTTTTTTTTGTAGGAATTCGGCTCCTTGTCCGCTGATTGCCCTGTGCGTTATGCACATTGTTTTGAAGATGATACGCTGTTTTACTGGGAGCCAGTGTAGTGTTTTTAGGGCCGGGGTGATGTGGTCTCTTCTGGATACTTTGAGGAGTAGTCTGGCTGCAGTGTTTTGGATCCGTTGTAGCTTCTTCAGTAGGTATTCCGGTATACCGAGGTAGAGGCTGTTTGCATAGTCGATACTTGACATGATGAGGCCGAGGATGGTGAGTGTTGTGTGTGAAGGAGAGGAAAGGTAGTATTTTTCTTGCCGTGTGGAGGAGGAAGCAGCATTTGACTGTTGCGTTTATTTGCGGTTCTAAGGTTAGGGTGTTGTCCATCAGGACCCCCAGATTTTTTACTACCTTGGATGGTGATTGTGTAGATCCCATTTCCGTTGGCCACGGGATGGCGGGTTTCCTTCTCTTGGTCTTTGGATATGGTCATGATTTCGGTTTTTCCTGGGTTGATTTTCAGGTTGTTGGCATTCATCCAGTTGAAGACTTCTTTTAGACAGTCGGTTAAGTTTGAATGATCGGCTTGGGTGTCTTCGATCTTGTAGATGATTTGAGTGTCGTCTGCATAGTTGTAGGGTGGCAAGGAGGCAGCGGTGCCTCCTCTTGGATGGAGCTTCCCCTGTCGCCAGAGGGGCGGGCAGCACCAGTGCCGCGGGGGGAGCAAGCAGCATCACCGTCATTCTATTCTGTATCTTGGATACTCGTGTATGCAGTCTTGAGAGAATGGCCATTGAGAGGTCTCTAGGTGGCAGTTGAGGCGTAGGAATATGAGTGGGAAATGTGAGCTGTAGTGGAGTTACAAAGTTACACATTCAAATAAACTTGCACTCATTTTCTTGCATAAACAATATATTAGCCAGTTATAAAGCCATCCTCAGAAGAGAGTAATAACACAAATCTAGGATACATGACTCACCGTAATCTATTTCTGATGCTTGTATCTGCTTAGATTCACATGCTGTGCATAGGCCGACATCTAGTGGAAGCTGCAGAGTATAACAGCTTGAACCAGGGCGTGCCAGTAATACTATCCCTAGTGTGACGTCCCCTGTACCCATGATCCCTCACGTGTGTAGGACCCTCCGATAGTATTTTTTTGACATGTGGTAGCATGAGGAGTAGCGCGAGTACAGAGTATCCAAGAAGATAAGACTACAAGCAACCATGTGCCTTCTCTCAGAGGGGAGGAAGGGCGGGCGCCTGTGAATCTAAGCAGATACAAGCATCAGAAATATGATTACGGTGAGTAATTATCGTTTCTGAGGCTCGTAGAATCTGCTTAGATCACATGTTGTGCATAGATTAGCGAGCAGTGTTAGAAGGAGGTGGGATGTGAGAATGTTCATGAGCAAAAAAGTGTTTTAGAACCGCCTGTCCAACTTGATTATCCGTCTTGGAATGAGTGTCAAAGCAGTAGTGCCGAGTAAAGGTGTGAATTGAGCTCCATGTAGCTGCTTTGCAAATGCGGTCAAGGGGTACATTTGCAATGAAAGCCAGAGTTGCTCCAGTACCTCTTGTAGAGTGAGCCCTTGGCGTAAAAGGCAGTATTTTATCTGAAAGGGAATAGCACAGTTGGATACATCGACTATCCACTTAGAGATGGCATTCTTCGAGATACAATCTCCCTCTCCAGCTATGGAGACGAACAGTTGATTGGTCTTTCTTAGCGGTCTGGTCTTATCTACATAGAGGACCTCAGCAGAGCTTTTGGGTTCTTGGAAGAAGGTCGGTAGCTCAATAGACTGGTTAAAATGGAAATTAACTTAGGTGAGAACCTAGAGCGAGTGTAAAACCAGTTTATCCTTATGAATAGTAAAGAAACGATCCTGCACTGACAGAGCTTGAATTTCACTGACCCTTCTTATGGAGGTGATGTCTAAGAAGGCAGTTTTATAAGTCAGGTGTTTGAGACTAGATTTGTGCATGGGCTCAAAGGGAGGTCCCATGAGCTTAGCAAGTACCACATTAAGGTCCCAACCTGGTGGTGGGTTAGAAATTTGAGGGAAGTCTTTTTACCCCTTCCATAAATGCTTTGACGACTGGCACTTTCCACCATGAGACCTCGTTATGGGAAGTGGTGTAGGCTGATAAAGCTGCCAGGTGCACTGAGTTAAACACTAAGCCTGCATCCAGTAGGTGGAGCATACAGGTGACATTAGAATGAGTACAATCGACTGGGTTGATTTGCTTATTCTGGCACCAAATTATAAATCGTTTCCATTTGTCATAGTAACAGTGACTCATGTTAGGTTTTCTTGACTCTTTCAAGATATCCATACATCTCGGGGGTAAATTGAGATTTCCGAACTCTGACTTCAGGAGCCAGGCTGCCAAGTTCGAGTTGGGCTGAGGATGCACTGTTGGCCCCTCGTGCTGGGAGTGTAGGTTGTACCGGCACAGGAGCTTTATGAGGTCACACACCGCCAGTTTGCATAGGTGTGGATACCATGGTTGTCTCGCCCACATAGGAGCAACCCAGATGAGCGTCATTGGTTCCCTGTGGATCTTGTTCACCACCTTCCTCATCAGAGGAGTTGGTGGAAAAGCATAGGCAAATATCCCTGACCAATTCATCCATTGGTTGTTCACCTTGGAGCCTGGCTGGGGGAACCTGGAGGCGAAGTCTGGGCATTTCCTGTGTTCGCTTGTGGCGAATAGGTCTATGGTGGAGAAGCCCCACAGAGAGAAGAGGTCTCCTACGACTGAGCTATATGGTGAAAGTACTGGGCTCCCCACCCTGCTAGGGAGGCGTATGTTGTGACAACAGCCTGTATCTCTGAATCGTACAAGGGTTCCCCCTTCGTAAGATTCTCTTGTCCTCCAGCAGAGACTCTGTACTAGTGTTGGCGAATCAACCACTAGATCGTCCCACTGACCACTTGCTTGAGACCACTGTTTCACCAGCCATTCCTGCATGGGTCGCAGGCGCGTGTGCGGACCCAGGTAAATGCAAGATGCCATCACGCCTAGCAAACGCATCGCTTTGCGCACCCTTATTTGGCGACCGACCTGCAACTGAGGAATTTGCAGCAACATATTTCAAATTCTTTCCTCTGATGGAAAGGTCAACCCCTCTTGGGTGTCTGACAGCTCCTAGGAACTGTTTTGGAGGTGCTTGGCACCAGGCTTGATTTTTTTCTAGTTGATTGAGAAGCCCAATTGTTCCCGGATTGTGCACAAATATGCTACCCAGAAAACCTGAAGATTAATCTAGCATCTGTAACCTCTGCCTCCATGCAATTACCTCCGGAATACCAGGACTTTCAGGACGTCTTCCAAAAGGAACAGGCCAACACGTTACCTCCTCACCGATCGTACGATTGCGAAATCGATCTGGTGCCCAGTGCACAACCCCCTTGTAGCAGGATTTATGCCCTTACCGAACCTGAGAACCTGCATTTGAGACAATATTTGGATCAATACCTCGCCAATGGTTTTATTCGCCCGTCAAAGTCCCCGGCATCCCCGGCTTTGTTCTTCGTGCCTAAAAAAGAAGGCGACCTTAGAACTTGTATCGATTACCGCGCATTGAACCAGATAACGGTAAAAAAACGTTATCCTCTGCCTCCGATTCCTGAACTCATTGACCAGGTGAAGGACGCTTGCATATACACCAAGTTAGATCTCCGGGGGGCATATCATCTAGTGCGAGTAAAAGAAGGCGACGAATGGAAAACAGCCTTCCGTACAAAATATGGATTATTCGAATACCAGGTAATGCCTTCGGGTTGTGCAATGCGCCTGCTGCCTTCCAATTCTTCATGAATGATGTCCTTCGGGAACTCATCGATGTTTGTGTTGTCGTCTATATCGATGACATTCTAGTGTACTCCTCTTCGGAATCTGATCACAGAAAACACGTTAGGGCAGTTCTGGAAAAACTGTGCCAACACAAACTATTTGCTAAACTGGAGAAATGTGTTTTCCATACCACAGAAGTTGAGTTTCTCGGTTTCATCCTGACACCCAAAGGAGTCCGAATGGACTCAAGAAAAGTGGATGCAATCCTCAAATGGCCATCACCTAGCTCTGTAAAAGGGGTTCAAAGCATGCTCGGCTTTGCCAATTTCTAGCGCAGGTTTATCCCGGAATTTTCACGCATAGTACAACCCATTACTGCACTCTTGAGGAAAAATAAACGTTTTGAATGGTCTGAAGAAGCCGAGCAGGCCTCCCAGGATTTAAAAGCAAAGTTTACCTCCGCACCTATATTGAAACACCCACGTCCAGATCTCCCGTAAGTCGTCGAAACTGACGCATCCAGCCTAGCCATGGGAGCAGTTCTGTCTCAAAGAGATCCTGAAACCAACCAAATGCATCCCGTAGCATTTTGGCCTAGAAAATTCTCGGCACCAGAGATTAATTACACAATCACTGACAAAGAACTGTTAGCCATAAAGTCCGCTTTTAAAGCCTGGCGGCATTACCTGCTTGGCGCTCGACATACCATCACGGTGATCACTGATCACCAGAATTTACAGTATTTGAAAACGGCCAAGGCTCAGTCATCACGGCAGCTCCGATGGGCTTTGTTTTCCGCTGAATTTGATTTCGTGATTACCCATCGACCTGGCTGCAAGAACGGCAAAGCAGACGCCTTACCCCGAATTGGAATGGGAGAATCTGATACAAACTCAGAACCAGTACCAATAATTCCCAAACAGAGAATTCTAGGCATGACTTCGTTACAGACGCTTGAAGAAATTCAAGTCAGTGAAACAACTCCTGGACCCTACAGTCCTACAGGATTGGATACAAAAGGGATCAGACTTTACCATAGATAATGGTTTACCTTATTACCAAGGACGCTTATTCCTGCCGCCAAAATAAAGGTCAAAAGAAAAGACCAGCCGGTCTCCTTCAACCTCTAGACATACCGCCAGCACCCTGGCACGCCCTATCAATGGATTTTTTTACGGACTTGCCTCCTTGTTCGGGATAGAATACCGTTCTGGTAATTGTGGATTTGTTTTCCAAAATGGCCCACTTCATTCCTTTGAAAGGTTTACCTTCAGCTTCTGTCCTAGCCAAAGAATTCCTCGAAAATATTGTTTGGCTACATGTATTCCCATCTATACTAATCTCTGACCGGGGAAGCCAATTAATTTCCCACTTCTGGCGCAAATGTGGTCAAATGGTACAAATCGACGTAAGATTATCGACCAGTCACCACCCTCAGACAGATGGTCAGACCGAGAGAACAAATCAGACCCTTGAGCAGTACTTACGCTGTATGTTACAGCAATCTGAAAGCAACTGGAAAGACATTCTTTGGATAGCCGAATACGCATATAATAATTCGGTACACTCTGGAACTGGCCATAGTCCTTTTTATACCTTGTTTGGACATCACCCTCGAACCTCAAACCTCGACTCACCTCAGAACCTCGGAGTGCCCGCAGTAGAACATCTGCATTCTACCATTACCCGAGCCTTCAAAGAGGCAACCACGCATTTACAACAAGCCAAGAGAAAATACAAGGAGAATGCTGACCTACATCGGAGTGAAGCACCTCTGTATCAGATTGGGGATCAAGTGTGGTTAGCTACCAGACATTTACCGCTCAAAGGGCCTCGAACTTTTAACCCAAAATATCTGGGACCTTATTCTATTACGGCAATAATTAACCCAGTTGCGGTTAAACTTGATTTACCAGCTAATATGCGAATTCACCCTGTTTTTCATGTGTCACTTCTGAAACCAGTGGTCCCCGGAACCCGACTACTCAAACCTCCAGAACCTATTCAAATAAATGGGGAACCCGAATTCGAAGTGAAGAACATTTAGATTCAAAAATGTTTAGGTCAAAGCTTTTCTACCTAATTGATTGGAAGGGGTTCGGACCTCAGGAGAGGTCGTGGGAACCCAGTGACCATGTGCATGCACCTCGATTAGTCAGGAAATTCCACTGACTCTTCCCAAACAAACCAAAACCCCCGGAGGGAACAACCTTGGAAGGGGCCTTGGGGGGGTTTCTGGGGAGGTCCAGTCCGTCTTACGAACCCTGCGCTTCACCTTAGACGAGGTCACAGCAGCGCGAACCAGGCCAGCGCCCCCGTGGGAGTCAGGTGAGCGTTACAGCTTTTCCCGGGGATGCATTCAGGAATGCTCCAATGAATTGGAGCCTTTGAGGCGGCCCTGATCAGCCAATCATACAGGCAGGGGTAGAATCTCTCCTCCAAGAATCACTGGCACCACCGCCATTAACTTGAAAACCCTCAGGGCGGAGGTCAACCCAAATGCCATAGAAACTGATGAGGTTCCAAGTTGGCAGTTCTCGGGTAGCGTCTATGCTCGTCATGGATTGGCACATGAAACTAAGCATCCTGAAGGTCCAATGACAACATCCAGTCCTGAAGCAGGACGGCCTCAGAAACCGTAACCATCTCGAACTTGTCCTTCCTGAGAAACTTGTTCAACTCTCTCAAGTCCAAGAATGGTCTCAATCCGCAGTCCTTTTGGAATTAGAAAGTACGTGGAGTACCAACCCTTGTTCCTCACCACTACAGATACCAGTTCTATAGCACCTTTCTCTAGCACGGTTAAAATGTCCTGCATAAGGAGCGACACCTGAACTTTGAAACCCGTTCCCCAGTGGATGACTGCAGCTTTTTTTTAGAAAGGGAAGGCAGTAACCCTGGGCAACTGTTTCCAATGCCCATGCATCTGAGGTAATAGCCTTCCAATCTGTCAGATGCTGCGACAGTCTGCCTTGCCCCGCAGTTTTGTGAACCAAGTCCTCAGAGGTTTTGGAGCGGCTGACGCAGTGGCTGATGGCAAAGTAGCTGCTGCTGAAGCAGTCTTTGTACCTCTTCGCTGTCCACAAACAACGGGGGAATATTCATTGGCCTCTTTGAACTATTCTCTGCCTCTTCCAAATGTGGAGTAGTGCCAAAAGGACCTATCCCTCCAGTGTGCACCTGTGGGGCGATTTGGAGGTGGTCTAATCGCTGAACCAAGGGATTTGTCTGCTGCCTTTGAAGTTAGCAATTTCTCCATACTTTCATCAGCTTTGCTACCAAACAAATTTGTGCCATCAAAGGGTATGTTAAGCAGTATGGATCGTACATCTGGAGCAAATCCAGACTCAACCAGGCAAATCTGCGCATAACTTTACTAGCCGCCATTGCCCTGCTGATGTGGTCAGCGGAGTCAAAACCAGTCGGAGGGATTCGCACATGTGTCCTTTCCATCGTCAACTAGGTTTAAAAACCAGCATCATTCATCCACTTGAGGGAGATGGTCAGCCGCCACGTAAATACACTGCCAAAGGGTGCGAGTGACTTTGCCAACGTGCATGTGGATATTGCTGATTTCATGGCCATACTCCCAGCTGAAAACATTTTGCCTAGAGCATAGTAATGCTCATCCCTATCAGGATGGATAGTAGGGTAAGCATTTTGTCTAGTGGTTGAGTTGGCAGCTTGCACCACCACTCTCCGGAGTTGGGTGTTGTGATGAATAGCGATCACTGCTTCACACGCTGTATTTAGAGGTCAGCTTCTTATTGACAGCCGGATTGAGTCCAGGCGCCTCCCGATTGGTAGCTATATGCTTTTGCAAAGCCCAACATAATAGAACAATTGGGTATTCCCGAGGTCCACAGTCTAGAATGTTGGTCAAGTCAACTTGTTCCAAGACTGGACTTGGTCTAGCCCAGCCCATATATTCAACTACCCTTGAAAACTGCCTGTAGGTAACCTCTGCATGACCAGACAGATCTGATCTGCTAAACTACCTCTGGTGAGGTGTCCAAACCACTGGCATCATGCAAGCACTCCTGCATATCCTTTATTCTTGACTTCAGAAATTAGGGCCTCAGACTGATGGTGTACAAATGGGAGGCCAAAAGGTCTAGAATCATTGGATGGCTCTGCATACTCAAACGGATGAAAGACTTGAAAGTTAACCCTAGGCAAAGGGATGTGTGTTCTCCATGATGGGGTCCTAATATTTGTCGACAAAAGGTGCCGAAATCATTGACTGTCAACGTGGAGGGCTTCGATGGCTGTGGCGAGGGTTATGACGCCTGTAGCATTGAAGAGCTCGATGAGTCGATGGCCTTTCATGAGTCTGGCGCCGACTCAGTCCTCGAAGGGACTTTTCCTTGACTGGGTGGGAGGTGGTCCTTAGGAAGGGGGTTCAAGGGCGCATTCTCGCACACCATTGTTTTAAGCCTAAATTCTTCCCACTCAGCTGGTGACCTGTCCGAGAGTCAAAGACTGCGATTTATGGCACAGTTTCTTCGAATGTCTAGGCGATGCCGAATGGTGGGAACCCCTTCGCGATCGGGATAGTTTATTATTCTTACAGCGAGGAGACAGTTCGACTCGTCTGAAGTCAGTCTTTCACCGAGTCGAAGGGGATTTATGGGTCCAACCCAACGCAAGTGTCTCACTGCGCACTCGCAGGGATTTCGATGTCATGGACAGGCAGTCTTCACACTCCGATGAAGGATTAGCGGATCCCAGGCACCACAAGCATTCTGTGAGGGTCCGTAACAGACCTCTGAACTGCAGTCAGCATTTTTTGAAACCCGACTTCGGAGTAGAAGACGCTGATGACCAAGTCATCTTTTCAAAGACTTATCGATTATTTTCAAAGATTTCACAAAGAAGTGTTAAAACAGAATTGAAGCCAACAAGCTCTGCACGCGCTATATATACACACCTTCAGTGACGGACATCGAGACAGAGGCCTCCGAGGGACATGGAGTCGACAAACCTCAACACAGCGTCCCCTGCTGAAAAAACATTTGCCAAGCAGCGAAGCTGTATATTGGAAATATCAAAAGATATGGAATATGCGAGAGGACACAATCCATTCGAAAGACATACCCCCAACATCACTACATACCCCCAGCTAACAGTACCTCAGCACAGAAGGGTTGCAGCAGGAAGACTTCAGGATCTGCAGTCAAAGGAAAAAAAAAACAGATGGATTCCTTTGTCAGGGAGATAGGACTTTGGAAGGGATTTTGGAGCAAGGATCAATTGAGAAGGCTGCGACGTGTTTCTTCAAGCCTGGATGCGGCTGTGTACTTTTGGCATCCTTTTCAGGAGCCAAAAGACTAAATATCGCTGGTCGGATTCTCGTCACTTGCAAGGTCCAGCACTCTGATGACAGGATTTTTCTGGCTCAATTCACTATCTCTAGAGATTCTGTACAACGCCACCAAAGTTTCAGCTTGATTCTGATGACTGCACAACACATTGGCTTGAGATACCAGGGTGTCGCAGCACGATGTGGAATGGATCAAAATGCAGGTCTGAGTCTAGTGGATCTGACCAGGCTCGGGTAAAGGTTTTCAGAGTCCCCAGGTTACACAGCAGGCTCTCTGGTCGCTGGAAATCTCAGCCGCAGTTTATTGTTCATCTTCCCATTTGAATCTTTTATGCAGGAACCAAGCCAAACAGACGTGCAACATTCAAACTTAGGGGTGGCGTGGGGTGGGGAGAGGGGGAAGGGGGGGGGGGGGTATTGGCAGTCCATTCAGTACAGCCAGCCTCCAGTTGTAACTGGCTGGAAGACAAAGGGCTGCAAAGTGTTGGACTCCCTCGCTCACAAAGGAATTTTCCGCTCTGGAGGGCAGGGAAAAGACAGAAGTTACAATAAGCGTGTAAATAGCAGAAAAATGTCATTTTGGTAAAATGGGCACCCATGGATGCCTTCATCACAGCTGTGATAACAGCTGCGGTAAAGGGGCACCGAATTTGTAAAACAGTTCACTGCCACAGGCGATTTATGGTAAGTGTTAGGCAAGATTGTATGCAGTGCCCATTGGGTGCACTACAACAACCCCGACTGCCTGGCAATAGAAACCCAACCTTTGGTATAAGTCTGCACTAGACAGGTTGTTAGCGTGAGAGGCAGCCAGGCTGCTCTCAAGAGGGGTCAATGTGAGCTGTAGGGTAGTTACAGATTCACATGACAAGTATTCAAATAAACTCTTACACACAAGGTTTCTTGAATAAACAATTTATCAGAGTAAGCCTTCTTCAGAAGGGGACAATATAAAACCACTCACATATTTCAAAACACTTACGTTTCTAAATCAGCAAGTACCCTTTTGGGATGGCAACAGACAACCTACACCCCAAGTGACTTCAATAGCTAGGGTGATGGGGACATTAATGTATCACTGGTGCATTTAGAAAAGCTTAGGAATAGGTTAAAGGAAAAGGTTATTAGAACATACAAGAGACACCAAATATTCAACCATGCAACTACTTTTGGATCCCCCAACAAGAGTTATTCAGTGTAACAGGCTAAGCCAAAGTCAAGGGGCAAAAGTCTATATGAGCTGAAGCACTTCTTTGCAGGTATGCAAGAAAAGTCTTTGCACAAGGTTTTTAGAAGTCTTTGAAGAAAAGGTAGAATCAATGTAGGGCCACAAGCGGTTAGACTTTAGTAGAAGATCAAAGCAACTCTACAGCAAGAGGTAAGTTCAGACTTTACAGTACCTTTGGATTGGGAAAAAGTGCAGCTGATGACTTCTGTTCCTGTGCAGCTCTGCAGATCTCACTGTTCCTGGGCATCAGTCGTGTACTCATGCACTGCAATGGGAGGGTCACCACTTGCAACTGGCAACCTTCAAACAAGTGGCATATCAGTGTTTCAGCTCCTTAAGACTACCACAAATAGCAACACTGCCGTTCCCGGATGTCGAGATGGGCTTTCCTTGCTTCTGGGGTCCCGCACTCTGTTGAGGGGGCTCGGTCAGTCCTGCTTCTTGGGAGGCCGTAAGATCTTCCTGGAGCTCTTGGCCAGCTTAAAAGCAACACACAATCTGGTGTTCTTCTCCCTGGCTATACGGTTTCCAGCAGCAACTCAGTGGAAATTCAACCAGCGTTGAGGAGATGTCCATATGGCTTACTTGGGAGTTCATTGGTCCCACCAACTCAAAAAGGAGAAGTCGTCCTTGCAGGGCTTGTCTATGCAAACTTGGCGTTCGGACCTGCAGCAAGCCTTCACCGGGAAAACCAACGGTCCAAGAGTTGTAGCAGCCATCCTCTTCAAGCTCGTCTTCGGTTCCTTTGTTCCAGTCATCGACTGCCTTCCAAGCCAAAAGACTCGCCTTTTAAACAGTTTTCTCCCATTCATTCCAGCCTAGCTGCCACACACCCAGCAGGGTGGCTGTCCTTGCCGGACAGCCAGCCAGAGTGCATTTTGGTCTCCTAGGAGACTAAGCACGGAGTTTCGGGCACTTCCTTCACTTCCTGCCCACCCCAGAAACTCTGGCGCCAGAGGTGGCCTTCAGTCCTGGAGCCTGCCAAAAGCATAGGAACAAAGGGACCAAACCCGGTTTGGCGCGCAGAGACAAACTAGAGAAAGACCTTTCCAAAAAGAAACGGCGAAAAAAGACCGGGACCTGTTTTTTACAGAGGGGGCTCAAACGCCATCATAAAAAACATGGCTACTGTGATTTTTAGCTACTGGTGTTCGCAGTCGGGAAAAATCATGGTAGTTTGTTGTAAAACCACTGCCACCAGCCATTTCGATAGGAAAGGGTGCATATAACTGCTACATGAGTTTCTAGACCCAGGGATACTAGGTAAGCCCTCCAGCACTAATGTAAGATAGGATGAGCTGGTCTACGAATTTAAAAAGACTAGTAAAGTCAATGTAACTTTACTTTCTCAGAGAAACAGTAGTTTATCCCAGAGAAGGTATGTAAACCTTGGGACTGCCTAAAAGGCTTCCCTGTGTCACTGCAAGGAGGGTGTTGTGTGACATGAAAAAATGCCTATCGCGTTATCTAAAACCCCATAATCAACACATCAAAATATGAGTGGGGGAAAAAAAGGGTCACTTTTTTTACCTGGAGATTTACTTTTTTCCCCCCACTCTCTAGGTTAGCCCCACTCCCCCCCTCCAAGTCCTCTAAAATCAAGCAAAGTTGCTGGGGGTCTCTAAGGTGAAGGGAGTTAGCACATTTGAGATTTCTCCAACACCTCTCGCCAACTATACAGGACTCAAATCTTGCTGTGTTTAGCCTTTTGATCGGATTGCGTTTGTTAGGAGTTGGCTTCTCTCCCACTATACAGGACTCAAATCTAGCTGCATTCAAATTGCATTGTTAGGAGTAGGCCTCTCTCCCACATGACGGAAAGGCGCTTGGTGCTTTTCTTCGTTCCCAAGTTTCCCCAAACACTTTAGAATTTGGCAAAACTTTCTAGGTTCTACAAGAGTCCCCCAGGTTTGGGTGGGGGGGTATGAGGTGGATCACTAAATAAAGCTAGTATTTAAATATAAAGTGGAAATTACCATTAGTTAAAAACATGTGTAAAAGTTATTCTTTGTAGTTTTAAAATCAAATCTCAAAGCAGGCTCTCTGCCAGAAGGAATGCAGCCTGTCCTAAAAGTAGACTAGAGGCAGGATGGCAGAGTACACAAGGTAACTCAGCAGCTGTTCCCGGTCCATTACAAGCCAAAACTGGTTGTTTTGTAGAAATTACTGGGTGTATGGCGGGAAGATGTGTTTATGTATGAATGTTGAGCTACAATGTATTCCTGCAGAGGAAGCAGTACGTTAAGCAGGACTTCTTTAAATGTAAACCTGACCATGCAATACTGAGACTACAGCATCCCTTGTATGGCAAGAAGAACAGTTGGAGGAGATCTGACGGTATCCAGTGAGAAAGCATATATAAAGGGGCTGGCTGACCATTAGTCTGCAGGAGCCAGCCAAGGAAGACCGAACGATGCTCGGAATGGCCATTCCTCCCACCCCCAATCCTCATCTTTGTAAAGATGAATTTAGTTATCTCTTGCAAAACAGACTCAGGGGTGCATTTAATCTGGTGAGCGCGGGTACCACAATATATTTAAGGGGTACATGTATGGGCTACCTTTCACACTATACAGGATTCTCAAATCTAGCTTTATTTAGCCTGAACTAAAAACCTAGACGTGTCGAACTTTGTACTCAAATTGCATTGTTAGGAGTACACCTCGCTCCCACTATACAAGACTCCGAATCTACCTGTGTTTAGACTTACTCAAACCCAGCTGTGCATAGTCTTGTACTCTAACTGCGTTGTGGGAGTGGGCCTCCCCCTCTATACAGGACTGCTCACAACCTACTGTACTATAGTCTGAAAACTACCGCACTGTGAAGCCTAGGCGCCCAGAACCCAAACCCCTCAGCACCCCGCCTCCCCCCCACCACGACAGACCCACCATGCAGGACTCTTGAATCGGTGCACCCTCCTTACCCGTTTACTATACAAGACCTACTGCATTTGATACCTGGGCTTGCTGCGCACTATACAGGATCCTCAAAACTGGGTTTAGCCTCCATCTCAGCTTAATATGACATGCATTACTTACAATCATCAGAATGCTATTACGGTATCTGCTTAGATTCACATGCTCTGCATATGGTCCAACATCCAGTGGTAACCGCGGAGTATTGCATCTTGTCCTTCAAGGACCGAAAGTGGACGTCAGCATAGGCGAGTCTAACACTATCCCCATCGCGACATATAGTGTACCCAAAATCCCTCACGCGCCGAGGTCCCTCCGATTGCATTTTTTCTGTCATGAGGGAGCCCAAGGCTATTGTGAGGGAGTACATGCAGAGAACATGTTCCTTCCACCCCAAGCAGGGAGGTAGGGAGGGTGCATGTGAATCTAAGCAGATACAATCATCAAAAATGCTATTGCGGTGAGTAAAGCAGGTCTTCTAATGCTTGTTAATCTGCTTAGAATCACCTACTGTGCATAGACTAGCGAGCAGTACCCGGAGTTGGAGGCGGGTTGTGAGAAGGAACAGTAGAGAAAAGATCTTAGTACTGCTTGTCCCACCTGAGAATCAGACCTAGAAAGAGAGTCTAGGCAAGGGTGTTTTGTAAAGGTGTGTACAGAACTCCAAGTTGCCGCTTTGCAAATGTACTCTAGGGGAACATTCGCAATGAATGCTATGGAAGCCCCAGTGCCCCGAGTAGTGTGCTCTAGACTTGAAGGGCAGTTCTATTAGCAAGAGAGAAACAGTGTGATGCATTTAATAATCCACCTTGAGATAGCCGATTTAGAGACAGGATCCCCTTCTCTACCAGCTGCCATTGAAACGAAAAACTGGTTTGTTTTCCTCAGGGTTTTATTTCTTTCCAGGTAGACCATGACTGCTCTGCGCACATCTAGTGTGTGTAGGCTTCTTTCGGTGATGCTAGTGGGGTTCTGGAAAAAAGTAGCTATTTCGATTGGTTCACATGGAACTTCGAGATGAATTTAGGCGCAAACCTGGGGCGAGTGCACAGAACTACCTTATCCCTGTGGACTGTCACAAAGGGGTCTAGAGCCGAAAGAGCCTGTAGTTCACTAACCCTTCCGATAGAAGTGATATCTTTTAGACTTGCTTTATGCTTTAGCTCAAAGCAAGATCCACAAGTCTGGTTAAAACCACATTTAGATCCCATACAGGAGCTGGGTGAGAAATGGGAGGATAAATCCTCTTAACCCCTTCCATAAAAGCTTTAAATCAACAGTATTTTCCACCACGACACCTTTTGTTGTGACATGCTGTATGCGGAAAGAGCAGCCAGATGAACTTTTAGGGAATTGAAGACCAACCCTGTGTCTAACAAATAGGTTAGGTACAGCACAATGTGTGTGGGTAAGCAATCAATGGGATTGACTCCATTGGTATTATGCCAGACGACAAACTGTTTCCATCTTCTGGCATAGCAATAGCGGCTGTTAGGTTTTCTAGCTTCCCTGAGAATATCCATGCATTTCTGAGGGGGCTAAAGGTGTCCAAACTATGACCTCAGGAGCCAGGCCGCCAAGTTCAGAGTAGTTTGTGGTCCTGAGACAACATGTTATACGGGCAGGGTAGTGTCACTGGTGGTGAGGGATATATCCATTAGATGAGCGAACCAGGGTGGGTGGGCCCACATGGGAGCTACGAATATCATGGTGACTGGTTCCTGGTGCATCTTGTGCATCATCTTGTTGAGTACCGGGGGGGGGGGAGGGTTCCCTGACCAGGTTATCCAGAGACCGTTCCCCTTGGAGCAGTTCTGGGGGTGCCTGGAGGCATAGTCTTGAAATTGGGCGTTCTCCTGAGTAGCAAACACGTCCATCTCTGGGAAGCCCCATTCTGCAAAGACATTGGACATGATATCTTCGTGCAGACGCCATTCGTATTCTACGGGCAGTGGGAAATCTCTGCTGAGCACGTCCGCTAGATTGAGTTCTCCTGGAACGTGTTGTGACAGTAGGAACATCTTGTGTTTGAGAGCCCACATCAAAAAGTTCTGGGACAGCTTGGATAGCCCTGGAGAGAGTGACCCTTTGTTCAGGTAATACATGGCTGGGGTGCTGTCTGTTAGAACCAGCACGGTCTTCCCCTGTAGTTGCGTACCCGTCGAAATCGGTGGTGGGGTTGTGCGTTTAGCGTAATGCGGTCTTTGTACGCCCCTGTCGCCGGAAATTGTCCCTGAAGCGAGACTTGCATCAGGCCTTAAAGGGGAGGGGACAGGCGTGGCAGACCTTGAAGTGTCCGCCTCAAGGTCTATGACATCCGCTACGTATGTTGGTCATCGGAGGTGCCCAGATCACGGAGAGTGTGGCGGCGGTAGAGGGTTCCGCCCGCGACATGTACGCAGCCCACCGCTTTACACGGAGCTCCTTCAGGGTCTTATGCCGAAGGAGCTTACAAGCCGCACACCGATTCTCTTCGTGATCTAAAAGGAGACAAGAATTACACGTTCTGCGCTAGTCTTTCCACAGGTATTTGATCCCAAACTTAGGGCAGAACCTAAATTGAGTCATTTCCATAGCGAAAGGTGTAAACAAAGATGACCAGACCTAGAGTGGAAAAGAGGAAAGCCATAACGAAAGATATGGCCACCTAGACCCCCCCCCCACTCTCCCTAAGCCTGGCCACATGGATGCCTCAGCCACCGGATCTTAGGCGGCAAAATCCACCGCCGTAGAAACTCCCTGAAGTCTTCGTCGAAGTTCTTTCTAACCGTCAGTGACTAAATGGGGGGGGGGGGAAATGGGGGGATAAAGTCAGCCTAAAGATAATGTCTCTTATGTAAGAGCTCCGCTATAGGGTGACCAGTTATCTGGGCTGAAAAAAACTCTGCGCGCGAGGGATTTTGGGTACACTACACGGCCCAATAGGGATAGTGTTAGACACGCCTATGCAGACATCCCCTTTCGGACCCCGAAAGACCAGATGCAATACTCTGCCGTTACCAATTGGATGTCGGACCATATGCACAGCATGTGATTCTAAGCAGATTAGCAAGCATCAGAAATGAAGATTCTAATCCAGAGTCACATTCAGGAATCGCTGATATAGTATTGTATTTTGGTTTTTATATAGCATTTTTTCCCCACTTGTGTGGCCTCAATGTGCTTTTTCCTCGGTCGAACGCCCTTAGTGACCATAGTCAATGTGGTTGGACATTCTAGGGAGTTTTGCTTAGGAGATGCAGGTGTGCATGTTGCCGTTCTAGACTTGGGTGGCTGGCAAAGCCAGACTAAGCAGCCCAAGAGGTCGGATACATGGGTGGGTGTTGAGGGTTAGCGATAGATTGCTTTTGTTGAGAGTCTGAGGCCAGCTATAACCGATTCCTTTCGGGGGGCGGGGGATGGTCGCTGTATGCTAGTGGCAGAGGTGTTGCGGTACGGCAGGTGTTTGACTGGACGGCTCTGTGTGGACTAGATCGCATGTGCTTGGCCAGAGTCGTATTCTATACTGCATGGATGCACACTAGTGGTGTGACGATACGTACCATAGGCTCAGATTGCTTGGCTCATGCAATACATGTCCAGGTCTAGAATTGAGAGTCCTATACCCATGGGCCTAGTTTTCATACTGTAGCAAGTATCCTGATGTATTAAACAGATTGAGGCTACACCTGTATTTGGGAATCCTGTATAGTGTTCAACAAGTTTCAGCGGGCGGGCAGGGGCACAGTGGGAGTGTTGCAAGTGTGCCACACCTGGATTGCTTCTCTGATGGGGGTGTTGTGGGTTGGTGGATGGTGGGTCAGGTGTGCCACAACGAAAGCTGCTGGCTTACCTGGAGTACCAGTTGGTGGTGTGTCAGGAGAAACCGAACCCCCCCCAGACCCCCGGATTGTAGTTTCCTTAGTTGGAATTCTGGGGCTCCTAGGTAGAAGCAGTTTTCGTAGTTTAGGTGGGAAAGGAGGAGTTGATGGCTGAGAAACAATGGGAATAAGTGAGGGGGGGGATCCACTTGAGGATACGTAGGTGGAAGAAACTGGTTTTGGATACGCTGGTGGTGTTTGGTTAGGGATAAATCTGATTTGTATCCAAGTCGAATTCGCAGCCAAGCTTTTTAACAACGTTAGAGGGTGCAGGTCCTAGTGATTTGGCCATCGAATTGGTTGGGGGATGAGTGAAGCTTTCCCGCAGACTAGTATTTCAGTTTTCCCAGGGTTGAGGATGAGGCAATTGGTCGTCATCCAGTGATCAATGTCCGAGAGGCACAATGCATGTCCGGGCTGGCAGAGCCTTTGGAGTTTGGGATTTTGAGGATGATCTGGGTATCATCTGCATAGTTGTAGCAGGTAAGGTTGTACGGATGATTGTGGGAATGGGTTGTACATAGGAATTGAAAATTAGCAGCGACGTGGCCGCTCCTTGGGGACTCCTTTACAAACTGGACATATGGTGGTCGAGATGAATGATTTGCAACTGGTTAGCGATAAAGGAGATCCACGAAAGGGTTGTGCTTGTAGTGTTTGTAGTCTGACTAATAGAATTGAGTGATCAAAGGTATCGAAGGCTGCAGAAAGATCTAACAGGATGAGAACTGCGCAGCAGTCTGCGTAGGGTGTTCTTTTTAGGTCGTCCCAAATGGAGACTAGCAAGGTTTCGTTCCCCTTAGTGGTCTGAAACCTGATTGCGCTCGGTCTAGCAGGTTGTTGGCTTCAGCAAATTGTCCAAGCTGTGTGCCAAGCCGCGCAATCAGTTTTGCGATTAAACATGTATTGGAGAATGGGTTAGGTATAGGATGTTTTTAAGGCTTTTGGGAAAAATCCTGATGCAAGTGATTAAGGCTTGTGAAAGCGATGTTACCTGCAAATAACAAAGTTACTCACCGTAGTGACTACCTTACTCCTAGTCCATACTCTCCTTTCCTCCATACTTTTGGGCCATTCCGTCCTGTGGGACGGGACCGGAGCACTTCTGTAGAAAATATCAAATTAAAAATGTGTTATGTTTTTACACGGGGTACCACACGCGGCTTTATCCCCGCCCTCCTTAGCTTCGCCCCGGGCATCGACCTTCAGTCCTTTTCTAGCACCAGGACCATTTACGCAATAGAGGATACTGATTAGCGGGGACGGCAGGCGTATGGAGGAAAGGGGACTAGGAGTAAGGTAGTCACTACGGGGAGTAACTTTGTTATACTTCTACGTCCCATCCCCTTTCCTCCATATTTTTGGGAGATTACCAAGCACTCCTTACAGAAGGACGGGTGGCTGAGAGGTGTTGGGAACAGCTTGCCTGAACTGAGCATCAGCCCTAGAGCTTAGGGCTAAGCAGTAATGTTTCACAAAGGCTGGTGGGAAAGCCCACGTAGCTGCATTGGCAACTTTATATTATTTATATGTATAGCGCCGACATCGGGGCGCGTATAAAGAGACCAGGACAGACGAGAAAAGACGGACAAGCGACGGGACAATTATAGAGTTGTGTGGGCCAGATGTGGTTGGGCAAACTTATCAGGAATTATTTAAAGAGTAAGGTTTTAAGTTTTTTGCGAAAGGCGTAAAGATTTGTCTCCAGCCCGAGACTAGTCGGCAATTTGTTCCAACTAGCTGTCGCACGGTTTGGAAAGGCTCTCCCTAAATCAAGTTTTTCTATGTTTCAATGTATCAGGCCTTTGGCTTCTGATCTTAGGGTCGTGGAAGGATTGTAGAGTGTACGTTTAGCCTTTAACTAGGCGGGCGCTTTGCCATATAGGCACTTGTGGGCTAAGCATAAGGACTTTAATTGTACAGGATCCTCCATTTTCAGCCAGTGAAGGTCACGTCTGGCTTCACTAATATGATC
This sequence comes from Ambystoma mexicanum, assembly GCF_040938575.1. Classification (NCBI taxonomy): domain Eukaryota; kingdom Metazoa; phylum Chordata; class Amphibia; order Caudata; family Ambystomatidae; genus Ambystoma; species Ambystoma mexicanum. Next base: position 1,567,572,321 of record NC_090937.1, on the reverse strand, counting down.
TTTTCTGGATTTTTGCTTGATTACTCTTATCGCATGGTTTTGAATCAGTTGGAACTTGTGCAAGCTTTGCTTGCTGGCGCCTGCGAGGAGTGCGTTTCCAATTCTAATTGCGACAAGATGGTGGCTCTAGCAATAATAGGGCAATTCTTTTCACTCAATAGGGGTCTGATTGCTTTAAGAAGTCTAATGTAGTTGCAGTTTTTACTGACATACATAGCTTGAGCATCTGCGTTGACAGATGCATCCAGGGTCATGCCGAGAGTCTTGACTTTACTCACTACTTCTATACGGGATTCGTTGATTTGGAATGCCTGGTAGTCGGACGAGAGTTTGGGTGGATCCGATGACCATTAACTCGGTCTTATTGCTGTTAAGGCACATCCAGTTCATTCACTCTTCAATGTTCTTGTAGAGGGTGTTCAAAGTCACTGTCTTTTGTGTAGTCCCTGCTTAATTCCATAACCAGCTGGGTGTCAGCATAGTTGGTGAAAAACAACTCTAGTTGTTCTAATAACTCACAGGAATCATATGTATAAATTGAAGAGTAAAGGGGATAGACTAGTTCCTTGTGGAACAACACATAAGATGTTCAGAAGAAAATGCATCTCCCCAGTGAACACGAGAGATTCTATTCTTGAGGAAGGAGGTAAGCCAGCTTATTGCATCCTTGGAGCAGTTAGCAATTTTAGCGAGTGCTTGTTGTAGTAGCTGTTGGTCTAGCAAGTCAAACGCAGCACTTAGATCAAGTACTAGTAAGCCGGTTTTGCCTTTTGCCCTTGTCCAGGATTTCCAATATTTTCGTTTGTAAATCTAGCATTGCTGTTTCTGTACAGCTCTAAACCCAGATTGTTGTGGATGTAGGATCTCATGCTTTTCCACATATTCCTGGAATTGAGCTGTGGCTATCTTGTCCATGACTTTAAGTGTAAAGTTGAAATTTGTGATGGGCCTCAAGTTATTGGGGTCACGTTGATTTTTTTTTTTTACAAGTGGGGTGATGGTGACTTATGTTTTTTGGAACCGATTTGTCACGAAAAGAAGCGTTTACAATTTTAGTGAAAAGTGGGGCAAAGATGTTTGGGTGCTCAAGAATTATTTTAGGAGGGAGCTTGTTTTCTGCGCAAGACGATGGTTTCATAGATGTCAATGGTATCATAATGACTTCAACAGAGATTTATTGGAATTGAAACTTCTCCATTTCCTTGAAAGTCGTCATTTCGACTAAGGGGTTTAGGTGGGATTTAGTCTCAAGAGCGGAAGCAATTCGCTCTCTAGCTTTAGTAATTTTATTAACAAAAGCTATCTGAGTGTTTCCACATTCAGATTGTGAGGGAATGAAATTGGAGGCTAAGGCCTGAGGTTCGTCAATAGATTTAAGGATGTCAAAGTTTACTGGCAGAATTCGAGGATGCTTCAATTTGGCTATTGAAGTAATTCCTTTTGGCCTCGTTAATGTTTTTATAGGATTTTTCTAGTGCTTTCCAGCCGGTCATGGAATACTCTAACCAAGCAGGGCTGCTCATGGCCATCCTCATCTGCTTAAGGCTCATCTGAACGAGGCGGAAACAGAAGGTCCTCCACGCCTACCACCTCAGGTTTTAAAAGAAAACTGAATCGGAGCCGCTGGGGACGGGGTGGAACAGGAGTGAAAAGACGCTCGAACTACGTCCTCATAGGGTCAGAGTGCATAAGCATCTGAAACTTCCGAAAAACTCACTCAGATGAGGGCTTAGGAAGATGGTTGCCGGAGGGTCCACCCCCGGCCGGGTCCACATAGATCAGAGGAGCAAAAGCAGGAGGGAGCGAGACAATATAAGGCAGTGAAGTCCACACATGCCGATCAAAGAGCGGGTTACTATTGCCAAAAGGAATGCTCCCAGCACCAGACGTTGCGAAGGTAGGTGTAAGGGAGGTATCCAAAATGGCCGCCGTAAGCCACGCAGGTTGGGCTTCCATTTTGTCGCCACCTGAAGAGAATAGTGTCACATGCATAGCTGAGGCAATTGCCTCCTCAGGAGAGTCAGGTGGCTTAAGCAACACTTTAGCCTTATAAGGAACCTCAGCAGAGCAGGTACTGGGTGGTCTTGGATGCTTAGTCGACAGCTTTGAACAAGTCTCAAAATTAGCCTCCAACGGAGGAACCTCGGACAAGCTGGTACCAGAGGGAATGCAGTCCATGACCCCCCTCTTTGCCCCCTCGACAGAACCGGTACCAGCACAACCCTGAGTGTGGGACGGTTGAGGACAATACCTAATCGACAAGACCCTCAGGTCTCTCAGATCTGTCAATATAGACTTTAGCCTCCACAAGAGGACCCTCAGGTTTCAAACTGGTACGTAAAGCTCTCTTAAAAAGGGGCCTCAAGTCGGGACTTGGTGGTTACAGTGGGGAAAGCTCCAAAAGCGGAGACCTCCGGGTGAACCCTGGTATCCCAGCACCCAGTCGAACTAGGCTGAACTTCATCACAGTGATGGTGAACCTTGGAACACTATCCGGTACTGGCAGGTCTGTCAGAACCCTCTAAGGAATCTTTGGTACACCAGTTAGGCCCTTGGGGCACCTCAGGAGAAACCCTGGTGACAGAGCTACAAGAAAGGCTCTTTAAGTACTCCCTCATAGGGTCAGAGTGCACAAGTCTCTGAAACATCCCGAAAAACGCATCCTCTGACGAAGAAGCTGCCAGGAAGCGAGACCGTATATAGTAGTGGCATTCGAGCACGCCAGTCATAGGAAGGGCGGAAGAGATTAACACTTGCATGGAAAAAAAAAAATTGTCTAACGAGAAAATACCCAGCACATGCTGTCGATAGCGTGGTTGTGAGGAAAGAACCCAAAATGGCCGCCGTAGGCCACGCAGGAAGGTCCACCATTTTGTGAACATCTGAGGAGAACTGCGTCACATGTGTCGATAAGGCAGTTGAGTCCACAGGCCTCTTGCGTGGAGACTTCCGGTGTGTGCGCCCCATCCTTCCAGGGAGTCATCCGTCGTGACAGTCTCCCGATGAGGTGGGGTCCGGAAGACCGAGCCCGCCAACAGGTGCAGACACCACTGTATCGCTAGATGGAAATTCTCATTGAGAGAGCTTGTCCTCGAAGCTTCCAGATACCTGGATCCAACAGGCATCGAGGAACTCTTGCAGTGGCTGCATCCACAGCCTGCACAGTCAAACAAGGTATATGCACGACGACATGCCGAGAAGGTACTTGGACCTCACCCTTGCGATCTTCAGGATCAACAGCCGCTGTACCTTGCCCAGGATGGCCGCTATCCTCTCCTCCGACGGAGACGGCAGGCATGCCACTGTTGAGGCGAGACCCCAGAAACAGTGTCTTGCGATGGAACCAAGCAAGACTTTGCATAGTTCACCGAGAACCCCAGCTCTGTCAGCAGCTGGGCGGTTTCCGCCATGTGTGAGACTGCAATCTCCCTTGGAGGAGCCAGTCGTCCAAGTAGGGGTGAACGTGGATCCCTCGTAGACGCAGCAGCGCCGCCAGGCACTTGAACACCCTTGGAGCAGACTTTAATCCGAAGGGAAGGGCCTTGAACTGATCGTGTTGCCCTTGAACCACAAAGCGCAGAAACTTGTGGTGCCCTTTGGGGATGTGAAAGTAGACATCCTCCAAGTCCAGCAACAACAGGAAATCCCCTTCCAGCTCTCCTAGCACGTGCTGAAGGGCGACCATCTGAAACTTCTTGGATCTGATGTACTTGTTCAGGTAGCAGAGGTCCAAGATGGGCCTCCAACTGTCAGTCTTTTTGACGAGGAAGTACAGAGAGAGTACATCCCGGAGCCACGGAGCCCCTTTGGGACGACCTCCATTTTGCCCTTCAGCATGGCCCGCACCTCCAGCAGAAACTGAGGGATGTGGTTTTCCTGCCTGGCCACGGGTGGTATGCGAGGACACTTGTTGGAATTCCAAAGTGTGTCCGTGGACCAGAGCGTCCAGCACCCAACGGTCAGTGGAGATGGTCTTTCACACGCCAACTAAGTTCACCAGCCAGCCTCCCAATGGTGTGCGCAGGTGGGGCCCGATACAAACCCCACCTCCCCCGCTCCTCCCCCCCCCCCCCCCCTCCCAGCCAGTTCAGTCCTGCTTCATCGCGAGGCGTCGCCTTGGGGACCTTGGCGACGACCTCATCCGGACTTGCTGTGGCCCCTATAGGCCTCCTGGGGCAAAGAGCAGGACGGATGACTGAGATGAGCTTCCGCCGAAGCCCTTGAAGGAACCTTGGGACTGTCCTCCGGAGGTCCGAAAGGACGGCTGTCGCAGGGTGCCCAAGGTACAGGCCGTCTTGGTGTCCGCCTTGATGGCCTGGAGGGACTCATCCACGTCTTTCCGAACAAATTTTCCCTGTCGAAAGGCATGTCCAACACCTTCGACTGCACCGCCTGGCGAAAGTTTGTGGGCTTCAACCATCCCCGCTGACGAAGGCAAACACTGTTTCCCATTTGGTGTAATCCTGTATCAGCAATAACTCTGGCCACTGATGGCATGGTCCGATGCCACCTTGCCCTCCTGCAGGCTCTCCAAAGCTTCCGCTCTTGTCCTCTGGAAGGAAGTCCAGGAGGGGAGCGATCTTTAACTAGAGCTCCCTGTCGTATAGCGCCTCATGATGGTGAGGGCATTGGCCGCCTTGATGGTTGTCGCTGTGATGAGTCGTCGTCCCACTACTTCCCCTTGCTGTCCGGGGGAGAGGTTGTTGACGCCGTAGAGCCAGAGGAATTCTTCCTCGCTACCGAGTCCGGGGAAGGCTGGGACCTCAAACACTTGGGTGCAGAGTCCAGCATCCTGTACTTTTCGTACCGGTCCCTCTTCGCCAGGGCCGAGGAAGGGTTCTTCATATGGGACAGGCCTTCGTCCCAAATGACATCCAACAGAGGGATTGACCGCACAGTCTGCCTCACGGCATTGGTACAGGACCCCACCACCCCCCCCTCCTCCTTGGGGGTCAGGTGAAAATTCCGAGGCCCTAAAGATCATGGCATGGAAAGAGCCCATCACGCTGGGTGGGGAGGTGGAGGGCGGCAGAGACGGGAGGTCTCCTAACCCTCAGTCATCGTCTGTGCCCGCCCCCACCATGTCCAGGTCCGTATCCACCCTCGGTAGAGGGGAGTGGGGACAACGGGTGAAAAGGCGGTGGAGGGTGCACTCTCCTCTTGTTAGGAGACAGACCTGATGGCCCCAGCGCCACGGGATCTCCCAGTGCTGCGGGATCCTGTTGGCAGAAGGGCCTCGTCATCCAAATCTCCGAACAAAGTGTGGAGTATCTGGACAATGTCCACCGAAATGTCCGCTGGGGGTTGGTTGTTGCCGAGGTGGAGGAAGTGGGTGCGATGGTGGCAGTGGTGTAGGGTTTTCCAACTACCTCATTGGGGTCCCTCCCGTAGGCCTTGGCCTCGTCAAATTTCTTCTCCAAAATGGTCTGGAGAGTAGAAAGCTCCTCCTCAAAGGAGATGTCCGTGCCCTGCAGGAGTACCGTGCCCCCGCCACTTCTGTTTGACCAGGGGAGATGGTTTCAGGGAGATGACGGGCATCACCTTCTCTGGCGTCTTCTCTATGGGCTGGAACGACAATTCCCTCCTGGCAGGTAGGGAAACTAGCGTCTTGGGGACTGTACCCTCCGAACGCGCGTTCGCGGCCGTTGCTAGGGACGCCACCATGCCTTGAATGGACTGCTTCGCCGGGTGCATCAGGGCCTGCACAACCTGGGGCAGGGGTGGGGGGCAAATTGTCCGACTGTCCCGTCCAGGGCTTCTCCAGAAGCTCACCTGGGTGGTCCGACTTACTCTTCTTCGCCAAACCGCTGGCTCGTGGTCGAAGGTGCCGGGGACACTGTGCCTGTCACAACGGTGCCCCTGGACTTGTTCTGTTGGGCCCCCGTCGCTGGGGCTAACCTCAAAGGTCTTAGAAGCCTACTCAGACTTCTTGTGGTTGGGGAAGACATACTGCCGGGACTCACCTGTAGCAGGCACCTTGGCCTGCAGCTATCCGTGAGACTTATGCGCCGATCCTTCATGGTGCGGGGGACCATCTTGTGGCAAAACGCAGTCATCTTCCACGTGCAATTGGTCGGAATGCAAGCAGTAGAAGCACACGGAACGCCTGTCGTCCAAGTAGAAGTTCTGCAGGCGACATCGTGGACAAATCCTGAACAGAGGCGACAAGTCATCCTTCTCTGCCATGTCCACGCGGGGAAGGCCTTGAAGAAGCTTTTGGAATCCTCCAAGAAACTTGACGAAAAAAATAAATTGCTCTTGAGGGCCATTGAAGAATCCGAAAAACTAGTCCGTTAGTCGGAAGATGGAGCTTGAGGCTCAATTGACCAGGAAAATAGAGTAATACTCTTAGAAGAAAAAGAAAATGCATTTTGTGAATTTTTTTTAAAAGTAAAAGCTCGAGATCTATAGCCCGAGGACTCCAAACACTTGAAAGTGCTGTAAAAATGTGAAGATAGCTGCCAGAGGAGTTATTGGCTTGGGGCAGTATGACCCAGAGACCAGTGATTGGTTGTTATGAGAAAGACAATTTAGAAGTGAAACTGGATTTTTTCCTTACTGAGGATTCCGAGCCAGACGGGGAATATTCATGAGCATGTTAATCCATGCCAGACCCCATGCTGGAGAAGGTTATATTTTTTGAAGATTGATTACTGGAGTCTGGTAGATGAAGTACAGTGGTGATAGTGAGGCCCCTTGTGCTACTCCAGTCGTTAACTCATGGAATGGATTTAAACTTTTATCCGTACGGTTTCTGTTCTGCAAGGAATGAGTTAATACATAATGCCACGTCCGTTATGCCCATGTCTTCTAGTCTTAGGGTGTCATAGCTAACTGTGTCGAAGTATGCAGAGAGGTTGAGCAGAATCAGGGCTGAGGTTTTGTTGGAATTTGCGTTCGTGTTTAGGTCGTCCCAGATGGTTTCAGACCCGTAAGAGAACAAACGGCACTACTATCCAACTTGTACTTAGTCTAGCAGGTAGTGTTTTTCTGTGTGTTCTTGGGTTAGTTTGTATACTTCGGTTTCAAGGCGTTTTGCTTGGTGGGGAATGTTTGAAATCGGCCTGTAGTTAGATCTTCTACATCGCCACTTGTGTTTTTTTAAAAAGCGGTTGATGAATGCTGATTTGAAGGCTCTTGGTACAGTTCCTCTTGCTAGTGAGAGATTTAGTAGGTTTATGTAATATTTTGATGGCGTTCCTTATGCGAGAATTGATTTGTACATGTCAGGGGGGGCAGGATCCATGGGTGATCCTGCTTTCTTGCTGTGTTTCTCCAACAAGACGAATGCCTAGGCTGATATTTCAGGAAAGTGAGTTTGTGCTGTGGCTCTGTGTTAAGTCTGGTTGGTTGAATGTTGTGGTTTGTCCGTTTTGTCGGGTGTCGTTAATTTTGTTCTTGAAGTGGTCTGACAGGTCGTTGCAAAGTTTCTCTGAGGGGGTTGGGGTGTTGTCGCAGCCTGGTGGGTTTCTTTAATGATGGTAAACATTTCTTTTTGTGTGTTGGTGGCATTGGTGATTCTGTCATCATTGTGCCCTCTTTGCCTTTTGCATTTCCTTCTTGAATGCACGGATTAGTTTCTGGAACAGTATTTGTGTGTCTGGGTTGGATTCTTTCCTCCATTCCAGTTCCATCTCGTCGTCCTTTTTCATGGTGCTTAGTAGTGGGGTGAACTATTTTGCCAATGCTTTTTTTTTTGATGGGGTGAATGGTTTTTCCTGGGCAATCTTATCAATTGTATCAGCAATCCATTTGTGTAGTAGCTTCGTTTTCCTGTCTAGGTCAGCCAGCTCTAGTTCTATAGTGGAGTTTGGTCATCTCCAGTTCAAATAGGTTGCTTGCTTTGACGCTTTTGCAGTTTATGTGGTGGTTGTGAGTTTGGGGGTTGCAGGGGGGTAGGATGCAGACTGGAGTTGGTAGCCTGATCACAAATGGGATGATGGTCGCACCACAGTATTTGTATCGGTGGTGCCGTGGTGATGAGATTTTCCTTGGTGAAGATTGCGTCGTGGGTATACCCTGCCGAGAGTTGCCCTTTGACCAGATGGCGTAGTTTCATGGTTTTAAGTTGTCCCAACAGTGAGTTCTGGGAGTTGGCATGACTTTCTTCAAATCCCCCAGGATGATTAGATGTTCATGCTTAATGGCTATGTTGGTGATGGCTTCTATGAAATTCTTGACGACGGTTGCATCGTATGTCAGTGGTCTGTATACCAGAATGAATGTTTTTGGGCTTGCTGTTAGGTGTATGAGCATGGATTCACAGTTGATGTTGAGAAGATAGTCGGTTTTTATTTTCAGGTGTCCTTTGAATGCTATTGCAATGCCTCCTTTATTTTTTCTGTTTACTTTAAGGCATTTGAAGTTGGTTGGGAGGCAGTTTTGGATTGCGATTTTGTAGTCGTCCAGCCATGTTTCTATGATGAATAGGTTGTTAATGCCGTGGTCATCGAGGAGGTGAAAGATCAGTTGAGTGTTTTGACATGGATCTTGCGTTTATTAGATTGCAGTGGAGTTTGGAGGTGTAGTTTGGTTTGGGCTTTATTGTTGAGGTTGTCTGATCGGTGTTGAGGTTTCCTTTCTGGTCGATCTCTAGCTGAGGTGTTGGTACAGGTGAGTGTCGTCAAAAAGTTCTAGCTTCCGTCTGGGGTTTTTGTGTTTTCATCAGGTTCTTCTTCCAGGAATTGTGGGTGACGAGTGGAAGTTCCTCTTGTTTTGGTGATGTAAGGTTTTATTGTGACGATTAGGTTTGTTGTTTCTAGTGTTGTGTCCTTCGGTGTGGTTGTTTTTGGTTGTCTGCTGTTGCAGATTCTACCTTTGGGTTGGTTCATTCTGGTGTCTGGTTTGCGAGGTACGGAGTCAAGTAGAGGGGTTGGTCTCTTCTCTCAGCGTTTGGTTTTCGTTCCTGTCGGAGTGTGATCTGCAGTTATGAGTCTGTTGCCGTTCTGGTGTTTGTTCCATCTTTTCCTTTCCCTCGGTATAGGTCGTTTGCGCAACATTTTAGCTTGAGAGTTGTTTTGGTCTTTATTTTGTTTGTTGATGCCAAGTTGATTTTTTGCTTTGGTCTGGCTGTCTTGTGGTGTAGTACTGGGCGTAGAGCGATGTCCGCTACAAGTTTGGGTTCTGTCTGTAGTTGGTGTATCAGCTGGTGTTGCCAACTTGTTCAGTCACTGTCTTGAGTGAGGTGGGTGAGGTAGTTAGGGTTATATTGTTGGGTGTTATCAGTGGCAGTCCTTAAAGTCCGGCTCCCTCAATGAGGTAGCTATGATGTTTAAGAAGGATAGCTACTAACTACAGAATTGTCCTGACGGGTGTAACTAAGAATCACTGTCATCTTATGAGGCGTGAACTCCTAATCACAGTATCACTCCATAGTAATCAGCCAGTGATTTCTGTCTCTCTATAGTAATGCTCTCTAGATGCGAGTTTGTCACATATGAGCGTCCTGTATAGTCGGACAGAGGCCCTCAGTCAACAATGCAATTTGAAGTAGGGCACTGCCAGATTTGAGCGTCACGTATAGTGGGAGAGGGGCTTATGCCCAACAGATCAAATGGGTGCAGTGCTAGACAGGTTTGAGACCCAGGTGACCAAAAGATTACAATATTAAAAATGCGGCAAGATTTGAGAGTCCTGTATATTGGGAGAGAGGCCTACGCCCAACCAGATGGGCGTTGTACTAACATGGTTTGTTTAATAGTGTGATGTTGAGGAAGGCAGCAGAGGTGTTTATTACGGCATTTCAGATAGGTTTGATAATTTGTCTAGGCTTAGAGGGTAGAGTAATTGCTCTACTCCTCACCTAGACCACTCCTACCTTACTGGTCCTGGTAGTTGCTGGCTACCGGCTTCCGCTGCGGACACCTGCCGACACTTTCTGGAGCCGCCTCTGTTGGAGCCACCCTTTGCCTTGGGCCATTAGCCGCAGGGCTGCCGTAGGAAGGTCAGTTATGGGCTAATCAACACGGGCCGAAGGCGAAATCATAGCAGGGGCGGTGAGTCGGGAGGGATTGGAAGCAAGAAGAGAGTGTGGGGTGGGGAGAGACAGCAAGGGGAGCTTCGGGCCCCAGGAGGGCATTATGAAAACAAAAAGGGCACAATTCCTACAAAGGAGCAAAGCTCCTACTAACACACCACGCTTCCTCCGAGGAGCCAGTGCAGACACGGGTTGCTAGACCCAGGCTACACGAGCCGCAGGCCAAATCAGAGCAGGGGGGTAGGGGGGACAGATCAGGAGGCAGGAGCAATGGGAAGCATAAAGAGGGAGTGGGGTGGGAAGAGGCGGCAAGAGGAATTTGGGAGCCGCTTTGAAACAATTCCTACAAAGGAGCAGGGCTCCTAACACTCACCGCGCTTCCTCGTTGAATGAGTAATTTGTTTTTGCTAGAGAATATTTTTGATGCCTGCTCTACTGAGCAAGCACCTGGCAGACTCAAAATTGATACCAAGATATTAGCTCAAGCTGCAGACTTGTTGGTAACCAACAGGGCCATTCAAAAGGATTCTGGGGCAACTCAGAAAGGATGAGGGTGAAAAAACACAAGAAAGCTAGTAAAGAAAACTAATCCTCCACCACAGGGCCACAAAAAACAGAAGGGTAAATACCAAGGGAAAGCATAGGTCTATTTAACCTCTGGAGCCAAACCAGACGGAGGTTACCAGAAACCCCCATTCCAGAAAAGCTTTGGTAAATATGTGGTTGGTGGGTCTGGTGACCATGCGAAAGGGGATCCCAGATGCAAGGGTAAACCTTCAGGGGTCCATATGGTGTCATTAGCCTTCATTCCGGAGGATGAAGCTCCAATGGCAAGTGCTCATTTTTACCTACGCTGAAGAATCCATTGAGTTCAAGCTAGTGGTTGTGTTCTTGGGTCTGTGGGAACAGAATATAGATTTCTAGAATACCATACCTGACAACACAAAATATTACAAGGACAGTGTACTTGTAGATGGCAAGGAGACTGCCATCAGAGACACTGGGACTAGCAATACAGTGGTTAATTGAGTTTCTTCAAACCAGGGTATGTAGCCAAGGCAGCCAAGGGTCCCACTAAACTTGCTGGAGGCCCTATCCAAATGGTTCCCATTGGCTAGCCCTTATCCATTGAAACAAAATGACTGTACGAACTCCCGTTACCTGGGAGAGTTCCGTTTGGTGCGGACTTGAAACTCTTGGGAGTAGTCTCCAGTACCACCAGACCTCCCAGCAAAAAGACAGGAGCCTACAAGATTGGCCAGAGAGGCAACCTTGAGAAACTCAGTTTGAGGTCAGGGAGAAATCCAACCTCTCAAACCAGCAGGCAGGCCCAACCTTCCACTTGCAGAAAGAAGACAGTCTCTGGAAAGAAAAAGTGTCTCAAATCCAAACCTGCATTGAAAACAAGGACTTCCCACAGGAGGACAGTCCCAGTGACCGCCTATCCTCAGCTAATGCTTAGTGGGTGGCCAAACCAACTCCTGAAAACCCAGCTACTGGTGAAACTGGAGGTCATTTCCCTGCTTGGAAGATCTGGATTCTAGAGACCATCCATAGCTGCAGATGGTGGACCCTCTAGGGCAGATTTCAGCGGAGGACAATGTGTCCCTCTCCAGAAGGCCTGAGACAACAGTTTTCCAGCTGGAAGGCCAAGAGCCAGGTAACCATAGACTACAGGGAGGATGGCATCCTCTACAGGGAGCCTACACAATCTACCCCAGGCGACTGATAGCACCCCAGGAGGGGAGATCCAGGCTCCAACTAGCAAATGAAATCCCTCTGGCTGGCCACTGGAGTTCCAGACCAGACGCTTTGCCTGTACTTTTACTGGCCCAAGATGGGTGCAGTTAAACATTGCAGGAGCTGCCACACCTGGATCAGGAATGTGGCACTTTTAGCAGCCCTCCCAGTGTTGAGCGTTCCTTTTGTGAGGATGGGTATTGACATTGTTGGTCCTAGAACCTCCAACCACCTCAGACAACAGATTAATTTTGGTGGTGGTAGACCATGCTACCAGGAACCCCCAAGGCTATACCTATAAGAACTGTTAATGTCCAATCAGTGGCTAAGGCCCTCCTTAGTATATTTTTTTTACCAGACTTGGGTTTCCTAAGACGTTCTGACAGGGGGCCACATTTTATGTCCCACTACATGCAGACCATATGGAAAACTGGTGCAACTTACAAGTTCAGCTGCCTACCAGGCACGAACAAATAGTCTGGTAGAGCGTTTAACCGGACGATTAAAAGTATGATTGCTGCCTTAGAGGAACCCCCAAGAAGAAAGCGGGAACTTCTACGGCAATGCCTTCAATTTGCTTATAGAGAGGTGCCTCAAGCTGGAGTGGGTTTAAGCCCCTTTGAGCTCTTCTATGGTCATCCTGTCAGAAGCACTTTGGTACTGAACTAAGGTTTGGAGAGTTTTCCACCCCTAGTCCGTGTCACTGCCTACGTACTAGGCCTCAGGAGGAGGACGGTACTCTTGATGACAAGCAACAGAAAACTTGAAAGCTGGTGAGGCTTTGATCAAGCATTGGCATGACCAGAAGGCCAACATGGTGGAGTTCACTCCAGATCAGTTCGTATTAGTTATGGTTCCTACAAGGCAGAGGGCCATCCAGAACAAATAAATTGTACCTTTCAAAGTTTAAGGCAAACTTGGAGGTTAATTTAGTGGGCTTGGGCAACTCCAAGGAGGTCCCAAGGGTCTTTCACACTGACCGGCTAAAGGCCTATGTCTCTAGATCAAAACTAGGAGCTTTGCTTCTAGCCTTTGATCAAAAGCCTCTCCCCGATTCATCTCAGAGGACACTCTTCAGAAGAGAACTGAATGAGTTAAACTCTATTCAGATCTGACTCTGCAGCAACAGGAGTGCAAAGCTCTGTTGACTCAGTATGCCTCCCTGTTTTCTGACACCAGGCTTGACCACTTGGGGCCAGCATGATATACTCACTGGTGACAGCCTCCCTGTCAGAAGCAGGGGCTACAGAATGTCTGATCATGTCAAGGAAGAGGTCAACAAGATGCTTGGGGGTTATAGAGCCATCTAGCAGCGCATGGGCTAGTCCAGTTGTACTAGTGCCAAAAGCAGGATCCAAAGTTTGATTATGTGTCGACTATAGAGCTCTGAATACAGTCAAAAATGGATGCACATCCTTTGCCAAGGACAGATGAGCTGGTGGATAAACTGAGCTGCCAAGTTCCTCAGCATGTTGGACTCTACCGCAGACTATTGGCAAATAGCTCTGACATACCATGCCAAGGAGAAAACTGCAGGATAGCTAGCTGGCCAATCAGGACTGGTTTCACTCAGGCACACCTACAGACAAAGGTGTTTGGTAGGAATTGGTGCAATCACACTGGGGAGACTACACAAGGCTGATCTGCTTGGTATTAGGTAACCCACCTTTTGCTATAGGTCTGTACTACACAGGTTGGTAGTGTGACTGAGCAGCCAGGCTCATCTAGAGAAGGGTAAATGTGAGCAGAAGGGCTGTACAAATATAATCTTTCAACTCAAGCTTTCAATTATAATTACATAAATAGTTAAAACAATTTTCTTTATAAAAAAATGCTTAACAGTCAAGCAAATTTTGGAATTACTTTTCAAAATCAATAAAGCTAGTGAATACTCGGAGATGCAAATACCTTTCTCCGACACCCTAAAGTGACTTCAATAACAAGGATAGTATGGCATTAACATATAACACCGGTATACTTTATCAGAAAGGAAAATAGAAAGGTGAAAACATTTATGCTAGGACAACTTGGATTCCACAATGAAATCTAGGTAAGCCTTTCCCAGCAGAAAAAGTGTTAATTTCAACCGATGGGGCACAAGCAATGCCAAAGTAAATGGATTCACAAAGGTGACTTTAGGGAGTCAGACAGCCAAAGTCATTTGGACAAAGACAATAGTTCTGATGCACTTAATCACTGTAGGAATACAAGCTGTTAAGCCTGTGCAAAGTGAGTTAGAATCAACTCAAAGTTAAGAAAGTGCAAATCTCAAGCGAGTCAGCACGACTTAAAGTACAAAGATAAGTACCCGCAAGCCCAAACAATACCTCTGGTTAGAAGAAAAGTGGCCCAGCTGGATTCAGTCTTGCTACAGACAAGCAGACCCTGGTTCCTGAGCCTCAGTCATAGGGACAAGAGGGAGGACATCTGGAGGGCTCCTGCGTCAGTACTCGAAGGACTACGGCAGCGACATGCCCTCTTCGATTCAGCGGCAATTTGCGGTTCAGCACCTCACAAATAGCACTGCTACAGATGAATATCTCTGGTTGGACGTTCCTTCCTCCCTCGGTCCTGGACTCCGGTGAGGGGACTCTGCATGGGAAGAAACCATGCTTCTGGGGTGTCCTGCTTTTGGCCGGTCTCATTCCGCAGCAGATGTTGAGCTCTGTTATGGACTCTCGACCCCTGGCATTGGGCTTCTGCAGCAAAGGAAACACAGCAAGTCTTCGATAGTGGAGTTTGTATCAGGGTTAGTTGGCCCCACTACCCCAAGGGAATAAGTCTCCCCGTACAGAGCTTCTGTGTCGAGGTTAAAAAGGTCAGCACAGCAGCAGTGCTTCACTGGGCTTCTCTTCACGGTTTCTTCGTCTGATGTTTCTTCCAGTGGTCAACGGCTTTTAGTCCCAAAACACTCCTTTTAAGCAAGTTTTCCAATTCATGCACAGCCTAGGCTGTCAATCACACAGCAAGATGGCCAATCAGGACTGGATTCGTTCAGGCACTCCTAGAGACAAAAGACAGGGAGATGCGGGATCCTCCCTCACGTCCGGTGCTCCCAGACACTGGATCCAGGGGTGGGGTTCAGAGCTTAAATCTGCCAAAGGCAAAACACACAAAGGGCACCAACCTGGCCCAACACACAGTAAAAGCCAAGAAGGACCTAAAACAGAAAATGGCGACATACAACTTAGGCCATTTTGACAAAATGGACACCCATGGGTGCAGTACTGAATCCTGCGGTAAAAAATAAAAAAAAAAATAAAAAAAACAAACTGCCACCAGCCATTTAAAGTAGTGAGGTAACAAAAAATGTGGTATTAGCCTATTTGACCTAAATCAATTGACTTAATGACTAATTTGATCGAATTTTGTATGGGTGATTTGGCCTTTGGGGCAATTTGGTTGCATGTATTGCAAAATACCAACCCTGGAGAGCAGGAGTATCCCCAGCTCTCCATGTTTGAGATTTTGCAATTTTTGAGGTGCAGGGGTGCCCCTCACTTCCTTAAAATTGGAGGTGGTGACAAAATAAAATGAATGTCCATTTAAATTGGGGCCTGATCAACCAAAAAAGGAAATAAATCTGTCACACACCCAAAACAAAAAGGTTACAGGAGAAAGTAGGATAAGATGCTATTAAGTAACGACCTAATCACTCCACTTAAGATGTTATGTGCCGTACCTTCAAAGGAAAATTTAAGTAAGATCAATTTCACCTTACTATGCTTGGGAACAGTAATTGACCAAAGAAAAAGGTATTTGAACCTTAAGAGAAAACCAAAGGACTTCTCATTGGCACTGCAGCGAAAGTGCTGTGCGTCACTATACAAAAAGCAGATGCCTATGGAGTTTTGTCAGACTCCAAAAAAAATGAAAACAAATCCCAAATCAGGGAAACATTAGGGTGAGAAAAAGGTCTCTACTCAGGAGTTAAAATTAAAGAGCCCTAAATCCAGCAAGAGAGCTGGTGGTCTCTAAGGTTGAAGGGAATTAGCACAGAAATAAAACTTCTCCCCAACACTTGCAATCCCCGCTCACTTTGTTCAGTATTTTGGGATTCGGTCTTCAACCATACCGAATGCTCACTAAAGTGCATTGTCTTTTTTCCTGGTCTTTTCATTCAAACCGCCTGCAATAGCAGCTATAGCCAATTGGTGGTATAGGATACACCTCATAAAGGCAAACAAAAACGTACTAAATAAAGAAAGCCCTACCGCAATGATCCAAGTGCCTGTGGGTTCCAGTCAGGATATCTGTAAAGATGCACAAATGCAAGCCAATTATGATTTCATAGGTTACACATTTCAGCAAGATGGATTCAAATGCCAGAAAATTAGCCGAAATCATTTTTTTACAAATTCATACAAATAGGTACATTTAGGTGAGGAATATCTTCAAGCAGTGGGCCAAGAAGCTTGTTTCAAAGTAACTTGGGCTCCAGAAAACACTATGGAAAATATGTGGGCTAGGAGGCTATTGGTAGGACCTCTGTAGAAAAGATGACCTTCTAGGCAGTTTTTCAAAAAGGGGTGCAGAAATCCTTAGCCTAAATTGAAGGAGAGCCAGTAGTGCATCTGGATAATCCTCTTTAATTGGATTGGGAAAGGGGGGGGGGGGACTGAGGGGACGGAGCCAAGATGGTGTGCAAGAGTGAAGTAGATTGGTCAGGGTCTTCAGGTGCATCTTCACAATTTAGGTGCTGCTAATGATACCAACACAAAACACTTCAAGTGTACAGCAATCCAGGACTAACTCCTGGAGGTGGAGTGAGATGAGGTGGTTAACAAGCACAATTATAACTTTTCATTAACACCAAATATTCACGCTAAATTTGAATCATCTATTATAAAAGGCTAGACCAGACAGATTTCTAGAATCTAGTCTAGGGCAGATTTTAAGATGCCACCATAGTTCTGAACAGGGGGCTTCATGAATTGAGCAAAATGCCAATCAAGGTATGTGGACGAGCGGTCAAGGCTTAGTCTCAGGAGCAAGTGGGGTCAGGGTCCCTCAATGAGTAAACAGAATGGCACAATTCAATGTAGTAGATTATAAACCTACAGTTTATTTTGACCTTTCAAACACAAACCTAAAACATGTAGTAATACCACACAATGAAATGCATTACTTACCATAATAGCATTTCTGATTGCATCTGTTTAGAATCACATGCTGTGGTAACTGGAGTACTGCATCTAGTCTTTCAGGGAACGTCGGCAAAGGCATGTCTAACACAATTTCCCCCTCCCCCCACCCCCCATCGTGACGTGTAGTGTACCCAAAATCCCTCATGTGCAGAGGTCCCTCCGATTGTATTTTTATTCTGCCGAGCGGGGAGGTAGGGAGGGCGCATGTGAATCTAAGCAAATACAATCCTCAGAATGCCATTACAGCAAGTAATGCATGTCTTCTGATGCTTGTTAATCTGCTTATAATCACATGCTCTACAGACTAACGAGCAGTACCCAGAGTTGGAGGTGGGTTGTGAGAAGAACAGCAGAGAAAAGATGTCTTAGTACTGCTTGTCCCACATGAGAATCAGGCCTAGAATGAGTGTCTATGCAATAGTGTTGTGTGTACAGAACTCCAGGTTGCCGCTTTGCAAAAGGACTCTAGGGGAACATTTGCAATGAATGCTATGGATGCCCCAGTGCCCCGAGTAGAATAAGCTCTAGGCTTGAAGGGCAGTTGTCGATTAGCAAGAGTAACAGTGTGATGCATTTAAAAATCCACCTTGAGATAGCCGATTTAGAGACAGGATCCCCTTCTATACCAGCCGCCAATGAAACGAAAAAAATGTTTTCCTCAGTGGGTTAGTTCTTTCCAGGTAGAACATGACTGCCCTGCGCACATCTAGTGTGTGTGTAGGCTTCTTTCGGCCATGCTAGTGGGATTCTGGAAAAGGTATGTAGTTCAATCGATGCACACGGAGGTCCTTTTTGGGTACAAGGAAGGACACTGAATAAATACTGTTTACCTGAAGAATAGGGACAGCTTCTATGGCGTCCTTTACCAGGAGCGCTTCCACCTCTTGATTCATGATCTCCAGATGGTCTGGTGAGATGCCATGAGCGCAATGGTCTGAATTGTGGCGGTTGGGCGAATTCCACGCTGTAGCCGTGGGCGACCGTCTTTATGACCCCACTGGTCTGAAGTTATCCCCTCCCATGCCGTTAGGAAAGATGTAATCGACGAACCCCGAACCCCCCCCCCCACCCCCCCCCCAACTGGGGCAACATGGGAGGGGACCTGGATCTGATGGTCATTTCTGACCCAAGGTTTCGGCTCCTCTAGGGTTGGTGCCTCTGGCTTTGCCGCGTCGCTGTACCCTTGGTGGGTAGTATGTGGGGCTTCCTGATGTTTGTCCAGCATTAAAGTTTCCCGTGCTATAGTTCTGACTTGCATGGGACTGCCCTCGAAAAGGATCGACGGGAATTGCCTCCCCCTTTGGAGGGAAGGTTGAGTAATTTGTTGGAGATTTAAGAGTCTCATGCTCTTTTTTGGCTGTTTCTAGGGCCTCATCCACCGCCTTCCCGAAGACGTTAGTTTCTTCAATGGGTTTGTTGATGAGCGGCCTTTGTCTCAGGCGTAAAACCTGGAGTTATGAAGCCAAGCGTGGCGCTTAAGTAAAGTGCCCTGTGCCAGAGACCTGCCTGCTGTTTCAGCCGTGTCCAGTGTTTTTTTTTTATTACATTCTGGTTTACTTGCCTGCCTTCGGCCACAATGGTTTTAAGCTTGGACCCGATGGGTTCTGGGACCTCCAGGAGACCTTCCTGTACTATGTTCCACTGAGCATCAGCATAAGTCGCCAGCAGCATAGTGTTATTGCCTATGCGTGCGGTATATGCGGCAGCCGAGGTAACACTTAACTAGGGCATACAACCTCTTGGGTTCTCTATCTGGATGCGCCTCCCCCATAGCAAGGGGTAAACCTGTCAGCTTCCGGGTGGTAGTCACTACCAGGGAATCGGGGGTGGCGTACCCTTGAGTGTATTAAGGGTCTGAAGTAGTTGGCCGAAATACTTTTTCTACTCTGGGCTGGCAACACCAGGGAGGGGGCCAGTCATCTTAACATAATTCAGGTGGGGAATGGCATGGCTGGAGGAGGGTTTCTCCCTGAGAATGTCTTCTACAAAGTCCTGCTCAGGTACCACCTCTGGAGTAGTGATTTGAAAGTGATCAGCTGCCTTCCTTAACAGGGCATTGAAGGCCATTTGGTCATCTACAGGCGAGGCCTGGCAAGCCGGGGTGGACGAAGGAGAATCCAGGCACAGAACATCAGTGTCCTGCTCTTGTTGGGGACGTGGGGGGCGTCCATGGGTCCGTCCTCACTTGCTGGGTTTCTTACCAATTGTCCACGGCATCCGCCTGGTCCTCACTGTAGCCCTGAAGCAAGGTTCTTCATCTTCACTGCAAATGTCCTGATGACAATGCATTACTTACCGTAAAAGCATTTCTGATGGTTGTATCTGCTTAGATTCACATGCTGTGCATAGGTCCGACATCCAGTGGTCACTGCGGAGTATTGCATTTTGTTTTTCGTAGTCGAAAAGGGGACGTCGACAAGGCGTGTCTGTAACACTATCCCTATAGTGACGTGCGTTGTACCCACAATCCCTCACGCGTCGAGGTCCCTCTGTTTGTATTTTTCTGCCCTGAGGGAGCCTTATAGACGTGAGTGAGTACAGAAAAGAGAGATATAAAGGAAGTCTATGTTCCTTCCATCCGAGCGGGGAGGAAGGGTGGGCGCATGTGAATCTAAGCAGATACAACCATCAGAAATGCTTTTACGGTAAGTAATGCATTGTCTTCTGATGTTTGTTAATCTGCTTAGAATCACATGCTGTGCATAGACTAGCGAGCAGTACCCGGAGTTGGCGGTGGGTTATGAGAAGGAACAGTAGAGAAAAGATGTCTTAATACTGCCTGTCCCACCTGGGAGTCAGATCTAGAGTGTGCATCTAGACAGTGTTTTGTAAAGGTGTGCACAGAACTCCAGGTAGCCGCTTTGCAGATGGACTCAAGGGGAACATTTGCAATGAATGCTATGGAAGCCCCAGTGCCTCGAGTGGAATGTGCTCTTGGCTTGAAGGGTAGTTCTCTCTTAGCAAGAGTGTAACAGAGAGTGATGCATTGAACAATCCATCTAGATATAGTGGATTTTGAGACCGCATCTCCTTCTCTTCCTGCTGCCACCGAGACAAAGAACTGATTAGTCTTTCTCAGTGGTCTGGTTCTTTCCATGTAGAACATGACAGCTCTGCGTACATCTAGTGTATGCAGGCTTTTTTCTCCCGAGCTGGAAGGGTTTTGAAAGAACGTTGGTAGTTCTATAGTTTGGTTTACATGAAATTTCGAGATGAATTTAGGTGCAAACCTTGGGTGTGTGCGTAGAACCACTTTATTTTTGTGAACTGTTACAAAGGGGTCTAGTACAGAAAGAGCCTGTAGTTCACTTACTCTCCTAATGGAGGTGATAGCTATTAGGAAAGCAGTCTTAAGGGTGATATCTTTAAGAGTTGCCTTGTGCATGGGTTCGAAGGGAGGGCCCATGAGTCTGGAAAGTACCACATTTAAGTCCCATCCGGGAGCTGGGTTAGCTATCGGAGGGTGTATCCTTTTTACCCCCTCCATGAAGGCTTTGATAACTGGTATCTTCCACCACGACACTTTAAGTTGGGAAGTGGTGTATGCAGAAAGTGCCGCTAGGTGGACTTTAATGGAATTGAATACTAAACCTGAATCCAGTAAATGGGTCAAGTATAGAATAATGTCAGTAGGAGAGCAGTCAACTGGGTTGATGCTAGTACCTCTACACCAGATAACGAATCTTTTCCATTTGCTAGAATAGCAGTGTCGAGTATTAGGTTTTCTGGCTTCCCTGAGGATGTCCATACATCTCTGTGGGAGTTGTAAATGTCCAAATTCTATGATCTCAGGAGCCAGGCTGCTAAGTTCATGGTCTGAGGGCATGGATGCAGTGTCCTGCCCTTGTCTTGTGACAGCATGTTGTACGGGCAGGGAAGTTTCACTGGGGGAGATAGGGACATCTCCATCAAGTGAGCGAACCAAGGTTGCCGTGCCCACATTGGGGCCACTAGTATCATGGTAACCTGCTCCTGGTGCATCTTGTGCACCACTTTGTTGAGAAGGGGAGTCGGGGGAAAGGCGTAAACAAATTTCCCTGACCATTGAATCAACAGACCGTTCCCCTTGGACTGGTTCTGGGGGTACCTGGAGGCGTAACTTTGGCATTGTGAGTTCTCCAGGGTTGCGAACAGGTCTATTTCCGGGAATCCCCATTGCGTGAAGATGTCTAAGACGATGTCTTCGTGCAATTGCCATTCGTACTCTTCGGGCAGGGGGAAGTCTCTGCTGAGTTTGTCTGCTAGCAGATTGAGTTCCCCTGGTACATGTTGTGCTAGTAGGAACATGTTGTGTTTGAGAGCCCACTTCCATATATTCTGGGACAGCTTGGACAGTCCTGGAGAGTGAGTGCCCCCTTGCTTGTTGAGGTAGTACATGGCTGTGGTGCTGTCTGTGAGGACCATCACTGTCTTTCCTTGTAAGTGTTCCTGAAAGGCTTTCAGTGCTTTGAACACCGCTAGTAGTTCCAGCAGGTTTATATGCTTGGATGCTAAACTCGGAGTCCACACTCCGTGTGCCGTTTGATGGGATAGGTGAGCCCCCCATCCTGTAAGGGATGCGTCTGTGGTTAGAGTGGCTTCCACTGCGGGTGTGGCAAAAGTTTTCCCTAATAACAGGTTTTCTTTTGTCCACCACCGTAGCGAGAGAACCAAGGCCTGCGAGACCACCACTAGATCGTCCCATTGTCCGCTGGCCTGACACCACTGGCTGTAGAGCCACTCTTGCATTGGGCGCATGCGCAGGCGCGCGTGAGGTACCAAATAAATACATGACGCCATCATCCCTAGCAAGCGCATTGCTTTGCGTACCGTCACCTCTCGGCCTGCTACATAATGGGGAATTTGAAACAGCATGTTTTGGACCCTCTCGTTGGAGGGGAATACGAGGCCGTCCCTTGTTCGAATTAGAGCCCCTAGGAATTGTTTGGTTTGGCTGGGGTCTAAGCTGGACTTCTTTTCGTTGATGGAGAAGCCCAGTTGGGACAAAAGGTCTACGGTCTTTTGGGTATTGGAGAAGCATGTTTCGTAAGAATCCCCTGTTATGAGCCAGTCGTCGAGGTAAGGGTATACCGGGATGGATAATCTGCGCAGGTGGGCCGCTGCCACTGCCAGTACTTTCGTGAATACCCTTGGTGCAGATGCTATCCCGAAGGGTAGTACTCTGAACTGGTAGTGTTTGTCCTCTATTTTGAACCTGAGGTATTTTCTGTGCGATGTCAACATTAAAATATGAAAGTATGCATCTTTCATGTCCAGTGTTGTCATGTAATCCCCTTGTGATAACAGTGGGATTACCTCCTGTAAGGTCACCATACAAAACTTTTGGGGTTTGACAAATATGTTCGCTGGGCGCAGATCTAATACAGGGCGCATGGTTAAGTCCTTTTTGGGTACAAGGAAGTACACTGAATAAATACCTTCTGTTACCTGTGATAGGGGGACGGGCTCTATAGCTTCTTTCTTCAGTAGTTCTTCCACTTCTTGAAGAAGAATGGAGAGGTGTTGCGGTGTCATGCGCCGGTTCCGTGGGGGTTTGTACTTCGGGGAACCGTTGAACTCGATGCAGTATCCGTGGGCTATGGTGGATAATACCCAACGGTCTGACGTGATTCCCTCCCATGCTGAAAGGAACGATGTTAGCCGGCCCCCGACCGGTGATGCATGGGAGGGGACCCGAATTTTCGGGTCATTTGCTGGTATTGGGCGTGGAACCTCTGGGGCTGGAGCCACGACCTCTTCCTTTGCCACGGCGTTGGCCTCTTTGACTGAACTGGGTGTTACCCTGGTTGGTGGGCCAGTTGGAGCCAGAGTAATATTGTTGTTGTTGGTTCTGCTGCTGTCTTTGGCCACGAAAGGAGCGTTTATTACCATAGCCTCGCCTGTTAGGGGGCCTAGAAATTTGATCAAGAGTTTTGATGGTATCAAACTCTTTTTTAGCATGTTCTAGGGCCTCATCTACTGCTTTCCCAAACAGATGCGTCTGTTCAATGGGTTTATTTATGAGGGAGGCTTGGGTTTCGGGCTTAAAACCTGAATTGCGTAGCCAAACGTGGCGCTTGAGAAGTATTCCCTGCACTAGGGAGCGGCCAGCCGTCTCAGCGGCATCTAGGGAGTTTTTAACGATGCCCTGGTTTACCAGTGTGCCCTCTGATATTATAGCTAGCAGGCGAGAACGCAGAGGTTCAGGTGCTTCCTCTGCTTCGCTGCGCAGCTTGTTCCACTGTGCATCTGCGTAGCTAGCTAAAAGTGAGTTGTTATTAGCAATTCTAGTGGAGAAGGCGGCGGAGGTCGTGATTCTCTTCCCCAGTGCGTAGAGTTTTTTGCCTTCTTTGTCTGGAGGTGCTTCACTAGTGGATAGTGGCACCCCTGCTCTTTTTCTTGTGTTGGTAACCACAAGGGAGTCCGGAATAGAGTGTCCTCTGATGTATAAAGGGTCAGAGGATGAAGGGCTGAAGAGCTTTTCTATTCTAGGGTTGACCCCTCTTACTAGAGCTGGGTTAGTAAGGGAAGGAGAAATTCTTTTAATAGAAGCCAGGAGAGGAATAGATTGGCTAACAGGGGCTTTTTCTTTGATGACTTTTTCTACAAAGTCGATGTCTGGAAGAGTTTCCCCTGTATCAATCTCAAAATGCGCTGCTGCCTTGCGCAATAGTGCATTGAGGGAAGGTTGGTCATCTATGGGAGAGGAGTTCCCATGTGAATCCTTGAGAGGAGAAGGGAGAAAGGCATCAGGGTCTGAATGTACTGATGGGGATTGCCAAGGCTGCACTGACGGTGAATGCCAGGGCTGCGAGGTAGCTGTATCCTCTTCAAACCCTGTAGGAGTGGTGTAAGGATCTTCTTCGAAGCCCTCTTCCTCAAGTTCTACCTCTTCTTCTCCACCCAAACACTCCTCATCTTCTTGGAGGTATTGCTCCTCCTCAGTGAGGTCAACCAGCCTAGGAATCTTGACTCTAGGGTCATCCTGTGGCCATTCTCTTTGTCTTTTGTGAGTGGGTGGGTCTTGGTTTCCTAGAAACCTTTCCATTTTCTCCATGCAAGAATGGAGTCTTTCAAGGGTCTCATGGGGTACCCCTGAATAGTCTAGAGGGGGAAAATTAGTGTTTTCGCCTTCGAATCGTTTCGAACGCTCCCACAGCGTCGACGAGAGGTTCCCGTCTCCTTCTGAAAAGCCTTCAGGTAGTTCGGAAGCGTCCTTTGGAGAAAGGGGCAGTTCCTGGCTACTTTTGTGTTTTTTCGACGCGGTATTCGACGTTTGTTTCGTCGTCCGCGTACGTTCGTCTTCGGCGACAATTCTCGCTAGGCTCTCGGCCACGATTTTGTCCGTCGAGGGCTTTGGTGTCGACGTTGTGTGCGTTGCGCGTTGTACCTCGACGGTCGCTCTATGGAGCGTTGCGTCGGATGTTTTTGGGGTAGCGCCCGTGTTAGATGGAAGCCCAATCGCTGGTCGCGGCTGCGTTTGCGGGTGGGGCTTGTGACCTTTACGGTCTGCGGTAGACGCCGGAGTGCCCTGCGTCCCCTTCGGCGCTGATGGATCCTTCGTTCTCGACGAAGAAGAGCCGTGGGTAGTGTGTTTAGCCTTATGGGGTTTGTGTGCGTCCTTGTCGCCGGGGTGTTCATCCCCATAAGCAGGGCGTGAGCCGAGCCCGTCGGGGCCGGGGACGGACGACGAGGAGCGTGAGCGCTCCTTCTGGGGGTTCATGACTTCCGTAACGGACGTCGAGTTATCGCACTCCTCGTCACTTTCAGTAACAGCGGCAGCGGGTGAGGAAACTGACTTCGACATCGCGTAGTCTGCCCACCTCTTAACCCTACGTTCTTTAAGAGTCCTGGGTTTTAAGAGCTTGCAGGCTGCGCAGCTGTTCTCTATGTGATCGAGGGGTAAGCAACGATTACAGAGCTTGTGCTTATCTTTCCAAGTATATTTGCCCCTGCAGCGTGGGCAAAACTTAAATGGTGTCCTCTCCATAGCGGAGGCAATAATAGCTGGCGATAACAACCCCAAGGGAAAGAAAAGGGAGAAAGAAAGACATTCTCAAAGAGAAGAGACAAAGTTCTAACCCCCACTCTCCCTACTGTAAGTTGGCCGTCGAGGCCAGGCCACGTGTTCGGCAGCGCCGAAGGATCTCCTCCGCTCTTCCTCTCCGTCGAAAATAGTTCGGCGGAGAAACAGCTTCGCAGCTAACGTCGAGGGGGAGGGATCGTTACCAGTATATTAAGTTATGACAAAAGGACCGAGGTCCGTGGTAAGTATAGCAATGTCTCTCTAGGAGCTCCGCGAAAGGCGACCAGAAACTGGGCGGAAAAAAACAATCTGAGGGACCTCGACGCGTGAGGGATTGTGGGTACAACGCACGTCACTATAGGGATAGTGTTACAGACACGCCTTGTCGACGTCCCCTTTTCGACTACGAAAAACAAAATGCAATACTCCGCAGTGACCACTGGATGTCGGACCTATGCACAGCATGTGATTCTAAGCAGATTAACAAACATCAGAAAAGTATCTATCTGAACGAGGTCTTCATGATGGAGGGTGACAGAGGGCTGATCTTCTTGGAAATGTGAAGCAGATTTAAGATTAGGTTCTCCACGAGATCTTTTCGGGGGAAGGATGTTCAGAAATGTTCTCAAGACGATCCATACACCCTTCAAATTTCTCCCTTGTCCCCTAAGAGCCAGAAGGGCCTACGGGTGGAAAAACCTAAGTCTTCCACACTTTGACGCCGAAATTTGTCACTCAGGGTGTTGGAAAGAGGCTCTTCATGGTCCTCAGCCCTCGCCAGGATCGGGGCACCATGGCTCATCTATAGATTTGTCCGCAGCCTTGCCCCATGTTTTTCAACGGAACAAGTATAAATCCAACCGCCGAAGTAATTCTTGCGATCCTGTGTTTCGATTACTGCCGAATCGGCGTGAGTTAGTGGGTCCGAAGGCCTATCGGTAGATTTACTGCCTACCGCGGCGTTAGGGGGCTTAGCGGTTGGTTTTTCGCTTTGAAGCCTAGTTGTAATTCTTGGGCCTACCGGGCCTTTCGGAACCATCGGAGAATCAACATTCTGCACGGTGCTTTTCGTTTTAGCCTTCCCAGTTTGGCTACTAACTGGCAGGTGTCCAAACATGGCCATGCCACGAGGTTTCTCACTTGCCCTTTGGCCATCTTGTGTTTTAGCCTTCTTCCTGGCCTGTGAGGCCAGGAAAACCCTTTTATGGACTTCCATTGCCCAAAATAAGCAGAAGCTTTTGGAAGGCTACTGGATGGCTATATGTGTTTGCTGGCAGGATGTGGACTTGGACTGTCTGGTCACAATCCACAAACTGGTTTCAGTGTGTCCCGAGTGTTACGCATGTGTTGCCGCCAGTGGTCGGGATTTGCCACGGCTGGGGTGTGTGGGGCTAGTTCTGCTATTTGGTGTTTCAGATCTTACCTGGCTTTTAGGATAAGAGGACCCCTGAACCCACTTTCAGAGATCCTGGAGTAACCTGAAGGAGCGAAGACTCCTGCCAGGCTGTAAGACCTGCGAAGAGAACAGAGACCCGCCTGAAGGAGGCCTGGCGACCAACTTATGTTGCTGTCCTGGAGGAGCCCTGAATTGCTACTGATCTTCAGCAGTCCTCAGAGAACTGCGACCCGTGGAGGGAACATCCATTCCGGACATCTGCTCGGTACCCTGCGAAAAGCAGCCGTCGGAAGTGTCCCAAGACCGTCCTATGGCTGACCAGCTCTGAGTTTGGACTACCGTGCTGCTGACATCACCGTTTCACGTTGAGGCCTGGATCTTGGGGGATCCTCATCTTGTCCTACAAGATTTATGTAACGCACACCTGGTTCCCACGGGGGCGCTGGTCTAGTCTGGATTGCTGTGGCCTCTTCTAGCGTGATGCGCAGGACCCGGAACACCGATTGACAGGACCTCCAAAATCGTGCTTGCCTGGCCCGTAGGAATATCCTTCTGCAGATGAGAAAGGGGTTAACAGTCTGCAGAATAGTGTGCTAGCTCCCCTCTTTCCCCCTTTGTTCCTCTCTAACTTCCTCCAAACCCCGGTTTAAGCTCACCTTATCGTTTGGAAGGATGAACTCTCCATCCTGCTTTTGGTGCAGGGGCGCGCGTTCGTCCAGTTACTTCACTGGTTTTCAGAATGGCGCTGGCAAAATCCATTTGACTTTCCTGAGCGATGCGCCGTAAGTATGAAAGTTCAAAGTTCAAGTGAGGCCCCCTTTATATTGTCTTTCTAACCTGTGATCTGTCCTTTATTTCAGATGCAGCATGAAGGCGATGCGTCGAGGGGTTAAACTGCCGAGGTGACTAGTGATGAGGGCGATCCCTCTAAATGTCCTCATCATTCCCCAGAAATGTCTCTTGTCCTTTCCCCATAGGGGCCGGGGTACGGTACCTGCCAACGGGGCGGCGCTGACCCGAAATGTGGAAGAAAAGCCGGTAAGTATTATGGCTGTTAATCCGGCTTTCCTTCTGTGTTCCTTCTGCTCACCTTTTGTTTCTTCCTCTCTCCCCTAGGTGCAGAGATGTGGCGTCTGATGCCGACAGCTGCGATGGAGCCGGGAGATGTCTCGAGGACAGGTGAGTGAAGCGTGGCGCTGCAGCGAGCAACGCAATGCTTTTAAATGGAAGTCTTTCTTCAGGGATGCTGGCGAGAAGATTCCAGATGCAGGTAAGAAGTTTGAAATAGTCCTTGGTTTTCACCTTTCTCTTCTCTTCCCTTCCTTGCAGGTCTTCCAGGTTCGAGGCGGGGGTGGCTGGAGTCCAGGGGCAGACATGGTGAGCGTTAAGCTGCAGGAAGCTTAACAACGCGAAGCATGAGCTGCTGTCTAGGCGTGGCTTAAATAGCCTCCAAAGAAGTCCCAGGTATGGATCCTTCCCTGGCCACGCCAGAGTGAAAAAATAGTCCCTATGAAAAATAGTCCTTTCAGGTCTCAGGGAGGCCTGAAGCGTGCAGCATGGTCTGCATCAGGTAAGTGCACAAAACACCTCCCTTTATGAGCCTGGCGCCAAAGGCACCAGGACTGAGTCCAAAGAGCCCCTATAAGGGGTCGCTGGGCTTTTACCCGAGGGCATGATGCCTGCTTCCGGGGGTGCTGTGCCTGGCCTGGTGCTCCGGGGGTAGGCATCATGACAATTTACCTCTGTAATTTCGGAGTCCTAGCGTCAAGGCGACCAGAGATTGGAGGGAAAGACGGGCCGTGACAAGCAAGTCCCTTTGTGTCACCATGCTGCGGTGAGCACTGTCTGAAACAGCGCACCTGAGCAAAGTCCAGTCCTGAGTAGGGTCCTGCATCGTGTTTCTGCATCACAGAGTCCTCGTACCAGCTAAAGACACCAACCAGAGATCTGCTCGAACATGCAACCCCTGCGAAACAAGGACTGAGGCCGACAGTGGGAAAAGTAACCTCCGACCTTCTTCCGTTGACCTGCCAAGTTCTGGGAAGAATCAGAAGTACAGGGTTGTTTGTGATGCTTACCTGCCCCTAAACTCCCTTTAAACTTTTCTAAAAAAAAAAAAACTCTTGCTTTACTTTGGGTTCTGCCATTGCTTGCACAGGCCTTCCAAAAGTTGGGGCACTGCCATTAGTTCGAATAATCCGTCCTCTAAGCCTTGGAACCGTTCAGACCCCAGAGACCCTACCTTCATTTTTTTACTGCATCACGGTCAGAATTTTTCCTGAACTTTTGGGCATAAGGACCCAGACAACTTAAGGAAGGACTTTTGAAGATGTGGTTAATTATCTGTGGAGCTGTGGTGCATAAACTAATTTGTACAGATCGCGATTTGTATTATGCCCGACTCTAATGACTGTATATATGTAGTGCTGTGTGATATGTCTGCCTGTGAAGTCATTTCCCATAGTGATATTTAGCCA
The DNA here is from genome assembly GCF_040938575.1 of Ambystoma mexicanum. Taxonomy (NCBI): domain Eukaryota; kingdom Metazoa; phylum Chordata; class Amphibia; order Caudata; family Ambystomatidae; genus Ambystoma; species Ambystoma mexicanum. The sequence continues at coordinate 1,567,543,580 of NC_090937.1, read as the reverse complement.
AAAATAACAATTTTTATACATACCGTCAAAGTGTCATTTGTGATTCCATTGTGTGGACCCTTTACAAGCACAACACCTTGTGAGAATTAAACTAGACCACTCATCCCTGCTACCTTGAACTGTTTGGCTACAGCGTCCAGAGCTAGCACTATAACAATACAGGTTGGCCTTCTATACCTCTGTCCACCTCACAAGAGTACAGACAGTCATAACACTAGGTGAAGTTGGAATCTTCCCCCTCTCACCTAGTATTTTTACTCTTTATGGGTGACACATTTATGTCACTCCATAGTGTATGGTTGAAGTAAGTTTCCAACAACTTTTGGGCTCAAGCTGGGTCGCCACTCTGGGCTCCACCGTTATTGGGTGCACTACAGTTGCGAAGTAGTAAAAAGGGATTTTCAGCCCCCTGCACCACATTTTATATAGTGAGCCAGCACACTCCACCTTACGTGGGGTGCTGGAGGGATATGATGTTTTCTGTCTAACTTACCTGGTAATGTTACAATTGCACGTTTTATATGAATGGCTGGTGGCAGTGGTTTTACCTTTATGACTTAGTCTTAATTACTCACAGGCTGTTAATTCAGCCTCGGTAATGCACAGAAGGGCCACCATTTTTCTAAATTGGTGGGAAGCTTTTTTTTGCCATTTGTGTGCTTGCTGTTTGAGGTCTTTCCCTGCCATTCTCGGCAGGAACAACCTCCATGGCCGTTTTGTCTTCAGCATGAATCCTGTTGATTCCCTGACCAGGCTCCAGTGTGCCTGGAAAGGCAAGAAGCCAGTGAGGAGTCCAAATCTCCACAGCCCTTTGTCTTCCACCTTGCCGCCTGAAAAGGAACAAGTCCGAGTCGCGGAAGCCATGTTTTTCAAGATGGCACCGAAGCCCCCTTTGTTTAAACAGGTCCCGGTCTTCCCTCCACCCCCCCCCCCCCATTTCTTTTTGGAAAGGTCCTTTAAGAGGGCTTCTGCTCGCCAAACCAGGTTTGGTCCCTTTGTTTCTATGCCTTTTGGCAGGCTTCAGGTCTGGAGGACCGCCTCTGGCACCAGAGTGTCTGGGGTGGGGAGAAAGTGAGGGGGGGTTCCCCGAGTGCTTAGTCTCCTAGGATACACAAAGGCACTCTGGCGTGATTGGCTGACTGTCCGGCAAGGACAGCCACCCTGCTGGGTGAATGGCAGTTAGGCTGGACTGAATGGGAGAAAACTTTTTAAAAGGCGAGTCTCTTGGCTTGGAAGGCAGTCGACCACAGGAACGAAAAAAACCGAAGACAAGCTCTCGCGATTTTTAGCTACCGGTGTTCTTGGCTGAGAAAAATCATGCTAGTTCGTTGTAAAACCACTGCCACCAGCCATTTCGAGGGGAAAGTGTAGCAGGGGACTGGTACATGAGTTTCTAGACATAGGGGATACTAGGTAACCACTATTGTAAGATGGTGTGTGCTGGGTCTAGGAATTTAAAGCGCCTAGTAAAGTCATTTTAACTTCACATTCTCTGGGAAACAGTAGTTTATCCCAGAGAAGGTGTTTGAACCTTGGGAGAGCCTGAAAGGCTTCCGTGTCACTGCACTTGAGGGTGCTGTGGGAGACAGGAAGAGATGCCTATGGAGTTATCTAAAACCCCATGATAAAAGAACACGAGTAAAACACGAGTGGGGGAAAAAGGCACTCTCCAGGTTAAAAATTATATTTGACTGGGAGCCAATACACGCACGGGAATATAACAACTGAAACCACCTTGCCGGCCGGCGCTTTCACATGTGCCAGAGGACGCACAGGACATCGTTGCATAGTAAGCGTTTGTTGTCAGTTTGTTTTCATTTCCCTGTTGCCAGTAAAGTTAGGTCCTTCTGGCTCTCATTAATAGACGGTACTCCGCTCTCTGGGTTCTTGTTTGGTCGGACATTTTTTGATTATATCCATGAATTTTGCAGCCATAGTATGACGAGCAGGAATCTATCTCCACACTACCCACTATTGGGGTTAATAAAAAAGTTAGTAGCAATGTGAGCAAAGAGTGTTCCTGCTGAGGGAATACGAGAGACTCCGAAAGGAAATATCCAAGTGGTGGGAGCAGCATGCTCTTCAAAATTATTAAGACATTGAGCGAATACCACGAGGTTTACGCATTATGACTACTCCGTCCTTTGAGGATCAAAATCCATTAATGCTCGAGGAATGGGGAGAAGCTAGCAAAGATTGCTCTGGCAAGTTTGACAATCTTAGTAAAGTATGCCAAATTGGATCGTGAGCAAGCACTCAAAGAATTAGGTAATGTAGAGGTTGATCTTACCAAAGTCCCCACAACAGAGGAAGGTAAATCTTACGCAAAATAATTGAAGCTTTAATTACATATGAAGATGAAATCAAACAGCGTGAACACAGGAAATTGTTACGAGACAAAACAGACTAGGAGATGGGTCGTGTTTTTACATTCGCTAAACGTTTTGACTCTCTCCGCAACACCAATGCTGCACAGTCAATGTCTGTTCCATCTGGTGACCTAGCCGCGACCACCTCTGAGTCAGATATCTCTGCATCTGAGACTGACAAGCCCACTCCCAAAATGAATTTTTTTATATGAAATGAGACTTTTATGTCAGGGTGGGAAAAATCAAAAAAGAGACAGAGGTCGTGGTAAGCCCAAAGGACGAGGAAGAGTGCAAAAATCGCAGGCAAAAAAGTAATCCGCCGAGGCCGACGTGGGAACCGGTCAAAAGGCGCCGCAACAGGGCAGAGCAACACGCTCTGGGGCCAAAAATCAATTATAGACAATATGAAGATTTGCCAAATTATCAACTTGTCTCATGTCCTCATCAAATCCCAGACCTCGCTGTTATCACTGGGTCTTAATTTCTGCCCCACTGTGAACTATGATTACGCCCAAGTATGCATAGACTGACAAGTTTATGCGTAAAATCAAGCTAAAAAAATTCTTTGCCAACACTGATGCCCCTATAAAACGCTCTATACCTCGTATGGATGGCACCGATTAATTTCGGACATTCCATCACTCCTGGATCTGGCATGCCTGGATGATAAATATGATCCATTAAATATTGACTTTTCTGATTTTGACATCAATCCAATAGGGATATACGGACCAAGCTCAAAAGTAAATCCAGATTTAACCCTCAATTTACTGTCGGCGGCTTAATTGAGGCTTTCCATGATTTATGCATTGATGATCTCAGAAAACTGTCATAAGGCTGGTACCACCAAACAGAATCTCACTATTGCTGAACGCCAGGCTATGAATGAACTCCAGCTGCCATCCAATATTGTCATCAAACCAGCCGACAAGGGCTCCAATGTTGTTATCCAGGATAGCACTAAATAGGTCATTGAGGCCAATCGACAATTACATGACCGCCAATGTTACACCAAAATGTTGAAGGACCCATCTGAAGAAATCAGGACAGATTTGATTGCTTTGTGTACCAGGTGGACGAATAAAGGTCTATTGGAGGATGATCTGGTTAAATGTCTTACTCCTACATGCTATACTATACCTACCATTTATTTCCTCCCTAAAATGCACAAATGCCTTATTAATCCCCCAGGTAGGCCCATTGTTACTCTATGTGGCTCATTATTGGAACATCTAGCCCAATTCATTGATGAAACACTGATCAAATTTGTCAGTGTTACCTTCCTACCTGAGAGATACTAAGGATTTTTTACAACACGTTACCAACACACCCTGGGAGGAAGGTTTACTTTTGGCCACTTTAGATGTAGTTTCTTTATACACATCTATTAGTCACACCATTGGTATATCTGTATGTAAATACTTATTGGACACTCGCTCCTTAAACTACCTTGGACACAGCACTATGATTTTGGATATGTTCTCATTCTGTCTACACAACAATGTTTTTCTTTTTGAAGGCCATTTCTAATCGGTAAGTAAGGGGGACGGCGATGGGGAGCACCTTTGCACCATCCTATGCTAATCTCACAATGGGGTGGTGGGAGGCTACTTTCATTCCTGACCTATTACTATCTTGCTTTCCGACACAGATTTCTTGGTGGTGGTACATTGACGATGCTTTTATCATTTGGAAGGGCACCGAATGGGATTGGCTATCATTTGTTAAAAGTATCAACACTAACCAGGTCAATCTCAGTTTTACTGAATGCCACAGCCGCTCTAAAATTGTCTATCTGGATGTGACCGTTATGATGGATGACTCGGGTATCAGTACTGCATTACATAAGAAATTTACCAATACTGGTTTACCACTCCATGCAAACAGTTGTCATCCTACACCTTGTAAAAAATCCATCCCTTATGAGGAATTTATTCGATATCGCCGCAATTGCTCCAACATCGCCTGTTTTGACTCATTGTGCACAGGCAGCCATGGATTTTTTGAAGTGGGGATGCAGTGGTTTACCTCCTCCATTTTTTGTGACAATCATTTCGGTTTTGCCTGGGTTGAGTTTGAGGTACAGTTCATCCAGTTGTATATTTCATGAAGGCAGTTCTCCAATGTTGCACAGACTTTGTGTATCATCAGCATAGTTGTAGCAGATGAGTCTTCATTAGTTTGATCTTGATTAGGAGACAGGTGGATGTTGAATAATAACCGGGAGAAGGATGATCCTTGTGGTAGTCCAAGTTCATTCAATCTGGTGAGGAGGATGTTGTGATTAACTGTTGAATGCAGTAGAGGGGTCTAGAAGTATCAAAGTGAATCTACGTTTGGCTTTAGGTAATCCCATATTGAGAGGAGTGCCGATTCTGTTCCTCTCCTTGGTTTAACGCCTACTTGCGCCTGGTCTAGTAGGCAGTGCTCTTCTATGAATTTGTGGGTTGTTCTGTATATGTAGGTTTAGAGCAGTTTAGCTGGGTATGGGGTGTTGGAGAGGGTCTGTAATTGGTGAGATCCTCTATGTTTGAGTAGCGGCCTGATGTATGCTGATTTGAACGATTGTGGCACTTGCCGACACCTGCAGACCTTCTTTGCCTAGGGGCCCTTGGCCGCAAGTGCTGCAAGATTGCCTTGGGAGGATGTACTAAGTGGGAGCACTAGCTAATCAGAATGTTGGTGGGGAAGCAGGGAAAACGGGAAGCTGGCCCGGTGGGGGGGGGGGGGGGGGCAGGGAGCGCTTGAGATGAAAAATTAAGGCTGTATCGATTTCCAGCCACCAGAGAAGCTGCTGTAAGCCTTCCTTCCAATCGACCTAGATGTTAATCAAGATTGTGTGCGAGAATGTAATCAGCCCTGTCCTCTTGGCAATAGTTAATCCAACCTTTGGTATAAGCATGTAGTACACAAGTTGGTAGTGACTGAGCAGCCAGGCTGATCACAAGAGTGGTCAATGTGAGCTGTAGGATTGTAACAGTTTCACAGGGACAGTTATCCAAATAAACACTTTAAAAATTGTTTAAGAAACAAACCTTTAACAGTCTGTTGAATAAGCCTTCTTCAGAAGGGAGCAAATGTATGCAACACAAAAATATACTTCCAAGTACACTTTCTTCAAATCTGTATTCTAAAAATCACAATTCCTACACCCTGAGGTGACTATATTAGTATACAAGTGGCACATTTAAAGCAATACTGAGTTTGGTGTCAAAAGGCAAATGTTTGGGAATAAAAAACAAAGGTTAACAAATATTCTGAAGCAGGCCAATACTTTTGAAACCTCCAATGCAAAGTAAATTAATCCTTTCTCAGCCCCACAAGCTATCTAATGTATGACTTTTTTTGAGTGATAGTTAAAGCACAAAGTCAGAGGTAAGAAGTCTTTCGGGGACCCAGGACAGCCAATGTTAGTTGAGCAAAAGTCTAGGTGAACTGAAGCACTTCTGGTAGTTAGATAAAAATCCTTGCAAGGTTTTAGAGGTCTTCGTAGAAAATGAAAATCATTGTAGGGCCACAAGCAACTCTGCAAAAGCAGCCAAGAAAAGTCTGAGCTAGCAAGACTACACAACAGGCCATGGGTTTACAGTACCTTTGGTGTGAAGAAATTGGTTACAGCTGGCTTTTCCTGTGTAGGTCTGTAGATCTTGTTCCTGGGCCTCAGTGGTGGGGACAAGAGGGAGGATGTCTGGGGAACCCTGCACTATGAATTGAAGGTCGGCAGCAGCAACGGGCAAACTTCAGATCAGCAGAAGTTTGCGGCTTCAGCTCTCGCAAATGGCACCACCGCGGTTCTCGGATACCATAATGGACTTTCCTCGCATCTGGGGTCTAGCACTCTGGAGGTGGCTCAGGCCTGGTCAGTCCTGCTTCATGGAGTACAGAGGATCTTCCTGGAGCTTGGGTCAGACTTAGAAACGATGTACTCGATCTGGTGTTCCTCTCCCTGGCAATCGGTTCCTGCAGCAGCAATGGAAGTACAGCCAGCTCCAAGATGATGTCCAGAAGTGTTCACTTTGGGGGTCGATTGGTCCCACCAACCCAAGGGGTGAAGTAGTCCTTGCAGGGCTTCTCTAGTCGAGGCAAATTTGGAGCTTCAGCAATGCAGCAGGGCTTCACCGGGCAAACCAATGGTCCAGGAGTTGCAACAAGCGTCTCTTCCAAGTTAGTCTTCGGATTCCTTTGTCCATTGGTCGACTGCCTTCCAAGCAAAAAGCCTCACCTTTCATGCAGGTTTCTCCCATTCATTTGCAGCCTAGCCGTCACTCACACAGCAAGGTGGCTGTCCTCCAAGGACGGCAAGTCGTACACATTTGGGTGCATGTCTGTTGCAAAGGGGATTAAGCACAGGGAGTTCCGGGAGCCTCCATTGCTTCCTGCCCCGCCAGACACGCTGGATCCAGAAGCGGGCTTAAAAAAGTAAATCCCGCCAAAGGGAAAAAAATAAAGTGTAAATCTCAAAAAGGACCTTTCCAACAAGAAATGGCGAAAGGACGGGCCATTTTGACAAGCCTGTAAACCCAAAATTAGAAATGACAAGTCTACAAATTATGTAACATGTTTTTCATAGTTAAGTGTCAAGGAAATTTATAAAATTCTAATGATAAAAATGAATCACAAAACACTGCAACAAATAAAACTACTAACACATTGTACAAGATACAGTATGGTGTCTTTTGTGTAAAATAAAGCCAATATCAAAAGCAATTCAGAAAACCCACCTGCCCCACCCACTTCTGGATCGCCATAATCAATGGCTGCCAGTATTTTGGTACAAAAATAGAGTAATAAGGTTTCTCACTTGTTACGGATTTGACGACAGCTCTCTATGTGGGTGCTGGTATTCTGATGCTGAATCCACTCCTGTTAGAGGAAACATTTTAAATAAACGTAATTGTCGGAAACAGAATAACGAATATATCCAAGCACATCAAAAATACATCAGTACCCAAAGCAAAAACAGTTAAAGATGTAAAGCCAAACATGGGGCAATTACCAAATTAAAAGAACTGAAAATGTCATGTTTACTGTGCCATTCTTTTGAAGACAGGTTCATGAAGGTTTAATGTGAAGATACGAACCAGCAAGAAAAATCTTAATTGAGGCAATATTTTCAGGCATCAAAAAGGTCAGAAAAGGTTTGCCGGCATCCAACAATCGCAATATGTTATACTCAAGAGCAGGCCTCTATGTGTGCACTCCGCACTGGCTAGTGATTGACTCTTATCAAGTAAGTAACGGTGTTCAATGTGCATGAGCACAGGGGACTGCCTGGGGAGTAGCATTTTGCTAAGAAATAATTTGAGAGCTCTGCACAATATCAATACATTTACTACAATTATAGCAAGGATACTGAACACAGATCTTCCATCCCATTTCTCTTCACTGGTGATGTCGAAAGCCATTTTGCATGGTTACACGGGGGCCGCGCTACTACATTAAATCCTTAATCTATTCTCAAAGAACAGGTCTCCAGCCATTATGGAAAAGCATATTTACATGCAACGGATATCAATCACATGCTGTAGCGTATTCTCAATCATGAATGCTCAATACATTAATAAAGCAATTTCAATGCAAACAAGAAGCTGCACTTTAGGTGACGCATCAAGCTTGTTTTTGGGTGGTTTTCCCTCATGCCAATATGCAGTATCCCTTTCGTTCCATGCATGCAGGCCCACTGCCAGTTCTTGTAACATAGAAAACGAGCAGTATTAAGCAGGGTTGGTGGGAGGGTTTGCATGTCTATATAGGAGAAATGCTAATGTTGGAAAACCACAGTTAAGTAATTTTTTCTGGCTGCAGAATTAGATCCCTCATAAAGGCCTGTGCTGTTTAACTGTTTAAAAAGTTGTAAATCTTACACCATAGACTGAGGAAAAGCACACTTCTAGAAAACAGGCTTTGCAGCACTGCCTGTCGACCCTCTACTCTACCAACCAGTTTATGCAACATCTAAAAAAGGTTTGCAGGCATCTCCAGGTTTCCGAGCAGCAAATATCAAAGCAGCACGACCACCAAGATAGCAGTCGTAGATTATGCAGCTCCTGTAGAATGCTTCTCCCTGCCAGGAAGAGGTTTTCCTGCATTCCCATGGCAAAAGGCAATCATGTGAAAAGTCACATGAACTAGAGCCTTGAAACACATTCACCAATACCACTGGATCGGATTGCTATGAAGCTGACTGGTGAAATCACTTACTGCAATGGATTAGTACTGTCTGCAGCACACAAATGCATGGACCTTTCTGCAAGCAGTGCAGGCGCACTGAAACTCATGACAGCAGAGGCTTGGGTCGAACTAGGATGATCTTCCTCCTCTGAAGGGTTCACGGAGCTAAATTGTGGATGTAGACCCTCCCCGAGTGTGATACATACCATATAACAGTTTATTTGAACCATGTTGTGCTCCATCAGACCGTCTTGCTTCTCAGCTAGTTACCCCTTTATTGGCCACACAACTCCTGCATTAGGTAAGATTGTCATAGTAAGGATAAATCTTCCTGACCTGGATCAACCCGTGAACATCTTGCTTTTACGGGTGGATTATTTTTTCTTGGAACTCCGACTAGGTTCCCATGGGTAGAAAGGATCTTTGGATCCCTTTTACATTTTATTAGGCAGGACCAGCACCCCCCCACCTTATGTGGAATGCTGGGGAGATACGTTTAAAATGAGAAGGAGATGCACTTAACATTTATGTTACGACAAACGGCAGTGAACCTCATTAATGCAGGGAAACTTTACCAAAATGGCACCAATCTTTTTTCACCATTTTAGTGTTCCAGGTCCTTCCTTGTTCCTTCCCCAGACTTCAAGGGCGGGGAAATTCCTTTGTGGGATTTGTATCTTCGGCAGGAGTCCTGTGGACTCCATGCCCAGGTTCCATGAAGGCAGGAAACAAGGGAGGAGTCCACAACTCTGCAGCCCGTGGTCTTCCAGCCCGACTGCGAGAATCCAGTTCAAACTGAAAGGCTGGCTGTCCTGAAAGAACTGCCACATCCCAGCACCCCTCCCCCTCACCTACCCCAAAGTTTAATGTTGTGACTGAGGGTTTAGGCGCTTTATAAATGAAATGAATACAATATATGGAGGAACCAGCATTGCCAAAGCATCAAGGAGATTGACCTTTGGGAAACCAGCAAGGTCACAGTAAAATGGACAGCACCCCTTCTGATTAGCTTCAGAGAAAAGTTGGTACCCAGTCAGTGGTTTTTGGAGAAAACAGGCGCTCAAGGAGACTTCCTGATAAAAACAGGTTGCAAGACGTGTATAGTTGAGGCAAGATCAACTCCAAATTGAAAACAGCACTCCCCAAGCAAAGGGGCACTGAAAATGGGCCAAGGTAAACAACCTAAGCCCCACAGTACCTTAAGAGTGTAGATAAAAATGTATCTGGTCGCCTTCTAGGTGCAATGATGCAGACTAAGATTTATGCTCCTTGGTCATGGTGACGAAAAGGGGCGGGGAGGGTCCTGTGACTGGCTTCTGAAGCAGCACTCTGGAGAAGGGGTCAGCAAAAAAGAATTCCACTCACTCCAGCAGCTGTGATTTTGGTGCCTTTTTCTTAGTGCCAAAAAGAAACTGATATCGCTGGTTGGATTCTTTTCAATTACTCGGGCCTGAACTCTGGCGAGGGGGCTTTTGGCGACAACCTGCCTCTGGGGTTCCACATGGAGGGCCTGCAAAATTTCAGCTGGATTAGATCTTCGGACGACAATGCAGATAATGGTCCAGGAACGCCTGGTGTTGTTCTGCAGCCCAGGATGTCAGGGGGATGGACCAAAATGAAGGTCAAGGCTAGTTGGTCCCCCCCCAGCCTAAGTGAGGAAGTCATCTTGGCAGGTCTTCCCTGTCTAGATGAAGACTGATTCAGCATAGCTGCAGGGCTTCAATAGTATCTCGGCAGCTGTTGAAGATGCTTGCTGGCACATCTGCTCGTCTCCCGCTTTGGATTCTGTGTTGCAGTGGTAGACTGTCTGCAGTCTAATGATTCTCTTATATGCTGCAACCCATTTGTTCACTCACTCCCATGGTGCTGTCAATCACCTGGGGGTTGGTTGTCCTGCAGCATAGGCAGCTGCCCAGTTTGCACTGGTTTCAGCCAGGAACACCTACACACAAAGGACAGTGACGTTTCAGGACAATTCCTGCCTTCCCAGACACACCGGAGCGTGGGCTGGCTTCAGGGCTGAAGTCCCCCCCAACGATTCACATCTACATGTATTGATAGAAGGGCCCAGAAGGAACTGAAACAATGAAGAAAAAAAGACCAGGCCATTTTAATAAAATGGTCACCCGTGGGTGCTGTACTGCAGCTGAGAAATCAGCCTGCTAGTAACCTGCACACAAAAAGGTAGTAAAAATTAACCACTGCCTGTTAAGAATTGGTGCAGTCAAACCGACACTACACAACACTTCTCTGCTTGGTATTAGGCAACCCTTCTTTTGGCATCGGTCTGTACTATACAAGTTGGTAGTGTGACCGAGCAGCTAGGCCCATCTCAAGAGGGGTAAATGAGCTGTACAGTTGAAATCCATAAATACCAATAACCAAGTAACACTCAACTATTTATAACTGACACCTTGAGTTGATCAATTTTTAAATAAGCATTCTTAAAAAGGGCAATTGGTAACAATGTAAATCGCATCAGAAATAAGATTAGTGGGTAATTGCCTTCTGATGTTTGTGGTTCTGCTTAGATCACATGCTATGCACAGATTAAAGAGCAATACCTGAAGGAAGCAGGTTGTGAGAAAGTATAGATATTGAATCGCAAGCATGCACAAGGTACAGCTGGTAAATAGATGTTCTAGTACTGCTTGCTCCGCCCGTAGAGAATCTGCTTGAGGGTGCTGCCAGGCATTAATGCTGAGTAAGGGTATGGATGGAACTCCAAGTAGCAGCCTTGCAAACTGCATCTAAAGGAACATTTGCAATAAAAGCGAAAGTAGCCCCTTTGGCTTGTGTAGAGTGGGCCCTTCGTGTAAAAGGTAGTTTTTTTGGACAGCGAGTAGACAAGCTGGATGCATTTAGAAACAATCTCCTTATCTGCCAATAGCATTGAAACAAATCCGATCCATTAACCTCTGTGTTTTAGTTTTGTGTAGAACAAGACCGCTCTCCTTACATCTAGGCTATTGCAGTTTATTTCTGCCAAATTAGAAAGAAGTTGGGGGGAAAAAAAAAAAAAGTACCAAGTTCAATAGCTTGATTAACATGAAACATGAATTTGTGAAAATCTAGGCTGTGTTCTAAGAACCACCTTGCCTTTGTGGATAATGAAAGGGTCGTGTACCGAAAGTGCTTGTAGTTCACGGACTCTTATAGAAGTGACAGCCACAAGAAAAGCAGTCTTGCAACTTAAATACTTCAGACTGGCCTTGTAAATTGGTTCAAATGGTGGACCCATAGGTTTTGCGAGTACAACCTTTAGGTCCTAACCTGGTGGTGGATTAGACAAGTTAGGGTATAGTGTTGACTCGGTTCATAAATTCTTGGCTAACTGGTACTTCCCAAGATTATACCTTTGTTTTGAGATGTAGTCTAAGCAGACAGAGCTGCTAAGTGTACTTTGATCTAGACTAAACCAGAGTCACGTAGGTAAAGCATGTTGTGAAGAATCTGTGCTGCAGAACAGTCTATTGGACTCCTGCACCAAAGGAAAAATACTTTTCACTTGTTAAAACAGCAGTGTCTTGTATTGGGCTACAATTCTTCGAGAATGTCCATACCTTTGTGAAATATTTAAATGCCCAAACTATGGACTTCAGGAGCCAAGCTGCCAAGTTCAGAGTCTGAGGGTTTGGATAGAACGTTGTCCCTTTGTGTTGCAACACCATGTTGGACAGGCATAGAAGCTTGATTCGTTTGCACATTGCTAGTTTGAGTAAGCGTGGAAACCATGGTCGTCTCACCCACATCTGAGCTATTAGGATCAGTGTGGCTTGTTCCTGGTGCACATTGTGCACCATTTTGTCCAGGAATGGTGCTGGTGGAAAAACGTAAACAAACTTGCTGGACCAACTCATCAACAGGGCGTTGCCCTTGGATCCTGGTTGAGGAAGCCTGGATGCGAAATCTGGCCATTGTGCATTTTGCTTTGTTGCAAACAAGTCTAGCAGTGGATGGCCCCATTGGGTGAAGCTGTTGCTTAAAATATATTAGCCACTCGTGTTCTAAAGGTAGTTTTAGACAGCTGCTTTGTGTCTGCTAGTGGATTGTATTGCACTGGAACATGGGACACCAAGAGCATGTTTTGAGTGACCATTTCCAAACTTTTGGGACAACATAGACAGACTTGGAGTGTCCCGCCCTGTTAGTTTAGATCGAACATGGCAGTGGTACTGTGAAAATCAGAAGGTTGGTCTAGCAATTCTAGTAGGTTTATGTGCCGTTTGTGTACACAAACTGTTTGCAATATGAAGGTAATTAGCTCCTAACCCGCAGAGTGAGCAATCTGTTTTGAGAGTGGGTCTTCTGCCCCCTCACCGCCCAGCGTAGAACTTGTACCAAGATTATCGAAAGAACCACTCAATCATCCCACTGACAGATTGCCCCAGACCATGGTTTTGCTAGCTAATCTTGCGTCTGGTTCATTTGCAGTCGCGTGTGGAACAAGACGAATGCATGAAGCAGTCATCGCACATCAGATTATGTAGGGAGGTACTTCCAATAACAGGTTTCATCTTGTTTAAAGGGGAATCTAACTCCTCTTGAGTCTCTATAATTGCTCCCAGTAATTGTTTTACTTGATTGGGGCCACAGCTTTATTTTTCTCGTTTGAGAACCCCAATTTTAACAGATTGATTGTTCTTTGGGCGTTTATGCACATTTGTGGTGTTTCTCCGGTTATGAGCCATTAGTCGATATAAAGATACACTGGAATGGATTCTGTGTCGAGATAAGAGTACACTGAAATGTATTCTCTGTAGGTGCAATGCTAATACAAGTAACTTCGTGAATACTCTTGGCGCTGATGAAAAGTCAAAGGGGAGGACTTTGAATTGGTAGCGTTTGTAATCTCGAAGCATCAGTATTTTCTGTGCGCTGGTATGCATCTTTCATGTACTATGTTGCCATGGATTTCTCTTGTTTCAACAGCTGGATTACCTCCTGTAGCGTCATGTGAAACTTTTGAGGCTTCACATGTGTTTGCTGGACGCATGTCTAAGAGGGCGTATAAATCAAGTATACGGAATAGATTCCTACTTGATGCGCAGGGACTCGTTCAATTGCATCTTTTTGCGCAGGGCCTTTATTTCTTCTAGAAAACAATTCTTGTCTTTTGGCGACATCTTGGTGGCATCTCCCGATGCCTTCAAAATAGCGCATGTCAAGCCACTACTAAAAAAAAACTCATTGACCAGACAAAATACTCCCAGCTTAACTCCTTTGTAGCATCCAACTGTCTCATCGACCCTGCACAATCAAGCTTCAGACTGCAACATGGAACAGAAACCACTATGATCTCGGTCTGGAATGATCTCAAGGTCACTGCAGACGCTGAAGGCTAGATGATTCTCCTCGATCTCTCTGCAGCCTTTGACACGGTTAACCACTCAAGCCTCCTTGACCGCCTTCACTCCCAAGGAATCCGTGGCACTGCTCTCAAATGGATCGTTTTCTCAGCAACAGGAAACAACCCTCCTATCCCCCTTTGTCTCAATTGCTTGCTCGGTCAACACTGGAGTACCCCCCAATGCACATAGGTGCCCATCTGCTCTCCTGTTCAACCTCTATAGGACCACTCTACCAGGAATCACCCGCAAGCACAACATCTCCTGTTACAACTACGCTGACGATAGCAAAATTATCTTAAGAATTCCCGAAGTCAGGCACCAATCACCATCCGATGGATGGCACACCACCACCTTTTGCACGCTGATAAAACTGAAATCATGGTGTGCAGCAATACTGCCCTTCTGCCACATCCGCTCCCATGACCCCGTCCGATATAATGAAAAATCTAGGCTGCTCTATGGACTCGGGCCTAACCCTCAATAACTTGTGACAATGCTGTCACTACCACCTCAAGCTTGAGACTTTGTTTTCCCTACCACTACTACCCGAACAGACTTGCCACAGTTATGTCTATTGCGATGTCGAGACTGGACCAAGCCAACTCCCTATACCTCCGAAGTGAGAAGGCAGGCCCACTGGACTACCGGTCAAAGAGAATTGTGTTCAAAATCCTTCGCCCTCGCTCACAAAAGCCTCCATGAACTTGCACCCTGTACTGGGCTCAAAAAATCACCATGCACACCGCCATAAGCCCTCTGAGGACAGGCTACTCCAACATGATTCTTACGCCAAGGACTCGTAAAGTCTGCGCGGGGGGGGAGGGGCTCCAGTTTCCTACACCGGCCACCACCCATTGGAATGCACTTCCCACTCACCTAAGAATGATAGAGTCTCACCAAGAATTCCGCAAAGCAATCAAAACCAAGCTTTTTGCCTGAAAGGAAAACTTCAATGATCACTATGTATAATGTCGTCATTGTATTATCTATCTGTATGAACTCAGATCATACCTGTATTTCATGTAGTTTGTATCTGTAACCAAAAGACCTTTGGTCGCCTGTTAACATATGAATCAAAAATTCCTACAAAATTCTTGTAACAGCACCTCGATGCCTCCTGGCTGCAAGTGCGCTATGCAAATGTGAATAAAATAGGAGCTCCGGCATACCAGCTCAAGAAACTCCAAAGAGCACAAAATGCTGCCGCAAAACTGCTCTTTGCCCTGGGTCAGAGACCACATCTCACCAGCTCTCCGAACCCTCCACTGGATCCCAGTCGGACAAAGGGCCACCTTCAAGACCCCATACATTACTCATTGAGCAGTGCACAAGACCAGCCAATTGTACCTACAAGAAAAGATAAAACCATACCTCCCATCTCACACCCCAAGACCAAACACTGCCCTCCTAGTGACTCCAACCTCCAACTCGGTCAGGATCAGAGGATCTGCCTTCTCAACCTTGGCCCCAACTCTGGAACTCGCGCCCCCACACATTGGACGTTCCGCAAAGCTCTAAAAAAGCATGTCTCTTTTCGTAATGCCAACCATGACCATCTGAAGCGATTAAACCCTTGCAACCTCATGTCTAATGCTCAATGAGATCCAGAGCAATGACGCCACTGAATACGCTTATTAAGTCACTATTAAGCAAAAACACGCTTGAAATCCGGAATATCGAACTCCTTAGATCATAACTCCACCCAAACACTCACCTCCCATATTACTAGGTTTACTCTCTACTCTACACCATCACAATTATAACGCAGCTACACCCCCCTGACTAGCTGCTCACATACGAACACTACCCCATGAAGACCTCATTCTAATAAATCGCAGATACATCCCATGACAAACCGGCTTAGCTGCACACAAGTCTCCTACACAGGCCTAACGCAGCCAGAACCCAGTCTTGGTGTCCACCCTCCAGACAGCACACATTCAACAGCTATACCACCACACCTAATGCTAGGATGCAGCAACCATCAGGCAATTGCATCAGCTGCACACAACTGGTGCACCCAAGCACCCTATGACACCTTGCTCTCAACTGACCTGGCCTATGGACCCCAAGGGCATTCAACCTACCAGCCCTTTGACGTCATACCAATGATATATACAGCGCTATATAAATGGCAAACATAACATGTTCTTCAGACTGTCAGTACTGGAAAACATGGTTTCCCTTGGTCTAGTAACTTTGTTACTACTATTAGTAACTTATCACTTGTGGTATCGGATCATTTGCATCTTAAAATGCAGTACACTTTGTTTTCCCCTACACAAACACAGATTTTTGGTTACTCTAGGTGTGCTGAATGGACCAGCTGGTGGCAGCAGTGACTTACCATTTTTTGGTGCTTTTCATTTTAGCCTTACCGTTTTTACAGCATTTGGCTACTAACTGTGGCTAGTGAGCAAACATGGCCACACCACAAGGTTTTTAACTCATGTTTTTAGCCCTCTTCCTGGACTCTGAGGCCAGGAAAGTCCTTCTATGGACTTTCAGTGCCCAGGAAAAGAGGCTTTTGGCGGGCTAGTGGAGGTACATGAGCGTTTGCTGGCAGGATGTGGGCTGGGACTGCCTGGTCCCAATCCACAAACTGGTTCCAGTGTGTCCGAGTGGTATGCATGAGTGTTCCCGCCAGTGGTCCCGATTGGAACACTGCTGGGGGTGTGGGGCTAGGTTTGCTATTGGGAGGGTCGGCTCGTACCCGGCTTTCAGGACCACTAGGATAATAGGACCAATGCACCCACAGATCCTGGATCAACTTGAAGGAGCCAAGACTCTTGTACAGCTGCGAGACCCGTGAAGAGACCGGAAACAGGTTGAAGGAGGCCTGGCGAACAAATTCTGCTGCTGTCCTGAAGGACAGCCCTGGTTTGCTATGAATCAGCAGTCCTGTGAGGTAGCTGCCACAGGTAGAGTGGAGGGATCATCCATTCCAGATGTCTGCTCGGTACCCTGCGAAGGTGAGCCATCGGAAGTGCCCTGGGACCGTCCTGTGGCTGACCAACTGAATTTAGGCTACCGTGCAGACAATGGCACTGTTCCACGTTGTAGCCTAGAACCTGGGAATAATCCTCAGCTTGTCTTACAAGACATCTCAGCAAAATTCCAGAGTCATAGCATCAAGGGGAGCCGAGAAACGAGAGAAAGCCTGACTGCGACAAGTGAGGCCCTTCGCTTCGCTGTTCTGCGGTGACCACCGCCCGAAACAGCTTATTGGTGTCGAGTCAGTCCCAAGAGGTCATGCATCCTGAAGGCCCTCGCAGGTCAAGGCCATCAGGCAATGCATTGCATTGCATTTTTGAGCGACGCTGCCATATTATACGTAGTATGCTTTGTCAATGCATCCATGCTATAAGAACCAGGGTCCAGACACTCTACGGCAAAGCCCATGCAGGACAAGGCTGTGGTGTTGAGCGACACAGATGTTTCCCGGCGATGGGGTAGCATCATAGACAGGGTGCAGACAACCTCACCCTCTGGTCTGCGGCCGAAAGGCAAGAAGGTTCAGTGAGTTAGCATGGCCTGGAATTTGAGGATATTGCTACTACACTAGGGACAGACCTGAGTCTTGGGAGACCCCCTGCGGTGGCCATGCTTGATGCAGTAGAAGAGTTTGATTCCATAAGGTGTGAATGGCTCTATGCCACGCTGCGCAGGTTTGGCTTTGGAAAGGAATATACAAGATGGATATGGTTAATATATACCCAACCAGTCGCAAGGGTCAATACGGGTAAAAATAGCTCAGACTCCTGGCAATTTGAAAAAGGCACTAGACGGGGTGCCCTCTATCCCCTCCGCTTTACATTCTAGCCATGGAACCTATAGCCCAATATTTGAGGCTAGAGTATGCCGCAAAAGGCATGGTAATTGCTGGAGTGAAACATCCGATTTCAATGTATGCAGATGACACGCTGTTATATATCCAAAACACGGAGGACAATCTGGAATCAATTGTGGAGGCCCTGCCACTTGCGGCGAAGCCATCAGGGATCGCGATTCACACAATCATGCCAGTTTCCATTGGCAGGACTGTCCGAGATAAACACGATGAGTTGCCAATCCTCGCACTACAGTGGAGCGTTACCATTTTTAGATACCGTGGGGTCAACATATATCACGACTCGACAACACACTGAAAGCTTTAGAAGAAATTAGGAACTATTAAGTTCTGGGGCAGGCTACCTCTCGCTTATGGGCAGAGCCGCGCTTCTGAAAATGGTGGCCCTTACTAGGCTACACCATTTCGTAAATGTCCCACTTCATATGCCCACATTTTTTTTAGGGCCCTAGACTATATGCAACGGGTTTCTATGGCTGAATGGTAGGTGCAAGATAGCGCTGACCACCCTACGCAGAATAGGGTAGGATAAGAGTCCATCACTTCAAGTTATATTACCTTGCTGCGCAGTTGCAATTTGTAGTAGACTGGCTGGCGACCCCACACTAAACACTCAAATGCTCCAACCCAGTGAACCGAGTGACTGCAGACCCAGAGACCGCCACGGCTCACATTTAGTGTCACTGGGGGGGTACAGTTATTGGACTGACCAAATGCATCAACTGGATTCGAAGACCCCTTTTCAGTACAGATCCCCGGGTCTCAATAGGATCTTCTACACATGCGCGACTGCGGATACGTTCCTACTGGGAACCTATAGGTGTTGCCACAGTGCGAGTCCTTCTGCAGGACGCCCCCCCCCCCCCTTCGTACCCTTCCATGAATTAGTTAAGTTATTTAGCATTTATATAGTGCTCTATTATTCATTGGTAGGACCTCAAAGCGCTTGTGGGTTGAACGCCCTCGGGGACCATAGTCCAGGTCAGTCGAGAGAGTAGGGTATCATAGGATGCAGCTACCGACAGGCAAGCTCATCAGCTGTTCACATATTGAGTGCACCCTAACATCAGGTGTGGTGGTATTGAGAGATTAGTTGAATGTGTGCTGTCTGTTGGTTTGTCTCCGAAGCTGCATTCTGGAGGCATTAGGGCTGTGTGGGACACTAGTGTGTGCAGCTAGGCTGATTTGTTTTCATGGGGTATAGCTGTGTTCTAGCAGGATGTTGAGGTGTTCATGGAGTATTGTTGGTATGTAAGCAGATAGGCCGAAAATTATCTAGGGGGTGTAGATGCGCTCTATTGTGTGTTGGTGTAGAGAATGAGCATAGCGCTAGGAGAGGCGAGTGTCTGGAAAGGTTGTTTTAGTCTTGCGAGCCCACTGTACAGTATTAAATTCATGCGTAGGAGGCAGCTAGGCATGTGTAGTAGACTCAGGAAGCGGGCAGTCAGCAGTCGTATCTAGCGCCTGCAGGACGCCAAGGTTGTCATCTATGGCAACTGGCTCCCGATTGGGGTACTCCAGTGTTCAGCGCTAGCAGTTGAAACAAAAGGTGAGAGGAAGGCTATGTGTTTCATGTTGCTGAGGGAGGCAATCCATTTGAGTGCCGAAACATGAATTCCTAGGGAGTGGAGGCGGTCAAGGAGGAGAGAATAGATGGTGTCAAAGGCTGCTGACAGCTCAAGGAAAATAAGTGCTGCGCAACCCTTAGTCTGCCGAGACCTTGGGATCATCCCAGATAGAGATCCAAGTGGTTTCTGTTCCATGGAGTGGATTGAAGCCAGATTGTGCGGGCTCCAGTAGTTGGTTGGATTCTACGAAATGGTTGAGTTGGGAGTATGCAGCCCGGTCAATGTGTCTCACTAGAAATCAGCTATTGGAGATAGGCCTGTAATTCTTAGGGTCAAATGGGGGAGTGAGTGGTGGGAGTCAAGGAATGCCTTTTTTTTAGAAGCAGTTTGACAGGCGCTTTTTTTAAAGGCTTCTGGAAAGGTGCCAGAGGTGAGTGAGTCGTTTAGTATGGACCTTGCATGTTCTCCTGCGCAAGTAGAGGAGAATAAAGTTACTCACCATAGTAACTACCTTACTCCTAGTCCTAGTCCGATCTTTGTCGGAATGCCAGCAAGACTGAGATCCTCCTCATCGGCACACCATCACCTTCCTTTCCCCTCACTCTCTGGCTGGCCGCCCTTAGCCCTCCTCCTATCCCCACCTGCGAGGCAAAGAACCTTGGTATCACCTTTGATTCCACACTCCCCTTATCCGCCCACATCGCTGATGTATCAAAAAGTCAAACTTCCTACTGCACCTCCTCAGAGGTACTCTTCCTTTCCTCTCATCCCCCAGAAGCTCACTGTCTCCAAGCTCTGGTTCTCTCCAAGTTGGACTATTACAACAGCCTCTTTCTTAATCTACCTACCTCTACTCTCCGCCCTTTGCAACTTATCCAGAACAGGACTGTAAGACTTGTCCTTGGTCTCAAGCCCTGGGATCGTATCTCTCCAGCTCTGAAATCCCTCCATTGGCTCCCACTGGATGCAGGGATTAAATTCAAAACCCTCTGCATTGTCTACAAGGCTTTCTGTGGCCGGCATACCTTCAGCTATCCTTCCACAAATCCCTCCCAACTCGAGCACTCCGCTCCTCTAACTCCCTCAGGGTAAGTCGTTTCTCAAAGAAACGAGCTGGGGTAGATCTCCGTCTTCGGCTGGGGCCTCCCTCTGGAACAGCCTCCCTGCCACTCTAAAACGAGGCGAACCACCTCCAGTTCCGGAAGCACCTCAAGACATTTCTCTTTGCTTCTGCCTTTTGCCCCCCCCACCCCCCCTGCTGATTCTACTCTCCCTTGGCACCATGCACCTGGCCCCCCTCTTTCCTCCGGGCCGAGGTGCCTGCTCCTCTTACCACCCGCACGCCCTGCCTCCAGGCCACCCCTTGCACGGGGGTCTGTATCTGTACCCATACAGCCCCACCCCTTTTTTTTCTTTTGCACTTATCAGACCTACCCAGCCTGCTGCCTTAAACCCAGCACTTGGTGGCTGCACTCCCTCGGTTTGTTGCCTTTTTATTTGTTCCCCCCCCTCCTTGCTCTGCACTCCTTTTGTTCCCCCTTCCATGCACTTCTCCCTCTCCCGCTTTACCATGCACTTGCGTGTTCTCAATGTCACTGGGCCTAGTAAGATAGTTTGTGTTTCTCCCCTATTCCCCTTCCCTTGCTCTGAAACACTTGTGTATGAGCGTGATAGAAATAAAATATCAATATCAACCTGGAAGCGATAGTATTCCAACGGACTACCAGGAAAATCAGGTCTTGGCCGACAGTCATGGAAGATTTCGGCCAGTTCACAGACAGCCCAAGGTGGAACAGGAGCTGGAGGAGAGACTGTTCAATGCCGTCTGTTGATAAGGACTGCGTAGGAGCCAGTCGTCCCAATACAGATATAACATTGACCTATTAGCCATCACTGAAACATGGTTACATGAAGCATCAGGCCCCGCCGTTGCACTTGCACTACCACCTGGTTTCACCATACTCAGACAAGATAGGCCCGAACAGGAGGCGGAGTAGCCCTCATCTACAAAGAGAACCTCCAGCTCCGAACTGTCAGTCACCCCTCAACCAACAACTGACCTATCAGCCAAACTCAAACTGTCACCCAATAGCACCATCAACATCGACCTACTATACCGCCCCCCCAAGCAACACCCCAGAGGCCCAGGTCAACATTATCCATATCCTCAGCAATAATATCAAAAGCTCCACCAAAACCCTTCTACTAGGAGACCTCAATCTCGGATTCAACGATACTAAGGACAAATCTGCAGCCACTCTCAAAGAACTCAATGACCTGGGCTTCAACCAAAAAGTAGAAAGTCCAACGCACACCAAAGGCCGCATTCTTGACTGGATTGCAGACCATAACTGCCTCTCCACTATCACCTCTAACTCCTCACTGCCCTGGACTGACCACAACTGCATAGAGTTCTCTATTCCTGTCACCAAAAACCACAAAACCCTGACCCCTGCTAGCGCTGCACAAGTCAGAAGCTCTAAAAACACAGGAGAACCTGCGCCCATACCTCAATACCCCCCGAGCTAGCCCCCCCATTCGCTAATGACCCCAATATCATAGCAGACATCTACAAAGATGTCATCACCAAAGCCGTCAATGAAATAGCACCACTCGAATGGAAAAAAGAGAAGAAATCCCTACACACCAACTCTTGGTTTACTGAAGAACTGCACTCAATGCGATCCCACAAAAGAGCAGCACTAAAAAACTGGCAATCTGACCCCTGTACCAGTACCAAAAACAAATTCAATTTAATCTCCCACCAATACAAGATAGCTATCACTGATGCCAAAGCCAACGCTTTCAACACACGTATCTCCAATGCCAAATCACACTCCAAAGAGATCTTTGCCATTTTTAATGAGCTGATCTCCCCCCTAATACACCAGATGAAATAATCAAAGATGAAGCTTGGTGTACCAGCATCCAAGCTGCCATGCTACACAAAATTGACCTTCTCCAAAAGAAAATCAAAGACCATTGCAAAGCACTTCCTCTACAGACAGGAACTAAACCTACCAACACCCCACCCACCTCGTCTAAGCCCACCATACCCGACTTCTGGCTCAGTGACATCTCTGAAGGAGAAGTTATTAACCTACTAAAAAAACTGAAACCCTCCCCCTGTAAAGGCGATATTTGCCCCCCTAAACTCAAAGACTGCGCAGACTGCTTTGCACCGCTCTTCACGGCATCCATCAACGCGTCCTTTAAAACAGGCATCATCCCAGCTAACCTCAAAAAGGCCTGGGTCCGGCCTCTCCTAAAAAACCTACTCTTGACTAGGGATGTCACAGTATTGATTTTTTGACGGTATGATAACCTTCATGTAAAATGACGGTATACCGTGGTTATCACGGTACAGCACACACGTGTGTTTCACCATTATCTTAAGTAATACTTTTGCCAGGAAGTCACACATTGTCACCAAGACACACAACGCAAACAAGAGACGCCATCAAGAAGTTGCCTTAGTTCTTCTTAACATACATTTATTTTAGTCAAACTCAGTAAAGAGGTATCCTGGTGGTCCAATTTAACTGTCTATTGTCGCAAACAATTATACAACCTTTATTAAAGTCTTATAGAATGGTTAGAGAAATAGGAAGTCCTGGCCCCTTGCAGACCACCACACTTTGCAGTTTGCAAGTGCAAGCAAGGCTATCAGTGGGGCAGGGGATTGCTAAAGCATCGGGCCTGCCTGCAGTCAATTAACGGATTTTAAATTTCATGCTTTCATTGAAAACACGGTGCTTGCCATCAGCATTTCTCCTCCATCTCTGTAATGCAAAAATGTGCATTAAAATGATCTTTGTGCAATAAACACCTTGTTTTACACAATTCACACAGCTACAATAAAACATTTATTTTCAGACGCAAATCGCACATGAATGCGAATTGTGTAAAACAAGGTGTTTATTGCGCAAAGCAGATCATAATGCTGCACATTTTCACACTCTTGCAATTGATTGCAAGCAGTGTACCCTAATAAGTATAGGCCACACACCAGCGAGCATTCAGATACCTGCTTAGATAATCCAGGAGCGCAAAGGGAAATACTGGTGTCAGAGTGGAAATGCTTGAGATAGCCTTTGCACAATACATTAGGGAAATCGCTATGAAGGGGAGAATGTCTGCTAGATTCACTTGTAAACTTGCTGTAAGCCAAAGGAGATCATGACAGATTCGAGGTGAAGTTATAACATATCCAAATGGGCCAAACACCATTTAAAGTTTTTTTTTTTTTTTAATTGAGCGGCATAGGCATATCTATGCACAAATGGAGCTTTCACTAAAGCGCTCTGTTGGGCGCTTTAGTGAAATTACAAGTGACATTTGGGGTGGCTTACTCTTCCAAACAAACGCCTTCTTTTTATTTTGACTAAGGATTGATTCCAGGACCTTGATCGTCAGTGACTGCAGATGCGGTATGAAATACATATTTCACTTTTTCAGACATAAATCGCACATGATTACTGCAACGCGAATTGAGTTTGCAAAAGTGTTATTGTAGTTGTGCGAATAGTGTAAAAAGAGGTGTTTATCTACTCTGAATAGAAGATATCCGCTCGCAATGCCTACAGGCGGGCTGAGTCATCAGGAGGATTAACGGTGCTTGAATGGAGGACTACTGCATATCCATGATTGGCTTTACAAAAAAAAATATCTTCTTGGATTAGGAGCCTTTTTCTTCATTTCTGTAACCTTTGTTGTACATGTAAAATGACATACCTGCAGGGCTCCAATGCCGGTGTGGCACACAACTACAATTACTACAGTGCTCTGGTGCACCCGCCGATCAGCTTTCTGTTTTCTGTCGTGAGTCACGACTCACAAGTGACTCGAATCTTCTTTGCTTGCAATCAGTGGGACTGCAGCGGGCGTGATGGCTCAGGCTCCCCAGTCCCACTTATGGGTAGTACTACTGGCTGGTAGTGGGCAGGGCACACTGGTGGGACAGGACTGGGCACTTTAATTAAAATGGGCTCTAAGGAGCGCTGCTGCCTACACGTGTAACGGTCTCTCTGACAGTTTGACTACTCCTCCAACGTGCGCTGGGGCTGTGAGGCATGGCAGCCCGGGCAGACTGCCTCCACACCCAGGCTCAGCCTCCGAGATGACAGAATCCAGTGTGGCTGCCCGTGCCCCCTGCAATGCACTCCGCGCATTGTGAACACAGACTGCAGTGCACAGAACATTGTGAGCATGCCGCATATCTATTAAAAGGAAGGCTTCAGTTCAGTCTCAATTCTTATTTAATTACTGTTAATTCATTTGCAAAGGTTTACAAAATCGGTAAACCTTTGAAAACGAAGTAACAGTAATTAAATAAGAATGCCATTGAGCACGGTATTAACACCGGTATACCGTCAAACCGTTTCATGCCTACTCTCGACCCCTGACAACCAAACTACAGACCAATAACCACGGTGCCTTTCCTGCTAAAACTGCTGGACAAAGCCGCACACTGCCAAATCCAACATTTTCTGGAAACCCACTCAATCCTCGGGACTAAGCAATCAGGCTTCCGGAAAGGACATGGCACAGAAACAGCCCTGGTAGATCTGAAGAGTCAGATCACCCAAATCATGGAGAAAGGCAAGCCTGCTCTCCTGCTCCTTTTAGATCTCTCAGCCGCCTTCGATCTGGTTGATCACAAGACTCTCACTTCACACCTCACACACTCAGCCAACTTCTCCAAAGAAGCAGCCCTCTGGATCACTTCCTTCCTAGAGGGAAGAGCCATGAAAGTCTTCTCGGACATCGCCACTCCCACGACAATCCACTGCGGGGTCCCTCAAGGATCTTGCACTGCACCCACACTATAACTTGTTCACCAAGCCCCTCTTTGACAAACTTGACTCATACAGCATCACATACACGAACTACGCGGACGACACAAGTACTTCTACCACTTACCGGATCATACAACGAAGACGCTAAGGCACTCCGCACTATCTACTCCGTCATCAAGGCATGGATGGCAGTCAGTGGCCTCTGCCTCAATGGTGATAAGACTGAAATCATGATATTAGGTCAACAGAACACCCTAGACAAACTTGACAAACTATACGCTAACTGCTCCATAGACAACTCCATCATCCCCGTATCCACAGCCGTAAAGACTCTGGGAGTATACCTTGACTCTTCACTATCTATGACTAGACAAGTCAGCACAATCACATCCGCACACACCACCAAACTCATAAACGCCATCAAACCCTACCTCTATAAACTGCCTCTCTATAGCGAAGGCAACCATTGGAGCCAAACTGGACTACTGTAACGCACTCCTAGCAGGCACTTCAGCCAAAAACATAAACAGACTACAAGTCATGCAGAACAATGCCCTCCGGGCCGCTCTTAGTATCCCAAGAAGAGGGCATGTCACCCAGGCCAGGCACTCAGCCCAATGGCTTCCGGTCAAACGGATCACTCTCAAAATCCTCACCCTCACTCACAAATGCCTCCCTCTCTGCCCCGTCCTATCTATCTGAAACCATCCTCAAACCCTCCTCCTCCCGTCCCACCAGGACGCAATACTCAAACTTAATCTGCATCCCACGCATCAAAAAAAGCCAAAGTCAGTGGTCTTAGTTCCCCCTACATTGCAGCCAAGACCTGGAACGCTCTTCCTGCAGACATCAGAGCAGAATACTCACGCCCTATTTTCCGCAGGAAACTAAAAACCTCTGTCCTTGCAAAATAATCAGGAAATTCTCAGGAATCCATGTAAATATACTGCGTTGCCAATGTATATATGTCTACTGTAAATTCATTAATTTATGTAATTACTGTATCCTATGTAACCAAGGCATTGTCTGTAACAAGCGCCACGATGCCCCCGGGCTGCCGTGCGCTCTACAAATCTGAATAAACACCCTGTAACCGAAGGAAAGTTGCTATAACCAACATAATCTTCGTAAAGACACGTAGCACCGAGCTGAGACCAAACGGGAGCACACAGAACTGGAAATGTTCTACTCCCAGGGAGAACCGCAGAGGTTTCCGATGCGGTTTCCATATCAGGTCCACTACACTGAGCCAGTTGCCCCTCTGAAGAGAGGACTTTATTTGGAAGGGTGTGATCATCGTGAATTTCTCTTGAGAAAGATTGTACGGCGAAAGAAAGGATAGTGTGCACGCCAGCATGGTTGGGTTTGGGCACTGTTCAGACGAGTAGAAGCCCGCCCCTAGCTCCCCAAGGGGAACAGGCTCCACTTCTGAGGTCCATAAGTTTCTGTACCTCAGCTCCAAGGTAGGGCGCCCCGAACGGTTGGAAAGGAGGGTAAGGGGAGGGGCAAGCGAAAGCCCTATGGAAAAAACCCACCGGTCTGCCACACCTCCATATGAGACGAAATTCGTCCACCCACCGGAGTCTCGTGTGACCAACAAAAAATATTTTGCTGATTTGACGGCAAGAGGCTGAGGGCGAGAGGAAAAAAACAGACCACCCTGCCGTTGCTGCTTTTGGCGAGTACCGCCAGCAGGTGCATCAGTCCGGCATGCACGATGATCCTGGAACCCCCTGAACCCAGAGAAGGACCAAGTAGGGGGCCCGACCTCTGAGTATAAGGGGCCTTCGCTGGAGCTTTCGCCAATACCGATGAAGATTGGGCAGTTTGGGTACTCGCTTTGGTTTTTGGGAGCTCATCGGTAGAAGAATGAAATGAATGCTGTCAAAAGGAAGGTCCAGAATTTTATCCTGCACTTCCTCAGAAAACGTTATTGTGTGAAGCCCCGCCTGGCGAGAGATGTCCACCCCTACCGTAAGGCCTCTAGCTGAGGTAGCCAGGTGGTGTGCCACAGCTTCCAGTAGATCCTGCGCCAGTACTCTGGCGTCAGTCAACCTGGCTTTAAAGTCCTCTAGCCTATCCGCAGGAATGCACTTGTGGAAATCTGCCAACTCTTTCCACAGCCTCCGATTGGCTGGTGCCAGGATGAGCTCTGTGTACAGTTGACTAAGCTGGAGCACCGAATCGGCAAAAACCGTCTGGCCCAAGAAATCCAAGAGTTTATCCTCCCTGGATAAATTTTGAGCTGCTGAAGATGTAGCTGCCCGTTTGACCTAGAGGGTGGTCGCAGCCACCACTGTCGAGGATGGGACATTAAGCTTGTACCGAGCGTCAATTCTCTTGTTGACGTGGAGCCCAGTGTGGGGTAGATCCCAGACTTTACAGGCCTCGGCCAAGGCATCCCTCTGGAGGAACAGGCCGGTGCGCTCTTGAGGTGACAAGGTAAAGGCTGCCGAAAGCACGCTCTCCTGCGGAGTGGGGGCCTCAGGTACTGGAATAATAATTTAGCATTTTTATAGCGCTACAAACCCTCAGGTATCTGAGGGCTGCTCATTACCCACGGTGTGTGGTGCTTATTTATCTACCTTGGAAGGATGAAAGGCTTAGTTTGGCCCTGCCGGGATTCAAGCCTGCGTCAGCAGGCTCTGCACGGACACTAAAGCGAGCGCTCTACTCGCAATGCTATTTGACCAGCTATGACCGGGACAAGGAGGGCCATCATATCCAGGACCCGGTCATGAAAGGACCTCACCGAGCAGGGCTGCTCATTGCTGTCCTGATTCACTTGCGGCTCTTCCAACAATGCAGGAGCAGAACACTGGTCCGGCACACATACTGCCTCAGGTTTTAAAGTATTGTCCCAGTCCGCTGGTGTCTTTTCTATAGGAGACAACAGGGGTAAGGGAGGCAGAGGAGGTACAGAAGGAAGAGGTGGAAGGAGTGGCACCACTGGAAACTGCAACAGAATGGCTCAGGCTGAAGCAGGGCCAGGAGGCTCAGGGTACACTTCCGTAAAGACGCTTGAAATATGCATTCATATGGTCAGAGTGCATGAGCCTCTGATATTTCCTAAACAACTCGTCCTCAGCCGAAGGCTTTGGTGTAGGTACAGGCAGAGGCCGCTCATGAAGGGCATACCCCACCGGCAGGGTCCACGTAAACCAGTGGAGCGGAAGCAGGAGGCAGAGAGACTATACAGCAGCGGTGTCCAAATACTCTAGCCAACTGACAGGCGGAACGTATTTCTGTGGTCCACTTGATGTGGAAAAGGCTGCTCAGCCCCTAAAGGAATGCTCCCAGCACAAGACGGTGTGAACATCAGCGTAAGGGAAGCATCCAAAATGGCTGCCGTAGACCATGGAGGTTGGCCCGCCATTTTTGTGAACACCTGAAGAGTACTGCGTCACATGTGGAGATGAGGCCTTTGTCCCTTCAGGGGGGGGTCAGGGGACTTCAACACCTTAGCCTTGACACAAGGACCCTCGGCAGAGCCGGTACTGGTTGGGTGTCGGATGTTTTGTGGCAACCTTAGTACCAGCCACAAACTTAGCCTCCTGTGGAAGAACCTCAGCAAAGCCGGTAGTGAAGGAGTAACGGTCTGACCGCCACCTTTGCCCCCCTCAACAGAATCGGTACCACCACGACCCTGAGCGTGGGACGGTTGAAGACTATACCTCACCAACAAGACCTTCAAAGAGGGTCTCTTGGGTCGGTCGGTGCTCGGTAAGAGGAACCTCAGGGTTTAACCTGGTACGTAAAGCTCCCTCTAGAGGGACCTCGAGCCGAGACTCTGTAGGAAAGCTCCAGAAACAGACCTCAAGGTCGAACCCTGGCATCCAGAGCCACAAACGAACTGGGCTTAACCTTAGACCACAACTGGAGAACCTCAGAATGGTGTCTGGTACTGGCAGGTCCACGGTGTGAACCTTGGGGCGCTTCGGGGCACCTCAGGGTATTCCATGGTGACAGAGCTACACGAGCCCCTCCCGGATCTAGAAGACGACGGAAAGGAGTCCCCTGGCCGGTGTGCCCTAAAAAGTATAACTTACCGGGCGTCAATGAAAAGCTGAAGTGAGGTGGAGGAATGCGCTGAAACACCTCCCACTGAAGACTTATGTTACTTTGCATTTATATGGCGCCTTATGTACTATTGGTATGGTCTGAAAGTGCTGGTAGGTTGAACGCCCTCGGGAACCGAAGTTGAAGTCAGTAGAGAGAGTGGCAAAGGTGCTTGTGAGCACCGGATGTGTGCAGCTGGTGTGGCATTTGTGTAATAGCCGCTTCATAGTGGTAGGTGTGGTGGTTGAGAGATCAGGGGTATGTGTTCGTTCTGGCAGGATTTATCCAGACCAGTTCTGGCTGCGTTAGGCCTGAGGAGAACGCCTGGCTGGGGGGTGTGAAACCAGCAGTGATTAGTTAAAGTGATGTGGAGTATGAGGCAGATGTTGGTATGAGAACAGCTGTACCGAATGGTGTCCTAGTATCGGTGTTCTAGTTGAGTGGTGTAAAGAGGAGTGCAAGCATGGTGATGTGATAAGATGGTTTACATGCCCTTTCAAATGTTACATGCATTCCAAACCATTCATGTATGTTGCGCACTTTAATGCACTACGAAACCATGCCACGTACTCCCAAACCGGTCTACGCATTATATATCTGTCCATGCACTCGGATCATTTCCGTGAATTCTAAGATGTTTTATGCACCCGTCCACATTTTCATCTGTACCTTCCACATATTTCACCCGTACCGTTCACAGTTTACATCAGTACCTTCCACTTACTTCATCCATTCCATCCAGATACGTCCCCATCCTTTCTGCTCACTGGTCAATCCATATACTTCACCCATTCCGTCGGCTCTGCGCACCCATCATGCTCCACGCACCCATCTGCTCTATGCAATCGTTCTTTCCACGCACTCATCTGCTATATGTACTCAGTTCTACAAAGTCTTCCGCTCTATACGCTCGTCCGCTCAACAGCTCCACACACTTCATCCAAACGATTTCATCCGCTCCATTCAATTCGTTCGTCACGCATTATCGATTCAGGCCATGTCACTTGTCATACGCACTGGATCCGTTCCGTGCTCTCTATCCATGTCATGTACTGCTCTCGTCTCATGTACTTGAATCTTCTATTCTGTACTTTCCATTTATGCCATGCACTCATACAGTCGGAGTAATCTGTCTGTGTACTCAGTCTCTTGTATTCATCTTTCCATCCTCTTCTCTATTCATTTTGCCCGTTTTTGTTCATTTTGTCCATTGCACTCATTACATCCATTTCATTAATTTAAACTTCATTAGTTTCTGTGCAATTTATTCTTTTTACCCACTTCACTGCATTGGTCCATTTTACTCGCTCTATTCGGTTTTTCCTTTTAGTTTACATTAGCGGTTATTAGTTGTCGATTTCTCACATGGATCTTGATGTTGTACTGTTATTCAGGATCTAGTAGTTTGTTGAATTGGTGTCATTGAGCTGCAGTTATTCTGTTTGGGTTAGTTTGCGTATGGATTGGTTTTAGAGGAAGAGCCAAGTTTTCAGTAGTTTTGCGGAAGGACATTAGATCTTCAGTTAGGCGGATGTGGGGTGGGAATGGGTTCCATAGCGTGGGGGCCAAGGCGGAGAATGAGGATCCGCCTAACCTGACAGTTTGTTTTAGGTATGACTAGGAGGCCGGCTCAGCTTGATCTTGGAGGACGTGGAGGGTGATAGGGTTTTAGCTTGTCTTAAAGATCTTGAGGTCCTGTTTTATGTAATGCTCGATGTGAAATGCATAAGGTTTTGAAAGTCACCCTTCGGGCCACTTAAACCAGTGCAGAATCTTAAGGGCTGGGGAGATGTGGTCTCTCAGGCCAAGCACAAGTAGCAGTTTGGCTGCAGCGTTTTGGGCCCTTTGAAGTTTATTCAGTTGGTAAGCGTGGACTCCGAGGTAGAGGGGGTTTGCGTAGTCCAGTCTTGATATAACAATTGATTGGACCGCAGAGTGTGTTGGGAAAGGAGAGATATGGAAAGATGCACCCAAGAGTTTTAAGATGGTAGTGGCAGGACTGAGACGTTGACTTGGCGCGAGAGCGTTGGCACTGGAGTGCCTGGACGGAGAGGGAGTCGCAGTAGAAACAGGAATCCCAATGATGTTCCGGGCCAAGGCACTCCAAGCAAAGTGTGGGGATCCGCCCTAGCGAAGCAACATTCGCAGGAATAACAGGACACAAATCCCAGACGCTCCCGCATAGACGGAGGACTAGGCGACCAAGGAACGGGAAATTAAGACAGGAAGAAAAATAAAATTCCCAGTGATACTAGTGCGTCCAGCACCCGACCGCGTGGAGAAAAGGACTGAAGGGCGATGCAGAGTGCAAGAGGGCAGGGTTACGGCCATGTGCGGTACTCCGCGTAAATATAGGACAAACATTTTCTTTATTCTTTTTGACTAAAGTGCACTGGTCCCGCCCCAATGGACAGAATGTCCCACAAGTATGGAGGCTATTTCTTTCAGAAGAGAGGCGGGACAGGGGTTAGGGGGGGATCCGAAGGGTCTGCTGCCGGATAGTAGATCTAAGAACTAGTCTCCGGAGATGGGTTGGAAAGAGTCGAAGGCTAGAATTGTGGTCGTTGGGGCAAGGGGAGGGGTAGGTGTGGGGGTGAGGGTGGAGAGTTTGGTGTTAAGGGTTGTCACCCCGTCAAGTTCAGTGTTGTATACATTTAGCGAGAGGGAGTCGCAGAGCATTTGCGTGTGGGTGGTTTGGGCAGATGTAGGTTTTACAAATTCCGAGATGATCTTGTGGAGTTCTTTGCTGCTGCTGCCACAGTTCAAACTTAGTTTATTGCAATAGGCCTTTATGGCCCCTCAGATTTCTAATCACGGTGGTGGTAGGCAAACAGATCTGCTGAGATCGGCTTGCCATTTGTGCTCAAGAGTTATTTTGACTTTTGAAAGTCTTCAGGTAGGGCGTGAACCATTTGGGGAACGCTCCTTGCCGCAAGGGAGTGAGGAATTTGTGATTCTTTAAGCCAGGTGTCAAAGGATTTGAAAGGGTCTACCACAGGTCTGCGTCACTGGGGGACTGAGTAGCAGGGCTTCGGCTAGGTGAGGTAGTACCTTGACATTGTTCCAGCATTTGAGATCAAAAGTGAGGGCAGGCGGGGCGCTGTGGGAGGAGGGGCTGGTGTGTTGATAGAGAAAGGGATGGCAGAGTGGTCTATCCAGATAAGCAGTTTGGGATTGGATATAGAGACGAGGTGATAGGAGCTGAAGATCGCATCAAGGGTGTGACCGCCTGAGTGAGTTGGACCAGAGGTATGTCGGGAGAGGTAGAGTTCCTCAAGACTGTAGAGCAGAGGTTGGGTGATGGGGTTGTTGGGCATATCGAACCAGATATTGAAATCCCCCAATAGTGTAAGAGGTGGGTGATTTATCCGAATGGTAGCTATTGCGTCACAGATTGTTGGCAAAATGTAGGTCATAGAAGCAGAGAGTGTTGATCGTAGCGAGAATTGTACTAGAAGGGATTTACAGGTAGCATTGCATGTCTGGGTTTTTCGACGAGTGAGACAGAAATTAGGTGTGAAGAGGATTGCCACTCTGCGACCTCTGGAAGGTTCGTTGTGGAAGAGTTGAGACAGACTGAGGGGTTAGGGGGGATATAGATGCATGTACTCTGAGGGTTGGGCGAGTGGGTTAGGTCGATGGGGGAGCGGAAAGAGTAGGCAGGCTGTGGTAGGTATGCGAGAGACATGGTGGGAAGGATCGGGGCATGGGAGGGTGGTGAGTGTTGCACTTGTGGGCGAGGAGTTCCCGAGTGAGTGCAGAGATGCCACGGTAGTGGCGAGGGACTCGTGATGTTTTGAGCATCAGAGAGCCCTCTGGCCTGCGAGTTTGAGATTGCGCGCTGTGTGTATGGACTGAGTATGCGGTCGTTCTCAATAGATGCCAGGCGGTAGAGGGAGGATATGTTCAGGTGGGTTGAGATGTGTTGTATGAGGATTTGTGGGGTGTTTGGCATGCCAAAGCACTCCTCTGATGTTGGAGGCAGAATGATTTGTGGGTGGGCAAGGGGGGGGCGGGGGGGAGGGGTCAGAGTATCAGTGTTTGGGGGCAAGGGCCGTAGGTGGCGACCCGATGTAGAATTATAAGGGGTGGGTGGGGTTCATGAAAATAGGTGCTAGAGCAGAGGTTATGTGACAGGAGGGGCGAGTTATCGGGGTGTGAATGGTGCAGAAGGGGCGGGGGATGAGGGGGTCAGAGAGGTGGACTTTGTTGATGTGGTATCTCCATCCGGGAGGGGAGGTCAGGGGCTGTACTGAGTGGTAATGCAATAGCAGCACCTAGATTTTGAGTCACCTGGATAGAGGGAGACCGGGCTTAACACGGGGGAGACCGTAAATGCCATAGTAGCACCTATATTGTTAATTAGTGAGGCATACAGGCTAAGCTTATATAGCGATCCATACCTGTAATACTGTACAGTCAAAAGGGAGATCATACGCCTACATTTAGCGAGGTGATGGAAAAACAGGCAATAGTAGACACTCGCAGAGGGCGGCCAAACCAGGGAGGACAAACCAAGAAATACAACCTCCTCTTGACCATGGACCTAGCACGGACATGGCAGTGAGACACAAGTGGGAGGAAGATCTTGGGGCCCCTTTCCTTGATAGACAATGTAAAGGCATATTGGGTTACCATAGGAGGGTGCACCGAACGCTAAACTACAACTGATGCAAATAACAGAGCATACCTAAAACCTTTGAGAATCTCCCAAGTTTCCTGGTGCAACATTACCCTAGATCAGGGGTGCACAACTAATGTTGACAGAGGGCCGAACGTACCTTACATGAGGGCTATAGTGGGCCGAAAAGTAAATGTGAGCGGGGTGGTAGGTAGGGCGCGGCAGGAGGCTTTTTCCACCCCCAATTTGTATTAAACGGGAAAAATAATGTTTTTGAGGGGTAACTATTTTTATTGCATTTCAAACTTACATTTTGTACTACACATTTTCCATTGTTATAATTTATTTCGATTTAGTTATTGTATATCGTCTGTTTAAATTATATATATTTTATTGACCTATGATTGGACATTCCGTTATTTTGGTTTGCTGTTTGGGTTGCCCAAGAGGAGTATGGCCTTCATTGAGTCAGGTTTCCTCAAAAAAGTAAAGGATGTACATCTCCTAACTGTGCCTGTTTCAGCTTTATTATTGGGTTCACTCTTGGAGTGCAACACTATGCCCCCTGTCCCCCACCCAAACACCATGCCCCATGGCCCCCAACCAAACACCATGCCCCATGGCCCCCAACCAAACACCATGCCCCATGGCCCCCAACCAAACACCATGCCCCATGGCCCCCAACCAAACACCATGCCCCATGGCCCCCAACCAAACACCATGCCCCATGGCCCCTCACCCAAACACCATGCCCCATGGCCCCTCACCCAAACACCATGCCCCATGGCCCCTCACCCAAACACCATGCCCCATGGCCCCCAACCAAACACCATGCCCCATGGCCCCCAACCAAACACCATGCCCCTCACCCAAACACCATGCCCCTCACCCAAACACCATGCCCCATGGCCCTCACCCAAACACTATGCCCCATGGCCCTCACCCAAACACTATGCCCCATGGCCCTCACCCAAACACTATGCCCCATGGCCCTCACCCAAACACTATGCCCCATGGCCCTCACCCAAACACTATGCCCCATGGCCCTCACCCAAACACTATGCCCCATGGCCCTCACCCAAACACTATGCCCCATGGCCCTCACCCAAACACTATGCCCCATGGCCCTCACCCAAACACTATGCCCCGTGGCCCCCTCACCCCCAACCAAACACTATGCCCCATGTCCCTCACCCCCAACCAAACACTATGCCCCTCACAAGCATGCACCCATACAGACCCGAAACCTCCCCCCCCCCCATCTCAACACACTCAAAAACAAACATTCATGCACATCCGACACCCGCCACACCCCAATCTAAACATGCACAACACAAACATACAGCAGAACAGACCCAACACACACAAACACACAGACCACTTACCGGACATGCTGGAAGGCAGGTAAGCTGGAACGCTGACAAGGTGAGTGGTACTACGACTGGCGTGGCCAGCAAGGCTGAAATGCCTTCCAGCATCAAGCCTTACTGGCCACGCCAGCTGTAGTGCTGGCCCTCCATTGGTGCAGCACATGCACTACGTGGCTCGTAGGAGCGACATGGTGCGTGTGTGCTGGGCCAATGACGGCCAGTGTTTTGTCCGGCCCGGAAGACAAAGACTTTCCTAATGGAGAGAGGCCGATGCGGCTTGCGGGCCGCCCTCCATTAGGAGAGCGCTTGTGCCTCGCGGGACGGACAAACATGGCGGGCCGCAACTGGCCCGCGGGCCATATGTTGTGCACCCATGCCCTAGATGCAAAGCCACAGATGCTGGAATCCTACATATGTTATGGGCTTTCCACAAAGAATATATTGGGAAGAGGTGGCAGACAGGAAGACCAAGGGAGGGTTGAAAATTGACTGGCACTCCAAAGATGTGTGCCTAGTGGGCCGATCTGCGCGTCCCAAGCATGCAAAATGCGCACAAAAGATGCAAGACCTTGCATATATATTGGCCAAGCACAGAATCACCATGCATGTAAATCTCCCGGGGGTAGGTGTGGCCGGCGAGCGAGGGGGGGTGGGTTCTAACCTAGAAAGCTGGTGGAGAGATGTGAAAAAAATGGCCAATGGCCGATACCCGAGGCTGCTGCATGGAAAAGGACAGTACTCCTAAACACAGGGGACACTAGTGACAGCAATCAAGGCATGGGACACCCCTCATGACCCCCATGTTCACATTTTCGTGCACTGCACCTGATCAAGAGGACATGCTCCAACGAACAAACACCATAACCAACTCATGCTTAGTGTACCATCATAAGGGTGATTAGGAAGCAGTATAGACTGCAAGCGGGGGGTGGGATGATTTGGAAATGAGGCAAACAGAGAGAAGATTAAGGTACAGCTTACTTTATATGATGCCTATGGTTTATTATGTAAAACCATGTTTTAAAAAAAGTAAGGAAAGAATATCCAGTCGGAGCCCAAAGACATTACACCCCTTTGTGTCTTTTTGCATTAGAGCATACACATAAAACTGTCCATCTGGTGAAATTGCGACCCATGTTTCTTGGATCAGGGCAACATCTGAAGTTCTTACAAACATTAGGAAGTCTTAATCATCCATTTAAGAAACCTGCTGGCTCCAATTGCCAGCGAGGAGAACCGTTCGACTCCATTAAGGACCACACACTTCGGATTTCCATATTGACGCAGTCATTCAATGTTCATGTTGCTTAGTTCCTCAAACCTGTTCCGAGTACGCTACCGCTATATGGGAGCAAACAGACTGTTCAAAACCAATTATTGGCTGCTGACCTGGGTGGACAGATTCAGCATTGTCCTCAGGCCCATCCAGTTTTGGCGACACTAAAGAGCTAGACAAACACTGGTCCTTGGGAACATGCTCCAGAGTTTATTGCATAGGCCCTTCTAAACCCACCTGATGCAGGGCAGGTTACGAATTGGAAGAAATAACCTGTACTCACTGGGTACCACAGATAAAATCCACACGCCTTTCACAAGGTTGATACAACCTACCACAAAATGACTCCTAACGGAGATGGGAGGACCCAAACAAGAAAGCCATTTTTGCTTCAGTGTGAGGGCGTGGTTGGTGCATGGACAATATAAACCTTTGGTCACTGGGCCTGGTCTCTTCTAGGTATGCTAGGAGATTCATCCAATTGTCAGTCTCCTTTCAAGGAACCCTAAGCAGCCATCTGAGGTCCGCTCTAAAGTCTTCGAGCTAGACTGGAAGGTGTCACGATCAAAAGTTTGGCTGCACCGGTAGACTTCATTGTGAGCTCCTAATCAGTTAACCCATGGAAGTGTACACCAGTCTACACCAGGGTGCCCGCAACACACCACCAATGGAGGTTAACATCTTGGACTGAATATCACGTGCAAACTTACGAGGTAAATCGCATGTCTTTACCAATACAAATACCACATGCAGAAGCTTCCAGAAATCAGAGCTTTGCATCTGCCAAACCAACCCTTTTCGCTGTTGGGCAACTCCCCTAAAATCTACAGGCAAGCTCCTTCCAAAAGCGCTGGACTGGCTGCTGCCAGTTAGACATCAGCATTAGAATGCCATGGTGCAGGAAGTGTTTGCATATAAGCTCTTCCTTCCCCAGAGGGAGGTGGCCAAGAAGACATAGCTGAAAGGCCCTTTGGAGGACCAGGGCACAACCACAGAATACATGGAGGCAGATTACCATTGATACAGATAAACCAGCAGGTTGATTGCAGAGCCATATTAGCAGTGGTCAATGTGTATTGCTCAGGGTGGCAGTGTGCGATTCAGCCAAAAAAATAAAATCGCCCAACACTTCCAACAGGACATCCTTTTGCTAGGGTTTGCCCAGGAAGACCGCAGCTAAACATCTTTGTTCACTGGGCAGGTCTGTTGGCATCCAGAGGGTGTCTTCTCAAAATGTATCCTCTCCTGGAATGCAAGAGGATGTTATGGGGTCTTGTACTGCTCCATGTTGCCACTTGCGTGGTCCGAGTTGTTAGGGGGATTGAGACAGAAGAGCAAGAGCTTTGATGTGGAGCCAGTAGGTCTATGGCAGTCTTTTCTAGCCTGGGTGAAGCCATGTCCATTGTGCTTAGTGCCACGATGGAGCGAATGTGCTTGCTTCAGTGATATAGCAGACTAATGAGATTATTCAGTTGGTTCCGTAGACATGACCTTTGGTGGTACCACATCGACCACTCGTGGTTTGATGGCCTAGGTTTTGATTCCAGCATTGACGAGAGGTGGAATCTATTAGTCGACGTGACCAGAGAGGGCTGCTGTTCCATGGCCTTTTTGTGGAGCTAGTCAACAACCCAGCAGGTGTCGATGGCCTTTGGATTATCGCGGATAACCCTGCCATCGTTCAGGCGCTAGTCGATGACATGTGCGCCGCAGATGAGTCTTTATCCCAAGGTAGCTTTTTAGCTCCCATTTCTTCTGTGGTCTCCTCGTACCTAGCCCTTCGCCGAGAAGGGATCATCTTCAACAAATTTCTTTGCACTGCCACTCTTGGAAGACTCAGCTCCCGACGGTGTATATTTTCCTTATCTTAACCAGCACGATAACCTCCTGTGCCGGTCGCTTTTGCACTGAAACCTTGGCAGATATCACTCCTCTATGGTATGGTTAGGATGCAGGAAGTAGATGAAATCCTTGTTTGCGTCCCCCCTCAAACACATTTAGCCCACAAATGGAGCAAGCCCCAAAGAATGCCTTTTTAGACCGCCTCCCATTTGTTAACTGATAGGAACTAGGACTCCGCACAATGTGTGGTTAGAATATGAACATTGCCTCCAGGGGAGGGGTTTAGACGTCCCATTGGATTGGACCAAAAGCACCCATAGGAGACTTACTAAAAAGGAAACTACAGGTGCATTTTGTGAAATAAGAAACGTGCAATCGAGGTTTCCCAGCCTGACTGGGAAATATTCAGACATGTAAATCTATCGAAGATCCCATGCTGGAGAAATATGCAATAAACCACCTCCCGCCCCCCCAAAAGGTTATTTTGTCAAAGTATTTTACTTCAGCAAAACAGTATACACCAAAAGGAAACGCTCTCGCCCCAACCCTGAATGTCTCAGAGCCCACATCACCCCAACTAAAAGATCAGGCCAGCAGACCTTAAGCAAAATACACAATGTCACCATGTTCCAAACGAAGGGAGAAAGGAGATCTGGAAAAGATGCATTTGAAAAGCAGTAGTCAAGGGCTTTTCTACAACATAAAGATGTTAAAGCAAGTAGAAATTAGAGCCTACCCCACCGACTCATCCAGGTCTGGAAAGCAGAAAAGTGCAGGCCAAAAATCTGTCCAAACTAAGGTAACTGTCAGGAATTACGTTTTTTGCACTGAAGCAATAGATCAGACCACTGGATTGCTTTGTAAAATGTCATAATGGCGATATCGGACCTATACAAAGCAGCGTTTCTAATCAAAAGGCCAATTAAAAATAAAAGCTTGGTAGGCCTTTTGTGAGACTATGGTTCACACTGTAAACTATTCCTTTAGCCATATTTGATAGCGATGCCAGGTTCTGCTGGTTTCTTTCAGTATGCATTACTACATGGTACACAATCGCTATCAGTATTAGCAATTCAGAAAGGCTATTCTGACATTTATCATAAAAAATGGTTTGTTCAGTACTTCTGTACTAAAAGAAAATCAGGTCATTGCTTTGTGTAAATTGCTGATACAGGACAAACAAGTGCACATTTAACAGATTACGAGCCCCATGTTAAACATACCATTTGAGGTGGCGTGGGGAACAGAACAAAAATACACTATATTCATGTACAGTAGTGTTTCAAATCTTAAAAGAAAAGGTTCTTTGAACGAAAAGAAAATAAAACTCACCTTTAAA
The DNA here is from genome assembly GCF_040938575.1 of Ambystoma mexicanum. Taxonomy (NCBI): domain Eukaryota; kingdom Metazoa; phylum Chordata; class Amphibia; order Caudata; family Ambystomatidae; genus Ambystoma; species Ambystoma mexicanum. The sequence continues at coordinate 1,567,503,966 of NC_090937.1, read as the reverse complement.
TGTTTACATTCTACGTTACACAGGGAACACACATGAGGAAATATTCTTGGGGATGCTGCATAGTAATCATTCATCATTGAAGGAGTTGGCATTTGTTTGGTCTTCGCTCCATCAGATAGTGGAGACTTTGCGGGCCAGGGGCCTTTACCAAAGCTTGAATGCCCAGCAGATGGTGACATAGTAGGTGGTCGCATTGACCCATCTTGCGCTTGAAAACCTCTTGGGCTCCCCATTGTCTTCACATCAGCATTACTCCCCATCTGAAAACTAGGTGAAGTGGAGCCAATTGAAAAGTTGGGAGGGGTGCTTGATATCTGAAAATTAGGCGAGTTTCCCATCTGGAAATTGGATGGCGGTGTAGTCATCTTTAAACCCGGCATGCTAGTCATATGTGGGGTCGCAATCTGTACATTTGGTTGGTTAGTCAAGTTTCCTGTATTGCGGGAAAATTTCCGTTCAAGGACATCAATTGGCAAACCTGGTGAGGTCGCAGATACACTTTTCATTTTCTGACCACCAGAAGGTCCCAATGTAGGCATCTTGTTTGAGGGAGTCCCTGAATAGTTCATTTGTTTATTTGTAGTGTCTTTCTGGAAACCAAGTTGTCCCATCTGCTTATCAACAGGAAACCTTGCTGGATTACCATCAGAGCGGCGCGCCTCGACACTGGATTGTGCATATAAACCGCGGTAATCTGTTCTTGGTTCCTCTCCTAGAGGGTCACGGAACACTCGTGCTTGAACTGGATCTTCACTGTAACCAAATTTGCTTGAATGCCCATAATCAAACACTTTGCTTTTAATAGAATCTCCCCCAACACCTCTTCCTTGAGAAGACATACTGGGTACCTGCCTGCTCATCTTGCGCATTCTTATTTCTCGCAAAATTAATGGCATATTCTCAGGGGTTAACTGGTCATCTGGATAACGACTGAGCTCCTCTAGATCTTCATTGGACAAACCAAAGGTTGCTAGAATACTTGAAGCACTCTCTGTATTATAACGAGATTGGGGATTTCGGCTTTGCTCCAAGACTTGTGGCGAGGACATCTGGTTCAGCCCCATACCTGTAGAAGAATTTCCAGATGAACCAAGACCATCACCCCATTTACCTGGCTTTGTTTCCATTGCCAATTGATGCACTGCTTCCCGTAAGCTCACTTGCTCCTTTGAAATCCTGGATTCAGCCAGCTGTTCACTGTGCGGAACCATTGCAGTACCTGGTTGATGTAAGTTCTGTTGTCCCATACCGTGTGGGCTCGCAAATCTAGGCATATATCCCGGAGGAGCTGGGCCATGTATTCCACGACCATCCAATCTTTGAGAGATTCCTTGTAGGTTCATGCCTCCAGGAGAACTTCCCATGAAAGGACCAGAATTTATAGCAGACTGATTTACAGCAAACTGGTTTACGCCAAACCCCTTCATGTTCCCAAGCAAATGTACGCCACACTGGTTTTGCCGTCCTGCTCCTTGAAACGTTATCTGTCCCCTCGGATAAGACAATGGATAAGTTGCGATTTTTAGAAAGGCCTCATTAACTGGAGTACCAGATGGCGATGAACTGCTGGAGGAGTTTAAAGTCAAATGATGAAGAGCAAATTGAGTCTTAATATGAGCAAGCTGTAAAGGTGTCAAGCCCAACAGAAGCGGGTTTGCAATGCCAACAAAGTTCAAGGATTTCACAATTGGTGCGTAGTTTTCCAAGAACACCACAAAGCTGAAATTAAAAACACAAACATTAGATAAATATATTTCTAACAGTTGTGCAGGGTTTTACAGCCAGTGAGGAACACATTTGTAAAGAAACATTCAATACTTTCTTTTAAAAAAAAAAGGTTGGTTTCGGGATCTCTTAATGACCTACCAGTCTGCTATACGGACTGGTTTTTTGGCTACCCTCAAGAGGGTCACTGGGTACCAGGTTTCTTGATTAGTCATCATTGCACTGCCTCTGGACCTACCACGCACTTAAAGGACTGCAGGATTACGGTTACAGCCCTGTTCTTGCATTAACCAGAGCCGCGCTGTCCTTACTCAGCATTGCTGCCATGTTCTCTGCCTGCCACCCTTTCCCCTTGCACTTCTCGTTCTCGCACAATCTGAATGACAAGACCTAGTAAGATAGTTTGTCTTGTCCTCCCTCGGTTTTGACACCCTGGTCTTCTCGCGCCTAGAAACACTGGTGTACAGGTGCATTATAAATGACAATCATTTCATTCTCACTGTGGCAATGCTTCTAAAAACAGTTAAATAATCTTGAAGGCCTTACAAAACAAGTAAAATTGCATCCATTAAAGCAAAAAAAGCAGCAAAAGCCAAGCTAATTAAATCAGCGCAACCATGGTTCTTTTCCCAAAGACCTGAGAATATAATCGGCAATTGAATTGGTTTGCGCACTTGTAGAAAACCAACAAGATATCCGACCAGGATGGTAAGAGTTAAAGTTGTCCACTTAGCAACTGAACACAAATAACCAATTTAACAAGACAGGACTACGGGTCTTCAATACAGTACGATGCTGCCCCCCTGCAAAACTCATTCCAAGCAGATCATTGCAAAAATTGTTTAGACTGGGCATGAAACGATGAATGGGTGTACCTCAAGAGCAGGGTGACAAAGCCGATGACAGAACTAGAAATTATTTCTGGCTCTTCAGAAACCAGAATATATTAATTGCATATTACAAGTATTGTTTATCTCATTACTGATCAATTCATAATCAGTGTAGAGGAGGCCTACAGCATGTAGCACACAGCCCTTCTGGGTACTCCCTTTTAAATCGTCAAATGAGACTAGTAATAAAAAATAAAAACAACAAGGGGACATTGGTACAGAGCATCCAGTGTACCAGAAACAAACAATGGTTAGGGTCAGTGAATTACGTTTTGTGACATCCTTTGGGGAACCCATGCCCTTTTCAGATACAATGATCTGGTTGCTGTAGCAGTGGGCACACCACATCAGAAAACTGGTTACTGGGGTTATTCTGAAGCAGATAGCTCTAGCCCTGCTCCCTATGCTGCACATAGCCATTCTGTAAACTAAAAATCGCAGCAGTGAAGTCCACCACCGTGTTCTCTGCTCAAAAAAATGTAATTGAGGATTGTCTTGCAACCGGTCCAAGTGGTGCATATGTGGCAAAATACAGTAGCAGAAAAGAAGAGTGGGGGGGGGCTGGCTCTAATGATCACTCCTGTGCTGGGGTCCGTATTTGTTACGATGGTCCCGGTATCTCTGTGCAATGTCACAGGTGGGAAGAGGGACCCACACCTCTTGTATGGTAATAGCAGAAAGTCCTGGTTACCTTGTGGTCTTTCTCCTCGCTGATGTATCTTAGATTGATCTCAGCGTACGTCGTGGAGTGCCTCGTGAAAAACTGGGGTGTCAGAGGGCCGGAGCGGCTGGTGTGGTGTACGCTGAGATCAATCTGAAAAGACCACACTTCACTAAGAGGAGAAAGACCACACTTCACTAAGCGATGCACTGAATCTGGCGAGGCCCCACTCCGAGGGAGACTGGTAAATGTATGCAGGTAGCGTTGAAACAAACAGACCAATACTGGACACTAAGAGTCCCATGTTCTCTCCACCCTGTCGGGGTCCCTGCTTCATGTGGCAAATCAAAACCCACAGCTAATCTTGAACATCTTGACCACATTGTCCACCCCATCCTGACGAAGGCCAGCAAAAGACGGCTTAGACAGCCTTGTAGAACTGGCTGAAACACCTTGGTGTAGACGAAATCCTTCCTTGTAAATCAGTGTCAAATGTGTTAGCACGGTTTATGTAACGAAGTCTGAATATTTGTTCTGTCCAATTTATGTCCATGTATCAACCCGTTGCTTGTCTCATTCAGCGACAGCAGTAATGGTATTGTGTAATATGTATAGCTGTACGTGCAAAGATGTGCACTGGTTTCTCATGTTTGTGCAAATATTTTTGCTTTACTTTATAAACAAATGATGTTCAAATCACCAGGAATTGAGTATTCTCATCCATCTATAGAAGCACTTCACATTGAATAGTGGCGCTTCCTGCACTGGTGATTTTTGTGAATGGGAAATAGACAGTGAGAGGCTTGAGCACTTTAACCCTTTCACTTTGTTTATCCTGATCTAAAATTGTGACAACTGGGACCGTTGGTGAAAAGGAAAATGAAATTAGGAACATGCTGGATCATTTGTAAAGTCATAACTATTGTACATTTTATGAAAATGACAGAAAAGTGCCAAAGGGACATGCTACCTCGTAGAGAGTTGGCGATCAGTTTACCCAATTCCCTATGACCCACTAAAACCGCATATCTATTTCATATGGCTGGGCTTAGTATACTAATGCGACAACTAGTTTTTGCCAAAAAGTGGTAATGATAAAGAATTGTAATAAATGCAAACAGACAGATTGTGCTCGCTTCCCTTGCACCAATCATGCCAGGGGGCGAAGAGATGAACGGTAAACTGTCCCAAGCCAAGGCGTGCTTTGAAAGTAGCATTTACCCCAGTACTAAATTGCATAAGCCCTTATTTGTAGCATTGCATCCAATATTTCCTCCATTGAAAACCTCAAATTGCCAGTTTAATTCAGTCACCTTTCCATAGAAGAATCAATTGTTAGCCTGTGTATGTTAGCATCTCTCCTTTAAAAAAGAAAACTCATTTGTCTGTGTAAATCATTTTTTTTTTAAATCAATTTCCCCATTGAAATTCACATTTCAAGATGGATGAAATTCGAGATCAACCATCTTGTCTCTGGTGTTTTATTTAATTATTATAGTCATTAAAGAGTTGCCTAAAAAGAATTAGTCTCCTTGTAACTGAAAACCGAATTGTCTGTGTATTGTGGGCATTACCCAACAAAATTCCCATTTGCAACCGTCTATTAAACACCAAACCGTTGTACCATTGTGAGCAATCCCTTTTGCATAGAAGTCTACCCGTTATGTGCCTCTGTCCTAGTCATTGGAAAGAGATTTTCCCCATTGCAAGCCATTTCTATTGTTGTCCTGGTGTGCTGATTATAAGTCTCTAAACTTTATCCAATCTCCTAAGTGTAAGCAATTTGAATTTTCTTTCAGTTTGTCCCCTAGCAGTCGTGAGATCAAAATCCCATTCTGCCATTGGCTCCAAAAACGAGTTTTTGCATTCTTTGCCTGCTTCCCATCTCGTGGTGGTGGCCTTTACCCAAAATGATTCTCTATTCCTACTCCTTGCCACTGCCTTCCATTCAAAAGGAAGTAAGTTTAGCTGATGCTTGGGGTGAGTGTTGCAGCAGGGTGGGGTTGTTTATTTTTTCCTGTTTCGCAATTAAAGAACTGTGTGAATTGTAATAAGACATCTTAACCTAATTGTTTTGTACCGCTCATTGCAGTAGTGTTGGCACAACATTGGTGGTTGTGAAATGGTTTGATTTTCGTTTACCATTAAACAAAATAAATATTTCATAGATACAAACCGGCCTTCTTCCTAATCAATTGAGATGGGGAGTTTATGGAAGTTGGGTGCAAGATGGGTTGGAGGCCTACTCAAAAAGAATCTGTAGTATATTAAAAATAAACAGCGTTTTAAAGTACGCCACATCCTTTGTAGGAGAAGGAGTTCCCTAGCGGGCTGTGCGGTGTTCTAAACCGTGACAGTATAGATCCAATGGGGGTTTGCCTCGACTTGGTCGACTAGTGTCTAGAGAATTTCCTACAGCAACACTGGCTGCTTGTTTTCTTGCACTAACAATATACCAGCCATTTTTGAATGGTTGGCAATTTTCATACAAGTGGTTAGTCTTGCAAATTAATTTCTAGTTTACGATTACACACTAGCAAAAAAACTGGCTGAAAAGTAATTCCTGCAGAGGCCAAGTGGCCTTCAGAAAATTACCTAAATTAATCATAGCATCCATTGTATTAATCATTGTATTTGGGCAAAGACCATCCAATCACAGCTTACAACTCTTCATGTACAAATTCTACGTACATTGGATTGAGCTACAAAGGTCTCAAATCTAGACGATACAACAGTACACTTGAGATTGACCCATTTAAAAAAGGCACAGTGTAAACAGTCCAACTTGCATTATTCGACGAAGCGTCGACAATGCGTTTCGGCTTTCTGCACCTACACACCGATGCGCAATTCAATAAATCTGCTTTCACTAGGACATGTTTTACACAGTGTTATTATACCAATGTGTTTTCAAAAATAAATCATTTCACTTTCAGTGACTCCCATTGAACATTTGTTCGGCACTTCAGCCGAGTTAGCCATTTTCGGTGAATCACTGCCATTGTCTTAAGGCATCTGTTCTTTGGTCCGGGTGCGACATGCACTGGGGTTTGGTTCCTAGTGTGTGAATTTTTACTAATAAACAAACAAGATATTTTCACATACTGCGTATGTGCAGTCCCGACTATGACTAACCAATTAAACACAGAAGTCAGCATAACCGATCAACCGAGTTTCAGCATCTGGTACAGACAGAGTACTGGCCTGCAGACGGTTAGCTTTGTAGTGACACGTGCATATGACAGCCAGATGTAAGGTAGGCCTGGGAGAATGCTCAATATAAACAGAAGGAAAAAAAACTAACCAAAGCACTCAATAGTGGCGATCAACACACCTTTGTTCACCATTGTATGCGAACCATTAGCTAACCTGTTCAGAAATATTCCTAGGCCCCAATCTAACTGGTACATTATATCACCAGTATATTTTTTTGGGCAACATCTTTTAAAATAGGAGAGGTGGTTAATGGGAGAATGGGAATAAAGCCACTTCCATCATGTACTGTTAATATTTAAGTAACTCTAGAGCAAGGTTGTCCAACATACGGCCCGCGGGCCACAATGCGGCCCTCCAAACCCTTTCATGTGGCCCGCGAGGCTGTACAGACAACATTGAACAAATAAAGAAATAAACCGGGCCGTGGTGGAGGACTATTACTGCCTCTGTTGCCCCCTAAAAGGCAGAGAGGGGGCACCAGAGGCAGTAACAGGCCACAGCCCGGTTTATTTATTTATCTGTTCGATGTTTGTCTGGTCCGTGGACCCGATTAATTTATTTATGCAATGTTGGGCGGACCCAACATTAATTTATTTATGCAATCGGGTCCACAGACTCAGCAAACATTGAACAAATAAATAAACCAGGCCGTGGCGGAGGACTGTTACTGCCTTTGCCACGGCCCGATTTATTTGTTCAACGTTTGTCGGGTCCGTGGACTCGATTAAACGGACCCGACAAACATTGAACAAATAAACTGGGCCGTGGCCTGTAACTGCCTCTGGTTCCCCCTGCACCAGAGGCAGTTACAGGCCACGGCCCGGTGTTATGCGGGTGCTCCGGGGCCCCCCCTCCAGCCCCCCAGGCCGGAGAGAAGAGACGCAGTATGGATGGCCCTTTGTTCCATCCACACTGTCTCTCTGGCAGCCCGGGTGAAAGCCGGGGAAAAAATGATGTTTAAAAATTGAGGGGCTACACAGATGTAGAAGTACACCCAACCTAAAACGATTTTTAGAAATAGAGGCACAGATGCAAAACAAGTCTGTGCCTCCATTTCTAAAAAATCGTTCTGGGTTCGATGTATTTGTACATCTATGCACCCCTCTTGGCAAGAGGGGTGCACAGATGTAGGAGGTACACCCAACCCAAAAAGATTTTTAGACATGGAGGCACAGATGCAAAGCAAGTCTGTCCGTCAATTTCTAAGAAATCGTTTTGGGTTGGGTGCATTTGTACATCTGTGCACCCCTCTTGGCAAGAGGGGTGCACAGATGTAGAGGTATAATATACCCAGAGGGATCGAACCTGTGTTGCTCCTTGTTGTCTTGCTTCTAAGGCGAGCACGTTGTCCCTGAGCTATCCTCCCGAGACTCTGAAGATCTGAAGTACATTTAATGATACAGAACCAGAACTATTGACCAAGTCTAACATCTTCATCATCAGAATAAATCTGTTCTGGTTATACCAGAGCGAATATATTTAAAGGGATGGAATTACTCCGAATGTAGCAGCACTATTCAATAACCCAAAGTGCTTAAGCATAGTTAATGTGAAAATATGACACTTCTCACCATTGGGACAGTACTGCCTTGGAGAGAGTCACACTGAAGTAGTGAGCATGTGAGCCGGGGTATGCAGCCCACACACACGCGCGCATGGCATTACCATGCACCCACTTGCGCGATTTGCACCAAATTAGTGAGATTGTGCTCCAAGGCACACGCACAGTCCTTGCTCTGAGGTATGACACTCACAGGATGGGATGGCATTTTGTTCTCCTATCCTAGTTGTGTTGCTCTGCCTTTTCAGGGCTACTACAACCTGGATGATTATAGAGGGGTGGAGTAGGGGCAGCATTGGCCTTCTGGAATGCAACTGGAAGGCTTAAACCTCCTTACTTGCCTTTAGTATATGCAATACATGCTAGCCAATGTTTCCACTGTTGTGCACTCCCCGTCCCCCTCGCACCAAGTTGGCGACTACGTGCAAATGCGGTCATATAAGTGCTGGTTATGTCACTTCCTATATTTGGGCACCCCCAGGGAAACATAAGTCGGCTCCCCTGCCAGATTTATTTATTCGCTCAATGTTTGTCGGGTCCGTGGACACGATTAATTAATTTCTGCAATGTTGGGTCCGACCATTAAACCGGGCAGTGGCGGAGGACTTTTACTGCCTCAGGTGCCCCATGGAATTGGATTATGCTTCTTCATTACCACAGAATGAATGAATGAATGTGTATTACAGAGATAAGCTGGCATATGTATTGGGCACACTGCACATGCTCAGGCAGCTTCAATCATGCTTTGTAGAGGAAAATGCTGGCCTAAATTGGGAACAGCCAGCATAGACATGTTGCTACAGAGGCATATTTTGGGCACAACCAGCATGCCAATGTGTTACATCAGTGACAGTGCTGCCTTACACGGTGGACACATTGATCATCAAAATGTGTTGTGTTCTACAATGTTCTTGTCTGCTGTTAGTGACATGGAATGTACATGTTCCCCTTTAGAACCGATTGTAAACTTATGGCTTTTTGGTCACTTTTCCTGCTGTAAAATGCACAATTTCAGCCCCATATTTGGAAAAAAATCTTGGGGGGCACCCCCCCAAACCATCCCTAGATTGTTATAGCTCCCTCGCTACGCTCGGTCGCCACACTATTTCCGAGAAATATCAACGCATACACACTGGAAGAAATCACAAGAAACTAACCTTTGATCACTGCCCCCGACACTAAAAGCTATCTTTGGAACTGCATGGCTATGCCTGTGATGCTAATGCGTCAAAGGTCACACACCATCGCTTTTGAATATACTGCTTTGGGTCAGGGTGTTCACTTTTGGCTCGCCGGCCCACCGGGTGACAAAAAGTGAATGCTTTGGCCCCACATTCAAAAAGGTTGGGCAAGCCTGCTCTAGAGGTTGGAAGTTCCAGGATCCTACAGGGTGCTGCACTGGGGTTACTGCAAGTTAAGACTGCCTCCCGGATGACGCACAAGCACAGAAACCGGTCAGAGGAGAATGGTAACTGAGAAGTGAATTGTGCAGGGAACCAGAGTGTGCCCCTTCCATACATTCAGGAAGGGCAGTTTGTCTTTCCATAATGAGTTGGAAATTGGTCCAAACACCATGCAATTTAGAAGTAATTATGTACGGTAACATGAACAATCCAATAGATGGTTGATAAGCACAGTACACAGGAGCATTTTACGCTGCATTTACAAAGTGCCTTTGCACACAGTATGTACCATCACTGCAACGGTAAAAACGCAGTTTGATGGCTGGGCCCACAGTACGTCATGGTCATGCTGGTACCTCTAGTTTGACTGGAAGCGCTGAAGGTACATACCAGGCATGACCTCATTGTGCATCGACCGAAGCGGAAGACAGGGATCCAATGCACCGTTTCTCTGGAATGGTGCAGGGCCACAATGACTCTTCTGGCATATAGTTAAAGATTTTAAAACTGGTCCTAAAATTAGGTCATTTCAGATGTTCAGTTAGTGCATATACCCTCTTTGCCATAGTACAGGCACCTAGCAGCCATTGCGATGGCGCAGCTGGAAAAAGATTTGAGCACATGCACATTTTGAATCTGTTGATGCAAGTGATACTACTCAACTGGCAGTGGTGTGCTGTAGTGGTGTTTAAAATGGAACTATGTCACCAATAAAGAGGAATTTTTCACATTGTGACCTCAAATCCACCACCAGGCATGTTGAGATCTACAATAAGGTCAAGAATTAATTTTCAGAAGTGCAAAGAAGTTAGTGGCAATAACGGATGGTGAGGGCGCTAGCGAGCCCAGCCAAACAAAAGCCTGTGAGCACCTAACCCCCCCCCAACCCCCCCATACATAAAAATCATGACGCTTGCGAGTCTGCTTATGTTTTGATTTACGGCATTCCACTGCGTGAACCATCGGTCCACACCAGAGTGCAATTTGGTTATCCCGGCTGGAGGTGGAGCAGAGATAGTCGGCGAAACCTGTGAAGCCCCTGGCGCCGGCCCAAGAGGAAGAGGGCCTCCGGAGGAGTGCGCAAGAGGCACTGCGTGCAGACACAATACTGGGTGCGCTTGCCTGCTACCGAAATATTTGCTGTGCAGCAGCATCGTGTTTGCTCATGCGATCTGAACATCGGCACGTTCTCAGGAGGAGGTAGACGCCCCCGGAGCTCGGTGAGAAAAGTCTCTGGTAGCTGCCGGGGACTGGCGCCATCGCATCGGAAGGCGAAGAGAAGATCCGAGCGGCAGGGTCATGGGGAATGCAAACACAGGAGCGCTTCTCACCCTGAGAGAAGGAGTGGGGGACCAGCTGGTGGGTGAACCCAGAAGCAGCGGGTTGCAGGTGATCATGGTCCAGACACGTGCAACCGTTATCTACAGCCACGGTCAGCTGGCAGTGATTCTAGTGTTCACAGGGAATCAGAGTACAACTGCGCGGCATATGAAAATTGTGGTGCTCTCCAATGCGTTTAAAGTTGTGGGCAAACCAACACATCTTGGTCACATACAGGAAGGACAATATTGCTGCCACGCGGAGTCTTGGCCTCCTCTGGGTTGGGCATAGTCTGAGGGCCATTTGGAGGCGCAGAAAAGTCATTAACATAGCAACGGGGGGAGAGGGTAGGGTATGGCATACTATGGTGGAACGTTTAGCTTCATCAGTGCAGCAACAAGGTTATATGTTGCAGCCAGGACCAATCCCAGATCAGCACAGCCCTACATAGATGCTGCTGGTTAGCACACCCTTGGTTAAGAATACTGTACTGGACCCCGCTGGGGTTGTGCCTAAGATATTGGAAGAGGTGTCCTTGAATTACTGCCAACGATTCCCAGCCTGCAGGGAAAGGAGTCGAGTTGTGATTAATGGGAGGTATACTTATTCACTGACAGCAGATGACAAATGGTGTGAAGTAGAAGTTGGTGGTGACGAGAAGGCGGCTATTATCGTAGCACGGGGTGGCTGGGTGCTAAGCTAAACCTCATGCAGAAACGGTTTATGGGTGGGGGTGTTTAGGGGAAAGAGCGGTGGTTCTGGTGTTTTCCCTCGATATTTGGTTTTCACATTTCACTTCCCAAGCAATATGGTTCAGTTGTGGATACTCCGCATTGGACTAGATGGAGAATACGGCTAATACTTGTGATGGGGAGATACCTCAGAATACTTGGAGACTACAGGTTTGGCTTATACAGGGATGGCTAGGGGGCTGAAATGTAGGACGTGTAATATTAGAAGATTGAACCATCTAAAACCGTAAGTAGTTATTGTACAAGAGAGGTCATGTTGATGTGGCATTCTTGCAGGAGACACATTCGACTACACCAGGGGAGTCACGCTTTGGGCAATGGTGGAGATGCCATTATTACTACTCCTGAGTTTTTCGAAGTGCCGGGCCAAATGGTTGAGAGCAACCTGGGTGTTGAGTGAGTTTGTCGACACTGTTCTTGGCAGGTTCGCACAAGTTATTAACAACTTTACTGAAAATGCAGGTTCGGTCGTCTCGTATTGAACATTGTGGGAAACCTTTAAACGTGTGGTGTTAAGGGAATTCATCTAAAGGAGTCTGGCATGTTGAAATTGATACGGGACAGCGAGGCACGCATTCAGGGGGACACATTTACCATTAAAAAAGAGAAGCAACCTTTGTCCAGGAAACTGGCAGTTATGCAGTATGGAGGAAGGTAAACGACCTGGGAAAATGCTTGCTAAGGCAGATCGGGTGGACGCTCCTAGGTTGCATATTACTTCTATTGGGTACATCGGGGACTCCCCAGTAGGCAGACAGGGATATTACACAAGCTTTTTATGCCTTCTACACCAGTTTACATGCTTTACAGATACAGGTGTCAAACTGAGCTAAATGACTGACAGGGTGGCGCCCTATTGGTGTGAAGTAGTGTAACGGGAATAGTTGTGCCGGCCCATTATGGAGCCGGAAAGTCTTCAAGCAATTAAGGAGTGGTCGTCAAGGAAAGCCCCTGGGCCGGACGGTTTTACAGCCTTAAAAGTATTTTGAACCTCGGTTGGCTCTGCAACTAATGAATGCATCAGCAGTCATTGAGGAAGGGGAAGGCTGCCAGACACCATGAGGGAAGTGGTGGTCAAGGTATTGCTTAAACTTGGGAAGGTGGCAGATGACTGCTCCTCCTAGAGCCCAATTTCGATTAATTTGGACAATAAGCTAATGGCGAAGCTGCTGACTAGGAGGTTGGCCCCTCTCATGGAATTAAGTCGGTCTATTCTGGGTGTTAGGCAGAATCCTGTGCAGTGTCCTTAGGGACCGCTACACACATTTAAAGACCACAGGTGGCAATACAAGTTTTACCTTTGGTACAAGCCTGTACTACTATGTTAAAGTGGTAGCAGAGCAGCCAGGCTCATCAAGAGTATATGAGCAGTAGCAGATTACACAAAGGGACCACAATTACTGTGACTCAAGCAAACACTGACTCAAGGTTTCAGGTAAAAGTACATTTATTTTTAAACCATTTGTTATAAACATGAGACTATTAATTCAAAACCACACGTAAAATACACTACAACCAACCAATTCACTTTGTACAGTATAGCTCAAGTTAAGTACCCTGTGTTTTAACGGAGCGGTGTTGTGAATTTAAAGACAGGAATACACTTGCGATCACTTTTTGACAGTAATGACAGTTTGGTCTTAAAAACGTATCCGCTGCAAGAATTGTTACCAGGGCAAAAACCCACTTAGCACCCGAGATACCCAGAGAGAGTTGGGGCAAAAATCTTATGCAATACTTGTCAAGGCAGACAGAATCAGAGAACACTCACAGACAGAAATTAGAGTCAATAGGCCGGAGCCAGTGTCAAGTGGAACCGGGTTCCTGTTGTCGACGATCACAGACAGTTCGATTCAACGTAGCCATGAGTACTTGGATATTGTCAATGGAGGAAGCAAAAGTTATACGGGGGAGGGAAGGGCAAGCCTTATAGGAGGAGAAAAGGGATTCACCCGAATTCCTCACGCAGAATACAGTACCTTATTCAATGAAGAAGCTGGTGCCACGGCAGTTGTTTCTGGTAGTTTCCTGCAGACCCTCGTTCCTGGAGCTTTGATCCAAAGGAGGGCGTCTGCAGGGGTCTGCACCACACAGGGCTGAAGCCGGCAGCAGCGACGGTGAATAAAAGGTGCGTTCCTTTAAAAACAATAGAGGCTCCTCAGATGGCTATCCGGATCACTACAGCAGGGTGCAGCGATTTCGACCACGAAGAGGATTCTCTGGCTGTAGAAGATGAGCTGGTTATCCCCACCAGGCTCAAGGGAAGACGACTCCGGACTGGATCTTCTCTGGTCGTCAAAGGGTAGATAGCTCAGGACTGCAGCAGGGCTTCACCGGAATGTGATAGATGCAGCAGCCGACTTCTCCGCTTCTCTTCGGTTCCTTTTAGTTCCAGTGGCAACTGACTTCCAGCCCAAGAGTCCTGCCTTATGCGAAAATCCCCCACTCACACAGGCTGGCAGTCAATCACGGAGCGGGGGCTCGGACAACCACCTCAGCCAATCATGGCAAAGTGCGACTTGGGTTTCCTAGGATACCCTGTGCAAGAGGGGGGAGGGGGTGACTACACCCCTCCCTCACGTTCAGCCCACCTAGACACCCAGGCGCCTAGAGGAGGCCTTCTTGGCAGAAGCCGCCAAAAAGACAGTGAACAAAGAAGGCAAACCTGGTTTGCTGCACAAAGTAAAACACAACAAAAAGAAATTGTGAATAAACCCGACGGAGCCAAAAGAAAAAGTATTTGGTCAAGCGGGTTTAAGATAGAGGCCAATATAATAGCCTGAAACAATACCACGTTTATATTGTATAATCGCGGTAGGTTAGGGTAGATACCACTGCCACCAGCCAAGTCTAAATATAAAAGAGCGAAACAATGCTCTAGGAGGTACAGATAAAAAATGGCTAAGGATTAACCCTTTCCAGTACTCCATGTAAGATGGGGTGTACTGGATCTGTGGTTAAATGACCAAGTAAAGTTAATGGCAACTTTACCATTTTCTGGGGGACAGTAGTCAGCCTCAGAAATGGAGTCAGTGTGAAGTCTAAAGAGACAACCCTGTGTCACGGCACTGAAGGTGCTGTGTAACACAAAAGGGGGCTACTGAAGTGGTGCACTCCAGAGTCCACAAACACTGATGAAATATACATGGCAAAACACAGGTAAGAGTGGGGAAAAGAGGTACACTCTTACCAAGTGGAACAAATAAGCTCCAGGGATCCAACAAAGCTGCTGGGGGACTCACTAGGTAAGGGAAATTAGCCATTGAATGAGAATTCTCCTAAACACTGGGTTTATCCCAGGACACCCTCTCCCGGGCTACAGGGCCCGTTTTGTTTAATGTCGGCGGTATGTCAGGGTGACCTTTTGGTGGAAATATTATTGGATGCCAAGAAAGCGTTCGACTCCGGAGTGGTCCTTTCTCTTTACGGCCTTGTGGAGGAAGGGGAGACTAGATCATATCTATGGTTTAATTGCTCTACACTTCGCCCAACGCTAGAATCAGAGTGAACAGACATTTTACATCAGTTATTTCCTTGGAGAAGGGGGCACCAGGCAGGGGTGTCCCCTCACCCTGAATTGCCCTTGCATTTGAGCCTCTGGCTGAATTACTGAGGGCTCACCACATACACGGAAGGAAACCACTTTATAGGCATAAGGTGGTTGTCTCTTTATGCGGATGACATGGTGATTTTTGTAGGGACCCACAGCACAATCTAGCACCAATCGTGGCGGATACATTTGAGATTACAGATTAATAATAATTACAAATTGGTACTTTTCCCTCTCATTGACTGCTGCACTGTTTGATGATGTTTTGAGTTTGTGGCCTGCAAATTATACCCAGCATTTAGGGATTGAAATGGCTCACACCCCTGCAGTGTTATATCAACGTAATTGCATTAGGGTATTGGAACAAACTACGTTAGTTCCCTCCTTCCTCCCCTTATAGAGTTTTGGGCTCTGGGCAGAGTCATTTCAAGAGAAGTGGGAGGAAACGCTAGTCACTGCTCCAACTTGAGGTGTGGCAGTATTGCTGTGTACAGATTAAAAAAATAACCCTTAATAGCAGGTTAAAATGGATACATGTTGAATACATATACTAATTTTAGTATACTCCTGTGGTTTTACACAAAAATGTTCCCGCAAACTTCCTCCATGTGGCCCGGGGCTGCCCCCAGTATCAATTTTGGGAGGCAGTGTTTGGTATTGAGTGACATCAGGGAGCGGGTGGACCCTATGCCAGAGATGGGATTATTGGGATACACTAAGCAAATTACTGTTTGTGTGCCGATGTTGGACGGACTGCTGTTGCCATTAGCAAAGAGAAGGGTGGCGATGATGTGGGGGAGAGCTCAATGTTCTAGAAAAGAACATTGAAGACTATTGTAACGAGATGGAAACTGAATATGTTTTATGAGACAGAGGGAAATAGGAAATAGATTAGGAGGGACTCCCTGAACCACTGTTTTTGTAATGTTACCCATTGAAAACCATAAACGGAATACAAAATTAAAAAACTGATGCACACCAGGAATGAACCATCTGGTGCTGTGGGTTGTAAAGCAGAGCCCAGTGATCTTTTTTCTTCCAATAAGCCAGGTTTCTGTGGAGGGCAGGCTGTCGTTTTCACTTTAGTCAGAATTAAGGTAGTCGTGAAATAAAAACCACCACCAGTTATGCAGCATTTCTTGGCTTCTTAATTTGGCATTTCTGACAAGTGTTACGCAGAAACGAACCACTGAACTGCAAGACCATTGCAAACAAGTACTTAATATCCAATCTTAACCACTTCGTGCAACAAAAGCAGAAGTGGAAATTGCAGCCTTTTCATTCTGTACGTAAATGCTGGCAGAGAATACAGCTAATGCTAGTCTAAATAACATTGAGCAGTACATCTATGGCCTGTGACAGATTCTAAGAAGAGAGTTGATGGTGGCCAACTTGTGGAACAAAATCTGCGAACTTTTAAACCTTGACCGTTTTGAAATGGAGATGGTCAGCCTTCAACTTAAAATTGTTCAAAAGCACGCAGCCAATTTTTGAGTTGTGGTGGTGAGCACAGTAACATTAATATTTTATAACACGATTCAAACAGGAAACGCGTCTACGTGCAGGACAGGGATTCAAACCTGTGTTGCACTGCTTTGTCTTGCTTCCAAGATAAACGCATTGCGCCTCTCAGCCCTTTAGATTAGCAGAGTAACATTAAAAGTGATTTCTCGATATGGGTCCACCCATCTCTGCATTTTCAGGCATCCTCTTTCACATATTAAAATGACGAATCCATCTGACAGAGCATCCGAGTGCCTTTATCAAGTTAGTTTAACTGCTCACCAGATAACAGCACTGGTCAATATAGCATGCAGTCTCACCTTCACACTAAATATGTAATTTGTTTAGTACATTGATCTGCTAAATTGCAAGCTACCTGCCAGACCAAAACAAGTCACCAGCTACCACAATGAACATTGTGTACCCTGTATCTGCTAGACAAGTTTCATGAGACCGCTACTAAATGAGGTTTTTGAACTTTTCACTCCATCTGCACTCAGCTTCCGAAACGAAAAGGGGAGACGGTAGTCGCGAAAAGTTACAAAATAAGTGCAGACACTGCAGGTGGCATGTCAAAATATGGCGAAGCACTAACAAAGCATTTGAAATCAATGACCTACATGTGAAGACAGCAAAGACCAGGGCTGCTTAATAGGTCACTTAACTCTCGCCTGGTTCCCACTGCTGAAAGAAGCGGGCTCTACAAAAAGTAATACCCTTGCCGTTGATGATCCTGAAGAAACTACCTACCACATGTAACAGAAACCGGCCGACCTATGTGTATATCCTGTTAAAGGTATCACACTTGTTTTATTAAATATTGCTGCGCGAATCATGCATTATGGGAAAGGTTGCAGATGGGTATAAGCCAAAAAAGGAATGGATTTGCGGAGAAATCATGTGGATGCATATTTGAGGGTGGGTAGAATAAAGAGTACATTCCTCTTTAAATGCCAGATGGGTGGGTCTCACGGCATCCCAACGGTTTTGTACCAATGGTGTACTGAGCTGTTTTAACAAGCCTGCACTTATTTAAAAGATGGCTAAGGCAACTAGTGTTGAGCTCATTATTTCATTGTACATGTGTAAAGCGCTTCTACATCAAGAAATTAGAATTAGTTTCAAAGTGCCCACAAGGCAAAGGGGAGGGAACAAAAGAACGAATACAAAATGACAATGAGCAAAAGGCAGGAGGCAGTCCTACTGGGCCTTTTGAACATTCAGAACGTGCACGTGCAGAGAGAAAAGGGAAGAGGGGAGGGTAAGTGCTAGAGGTTCCACGGGAGCAGAAGGTGGTGAGGGCGCAGAGAGCAAGGAAGTACATACATGCAGGCTTGTGAAACAGAGGCCAGTGGGTGCAGAAGGGGGGGCTTGGGTGTGTGTGGAGGTTGTAGGTGATTGGAATAGGCCCTTAGCCCTCTGTCCAATCAACAACAAAAAAAAAAATTACAAAAAAAATTAAAATCATCCAGTAGCTCGCTCCTTAGAGAAGCGCTCTACAAGCAGAGTTGGAGCCGAGAGACCTGGTACCTGGTAGGAGGGGAGACCTGATGGGAGAGTATTTGGTGAGAGCAAGTTGTATATAGTGTGGTCCCAGGCCCCAGACAGCCTTATGGATGAAGCAGAGTGACTAATGTGATCATTGTAGCAACCAGGAGCCAGTGGAGAGATTTTAGGGTTGGAGAAATGCTGTCCCTGTTCTTGAGACCAAGGATAAGTATTGCAACCCTATTCTGGATTAGCGGAGGGGGTGGGCGTGGGAAGAGGGATTAAAGAGGCTGCTCCAGTAGTCCGGCCTAGAGGGTACCAGAGCTCTAGAAGCAGAGTTTCTGGGGTAAAGTGACGAAAGGGAGGGTAGCTCTGAGGAGGTGGAGTTGGAAATGGGCCTTCTTGGCAAAGACCAGGGTGTGAGGAAGGAAGGAGAGGAGTAAGATGACACCAAGGTTTCTGGCTTCAGATGAAGGTGAGGGTCCCATAGAGGGTGGCCAGAGTGTTGGGAGGAAAGCAGAACAGGAAGGATCTCAGTCTTGCTGGCATTGAGACAGATTAGAGGCACACAAGACTGGATAGCAGGCAGAAATGGAAGTGGGAAGAGGTTCAGAAGGAAGTTTGAAAAAAATAAAAAAATGTTTTAAAAAAATTAAAAAAAAGAGTTGGGCGTCCTCTGCATAGCATGGAAGTGCAGGTAGAAAGTGGAGAGAAGGTGAGCAAGCAGTGCAAGATAAATGTTAAAAAAAAAACCAGGACAAGAGGATAGAGCCTTGGGAAAAACGCACAAGTGGAGATCGAGGTGGGGAGGATGAGAAAACCCACGATAACCTGGGATGGACGGTCAGTGAAGGAGGTCGCAGTCTAGTGCCCGCTCCGAGATACCCAAGGAATCATGAGGATAGAGTGGTTGACTATCGCAGAGGAGAGATAGAGTAGAATGAGAACAGGTGGCGAGTTAAGAGATGCAAGCAGTTCTTCACAGGTGTTGGAGAGAGCAGTTTCCGTTCCTCTGGATGCTCGAAATCCAGATTGATGGTGGTTGTGTAGGCAACCAACAAGTTCGGTAGGCTGAGTTAGTTGGGGAAGACCAACCTCTTCAGAGAGGGTGTGACGGAGCGGTAGTTAGCTGGACACGAGGGGTCAGCGGAAGGCTTTTTCTGGAGGGGGTGCACAAGGAAGTGCTTGAGGGAAGAGGGGGAAAACTCAACAGCTAAAGGATTACAGAAATCAGTGAGTGCTGGGGCAAACAAGTCAATGTTGTCCTTAGTTCGGGGGGGTGGGGGAGACCTGTTTGGAGGAGACCTTCATAGAACAGAAAACTCTAGTGACCCCTTCAGATATGATGGTAGGATGAGGGACCAGGAGTGGAAGGGAAGAAAGTACCCATGATGTCCTGAATTTTTGCAGTGATGTGGTTGGCCAGTGCAGAGGCCATGGGGTGAACTTTCTAATTCCCTTTTCTCACAGAAAGAGGGTGGTGACAAATAAGTGATCCATTCTTCTGGTCCTCATGAAAAGATTATTTTGACCAGAGGATGTGAAACTGGCCGTAGCCAACCTGAATTCAAGGGCGTTTGGGTCAGATGTTGCATCTAAAAAGGCAATATTGAATTATTGTTGGATATATTATTTACGAGATTTGTTCAGGTTGCTGCTAAATTGATCATACCTAGGTCTTGGAATGGAGTGCACAAGCACTAAATTACAATATGGGAGGCAGAATAGCCACTGAGCTACAGGCCCATTTCCCCAAATGACAATATCTGAAGTTTCAGCAGTGTTTGCTAAAAATCAGAAAGTTCTGAAAGAAAGATCCGATACAAACCGGATTCAGGAAGGGCATGGGGGTGGTGGTAATGGGTTGGTTTTGTCTCTGTGCTTGGCAAAGGCAGGAAGGGGTTCCGGATGATGCTTGTATGTGGACAGCCTGAATCTATACTCTTGATAGGGTTAGATTGTGGAGAAAGCTGGCCTTCTGGGGTCCAAATATGGACTCCTTAACATGCTGCTACTTCCACACTGACAATGTAGTCAGAGTGAGATTTAACTCAGAGGGTGATCTTTCAAGGTCTGTGCAGGTTGGAAAGACAGGGTGTGACTGGCTACAACCCTTTTTCAACCGGTACATTTAAGACGTTGGGAGAGGACCAGATTAAAATTTTCACTGAAGTTGGTGACGAGGGTGAGATGCATGACTACGACCTCATACTGTTGGATCCAACCCAGTTTGGCCTTCACCGTAGACTTAACTGGATTTGTGAGCAAGTGATTGAGTATATGGTTAGTAATCCGGAGAAATCATGTACCAATATCTGCCTACAAGAGTAATCAAAAATTCATTGGCAGGATTGTAGAAGTATGCCAGTTTGCCTACGTGGATATATTTTTTCTAACAAATATCGCAGGAAAAGTACGAGAAAAAAAATAGGGTAGCATCCAAGCTGATGGCCTTCATTTCTCTTAAGGTTCATTCTAGGATGTTTTCCCTTTGTGCCCTTTTCTACTATTCTATTCCATGATGTGAACGTTTCACCGACAGTGTTGTATGGCCTGGAGCTTGTATCCTTTGGAAATGTGGTCCAATACTCTTGAGGGTAAGATTTGGAGGGCTTTGGATATTCCCCGTCAGAGTTCGTGTTATTAGGCTTAAATGTAGCACTCAGTCTTGGTGGTTCATTTACTAACGTAACAAACTGGGGGTTTATTTAAAAAATAATTGAAGTGACAGGACACCGTTTTCCAAATTGGGAGATGCCGCTAGATTAGAATCGAATGTATTCATTAATTTTATGAAGGTATGTGAAGGAGTCCAGTTTGAAGCAGGTATTTCAGCTGGCTCCTCTGAAAAAGCAATTAAAACCAGAATGAGAGATGGGGACAAGATCAGACCAGGCTAGGCTAGATTACATAAGGACCAGACTTGTTGGTATATGACCCCCCCCCCCGCAAAAGACGATGAGGCCCCATGTAATGAAACTACTGTCTGGTAATGTGTCTGCATAGTACACCAACCCCATGCACTTGCCACATTCAAGCACTTGCACCGAGGGATTGACACAAGGCCAAAATAACAGCTCTACTGTATTGATTCCCACCCCCGCCCACCTCCCCTTCGTTTTGTGGCACCTGTACACACTTGTGTATAGGCACCATACAAATGTCCAATAAATAAATGCAGGCTAAATTGTCTCCACGTGTTAAAGTCACAGGGCCTTTGATTGAGAAAAGCAAACTTGTAGAGTGAACAAAATTGACTGTTTGGAGTCCTTATTTCATCTAGTGATGTAATGCCTGCCCCATTGCAGAGACAAATCTTATTTTCGGACAAATGTTTGCCTTCCCTACTTTAAGGGCTAGACTAATGAATTGGACCCTGCTTTCCTTGATAGTTGGTTTGGTGACTTTAAAAAAAACTGATTTTTTTAAATTAAATGGGGGATTCTGCCAGTAATGTAGTATTTATACATATCAAGTTAAAGGCGTTGGGATAGTGGATTGATTTTTTTAAATGTATATTTTATTGAATGTCATTTTGTATTTGGAATATAGGCAGTATGACATGCATTACTTACTGTAATAGCATTTCTGATGATTGTATCTGCTTAGATTCACATGCTGTGCATATGGTCCGACATCAAGGGGTAACCGCAGAGTATTGCATCTTGTCTTTCGGGGATGTTGGCAAAGGCGTGTCCGTTACACTATCCCTATTGTGACGTGTGTAGTACCCAAAATCCCTCATGCACCAAGGTCCCTCCGATTGTATTTTTTCTGCCATGAGGGAGCCCAAGGCTATAGTGAGCGAGTACATAAAGAGAGAATGTAGTAAGACGTCTATGTTCCTTCCACCCCGAGCAGGGAGGTAGGGAGGGCGCATGTGAATCTAAGCAGATACAATCAGAAATGCTATTACGGTAAGTAATGCATATCTTCTGATGTTTATTAATCTGCTTAGAATCACATGCTGTGCATAGACTAGCGAGCAGTATCAAGAGTTTGAGGTGGGTTATGAGAAGGAACAGTAGAGAAAAGAGGTTTTAGCACTGCTTGTCCCACCTGAGAACAGACCTAGAAAGTGTGTAGGCAATAGTGTTTTGTAAAGTTGTGTACAGAACTCCAGGTTGCCGCTTTGCAAATGGACTCTAGGGGGAACATTTGCAATGAATGCTATGGATGCCCCAGTGCCTAGAGTAGAGTGCTCTAGGCTTGAAGGGCAGTTCTGTCTTCACAAGTGTGAAACAGTGTGATGCATTTGACAATCCACCTTGAGATTGCTAATTTAGAGACAGGATCCCCTTCTCTATCAGCTGCCACTGAAACGAAGAATTGTTTAGTTTTCGTCAGTGGTTTAGTTCTTTCCATGTAAAACATTACTGCCCAGCGTACGTCTCATGTGTGAAGGCTTCTTTCGGCCACGTTAGTGGGTTTCTGGAAGACCGTGGGTAGTTCAATTGACTGGTTCACATGGAACTTTGAAATAAATTCCGACGCAAACCTGGGATGCGTGCGCAGAACTACCTTATCTTTGTGGACTGTAACAAAGGGGTCTAAAACAGAAAGCCTGTAGTTCGCTAACCCTGCCGACAGAAGTGATGGCCACTAGGAAGGCCGTCTTATAAGCCAGATCTTTCAGACTTGCTTTATGCATAGGCTCAAAGGGATGAGCCTAGTCAGAACATTCAAATCCAAACCAGGGGCTGGATGAGAGATGGGAGGATAAATCCTCTGAACGCCTTCCATAAAGGCTTTAATAACTGGTATGACAAACCGTTTCCATTTGCTGGCAAAGCAATAACGTGTATTAGGCTTTCTCGCTTCCCTGAGTATGTCCATGCATCTGAGGGAGTTGCAGGTGTCCAAACTATGATCTCAGGAGCCAGGCTGCTAAATTCAGAGTTTGCGGACATGGGTGGAGGGGTCCCCCCTCTGTCCTGAGACAACATGTTGTACGGGCAGGGCAGTTTGACTGGTGGGGAGAGGGACACCTCCCGTCAGGTGAGCGAACCAGGGTTGGCAGGCCCACCAGTATCACGGCAACTGGTTCTTGGTGCATCTTGTTGAGAAGGGGAGTCTCGGGGAGGGGGGTTTGGAGAGAGCGTAGAAAAATTTCCACGACCACGTTATCCAGAGAGTTCCCCTTGGATCGGTTCTGGGGGTACCTGGAGGCGTAGTCTTGGCATTGAGCGTTCTCCTGAGTAGCAAACAGGTCGATCTCTGGAAAACCCCATTCTGCAAAGACGTTGGACACAATGTCTTTGTGCAGCTGCCATTCGTATTCTTCTGGCATCGGAAAATCTCTGCTGAGTACGTCTGCCAGAACGTGTTGGGACAACAAAAACATCTTGTGTTTGAGAGCCCATATCCAAATGTTTTGGGACAGCTTGGATAGCCCTGGAGAGTGAGTGCCCCCCTGTTTGTTCAGGTAATACATTGCTGTAGTGCGGTCTGTTAGGATATCACTGTCTTCCCTTGCAGTTGCCCCTGAAAGGCTTTCAATGCTTTGAACACCGCTAGTAGCTCCAGTAAGTTTAAACGATTGGACGCTACTTGAGGGGACACCTGTGTGGTCCCCTCCGTGTGCTGTCTGCTGAGGCAGGTGAAGGCCCCCCCCCCCCCCGTGAATGATGCGTTTGTCATAAGAGTGGCTTCCACTGAAGGGGTGGTGAAGGTCTTCCCCTTCAGGAGGTTTTCCCCTCGACCACCACTGCAGAGAGAACAAAGGCTGGCGAGACAACTAACAGATTTTCCCATTGTCCGCTGGCCTGACACCACTGGCTGTTGAGCCACTCTTGCATGGGACGCATGCGCAGCCGCTTGGGGAACCAAGTATATACATGACGCCATCATCCCTAGCAAACGCATGGCCTTGCGTACCGTCACCTCCTGACTGGCTACATATTGAGGAATCAGAGATCATGTTCTGAACCCTCTTGCTGGAGGGGAAGAAAAGACAGTCTTCCGTCCGAATTAGCGCTCCCAGAAATGGTTTTACTTGACTGGGGACTAAGCTGGATTTCTTTTTGTTGATTGAAAAACCCAGGCTGAAAGCAATCTACTGTTTTTTGGGTGTTCGAAAAACAAGCATCGAACAAGTCTCCCGTAATGAGCCAGTCGCCGAGGTATGGGTAAACTGGGACCGATAGTCTGCGCAAGTGTGCTGCTGCCACTGCCAGGACTTTGGTAAACACCCTCGGCGCCGCCGAAGGAGAGTACCTTGAATTGGTCGTTTTTGTCCCGGATCATGAACCTTAGGTATTTTCTGTGCGCTGGCATCTTTCATATCCAACGTTGCCATGAAATCCCCGGTTCAACAATGGGATCACCACCTGCAGTGTAACCATGCATAACTTTTGGGGTTTTATAAACTTGTTCCAGCGCGCAGATCAGGAACAGGAACAGGACGCATGGCGAGATCCTTTTTGGGGTACAAGGAAGTACACTGAATAAATACCCTTGTTTACCTGAAGAATAGGGACGGCTTCTATGGCATCCTTTCCCATAGTGCTTCCACCTCTTGGATCGGGATCTCAAGAGGTCCGGTGAAGGCGCTGTGAGCGCGGCGGTCTGAACTGTGGAGGTCGGGTGAATTCCATGCAATAACCGTGGGCGACCGTCTTTAAGACCCCACTGGTCAGAAGTTATCCCCTTCCATGCCTTGAGGAAAGAGGTCAATCGCCCCCCGACCGGGGAGCCATGGGAGGGGACCTGGACTTGAGGGTCATTTCTGACCAGAGGCTGCAGCTCCTCTGGGATTGGGGCCTCTGCCTCTACCTTTGCCGTGTTTGACCCCTGGAAAGGGGGGGATGGGGGTAGTAAGTAGGGCTTATGGATGCTTGATTCGTGTTTAAGTTACCCGTGCCATAATTGTTCTTCGAAAGGCCCGCCGAGAATTATTACCCCTCTGGGAGGAGGGTTTCTGTGTAATTTGGTACAAAGACCATATAGTCTCGTGCTCCTTCGCGGCCGTCTCCAATGCATCATCCACTGCTTTCCCGAAGAGGTTAGTCTCCTCAATGGGTTTATTGTACGCAGCCATGAGCGTCTTTTCAGAAGAGTACCTTGTGCAAGAGACCTGCCTGCTGTTTCTGTAGTGTCCAGGGCGTTCGTCACGACATTCTGGTTAACCAGTCTTCCCTCCCCTCCAAAACAATGGCGAGAAGCTTTGTTCTGGCGGGTTCAGGAACCTCCTGGAGGCCTTCTTGGAGTAAGTTCCACTGGGCATCAGTATAGCTTGCCAATAATGTTGTATTATTAGCAACCCGAATGGTCTATGCAGTTGCTGATATGACAAGTTTGCCCAGGGAATACAACCTTTTAGACACATTGTCCAGTTGTGATTCTCCCATGGCAAGGGGTACCCCTGCCCTCTTCCGGGTGGTAGTCCATACCAGTGAGTCTGTGATGGCATGCCCTTTGATATACAGAGGGTCGGTAGGAGAAGGCCAAAATAGTTTTTCGACTCTCAGGTTCACTGCCCGTGTCTGGGCAGGTGTGACCAAAGATGGAGCTACCCGTCTCTTGACAGAGTTAAGGAGGGGGATGGATTGACTCGCCAGAGGTTTTTCTTTAAGAATATCCTCCACGAAATCCTGCTCCGGTACCGCCTCTTGAGTGGTAATTTTGAAGAAATGGAGTTGAAAGCCATTTGGTCATCCACAGGGGAGGCCAGGCGGGCCGGGGTGGACGGAGGAGAATCTAGGCACAAAATATCAGCGTCCTGATCTTGTTGTGTCCAAGGGTTTTCACCTTCCTGCTGGATTTCCCCCAGTTGTCTGTCATGTCCTGTCCTGTTGATCCTCAGTTTGAGAAAGGAAGCTTCTTCATTATAGATAGCTCTATAAGTATCCATATGGATCACGTCTTCTTGTTGGAAAACCTGAGACTGATCTACCCGTGCTCTTTTCCGGGGCGGATGATCAGAAGGTGATCATCCGATCCATACAACCTTTGAACTTTTCTGTAGTCCATTTAGAGGACTAACGAGCCGGCACAAGGAGAAGTGACATTCTCCGCACTTTGGCATCGACGGGAACCTCTAAGGGTGTCTGAGAGAGTCTGACTATAAATCCCATCGGAATCCAATCCGCCGGAAACTTTTCCACGGATTGACTCAACCTTCAGCGGGACTGGGATAATACCCACCGGCCCTGCAATTCTTCCGTGCTACTTTGGATAGTAGCCAAATCTTCATGTGACAAAGGCTCCGATGATTTGCCGGCAGCAGAAATAACGTCCGTGCCACCAGGTGGTTTAGCGGACGGGTTTCCGGGTAGAGGCCTAGTCGTAGTTTGAGCCTACTGAGGCCTTGGAACTCGAGGCGTCAGGCTCCAGACTCGACGTGAGTAGCGCCCTTGATTTTTCTTGGTTGCCCAGTTGCCATGCACTGCTGCGAATGCGGGTAAGGCCTTGGATCAGAGCGATCCGAGGTGACCGGCGAAGACATCGGCGGCCCCGTTGGCGCTTTTGCCTTTTTTCAACAAAACAGTCGAAATTGGCAGAGGCGTTGTGTGCTTAATGTGATGCGATTGTACGCCCCGGGCGTTGTCCCTGTAGCAAGACCAGAGTCGAGCCTGGAAGGGTCGGGGACGGGCATGGCGGATCTAGAAGTGCCCGCTTCAAGGTCTATAACATCCGCGTTGGACGTTTGGTCATCCGAAGTACTCCCATCACTTTGGCTGGTGTGGCGGTGGAGGAGGAGAGCTCCCGTGACATGCCGTACGCGGCCCACTGCTTTACACAGCAGTCCTTAAGGTTTTTGGGCCAAAGGAGTTTGCACTCCGCTTCTCGTTGTGCTCTAGAGGGAGACATGTGTTACACGTCCTGTGCTCGTCCTCCCAAGGATATCTGACCCTACACTTAGGGCAGAATGTAAAAGGAGTCCTTTCCATAGCAAAAGGGAAGGATGACCAGACCGCAAGGCAAAAGACGGGAAAGGAGGAAAGACATACTAAAACAATATGGCCACCCCGACCCCACTCTCCCTACTGTATAGGTCGGCCAGAGGGCCCGACCACATGGACAATCCGGCCGCCGATTTTAGGCACCGAAATCCACAGCCGTAGACTATTCCCCATAGTCTTCATCGAAGTTGTAAATAAAACTGACAATTCCGTAAAGATAAACATTGTCTCTAGTAAGAGCTCAGCTATAGGGCGACCAGTTATCTGGGTGGAAAAAAACAATCTGAGGGACCTCGGCGCGTGAGGGATTTTGGGTACTACACGTCACAATAGGGATAGTGTTACAGACACGCCTATGCCGACGTCCCCCTTCGGTCCCCGAAAGACAAGATGCAATTCTCCGCGGTTACCACTGGATGTCGGACCATATGCACAGCATGTAAATCTAAGTAGATTAACAAGCATCAGAACATTTGTATGAAATATAGAGGTAACCATAGGGTGGATTGTGTTTTAATGAATTGTGTTATGGATATGATGGTTTCTTAACCAAACGCAGAGGAAATAAAATGCAAAAAAACTGCATTCCTTTCGTGAACCGTGGAAAGGCGATGAAAGATTGACCCCCACAATGCCGCCCCCCCCCCCCCTCCGGAGTGAGAAGCTGGCACCACCCCCAGCTTAAATTACTTGGGTCACTGGTTTGGACATCAACTTTTGTTTTGGTCTTTTCTATGGGCACACTTGGACTTGATTTTATGTGCAGATAATCGTTTACAATAAAATTTCATTAATGGTAATGCTAAATTTTGATTCCCTTTAGCAATTTCGAGTGAACAATCGGCCTAATCTCACATCCTAGTTTACTCACAATTCCATTGTGGGGTCAATCTTTTATCGCCTTTCCACGGTTCACGAAAGGAATGCATTTTGTTTTTGTATTTTATTTCCTGTGCGTATTCGAGGGGGCCAACACCAACAAACCCACCATTGACAGGGCCCATAGAGTGGGCGCATCCTCTAGAGGCCCCAGATCCGTTCTAGTTCGCTTTCATTACTTCTCTGAGAAAAGCAGGATCCTCGAACTGGCTCGCAAGAAGGGCCCGGTGGAGTGGGAAGGGGCCCAGATCTCGGTGTATCAAGAGCTGTCGGCCTTCACCCTTGTAAGACGTCGCCTCTGTGCCCCATTGACGAAGATGCTCCTGTCCAGGGGGGTCCGATACAGGTGGGGATACCCATTCTCGCTCTCTTTCGAGGGCTACAAGTATGCCTTGATCACTGAGGACGATATCCAGAGAGTGTCGGGCGAACTTTTGGACAACTCAAACATGGAGTTGGGGAGCAGGACCGTGAGCGAACCCCGACAGGCCCAAAAGGGAACAAAGCTCCAAGGGAAAGGCGCAGAGTTCGTGGCCAAAGGAAATTTAGGAGAGTGACCCCAGCCTCCCCGGACCTTCCGAGTACCTGAAGCGAGCTCTTGGCACCAGACGAAAAAACCAGCATTTGACTTTGTGAATGGAGGGTGATGTAACGGTTTGTGAACTGTGTTGATCCTGGGGTGGGGTTGGGGGGGGCTCGAGTTGCTGTTTATAAAGAGTTTGAGCCCAGAGGGGGAGTGGGGGGGAGACAATGGTGGCCTGGTCTGGCGATTGGATGAAGCCATGGAACAACCAGGCGATGAGGGGGGAGGGGGGAGTTGGGTTGCTGGGGTTACAGTTATGGCACGCCAAGTTTTCTGGTTTTTCCTCGCACCCCTGGGGCTGTCTCGAGCCGCTAGGAGGTTGCGGAAGCACTGTGGGAGCAACAACGCTGCTTGTTCTAAGCATGGAGCTATGAGACTACCTGCGTTTTAATGGACGATTCACTCCAATTCATGACAGTGGGGTCATTAAATGTCTGCGGACTCAACTCGCCTACAAAAAGCTCGCTAATTGTGAGGGAATTTGCGAGGCTGTGGCTTCACTTTCTCTTTGTGCAGGAGACTCATTGGGTTCGGGGAAAGGAGCCTAAGCTCAAGGCCAAGACCATTGAGCAGATGTTCACGGCTTCTTCCCAGGCAAAGAAGCGGGGGTAGCTTTGTTGGTCTCCCTTGGGGCCCATTTTGTGTTTAAAGCCTCAAAAGCGGATCCGGATGGTCGGTATCTCATGTTAAGGGGGGGGGGGGGGGGGGCAGTGCGGGGCCGTTTTTTCACACTGGTCTGCATACATGCTCTGAATGAAGCGCAGGACACCTTCTGGGAGGGAATGAAAGGGATAATCATGTCATTTTCTGAGTGGACCCTACTGGTGGGTGGGGATTTTAACATGGTGCTTTGCCCCGAGAGGGATAGAAAATCTGATAAACCCTGCCCCAACATCCGTCTCCACAAGAAATTGGCATTGGCCTTCCAGGAAGTAAATGGGGAACTGGGTCTATGTGACACGTGTATACCCGGGCGGGGTCGGAACCCTGAGTACACATACTATTCAAAGCTACATGCTGCTTTCTCTCGTATAGATTACATCCTGGTCAATTCCTCGCTGCAGGGAGAGGTCTCGGACTCTGGTGTGGAGATCGTCCCCTGGACGGATCACGATATGGTAAAGATTAGGATTGGCCTCCCCCTGCCCTGGCGACCGGAACCCGGTTGAGGTGTAACGACCTCCTCTGCAAGACAAGGAGATACGCCAATCCCTCCTAGCAGCCATAGAAGAGTTCACCCTTAATGACAACGGGGAGGTTGGTACTATGGGAAGCATTTAAGGCAACGATTATATGCACCCTTATTAGTATAGGGTCTGGCAGAAAAAGGGAGAGGGACCGTGAGGAGAAATTGTTAAAGGAAAAGATAGAGGCTATCCAACCAGCGGGGGGGGGGGGGGGGGGGTTTTGGTTGAAAACACAGATATTTCCCGGACAATGGGAGGAACTGCAGGGGTTGCGATCTAAGTTGGCGGACCTCCAGGTGGGACGAAAGGAAGCTCTCATTCCTGAAACAGAAGTATATGGAAAAGGGGGGAAAAGGCGGATAAGATAAGACTTCGAGAACTTAGAAACAGTAGGAGGGTGAATTTATTACGCACCCTGGAAGGGGACTCGACCGTGAGGGATAGCAAGATAGCAGAACAATTCAGGCTATATTATGAAAAATTGTATTGCTCGGAATATACGGGGGATGGGAATGGCGTTGACAGTTTCCTGGACTCCCTTCCCATCCCGGGCCTTCTTCCTGACAAGGCTGATTCTCTCGAACACCCCATTTCCCCAGAAGTAATAGACACCATGACCTCATTAAAGAGCGGCACTGCCCCCGGGGGACGATGGCTTTACAGTTAAGTTTTATAAGACCTACAGATCCACGCTTGCCACATTCATGGCTAAAATGTACAATGCTGCACTGGATCAAAGCACCCTCCCACCCACGATGATGTCTGCTTTAATCGGAGTCCTGCCTAAAGAGGGCAAGGATCCCTCCTATTGCCAATCATATCGCCCCATATCCCTCCTTAACACCGATGTTAAAATATTGGCTAAGCTCCCAGCGAATAGACTAGCAAAGTTCCGCCCTACCCTAGTACATGGAGACCAAGTGGGCTTCATCCCCGGTCGCCAGGGATCAGATAATATAAGAAAAACTCTCGACCTTATGCACGAGGCATCTAGACAGGGAGTGGAGGGGTACCTTCTCTCGCTAGACTCAGAAAAAGCCTTCGACCGCGTCGAGTGGCCTTACATGGGCAGGGTTCTCCAAAAGATGGGTCTGGGAGACAATTTTTGTGGGTGGGTCGCAGCTCTATACAATGGTCCCTCGGCGAGTGTGCTGGTCAACGGAGGCAGAGCCTTTTTCCCTTTCTAGAGGTACCCGGCAGGGATGCCCCCCGTCACCCCTATTGCACGCTTTGGAAATGGAGCCCCTGGTCATTGCGGTTAGGAACGACCCAGAAATCACAGGAATACGGTGTGGCGATTGTGACCAAGCTATCCTTATTTGCTGACGACATTCTGGGCTACCTAACAAATATTCAAGACTCCCTGCCCCGGTTATTTGATCTTGTACACTACTTCGGTTCCTTTTCTGGACTGAAAATAAACCCGTCCAAATAAAGCATCATGCCCATGGGTCCAGGGGATCGAAGCATCGGAAGTGACCGACATTCTGGGGGTTAGAATTGAACAGAAATCCACTAGGTACGTGGGCACCACCATCCCCAGAGATCTATCCCAACTATACCAATGCAACTTCCCGGGGATCCTTGCTCAGGTTAGCAGCGACCTCAGACGGTGGGCACCCCTCACGCTTTCCTGGCTTGGGCGCATGGTCACGGTGAAGATGAATATTTTGCCCCGCCTCCTCTACCTCTTCGCAGTGCTTCCAGTCGTGATACCCGAGACCTTTTTTGAAGTGCTTCAGTCCCGTGTCCTCCAATTCATTTGGAACGGTAAGCGGCCGAGAGTTAAAACCTCCACCCTGACCCTCCCAAAGCTTTATGGTGGTTTTGGTCTCCCCGACTTCCGGCTCTATTATAAAGCAGCCTAACTCCGGGTGATGTTGGAGCATATGCGGGACGACATGGGAACATATTGGACATATGTCGAGGACATTCACACCCACCCGAAAGTTAGACACCTTCTGTGGGCCCCTCCTAAGGCTCTCCCTTCTCAGCTCAGAACACACCCCACCCTGGCAGCCTTGTGGGCAGTATGGAAGCCTAATAAAGCTAACAAACTACTGTCTTCATGGGCTTCCCCTTGTCTTCGCTCTGGGTCCCCCACCCTAATGGACCTGGGCTCTAGGGGTTTCCGAGACACTCAGGCCTGGTCAGACATGGGTCTGGAGAGGGTCTCTCAGCTCACACGAGAAGAGGGCTTCATAGAGTATGACAACCTGATCGAGGCACTGCCAGATCGACACCCCCTCCACCCCCCAAGTCTTTGAATATTTACGTCTGAAGGGGATTTTGACCCACCCTCGCTGGGTTGACCAGCTTAGACACTCCCTCGCTCCCTTTGAAACTATCCTGGCTAAAAGTACAACTCAAAAGGTTCCTTTATCTAAGTTTTATAGTGTTTTGATAACAGCAGACCTGGAGGGTAGACAACCCTTCAAAAAGATATGGGAAGAAAGGCTGGGCATGCCATTGAATGATCATACCTGGAGGGCTGTCTTTAAAAGTATCTTTACGGGCTCTGTGTATACCGCTGCCATGGAACATAGCTTTAAAATCCTACATTCGTGGCATCGTCCCCCGGCCCTGTTGTCCAAGATGTTTAGAGATGTGTCCCCCTTTTGCCCTATGGGCTGTCACCAACGAGGAACTGGGTTTCACATGTGGTGGGGTTGTCCGGTCATACAGGTTTACTGGTCGGAACTACTCAACTGGATTAAAGATATCAAGGGGTTTGGCCCTTCCCTACACCCGTTGGAAATTCTACTGGGCACTCCTATGCCGGAGAGAGAGACTCAAATGTTTAGCCCAAGGTCATTGGGGCCATGCTATGAGCGGGGAGGCTGGCGCTTGCCCAAAAATGGAAGAGCGCCCTTGCCCCCTCCAAGGAGGAATGGCTCTGTAAACTTAGGTCGATTTTTGTATACGAAAAACTTACTGCAATAACAAACCATACTATGACTGATTTTCTACAGGAATGGACTGCAGTTCTTCTCCATGATGATTGTATTTCTATGCGGTTGTAGAATGAATACTGAGCTGCTTTGATATGGTACATGTTCTTACACCCCCTAAGGACCCGAGATGTTTCCTGTTCAATTGTCTTTTGGTCGGACCCCACTGTCAAGTGGTACGCACGTGTTCTCCCCCAAGTCTCAATAAGTTTGCAACACCTCAAAACTTGGCATGTTGATCTATTAGGGGGGTGGGGTGGGAGGAGGGAAATGGGGAAGGGAGTTATTGTAAAAAAAAGAAAATATTGACGATCTGGTTCATTTTGATTGTTTTGCTGGTTGGGTCGGCTGTCCCGCCCATCCTTATATATGTATATTGTCAATAACAAATTTTAAAAAAAAAGTTACGACCATGGCAAATAAGAAAGGGGAACCAAAATATCAGCAAGGAAAAAAAATAAACACAAAGATCACAGCGGTCAAATGTTGATCAGATAGGCAAGCACAGCTACGATTAGATACAAAAAATCTTTCTCCTTCCTCTCGACGGATCCCTGCCGCCTGTACTTTGAGCCTCCACCCACGCTACACTCACCAGAAGAATGTAGGCCTTTTGCAAGGTAATACCTGTAATTTCGGCGTGCACAGAGCATGTGTTGCAAATCCTTTGCTTACTATTCTTAAATTCAATAAGTGCCCTCTGGGAGCTGAGGATTGCTTGCCTTGCAATTTTTGTTTGTTCGTCTCAACGTTATCTGCTGCATTTGGGGAATACTGAATGTTGCACGCATTGTGCTACCTAGCACTCTGGCCCTTCTAAGAAAGCTGCACTCTTTCTGGACTGCCTATGTGTCTCGCCTGGCCTGCCTCCCCTCCCCCTATTGGATGCCTGTGCCTTCTTTGCCTAATCAGGGCTGCCGGGAGGCGGTAGCCAGCACCTCATCTACGGCCCACGACGAAGGCCCAGTCTACCCCGGTCCACCACCTGTCGCCCTGGTCGCCTGTGAACACCCCCCCTTCCCCCTGGTCGCCTGTGTGCGAGTGCCCCCTCCCCCATAGTCGCCTGTGTATGTGAATGCCCCCCCCCCCCGTCGCCTGCGCGAGTTCATCCTCTGCCCCTGGTCGCCTGTGCGAGAGAGAGAGAGACTGCATCCCCCCCCCCCCCCGGTTGCCTGTGTGCAAGTGCAAATCTTTCCCCCAGTCGCCTGTGTATGAATGTGTTCCCAATCCCCCCCACCCCACCCAGGGGCAGGTGGGTGGGTGTGTGTCTCCCCTCCCCCGGTCTCCTGCGTGTGTGGTGACTCCTCTCCCCTACAGGTTTTATGCACACGCGATTGGCCCCGGTCGCCTGTATGTGAATGCTCCCCCCCGGGTCACGTGTGTCCTCTCCATCTACTGAATGCCCCCCACACCCTACCAATCAGGCAACTGTGTGCTGTTGGCCACTGACTATTGACCAGGCATCGGTGCGTTGTTGCCGTTATGCAACAGGCACCATGCAATTGACCACTGACCCTTGACCATGCACCTACGCGTTGTTGCTGCCATGCAACATGTGGTTGGCAGCATGTAATTGCCTGAATCGACGCATTGTAGCTGCTGCCGCCCTTCAAGAAGGGGGATGTGCATCAGGGCTACGCTACCTATACTTTCTTTATGCATCGTCATGCTGCTGCCACCCGCATACTGGGGTCCGGCAAACTATGTCTTTGCTGGCACTTATGTAATATATGTTTTGTCTGCTTCTCGTAAGCACTTTTGTAACCAAGTAAGCCTTCTTAACAGCGCCACGAAGCCAGAGGGCAGTTCTGCACTTACAAATGCAAATACTAATATGAATTCAAAATGAGAATATAAAAAATAAAAATAATTCAACTGTAAAGGGAACTATGGACAATTGTCTTCAAAGACAGTGCTCCTTCAACACCCTCACATACTAAGACAAACTGATAATATGGAACAAGAGAAGAACATGGAACACAAATGCCCAGATGACCCTACTACTGAAAGTAGTAAGGATAGATTCAGAGATTCTCAAGCTAGATGGTACTTTACTACATGGAGTTCTTTTCAAACGAAAAGAAAACACCCAAGGATACATCGCACATTTAACAACCATGACGCTCTGATATTAAACCATTCTACTCACTTTAAGATTTTACAATTTTTATCCTGAGATTTAAATTTCAAAAAGGATTGAAAGATTTGGAAACTGGGAGCATAATTGATCTAAACCACCACAAATAAACTGCAGAGCTATTGCTTAGACAGACAGCGTTCGCCTGTTCTCGCAACTATCCCTCAGCATAGATCCTTGCGTGTAACAATACCATATGAAATTCCTTTTATGGAACACCAGCCGGATAGTCAGGTTAGCTGGGCCTGATAAAGAGCTGGGCCTGATGACATCAAGTTGCATTAGTATCATAGCACTCGACCACCATCTTTGACTACGGACTTCAACGAAGACCTATTACAGATACTAAATACTCTAAAAAGGACCCAATACAGGGACCGTGGTACTAGGAGACCTCAACCGATGGAAGGGCGATAGTAAAGATAAAGAAGCCATTACTCTTTAAAAGACTTAAAGTCTATAAACTACTTGGTCAATAACGAACCTACTACTGACAAAGAAAACCAATTAACTTGGGTAATATCCAGCAGTGTGGGCATTACGACAGACAATTCCCTGCATATCGTCCGACCATTACATAAAATGGAGTAAAAAAATGAAATGCCACCAAAAAGCAACCTGACAAACACACCCAAAAAAAGTCTTGAGTAGAAACTTTAAAAATCTCACTTCTGATATTTTTGCACAAACTGTTACTAACTTCATGACTTTGACCTCAGCCGACGACTTCTGTGAGGAGATTGTAGCGTTACATAACAGTAAATTACAACAATTTATTAATTTGCTTGCACCTACTATGAAGCAAAGACAGTTTAGACCAAATGTAAATCAAAAATGGTTTCATTAAGAAATTTTAAAAAATTGAAAAAAAACAACAAATATAAAGGCGATAGTAAGACACTGGCTAAAAGACCAAACGGAAGCAAACAAGCAGAAATGGAAAGAATTATACAAAGAAAAAATATATATATAAATCGAAGCAAAGAAACATTTCTATCACAGTCAAATCTCTACAGCTTCCAAATCCATGGGCAAGCTCTTTCAAATCCTAAAATCAGTGGGAAAACCACCATCCTCCTTCACCTTCCTTTCAACCCTCACAGGAAGGCTGTGAGAAGGTCCAACTTGCCCTTCATGAAAAATGTCAAAAAGCTTGCAAGGCCATTGGTCTTTGCCAGGTTGTCTGCTCTAGCACAGTATGCCCTAAAAAGAATCACATCCCATTAACTTAAGTTGGGACAAATTTAAATGTAATCCACTCTGACAGTGGAGAGGAGCTTCTTATCTTCTAGACTACATGCTCAGAAAACATCCTTCCCAAAAGTCATCTTGGGAAATATGGACACATTAGCTCCACTTTTGTGGAAGGGTCAATGCCTCAGACAAAAAGGTTCCAGCTGCCATAAGAGTGGTGACCGTTACACCATTAGTCAAAAAACCATGACTCGACCAACAAACCTTCATCCGATTACTAACTAATCTACTATTAAGGATTTTGATGAGGCAGCGACGTAATAGCTCCAAACCTACGTGGACGAAAGTAATCTGCTCCATCCTCAACAGCCTGGGTTAGAAGTTCGCGCAGCACCGAGACTGCACTGCTCGATCTCCAGACCAGAATGCTGCACATACTTGACAAAGATAAGGCCAGTATGCTGATTTGTTTAGACTTATCAGCTACTTTTGATCTGCTAGATCACAAACTAAGAGGCACTGGAGAGAAATAAGGTTTAACAAAAATTAAACAAAATTCAGGAAATTGCTCTCTGGAAGTTAATGACTGGATCTCCTCTTTTCTTGCAGAACGAAGTTCCAAAACACAATGGGGAGA
This sequence comes from Ambystoma mexicanum, assembly GCF_040938575.1. Taxonomy (NCBI): domain Eukaryota; kingdom Metazoa; phylum Chordata; class Amphibia; order Caudata; family Ambystomatidae; genus Ambystoma; species Ambystoma mexicanum. The sequence goes on along the minus strand of NC_090937.1, from coordinate 1,567,467,426 downwards.
AGAGTCCTCCAAGCCTACTCTCATAGACTAGTGTACCTCAAGGTAAGTTCATCCCCTCTTGTTCAATCTATACCTCTGCTGCCTTTGCACCCTTTTGAACAACTTGGAGGTGCCATTTACCAACTTTGTCGATGACACCAAGCTGAAAGTCGAACAAAGTGGGTGCCACAGCACACACAGCTCTACGGTCGCAAACATCTGATGTAATTGACGCTTGGACGAAGCGAACTGGCTCTGTTTAAACAGTAGCAAAACAGAGTTTATGGTATTCGACTATTCCCAGGCTAGGGCCAAACTCAACTCAGACTATGCGTCATTTGCTCTCTAACAAAGTTAAAACCTAGGTGTGCACCTAGAGCCGACCTTCAGGGCTGACACCCATGTAACATACCTGAAAAAGCCTGCTGGTACTACCAAAGGCTACTCGGGCATAAAAGGCCCGTTTTAAATGAAAAAACTGCACAACCATCGCTAGAGCTACAATTCTCTCAAGGCTGGACTATGGAAATGCCTTACTACATGGAGCTAACAAAGGCTCTCATCCAGAATGACACGGTGACAGTCATTAAAAAGAAATCTAGGAGGGACCACATTACTCAAGACACGAACACTATCCACTGGCTAGCTGTGCAAGACCACATCACCTTCAAAGCAGTCTCAATTGTTCACCACTGCCTCTATGGCTCCGCCCCAGCATACCTAAAGAAGCAATTAACATCATATGAACCAAGTCGGTCTTCGAGATCAATAGTGCATGGTTTGGTGAAAACCAGCGCCAAGAAAGTAAATGGTTTAGGACGATCTTATCCAGTTAAAGCAGCAGCAAACTGGACAGTTGAGACTGCTTTGAAGGTGATGTGGTGTGGTCTTCTTGCACAGCTAGCCAGTGAAATTGATTGTTCAGACTATATAACCAGAAGCAGCCCAAAAGGCAACTGAGGCGGAGGCTTCCGCAGAGAACATAATAGACAACAATGGGTCTCTTAAAGCTGTGCAAGGGAGATAAGTCTATAGGCTCCAAGGATTTTGCCTATACCAAATCAATCTGGCTTCCAACGTGTTTCAGACCCCCGATTTGAAGCAATTACTTACTACCTAGGACTCAACCTCCAGTGAAAATTGGATGTAGAATCGCAGTTTGAGGTTTCAATGCTTTCCCAGACCTCACATGAAGTTCTCTCCTGCAGAGCGACTCTGGGATCTATAGAACCCAAAATTGAAGCAGTTCTAATCTTGTGTGCCAAAATGGCGGAGGAACAGTAAGGACTAAAAGTAAATTGTGGCAACGTGGTAGACATAATCCTGCCTGGCACAACATGCCTGGGGCAAGTTATGACAATACAGCTGGACAGCACTACCCCACTGCCCAATAACCCTCTGCCTGAGTGTAAGAAAGGGAAAGCCATTGAAATGGGAGGTGGCCGACCCTGGGGAGGAATACATACTTCCGCCCTCAGCTGCTTCACTGCCGGAGTGGGCAATATAGTGGCGGCCTCTGAGGACGACGTAATTGAGGCCCTTTTGCACTGACATTTCTCTCCTCAAAATGTACCATGAACCCCACTAAAAGTACTCTAAATAACTGGCAGCACCCCCGTAAGGGAGTAATTGTAGAAACATGCACGCAAGTTAAGCATGGAAGCCATTGCAAAAGATGGGGCAGACATGGGCAGGAAAAAGGTTGTAGGTAGAAGGGATGATCAGCAGGTCCATGTGGGATGACTGTTAGGAGAGTACAGTTGCAGGATCACTGTACAATTGGATGGCTCCCGCCTACAGGAGTCGTAAATCTACACTCCTTACCCAAGTCTCCCAGGGCTTGCCTCGAGCAGAGGGCCCCCGTGATAAAAGGGGACTGTTAAGCTTAAGGACTTACTGCTTCAAAGGGGTGAGCAGTCCCAAGAGACAAACCACTGCAAAGCCGCCAAGGTCTGGAGGGCAAGATCACTAGGCCCAAGTCCCGACATATTTGGTGGATAAACTGTCAATTCAATAGGGCACACTACGGCATGGGAACACGGCCATCAGGGCCCAAGAGGACAATGGTCACACATGCCATAGTGGGAAACTGGGCTAATGATTATTACAGAGTTGCATCATGTTAGATAAACCCTACTTCAAAAAGCCCATTTCTTAATCGCTCCTGGCTACTAGAAGCATTGCACCATGTAGCAGAATTGAAATCTATAACGTCAAGGGATATAGGAAGTTGGAGCTACCTGCACACGTTGGTACAACAAATTGGGCATTCCTTAGTTTGGTAGAAAACAAATACTTCAGCATTGGAGTTGTGCTTCAGTATCATGGTTTTTCATCTACAGGAACAAAAAAGTCCCTTCTATAGCATTTTCCCTATATACTCAGATGACACAATGGGCAGCGCTGGGGGACAGGCAAGGAAGTTGCAGGAGGACGGGGCATTGGTCCCCAATTAAACAACCTTATCATTGACCACCCATGGGGTAGAAAGTGAGACACTGGCAGTTACTCTTGGAATACAATGGGCCACTGATTAATCCTTAATTACAAGCCTGCGCTTGACTTAATGAGATCTGAGATATTTTATTTACAGGAAACTTGACTGACCCCACACTTTGAATTGGATGGCTATACTATTTTATATATGCCATTTAGCCGTCCGGAGAAGGGCTGCCCTAAGGGAGGATTGTGTATTGGACAAAGTCATCTAAAAACAGTGGCCTTTCCAACAGCCAGGATCCATCGTAATCTATTATGTGGCTATTCTACTAACCTACTCTATGGAGGGGCTAGATTGGGGGCTACATTATGTGACCTACCACCCAAAGCCCCCACCATCCCACAGGAGGGTGGAAAAAATAAAACTGAGGGTTCGACGGAAGCTGCGATACTTTCAGAAATTGGAGCAATAGATTCCCCATGGGTGGCATCATATTGGCAGGAGATTAATGTGGATTGGGTCTATGGTTTCCAAGGGAACAGCACTTTCCGACACAAGGCGGGAGGCTAGAGGGCAGCACTGGACAAGTTTAACCTCACCCCCAGGTTGTAAAGGAGGGAGCGATGCAAAACATACGGACTAATGGGATCTAGAACAGTAGTATTTATTTTATATTTTTTAGCCCATGGTACTGAGCCACTCACCAGAGTTTGGAAAAACCCTGGTTTCATGTAGGACCATGCAATACTCAGCATGAAGTCAGGGGGGCGGAAGGGGGAATGGGCGGAGTTGGAGAGGTCTACTATTGCTCGGATTGTTAAAACTACGGTTAACCAACAAGGCAATAGGCACTACTGGTCGATGGCAGGGATCCAACGCGTTGGCTCTGCGGTCAAGGTACAGGGTCTGAATGAAGAGGAAATCTTGGTGTTGCAATTGAAAATAAATAAAAGTTGGTTACTTCTCTAGTACCTCCCCCCTCAAGATACAGTTGTTGCCAACTGTCTGGGTGGTGGGGCAAGACTGTGGGAATATACAAGGCCAAGAAGGAGCTAAATTCTCCGATGTGGAAAACCAAAATAAGCCTGCCCACATCCTGGGTAACTAAGATGGAAATCATGGTAAAAGCGAGGACAAAATACAAACCGAGGAACTACATGTACAGGGAGAACTCGGCTGCCTGGAAATGTATTAACCAGTTAATTAGGACAAACACACAAGTTCAGACATTTAATGCGTAGTAATGGGGTGGGTGGGTATGGCAGCGATCGAGCTTTGTTGAAAATACTTCTAGGTTGGACACCAACTTAACAATGGGTGGGGTTCTTTCAATGAGGGACACTGATGTCGGAATACATTAGGAGGAGCCAACATTGAGGGGATAATATGCAAGACGAAGGCCTCGATTGCGATAGGTCCGGACAGACTTTGTAATGTAGTTATAAAGTTCGCCCCCCACACTCCCTCCCAATTGTGGTGCTCCTTGTTAACTGCCTCTTCCCAAGTGTGTGAAACTGGAATGATACCCAACACCTGGAAAAGTTCTATACCCATACAAGTGCACAAGAAGAACCATCTAAAACGAACGACAAACTTCAGACTTCTGGCAATTCTGAGCTGCAGTGCCAAGATTTTCACCTCCATAGTGTTGGAACTCTTGGATAAGTGGGTGAAGAGAGAGTGTATGCTTCCCTTCCATCAGACATGTTTTAGGAAGGGAAGTGGGACAAGCCCCACTATCTGGGCACTGCTGACATTGTTATCAGACATCCAATGCTACCCTGGAACTGTACTACCTTTGTTGACCATTTAGTTGCTTTCGATAGGGTAATTGGGAGAAAGGTGGGGTATGGAACCCTCACTTTCATATTTTATATCACTTTTGTACTGAAACAGAGGTTAGGGCGAGAATCTCTCAGGAGGGCACCACCTCAAAGGCGACAAGCAGGGTTGCTCTTTAGCGCCCCTGCTTTTCAACCTCTATACAGCGGAATTATCAGTGGCGCTAAGAAAGGCACAAACCATCCACATTGTTTTGGGTCGGAAGCCCTGAATTGCTTACCATACGCAGACTATACAGCCATTTTGGCCCGTACAGCCATAGTCGCATCCGAGCATGGGCCGAGTCCTAATTCTTCAAAAGGTTGTGACGAAGGTAGAGAGGCATATGGGGCCCTTTCCTTTAAAATTGAATTTATACAGATTCATTTCAAATTGAGGAAAATAAATACTTCGGAATGTGGATTAGAGCAAAAATGACCCCGACTCACCTTGGGGAGGGGGTTTCCAGAAGGGCGCAGAAGAAATGGCCATTATTGAAAAAGATAGTTGACACGCATGGTGGACATTCGGTAGAGGCAAAGATCAGAGCCTATAGACAGTCAATCATACCTAGCATATTCTATGCTTTGCCAGTCTGTCCATTAAGGCCAATTGATTGGTTACCCAGATTAGAGGCAAAGAAATTGTGCTGGTTTTACCAGCAAGTTTAGTTTATTATTTATATAGCACGCCATACCCTGGAGCATCAGGGCGCGAACAGACAAGGATATGCCCAACTTAGTTACAAGTACATGATATGTAGGAAAAATACAGACAACAATGTTACAGTAGGCAGGTATGTACAAGGTAAGGTCAGGGTCAAGGAACAATGAGGTAACAAGGTGCATGTTTACAAAGTCATAGGGTTATAATATAGTTATTTACAGTGTGACATATCGGGTCACCAGTGTCAAAGTGATGTGCTGCGCACGGAACTTCAGTGGCATAGTAAGTAAGCTCCTGGTGCAGAGAGTGGGTGCCAAGGGAGGTGCATCTAAAGGGGCATGCCGGTTGGAGTAGTTAGATGTCATTGGCTCTCAACCACCTGATTAGGTGGTGTCTGAAATTAGCAAAGGGCTGAGGTTCTCTGATGTCATGGGGGGAGGGAGTTTCATAACTGCGCGGCCTTGACTGGGAAGCTATGTCCCCCTATAGTGGAGAGTTTGAAGCGCAGAACTTGGAGGCAGTTTGCGTTAGGTGTTCTTGTAGGTCTGGTGTCCCAGTTGAAGCTTTACGCCTAGAACTTGGGCTTTGCCCCCTCTTTCCCTTTGGAAAGTAGCAGCCTGCAGACTATGGGCAACGATTCAGTATAGTGACCAGCAGAAGTGACCTTGCAGAGACTCACTATCCTCCACTCCAACAGATTTTCTGAAAGCAATTGGTACTGGGCAACAGCACTGGGATTAAAATCACTCCCGGTAACATGGTTGAAGATCCATCTCTTTAAATTGCAGCAGAAGGCCAAATACCAGGACATTTGCAAGGGGTGAATCATCCGGCTAGTCTGCAAAGATCTATAACCTTTTCTCAGAGTTTTGATATGGCCTCCCCAAAGACTAGCTTACTAAATTCAGCACCCCCGCCTGGACTAGATTTTTTTTTTTCATTGTGTTTAAACATACTTCCTGTGTGGAAAATACTGGGGCCTGTGTGGGGATTCCATGGGCCCAAAGACGGTGCCGCTTGTGCGCCAAAGAAGGGGAGTCAAGAAACACATTCTCATGAACTGCGAGGTTTTCACGAAAAAATACGGAAACTTTAAGCTATATTCAACAGATCAATTCTGGAACATGATCTTTAGTGCAGAATCATTGGTAACTGCAGCAGCCGCCTTCCATATCTGGCAACTGGAAAAGCTTAATGTAACAGAATACAATTAACTAATCTGTGTACTTTGGAGGGATTCACATTTTAACACAAGATAGGGTTAATGCTTATGGGAATGTAATTTTAGACTTTGTATGTTTTATACAAGATTTAGGAGATTGTTTATAATGCAGGTTTATGAATTGCATGTTTTGACTATGTATATGTTTCTCAATTTTAAAAGTGTAAAAGGTAGACATTGTTCTTCCAAAAGCAATTCAATAAATAAAACATCTTTTATTTTTTAAAACACCAGATCATGGGCTAGTTATGTTAAGTGGCAGAATAACGGTAGACGTCCTGGACATGGTGCTCTAGGTTTCTTTATAAAAAATAAAAAAAATCATGCCAGGCTTAACTTATATGTAAAGGTTTCCCCTCTAGAAAACTTTATGTAGTCAGCAAGGTTAAAAAGAGCATTTTGACATTATATGACCCTGTTCTATGAAATAATGTATGGTAAATGGATGTCAAATCTAAATGCAGAACCATCCAGTAAGTTGATAGACGCCCAAATTAATTGCACTTCACACAATTACAATTTAATAGTACCAAGACAATTACGATCGATTAAACATAAAAAAAAAAAAATAAGGCTATTGCCCTCAAGATACTTAGTTGATTATTCAACTTAAGGGGAAGTTGAGGGTTTGGCATTGTGCATAAGACCATTCTATGAACAGCCGAATGGCAACTGGGCTTAAAGGAAGCTCTATGAAGCACAGACATTTCAGTATTTAGTTAAATACCATAAGGAAAGACCTGACCACTTCGGAAATTAGTCATATTACAGAGTCAAGGGGGTAAACATAATTTTATATCATCTTAACACTTATTAAAGTATCACCAAACTAAAATCCTCACATGCACATGTGCCTAATGGCATGGCAACATGGTACATGCACCTGGGCCCAATGGCATGGCAATATGGTATATAAAAAAAATAAAAAAGGTGTTTAGGTGCAGTTTTTGTATATGCTGTTCAAAAAGGTAGTGGATACGGGAGGCGTGAATCTCTCCTTATTCGGGTTCACAAAAAGGGAGAGATCAGACGCCTGCAATAATCACATAGTAGCAATGCTTGATGCTAGCTAGTAGTAAGATCATTCGCCACGTTATACTCACTGAATTAACTAAATGGGCAAAAGACTTCCACATACGTGTCAAAGTCGTTTTGACACTGCCGATTCTACAGTGAATAATCTACTGTCTTTGCAATAGCTTATTCGGCAAGCAAATTAAAAGCAATCTCCACCTGTGTACTTTGTCAAAAGGCAAAGTAAACCTAATTTGTTATGGCATGAATTAGTGACTTGGTGCATTCCATTGGGATTGAGGAACATGACCCAACAACTTTATTCTACAATATAAAAGGGAACAATCGCCTTAAAATGGTGCAAGGGAAATATGAACAAATGATACAAGCAAGGATGCACCATTACTTCAACTCATAGCAGATCTGCTGAAGAAACTTCAACAAACCCAATCATTTCCCACAAATAACTTATTGTGGATGGTATATGGCAATGACACTGTAATAATGGCTCAGACACAGGTTGGATTAAAATGATCCAGAGGCTCTTACCTCGAAATTAAATGGAAATCAGGTTCTAGCTTTGGGAACTAAAAAGTAAATTGTGGCTGCACTACGAAGATGGCAGAGCAGCAAAAAAAAAAATATCTTGGAATACAGATCTCTAATAAACTACAGCATTTAGTTCAATGTTGATTTCTCCTTGGAAATTTACCATATCTGTAGTAACGTACGATTAAATCTCATTTTGATTTTAGTCCCGATTGTTTAACGTCAACTGAAGCAAAAATTGGGCCGTCCTCTGCTGCGATCTCACGAAGATCTCATTTGGAGACCTATAAATCTGGGAAGGGCCATCTCACTAGCTCATTTTATCAAGTCTTGCAATTCGTTGTGTAGCAAAATCAGCTGGATCCTCGATGGATTACTTGATTTACACTTAAATTAGATACAGGCCATAATTATGCAATTGGTCAGTCAAAGCGCAAGACTATAGAAAGAAGAAAAAACACATGGAGCATATTCATATTAATACAGGTACCTTATTTACTGCTTTGTAAATAAGCAAACTTTGTAGATTCATAATGCTATCACGTTTTAATATTTTACAATGATATTGGGTGAGGACATGGAAATATAAAAACAAATTTGTAGAGCCTATGCCTCAAAAAACAGCCTTATTTACTGGCTCAATGTCCCAATTCTCAGAATTCAAAATTGAGGCCAGCTATTTAGCTCCTACTTGTAGCCTATAAAAGTGGTTACCTAGATATCAACATCTGCCAGGACCTAATTCTGGCTTCCACCAAGTCAACAGAAACCGAACAACCACACCTATATGAATTTAACTCTGCAATTGGGTCAATTTATAAATATTAGAACATATTTACACAATTTTTAAAGCATATGGTGTCATAATGAATGGACTGAATGTTTGTTTGCATCTTATGTAGAAGAGTTGCAGAACACCATATACACCAACTCCTTGTTCCCCAGTGGTAGCTCCTACTCACTGCCGGATACCCAGTAGCTTCATTAAGCAAACTGGTTATGCAATCTTAATTTCGATCCCTGCTCAATATCTAAATGTGCATCCAATTACTTATAAGATCAATTTTGGGAGTATTGCAACTCCGGCAGATCACTTTCATTAGCAAATGCACTATATTTTATGGCAAATAAATATAGAAGAGATAAATGATAATGTTTAATGCTTAAATATGATTGTTCCTAATGATATGTATGCACGCATGGAGAGAAGAAAAAAAAAAGAACATAGGATGTGTTGTCCTGGAACATTCCTAGTATAACTTGGGGATTGGTCATGGCGGTCATTAACTCATCAGTTCCAAAGAACTAGTCCTCATCATAAAGGTAAAGCTTGTAAGTTGTTGTGCTGGAATTCGTGGTCCTAAGTGCTATAAAAGGATAAACAGGTACAGAAATGAAGCAACTGATGCCAGGTTTTTACATTGTGTTCTACACTCAAAAATGTAAGTGTTGATCTATCAGGGTAATAACGGGATCAGATGTACCAAGAAAAATATCCTAGCAGATGTCATGTATGTCTTATGTGGTGATTTGTTTGTGCAGCCACAGATATTACAGATCTTTTTCTGAGGCTAAAATAGTGCCAACTATGAGATTTTTGGCACGTGCAAGTGTTCTCCCTTTTTTTCCAGTTCTCAGAAGGGGGATCATAAACAGGAAATATGGCACGTTTCAATTAATAAAATGTAAAAGGTGAATAACATTAAAATTTGACTAACGTTTCATAAAAATAATTTATCTGCAAGTCATTGGGGGAAAATGTTGGTCCTTATGAAAAATAAATCTTTGCTGAGATTACAGGAAATGTGTCTCCATTCTTTCAAGGCCCCGGTGGACTGACAAACATGATTCTGAAATCAAAGCCCGATGTTTGGACTTATATTATTCAATAGGGAGAGCAAAATAGAATTAGTACAGGCAGGCGTCCTATGGCAAGGATAACCCTTCATATTGTCAGGCCCCAAGATGCGCCCTGGCCACTAGCCAGTGATTTATAATCGATTCTTCTTGAATGTTAAAGCATGAAGACCTTTCAACAGAAGACAAACCTGTTTATGTGGCTATACTTGATGTACTTCATCTTTCAGTCAGGTTGATCTCAATAGGTTACCGTACAAATAATGGGGCATTCCAGATGGATTATTTAAAACTACATTAACCGACAGATCTTCAAGATTCATAAAGAAAGGGGCTAAAGCAGAGGGCGACAGTACCCCCACCTCTTTAAATTTATATCTAGCCGACTTTGAGCCTTTTATGCAAAATATGGAACTTCCTGGCAAAAGTCGGCTCGTTTAGATATGACTGGCTTATGCATATCTTTTAATCATCGATAGGAATCAAATTGGGCTTCAGCAGAGCCTCGATAAATATGGCATATCCCCAAAAGTAATCAGTATGCAGTTTGAGGAAGCCTATATAAAACCCTTAGGAAACCATGTATAGTACTTGTGAGAAAGAAATGGGTTATGTACAATATAGCAGCTCACCATTACTCCCTTAAGAGTAATTAAATGTGCAGTAAGTATGTCCTAGTTTATAAGAGGTTGAGATTTAGTTTAGTTATCTTGTCAGGGGCTAAACAACTGTTAAGGCATTATTTGGAGAATCAGTGGCTTTCCATAAAAGTTATGAGTTAAACAGGGACTTGCATTCCTATACATGCAAGTCAAAGGTTAATTAAACTAATGCCACAAATTAGAGAACTTTATTACATTATTTTAAAGCGCATCACGCCCATAGGCCTCAGTGCGCTAACAGAAAAAAAAGCAGTGTCAAAATAAGGAGGGCCAGGGAGAATTGGGCACAAAGGCTACACGATGGAATATTTTCCCCATCACCTTTTTTAAATACGAATAAAGTTGGGATGTCTCTGGGAAGTGAGTGCCATAAAACAGGGGCCGGACATCAAAGCATATGCAACCAAACTTCTTCAGCTTAAACCGGGGAACAATCATTTTTCCCATTGGAGCATAATGAGCTTAAGGCAGGGGCTCTTTGAAGTCAGAGCTAAGTAAACAGGCCCTTGATTCCAAAGACAAGACAAACCCTTATGGGATATTCAGTGAGACTGGAAGCCATTGCAATGATCTCCTTGTCATGTGTTCTGTCCTTGCCAGTCCACATATAGCTCCAATGGTTCAATTTTCGTTAGTTTGTAGAGTTTTGATATTACTTCTTGTTGTTACCCGCCAATAGACTATTACAATAGTCAATTCCGGAGTTTACCAGAGCTGTAGCCCACATGGTGATATTAGGGGTAGACAGGTATGGTTTAATCTGCCTAATAGGTTTAATTTTAAGTGCACAAGAAGAACATGGAGTGTGCTGCTTCATAGGCAAGCCTGAATCTAAAGACTCCCAAAGTTAACAAGGGCTAATCTGAACATTGCAATCATTTCTCTAAGAGAGGGTGCCAAGTACTCCATCGAGTCCTTGATTATACTTGTGGGGCATGAGTCATTTGGACATGCTGTTGGTTTCAGAAATCACTCTGATTATATCACTATCATCCATTTGATCAAAGCAGAATTCCACAGGGCTGTCGAGGGGTGTCTGCTGAACACAGCTGGTGATCACACAATTAAGCTGTCAAGTTTCTCAAGTTGCATATTTATAGTTTCCTTATGGAGTTTTATTTTGGCAAGAACCCTTTTTGGATTTGAGTGCACCAATCATTGCTTATATTAATAGTGAGAGGGGCATGTTTTGTTCCCTGCAGCTCCTTTAGGATAGCTAACAGTTCCCTTCTGGCTAGATTTAGCATCATCTATTCTATCGTGAAAGCCATTATACTTAGCATCCAGTCTAGCTTGTTAATATTCGTATGCTGCTATCCAGGAGTGACAAAATATTCTCACATGGTTTAGCTCTTCAATTGAATACCTCCAGAACAGTTGGCCATGCCAATGCTCGCTTTTAACTGGACCACAGTTAAGGACACTCATACTGCTCTGATTACTTAACGGTAAACTTCATTCCTCATCACAGTACTTACTTCACAGGGCCCCTGCCTCCAACACAGGACTTCCATTTCTATCCTGTGTATTACTCTTCCCCTTAACCCTGAACTCAGTTTAACATATCCAAGCCGGATCATGAGACCCCCACTGCAGGGAGGGAGTGGAGGGTCCTCGGTACTGTGACAAGAAAGTAGGACTAGATGTAATGAAGAAAGTAATCAGATAATTACACGTCCACTCCTCGACCTAGTACTTCATGAGGCAGAGCAGCAACAGGGAGAGGTCCCAAAGAAAGACAGAAGTGCAGCAACAAAAAGCGCAACGATTGACTCCATAAATCACATTCCAATACACAAAATACCAATCCTGTAAAAACCATCCCCGGAGTGGGAGACATTCCACCGATAGTGGTTGACAAAGGTCCTCTGATTCGCCCTACAAATCTTCTGTAGATTAACCGCCCCCATCGCTGCACACCCACCCTCCCCCGCCTCCTGAGCATCCACCCAGGAAGCCGCCAAATTGCTGGTAGAACAACCTTGAACGTGGCCAGGAACAGGTAGAACAGAACCCACATACGGCATGGAGACAACTATACAGATACAGCGGCTAATGGAAAGCACAGAGGCCTTCCGCCCCGCACCACCATGGCCAAAAGTAACCAAGAAACTACCAGACTGCCGGAAAGGGGTAGTCTGAGCCAAATATTCCAGAACCGCCCGACGCACCTCGCCCAGCATCGGGATAATGCTCCTGCTGGGATAACCAGATCCTGAAAAGCATGAAACAGAAAACTAAGCGGAAACTTGGATAGACAACCACAGGACCCAAAAAACCATGGGCGACTAAACCGAGACCATGCAATAGCCAAACTGTCCATTGAATCTGTCCAACCCCAAACACCAGACCCGCCTGCAGCAGAGAAGACCACCTCGGATTCAACCAAGGCTCCTGGGACAGAAGTTCCATTAGGGAGGGAAACCAGCTCAGACGGGGCCAGGAGCAACCAAAAGCACTGTTGGGCCGCTTTCCCTGATGCGCTTTGGAAAAATGTGAGAACTGGGAGCACAAACCAGATCCCCACAACCACCCGTGCTGAAAGAATCTGTTCCGAAGAGGGGAATCAGTGGCCCAGTAGATCCACCCGAGCATGGTACACCCACCCCAACATGAGAGGCCACTGTGGATAACAGGTGTGCCCCCGCACCCCTATGGAAACTATATGAGGTATTCAAGGAGCGGCCAGACCCCCCCCCCCCCCAGGTGGTTGACATAGGCCTAAGCAGTGGTATTGTCTGTCCGACTTTCCAGAAACACCCAGAAGTACAACAGAGCCCAAAGAATGGCACACAACTGCTTCCAATTGGACGAGCGACGAACCTCCTCCGGAGCCCACAACCCCCGAGTGGAGAAGACGCGACACCCAAACCCCTCCCACTGGAGTCTGTAGTAAGAGTGGTCAAAGGGGGTTGATCAGGTACACCCCAACCCAGAGATTTGGAACACGCAACCACCACCACCGTAAAACTGCCCTCAGAGCATGCAACACACTGGGATCAAGGCCTTGTAAACCTGAGAACCCGGGAGCAAGTGGGCGAGAAGATAACGAACTGTAAGGGTTGGTAATGTTCATTTGTAAAACCCATATACACAAGAGGGGGTGGTGGAGAAAAAAAAATTAAAAAAGCAAAAAAAGTCGTTCAGAGCCCTTGAATTTCAGAACAATAACGGGTCAGCACAGGCAGAGTAAGTGCATAAAATACAATTAACAGTGAAGATAACAGCAAATAGGTCTGCAGTTTTCCAAGTTCCATTTAGACACCACCATGCAAGATTGGGAGACTTGGAGATTTAACGCTAAGGCAGGAAACGTTCAGAACATGCAAGTGCACAGTCTGTGCAGGAGAGGGAAAGGGGTGGGGGGCACGCCAAGTGCAGGGGGGAGGGGTTCCAAGTGTTCCCAGTCAGTCAGAAACTGGGGTAAGTGCTGAGAGATGCCACTTTTCATGGGTCATTTACCAAGTGCAGTAGCGATGAAGCAAGTGCAGGTCCAGATGCAGGGTAGGGTGAGAAGGAGGCAGAGAAGAGGAATGTCCAGAACTCTGCTTGGGCAACCGGCTCACACACAAGGTTGGAGGTAGATGAGCCGAGGGCTCGGGGGAGGACAGAATTTTGGTAGGCATCATTGCAGATAGGAAGGTCCAAGGCCCCAGAAAGCCTCGTGGACAACGCAGAGGGTGTTGAACTTGATCCTCGCAGCCACAGGGAGCCAGTGGAGGGCTTTTTTCATAGCCTGACAGATGCGGTCCCTGGGCTTTAGGCCAAGGATAAATCTTGCAGTTCTGTTCTGTATGAGTTGCAGAGGGCGCAAAGCAGGAGGCAGGGAGGTTGAGACACCATGGACGCAGATGAAGAAAAGCACAAGGTACCAGGAAGACCCAAGAGGCCAGGTGTCCCTGAAGCATGAGCAATAGGCGAGCGGCGACACTTAGCTGCCTGAGAACCCTGCCAAGCAAAGAAAGCAGGCGCTGGACCCTCTACTCAACATAAAAAAAACCTGCCCATCCTGGTGCAAATCTGAGCTCTGATGAATACCAGATTCTGAGAGGGCTCCATTTGAGACTTCTGCCAGTTCGCCATAACAGCCAGTCCTCAACACCTGGCAGGCAAGCTGGAAATGTGCCAGGATCGTCTGCCGGAGAGCCGCTTTGTCCAACCAGTCGGCCATGTAGGGAAAAATCTGAATGCCTCTCAGGGGGAGATGTGCCAAAAGTTTGGTGAACACCCTGGGGGCTGACAGCAACCCAAACGGGAGCACTTCATCTGGCAGGGGCAGAGAGAAATGTGTTAATATGCATCTTGGAGATCAGGGACGCCAGCCAGTCCACCCTGCGCAACAGGATCATTTTGTGCCATGTCTCCATATTGAACCGTTCCTTCTGGACAAAGCAGTCCAGAACCTTAAGGCCTTAAATGAGACGAAATTTTCCCACAGGTGTGGGGACCAGAAACACCCTCAAGTAAAAACCCAGACCCAGCCGTGGAAGAGGAACCGGCATGATAGACGCCTTTAGCAACAATTCAGACAGAGCTGTTGACATAGCCAATCTCTTGGGCAGAGAGCGGCAAACAGAAGTCTGAACCATGCAACCTTTGATAGCTGTAGACTCGCACGATAACCCTTCTGGACAGTGCCCAGAGGCCAAGAATCCAAGCATCGCCAGACCCAGATCGGAAAAAAACTGCCAGAGACGTCCACCCACCAGCTCACCTGAGCCAGTCCGGAGGAGAAGAACATGGAGGACCACGGCCCCCTCTTGTTTTCCCGAAAGGAGTGGTAAGAGGACTTCTTCAATGTCGAAGACAACTTCTGTCGTAATTTATCATCAGCATGAAACACTTTGGTGAATTACTTGAAGATTAAAGTACATAAACAGTTGGAACCGTTAAAAGGAAGCTTAAGGGCAGCCACCTTCTACAAACTATCTGTTCTCCAGTTTTGCAGAGGAACATGCCTCTGCACTGAGATACCAGCACCCATTGCCATGGCCAAGCCACGCACTCCATCAAACGCCAGATCAGACACAGGGTTAAACCTGTCGCTGCATGTTTGCCAGTAGGGGTACAGTCAGAGCCCCCCTTCCACAGCCTTCCTGAAGCCACCCAGCACTGTCTCCACAGTGTAGGAGCCATATACATTTGCACCAGCCTAACTTTCTTCAGGGCGGAATTCACCCTAAGGTCCACGGGGTCTCGGACAGCCGCCTCTTACCAGACTAGTGAGAATATCAATTTCAACAGTGTCCAAGAACAACTGCCCACCCCTTCAACAGCTAGAGCTTGGCCATTAAGTGAGGCATTGCAATCTTCTCCGGACCACATCAATCAAGAAGGATTTCAGCACTGATGTCAGAGACCAACGGCAACCCCATCCTCAGGGTATGCTTATACAGCCTACTTGTGGGGCCAGTCCCATCCTCCTGCACCAAGGGCTCTGAAAACCCCATGCAGTCCAAAACTTGTGCAAGAACTTCCTCCACCTCTTCTCTGTCCAAACATCCCCCTTCAGCATCAGCTGACGAGGAACAGGAAGTAGCCAAGAAGGCCTCAGCCACAGAAGGGGACGATGACAAAGGCCGGCGTGCGTGCCAATGACGAAGGAACTTTTTAATGTCTTTCCCGGGACAAGGAAAAAAAAAAGCACCGACTTCTTCCCCTTTCTTTTACGATGCCCAATGAAGAGGAAAGCGCAAGGTGCCTGAGCTTCTTAGTGCGTTTCCCCATGGTGCAGCCAGAAGCACAACTGCAACAAACGAACACCAGAAACACCCCCCGAGCCGTGCACTCTATACCAGGCCCAGGAGAAGATTACCAATAGAGGTGAAATACCATTTAATCTCTATGGCAACAGGCCGCCTCAGCAACGCTCTTCAAATCACTCACGGAGAGTTAGTGCCACCCCACCTCCAGAAGCCATTACAATCCACCACAATAGATGCTCCAGGCGTAAGACCACGAGGCAGGAAACCACTAGGTCAGCGCGGAATATGGGGCAATTACAGGGCCCCACAAAAACACAAGTGCAGCCCCTTACCTCGGGTCAGGCGTGCCAGGTGGTGACGCCTCACACGATGACCTGCACACACCAGGGGAGGCGTTGCGCTCAACGAGAGCAACCAGGAGCACGCTGCACCTTCAGGAGAACTGAGGCCCCGCCTCTCAGCCCCTTCAGGGGGCCAGCAAACAGAGCTCCCTGGCAAGGAGGCAGGACAAATTAAATTAAGAGTTGAGGGGAGATGTTATACAAAGAATAGAAATAGAAGAAAGTCCTGTGTTGGAGGACGGGGCCTCATGAATTAAGTATTGGGACAAGGAAGAGTGGAGGTAATGCTTCTCAATCAAGTGGCTTAAGGCAAACCTGGTTAAGACGTTTTTAGTACACCAGTAGCACATTTACAGCACTAATTAAATCATTTGCTTTCAGAACACTGCTTTGAAAAATCCGACAGGCACATCTATTGCAAAGTTTGATTTCAAAAGCACCTTAAAGGTAAAAAGAAAAAAAAATGAAACTCAAGAGTCTTGTGCAAAATACGGAGTATTCGGGCACAGTGCAACACTTGATACAGATACTGTACTGGTACGCAACTGCGTGATTGCTGGGAGCAAGCAAACATCCTCGACGTCATAAAACAAGTGTCAACAAACGCCTGAAAAGGATACTTCCCCCGGTACTTCTAGGGAATATAGTAATGGGGGATCATGCTATACAGTCATATCCAACCCCCGGAGAGCCCCCATAAGAAGAGGTTGGCATGCACGTAGCAATGCCTTTTTGTGTACGTTGCCATTAGGCGTTCTAGCGACATGCTAGATAGAACATGCACTCACACAACCCAATAGCGCGCTCTTTCTATAATCAATACTAAATTATAATTTAGTAGGGTGCAGAAACCTTCGCCCCGACCTGCAGTAAGCGCCGCGAGCACAAACTAGCCAGTCAAGTGTACAGTATTATACAAGTTACTCCGGGCATGCAGCCCGAGAGCCTAAGCAAGACCGCAGAGGGCGGCATATAACCACGCTGCGCTCCATCATGCGGCGCACCGTCGGCCAGTGCTGGAGTTTTAACAAACAACTTTAATTAATGGGCCCTATTATGTAACGGCAAACGTGAAACTACAAGAACTCAAAATGACGTTAAGGCTCTACTGGATATCTTTAAAAAAAAAACAATGCACAACTCTCATTTCTGATGATCGTCCCCGTGAATAAGTTGTGACTGAAAATTAATGAGTGGAACGGCGTTAAAACGCCGCAGGCGCGAAGCAAGAGGCCTCCCTCAAATCAGAATCCTTGGGAACACAGCCAAATCAACCGTACACGGACCGAAGCCTCTCCCGCTACAGCCGAAGTCGCCATTTTAACGGGAGGGGCGCGCATCCGAAGCGATAAAATGGCGGGGACCGCTCGTGTCGTCTTCAGTATTTGAACGGGGGCGACCGGTGCACGATTGTAATCTGCTTTACCTGGTAGTTTCAATGCGTGGTGCGCGCTGCTCTTGGCGGCTGCGTAGTGAAGCTTCGTCCAATATACCATTAGATTGTGCAGAGCCAGATCAACGTCTCATTTCGCATGCGCGGAAGCCTCCGGCGCCGCTACGCACTCGAGTGGGATGACGTTATATGTTCTCAAGAAGACGTTCGGATTACTAAACGCGGGGCAGCACGTTGGGTTCTAGAGGGATAACATTTGGTTTATAAAATGGCACCGCTGGGCGCCATGTTAGTAGACTAAAGCACCATTGCGGCCGGTCTCTTTTATATTATTTCGTTCTGGGGGTTAGTGTGAAGATTCTCACTGTCAATGACGGATGCTTGATGTCATTGAAGTGTTAGTTATTTAGCAGATTTAACAGGGAGATTTCAGCTTTAATTGAATTTTCTGAGGCTAATGATCTTATGATCAATCCCAAGAATGCACAAATGTTGTACTCAGGCCCGAAAAAGTTCCCTCTGGTAGCAACTTTCAGTGTGGAAGTGTGGAAGCATAGCTCCCAACTCACACGCTTTTGGCGGGTGTCACCCGCCTTGTAAACGGCGCACTCATCCGCCAAACCTCATGCACGCCCATTCATTTCAATGGGCCTCTCACCCGCCAAAAGTAAAATCGGGTGGTTTCACCCGCTTTTGCGACATAAATGGTTGAGAGCTATGGTGGAAGATACACATTACAGACATGCCAACATTCCTGCTCAGCTGGGCGGGAGATTTCATCAGAGTCGCACATTTTCCCATAGGGATGCATTGGGGCTAGAAGTATTTTAGGCGGGAGAACGTGAAAAATAGTAATATTTTTTCAAGAAAAATTGGGAGTCTCCCGCCTAAATCTGGAGGGTTGGCATGTATGAATATATTACAATGAGCTGAAACAAAAAAAAAAGTCATAGGCGCCCCTCTGTGAGAACGAACACAGCTAAACAGCCTGTTCTTTGGGAAGGTACCCACTGGAGAGTCCGCAGCCACACTTTAGCTCACTCACACATGTCAACATTCTATGGCACCTGGGAGGGAGATTTCTTCAGAGAAATTGGGAGAGAACAATTTCCCCATAGGAATGCATTGGGGAAAGAATTATCTTAGGCGGGAGAACATGAAAAATAGCAGTATTTTTCACTGAAAGATCGTGAGTCTCCTGCCTAAATCGGGAGGGTTGGCATGTACATAGTTCTCAACTCACAAGCTTTTGGCGGGTGTCGCCCGCCTTGTAAAAGGCAGACTCACCCTCCAAGGCTGCTGCAAGCCCATTCATTCAAATGGGCGTCTCACCCACCAAAAACAAAATTGGGTGATTCACCCGCCTTTGCGACACAAATGGTTGAGAGCTATGCATGTATGCTCACTGTACGTTTCACAGAAAGGAAATATTCATTTACATATCAGTCTTTATCCCACCCACATGGGCAGTCCAGCATCGAAATGCTATGGCAATTCTCTTCTGAACAAGAGTACCAACAGCACCCCTAGACACGTGTTTCAGCCTTGTATCACTACTGAAGGATGCAGCGCAGTTAAGGAATGAAGTCTCCCATTTGAAGGTGAATCGCTCCTACCAAGGGAAGAAACTGAGCGCCCTGCTACCTCGTGGCCGCAATGGACAAAGAAAGCTCCCACCTGAGGTAGAGATGGTGCGCACGGCCTCCGCCGCTTCATAAAACAACAAATGAGCTATTGATTGCCCTCCAGGGCCGCCACCGCAATTCAATAGTATTACTCTCCCGCCTGGGGGATAACGGGCAGTGGGCGCAGCCCCTGACGGTCCCAAGATCAAAACATTTTCCCGCCAGCCCTCTTAGAGAGTGGTGTTCTCTTCGCCAACACGAAAAACAAATATTTGGCATTCAAATCAAGGAGGGGGAGACCAAACACAATAGCCAAGTAACCTTTCTCCTGCCTGAGAAGAGAGTGCAGCTTGGCCTGCACCAGAGCTGTGAAGGAAAGAAAACAGACACAAGATAGAAGTTCACAAAGAATGGAAGTGCACAACTGGTAAGGACAAGCATGACAGAGAGGTAGTCTGCCCCTCAGCATGCAGCCAAGGCGAGATCAGGCAGCCCATGCCGCCACAGAAACTTTGAGTACTCCTGCTTGGGGGAGAGCAGGCAGCCCATGCTGCAACAGTGACTTTCAGTGCTCCTGCCTGGGGGAGAGCAGGCAGACCCAATGCCGCTTCAGTGACTTTCAGTGCTCCTGCCTGGGAGAGAGCAAGCAGCCCATGCCACTATTGTAACTGTCAGTGTTTCCGCCTGGGAGAGAGCAGGCAGCCCATGCCACTACAGTAACTTTCAGTGCTCCTGCCTAGGAAAGAGTGAATGGTGCGGTCCCTGCCACAGCCACTACAAGTAGTGAATAGTAGAACTCCCAACTGGGGGAGAGGAGAAGTGGCACGCTGCCACTCAAGTCACAAGCTGCCACTCAAATCGACAACAGCAGTGCGGCAAGGACCGCCACTGCTGTTCTGAAAAGAAAAGACCTGTGCCTTGCAGAAGACAGGAGCACCCTGCCCCTCTGGTCACTTGATACAGCACTCCTGTCTGGGTGAGAGGTGCAGTGCCTCAAGTACAGGCTCTCCTGTCTGGGGGAGAGGTGCCCTGCCAAGGGAAGCTCCTGCCTGGGGGAGATAAGCGGGCTATGCCGCTACAGTTGACAAACACTCCTGTCTGGGGGAGAACAAAGGGTTGGCAAGAATCAATGCTGCAGCGGCTTTCACAAGAAGCCACAACCGTAACTCTGCCTATCTTTGCTGCCTCTCCCGGTTTTTTATTTTGAAAATCTGGTCACCCTAGCATCATGGCTTTAGTACTGGCTTTAGTACTAATTGGTTAATCTTGGTCTACAAAGTTTTCGGGATTTTAAGTGGTTTGCAATTATAAAGCACGCAGTTGAGGCGCATACTAGGTCTTTCAAACTGTGTACCGGTATGTGCCATAAGACTGGAATTAGGACTGACTTCATTGGCCACTTTGCTGGACATCAGAAAAGTGATTATGTGGCTTACAATCATTAAGCAATCCATCATTCCGATTTATTCATTGCTAGCCTCAGAACAGGCCAAGGGGAAAACAAGAAGCTAGAAGTCCCTAACACAATTTGTATTAGTTAGTCTGAAACAATACAATGGTGCATAGACTGGAACTTGGAATTGCATATTCTGATTGCCCAATTGCATATGAAGACCTTTTGTTGGGACTTCTGTGGCAAATTAGAACTAACGAATCTATTGTTCAATTCAAGAGAATGTTCTAGAAACCTATTTACTGGGGAAACTGCAGCCTTACTCAAATGCCACAAGTCAAGAGGTTTTACATACTGGCTAGGTTTAATCAAATCCCGTGTTTGACAGTAATGGGTACCCGTTTAAATATACCTAGGGACAATACAGGATGGCATTTATGTTTAGACAGCAATAAATTAGAAACGCTTACACATATCTTCACTCATTGGGCCTCATTACGAGTCCGGCGTTAACCGAGGCGGTAAAACCGCCTGGTTAACGCCGGACTCGTATTACCATTCCGCCTCCGTGATTCCAGGAATTACCGGGGCATCACAACCCCGGTTTTCCGGGAATCACGGAGGCGGAATGGTGTAAATCCCCATTCCCATTGAGTCCTATGGGACTCAATGGGAATCGGGATCATGGAAACACCGGCAGCATCTTGTAATGCTGCCGGTGTTTCCTCGTCCGCCTGCAGGCGGGCGGTGTTAAACCCGCCAGGTCAGACCTGGCGGGAACATCACCTCCCGCCTGCAGGGGTCGGGATAAGGCGGTCCGGAAACAACAGTGGCGGCGGGTTTACCGCCACCGTTATTTCCGGACCGCCACGGTCGTAATGAGGCCCTAGACTAGACGGGAAACAACTTGAATTTGTTTTTCTCTTTGTTTATTATGTTTAAACATTGAAAACGTCTGCTTTTTGTGCAGATGTATGGTAGGCAGTACAATACCTATGATAATTACCATCAAGAATGTATGGAAATAAGCACTGGCATTAATAACGGCCCCCTCTTCACCAATCAAACAGTGTTTAACAGACTCTGAATCAGTAACTGTGAAATAAATGTGTCTATTATTGTGATAAGATATACTGGACACTATTTTGTATTTTAATCATTATGTGCACCATGTAGGAGAGGAACATACTCCTGGTGAGTATCTCACTATAGCAGATGCTTTCCAGTGTTCCAGACGCAGAAGTCCACTTCTTTAGCAAGACTGGAGGCGAGCATTATGCTTCAACTTCTTTTATTCTCTCTTCAGCAGTTTCAAATATAAACATGAGAAAAAACAAACTGAAAAGGTAACTCTCTTTTCAGCCCTTTCTTTTTTATTTTTTCTTGTTTAAAACTACAAGTTCCATGATTTCTGTAGTCCCTCTAGCACTGTCTCTTGCTATGACCACATCCCCTCTTTAAGCTCCTCCTCTTCGTTTCCTGCTCTTCAAGCAGATAAGTACACTTCCATAACTACTCTGTTAAAACCCAAGTGTTAGGCTAGACATTTTCAGATCTAGGAGTAGAGATATGTATGTAGATCTTGACTAGCATTCTCAGACATGCGTAGGCAAGGAAAGTCAGATGCGTCGTCATTTAGACCGCTCGTTTGGCAAGACTATTGAATAACCACCACGTGACTGTCGTTCAGACCGCTTGACTAGTAGGGCTACTTATAATCACAACGCGCGAGTGCAGGGAATACCGCCTCAATACCTTCTCGAGGCAGCCGAGCGTTTGTCTTTAGGAAGGCAGAGGAAGGCGAGCCCCGTGTTGCATTTCCAACACGCCTGGGGGCTCGCCCTCCCTCTTTGCCCATACGCGGCAGCCCCCACATTTGTGGGGGCAGGGCTAAAAAAGGAGAGTGGCGCGGCGGCCGCCTCTAATGGGGAGGCGGAGCCTCAGAGCCGTGTCACACTCCTCCAGCGTTCGTCGCACACCACGGAGCCCGGCAACGTTATCTCAATCACACGAGTGCTGGATATTAGTATTATAAAGATTAACTGGAACAAAGCGAGAGAGGACATTCTGAACGCCCTCGCGTCAGGAGGGCCAGCGCTCACGACCGCGCTGTGATATTCAAACGGAGCAGCTGCACACGTGGGCAGCAAGGACGAAATCTCAGCGGATTGAAGCTGCGCCCAGTGCCAGGGAGCACAGTATAGCACCATAATAACAGGTGCAGGCCACGGGGCATACAAAAAAAAAATAATAATGAATAAGTAAATCAGGAATAAAAGAAAATAGCAGTAATACATTCTGGGGCAATAGAAAGTCTAACACTGCAAGGTTAGACAAGCAGCTATCCTGCCCATACACAGAGCCAACGTAGCTGTGGGCATGCTTTTGACACCGCAGAGGTATAAGGCACACATGTTGACACAGCACTGTCAACATGTCCGAGCTTGAATAGAGCGAGGAGGAGCATTCCCTAGACCTCGCTGCTAGCTTCAAACAAGTGCTGGGGAGCTTGTTGGCTGACGTAGTAGCGCAAGGGGTGAAACCCCTACACGAGAAGCTGGAGACTCTGGAGTCTATGTTGAGCCAGCCCAGAGAAAGCACAGAGAATATGAACAGCACGTCCACAGAGCCTAAGGGGAGTATACAGACCCATAAGAGGAAGGCCTCTTATGACCCCGGGGTCATCCATATGGGGTACCTGACAAGGCCCCAGAGGCCGCTGATGCATTCTCCAAGCTTAAAGAAGCTTTTATACACCGATCGGCTGTGCCAGGCCTCAAGACCCCCATCCCAGGAGAAGAAAATATGGGCACTGAGGACCTAGGCTCAGAAGAAGAGCCAGCAGAGGACGACCAGTCCTCGCTAGAAGGAGATGAGAAGGAGGACGTAGAATGGGTGAAACCCAGCGGCAAAAGAACCCGCAAAGAAAAACACCTGGAAGAGGAGCCAGATGAAGATTCCAACAAGTTCGACCCCCGACAACATTCGGAACCCGAAAGCCTCGGATTGGCAACCATCTCTGAGAGTGACAAAATATATGACCGCCAGGCTGAGAAAGGCCCTAGACAAGGAGGTGAGGCAACGCCTTTGGGCGGAATGTCCACGCCCGGATCTACCAGGCAAGGTAGCAGAAACGCCGGACCTGGACCCGAAGATAATGGCCTTTGTCGCTAAGACAAGCAAAGACCCAAGGAAGGGAATTGATAGATCTTGGCGGAGCTGCCAGGAGAAGGTCCTGGATATAGCAGGACCTCTGGCGAAAATGATGGATCTGGCCGAGAGGGCTAGAGTCAGGGGAGAAAGATTGACCCTGAGGCACTCGCAAACTGGTCCCAGAGGGCAGTATGCCTTCTTGGGAATGCCAATTGCACCATCTCGTTCGAGAGAAGGCGAGGTCTCTTACTCAAGATTGACCCCAAATTAAGCGAGCTAGCTAACTATGAAGCAGGAGAGTCAACCGAAGGACTCCTATTCGGAGATACCTTTGGGAAAAAAATGGGCAATTTCGTCACCACATACACCTCCTTAGAAAAAGCCCAGGGGTCTATTTGCAGAATATTTCCGGGCAGAGTTTTTTCCGTGACCGGCCGGCATCAGGTTCGATCGGCCGGTCGCCACCAAGGAGGAAGAAGACCCCATAACCCAAGGGTGAAGTATTGGGAGTCCAAGCAACAGGACACCTTCTTCCCGACGAGAGGTCATAGAGGAAGAGGAGCCGGCCGTGGACAGAACTTTACACCAGGTGAGATAAGGGTACTATCCTCCTGTGGGGGGGAGGACTCAGCTCTGTTGGGAGAGCTGGCGCAAGCTATCCAGCGATACATGGGTGTTGCAAACAGTAAGAGGGCTACACATAGATTTCATCCAGGAGCCAGTGCAGGCGACCCGGGCCCCAGAGATTCACTTGCAGCTCCAGCTGAAAGGAGCCATAGAAATATGCAGAGCAAGGCTGAGCTTCATCAGTCCTATGTTCCTGGTTCACAGGAAAGAGAAGGTGCAACCTATTATAAATTTAAAGGAGCTGAACAGCTGGCTGGTATACCATCATTTCAAGATAGAAGGCATACACCAGCTCTGGCATACCCTGAGAGAAGGAGACTGGCAAACCAGAATAGACTTGAAGTAGGTCTTCCTCATTACAGGGGGAGTTCAGGAATTTTCTAGCATTCCGGTGGAATGGGCAACTGTGGCGTTTGGGCTAGCCTCAGCGCCTTGGGCTTTCACCAAGTTTATGAAGCCAGTAGCAGCAGCGATCCAGGAGAAGGGAATACTGATGATTATATACCTGGACGACCTACTACTCCTAGCGCAGGGTCGGCAGACCCTGGCGTACCAGATCTCAAGGTTTTAGGAGCTCCTGCAGTCACTGGGTTTCCTAGTGAACAGAGAAAAGTCACAGACAAAACCAGCGCAAAGACTGGATTTTCTAAGATTTGTTCTAGACACCAGAAAAGCAACACTAGAACTGCCAAGCAGAAAGATCAAAGATATCAAGAAGGAGATCGGAGGCTGCCTGAAAGATCAGGAGATCTTGATCAGGAGACTAGCGAGGATAGTGGGGATGTTAGGCACCTCAATCCAAGCAATATTTCCAGGACCCCTACACTACTGGGCCCTGCAGAGGCTGAAGATCAGACACCTGCAGCAGGGTCTGAGATATCACCAGAGAGTGCCCCTGGACCAGGATTCTATCACGGAACTTGAGTGGTGGTTGAAGAATATGGACGCCTGGAACGGGCATGCCATCTTTGAAGACCGACCAGACCTAGTGATAGAGTCGGACGCAAGCCGACAAGGTTGGGGAGCGAGATGCGGGTTTCTAGAGACCGGAGGGAAGTGGAGTGAAGAAGAACTCCAGCTGCACATAAACTGCCTGGCGCTTCTGGCAGGGTCATTTGCCATCAAGGTATTTACCAGAGAGAGGGTGAGCTCCTGCGTACTCCTCAAAATGGACAACATATCAGCCGTGAGATACATAAATCACTTAGGCGGTACAAGGTCCAAACTGCTAGCAGAACTGGCAAAGAACTTCTGGCATTCTTGCCTCCATTCGAGAACGTCTCTTACAAACTATTGAATGAGCTGTTTCAAAGCCCTTGTCACCTGCCTCCTCCTCCTCACATGTAGTTCCGTCGTCGGATGATTCTTCTGTGGAAATGTCTCTCCTTTCTCTCCAAGCAGAGTCTGGCTTTTTATTGAGGCTTTTAGAATGAGCTCCTCTGGAGGCCACCTTGCCTTATCGCTATTGCCCGGCAGTGGGACCTCCAGGGAGACTGCCCCACAATCAGGGAAAAGCTTTGCCGAAAAACCCTGAGGATGTGTCAGTAGGGTGTTGGCATTGAAGTCCTGGGCTCCAGATAAGAATGATGATAATCAGAAGAATTCGTAGTTATCGGACTGAAGAGTAGAGAACTACAATTCTCGACAGGCACTGAGGAGGTAGCAGATCAGGTACAGTATTCTGTGCAGAAAGTGCCCGCAAGGAGCATCCGTATTGAGGGTGGATGGTGACCAAGCTCTGTGTGTAAGGACACAGCCTGGAATGTGATAGCCCAGTAATGTGGAAACCAAGACGCTACCGGAGGAACGCGACTTCCGGGTCACTCAAAGACCGGAGCGAACAATCCCGCAGCAATTGCGGTAACCGCTAAGAAAGCGGCCCAGGGCTCGGAAACCTGAGCATAGCTCAAAGAGTCCCGGAAGGAACAGGTTAGTGAAAGCGTTCCGAAAAACGGAACAGGCAGAAAAAAAGAGGAACAGGGGGGAGGAGAGCGATGAGGAAACAGGTAAGGAAAACAGCAGGAGGATGAGAGAAACACTCGCACAGCGTGGAATCCCAGTGGAACGCATGGTTGGAATGCGTTGAGGAATCCTTCCGACGCGTCTATATACACGTCATGAACAAGAAGTGAAAACACTAGAACGCTGCGCACGCTTCCACTTGGAAGTGAAACGGTTAAGCCTCTCCTCCATTGATTCCACAACTTCCAAGGTCGGCGAATCATGACAACATCAGTCACAGCAGAATACCTACCGGGAGAACTCAATGTGAGAGCCAATTGGAATAACCCGGTATCCGACAGATTCAAGTGGCTGGAAGCTGGACCTGGAGACGTTACGACAGCTGAATCTGAAGTGGGGCCCAGCACACTTCGATCTCTTTGCACCGCGTCTCAATACACAGAAATCAGCTTCTTCAGCTGGAGGCTGGAACCAGCCGCACAGGGCACAGATGCATTCCTACAGTCATGGGCAGGGCAGATACATTACGCTTTTCCCCCCTTCGTGATGCTGAGCAGATTTCTAGCGAAGTGTCGCCAGGAGAGGGCGGAGGTAATCCTCATAGCCCCGATGTGGAAATCCCAAGTGTGATTCCCGATATTGATGGAGATGATCACAGACACACCACTGTTGCTCCCAGAAGGGCAGGGCCTACTCACAGACCCAGCTGGATTATTTCACCCTCTGAGATTGAGGGGGACGCTCCCTCTGATGGCGTGCAGAGTATCAGGAAACGCTGGGAGTTGCCAGGCATTTCGACACAATCTACGGAGCTTATCGCAGAATCTTGGGTCCCCTGTACTAGGAGGAGCTACGACGCGGCTTGGGCCAAGTGGACAATCTGGTGCAGAGGGAGACATGTTCATCCCATTTCAGAACCTATAGTAGCGATCCTAAATTTTCTGGCACATCTTTTGAAGGATGGCAGGGCCTTTAGGGCGATCAGAGTCCATAGATCAGTCATCCCCGCAGGTCACTTACCAGTAGAGGGCATGCTGGCGGGGGAACATCCGGCAGTGGCCAGGCTCATAAAGGGAGCACGATACAAAGCGCCTCCCGAGCCGAAATATAAACAGCTATGGGACGTGACAGTAGTGCTCAGATTGTTAGACAGTGGACGTCAGACATATTATTATCGTTGAAACAACTGTCAGGCAAACTAGCGATGCTCTTATGTTTAGTATCCTGTACAAAAGTAGCAGATGTCAGGGCCTTAGAGATTCATAGAAAGGTGTTTGGACCCGAAGGAGTGACATTCTAGATAGTAAAGAGTACAAAGACAGGATCCACCTCAGTATATTATCCCTACTTTCCGGATAATTCTAAATGGTGTGTAGCTAGATGCATTAAGGAGTACGAGAGCAGAACAGCTGAGTACAGGGCTGCCGACACCATGCAGGTGCTGATAGCACGCAGGAAACAATTTCAGGCAGTGGATACCGCTAACATAGCGCGAAGTGATGCAACTAGCAGGCATCAATCTTAGAGAATATGGGGCACATTCAGTGAGAGGGGCCATGGCATCCAAAGCATTCACAGGGGGCTAACCCGGCAGGATATTATGCAAGCAGCGGATTGGGCAATTGATAGCGAGATGGTCAAATGATCAAGCAAGGAGAAGTTTTCTCTTCAAGTTGGGAGATTCGCAGCATGAGCAATCATCAGTTAACACATTTGATGGACAGTGCGTTATTTCAAGTTCAAAGGATGCAGTTCAGAGCATCAAAAGAAGAGGAGGAGTTTAAGGAGAGGATGTGGTCATAGCAAGAGACAACACTAGAGGGACTTCAGAAACCATAGAACTTCTAGTTTTAAACAAGAAAAAAAATGCTGAAAAGAAAGTTACATTTTCAGTTTGTTTTTTCTCATGTTTATATTTGAAACTGCTGAAGAGAGAATAAAAGAAGTTGAAGCATAATGCTCACCTCCTAGTCTTTAATAGAATTAATAATCTCTGCGCAGTTAGCAGGGGTAATCTGCATTCCCTGCCCTGTTACCCTATTCCCAGCCCGCCCCTCCACCTTGCACTCCCCAGCCGGCCTCCCTCACTTCGATTGGACTTTGAGCTTCCCTCGTGTCCGGACCCTCTGTCGATCAACGCGTTGGATTGCCACTTTGTACTCCATTTTCTCCACTGTGTAGGAAAGGAACATCCTACTGGTGAGTACCTCGCTATAGCAAACGCCTTTCAGTGCTCCAGACCCAAAAGTCCACTTTCCTGTCTCGTTTCCCTATTCACAGCCAGATCCTCCCTGTCCCTGCACTCTCCCAGCACGCCTCCCATGCTCCCATTGGTCATTGAGCTTCCCTCGTGACTGGAACCTCTCTCGATTCACACTGATGTTTTTAAGCATTGAATTGCCACTTTGTGCTCCCTTTTGTGCACCCTGTAGAAGAGGAACATCCTTCTGGTGACTACCTTGCTATATCACACGCTTTTCAGTGCCTCAGACTCAAACGTCCACTTCCCTGCCCCGTTTCCCTATTCCCAGCCAGATCCTCGCAGTCCCTCCCTCCTGCACTCCCCCAGCCCGCCTCCCTCACTCCAATTGGTAATTGAGCTTCCAATGTGACAGGAACCTCTCTCGATCAACACTGATGCTTTCAAGCACCGGATTGCCACTTTGCGCTCCATTTTGTACACCACATAGAAGAGGAACATCCTCCTGGTGAGTACCTCACGATAGAATACACTTTTCAGACCTCTTGACCCAGAAGTCCACTCCCCTGCCCTGTTTCCCTATTACCAGCCAGTCCCTCCTCCCTGCACCCCCCAGCCTGCCTGCATCGCTCCCATTGGTCATTGAGATTCCCTCATGACCAGAACCTCCCCTATTAAGTGACTCTCACAGGGCAGCCTTGCCTGGCAGCCATCTGTGGCAGTTTGATTAATTATGGTATCAAGAAGACCCTGAGTCGAATGCGTAGTTGTATGAGTTTCAACGAGAACCCAAATCTTTTATTAACAATGACTATTTCTTTCAGGTACTGACAAAGGATACGTTTCGCTGATCTTCTCAGGGCCCTTCAGTGAATGTCTGTTGGATTACTTTCAGGTAAGAATTTCCGTTATTGAATTACTTGCTGTTCACTATTGCTTCCAGGAGTCCTTCAATTCCTCAGACTTGTCTCTTTCCTCTAGAACAGCCTCTAAGGGGTATTCCCTTCTCTTCCTGATTCCTTCTGTTCTTCCTGAATTTTCCTCTTCCTCTCTCTCTCTCTCTCTCTCTTTCTCTCTCTCACTTCCTTGTCCTTTTCTCAACACATGCTTTGCTTCGTTTGCACTTTAGTCAGCCTCCCACTTCTTTGCAATAGGATCTTTTCCGTCATAGCCTGATGGGCTTGTTGTTATTTATCTCCTCCTTTTCCCCACTCAGTACTCTTAATGTCTCTGCTGATTTACAACACCCCACAAAAGTAGGTCTGGAGGTTCGCCGCCCTTCCGTGAACTACGCTTCCCTTGTATCACGTCTCTCAGCCACAACTTCTACTCTCCCCTAGGCGAGGCGCAGCTTCCCGCAACTAAGAGTTCCCAGTTAAGCGCAGCAACGCCATTTGTTCACGACAGGGGGTCACTGGGTCTTCCCTTCAGATCGGCTTCGCTGATGAGCACAGCTGGTGACGCGCCCGCGTCTTTAATCCCCCTGCTCACTGGGCTCGGTTTTCATGCGTGAGTCGACATCCAGCCCTTCACCTCTCACGCAAAGTCACACACTTCTCCGTTTTCACTGCCTCTTCCTTCTACGTGGGCACGAGTACTCACAGTGAATCCGACATCGGGACAATGGTCCCCTCTTAGAAAGCGAACTTCATTATGCGCAACGGCGCAACCAAAACATAACTTGGACTGACGACAGTGATCGCCTTGTTTATAACACTCTCTTCTTTACTTCTCTTCACGTCTCGACCGAAAAAACCCCGGGATTCGAGGTTTCTCTCGTTTCGCCGTCTTCTCCCTCAGTAAGCCCAACTGAAACCGTTGGGCTCGAACTCCTGCTCCTCGTCGTCTTCCATTTCCTAGGATACCAAGACACAGCCTTGATTAGAAAAAAGTCCATACAGGGATCACTTCCTGGCTCTGTATTCAGGCTTTAATACTGTTCCCCACTGTACATAACCACATGTAGAAACAAATAAGAAGGTTCATATACTGTCACATTGTCACACCCCCTCTACTAAGCCCTTACGATCGGTAAGGGTTTCTGCTCTGGACAGGTAACCAGCTTGGGCCAAGAATTTCCCAGGTTTATGAATTGTTCTAAAAGAGAAGGGCTGGAGGGAAAGAAACCATCTGAGGATTCTCTTATTGGAATCTTTGTTACGAGCAAGCCAGACTAATGGAGCATGATCGGTTATTAGTGTGAACTCTCGACCCAGCAAATAGTATCTCAGAGCGTCAATAACCCACTTTACTGCCAAACACTCCTTTTCAATGGTTGGATAACTCAGCTCGTGAGGTAACAACTTCCGACTGATGAATAGTATTGGCCTTTCCTTCTCACCCTGATCCTGGAACAGCACAGCTCCGAGACCCGTACCTGAGGCATCTGTGTGAAGGAAAAATGGGGCACTAAAGTCTGGGCAATGTAACACAGCTCATTCAGTGAGGGCCTCCTTAAAGTTGTTAAAAGCCTGTAATGTTTCCTCAGTTTTCCAAACTTTCCTTGTCAATGGGATTTTCTTCAATAGATCTGTGAGTGGAGTGGCTAAGGTAGAAAATGTGGGATAAATCTTCTATAATATCCCACAAACCCCAGAAACGCTCGCACTTGTTTTGGTGTTTCTGGGAACTTCAACTGTTTGATAGCCTTGATTTTCTCCTCCTGGGGCCTGATTATCCCTTGACCCCACATAATATCCTAAATACTTTGTATGAGACATGGCCACATGAGATTTCTTGGGATTGATATGGAATCCCGCCTGTTTCAGGGTTTCAAGTATTTTCGCCAAATGTTGCAGATGTTCTGTCCAGGTGTTGCTGTAAACTATGATGTCGTCGAGATAGGCCCCAACATACTGTTCATGACCCTTTATAATATGGTTCATCAGTCGCTGGAAGGTCGCAGGCGCCCCATGTAACCCAAAGGGTAGCATCGTAAATTGATATAAACCAGTAGGCGTGGCAAACGCTGTTTTCTCCTTATCCGAGGGTAGTAGTGGAATTTGCCAGTATCCCTTGGTTAAGTCAATCGTGGTCAAGAACTTCGCTTTTCCTAGTTGATTGAGCCGATCTTCTATTTTAGGCATCGGGTATGCGTCGAACTTAGAAATTTCATTTAACTTCCGAAAGTCTATGCAGAATCTTACACTCCCATCCAACTTCGGAACCAAGACTACAGGGGAGCACCATTCACTGTGAGATGGTTCAATGATTCCCAGATCCAGCATTTCCTGTACCTCTTGGTTGAAGGCTCTGATCTTCGACTCGGGTATCCGATAAGGCCTTAGCCTCACTATGGCCTCAGGTTTGGTGACTATGCGATGATTAGTCAAGTTGGTCCTCCCTGGTAAGGAGGAGAATATGTATGGAAACCTTTGTATTAATTTGGACAACTCATCCTTTTGGACAGGCGATAAATTTGGGTTGATATTTGGTCCCTCTGAACCTGTCTTCTCTTTTAACGGCAGAAAATGTTCTTCTGTTGTTACGTCCCTCGATATTATGGAGATTGTTTGGACTGGAGATACCCACTTTTTAAGTAGATTGACATGATAGGTCTGATAGGGAATTTTACTGTCCGGCTGTTTCACTCTGTACGTTAATGGACCCAGAACTTCTTGAATCTCATAAGGTCCCTTCCAGGTAGCTAACATTTTATTTTCTGAGGTAGGTACCAATACGAGTACCTGGTCTCCCTTCTTGAACGTACGTAACTGCTCCCTCTGGTTGTAGTATATTTCTTCTCTTATTTGTGCTTGAAGGAGGTTATTCTTGGCAATACTTTGTAGCTTTTCTACTCTTTCTTGCAGCTGAGAGGCATACTCCGTTAACGTTACCTCCTGTTTTGGTTGTTCCTCCCATCCTTCCTTTAACAAGTCCAACAAAGTACGGACAGGTTTTCCGAACAACAATTCAAAGGGTGAAAACCCTGTTGATGACTGAGGAGTGTTTCTAAGAGTCATTAAAATCCATGGTAATACTCTATCCCAGTCCTTATTCTCAGAGGAAGTTGTTTTTTTCAGCATTTGTTTGATGGTTTGGTTGTAACGTTCCACCAACCCATCAGTCTGTGGATGGTACACAGCGGTTTTCAGATGTTCTATTTTAAGCATCTCACAGACTTGTTGGAGCACCATGGACATGAAATTCGACCCCCGGTTGGTGACGATCTCCCGAGGTATCCCAACTCGCCCAATAAAAGGTATTAGTGCGTCACAAATCTGTTGGGTATTTGTTGCCTTCAAAGGAAATGCCTCGGGATATCTAGTGGCATAGTCGACCACCACAAGAATGTACTTGTGACCCCTTCAAGTTGGTTCCAATGGTCCTACCATATCAATTCCTATTCTGCTGAATGGTTCCATGACCAGGGCCATAGGCTGAAGTGGCGCTTTCCTCACATTGGCCCTGTTCTTCAGCTGACACTCCTCACATGACTGACAGAACCGGGCCACCTGTCGGTACACTCCTGGCCAATAGAACCTGTCTAGAATGTTTTTGGTTGTCTTCTCTGTCCCCAGGTGTCCTTCACCAATTTGAAGGTGAGCGACCTCTAGGATAGTCTTGTAGAATTTCTGGGGTATTAGTAATTGTTTCAGAACTTCTCCATTCCTTGACTTGCTCAATCTATAGTATAATTCATTCTCCTTAATAAAGCGTGGACCCTGTCCTGTTGTTTCTTCTCGGGCCCGTTCTCGAGCAAATTGCAGCAAGGGATCTAGTTCTTGTGCAGACCTAAAACTGTCCACGTCTTCCTCTATCCTCCAGTCGACTGCTACAGGGAAGACATTTTTAGCTCTCCACTCTTTCTTCAGTAACCGCTTGACCTTTTTGCTCTTTGGTGATTTAGGACTCGGGCTAAGTATTTCTTCGTTACGAAATGGGGCCGTTTCCAACCAGCTCTTCTCAATTTTATGAACTAATTCTGAGAATTGTGGAATATCTGTGCCAATTAGAAGAGGTTTAGGCAAACGGGGTAGCACTGCTGCAGTCACCCCCATTGTCTCCCCGACCATTTTAATTTGTATTTCCTTGGAGGGGTAAACCCTTATATCTCCATGGACACATTGGATAGGTATTTCCCCTGGAGAATAATAATCTTCACCTACCAGCTCTGATGTCACCGCAGTCTGTAGGC
Organism: Ambystoma mexicanum; assembly: GCF_040938575.1. Classification (NCBI taxonomy): domain Eukaryota; kingdom Metazoa; phylum Chordata; class Amphibia; order Caudata; family Ambystomatidae; genus Ambystoma; species Ambystoma mexicanum. Next base: position 1,567,433,680 of record NC_090937.1, on the reverse strand, counting down.
TTCCAGAGCGACCAACGCGGTGATAGGTTTTCCATCCACCTCTGCCTCACAGGTATATAGATATAGTGGCTGTCTCCCATTCATCTGTTCCGGGACTTCATTTCTCTTTTGAGATTCTAGAACTCCAACATCCATTGGTTCAACTTTCGGCTTTTTCGGACAAAATCTTGCAAGGTGTCCCCAGTCCCCACAGTCAAAACACTGTGGACCCCTAGGTTTAAGAGTGGTTTGACGAAAATTTGTAGGACCTTCACTATTGGGTCTGGAACGTACATTTTCTCCTTCCAGTCTTCGCAGCATTGAGTGTGGCCATCTTGGCTGAGTCACTGGTTTAGTCAACAAAAGGTGTGGTTTATAGTTCGTCGTATAGGTCAAGACCTTGCCTTGTCCAGCATTTTGGTAGGCTGAAGCTACTTCTACTGCCTCGCTTAATGACAATCTGGGGTGTTGTTTGACCCATCTCTGTACAGGCCCAGGGAGGGCTTCGATGAACTGTTCCAAAAAAACCTTTTCTGTTATCTCTGCAGTGGTGGATGTACCAGGCTGCAACCATTTCTCTGCCAACTCTTTTACTCTGTAATATAACTGTCTCAGGGTTTCTTCCCCCTTCAGTTTGACTTCTCTAAATTTGACTCGATATGTCTCCTTGTCGTGACCCATTTGTTCTAACACCACCTTCTTCATGTCCCCATAGCTGGTGTCGCCGGCGGGGTTTGCAGCCTGATATGCACATTGCATTTCACCGGTCATCAATGGTGCGATGTAATAACACCATCTCTCGGCTGGCCACTGAGCATTGCGAGCCACTCTCTCAAAATTCACGAAAAAGTGTCCTGGATCCTCGCCTGCCGAATACTTTTGCAACACAGTGGTAGGGTCCTGAGGACTGCTTCGTACATTCGCTACTTCAAGTAATTGGGCCTGTTGCATTTGTAAAGCCTGTTGAAAGGCTAATCTGTCAGCTTGAGCTTGTTGTGACTGCATTTGTAAGGCTTGTTGTAAGAGTTGTTGGCCTTCGCTTAATGTCTTAATTAGGTCCTCCATGGCGCTCTCACGATCCCACTTCTGACACCGAACTGTGTCAGTTTGATTAATTATGATAACAAGAAGACTCTGAGTCGAATGCGTAGTTGTATGAGTTTCAACGAGAACCCAAATCTTTTATTAACAATGACTATTTCTTTCAGGTACTGACAAAGTGTACGTTTCTCTGATCTTCTCAGGGCCCTTCAGTGAATGTCTGTTGGATTACTTTCAGGTAAGAATTTCCTTTATTGAATTACTTGCTGTTCACTATTGCTTCCAGGAGTCCTTCGATTCCTCAGACTTGTCTCTTTCCTCTAGAACAGTCTCTAAGGGGTTTTCCCTTCTCTTCCTGATTCCTTCTGTTCTTCCTGAATTTTCCTCTTCCTCTCTCTCTCTCTCTCTCTCTCTCTCTCTCTCTCTCTCACTTCCTTGTCCTTTTCTCAACACCTGCTTTGCTTCATTTGCACTTTACTCCCACTTCTTTGCAATAGGATATCTTTTCCGTCATAGCCTCCTGGGCTTGTTGTTATTTATCTCAGCCTCCCACTTCTTTGCAATAGGATATCTTTTCCGTCATAGCCTCCTGGGCTTGTTGTTATTTATCTCCTCCTTTTTCCCATTCAGTACTCTTAATGTCTCTGCTGATTTACAACACCCCACAAAAGTAGGTCTGGAGGTTTCCCCGCCCTTCCGTGAACTACGCTTCTATTGTATCACGTCTCTCAGCCACAACTTCCACTCTCCCCTCGGCGAGGCGCAGCTTCCCGCAACTAAGAGTTCCCAGTTAAGCGCAGCGACGCCATTTGTTCACGACAGGGGGTCACTGGATCTTCCCTTTGATCGGGTTTGCTGGCGAGCACAGCTGGTGGCGCGCCCGCGTCTTTAATCCCCCTGCTCACTGGGCTCGGTTTTCATGTGTGAGTCGACATCCAACCCTTCACCTCTCACGCAAAGTCACACACTTCTCCGTTTTCACTGCCTCTTCCTTCTACGTAGGCATGAGTACTCACAGCGAATCCGCCATCGGGACACCGGTCCCCTCTTAGAAAGCGAACTTCGTTATGCGCAACGGCGCAACCAAAACAAAACTTGGACTGGCGACAACGATCGCCTTGTTTATAACACTCTCTACTTCACTTCTCTTCACGTCTCGACCGAAAAACCCCCGGGATTTTAGGTTTCTCTCATTTCGCCGTCTTCTCCCTCAGTAAGCCCAACTGAAACCGTTGGGATCGACCTCCTGCTCCTCATCGTCTTCCGTTTCCTAGGATACCAAGACACAGCCTTGATTAGAGGAAAGTCCATACAGGGATCACTTCCTGGCTCTGTATTCAGGCTTTAATAGTGTTCCCCACTGTACATAACCACATGTAGAAACAAATAAGAAGGTTCCTATACTGTCACATTGTCACACCATCCAAGGGCCAAAGGCAAAGGGTAGCTCTCTAGGGCAGCTCTAATCACCTGTGAGAGTCCATAACAAGTCTTAAAAGCGGTCTATTGCAACTTCTCGGTGAGTGTTGACCATCATTTTGCATAGCTACCTATCCAAATTGTGATTCCTGCATAAAATCTACATTTAGCTGTATCCTGGAATTCATCTGGTATTACATTTAGGTGAATATAATGAGTATAGCCCTACACTTGAGTATAGTCCTACACTTTATCTAGCTGCATATTTTAAATATAGCCTGGTATTGCTTTTAGATGCACATCCTCAGCATACCTTGTAGTTCATCAAACTAAATATCTTGAGTATATCCTGTTTTACATTTAGCTGATCATTCAGAGTATAACCTTTATTGCATTTAGACAAATACTCAGAGTGTAGCTGTAAGGAAGGCATGGTATCAAGAGTAGACACAGACACAATGGATACAAGTTTCAAAAAACTTTATTGGGTAATTTGGTTGGTAGAATTCCTAACTGGTCCTAACTCTATAATGGGAGTAATCTCGACCATTACATAAATAACAAACAATCCTAGTCAAGTCAACATAATAGGCCTATACTAAGAAACCCTATCCTTGCCCTCCTTCTACAAATGACAAATGTGTTAAGGAAATGCAATAGAAAAATAGTGTCCCAAAAGAAATGTCAGAATGGCTGTTCAGTTACAACTCCCTTCCCCACGTTTAGCACCATGGGGTCTAGAAAGTTTTCTAAAAAGTATCGGTGGATGGCACTGTTCTTTCAGTCTTGCACACTTTGTCTTACTGGTACAGTTTGACAGTTCAACAGTTCAGGCTTGGGCTTCACGCTTCTGGTAGTTCAATCACTTCCTTAGGCTTTATCCGTCTAGTAATATATATACAGATTTGCTTTTGACCTTTACTCTACAGGCTTCCCTCTGCCGGGCTCGAACACAATGCAAAGCAAGTAAAGCCGTGTGCTTTGGAAGAAACCCTATGTGCTCATCTCTTGGAACTAGACTTACCCTAAAGCTCAAGAACAAGGAAGAGTCTATATGGCCATGAAAAGCAAAGTTTGTCATCATTGTATTTCGTGTGAAAAGGATTGTGGGTCTCATCACGAGTTGGGCGGTAATGCCGGCGCTAATAGCCCTACTGCCAAACCTCTGGCGCTATTAGCGCCGGATCACGGGTTTGGCGGAACGGTTAGTGCCCATTCCCCATTGGGCCCATTCGGGAATTCCTCATTCCCCATTGGGCTCAATGGGGAAAATTTGTGCTATTAGCGCCAGTGGATTTCCTGCTGGCGGTAATGGTGCAGAAAATTGGCAAATATGCCGTGGATTTCCCCCCAGGTCGCAGCTGGGGGGAAATCTGCCAAGGCCATGATCTAGCGGACCCTTAAATGCGGCGGTAATAGCGCTACCGCCGCATTTAAGGGTTCCTGCCAGACTCGTGATGAGACCCTGTGTCTTAAACCTGGAAACAACAATGCTGTATTTGCTATGTGAACTGGGCATGAACTGTAGCAACTGTGTAACTTGAAGAGGGGCTGGACAATGTAACCGGGCTTGGGGAAGAAAGTATAAATACTGTGAGTTTTGTAATGTCCAGTACTCTCTCCCCTCACGGTACCTGCTGGTACACACTGCAAGGCGCTTGAGAGCCAGATAGTTATCTGCTTTCATATTTGTATCTGTACAGAATAAAAGTTACACTTAAAACTTTGATATTCCTTGCTGATCTATCAGATGGCGCCCAAATAGGGACCTTCAAGATTGATGTCACCTCGCTGATCAAAGACGCGGCTACCGGACCGGGATCGGAGTGTGAAAAGGGACCCCTTTTTGTATGAGACGCAACACCTCAACAGAACTGCACAATCCAATCCCTGGACGGTGAGTAAGCAGTTGAGAGGACATCTTCATGAGGGTCCCCATATCGAGGCGGGTATTTTTGCTGAAATTGCCAGCCACGTCGATTCTTTGTAATCCAATCAGACCCATGGTATCTTTGAAATCAGGTGAGTCGTGCCCCGATTCCTAAGAATCCTGATATTGGTTGCAGTTTTGTTCTCATGAGTACAAACAACGGCAGGTACCATCAGTGATCTGACATGCCTGGGAAATTGTCTTCCTGTTTCAGGGTTTTATTCCGCAGAGATAGACAATCTTTGGTACGAGGCCAACCGGCGCAACCCGTTGGGTCGCCGGCTTGTTTAATGTACTGTAAGTACGGCCTAAATAGTATTGTATTTAATGATATTTGGCACAGACAAACTAGACATGCTCCCGAACTTCAGTGGCCTGTCTTTGGTAGTTTTGAAATTGCTCACATAGAATATTTAGAGTCCATATTGTTGAAGAAACAGGCTAGGCCTGCAGCATTTGATGTAATTAAAGATTGGAGAAATGAAGCTATGCAACAACTTAAGAGTAAAGAAAAACATGCATGTAGACATATGTCAAACACTGAAAAGGCATTATTGTATGATCAACAGAAACAGTCAGGATCTATTCGAAGTATGGATAGAGCTTTTCAACTTGGAGTACAGAAAATATACCCGTCTCAGGATTGTCATATCTCAGATGAACTGATTAATAAGCTATTAAATGAGCGTAGAAATGTTGCAACTGCACCTCCTCCTTATGTGCATCCTCCTGCTGTTGCACCTCCTCCTCCTGCTCTTCCTGCTGTCGTTCCTCTTCTTCCTGCTGTTGCTCCTCTTCCTGTTGTTATTCCTCCTCCTGCACCTCCACCCTTACTGATAGTTGCTGTTCCCATAATTCCGTCTCCACCATCAGCGATAGTGTCTTATAATAATAATAATTCGGCCTTTATATAGCGCTACGAACCCTCAGGTATCTGAGCGCTGCTTATTATTACCCACGGTGTGTGGTGCTCATTTATCGACCTCAGAAGGATTAAAGTCTGAGTTTGGCCCCACCGGGATTGGAACCTGCGTTAGCAGGCTCTGCACGGATGTCAAAGCGAGCACTCTACTCGCTGTGCCACTTGACCGACTTATATTGGAAGCCTCATATGTGCAGAAACGATTTCTTCCTTCTTTGAAACCAGTGAGTGAAGAAACTCGCATTTGCACAAGAGACGCTCTTAGATGGATTTCGGATGTTTCAATTTCTCCCATTGAAGTGCATGACACGTTTAGTCAGTATGCTCCGGCAATGCAAAGGAAAGTGTTACAGGTGATGGTAGAGTATCGACAAGATGAGTTTATGAAGAGAAAGTTTTGTTGTCCCGCAGATTTGATGGTTTATAAGAGAGCATTTTCGCCTGATTCTGGTTTGACTACTTTGTCACTAGATTTAACTTTGTTGCTTAATAAGCGTGTCTACTTTACAATTGCCAATGAGGGAGGTTCCTCCGACATTGGTTCTCAAAGTAGAAATTCCAGCAGATGCCGCAGCAGGCACACCAGCCACTACTACTGAAGCACATTATGTCTCATAGTTTGTGCATGTCCCATTTTCTAGACAGGAAGTGAATACCATTAGACAAACAATTACAGATATTAGTAAGAAACCAACAGGATTTTATAAAGAAATTGAATCTGTCTTGCATTCATCAGTTTTCACACTGGGTGATATAGATTTGATGTTCCCTTTGATTCTACCTGCTTATTTATGGAAACAGAACAGAACTGTAGATGATCAGGCAGGGATGGGTGATACATGGGTTAACTTGGTGCGAATAGATGGAGAAAGAAAGGCTGGTGAGAAACCGCCACAAGTGATACTGATGTTGCCAGACAGAATAGTAGCTAAATTGAAAACTCTGGTTACAGAGAGAAGAATAGTTTGGGACAAGCTTACAGCTTGCATCCAAGAGAAGTCTGAAGGTGCTACTGAATACTTTCATCGATTTGAACAAGTGTTTTCAGATTTCAGTGGTCAAGACTTAACTACAGAGTCAGGGAAAAGGTTGTTTGTAGACAAGTTTGTGCGCGGATTGTTGCCTGAAATCCAATCACAAATGATGACTTCCGAAGGTGCTTGGCAAGCGAAATCACAGTCTGAAGTATTACATATGGCTCAGTACTATGAGAATAGGGTTAATACCGAAAAAGAGAAGGTAGAAAAGAAGAAGAGAGACTTTAAAACTAAAGTATTGTTGCAGCAAATAGTTAGAGGAACTAGGAGTGGGAATACGCAGTTTGGAGGTCAAATTATGCCACATAGTAATGCACAACTGGGTACTGTACACATGAACCAATGTTTCTATTGTAGACAGGAAGGCCATTGGTGAGCACAATGCCCGATCCTGCAGCAAAGATCGAATAGCACATATGGTGCCATGGTTAGATGATCCAGGGGCAGTCCTGGGATAGGGGGTCCTGGTAGAAGTCAGTTCACTCAGAATCAACAGTCATCTTCACAGGATATTCAGCAACATAGTGTCAATAGGGGGAACAATTTTGATAATCCCGGGAGGCTAACTCAGAAGCAACGTGTTTGCCTTGAAAGCAAGACGACACGAAGCAACACAGGTTCGTCCCCGGGTCCGCGCTTAGAAACCTCTGAGTGTTTCAGTGCATTATAAATACGTAACTAAGAAAAAAAAAACTATTACACAACTAAAAAAACAAACAAGTCCTGTAACAGCGCCTCGATGACAGCATGCTGTGTGAGCACTTAAACAATTCCTGTAACAGCACCTCGATGACAGCGGAACCAAGCTATGTGAATGCCTCCATGTTGGCTGACAATACAATAAAGTAGTTCCCAAGCACATTGTTGTTCATGGTGTATGAGCCTGGCACCATGGGCGCCAGGACTGGCCCCATGAGGGCTTTTGAAGAGGATGCTAGGCTCTAGAGGCCTACAGTCCTGACTCCACCTGGCCAATGGGTTTGCCAGAGGGGGTTTTGGGCGAGGGTCGTGACACATGTGTCACCCCACCCCCAATTTCGCTCTGATGTGCCAGATCAGCCCAGTCCCCAGGTCATCACAGAAAGTAAGATCCCCGTACCTTTCACTTCATGAATGACCCAATGTGAGATGATGTAGAAATTGTATGTACAACTTGTAAGCCTCTAAGGTTTACTCAAAGGTATAGTGATGCTCACTGTTTATTGTATGCCAAGAATATGTATTTAGGCCAGTTTAGCTAGTTTCAACCGCATCTCCAGCTTGACCCGACAGTCACCCCACCCGGACAAGTCCATCTGAACCACATGAGGCTCAACCTCCCGCCAAAGGAGCAGCCAATCCTGATGAAGCAGCACCTACAGGCCCCTATGCATCGCCGCCTTGTAACCAATAATATTACACTTTGTAACCCTTATAGCTGACATCACTGATGATGCCTTTTTGCCTTAGAATCCATTGCAATTGTAATGTTTGCCAGAGCGCTCACAGGGCAGCAGAGTTCTCTAGATGCCGAATCCTTTATAAAAACTTTGGCAACCTAGCAATCTGTTCTCTTGGTCTCATTCCCTACTGGGATGTGTCATTTATTCTGAGTACATATTGGTAACATAGGGAGTGAGCCCTTTCACTTGGTGACCCTGTGACGTGATCGAGAAGGTGCGCCGAGAGAGGCCCCGTGCCGTGCAGCGAGATCCAGGATGCCCCCAGCAAAACCATTGCCTCCGCGGTTGACCAGTGTCAAAATGCGCACAAAATGAAAGGTTCCAAGGGTCCCCGTAATCTTTGCAAATACCCGATTGCTCGCCAAGGTGGGTCACGGCTTGGTTGGGGTGCGGCCCTGATTCGTGGATAGACCGTGAACGGAGCCTCTCGGACCATCCCGGACACGTGAGTACCGGTTGAGAGATTCTTAAAGAGGGGAATGGTACGAAGTAGATGGTGTAAGGGTAAAGGATAAAATAACAAGGGGAAGTGAGATTTTAGGTCTAGGGACTGTGTGAGTGTAACTGATAGGCTTTTTCTTATCTTTGGCCATTAGGTTCTGGATACAGAGATAACAGAGTAAGGGGAGAATACGGGAACCTAGCTCCGAAGGGTGGTAGAAGGCGGCACCGCATAGCATTGTCTTGACCAGCGCTGGGAATAAGTTGAGATAAAAAAGTAGGAGTCTCATATATGAAGTAGACTCAGAGTAGTCGTCCACTCTTAGATGGAATTGTGAATGTTAGCATGTCCACACTTAGATGGAATTATGAATGTTTGCATGTCCACTCTTATATGGAATTGTGAATCTTGGCCTGCGTCGCATCTAGATGGAACTGTGAATGTTAGCATGTCCACACATAGATGTAATTGTGAATGTTAGCATGTCCACACTTAGATGGAATAGTGAATGTTAGCATGTCCACTCTTAGATGGAATTGTGAATATTGGCCTGCGTCGCATCTAGATGGAACTGTGATTGTTAGCACGTGAAAGTTGCATTTAGAAAGTGTGCCCTATAGCCTCTCCGTGAATTTAGAAATGTGCCCAATAGCCTCACTGGTAAATCGAATTCAGAAGTGTGCCCAAGGCCCTGTGTGAAAGTTGCATTTAGAAGTGTGCCGAATAGACACTCTGGAAAGTTGCATTTAGAAGTGTGCCCAATAACCTCGCTGTGAATTCAGAAGCGTGCCCAATAGCCTCTCTGGTAAATTGAATTTAGAAGTCTTCCCAATAGCCTCTCTGGAAAATTGATTTTAATAGTGCGCCCAGTAGCCTGTCTGTGAAAAATGTGAATTTAGAAATGTGCCCAATAGCCTCGCTATGAAAGTGGCATTTAGAAGTGTGCCCAATACCCTCTGTGAAAGTTGATTATAGAAGTGTATCCAATAGACGCTCTGTAAAAAAAGATGCATTTAGAAGTGTGCCCAATAGCCTCTCGAGAAAATTGAATTTAGAGCTGCTCCCAATAGCCTTTTGAAAATTGATTATACAAGTGCGCCCCGTAGCCTCTCTGTGGAAAATTGAATTTAAAAGTGTGCCCAATATCCTCTATGAAAGCTGCTTTTAGAAGTGTGTCCAATAGCCACGCTGTGAAAGTTGCATTTAGAAGTGTTCCCAATAGCATTGGTGAAAGTTGATTATAGAAGTGTATCCAATAGACACACTGGAAAGCTGCATTTAGAAGTGTGCCCAATAGCCTCTCTAGAAAATTGAATTTAGAAGTGTGCCCAATAGCCTCTCTGGAAAATTTAATTTAGAAGTGTGCCCAATAGCCTCTCTGGAAAATTGAATTTAGAAATATGCCCAGTAGACGCTCTGTGAAAATTGCATTTAGAAGTGTACCCAATAGCTCTCTGCCCAATAGCCTCTCTGGTAAATTTAATTTAGAAGTGTGCCCAATAAACCTCTCTGTGGAAAACTGTATTTAGAAGTTCACCCAGTAGCCTCGCTATGGAAAATTGAATTTAGAAGTTCGCCCAGTACCCTCTCTGGGAAAGTTGCATTTAGAAGTGTGCTCATTGAAAGAGCATATAACCCATCATATCACACCACCATGCTTACTCTCTCCTTACATCACCACTCAACTAGAACACAGAGATACTATGACACCATTCAGTTTAACTGTTCTCATACCAACATCCGCCGCTTACTCCACATCATTCTATGTAAACACTGCTGGTATCACACCCCCAGCCAGGCGTTTTCCTCAGGCCTAACGCAGCCACATCCGTTCCAGATAAATCCTGCCAGAACGAACACATTCTCCTGATCTCTAAACCACCACATCTACCGCTAAGAAGCAGCTATTACACGAGTACCGCACGAGCTGCACACATACCCGGTGCTCACACGCACCTATTTGACTCTCCGTTCACTCTCTACTGATCTGAACTTTGGTTCCCAAGGGTGTGCAACCTACCAGCGTCTTCAGACCATATCAATGGTATATAAGGCGCTATATAAGTGCAAAATAACATAACATAACATATTCTTTTTCTGTGTGAATAGAACTTGTGTAGGAGCTAGCCCAAGGGGGCTCGGTTGAGGGGAGTGAATGAAAGAATAGATCAAGGGCAAATTCAAATAAAACAGGGAAGCGGTATAGGGAGTTTTAGAAAAATAATAAATGTTATATGTTAAATGTTGTCAAGGTGAAATGTATTTTTATGTCTGAAAGTGTGTATGTAATCCTATCGTCCAGGTAAAGAGTATTGCGTGAACAGATATTTTTGATGTTCCTGAAGAGGTGTAAGTAAAAAGGTTTTTGTGGTTTACCCTAGTGTGGGGTGGAAGGGAGTAATAGAGCGAATACTTTCCAACTGCACTGTGCGACACACTGGGTACCCAAGTGATCACAAAGGCAGGAGAGGGTGCCATGGGAGGAGATACACTGTAAGATCATATTCGTCAACATCTCCCCCTATACAGTGGAAAAAATACAAAAGTATAACGAACAATGGGTTACGGAAAAAAAGGGAGAGGGATTGTCCCAAATATGGCCAGAAGAAGGGTCCTTTGATAAAAGAGTGTTAGATCTGGTAACAACCCACCTGTTAGCGAAATACAGAGGTAAACAACTCCAGAACAGACGTGAAATATTAGATTTATGGAGGATGTTTGAAGACGCCTCCCCCAGTAAGGACCCAACCAAAGAGATGTCCCCAGAGGCACCGACGGCCCCGGCAAGACAGGAGGAAATAACGGTAGGGGCCCCCACAACAAAAGCAGGGGAAAATAACCTCACAAGGCTCTTTACACTGTTAACTAGGCCCGCTGCAGGGTACAGTGATCTCATGTATGTGCCCTCGCCGAGCGCCCCAACCACCCCTGCAGCCACAGCTCCACCACCCTATGATCCCCAAGGTTTATATGGACCCACTAGTGCCCCTCCAGTACATTTAGCACGCCTCACTGGAGATCTAGAATGTCAACTAGCCAGCACACAAATGGAGTTGACATATTTACGAGCATTGTGTGACAGGGAACAAATGTTGCCTGGAGGAGGGGAAGCGCCACCCAGCATAGCCAATGAGTTGACACCCCCACCCAGTGCAGCAGGTGGGTCTACACCATCGCCACCGCCACAAGGCAACATACCTAAGGGGGGCAGAAAATGAGTGACAATCAGGAGAGATTTTCTTTCACTTGAATGATAAACCAATATGAATTGTGCGGGTAGTACCTGCATAAAGCCAGGAAGGGGAGGGACAAGAAGGTGAAGATTCTGATAGAGAGATAGATAAAGTATGGGGTGATCTAGATGAGTATGAGGAAGGGGCAGTAGCAGCAGGACTATCCCTCCCATTATGAGAGGACTCTGAGGATGGGGGAGGGCTGGAAAGGTGGCAGGGGAGGCTGAGCAACATGCTGTCACTAAGCAAGGCAAAGAAAAGACTGGTAAGTAAAAAGGGAAGAAAAAGGAAACTTCAAATGCCCCTTAAACACAAAGGAGCAGGGCAACCTCATTACATACCATGGGCACAGATGGACAAAAATAACCTGTTGAAACTCCTCCCTCCACTCTAGGGTGGGGCGGGAAAGTGGATACACGCATTTGAAAAGAATATAGCAGGAGTGCCCCTTGCCATAGGAGATGTAAAGAGTTTGCTGGTATCTGCAGTGGGAGATCATGCAGACGAAGTGTGGGTGAGAGCAGGTTTTCCTGGAATAACAATAAATTGTGACCGCCATGATGGGCCATCATTTAACAATGTGAGGGCCCAAGTGTGGGATGCGCTGCGCAAAACACTCCCTGACACTCCAGATTTACATTTAGTAATGCAGTGTACTATGGGAGAGGAGGAGGAGGCTGCGCAGTTCATCCTTCGGGTGCAGGACCAGGGTTGGACTGGCCGCATCGGCCGATCGGCCACTGGCCGGTGTACTTTGAGAACCTGGGGGCCGGTTTTTCGTGAAGCAACCCCCTGGGCCGTTTTTTAAAAAAATTTGCACAGTACACTGTGTCACAGCAGTGCATGAGTGCAGTGCCATGGCGCTGCGCTGCTTGCGTGAGAGTGTGCCAGCAGTAGACAGTGCCACACCATCACGGGTCTGGGCTGGGCACGGGCCGCCCGTGGGTGGCCCAAGCTGCCGGGCCCGGGCCGTGTTTTTTTTTTTTACATGTTTGCATCGACTCAGGGCCTGGGCCAGGCTGGCTGCTGGCTGCTGCCTCGCTCGCAGGCGCAGCACGGATAGGAAACTGACACCGACTGCAGCAGGGGGCGGGCAGGGGTCAGGAGGGCTGTCACGCATCATCAAAGCAAGGTAACAACACACACGTTGTTGTTACCTTGCTTTGATGATTTGATAAAGCAGCACATTAATTAGCAAATTTGCATGATGCCAATCGATGCATTATAATTTATGCATCATGCAGATGCACCGTGCCAGCCATGGGCATAGATGGTGCTCACTGCTCACTCGCCTTGGGCCTGGGGGGCCGCCCCCCCCGGCTCGCTCTGCTAATGAAATTAGCAGGCCTGCGCCGGCTGCGGCCGCCTCCTGCCGCCAGGGCTGGGCCGGGGGCTGGACTTGGGCCCCAGGGGGCACAGCACACAGTCTGGCGCCGGCCTCCTCGCCCGCCCGGGGCCGGGCCCCAACAAGTTGCTTTCAACTTTTCAGGAAGGTGTTGCCCTTTGTGCACAGTTGAAAGCAACTGTTGTGCCTGGGGGGCTGGGCCGGGGGCTCTGGGAATATGGGTGTGGCTCAGGCTGCGGCGCTGTCCCAGACTCTGTGTCGCCGGGCGGCAACCACATGACTCGAGCTAGAGAATAAATTGGGCGTTCGTTGGGCCTCTCCTCCATGATCATCCCACTACGAGTACGAGAGACTCAGAGACAGCGAGACCGCAGACCGAAGTTCAGCAGGAGGAGCCACCGAGCCGGGCTGTGCTCAGGTAAGATGCACCACAAACCTTGCGCCCCCCCCACACTTCTTTGCAGTTGTGGGTGGGTGTTTGTACAGACTGCCTGCCTGGTTGGGGTTTCCATTTCCCTGATCCCTTTCTTTCTTTTTGTAGGGAGTCTTTGTCCCACCGCCTCTCTCTCTTTCGACTTCTTGTGGTGGGGGGCTCCTGGGGCCTGCGACCCCTGCCCCCTTTACAGCCGGCCCGGGCGGGGAGGTGTATGTAGGCTTGGAGTGGAGCCCAGTTTGAGCTTAGCTAACTCTCTTCTTGCAGGTGGCGGGTGCTGGCGGGCACTGGCTCGAAGTGGGGCATATAGCATTGTCTCGGGCAGACAGGCACGCACCAATGTGCCCACAGCTGGAAACGGCAATGTGTTCCTTTTGTGGCACTGTTTGAATAGTGCCCAAGGCGGAGTTTTCTGTTAAAATGTGATGCAAATTGTGCAATTTAAGGAACAGGGTGTGCGTGCGGGGCTGGGGGCTTGAGCTGGAAACGGCAATGTGTTCCTTTTGTGGCACTGTTTGAATAGTGCCCAAGGCGGAGTTTTCTGTTAAAATGTGATGCAAATTGTGCAATTTAAGGAACAGGGTGTGCGTGCGGGGCTGGGGGCTTGAGCTGGAAACGGCAATGTGTTCCTTTTGTGGCACTGTTTCAGTCTGTTTGAATAGTGCCCAAGCCTCTTGTCTATGTAGCAAGCATTGAACTCGCTGAGCCTTTTTAATATTGTGTTTGGTAATGTATATGCTGTTGCCTATCTCCAAATGCACCACAGTATCCCTATCTAAATGATATGTGGAAGTGTACTTTTTCATGAGCGTTGTCAACTTTTTACATAACTGCCCATTTTAAATATGTAGAGTGTACTATTTTAACAAATACAGTTGATTAACTTCTGTACATCTCGCTTTTTACTGTGGAGAACGGCATAGGCGCATTTAAAATCCACTTTGCTGGATTGCATTCTAATTGCGCATACATACGTTATCCGTCGGGCTCCTTTGCCTTTTCTAAGTGTATAGCTGGTTTGCCTAATGTTTAGCAGTAGGTGGTCCACTGCCTAAATTGCAAACTCTATAATCTGAACACCTGGGTTCAAACTCCTCCATGCCAACTTCACTATTTTACATGATATATAGTGTTAATGTTCCTATTTCACTCATCCCGGCGTCCATTGTGACCCAGGGTTAATGAACGACGCCACACCGTTGGGTGGGTTACGGGTAAGAGGGTGGAGGTGGGGCAGCGCCCTTCAACAGTGTTCTGTCAGTGCGGCCGACTTTCAGAAGTACACTGCCAATGCCTTGGGGAACTAGCAGTATGAGCAGTCATACGTAAGAATGCACAGTCACCGCTAGAGTTTATCTATGGTTTGCCAGTTCTGTAGTGCTCTTAACTGTGCGAGCTTACTTTACCGTTGGCTTGACAGCCGTGAAGTTTTCTGCTAAAATGTGATGCAAATTGTGCAATTTAAAGAACATTTATCCATAACAATGGAAAACTAAGAAGTAACCCATGCCGCTTTGACTCCCCAAAAAGTGGGCACACACAGCTCACACACACCACTCACTGAGACACCATTATTTTTCGTGTTTGGTTTTGGCATTGCCCTATTGTCCTGTAGGACAGTCCGAGTCTGTTGCTGGGGGTTAAGCCCTCAGTTCTGCGCCCCGGTTTGTGGTTTTAGGGACACGGGAGTAGTCTGACGAGGCTGGTTTGAGGGCCACTTTTTTTAGGTGAGGGGTGGGCCACTTTTCTGAGGCAAGGGGTGGGCCACTTTTCTGAGGCGAGGGGTGGGCCACTTTTTTTTGTGTGTCCGGGCCTATTTCTAGTCCCAGTCCGACCCTGTGCAGGACCTGTGGAGATCAGAAACGTGCACGGCTTAGGACCAATCCACCGCCCTGTTTTATTTTATTATCAAAAGAGGGCTTCCAAAGGAGGTGCAGAAGGCCTTGGATAAAATAGCTGGGATAGAAGCCAAAGCCTGGCCTGAAATTCAGAGCATCATAGTAGATCATTGTACAAGGATCAAAGAGAGAGAAAAAGAAATAGCACAGAGCAGGTGGACAGACGAAGCAACGCTTCTTCAGAATAAATTGGTGATGGTCGCCGTGATTAAAGCAGCCATACCCGCGGAAAGGCAGGAAGGAGGGGTCAAGGAGTACACCAGCAAGGATGGCAGAAACCTGGTCTGCAGAAGGACAGGATCAATGGGCGGGAGAGGAGCAGTACAAAGGCCCTCAATTGCAGGGCAGACACTCAAGAGGACGAGGTGGGTACCGGGGGCAAGGAGGAGGATTAGGAGGACCGGGAAATAGAGGGTTTGGAGGGCAGGGCATGCGGGGAGGGAACCAAGGGTCTTGCTGGAACTGCGGGAGGTGGGGACATTTTTTCTAGAGAATGTAGAATGAGACCCATGGGGTACTACCAAGGACCCCCTCCCATGGGAAACGAACAGCAATTTGGCCACCCACATCCAGGCAGTCCCTATGGGTTACCTATGGGTGGTGGCGGATGACAGAACAGTATTATAATGATGGCCAGCAAGGGCCACAACAGATGCAACCTAGACAACAACCACAACAGCAGGGTATGCAACCTCAAGTAGCACGCCAGAACACAATGGAAAACACACACACTAACATCTTTGCTACCACAGCTAAGGGCGCACCAGCACCATTCCGCGGTACAGCAGTAGTTGGAGACAGTGTTTTCTCCGTCCCAGGTACAAGAACATACCCAGATTAGGACAGCCCACAGAAAGCACTTGCGTGTCCAGTCCGATCAACTACCCTACGTGCAGAAGAGGAACCAATGGTGGGGGCGGAGATAGGCAACAAACAGTTCATCTTCATGGTAGACTCGGGAGCGGAAAAATCGTGCCTCATGGAGGGCCCGTTTCCTCTCGCTGGGAAAAATTTGGAAATGCAGGGGTTTTGTGGGGCTATTTTGAAAGTTCCTTACACAAAAGATTTGGATATAACAGTGGGGGGAAAAACAGTTTGATACTGCTGCTGTATCACGAGGATACACCCATAAATTTGCTGGGGAGGGTCCTCCTAAGTAAGCTTAACATGACCATCTCCTTTACAGAAAGGGGAATTGTGTGCTCAACTCCAGGAGTATGCCAAGTGCAAGCGATGCTAATGATCAATACCATGCTAAACAAGGTCGTAGTAAGAGGGGTGCCCACAGATGTTGACATGTTTATCTACGGGATACGAGTTCTGGCCAGGGTGATTTTCTTTTTTTCGTTTTTTTATTTTTTTTAAAAAAATGTATTGGCATTTTGCAGTCCATACGTTACATTTTAATTTGTGACTGTGACCATTATTACAGTGCCATTTTTAGATAATAAGTGCAACAACAAATAACAATAAACAACTGTCTTCATTTCATAAGTCCGATTTCCTTGTATGATCTGCCTTTATGGGTATATGAATCCAGTCACTTTTAACAGAGTCAACTTTATAGACGGGCCAGTGTCTCATTCCCAACTCAGCATGCACCAGTGTTCACTCATCCACATTTTTGTACTCAGGGGGGCATGTCATCTGAAGGGAGAAACATATCCCTGAGTAGGGCCTTCCACGGCTCGAATGTGACACTGATGTCATCTATGTTTCCGGCCATCGCCGTGCCCCAGAACTCTGTTTCTGCCGTTGCCCATCTTTCAATTTCCTTCTTCCACCTATCGTATTGTGGGCCCACATTTGATTTCCATGTCATTGCTATTGCCCTCTTTGCCAGTATGCACACCATATACACTTTTACTATGTGCTTGATTTTGCTTAACATGGGGTAGGTGCCCAGTAGACACTCCTTTGGGGACCATTCATGCCTGTTGATTCCAGCCCTTGTGCACATTTGTTTAATTTTTGCCCAGAAGCGTTGTACTTTTACGCACCCCCAGAACATGTGCACCAAGTCTGCCTCCTCATTGCCACACCATGGGCTTGAAGAGCGATTGTGTTTATTAAATCTTGCTACCTTCACTGGGGTCATGTACGTTCTGTATAGGACGTTAATCTGTATCAGCCTGAACCTAGTGTTCCTGGATACTTCTTTGGGGTGCAATAATGCCCTTTCCCATTCTTTTTCCATAATATCTACACCTAGGCCTTTCTCCCACCTTGCCTTCAATGTTGTTTTGCGTGGTTTGGCCTGTCGTTCAATTGGGTGTATATTCTCGATATCGGCCTCCATCCATCACTCAGGTTATATAATTTCGTCATCAGCTGATTTATTTCTGGTTCATCTGGCCATTCCTCCCAGTTTTTTTTAGCAACGTGTTTTATCCTTTGATACCATAAATATTGTCCATTTGGTAACCCTTCCTTTTCATGTAAAGATTTCAGCTCCCCGAATGACAGATCTCCTCAGGTATACAGGCCCAGCCCTTCCCAGATTCTTATGGTGTGCAGGTCATTACCCGTCGCTCCTAACTCTGCCAGTATCGGCACTTCCGGTGTGTACGGATGTACCAGATGCCCCACCGATTTAGCCCATACTTGCCTACCCAGTGTAACTAGCATGGGTAGTTGTCCCTTAGGGTTTTGTGGGGCCCATAAGATTTCTTTCAAGTATATTGGCGTTATCAGATTTCGCAGTAGCCCCGTTTCTGAAGTTACATTGTCTGACAGTCACTTGGTTATGTGGCTGAGCTGTGCTGCCAGATAATACCTTTCATAATCTGGTAGCTGTATGCCTCCCTCCCTATGCGGTAGTGTTAGTGTAGTCAGTGCTATTTTATGGCGTGTGTTTCCCCAGAGGAAATCCCTGATCTTTGCTTCCAGGGTACGGAAAAAAGCCGGGCCAATGTAGTAGTTAATGTTCTGGTAATAATACAAAAACCTTGGTAATATTATCATTTTGGCAATTGCTGCTCTCCCCATCATTGATAGTGGCAGCTTAGACCAGAACCTCATAGAGTTACGGAGGCCCTGGGTCACAGCCATAGTGTTGTGCACATGTGTGAGTTCTGGTGTGTGCCAGATTCGTACCCCCAGGTATCTAAAGGTTTCCAGCTGCCATTGTATTCCCACCCCTGGTAGTTTCTCAGTGTCTATCCCTTTCAGTCCTGCAAGCAGGAACATGCAAGATTTCTGTTTACTGAAGCGTATCCCAAAATAACATGCAAAGTTGTCCAGTACTTCTAGTATTGCTGGGGCATTTTGCTGCAGATCCCTCAAGTAGAACAAGACATCATCTGCGTACAGTGATATTATGTGGTATTGCCCTCTATCTTTATTCCAGCATCGAAGTGCTGATTCCTAATCTATATTGCGATGGGTTCCAG
Source organism: Ambystoma mexicanum (assembly GCF_040938575.1). Classification (NCBI taxonomy): domain Eukaryota; kingdom Metazoa; phylum Chordata; class Amphibia; order Caudata; family Ambystomatidae; genus Ambystoma; species Ambystoma mexicanum. Next base: position 1,567,415,167 of record NC_090937.1, on the reverse strand, counting down.
TCCCAGGATATAGAGCATGGGCGATAATGCACATCCTTGCCTTGTGCCTTTCCGTATGTCCCAAGCCGCGGATACCATCTTCCCTGTCTTCACCCTTGCCGTCGGGCCCGTATACAGCACCCAAATCCACCTCACGAAGCTGTCCCCAAACCCAAATTTCCACAGTGCCTTTATTAGCCATTCCCAGTAAATAGAGTCAAATGCTTTGATTGCATCTAATGATATCATTGCTAAGTGTTCCTGTTCCTGTTGTGTGTGCGCCATGATGTGCTGTAGTCTGTGTAGATTCGCTGTTGTGCTGCGGCCTGGTACAAAACCATTTTGGTCTGCATGTACTCCCTATTACTCTGGACAGGCGTTTAGCTATTATGGTGGTCAATATTTGAACATCATAATTTAGCATGGCCAATGGCCGGTATGAGCCGCATTCATCTGTTGGTTTATTTGGTTTGGGTATCGGGACTATGAGTGTTTCCCTCATACTCTTCGGCAATATCCCTATTTGATATGCTTCCCGGTATACCTGTGTAGTATTGGGGTCAGTGTTGATTTGTACGCTTTATAGAATTTGGGAGGGAGTCCGTCGCTGCCCGGGGTCTTACATGTGCTGGCCAGGGTGATACCAGAGATTACACGAAAGGAATAGAGGGTGCCATCTGACTTTGTCTTCTGCCCTGTAACAAAACCCTGAGATAGTGCCTGGCACCATTCTCTCAATTGACCTGCAGGGGGTGCAAGTATCAGGGAGACGTATTTTGGCAATAGGACTGGACACGCATGGATGTGAGTGGAGAACAGTGTCATGCATAGATCCAAACATAGCGCTAAAGATTTAACTGATGAAGAGCTATTTACTGACAGTGACACTGACGGGGAAATAATCATGGAAATTTGCGTGCCATGTGATATAATGATCCAACACAGAGAGATACATAACCCCCTCATGGTCAGCATTAGTACCCCACCCTCCATATTTGATCAAGATATAGAAAAAGTACCACCAGAAGTATGGACAACAGGGCCCCATGATGTAGGACTCTTGCACAGAGTAACGCCCATAAAAATTAAACTAAAGCCAGGTGCAATACCGCCCAGAGTGAAGCAATATCCGCTGTCTAGAGAAGCGGAAGAGGGAATAAAAGAAAAAATAAGTGCGCTACTACAACAAGGTATAATTGTGCCATCGCATTGACCATGCAATACTGCAATTTATTTGATAAAAAAAGCAAAGGGCGGGCTTGGAGGATGATACAGGACCTCCGTCCACTTAATGATGTCAAACAGAAGGAGTTCTCTCTAGTGCCAAACCCTGCATCCATTTTATGCAGCATCCCAAAAAATGCCACGTGTTTCACAGTTGTGGATTTGAAGAATGTCTTCTTCGCAATACCACTCGACCCCATTTGTCAATACTTGACGGCATTTACTTTGGGGGGAAACAGATGCGAACATTGCAGACTACCTCAGGGTTACTGTGAAAGTCCCAGCATATTTAACAGAATTTTGCACGAGGACCTCGGCAATATTGATGTAAAAAGCACAATAATACAATTCGTAGACGATCTCCTTATTTGCAGCGAAAGTGAAGAGCAATGTAGAGTGGATTCAATAATATTACTGACCCTGCTAACAACAAAAGGGTACAAAGTAGACAAAAGAAAACTGCAATACTGCCTGACAGAAGTTTTGTACCTAGGGCAGCTTGTCTCAAAAGATGGTAAGAGGATCATACCATATAGGGCATCAGCAATACGTCACACACTGATTCCCAAGACAGTGAAGGACATGCCGAAATTTCTCGGCATATGTAATTACTGCCGTGCCTGGATATTAGATTATGCCACCTACACACACCCCCTCCTCCAAGCTCTAAAAGAAGCCCAAAAGAACAGCACCACTCTTAAATGGACACAAGAAATGATGACGCAATATTCCAAATTGCAGGACCTCATCATGCATGCACCTATTTTAGCGAACCCCGATCATGATTGGGAATTCTATCTCTTTTCACACTGCAATGGCACGCTAATGACAGCAGTGCTCACACAAAAAACATCACTAGGCCACAAGCCAATAGCCTACTACAATAGCACCTTAGATTCAGTGATGCAAGACCATTTTGCATGCGAACAAGCTCTCGCAGATGCGGCCTTCGCTATAGAAAAAAGCGCCACCATAGTGATGGGATGCTCTGTAACACTTTATGCCGAGCACTCACTGTTTGCCATACTGGAGAGATCAAACTCCACTCTCACTACACAAAGAGCAACTGCACATGAAATTATAATATCAAGCCCAAATGTACACATTGTCAGATGCAAAACTGTAAACTCTGACACGTTCAGTACAGAGCCCTAAACAGTAGAAGACATGCAGGCAGAAGATTGCGCCACATATGAAGGGGAGAAAGATGACAGCCAAAAGCAAGTGAAAACGCCCTAGAAGGGGGAGAAATATACTTTGTAGACGGGTCAGCATCTACTGATTGTGAAACGGGAGAAAAGCACGTAGGAGCAGCTGTAGTAAGGATCGAGGGGGGCGAGTATGAAGTGATAGTGCAGAAGCGCCTCCCCTCACATTTTTCAGCACAAGCATCAGAACTCATTGCATTAATTGAAGCATTGCGAACAGCTAAAGGGTGTGCGGTGACAATATACTCTGACTCGGCATATGTGACAACAACAGCACACTCTGGCTTGTCACGATGGCGATGCAGAGGATTCAGGAGAGTAGACGGTTCCCCTGTACAACACACAGCACTGTTAAATGAGTTAATTGAGGCACTAGCAGAACCGTCAGTAGTAGCTTTGATAAAATGCCAGGCACACACAAACAACACAGATGCAATCTCACTTGGGAACGCAACACCAGACGCAGCGGTGAAAGAATCAGCATATTTTAACATCCCTCCAGTAGCGGAATGTATAATAAAAACACCAGCACCAGACGACAAAATAGAAGGATATAACTCTACACCTGTACTGCAAATAATAGAGTTACAAAGGCGTGCACCACCCGCAGAGCAGGAGCTATGGGAGAAAAGAGGGTGCAAACAGTCTCCTACAGATTTGATATGGCGACAAGAGGTGACAGGCAAAGTTGTAATGCTTATAGAACTGTTACAGATAGAATTTCAACAGCTGCATTTTCCAACACACCTTACAAAACAACACATTGCTGCCGACATCCAAGAAGACTGGTTCATCCCCAATTTGCAGAACACTTGACAAAATTAACAATAGAATGCACAACGTGTCAAACATACAGTTCAGGTATGACACTAAGAACACTGAGAGGAATGTTGCCACGTCCGTCAGGGCCATTTCGAGAACTACACATAGACTATGCCGACATGGGAGAAAGGTGTAACGGAGCAAGATACCTCATAGTGATAGTATGCCCCTTCTCAAGATGGGTGGAAGCAGGACCATGCGCACACCCTGACTCCAAAAGTGTGGCCAAGATCTTGGGGAGAGAGGTGTTCTCCAGGTGGGGAATATGTGACGTGATCCACTTTGATAACGGCACGCACTTTGTAAATGACCTCTTTAAGGAAGTGACAACATTTTTGGGAGTGGCACACAAGCTTTGTTCGATTTATCACCTGCAAGCTAACAGAATTGTTGAAAAAATAAACGGCCTCCTCAAGAGTAAATTATCAAACTGTGTCAAAATTGGGTTTATTGCTTGCCTCTACACTGTTCCAACTCCAAACATTGGCAAGTAAAGACCACCATTTGAGCCCACACAAAATAGTGACGGGAAGGTGCATTCATACGCCACTATCCCCGGTAAGAAGAGCATCCGACGCTCATAGAGCTGCCACAGTGCTAGGGGACGAATTCAAGGAATATCTCACCCAACTGACACGGGCTGTGCGGAGTATAGCAAGACAAATAGCACCTGCATTCACTTGAGAGAATGAAAAAGATACAACCACACCCGCCCATGACAGCCCCACAGGACAGTTAATGCCTGGTGAAAATGTATATGTTCGCAGTTTCGTGCGGAGGTGGAACTCCCAATGATTTCATGGCCCATATGAAGTAATTTATTGCGCCCCCTCTGCAGTAAAACATTTGAAAGTACAACACCACAGAGTGAACAGAACCAGAGTCAGGAAGTTGCAACCCCCTAGATATGAAACAAAAACAACAAAGTGTAAAAGACAACAGAAAAAGGTTAACGAGGAAAAAGGGTATGATCAATGATGAAGAATGATTATAATTAAAATGTACAAATATATGTATGCTCTCTCTCTCTCTCTCTGTCTCTGTCTCTCCTGCTACCTCACCACATCTCGCTTTCTATGTATCACTGTTCCCCTATCTCTAGTACTCTCTCAATCCTTCACCCTCGCAGTGTATCTTTACTTTTACAGCCTTCCACCTAGCACGTTTTTATTTCTACAAGGATGGCCCTCACTCACTCTCTTCACTAATAATGTTTTGACATTTCTTATTCTGGCTTTAAAATCTTGAAGAGAAAATATATAAATATAAATGATAATGATACGTCGTTGAAAGAAAGAATAAAACGATATATTATTTGTGTACTTAAACCATTTATATCGCCTCTTCAGGTGGAAATATGATGGAAAGGAGGGCCCTCACTATCAACACCACAGATGTGCATAGCGATAGAGTAGAAGTTAGCAGTAATAGAAATTACAATTATGACTGTGGTCTCTACTTTGTGGCTATTGTTTTTTCAGTAATGTTGTTCTGCCTTGGCCTGTATTGGAGTGTGTCATTTATATTAGGGGATATAAAGGAAGGGGGAGTGGGGTACATATAATACAAGAAGGGTCAAGTCTCATTTGGGATGGCTTTAAATTTATATGGAGCCACAATGCTTCTGTGAATGGTAACTTAACCACTTTACACAAAAACTGAACGGTCAAAACCCCAATTTTTACATATGCTGCTATGGGTTATGATGTTGAGAAAGTAACAAATGATTATGATGTTGATTATCCTATGTTCGGTAGTTCAGAATCGCCATATGTAAATACGCACACAAATGAAGAACCTACCTCTGATGGTGATAAAATGCACTTTACACCCTATGTCCCAGTTACCCCAACGTACCCAGTGTCACAATTCTTTCCAAAGGGAGAGCGAACAAAATGATGAGATATGGACAGAAATTTTTCTTATAAGGCATCATAAGGTGAAATAGTTGCACAGTGGTCAGGGGGAGGTAAAAGATGAAAAAGGGGGCGGGAGGGAAAGGATATGATGCATACAATGGGTTGGGATTAGATCAAATTGAAGACCTCCGCCACCCGGATTAGTCCAACAAATGGTACTCCGATAAGAGTGCCAGGGTTAAGCAAGCAACAAATGAGAAATGTTACGTTTGCTCTCTCATACCCAACTCCTCTGGCACACCCAAAGTACTTATGCCCCAAGAAATACCCATGTCGGATGCCTAGTGTCTAATCCATTTAGCTTTATGTAGAATACGAAGTACCTTCCAGGCATACACAGTAACAGTACAAATGCTGCAGAATGATAAAACGTGCAGAAGAAAACCTCAAGGAGTGATATGTTTGAAAGAACCATTTTTTTATCATCAAAGGGACAATGTTCACAGAAAACAAATGGCAAGATGAAACAATTTCATGTAAAGCTGAAGTACTGCGAGGGCTGACAGAAGAAAACGTTCAATGGTTGAAACAAACTTGCTCTTCAACCTGGTCCTAGCACATTGCCAAACTAACGTGGGTGACCGCACTTGAAAAACCGATCAAGATACAAAAAGAGATCCAGCACAAACTTTTTTTTCATGGGGCGGGGAAGGTACGAATGGGCTCCAACAAACATTGCAACAAGACAATCATCCTTCCAGACATGAAAAAAGGAACAGCAGCCTTAATGGATACTTACTGGTTGTGTGGCAAACAAGCGTACCTACACCTCCTTTCATCATGCAGAGGTACCTCTGCCATGGCCATGCTACACTCAGCCCTAATGGTGATTCCAGAAAGTCATGTCCAAGGGGGGAAGGCACTAATCAACACATCACCGGCACCCCTGCCAGCAACCAGAGAGCCTTCCACATCCTGTCTGAAGATGAGTTACAAGACCGAGTCTCCCGCAAGCGAAGATCATCAAATTACATTTACAGTGAATCATCAAACCTCCTGGCAGAGATTCTGGATCAGTACAAACTTTTAAATTCTGCAGAAACATTTTTTTGCCTCACTGCTCATGCCAGGACTCCAGACGCGAACAAACGCAAAATGGCTGCAGATTGTGCGCTAAGAATTGATCCAGCTGGCCAACGACACAGAAGAGGGCTTCAACGTCATTAAAGTGGAACTTCACGCCTTGCGGTTGATGACCATGCAAAACCGGTACGTCCTGGACCTACTTACAGCAATGGACGGCGGTGTTCGGCAAAAAATCGGATGCGCATGCTGTACATTCACACCTTCTGTGGATGTGGACAATGGGACCCTATCACATGTCATCTCAGCGGTGCATAACTTGGGTGAAAGGATGAGAAAAGAAGATGGAATCACCCCATGCAACTGGTTCGATCACATGTTCAACTGGATACGTTCTTGGTTCAGCGTGATGATGAGAATTTTTGTCCCACTCATCGTTTTCCTGTTACTAATTTTTTGTGTGTGTCAGTTAGGCGTTCGTTTTTGTGCAAAATCGATGCCTAGTTCCGCTATGATGATGGTGACGATGGGGCAACTGACAAGGGTACAAACAATGAAGGACACCCAAATACAAACAGGAGAGTCTAATACCCCCAAGTACAGGATGACAGCAGTATATCGTTACCCCGGGGACAGGGTGGATAATTTGTATCACACCACAATAAAGGAACCGAGGGAGTTACAATGGTACAAGGAAGTGTGGGTGGATCTGGATGGGGATTGGGAATATACATGACCTGTACCCCTGATGAGTATGCTAGAAGGGGCCAAAGTTTAGGAGGGGTATGCAGGGCCTGGATGCCAATAAAAGGGACACCTACTTGGGACGAGGCCGTAATGGAGGCAGAGTACTACCGAAATGCAAACAATGATAAAAAGTAATTTGTTACTTTAGATGTAAGAAAGGGGGGAATGTTAGGAAGGAAGGGGCAAATTAGCCTCCCCATACATTCTACACGAGATGAGCCGCTTGTTGTTGCACTAGTGGGGGACGCCGCCATCGCCCTTCTGCTGCCATCAGGAATACGGCCTCAGCTGGAGCAGAGGTGGGACTATTGCAAGACACACTTGGACTCCATTTTGGCACCCTCGACTCCATCTTTGGACTAGGCCGCGGTTCAGCACTACGAAGTCTCCTCTCCCATCTGCAGCGCCACGCACCAGTGAGCACCAGCCGCCTCCACCTGTTCTGCGCGGCTAAGTCCCATTCTCACGGATGCACTAAAGCTAACAATTAACATTATGTATAATTTCATTCTTCCCCTGAGATCACTGTCCTGTGTGTGAACCAGCCTGAACAATGACTTGTAGCTCATCCATCTACACAAACCTGCTCCCCCACCCCTCACCCTCGCTGTTGGAAAATTACTACTTGTGTAACCCTGTGCCCTCTTTAGGTATCCTCTTGATGTAGCAGAGGTGTACCCCCACTGTGCTGACCACTCTCGAGTGCCCCCAATAAACTCAGACCTCTGTCACGGTATATCCTGTCCTAGACTAACATGTGTCACTCCACCCCCAATTTCGCTCTGATGTGCCAGATCAGCCCAGTCCCCAGGTCATCAAGGAAAGTAAGACCCCCGTACCTTTCACCTCATGAATGACCCGATGTGAGATGATGTAGTTTTGTATGTACAACTTGTAAGCCTCTAAGATTTACTCAAAGGTATAGTGATGCTCACTGTTTATTGTATGCCAAGAATATGTATTTATGCCAGCTTAGCTAGTTTCAAATGCATCTCCAGCTTGACCCGACAGTCATCCCACCTGGACAAGTCCAGCTGAACCATGTGAGGCTCACCCTCCCGCCAAAGGGGCATCCAATCCTGATGAAGCAGCACCTATAGGCCCCTGTGCATCGCTGCCTTGTAACCAATAATATTACACTTTGTAACCCTTATATCTGACATCAGTGATGATGCCTTTTTGCATTATAATCCATTGCAATTTTAATGTTTTCTAGAGCGCTCAGAGGGCAGCAGAGTTCTCTGGATGCCGAATCCTTTATAAAAACCTTGGCAACCTTGCAATCTGTTCTCTTGGTCTCATTCCCTACTGGGATGTGTCATTTAGTATGAGTACACATTGGTAACGTGGGAAGTGAGCCCTTTCACCTACAAGAAGATCATTGTTGAGTCAGTCCCCTGTCATTCCTCTGCTGCATCAAATAAGAGGAAGGGACCGACAAAAGCCACCTACAACCAACATAAGCAACGTGGCTGGAAGCCACCGACGGATGAGCTAAAAAAGCTTAACGGAGAGGCTTCTAAACGGACTCTGAGAAACAATTGCCTATTGTGTTGTGCCTTATGGTTGCCTACAGACCACATTGACTATTGTTGTGCCTTATGGTCGCCTACATACCACATTGCCTATTGTGTTGTGCCTTATGGTCGCCTACAGACCACATTGACTATTGTGTTGTGCCTTATGGTCGCCTACAGACCACATTGCCTATTGTGTGTGCCTTATGGTCGCCTACAGACCACATTGCCTATTGTATTGTGCCTTATGGTCGCCTACAGACCACATTGCCTATTGTGTTGTGCCTTATGGTCGCACACAGACCACTTTGACTGCTGTGTTGATCCATATGGATACTCTCTGATCACATTGAACCGACCTGCGTTGTGCCTCAGGCCACTAACAGACCACACCCGTCACCCTGAGTACTAGCGACTCCATCCATCATGTATTGGTGCCTTTCGACTCTCATCCACCTACTGTATACATATAGTAGACACTGGACTAGCCAACCCAACCCTCACTCTAATCAAGACACATTCACTTGCTCATATATGGCAACCACTACCCCCTCCTCGTGGCCCAGCACCATGACACCTGCAAATCCGTATTTGGACGATCCAGCACTCTGGATACGCCACTTTGCCACAAGACCAATACCTAACCAACCTTGTACTACCGCTAAGAGAAACACTAGACTGAATACCAGAACCAGCCCACCTACCGCCCACGGCTCTCGTCAGCCCTTCAGTCACACCTGCCGAGACACTATCAATACCTACCCTTGCACGACTCTCAATAGAAACGTGAGGCTTGGTTCGCGGCAGCGCCGCGCACCCCAGCACTTAAATGTTTTAACCATCAACTCAGACACACACTCTAGCCACCTCACTATACGTTCGACCTTATCTCTGGCCTACAATCCCGCCTACGACAGCACACAGTCTCACTACGCTACGTCATCTGCTGCCACCCAACCTAGTCTACCTTGTGCCTTATCAATCAGGAACCAAAAACTAGCATCTAGATGCACACACTGGTCATACCACACTAACATCCTTGTACCAGACAACATCTGCAACATCAGCTCACACAAACCACATCTTCCTTCGACACCCACCCCGACACACAACAAGACAACGCCACTACGGCCCCTAAACAAGACAACGCTACACTCAAAGGTGCTCTGATCAACGCACGATCTATCCAAGCGCATGCCCTTGATATTGCTGATCTCATTGTCTCAGAAAACTTGGACTTACTTGCAGTCACTGAAACTTGGCTGCACGCGGCCTCTGGTCCCTCTCTGATACTAGCCATCCCAGACAACTATTCCATAATCAGATGCGACAGGGACACAAATCAAACTAAGGGCGGCGGCCTAGCCGTCATATTTAAGAGCGCGCTCAACATCAGAACTGCAAATAGCCTTCAGTTACTCTCAGCTGAATCTCTTTCACTTAAACTGCCTATCTCCCCTAATCGTACAGCCACAGTCCACCTCATTTATAGGCCTCCTGGCCCCACATATTCATTTGTTGAAGACATTTCCTCTCTCCTAGCATCTTGTGCTAAGCCTAGCTCCCAAATTTTGATCATGGGCGACTTCAACCTGGGTTACCTGGACAAGAATGACACCAAAGCCACCGATTTAGCAAATGTCCTGTCTGATTTCGGCTTCACACAACATATCATGGAGCCCACCCACATTAAGGGCCGTACTCTTGACTGGGTTGCAGACCTGAACTGCGCCCTCAATGATATTTCTGTATCCCCCTGCGCTTGGTCCGACCACCATTTAATCTCCTTCTCCATGAACACTAGCCCTCTTGAGGACTCGCAAAACCTCGCCCCATCCACGCTTACACGGAATAAAAAAGACATCACCATTGAGAAACTGCTACCACTCATCCTCCCAGTGCTGAACGCGGCGTCTGAGTCGTGCTCTGACCCCACAGTGTTAGTAGACACTTATAACCGTGTTATGATAAAAGCCCTCAACACTATCGCCCCCATCAAATTGCGTAAACAAAAACCGCGGTCCCATTTGAACTCCTGGTTCACACCGCAGCTACGTGACCTACGCAAAGAAAAAAGAAAAGCCGATGTCTTATGGAAAAGTGTCCCGTCCCTAGACAACAAAAACAACCTTACGTCTGCCACCCTTGCCTATAAAGAAGCTATCCTCTCGGCAAAAAAGGAAGCATACAACAAAAGAATCATTCAAGCCCGCTCTAACACCAAGGAACTCTTTAAGATACTCAAGGAACTTGAGTCCCCTATTGCTCCTCTCGATAAGTGCACCCCGGACACTGAATGGTGCACAAATATCCAAAAAGCTCTACTAGACAAAATTACCACTCTCCAAACTAAAATCAATGCAAAAAAAAACCACCTCTCGGGCTCAACCAGCGCTACCTCGAACTATAAAATCCAGGCGCCTAAACAAGATCTTAAACCATTCAGCTTCTCGCCCCTTTCTATCAAGGAAGTAGAAAACATTATATCTAAACTAAAACCTTCCAACTGCCAAGGTGATGCTTGCCCCGCCGTCATCATTAAGGAAGCCGCACCTAAGCTCGCCCCATTTATTACCTCCTTCATAAATGCCTCCTTTGAATCAAGTACCGTGCCAGACAACCTCAAGGATGCCTGGGTCATACCTTTAATTAAAAAAGCCAATCTGGACCCTAGCAACCCTTCAAACTACAGGCCCATCACCACTGTGCCTTATCTGCTTAAAATCCTCGATCGTGCAGCCTATCTCCAAATCCAGGAGTATCTCGAACGCAACAATCTACTAGGGCTGAGACAATCTGGCTTCCGTCCCAGGCATGGCACTGAGACAGCATTACTAGATCTAAAAACCCAAATCGAGGACCTGAAAGACAAGGGCAAAATGTCGCCCCTACTCCTCCTTGATCTCTCAGCAGCCTTTGATTTGGTCGACCACCAAATCCTCTGTCATCATCTCAAAATTGCCGCCCACTTCTCAGACGCAGCCACTTCTTGGATCAGCTCGTTCCTTGCTAACAGAACCATGAGGGTTTTCTCTCCACTAGCAGCGGCTGACCCATCCCACGTCCCTTGTGGAGTCCCACAAGGTTCCTGTGTATCTCCCACACTCTACAATGTGTTCACTAAACCACTCTTTGATATCCTTGACTATCTGGGTGTCTCTTACACTAACTATGCGGATGACACCCAGATACTCATCCCTATCACAGGTGATTTTGTAACCGACTCAAAATCTCTCAATACAGTCTACACCGTCATCCAGGCCTGGATGGCTAATCACGGGCTCTGCCTTAACGACGAAAAAACTGAGTTAATCATCCTGGGCTCCCAAACTAAACTCTCGAAACTCGACTCCAACTATAAATCCTTCACTATTGACGGGAATGACATTAAAGTGGCCAATGTCACCAAAACTCTAGGAATCTACCTGGATTCCACACTGTCCCTCGTTCGACAAACTAATGCAGTTGTCTCTGCTTCCTCTTACACCTGCAAATTGATCACAGCCTGCAGACCATTCCTGACTCCGGACAACTGCCTGACCCTCGCGAGAACCCTCATCCTGTCCAAAATCGACAACTGTAACGCCCTCTACCTTGGGACCAGCCAAAGAAATCTGGACAAACTCCAGATCACGCAAAACAACGCCATAAGGGCAGCACTCAACATACCTAGACGGAACCACATTTCCAATTTTAGACGCAACATCCAATGGTTACCTATTTCCCATCGCATATCACTCAAATCACTTGTGCTCACACACAAGGCTCAGAACAATGCAGCTCCTGCTTATTTAGTATCACGTTTCTCGCAACACACAGCCATTAGACCCTTGAGATCTGCCCAGATTCACACACTGGACATCCCCAGATTCAAACTACGCTCGGCGGGAGGGTCGAGTTTTCCTGTCCTTGCTGCCAAGCTCTGGAACTCACTTCCTAATGCCCTAAGGAACATTCCGCACTGCCTCGAATTTAAAGCCAAAGCTAAACTTTGGCTACGAGAACAAGATATCGCCTCTTCCACCCCTGCATCCTTCAGCGGCTAGTATTTGTCTCTGCTCGGCTGTCTGCACATTGTCACTCCGGCTCTTACATTTGCCTAACGCGTTTAGGCTCGCCTGCCTGGCGATTCTACTGTAATTTAAACGGATCTAATGTATACTTTCTTGCTACCTGCAACTGCTCACAGCTTGCACCCTTCTCCTGTAACCGGGTGCCGCTACTTTGCTGTTAATATCTATGTTAATATCACCTCTAACAGTATACTGTATCACCCCTTCTGCAACCTGTAACCTCCTTTCTGCAACTTGTAACCTCCTCCTAAACATGCGCCCGCAAGCCTCTGGGCAAGGTGCGCAATATAAATAAATAAATACAAATACAAAATACAAATACAAATGCCTATTCCTAAATTTCGTTTGTGCTCGAACGCACACATAAATACAACGTTATTGTGTTTGAAAACGCTGCAGTTTTTCTTTCCAAGTTTCTCAGGCTCCTCCGGCTTGGAGGAGCCTGAGAAACCTGGAATGAAAAACCGCAGCGTTTTCAAACACAACCGCGTTGTGTTTCTGCCTAAAGCTGCTTTCCCATTTGGGGCTTACAGGCTCCCCGGGGGGAGCCCGAGAGCCCCAAATGGGAAACCAGCTTTAGGCAGAAACACGGCGGCATGGAAACACAACCGCGTTGTGTTTCTGCTGCCTTGGCTTTCACTTTGGGTCTCCAGGAGCACCGGAGACCCAAAGTGATAGCCACAGCAGCAGAAACACAACGCGGTTGTGTCTCAAAAATGCTGTGGTTTTTCTTTCCAAGTTTCTCAGGCTCCTCTGAGCCGGAGGAGCCTGAGAAACTTGGAAATAAAAACCGCAGCATTTTCAAACACAATAACGTTGTATTTATGTGTGCAGTAGCTTCAAAAGTTACCGCAAACATAAATACAACGTTTTTAAAGCTGCGGTTTTATTGCTAAGTTTTCCAGGCTCCTCCAGCCCGGAAAACTTAGAAAAAAACGCAGCTAGTGTTTATTTTTAATTAAAAAATAGTACTTACCGAGATACAGCTGCAGCTTTTCTACCTGTAGTCTCCGTCCTCCGAGCCCCGGCACCAATGAAGGAAAAGCCATCTAGTGGTAGCTTTTGTTTACTACAGCTGGCTGGCTTTTCCTTCATTAGTGCAGCAAAAGCCAAAGCAAGCACAGCGGCGGGCATCCATTTCACAAAATGGATGCCCCCATGTGCTTCCCTTTAAGCTTCATTTTCTCAAAATTTTACATAGGAACTTTAAAAAAAAAGTGCCAGTCGATTTGTTGTATTATTGCCCATCTTTTTTTGCAATACAAATTTTTGGGCGAACCATTCCTTTAATGGCAATTGATGTTTTTAAAGAATATGATTCAGGAAGTATGGATATTGATGCATGGTTTTTGAATAATACAAATGTTTCAGTAAAGCTCTTGGCTTAGGCCAAAATGAGGTTTTGTTAACCCATGTTCGCATAAATACCATCTGATTATGAATGTTGGCCTAAGCGCATTCGCATTTGTATTAAAAACCACGGTCAAACAGATCTAAATAGAGTTGACTTTGCCACCATTTTGGAAACATCCGCCATTTTGATTCTAACCCCTGCTTTCTGTCCTGAAATGGCTAACTTTTTTTTTTTATTTGTTTATGGTTTTAGAAAAAAACCTTTACAAAAAAAATATTTTTTACAGGACTAATAAAACATCACAATTCAAAGCACATTTTCAGTTTCTATAAATATAGCAACTTTCAATCAACTTTAAAAAAGATCATCAGACCCGACCTAACATTATGAATTTTCCTCAACATCTCTGTACATATACAAAATCAAACTACATTTCATTCCATATTAAAGATCATTAACGATCAGCGGCAACATATTGCTGCCGACCACATATACCTTTAAGAAAATCAAGAAAAATAACATCCAGCAAAGGTATACCGGGGTCTAAGTAACTATAAGACAAACATAAAAGTCAGCTGTCTGGCTGCATTATACATTCAACCTGACCTCAATTGGAAACTCATCTTTCAAAAATCTGTATTTTAAGGACAGAGCACACTCTAGAGGGACTAAAAAGTTAATTAAACAGAAAATCAACTGTTGGCCTGAGCCCCACATACACCTTTCCCACAACGAGTCTTTCCAAGTTGGGGCCTCGTTGTACAAGAAGGTGCCAAACGACAACTTTCTTTGGTAATCGAAAAATGGGCAGAATAGAGTTAGGTGTTTTAACGTTTCCACAACATTGCCCTGAATGCAGAAACAGCAACTACCACCCACAGTGTCAGCCCCGAGCTGGCCCCAAAAATGGGCCAGCTCGTAATTAATTGATTGCATCTGAACCATAAATAGACCTTTCTTGCGATGTTACAAGGAAATATTTATAGATAGCGTGCACGATCACCAAACCTTCTGGTGAATTTCGCATATTCATAATACATTTTGCTTTTCACAATATGATCTACCAAAATACACCAAAAATACAATTGGAATTTCTTTTTACAAGCTGGAACACCCAAGATTAGTTCCTCCTTGTCTATCATGGTCTCAAACAAAAATCTGTCCATTTTTTTTCCTTTGTATTTAGCTATTGAAATTACCCGACCTTCTTTACATAGTTTTGCAAGATCTTCATATAAAGACTATTTTGGTGGTGCTAATATTTTGACATAACCATTAATACGGCGCCAATTCCATTTAACAGACAGAGGTAGAATGCCAATTTCATGGCAGATCAACATATTCGGCATAGACAGGGCCAACCCCATAACTTATTTCCACAACCTGCCCTGAACACAGTCCAGGACGTCTTCTATCTCGCACATGCAGATGTCAAGCATATACAAAAGTATCGGTTCCACTTTTAATAAGTAGAACTGGATCGTTGGCAATAATGAACATTTGCTATACCTCTGGTGGACAATTTTTAATTTGTGATGTAAGAGGTTTCACTTTACTGTTAATCACCTCTTTCCACATCCCTATAGAATATCAGGGTAATTCATAGAATTTCGCAGAAAAGTGTCGCAAGCGGCTGGCGCAGAGTGTCCATGTGCGATTGACTGCGCCAGGCACGTGCGCTAAAACCGATTTCCACGTACAGCGTATTCATTGATTTTAGGCTTCCAAACCAGCCGTGGCGCAGAGAATCGCAGCGACCCTGCAGCAGCGCCAGTAACGCCCCCAAGAACGCCCTCGCGCAAGGAAAAGCCATCAAAATTGCTAAATCATCGCAAAGGGCTGCGCTAACCCTGGACCAGTTCACCGGGCTGGCAAACAGCAAACGCCAAGCGGGGAACGTGTATTTCAGGGGTGCGCGGGAAGTTCCACACGCGATTGGCCCTGTGCAAGCAGGGTACGTGTATTTCAGGGGTGCGCGGGAAGTTCCACACGCGATTTCAGCAGGGTACGTGTATTTCAGGGGTGCGCGGGAAGTTCCACACGCGAATGGGCCAGTGCGAGCAGGGTACGTGTATTCCATGGGTGCGTGGGTAGTTCCACACGCGATTCCATCAGGGTACGTGTATTTCAGGGGTGCGCGGGAAGTTCCACACGCGATTGTCCCAGTGCGAGCAGGGTACGTGTATTTCAGGGGTGCGCGGGAAGTTCCACACGCAATTGTCCCAGTGCGAGCAGGGTACGTGTATTTCAGGGGTACCCGGGAAGTTCCACACGCGATTGGCCTCGTGCAAGCAGGGTACGTGTATTTCAGGGGTGCGCGGGAAGTTCCACACGCGAATTCAGCAGGGTACGTGTATTCCAGGGGTGCGCGGGAAGTTCCACACGCGAATTCAGCAGGGTACGTGTATTTCAGGGGTGCGCGGGAAGTTGCACACGTGATTTCAGCAGGGTATGTGTATTTCAGGGGTTCTGGGGAGTACTACACGTGAATTGGCCGTGTGGGTCCTCCCAGGTGTACGCTCCACAACCTCCACGGCCCCTGCAGGCAGCCCACACCACGGGGGACTACCCTGCACCCCTGCTCATGTCCCGCAGGCAGCCCATCCACCATGGGCATGCCCCCCAGCCAACCCACATGTCACCTTGCACTACTGATCAACTATGCATGTCTCCCACCACCCCCACCCCCAGCCACCATGGGCACCCTCCACCAGGCCCCCACTCATGTCTCCCACCCACCCCCACCCCCCCAGGCACCATGGGTACTCTCCACCAGGCCCCCACTCATGTCTCCCACCACCCCCACCCCCCAGCAGTGCAGGGGCACCCTCCACCAGGCCCCCACTCATGTCTCCCACCACCCCCAACCACAGCACTGTGGGGCACCTGCCAGCAGGCCCCCACTCATGTCCAACTCATGTACCCCTGCACCCCCACCCCCCAGCCACCAGGGGCAGCCTCCACCAGGCACCCACTCATGTCTCCCACCACCCACACCCCCCAGCCACCAGGGGCAGCCTCCACCAGGCCCCCACTCATGTCTCCCACCCACCCCCACCCCCCAGCCACCATGGGCACCCTCCACCAGGCCCCCACTCATGTCTCCCACCACCCCCACCCCCCAGCAGTGCAGGGGCAGCCTCCACCAGGCCCCCACTCATGTCTCCCACCACCCCCACCCCCCAGCCACCAGGGGCAGCCTCCACCAGGCCCCCACTCATGTCTCCCACCCACCCCCACCGCCCCAGCCACCATGGGCACCCTCCACCAGGCGCCCACTCATGTCTGCCACCACCCCCACCCCCCAGCAGTGCAGGGGCAGCCTCCACCAGGCCCCCACTCATGTCTCCCACCACCCCCACTCCCCAGCAGTGCAGGGGCACCCTCCACCAGGCCCCCACTCATGTCTCCCACCCACCCCCACCCCCCCCAGCCACCATGGGCACCCTCCACCAGGCCCCCACTCATGTCTCCCACCACCCCCACCCCCAAGCACTGTGGGGCACCTGCCAGCAGGCCCCCACCCATGTCCAACTCATGTTCCCCACCACCCCCACCCCCCAGCACTGTGGGGCACCTGCCAGCAGGCCCCCACCCATGTCCAACTCATGTACCCCTGCACCCCCACCCCAGCATCCAGGGGCACCGTCCACCAGGCCCCCACCCATGTCTACCACCACCCCCACCCCCAGCAGTGCAGGGGCAGCCTCCACCAGGCCCCCACTCATGTCTCCCACCACCCCCACCCCCCAGCCACCAGGGGCAGCCTCCACCAGGCCCCCACTCATGTCTCCCACCCACCCCCACCCCCCAGCCCCATGGGCACCCTCCACCAGGCCCCCACTCATGTGTCCCACCACCCCCACCCCCCAGCAGTGCAGGGGCACCCTCCACCAGGCCCCCACTCATGTCTCCCACCACCCCCACCCCCCAGCAGTGCAGGGGCACCCTCCACCAGGCCCCCACATGTCTCCCACCACCCCCACCCCCCAGTAGTGCAGGGGCACCCTCCACCAGGCCCCCACTCATGTCTCCCACCACCCCCACCCCCCAGCACTGTGGGGCACCTGCCAGCAGGCCCCCACTCATGTCCAACTCATGTACCCCTGCACCCCCACCCCCCAGCCACCAGGGGCAGCCTCCACCAGGCCCCCACTCATGTCTCCCACCACCCCCACCCCCCAGCCACCAGGGGCAGCCTCCACCAGGCCCCCACTCATGTCTCCCACCCACCCCCACCCCCCAGCCACCATGGGCACCCTCCACCAGGCCCCCACTCATGTCTCCCACCACCCCCACCCCCCAGCAGTGCAGGGGCAGCCTCCACTAGGCCCCCACTCATGTCCCCCACCACCCCCACCCCCCAGCAGTGCAGGGGCACCCTCCACCAGGCCCACACTCATGTCTCCCACCCACCCCCACCCCCAGCCACCATGGGCACCCTCCACCAGGCCCCCACTCATGTCTCCCACCACCCCCACCCCCCAGCAGTGCAGGGGCACCCTCCACCAGGCCCCCACTCATGTCTCCCACCACCCCCACCCCCCAGCAGTGCAGGGGCACCCTCCACCAGGCCCCCACTCATGTCCCCTATCACCACCACCCCCCAGCCACCAGGGGCAGCCTCCACCAGGCTCCCACTCATGTCTCCCACCAACCCCACCCCCCAGCACTGTGGGGCACCTGCCAGCAGGCCCCCACCCATGTCCAACTCATGTTCCCCACCACCCCCACCCCCCAGCACTGTGGGGCACCTGCCAGCAGGCCCCCACCCATGTACAACTCATGTACCCCTGCACCCCCACCCCCCAGCATCCAGGGGCACCCTCCACCAGGCCCCCACTCATGTCTCCCACCACCCCCACCCCCCAGCCACCATGGGCAGCCTCCACCAGGTCCTCACAATCCCCAATCATGTGCGTTATGGTCAGCCTCCACAGCCAAAAAGCCCTACCAATTAACCCATTCACCCACATGGAAATAGAAATTGCATGTTACACCCTCAATGTTCATAAAGCAAATGAACCCATGTCCATCACACACAATGGTTGCAATTGAATGGGAAAACACCCAACGTGAAATGCATGAAACCAATGAGATGATACCACACAGTGAAGTATGAAAACAAAATTGTATTTAAAAAAAAATGGAAATGAAATGAAACAAACTACAATGGCAAAGAAAAAAAGAGAAGCTGCAAGTCCGTCTAAAAAAATAAAAACTACAAATCCAAATCGAAAAAAATGTAGTCCAAAGTCACATCAAAAATGAAATCAATCCAATGGAGAACTATGTACAAAACATCCAAGGGTCCATGAGCCCAACTGAACAAAGGAAACCTACAAAAATCCCTAACTAAAATGCAACTATATACAAAAAGTGGAGCAGTGTCCGTCGACTCCAAATCATAATAAGAAACAAAGGAAACCTAAAACTAAAGAACTATATACAAAGGCGACGGGCAAGTCCAGCGGCTCACTCCGTGGTGTTCCGGGCCAGGGCATCATCGAACTCCTGTTCCATGGCCCCGAGGGTCCGCAGGGACGACGCTGTGTCCTCCTCCAACTCCCTGCAGATTGCCTCGAGGCACTCAGCCCGCCTCAGGGCCCTCCGCATGGAGTTTTCCGCCCTGACCATTGTGAGCCGCGCCTCTTACGCCCGCCGCCGCTCCGCATCTATGGCGTGGCCCAACCGCTGCCACATGGAAGACACTCTCTGTCCTGGGTCCTCCTGCCCTCTGGCCGATGCCTGCCCCTCCGATGTCGAAGGCCCCGAGCCTTCATGGCTCCCACCATGTTGCTGCTGCTGCTCTGCCTCTGCCCCTGCACTGCCTCCTGCTGCCTGCACATCCTCCGCTGGCTGGGGTGCAGTTGTTGATGTGGCCACCCCTGCTGGACCTCCGACTCCCGACTGTGGCAGGGATGCCTCCTCGACCAGCCTGGCCGCACCGTCAGAGGCAGCTCCACAGGGCACCCAGGTGACTGATGGGTGGGAAGATGGGACAGAGGACGACTGGCGCGTAGGGGGTCCAGTTGAGGAGGGGGTTGGAGCAAGCCCCATCAGAAGGAGGAATCCGGCCTGGGTGACCTGTCCCAGCAGGCTGACGTAGTCAACGAGCCATTCGAGATGACGTGCAGTCTCTCCATGAAAAGACTGCAGGTCACCACGCATGGCCCGTTGATGCAACGCCACACCAGCCAGGACAGGCTCAACCCGGACCTGGATAGCCACGTCCGCAGGCAGAGGAAGGCCAGTTGACGTCAGCTCATCCCCTGCCTGAAAACGGGTCTGGACGTAGGCATCCCTGCTGGTGCAAGATGATGCAGGGACAGGATCGGGGACAGGATTGCACACAGGCACCTCCGCGGCGGCCTGTGCTGCCTCCTGTCCCTGGTCCTGCACTGCACCACTAGCACCAGTGGGATCCCCACCTCCAGACCCCGTCTCTGGTGCTTGCACGGCCTCCTCCTCCACCAAACCCCCCACCAACCTGGATGACTCTGTGCCATCTTCCCCTGTTGGGCCCTGTGGGGTCCCAGCTGCCCCTTCTGCTGCCGAGGAGTCCAACTCCAACCTCCGCCTCTTGGACCTCCCCCCGGCAGCTGCGGCCTGGGACGCGGCACCGGACTCCTCACTCCCCGACGAGATGACAACACGGGAGGGGAGCCGGGCCTTGCGTCTCCGGCTGGCGGTCGGATCCCCGCCGCTGTGCTCCACAGCACCTTCTCCGCCCTCTTCATCAGTTGACGCTGCAGACAGGGAGAAACAAAACACAGGCATTAGGGCACTGTACAATGGACACATACACACAAGACAGTTGCACATGAGTGGCATTGGCAAACCTCAGACATGTCATTACAATCCCCAAAACACATGTCATTGCAACTCACACACATGAGCCATACCACAGCCATATCGCAACTGCCACCACCATCCCTACACATACAACTGCATGAGCAGCCAAAGGGGAGACAGACATCACATGCAACACAGGAAGTGCACCACACATGTACACACACCACCACACTTGCATGCATGTGTACACCTCTGCCAAGTGTCGCACTGTTCAGACGGGCATCCATGTCACATCTGCCAATCAGGCTTCCACATACCGCTGTCACATGCATCCATGTTGCATCACTGTTGCACCCTTGTCAAATACACACACATGCACATGTACACAGTGCTCATACATGCAGCCGAAAACAACATACATGCGTGACATCACGGACATGTCTACTTACATACACATACATCCAAACATGTGTGCACGCACAACTGCATTTGGCATGCAAGCCTACACACACAAGCACCATCCATGTCTCACACATTACAGCCCTCGCAGTGTCAGGCCCCACGGCCCTGTACACCCCCACCCATACTCGACCCCATACAAACAGATGTGCAACCTGCACAATACCGAATAATCACCACACGCACTGCTCACAATCAGGATGCATGTACACTCACCGCTCGACTCCAGGCGGGTCTGCTTCTCTAGGACCTGGACGTGGAGCACTGGGGATATGCGTTCCAGGACCCTCATCTGTTCTTCCGACAAGTGGCCCCGGCGCCCCTTGGCATTCGCTTCCTTCAAGAGGCGCCGGGCCTTGTTCAGGGTCCTGGACCTGAAGTCCTCCCAGCGCTTCCTGACATGTTGTAAGTCCCGGACTACCACCCCCTCCGCGTTGATGGCAGTCACGATGTCAGTCCAGATCCGAGTCCATCCTTCCTTGTCGGCGCGGGAACTTCCGAAGAGGGCATCATACTGCCCCAGGACTTGCTCCACCAGGACACCAACTTCGGTGGCACTGAAGCTGGTGCCCCTCTGCCTCTCTGGCCGGGGGTTGTCAGTGGTCACAGATGGTGTTTGCCCGGACATGACAACCCCAGAGGCAGGAGTGGGTGGGCAACTGGGTCCTGGGGCTGGGCTGTGGAGCGATGGAATCCCAGTCGGAAGTCTTCGGTTCCAGCAGGGGTGGTCACAGCAACAGCACCCCTGGCTGATGTGCAGGCAGCAAATGGCAGTGCACGTGGGCAGCAGGCAGTCAGGCAGCAGATGGCAGGTGGGAGCGTGCTCGGTGCTCTGGGGGGCAGTAGTTCGGCCTTCTGGGCAGGAGCGTGGTCTTCCGTGTGCTTACGCGTGGCCAGCTTGGTACGGAGTGATTTGGCATGTGAAAATCCTGCACGTCAGCGTGAAAATCGAGGAAAGGCCCTTAGCGCGTAAGCGCGTCAGCACGCATACGCGATTCTATTGGACTAAAGGCCCTCAGCGCGTAAACGCATCAGCACACATACGCGATTCTATTGGACCAAAGGCCCTCAGCGCGTAAACGCGTCAGCACGGATACGCGATTCTATTGGACCAAAGGCCCTCAGCGCGTAATCGCGTCTTTGAAGTTACCCGCACGGGTGTTTCGCACACAGCACGTGATGACAGAGCACATGTGGAAAGACGGCACGTCAGAGTGTCATCGCGTGTAATTGGACAGCACGTCAGAGTGTCATCGCGTGTAATTGGACAAAAGTGCGCGTACACGCGATTGGCCTATGTACGTGTATATCAGGGGTGCGCGGGCACTTACACACGCAAGTACGTCAGCTCACCTGTATCCCGGGGTGCGCGGGAATTTCCACACGCTATTGGACTGGGTACTGGATTTCAGGGGTGCGCGGGTCACACGCTCGCCTACAACACGCGCAACGCATACATTTGCGCGCTAACAAAATAACAAGCTCAGACCCAGGATGAACATACCGTTCCTAGCAGCAGTGGGCGTGGGCTACCAAAGGAGGAGGAGGAGGATAGTCAGGGCCAGAATATTCACACCCAGAACCAGCCTTTTCGGGATGCCTGATGACCAGGTGCATGGGAGGTACAGGTTTCCACCACACATTATACTGGACCTGGTGAGTGAGTGGGAGGATGACCTCACATCACCCACCCTGTGCTCCCAAGCACTCAGCCCCCTGGAGAAGGTCCTCAATGTACTGCACTTCTTAGCCACTGGATCATTTCAGCGGACAAGTGCCATTGTGGGTGGTGTATCACAGGCCACCCAGTCACGCTGCCTACACCAGGTCTTGAACATCATCACTGCATGCCCATCAGTCCGCAGGCACATATACCTGCCCAGAACACCTGCAGAAAGGCATGCTGCCGCCCTGGATTTTTACGGTGTGGCACGATTCCCCAAAGTGCTAGGTGCCATCAACTGCACCCATGTGGCTCTACGTCCCCCCAGGGCATCAGAGCACATCTATAGGAACCGCAAGCACTGGCATTCCATCAACGTGCAGGTAGTATGTAATGCCAAGGGAATCATCACCTCAGTATATGCCAACTATCCCGGGTCAACTCACGACAGCTTCATTTACCGAATGTCCACCCTAAGCCGGGACCTAGAAGCTGGGCGGCATGGCGATACATGGCTGCTTGGTGAGTATGAATGCCACTGCACATGCATGCATGTCAGATACTGAGCAAGACTAGTCTCGGAAAAAACATCCAGAGAATATCATTTAAATTTCTCGTATTAAGGATTTAATTAAACCTAATACATTACTTGTTATGTGAATTTAATCACAAATTTATTTTGCACTCAAAAACATTTTTTTATTTAATTAAACATGGTAGCAGAACACTTTTGTTTAAAAACTTATCATAATTTCATGAAATTCATACTCTAAACTCATTCACACATTTATTTTCAGCCATACATCATACAGTAACTCATTCATACACAACATCAATAAGTACAAGTAAAAAACACATGTAAAACATCAAAATTCATTCACAATCCGATTATTTATACAAAAAAATTATTATATGTTGTAAGAAACAACAACAAACAAAATAGCCACAATAATTCTTGAGAGTGGTCAATGGTTCGGATAGGCAAAGAATAGAGGGTCTTCTCAAATAGCCTTATCCACACTTTCTCTACCGGTTTCGACGTGTTAACATTTTTTGTGTTACGTCTTCATCAGGAGATATTGATATATTCTAAAAAATGAGAGTCATAATTAGTTTCCCTAAACAAATATATATACATAATAAGAAGGCGCTAATATGTGAATACACCGTGCTCAAGTTAAAAGAGGAGGAATCTGCTCCTGTCCTGCTAATACCCCTAAATGTGAGTATACATAAAGGGTAAACAGAAGGCGTCATGTAAGGAGTGCCACCAAACAGAATCAGTGTCCCCAGGCTCAGCAGGACTAGATCAGGACTCAAAACACACTAGAAGTGATACATGAATTACGGCATGCAAAGGAGAGAGACGGCATTCAGAAAGGCATGCAAAAAAGGCTTCCCATTTAAGAATGTTTAGGTATAAAGTAACCCAATTACTAACCTTAAGACCATAATCCAGAGTAAATCTGTGATGTATTATCGCTGTAACTGAGATTTTTCAACCATCAGAGCGAGGATCCCGTTGATTTTGAAATAGTGTACTTAGAACTTCCATCTAAGGGATTAGAATAGATTGAGAGAATCAGGCAAGCCCTCTAGCAAAAGGCGGAGGTACCTGGACCCAAACAGTGGTCAATATATTATTCTTACCCCAACGGGTCAGATCGCAGTAGACCTATTGGTGGTGCTAGTAGTGCCTCTAGCTAGATATTTATTCAAAAGGAACTGCTGCAGTTACCAGGAGATTGAAACCTAAAATATGATATATAAGCAGAAGGAAAGATGTTAATAATTATGTGATATCATAATTACACTATCTACCTATTTTTTCAGCTGACAGACTCATAACATAATTTAGAGTCATCAATTTAGGTCACGTAATTATATCCTACTAATGGATATATAGTGTGAGCAGCTAAAAGCAAGTAAACTTATAAAACCAACAATAAAGTATGCAGTTGGGTTGACTAATAAATGCTAGTTAGAACTAGGTAAACAAAATCCCGCATTAAAACGGAAGTGTGGATCTAGTTTACCTGAAGCTGGCAGCCCACGTACTGCTGAACCTGTTCTCAGTTCAGGTCTCGCACGCTCACTTGTCCCGACCTTCAATGCAAACCGTAGAGTCGCATCTGGGATGCGGCGCTCGTTGGGCGTTTAAATAATCAGTTTTAACTCCTCACGTGATCGTATTATCCGTTACGTGATTACGTGGTTACGTGCTTGCACGCAATGTACAGCGTGTCAAAAAGAACGGGAGAGACGGCAGGAAAAACGCTCTAAATGCAATCATTAGAGTATTTGGAAGAATTAGCAGTACACCTCAACCAACCCACAAAGTTAAGTAAATAACTATAACCACAAAGACTATTACCTAAAGATAAATTCTAGTTAGAACCAGGTAAACAAAATCCCGCATTAAAACGGAAGTGTGGATCTAGTTTACCTGAAGCTGGCAGCCCACGTAATGCTGAACCTATTCTCAGTTCAGGTCTCGCACGCTCACTTTCCCCGACTTTCAATGCAAACCGTAGAGTCGCATCTGGGAGGCGGCGCTCGTTGGGCGTTTAAATAATCAGTTTGAACTCCTCACGTGATCGTATTATCCGTTACATGAATACGTGGTTACGTGCTTGCACGCAATGTACAGCGTGTCAAAAAGAACGGGAGAGACGGCGGGAAAAACGCTCCAAATGTAATCATTAGAGTATTTGTAAGAATTAGCAGTACACCTCAACCAACCCACAAAGTTAAGTAAGTAACTATAAACACAAAGACCATTACCTAAAGTTCAGGAAGTTAATCTTGAATGCCGCGACATTCTTGTTTAACCTGAAATATGCGAATATTAACTGTCTGAATGCCAGGGTTCTATAGTGTTTAGCCCCTCTGTCAGTGTTTTTAAATTGAAAATCCATAATTGTTCTTTATAAGTTAGATTTTTCGCAAGCTGTATCGAATTTTGACCAAATACCTTTTCTATACAGAACCATTCCATCTGGTCTGCTTTATGGCCCATTTCCACATAATGGATGACCATCGGGGCATTTAAGTTACGTGTTTTTATCTTGGAACGATGTTCATTGATGCGGGTACTCACTTCTCGAGCAGTTTTTCCTATGTACATCTTTTTACACGGACAGGTAATTGCATAAATTACGTTTTTACTTTTACATGTTGTGAAGGTACGAAGATCCCAATTTTTATTTTCCTTAAAAAAGTGAGTAGTCTTTTTTGAAAATTTGCACGCTATACAAGTGGTGCATGGAAAATGACCAATGACTGGATTTTGATTCAAATCGCGCACGTTTGATAGTTTCGCGTAATCTCTGCTGGCCCGGGTAATTTGCTGTTTAAGATTCTTACTCTTTTTGAATGCAAAAAGAGGTTTTTTCAGTGCAATGCCCGATACATTTAAGATGCGCCAATTTTTTAGTATAATACCTTTAATGCTTTCACTGTGTTGACAAAAGGTTGATACACAAACTAGTTCCTCTTTTTTCTTTACTTGGGTTTTAGGTTGCAATAATGCCTCTCGGTTTGTGAAACGAGCTCTTTTTCTAGATTGCTTTATGAGCCTTCTTGGATATCCTCGTTCCAAAAGTCTTTTTTCTAAAATCAGAGCATGTTTGGTGTAGTTGTTAATATCAGTACAGTTACGACGAAGCCGCAAAAAAATGCCGTACGGTAGGTTCCGCAGAAGACTAGCCGGATGTTGGCTCTCATATTTTAGAGTAGTGTTTCTTTCTGTTGCCTTTCTATATAATTCCGTATGGAGAATCCCCTCTTCCACAAAGATGGACAAATCGAGAAAGGCTAATCTCGAGGTAGAATATTCAAAAGTAAAGTGAATATCAACATCTACTTGATTTAGCCATTCTACAAAGGACAGCAGTGACTGCAATGATCCTTCCCAAATCATAAATATATCGTCGATATATCGCCGATATATCATGATTTTTTCTCTATATGGGTTGGTAACATGTAGAATTTTCTCTTCCTCAAGCAGTGCCATAAAAAGTATAGCCAAATTGGGGGCAAAAGTACAGCCCATAGCCGTTCCCTTGCTTTGTAGAAAGTAATCTTCCTTAAATTTAAAGAAGCTGTTATTAAGAACCAATTGAGCTGCTTTACATAAGAATTCTGTGGGAACAGAATGTGGAGGTGGTCGCTTATCCAAAAACGTCCTCAGACTTACAATGGCCCTGTCTTGTGGTATATTGGTATATAGAGCCTCTATATCCAAGGAAACCAGTATTTGTGTGGATGGATTAAATGGTTTTAATTCAACAAGATTAATTACATCCCGTGAGTCCAATAGAAAAGTCGGGGTTGCCATGGCCAATGGTTTTATGAAAAAATCAATATATTTAGATATAGGCTCCAATAACGATCCACACCCAGAAACTATTGGTCGGCCTGGTGGATTTTCCATATTTTTATGTATTTTTGGCATGATGTAAAAGAGGGGCATTCTTGCTTCTGAGAAGTTGATGTACTCAGTTTCCTTTTCTCGATAGTGATAAAAGCTGCTGACAAGGGAGGGGGTATAGTGCTCTGGGATGCCTTTAAATATGACCAAGAAGTGCTTAGACTTTTGTCCATCCCAGGACACTATACCAAAATCACTAACGACCCATCTAAACTAGTGAAGGCTAAGATTTTGGCCCTTACTGAAGAAGGCAATCATGCAGGGTTCCTTTCAAAAAAGGAAACTGAGTACATCAACTTCTCAGAAGCAAGAATGCCCCTCTTTTACATCATGCCAAAAATATTTTTTCATAAAACCATTGGCCATGGCAACCCCGACTTTTCTATTGGACTCACGGGATGTAATTAATCTTGTTGAATTAAAACCATTTAATCCATCCACACAAATACTGGTTTCCTTGGATATAGAGGCTCTATATACCAATATACCACAAGACAGGGCCATTGTAAGTCTGAGGACGTTTTTGGATAAGCGACCACCTCCACATTCTGTTCCCACAGAATTCTTATGTAAAGCAGCTCAATTGGTTCTTAATAACAGCTTCTTTAAATTTAAGGAAGATTACTTTCTACAAAGCAAGGGAACGGCTATGGGCTGTACTTTTGCCCCCAATTTGGCTATACTTTTTATGGCACTGCTTGAGGAAGAGAAAATTCTACATGTTACCAACCCATATAGAGAAAAAATCATGATATATCGGCGATATATCGACGATATATTTATGATTTGGGAAGGATCATTGCAGTCACTGCTGTCCTTTGTAGAATGGCTAAATCAAGTAGATGTTGATATTCACTTTACTTTTGAATATTCTACCTCGAGATTAGCCTTTCTCGATTTGTCCATCTTTGTGGAAGAGGGGATTCTCCATACGGAATTATATAGAAAGGCAACAGAAAGAAACACTACTCTAAAATATGAGAGCCAACATCCGGCTAGTCTTCTGCGGAACCTACCGTACGGCATGTTTTTGCGGCTTCGTCGTAACTGTACTGATATTAACAACTACACCAAACATGCTCTGATTTTAGAAAAAAGACTTTTGGAACGAGGATATCCAAGAAGGCTCATAAAGCAATCTAGAAAAAGAGCTCGTTTCACAAACCGAGAGGCATTATTGCAACCTAAAACCCAAGTAAAGAAAAAAGAGGAACTAGTTTGTGTATCAACCTTTTGTCAACACAGTGAAAGCATTAAAGGTATTATACTAAAAAATTGGCGCATCTTAAATGTATCGGGCATTGCACTGAAAAAACCTCTTTTTGCATTCAAAAAGAGTAAGAATCTTAAACAGCAAATTACCCGGGCCAGCAGAGATTACGCGAAACTATCAAACGTGCGCGATTTGAATCAAAATCCAGTCATTGGTCATTTTCCATGCACCACTTGTATAGCGTGCAAATTTTCAAAAAAGACTACTCACTTTTTTAAGGAAAATAAAAATTGGGATCTTAGTACCTTCACAACATGTAAAAGTAAAAACGTAATTTATGCAATTACCTGTCCGTGTAAAAAAATGTACATAGGAAAAACTGCTCGAGAAGTGAGTACCCGCATCAATGAACATCGTTCCAAGATAAAAACACGTAACTTAAATGCCCCGATGGTCATCCATTATGTGGAAATGGGCCATAAAGCAGACCAGATGGAATGGTTCTGTATAGAAAAGGTATTTGGTCAAAATTCGATACAGCTTGCGAAAAATCTAACTTATAAAGAACAATTATGGATTTTCAATTTAAAAACACTGACAGAGGGGCTAAACACTATAGAACCCTGGCATTCAGACAGTTAATATTCGCATATTTCAGGTTAAACAAGAATGTCGCGGCATTCAAGATTAACTTCCTGAACTTTAGGTAATGGTCTTTGTGTTTATAGTTACTTACTTAACTTTGTGGGTTGGTTGAGGTGTACTGCTAATTCTTACAAATACTCTAATGATTACATTTGGAGCGTTTTTCCCGCCGTCTCTCCCGTTCTTTTTGACACGCTGTACATTGCGTGCAAGCACGTAACCACGTATTCATGTAACGGATAATACGATCACGTGAGGAGTTCAAACTGATTATTTAAACGCCCAACGAGCGCCGCCTCCCAGATGCGACTCTACGGTTTGCATTGAAAGTCGGGGAAAGTGAGCATGCGAGACCTGAACTGAGAATAGGTTCAGCATTACGTGGGCTGCCAGCTTCAGGTAAACTAGATCCACACTTCCGTTTTAATGCGGGATTTTGTTTACCTGGTTCTAACTAGAATTTATCTTTAGGTAATAGTCTTTGTGGTTATAGTTATTTACTTAACTTTGTGGGTTGGTTGAGGTGTACTGCTAATTCTTCCAAATACTCTAATGATTGCATTTAGAGCGTTTTTCCTGCCGTCTCTCCCGTTCTTTTTGACACGCTGTACATTGCGTGCAAGCACGTAACCACGTAATCACGTAACGGATAATACGATCACGTGAGGAGTTAAAACTGATTATTTAAACGCCCAACGAGCGCCGCCTCCCAGATGCGACTCTACGGTTTGCATTGAAGGTCGGGACAAGTGAGCGTGCGAGACCTGAACTGAGAACAGGTTCAGCAGTACGTGGGCTGCCAGCTTCAGGTAAACTAGATCCACACTTCCGTTTTAATGCGGGATTTTGTTTACCTAGTTCTAACTAGCATTTATTAGTCAACCCAACTGCATACTTTATTGTTGGTTTTATAAGTTTACTTGCTTTTAGCTGCTCACACTATATATCCATTAGTAGGATATAATTACGTGACCTAAATTGATGACTCTAAATTATGTTATGAGTCTGTCAGCTGAAAAAATAGGTAGATAGTGTAATTATGATATCACATAATTATTAACATCTTTCCTTCTGCTTATATATCATATTTTAGGTTTCAATCTCCTGGTAACTGCAGCAGTTCCTTTTGAATAAATATCTAGCTAGAGGCACTACTAGCACCACCAATAGGTCTACTGCGATCTGACCCGTTGGGGTAAGAATAATATATTGACCACTGTTTGGGTCCAGGTACCTCCGCCTTTTGCTAGAGGGCTTGCCTGATTCTCTCAATCTATTCTAATCCCTTAGATGGAAGTTCTAAGTACACTATTTCAAAATCAACGGGATCCTCGCTCTGATGGTTGAAAAATCTCAGTTACAGCGATAATACATCACAGATTTACTCTGGATTATGGTCTTAAGGTTAGTAATTGGGTTACTTTATACCTAAACATTCTTAAATGGGAAGCCTTTTTTGCATGCCTTTCTGAATGCCGTCTCTCTCCTTTGCATGCCGTAATTCATGTATCACTTCTAGTGTGTTTTGAGTCCTGATCTAGTCCTGCTGAGCCTGGGGACACTGATTCTGTTTGGTGGCACTCCTTACATGACGCCTTCTGTTTACCCTTTATGTATACTCACATTTAGGGGTATTAGCAGGACAGGAGCAGATTCCTCCTCTTTTAACTTGAGCACGGTGTATTCACATATTAGCGCCTTCTTATTATGTATATATATTTGTTTAGGGAAACTAATTATGACTCTCATTTTTTAGAATATATCAATATCTCCTGATGAAGACGTAACACAAAAAATGTTAACACGTCGAAACCGGTAGAGAAAGTGTGGATAAGGCTATTTGAGAAGACCCTCTATTCTTTGCCTATCCGAACCATTGACCACTCTCAAGAATTATTGTGGCTATTTTGTTTGTTGTTGTTTCTTACAACATATAATAATTTTTTTGTATAAATAATCGGATTGTGAATGAATTTTGATGTTTTACATGTGTTTTTTACTTGTACTTATTGATGTTGTGTATGAATGAGTTACTGTATGATGTATGGCTGAAAATAAATGTGTGAATGAGTTTAGAGTATGAATTTCATGAAATTATGATAAGTTTTTAAACAAAAGTGTTCTGCTACCATGTTTAATTAAATAAAAAAAATTTTTTGAGTGCAAAATAAATTTGTGATTAAATTCACATAACAAGTAATGTATTAGGTTTAATTAAATCCTTAATACGAGAAATTTAAATGATATTCTCTGGATGTTTTTTCCGAGACTAGTCTTTATCACTAATACCCTCTTCCAGAGAGTGGGGTTTCCTGTACCTTTCAGAGAAATATAGATACTGAGCAAGGTCACAACCCCACCAATGATACCAATCACCACCTCCACAGGGGACAGTGCCTACCCTCTCAGCCCCCACATGATGACGCCAATTCGGAACCCCACCACGCCACCTGAGGTAAGATATAACACAGCCCACATTACAACCCGGGGCATAGTGGAGCGCACATTCGGAGTGCTAAAGTCACGCTTTCGCTCCCTTGACCGTTCTGGCGGGCAGCTGTTGTACGCTCCCCCAGTAGTGTGCAGGATCATAGTGGCAGCATGTGTCCTGCACAAAGTTGCAACACGCCGGGGCCTGGCCGTGGACATGGTGGTGGCCCCACATCCCCAACCACATGCACAGCCGCTGCGCATGGGAGGGGAAAGGGCACGGGGGGAAGCAGCCCGTACACAGCTAGCGGCTAATTACTTCACATAGAAATCACACCCCTGTGGAGTGCACACTGCCCTGGCACATTCCATCTGACAATCAATGATGACTCAACCTGACACTGATCCTGAATGTCTGGAGAATGAACCGTGAAAACCATATCAGCCTGAGATTGTTCACCTGGAAGTGTCACAATGTGTGCATCCCTACCCACACAGACACCACCAATGCAGTTTTGTGAAGTAACACATTCAAGCAGCTAAAATGAATACCCACTTGCAAAATGCAACAAGAGGACAGTGCCATGTCAGCCAACCCATCCCCAGCACCGCCACACGACACACCGTGCCATGTCATGCTATTTGCAGGTAAACAAAGTAATCCCCACAACATGACACTAGTGTCACAATGTAGGGTGTCCCTAATTGAAACTTGCAACACCTGAAATGCTCACAGTAATGCAGGACCAACAACAAACTTGAGCAGGTACTACCATTAACATGACATCACAATTGTTATATATTAGTAGTCTCACCACCTGGAAATGCCTGCACTCCCACCACTACCAACTGTGCAGTGTTGGCGCCATGTAGAGTTGTAGCTGCACTGCTGCCAACATGGACCCCATCTCCAGACTAGAGGGCCTTGTGTAGACATGAGGAAGGGACCTGCAAATTGGGAGGTAGACACAGATGATGAGTTACACATCAATGCAACATGCAGTGTACAACACAACAGCAATATGCTCTAGGAATGTATACACAGTATTGACTAGACTACCCACACATGTAGTGGGAGTCCAATGTCACCATGTACGTCAATGTCACTTGGGCACACCCTTTGCAAGCCCATGGAAACGGGAAGCAGGAGGGGTGTGTGTGACTCAAACCCAAGCATCTGAACCAAATACATGACAAGCCTGCATGTGCCCAGCCACAATGCAGCATATGCCCACAGGAACCACGGAAGCCAACAAATTGTCCCAAAAAAATTGGGAAAAAAATAATTAAAAATAAAAATAAAAATAAAAATAAAAATTAAAAAAAATCAAAAATGGACGTTGATGGGCCCGGGGGGGGTTGGGGAGACCACCCAGGAGGTCCGAGGACAGGGTGCACACCAGAACCCACCTGTGTGGATCCTGGGAAAAAAAACACCTCCATGGGCTCATGGCCCACACGGCTACCCTATTGTGGGAGTATCACTGCTGTCGCTATTATCACCCTGTGCAGCTGCATCCGAGGTGGTTGCACTATGGGAGGCAGCCCACGCAAGGCCCTAGTCTGCTCCTCCATGGCTGCAAGCATGCGGGTGTGGTAGGTCTGGTTCTGGAGGATGAGTGTGCGGAGGTCCCCATGCAACAACTCACGGGATGCCCGGACCTCCGCCCTCGTTGCCTGCATCTCAGCTGAGAGCGTACGGGTGAGACGCTCCAGCTGCTGTTCTGTCCTTTGGTGTGTTGAAGCCTCAAGCTCAACAAGAGTCGTCCTGAGGTGAAGGAGCTCCTGCCTCAGGGCTTACCTGTGGCCCTGGGACTCAATGGAGATGGCCTCCTGCAGAGTCGCCAGTGCCGCCCGCCTGTCCCTGTTGGACCCCAACATGTCCTCCCTGTGTGACTGGCAGATGGAGTCGGTTGCCTGCTGTAGTTGCTCCATCAGCCTTTCAGGGGGGACAATGGAAGTGGCCACCCTATCCATGGCCTGAGCCATCATCTCGGATGATGCTGCCTGTTGGGTTGCCATACCGTAAATGGATTGCTCCCATGCGGTATTGCCAGATGGCGTACGGCCACCACGTCGGCGGCGACCACACCTGTCTGGGGCAAGGTGAACTGCGCCTTGCTGTGCTGGCACTGCCTGAGGCTGCAGGACTGCATTCCCCCTCTGATCTGCTGGCCCAGGAACAGGATCAGATGTCGCAGAGTGTGACCATGCATCCGTAACCACCAAAGGCGCAGCTGCCAACACTGACATCCCCAGGTGAAACACACATGCCATCACACAGATGGCATGTACCATTGCTATTGAGTGAAGATGGAGAGGAGGGCAGCACCTATTCATTCAGTCCAGTTCCCGCATGTAATAGCTTTTCTAATTCAAACAGGTCAGATTTTTCACCTGGAGCTGCCAGTCCGAAATGGTCCAATTGCACAGGGACATGTGTGAACAAATGATATCCAGGTAACAAAGTCACTCCACTTTACCATAGCCATGTGAGACATGTGACTAGAGGACTGCGACATGCCTAGTAAAAGTGGTGGAATGCAAACAATCTGACTGAATGAACAGTGAAAAATAAGCAACAATGTTGTGGCAAGGTGACACTTCAAGGGCAACTGGCGTGCAGTTGGGCTAGATGTCTACTGTTGGCAGAAGGGATACTGCTATGGCCAAATGCAGCTGCGCAGGATGTATTGCATGAAGCACATGGCTGACCCATACGACTCAGGCGCACACACTCTCACCTGGCACACAAACAGAAGCCCTCACACACACCATGCACATGGATGACACACACATGCATGTGCACTCACCGGACAATGCCTCGTAATCAGCCAGATCTCCCACGCCTTGGATCTGTTCCTCCGTGACGTAGGTCCCAGCGACTGACTCATGTGGAGTGAGTTCCATGTCTACTACTGGAGACCCACCTCCAGTCACTAGAGTTGCGGCATGACTTGAGGCCAGCTTACTCTTTGCCCTGCGCTTTAGGTCATTCCAGCGCTTATAGCAATCATTGGCTGTGCGCCTCACGATTCCAAGGGCACTTACGATGTCCGCAACGGTCTGCCAGTGTGCCTGGCGTTGTGCAGGTGTGGTCTTGGATCCTGCAACAATGACCATCTCGTTGTCATGTGCGGACACATATTCGACAAGTGCATTCAGTTCGTCATCCGTGAAGCTGGGCTTCCTCGACGGGCCGGACTGTGTAGCCGTGTCTGGGGCATCAGCCTGTGCCGGACGAGCACTCTTCCTCTTCCGCTTGGAAGGTGGTGGTGATCCTGAGTGTCCTGCGCCGCTCTGGATACTAGGGGCAGGAGCCCTGGTGGACTCTGTATCAGGAGTGTGGGATTGCACACTCAGCATGGGAGTTGGTGCAGGCATTGGCTCAAGTGTGATGGTGTCAGGGGGAATGTCAGCAGGATGGACTAGGTCCTGGCTGGGTGTGTGAGGGCTGGGGTGGATGGAGCCGCAGCTGCCCCTGCAGCCTCTTCGCCCTGCCTACTTGGGGCAGCAGATGACCTTGCTGCCCCAGATGCACGTGGCATGGTGACATCAACGTGCACCAGCGCACGTGTCATAGGCCTGCTGACCTGGAAGTCAGCCATGGAGTCAGCCAGGTCTGGTGCCACAATGGGCTTGTCCAACAAGGGCTGAGAATGGATGGTGTCAGCCGCATCAGCCTCAACGGGAGGGGAGGGGGGATTATGGGTGCCCTTGACTGGTCCTCCACACATGGGGGGACAGGCTCACCCTGCAAGTAACGACCACGTCCCCTACCGGATCCACCACGGCCACCACTTGTGGCTCTTCCACCTTTGCCACCCTTACGGAATCCTCGCCTCCCAGCCATGGCACTGATGTAAATGTGCGTATGGGAGTGGCTGTAAACTATTGTCCTGGGCAATTGGAGGTCAAAGGGGTTGGGTACCAGATGGTAATTGTACCCTAGTGCTCTTGCAAGGCTGAATGTAACCCCTTGGGAAAGATGACGGGTCACGCTACGCACAGGAGCCCCAAAAAAGGGAGATGACGTGCACGCAACCCCTCCTAGACCACGTGTGCAGAAAGAAAAACCTGCACTACGCTGTGGCACCCAGTAACACAAGAATGAACGTATGCGTGTCACACGCAGCCTAGAATGACCTCTGAAGGGGTAGGCTACACACGGGGCAAGCACAGATGTTAGATTCGTGCGTGACTCACTGTCTGCCAGGTAAAAGAGCGTGAAAAAGGAGCGCGTTTGGTTGGCAACACCCCCGCCAAAAGAAGATTTGTACGCTGTCTGAGGAGACAGGACAACAGTAGAAGGGAACACTGTTTGAGGGAACAGGCCCAGGTAAACCAGTAAAAGAGAAAAAAGAGAAAAAGCTGTCAGAGGTAACAGGGAATACGAACTTGAAACGCCGTGAAGTAAATCGCGTGTGAAACGACAAGAAGTACAGAATTCACCCACTCGCTCTCCACGAAAAGCACGTACAAGGAAATGGTGTTCTACACGTACCTTTTATACAGGCCCACACGTCCAGCGTCACTTACGCGGCGTGTACGCGCTAGGGCCATTTCCACCAATTACACGCTTTGTCACTTCTGCGTGTAGGGCCATTTCCACCAATCACACGCTTTGTCACTGCCGCGTGTATGCGCTAGGCCCATACCCACCAATTACACGCAATGACACTCTGACGTGCTGTCCAATTACACGCGATGACACTCTGACGTGCAGTCTTTCCACGTGTGCTCTGTCATCACGTGCTGTGTGGGAAACACCCATGCGGGTCACGTCACAGACGCGCTTACGCGCTGAGGGCCTTTGGTCCAATAGAATCGCGTATGCGTGCTGACGCGCTTACGCGCTAAGGGCCTTTCCTCGAATTTCACGCTGACGTGCAGACTTTTCACGTGCCAAATCACTCCGTATCAAGCTGGCCACGCATATGCACACGGAAGACCACACTCCTGCCCAGAAGGCCGAACTACAGCCCCCCAGAGCCCCGAGCACGCTCCCACCTGCCATCTGCTGCTGCCTGACTGCCTGCTGCCCACGTGCACTGCCATTTGCTGCCTGCACATCAGCCAGGGGTGCTGTTGCTGTGACCACCCCTGCTGGAACCGAAGACTCCCGACTGGGATTCCATCACTCCACAGCCCAGCCCCAGGACCCAGTTGCCCACCCACTCCTGCCTCTGGGGTTGTCATGTCGGGGCAAACACCATCTGTGACCACTGACAACCCCCGGCCAGAGAGGCAGAGGGGCACCAGCTTCAGTGCCACCGAAGTTGGTGTCCTGGTGGAGCAAGTCCTGGGGCAGTATGATGCCCTTTTCGGAAGTTCCCGCGCCGACAAGGAAGGACGGACTCGGATCTGGACTGACATCGTGACTGCCATCAACGCGGAGGGGGTGGCAGTCCGGGACTTACAACATGTCAGGAAGCGCTGGGAGGACTTCAGGTCCAGGACCCTGAACAAGGCCTGGCGCCTCTTGAAGGCAGCGGATGCCAAGGGGCGCCGAGGCCACTTGTCGGAAGAACAGATGAGGGTCCTGGAACGCATATCCCCAGCGCTCCACGTCCAGGTCCTGGAGAAGCAGACCCGTCTGGAGTCGAGCGGTGAGTGTACATGCCTCCTGATTGTGAGCAGTGCGTGTGGTGATTATTCGGTAGTGTGCAGGTTGCACATCTGTTTGTATGGGGTCGAGTATTGGTGGGGGTGTACAGGGCCGTGGGGCTGACACATGCGAGGGCTGTAATGTGTGAGACATGGATGGTGCTTGTGTGTGTAGGCTTGCATGCCAAATGCAGTTGTGCGTGCACACATGTTTGGATGAATGTGTATGTAAGTAGACATGTCCCTGATGTCACGCATGTATGTTGTTTTCGGCTGCATGTATGAGCACTGTGTACATGTGCATGTGTGTGTATTTGGCAAGGGTGCAACAGGGATGCAACATGAATGCATGTGACAGCGGTATGTGGAAGCCTGATTGGCAGATGTGACATGGATGCCCGTCTGAACAGTGCGACACTTGGCAGAGGTGTACACATGCATGCAAGTGTGGTGGTGTGTGTACATATGTGGTGCACTTCCTGTGTTGCATGTGATGTCTGGCTCTCCTTTGGCTGCTCATGCAGTTGTATGTGTAGGGATGGTGGTGGCAGTTGCGATATGGCTGTGGTATGGCTCATGTGTGCGAGTTGCAATGACATGTGTGTTGGGGATTGTGATGACATGTCTGAGGTTTGCCAATGCCACTCATGTGCAACTGTCATGTGTGTATGTGTCCATTGTACAGTGCCCTGATGCCTGTGTTTTGTTTCTCCCTGTCTGCAGCGTCAACTGATGAAGAGGGCGGAGAAGGTGCTGTGGAGCACAGCGGCGGGGATCCGACCGCCAGCCGGAGACGCAAGGCCCGGCTCCCCTCCCGTGTTGTCATCTCGTCGGGGAGTGAGGAGTCCGGTGCCGCGTCCCAGGCCACAGCTGCCGGGAGGAGGTCCAAGAGGCGGAGGTTGGAGTTGGACTCCTCGGCAGCAGAAGGGGCAGCTGGGACCCCACAGGGCCCAACAGGGGAAGATGGCACGGAGTCATCCAGGTTGGTGGGGGGTTTGGTGGAGGAGGAGGCCGTGCAAGCACCAGAGACGAGGTCTGGAGGTGGGGATCCCACTGGTGCTAGTGGTGCATTGCAGGACCAGGGACAGGAGGCAGCACAGGCCACCGCGGAGGTGCCTGTGTGCAATCCTGTCCCCGATCCGGTCCCTGCATCATCTTGCACCAGCAGGGATGCCTACGTCCAGACCCGTTTTCAGGCAGGGGATGAGCTGACGTCAACTGGCCTTCCTCTGCCTGCGGACGTGGCTATCCAGGTCCGGGTTGAGCCTGTCCTTGCTGGTGTGGCGTTGCGTCAACGGGCCATGCGAGGTGACCTGCAGTCTTTTCATGGAGAGACTGCACGTCATCTCGAATGGCTCGTTGACCACGTCAGCCTGCTGGGACAGGTCACCCAGACCGGATTCCTCCGTCTGATGGGGCTTGCTCCGACCCCCTCCTCAACTGGACCCCCTACGCGCCAGTCATCCTCTGTGCCATCTTCCCACCCATCAGTCACCTGGGTACCCTGTGGAGCTGCCTCTGACGGTGCGGCCAGGCTGGTGGAGGAGGCATCCCTGCCACAGTCGGGAGTCGGAGGTCCAGCAGGGGTGGCCACATCAACAACTGCACCCCAGCCGGCGGAGGATGTGCAGGCAGCAGGAGGCAGTGCACGGGCAGAGGCAGAGCAGCAGCAGCAACATGGTGGGAGCCATGAAGGCTCGGGGCCTTCGACATCGGAGGGGCAGGCATCGGCCAGAGGGCAGGAGGGCCCAGGACAGACAGTGTCTTCCGTGTGGCAGCGGTTGGGCCACGCCATAGGTGCGGAGCGGCGGCGGGCGGAAGAGGCGTGGCTCACAATGGTCAGGGCGGAGAACTCCATGCGGAGGGCCCTGAGGCGGGCCGAGTGCCTCAAGGCAATCCGCAGGGGGTTGGAGGAGGACACGGCGTCGTCCCTGCGGACCCTCGGGGCCATGGAACTGGACCGCCTCCGGGACATCGAACAGGAGTTCGATGATGCCCTGGCCCGGAAAACCATGGAGTGAGCCGCTGGACTTGCCCGCCGCCTTTGTATATAGTTCTTTAGTTTTAGGTTTCCTTTGTTTCTTATTATGATTTGGAGTCGACGGACACTGCTCCACTTTTTGTATATAGTTGCATTTTAGTTAGGTTTTTTTGTAGGTTTCCTTTGTTCAGTT
This sequence comes from Ambystoma mexicanum, assembly GCF_040938575.1. Taxonomy (NCBI): domain Eukaryota; kingdom Metazoa; phylum Chordata; class Amphibia; order Caudata; family Ambystomatidae; genus Ambystoma; species Ambystoma mexicanum. Next base: position 1,567,375,883 of record NC_090937.1, on the reverse strand, counting down.
GGGCTCATGGACCCTTGGAAGTTTTTTACATAGTTCTTGATTGGATAGATATTTTTTTACATTTGACTTTGGACGACATTTTTTTGGATTCTGATTTGCTGTTTTTTTTTTTATACGGACATGCAGCTTATTTTTTCTCATTCCCATTGTAGTTAGTTTCATTTCTTTAGCATTCTTTATTTTTTTCAATACAATTTTGTTTTCATACTTCACTGTGTGGTATCATCTCATTGGTTTCATGCATGTTATGTTGGGTGTTTTCCCATTCAATTGCAACCATTGTGTGTGACGGACATGGGTTCATTAGCTTCATGAACATTGGGGGGGTAACATGTAATTTCCATTTCCATGTGGGTGAATGGGTTACTTGGTAGGGCTTTTTGGCTGTGGAGGCTGACCATAACGCACATGATTGGGGATTGTGAGGACCTGGTGGGGGCTGCCCATGGTGGCTGGGGGGTGGGGGTGGTGGGAGACATGAGTGGGGGCCTGGTGGAGGGTGCCCCTGCACTGCTGGGGGGTGGGGGTGCAGGGGGACATGAGTGGGGGCCTGGTGGAGGGTCCCCCTGCACTGCTGGGGGGTGGGGGTGGGTGGAGACATGGGTGGGGGCCTGGTGGAGGCTGCCCCTGCACTGCTGGGGGGTGGGGTTGGTGGGAGACATGAGTGGGGGCCTGGTGGGGGCTGCCCATGGTGGCTGGGGGGTGGGGTGGTGTGAGACATGAGTGGGGGCCTGGTGGAGGGTGCCCCTGCACTGCTGGGGGGTGGGGGTGGTGGGAGACATGGGTGGGGGCCTGGTGGAGGCTGCCCCTGCACTGCTGGGGGGTGGGGGTGGTGGTAGACATGAGTGGGGGCCTGGTGGAGGGTGCCCCTGGATGCTGGGGGGTGGGGGTGCAGGGGGACATGAGTGGGGGCCTGGTGGAGGGTGCCCCTGGTGGCTGGGGGGTGGGGGTGGTGGGAGACATGGGTGGGGGCCTGGTGGAGGGTGCCCATGCACTGCTGGGGGGTGGGGGTGGTGGGAGACATGGGTGGGGGCCTGGTGGAGGGTGCCCCTGGATGCTGGGGGGTGGGGGTGCAGGGGGACATGCGTGGGGGCCTGGTGGAGGGTGCCCCTGGTGGCTGGGGGGTGGGGGTGGGGGAGACATGAGTGGGGGCCTGGTGGAGGGTGCCCCTGGTGGCTGGGGGTGGGGGTGGTGGGAGACATGAGTGGGGGCCTGGTGGGGGCTGCCCATGGTGGCAGGGGGGTGGGGGTGGTGGGAGACATGGGTGGGGGCCTGGTGGAGGGTGCCCCTGCACTGCTGGGGGGTGGGGGTGGTGGGAGACATGGGTGGGGGCCTGGTGGAGGGTGCCCCTGGATGCTGGGGGGTGGAGGTGCAGGGGGACATGAGTGGGGGCCTGGTGGAGGGTGCCCCTGGTGGCTGGGGGGTGGGGGTGGTGGGAGACATGGGTGGGGGCCTGGTGGAGGCTGCCCCTGCACTGCTGGGGGGTGGGGGTGGTGGGAGACATGGGTGGGGGCCTGGTGGATGCTGCCCCTGCACTGCTGGGGGGTGGGGGTGCAGGGGGACATGCGTGGGGGCCTGGTGGAGGGTGCCCCTGGTGGCTGGGGGGTGGGGGAGACATGAGTGGGGGCCTGGTGGAGGGTGCCCCTGGTGGCTGGGGGGTGGGGGTGGTGGGAGACATGAGTGGGGGCCTGGTGGGGGCTGCCCATGGTGGCAGGGGGGTGGGGGTGGTGGGAGACATGGGTGGGGGCCTGGTGGAGGGTGCCCCTGCACTGGTGAGGGGTGGGGGTGGTGGGAGACATGGTTGGGGGCCTGGTGGAGGGTGCCCCTGGATGCTGAGGTGTGGGGGTGCAGGGGGACATGAGTGGGGGCCTGGTGGAGGGTGTCCCTGGTGGCTGGGGGGTGGGGGTGGTGGGAGACATGGGTGGGGGCCTGGTGGAGGCTGCCCCTGCACTGTTGGGGGGTGGGGGTGGTGGGAGACATGAGTGGGGGCCTGGTGGGGGCTGCCCATGGTGGCAGGGGGCTGGGGGTGGTGGGAGACATGAGTGGGGGCCTGGTGGGGGCTGCCCATGTTGGCTGGGGGGTGGGGGTGGTGGGAGACATGAGTGGGGGCCTGGTGGAGGGTGCCCCTGCACTGCTGGGGGGTGGGGGTGGTGGGAGACATGGGTGGGGGCCTGGTGGAGGGTGCCCCTGGATGCTGGGGGGTGGGGGTGCAGGGGGACATGAGTGGGGGCCTGGTGGAGGGTGCCCCTGGTGGCTGGGGGGTGGGGGTGGTGGGAGACATGGGTGGGGGCCTGGTGGAGGCTGCCCCTGCACTGCGGGGGGGTGGGGGTGGTGGGAGACATGGGTGGGGGCCTGGTGGAGGGTGCCCCTGGATTCTGGGGGGTGGGTGTGCAGGGGGACATGAGTGGGGGCCTGGTGGAGGGTGCCCCTGGAGGCTGGGGGGTGGGGGTGCTGGGTAGACATGGGTGGGGGCCTGGTGGAGGCTGCCCCTGCACTGCTGGGGGGTGGGGGTGGTGGGAGACATGAGTGGGGGCCTGGTGGGGGCTGCCCATGGTGGCAGGGGGGTGGGGGTGGTGGGAGACATGGGTGGGGGCCTCGTGGAGGGTGCCCCTGCACTGCTGGGGGTGGGGGTGGTGGGAGACATGGGTGGGGGCCTGGTGGAGGGTGCCCCTGGATGCTGGGGGTTGTGGGTGCAGGGGGACATGAGTGGGGGCCTGGTGGAGGGTGCCCATGGTGGCTGGAGGGGTGGGGGTGGCTGGGAGACATGAGTGGGGGCCTGGTGGAGGGTGCCCCTGCACTGCTGGGGGGTGGGGGTGGTGGGAGACATGAGTGGGGGCCTGGTGGAGGCTGCCCCTGCACTGCTGGGGGGTGGGGGTGGTGGGAGACATGAGTGGGGGCCTGGTGGAGGGTGCCCTGCACTGCTGGGGGGTGGGGGTGCAGGGGGACATGAGTGGGGGCCTGGTGGAGGGTGCCCCTGCACTGCTGGGGGGTGGGGGTGGTGGGAGACATGGGTGGGGGCCTGGTGGAGGGTGCCCCTGCACTGCTGGGGGGTGGGGGAGGTGGGAGACATGAGTGGGGGCCTGGTGGAGGCTGCCCCTGCACTGCTGGGGGGTGGGGGTGGTGGGAGACATGAGTGGGGGCCTGGTGGGGGCTGCCCATGGTGGCTGGGGGGTGGGGGTGGTGGGAGACATGAGTGGGGGCCTGGTGGAGGGTGCCCCTGCACTGCTGGGGGGTGGGGGTGGTGGGAGACATGGGTGGGGGCCTGGTGGAGGGTGCCCCTGGATGCTGGGGGGTGGGGGTGCAGGGGGACATGAGTGGGGGCCTGGTGGAGGGTGCCCCTGGTGGCTGGGGGGTGGGGGTGGTGGGAGACATGGGTGGGGGCCTGGTGGAGGGTGCCCCTGCACAGCTGGGGGGTGGTGGTGGTGGGAGACATGGGTGGGGGCCTGGTGGAGGGTGCCCCTGGATGCTGGGGGGTGGGGGTGCAGGGGGACATGAGTGGGGGCCTGGTGGAGGGTGCCCCTGGTGGCTGGGGGGTGGGGGTGGTGGTTCGACATGGGTGGGGGCCTGGTGGAGGCTGCCCCTGCACTGCTGGGGGGTGGGTGTGGTGGGAGACATGAGTGGGGGCCTGGTGGAGGGTGCCCCTGCACTGCTGGGGGCTGGGGGTGGTGGTAGACATGAGTGGGGGCCTGGTGGAGGGTGCCCCTGCACTGCTGGGGGGTGGGGGTGGTGGGAGACATGGGTGGGGGCCTGGTGGAGGGTGCCCCTGGATGCTGGGGGGTGGGGGTGCAGGGGGACATGAGTGGGGGCCTGGTGGAGGCTGCCCCTGCACTGCTGGGGGGTGGGGGTGGTGGGAGACATGGGTGGGGGCCTGGTGGAGGCTGCCCCTGCACTGCTGGGGGGTGGGGTTGATAGGGGACATGAGTGGGGGCCTGGTGGGGGCTGGCCATGGTGGCTGGGGGGTGGGGGTGGTGGGAGACATGCATTGTTGATCAGTAGTGCAAGGTGACATGTGGGTTAGCTGGGGGGCATGCCCATGGTGGATGGGCTGCCTGCGGGACATGAGCAGGGGTGCAGGGTAGTCCCCCGTGGTGTGGGCTGCCTGCAGGGGCCGTGGAGGTTGTGGAGCGTACACCTGGGAGGACCCACACGGCCAATTCACGTGTAGTACTCCCCAGAACCCCTGAAATACACATACCCTGCTGAAATGCGTGTGGAACTTCCCGCGCACCCCTGAAATACACGTACCCTGCTGAAATCGCGTGTGGAACTTCCCGCGCACCCCTGGAATACACATACCCTGCTGAAATCGTATGTGGAACTTCCCGCGCACCCCTGAAATACACGTACCCTGCTTGCACTGGGCCAATCGCGTGTGGAACTTCCCGCGCACCCCTGAAATACACGTACCCTGCCGAAATCGCGTGTGGAACTTCCCGCGCACCCATGGAATACACGTACCCTGCTCGCACTGGGCCAATCGCGTGTGGAACTTCCCGCGCACCCCTGAAATACACGTACCCTGCTGAAATTGCGTGTGGAACTTCCCGCGCACCCCTGGAATACACATACCCTGCTAAAATCGTGTGTGGAACTTCCCGCGCACCCCTGAAATACACGTACCCTGCCGAAATCGCGTGTGGAACTTCCCGCGCACCCATGGAATATACGTACCCTGCTCGCACTGGGCCAATCGCGTGTGGAACTTCCCGCGCACCCCTGAAATACACGTACCCTGCCGAAATCGCGTGTGAGACTTCCCGCGCACCCCGGTATACACGCACATGTATTTTTTTTCAGCGGGTGTCCGTGTTTGTGGGTACCCCTTTGCACGTCATTTGTCCTGGAGGGCCACAGTATGGGCCATTCATCATGGCTGTATATAGGTGCTATTTGTTGGCGCACCTTTTGGCGCACATTTCTTCCAGGCGCAGAGACGCTACCGCCTGCTTTCTTGTGGCGGTCGTGTTTGTGCCTGTGCGCTGGTTTGAGCGTGTGCTTTTTTGCCCTATTCTATTCCATGAATACGTGTTGTAGGCAAGCGTGTGTGCGTTCTGCGCACTTGTACCCTGTACTTCCCCCGTGACGCCCACGTTTTGGCAAGTTGTTCCCCATTCCGAGTGTTACGCCCCGTGTTCCGCCTACTTTTGTTGCGTGCGCCGCGCTATGTGCGATTTTCGCTGTGGCCTGTGCGATTTTCGCTGTGACCTGGCGCATGCAGTTAGATGGCCTGTGCGCCAACGTGCGCCGCGCACTTTTTTTATCGCACATCCGATGGTTTTCTCGCGCACGGCCTTCCATGAATCGTTGTGCGCTGCTTTTCGTGCGATTTTTCGCACTTGCACTGCGATTTTCGCTATTCCACTGCGATTCGCACGTTTTTGCCCATTTGCGCCGCACTAATTATTCCATGAATCGGCCTGTGTGTGTCTGCGAGCTGATAACCCAAGTAGCGTATGACCTTTACTTTGGGAATTATGATCTCATTTAGAGACCAATTAAATTTGGCAGTTTTTTTCTTTCCATCTGCTATTACGATGATGTAAGACTTGGTTGGATTAACATGAAGGTTGTTTTCGTAAGCATAAGACTGGAAAGCAATATGTTTGGCCTGGAGACCAAACGGAGTTCGATCCATAAACAGAAGGTCGTCGGCCAATGCCAACCAATTAATTATCAGACTATCCAGCTTCACCGGAAATATCACATCATTTGCCCATGCTGATTCAAGATCTGCTAAATATAGATTGAATAGCACGGCCGCTAGATTGCAGCCCTGCTTCAGGCCTATTTCCGTCTTTATTTTGTCTGTTATGGCGCCCTCCTTAGTTAATCTTATTCGATATGTAGTATCTTGATGCAAGAGTGCTACCATGGCTACAAGGTGTATTGGGAAGCCATAAGCAATCATCTTCTCCCAGAGTACCGCTCGAATGACTGTATCAAATGCAGAGGTCAGGTCCAATGCAGCCATATAAATAGGCCCAGTGTGTTCGTTTTTAGTTTGGGCACATATATGTGCTATGATAAAAGTATTCAGCGAGCACTCCAGATGTTTACAAAAACCCACTTGGAATTTCGGCAGAACATCTTGCTTGGTAATGATTTGTAGGATGGATTCCAACAATAGATAGGTGAAAATCTTTGCTGAGGCATCCATCAACGCGATGGGCCTAGTTGGATCATCCCAGCTCCCTTTTTTGTAAATCGGAATAATATTTGCCAAACACCAAGAGGGGGGAATATGGCCAGACAGATATACACTAGCAAATTTATTCTCTAAGATCTTCGCCCAAAAAATTGGGTCGGCCTTGATCAGACAAGGTGGAATACCGTCAGGGCCTGGTGCACGAGAACTCTTTATCTTCGCAATCGCCCGGATGATGTCATCCATCACCCAGGGCGAAGATCTCAGTATCAAATCTTGATATTTGGGAGCTGTGATGTTGGCAAAACGTAAGGGAAGAGCATACTTGGATTGAACATATGTAACACAAGTCGTGGCAGGCACAGCTGCTTCCTTAAGTGTCACTGCCATTCCAGTTAAAGCTCTCAACGCTGACCATACCTGTCGGGAGTCGTGATTTAAGAGATAGCGAAGAATTCCCTGATTATCCTCTATCATTAGATCATATTTCAAAGCCTTCAGCCTATTACGATACCTTTGGTTGATTTTAGATTTAAAGATGGTATAACTCATAAGAGTATGGTGGACCCAAAGCGCGCATGGCATTACATTTTTCTTTACGTAGGTTTACCACCACAGTATTACATGTATGCCGATGGTTGGGTAATGGGGGTCGCATTTTGGCTGCAAGGGTCAGATTTCTAACATGGATCTGATTCCTACAACTATTTGTCCATTCACTTGTTAGGCAGTCAAATCCGGCTCTTGTCATCGGTAAGGAAATCTTGATATCATCCTTTAGAGAAGTCAACAATTTCTGACATAGTTTAAAGTCCCACCTTAAACTGATGTTGGGACGATCAGGTACAACCAGAGTGAGAGCCTTGTCATATATAAAAGACCTGATGGAAATATTTAGAGTGAGGAGCAAGGCCATGTGATCCCCCAAAAATAGGTCACATATGGCCATTGTATCCACGTTGACCAGGAGTATACTAGAGATAAAAAAATAGTCAATAATTGAGGACATCGCTCCACGAGATCAGGTATAATCAACTAAGTCACCGCTGGGGGGCAGCTGGATGTCCCATGAAAGAAAATAATCTACCCACCTCTTCCCATGAATTATCGAACTGGTGCCCTGGGGTGTGCCGATATACTTTGTCATATTGATACAAGTAGCATTAAAGTCACCACCCACGATTACCAAAATACCAGGATCTTCAGCTATGGCCTCTTCAAGGATCTTATCCAATACGATAAAAAGATCATTCTGTCTAATAATAACTCTGTTCCAGTATATGCAAATTACCAACAACTTGCTCCCAGGAAAACCCGAACACCTCAGTTTAACTGCTAAGACAGAATAATCGGCAAAGACCACTTCAGCAGCGATTCTACTTGCCTTGTCAATTAGAACCGCAAGGCCACCAGAAGGGCGGCGTTGGCAGCCTTTAATGGCCGGCTGGACATAAGTAAAATATCCTGGAACCTCAAAATGTGCCAGGTGCATAGATTCTTGGATTAAAATAAACACAGGGCGAGACTCTGCGTCGAGATGGGAGGTCCATAGCCGAAAAGTAAGCCCCCGACCCTTACTCTATTTGTCTGCCACATGTTTGAAGTCTTTATTCCTGGTCCCCAAATCATTAGGGTTAACACCAGAAAACACTGAAGCAAAAGGTCATAAATTGCCTAAAGAGTTCTTCACTGAATGGGGCCGGGAGATTCACTTCTGACCCACCCAGTTGCATCGCCATCACCGCTGGGGGTTTTTCCAGAAAGGTTCTGGCTTGCTCTTCAGTCATAAAAATATAAGGGGTCAGCCCGGTCAATTTAAAATCATCTTGCTGGGCCCAGATCATCTTCATGATGATGTGTGAGTGATACCCACATATCATCCTGTTATTATTGCTGGAAGATAACCTGACCCAGTCCATATCATCAGATCTGATGGTTCTTAACGCTGGTATTGCCTGGAACACCTTCAGAATAGCAGAACGATTAAGGCTCATTTTTCCATTAGTTGCTTCATTACATTCCCAGCCCATGATGGAAGGCATCTCATGCGAAAGGGGGGGCTCTCCTCCTCTCGAAGTATTTCCCTGGAAGCGTTTACCCCAATGAGTTGTCCACGGCCCTCTAGTGCTATCCGTGGCTCTAGGGGTGGGTTCGAATGCCATGGGACCTGGGCACCCACTTCATCTTCAATTGAAGTGTGTCTAACAGACTCAACTCGTTGCTTCCCAACCGGGTTGCAACAATTTGGCAGCACATTGGGTGAACTTGGCACACCCCCACCCCTCAGTATGTGTGAGGCCTTCTTAATATGTAAGGTGGGATAAAATTTCAACAAGTCCAATTGTGTGAAATTCCGTGTGTCTGATATTCCCTCTCTTAGAACACCTTTTTTATATTCTCCAGGGTGCCCTGTTTCCTATTAGCATTCTTGACACTATTAACATCCTCAGTTCCCTTGCACATAGGTGTCACCTAAGGCTTGTTTGACACTGCAAGGTTCAATAATTCAGGATTTAGCTGATCCAAATCAATTACCTCTTCGTCAATGATAGGCGAAATTAAGGGTTTCCTAGGGTCAATGGGCAGCGGATTTGCTTTCAAAGTCTTTTTTTCATTTTTTTGGTGGCAGCACTGAGATTCTTCGCTTGGTGGAATTTTCTTTTTTGAACTCTGGCTGCCATTTCTCTCTGTTTTCTAGTCATGGTAGCCACACTGGGTGCCTGGCCTCCAATAGTTGTAATAACTAAGGACAAGGGACCTCCATTTTGGTGGAGTTCATTGTCAAGATCTATTAGATTCGTGAGATCAGAGGGACTGTTGGTAGGTGCTGGATCGCCCACAAAGGTCTCCACCTCCACAGTCACCCCATCTCCCAAAACCAGATCGACGACATCAGCTGTATGAATGCTAACCTTAGAACTCTTAATAAACTGCTGTATGGCCAAGGCATTAGCAGTCACCGCCTTCATCAACTGATGCACTAAAGGATCTGTCATTACTTCACCATTTATTTTAGGGACAGCCGCCATAGCAGCAAAGGACATTTGCCCCGCCCCAACCATCCTAGGGTCAGCTGGTGTTTGTGTGACCTGATGAACTTTTTGAACAGTTGATTTCTCTATTTTCAAATCCAACAGAGCTGTCTCCGTTGCCTGATTGGAAAGGGTTTGGGTGGTTTGATTTGCAATAAGAGGTTTCGATTTAATTTTTCCACTAGTCAGGACAGCAACTGCATCGCATGCAAACAAGAAACCTTCAATCTTACTGATTTTTGAGAGCACTTCCACCAGAGCACTTTTTAGAATACCTTTTTCACAGTGGGTTTGTTCATGTCCCTTGTCCAACAGATTTAACAGTCTAGTCATTACTGGAAAATCACTGGCCATGGTCTCATTTTCGGCACTGTGTTGGTCACTTGGTTTGCCCATTTCAAAGTGCCTGGCCCCCGGATTATGGGATAGCGAGAACATTGCTATCTTTTGGTCAGACAAGGACAAGGCCCCCAACTGAGCATGGTTGGTTTTTGTATCAGTCGGCGAACTCGATTTAACATTGCCAAAATCTTTAACCGGGTGGTGGATTTTATTGGGAATGAAAGAGGTCCCTCTCCCTGTTGACAGTTTGCCCTCCACAATATGGTTAAATATATGAACATCCTCCATACCATATCTAGATTGAGTTACTGGGGTAGAGGGGCCCAATGAAAACCTAATTCGTTTACCCAATACTGCCTCTATTCCCGGAGCTATCATGGAAACATCAGAGAACTTAGGCCTGGTTAAAATACCGCCTAGCATTGCAGGTGGACTAGCCTCCTCACCTAGTTGCTGTATAAACGGAGGGAGGGGTAGACCCCCCATCTCATCACTTTTATTCATTTCTTCCATCTTAAAAATGGCAGTACTAGCCGGAACCTCCATAGAACCCTCAGAACCCACCCCCTTCAAAGGACAGGCTAAGGGCACACTTCCCGGCAACACACTGCCATTCAAGATTCGAGAGGATGGGGAACAAGCACCCCCTCACATGTAGACCTCCCAGCCATTGGCAACCCCAGGCTCAAACTAACAGAGAGGGAAGCCCCCTCAGAACCATCAAGATTAATTCCTACTGGGGGTTTGCATGATTCCAACGGAGAACCACAGAGTTTGCGTCCACTACGCAGACCGTTAACCATGCCTAAAATGGTCTACCTATCCTCCCCACCACTGTTGAGTAGAGGTTTCTTTTCTACCTGCAGGGGAGCGTCCTAACTTCCGTAAAAGCAAGTAGACACAATCAATTATTCTCCTGTAAAAGATATAACGTTACGGGAGACCAAAGACCCCTAGCCCCTTGCCTCTGCGCCGAACAGCCAAACAGCTACTTTCGATGCTACTTCGGATGCACGCACGCGATCCGCGCACACCTTAGGTTAAGTAGCTTGTGACGCTGCACGGGGGCAGGCTGGGGGCGGCGCTAAGAGGCAGAGCTATAAAGAAAAGGAAAAAAGAAAGAACGTTCTAGATGTTGTATACGTCACGGGACACAATACAGCCAACGTCAGCCAACGTCAGTAAGAGCGGCCACAGTTCCAACAGTTCCAACAAAGAGAGCCCAAAGTTCCCTGTAAGAGGCTCACAGTCTAATGACTAATATATAGTCACTCTTGCGTTATATGCACTTCACCACTTCTTCACTTTCGCTGGTACGTGTTACGCAGTACCAAGGGTTTCCTCTTACCGATGGCACGCTTAGGTAAACAGTCCGTAGGGGTCCAACAGGCAGGCACTCCAACAGCCGGTGCAGCCAAACAGCTACTTTCGATGCTACTTCGGATGCGTGTGCGCGATGCGTGCGCACATTCGGTTAAGTAGCTTGTGACGCTGCACGTGGGCAGGCTGGGGGCGGAGCTAAGAGGCGGAGCGATGGCACGCTTAGGTAAACAGTCCGTAGGGGTCCAACAGGCAGGCACTCCAACAGCCGGTGCAGCCAAACAGCTACTTTCGATTGCTACTTCGGATGCTACTTCGGATGGTTAACTGTGTTTTCAACTGCCACTGAGCAGAGTGAACTTTGAGCCTATGTTAACATTAAGGCTGCTGAGAGCAGGATGTTTGTTCAGTGCAAAGAGACTTTGTAATCAAGATGAACTGCCATTCAAAGTATTATTTGTGTCTACAAGCCTCATCTTCATTCAAACAATGGAACACAATGCAAAGCAACTAAAGTCATGTGCTTTGGGAGAAACCCTTTGTGCTCATCTCTTGGACCTAGACTTAACCTAAAGCTCAAGAACAAGGAAGAGTCTACATGGCTAAGAAAAGCAAAGTTTGTCATCATTGTATTTCATGTGTAAAGGATTGTGTCTTAAACCTGGAAACAACAATGCTGTATTTGCTATGTGAACTGGGCATGAACTCTAGCAACTGTGTAACTTGAAGAGGGGCTGGACAATGTAACCGGGCTTGGGGAAGAAAGTATAAATACTGTGAATTTTGTAATGTCCAGTACTCTCTCTCCTCACAGTGTCTGCTGGTACGCACTGCGAGGCGCTTGAGAGCCAGATAGCAATATGCTTTCATATTTGTATCTGTACAGAATAAAAGTTATACTTATAACTTTGACTTTATGACTGGCAGATTTCATCTTTGGTGGTACTAAGCCTCGATATTCCTTGCTGATCTATCAGCTGCATGGTAATCCCTTGAGAGTTGAATACGCCATTTTCTTTCAGCTTGCCTAAGCTTAAGACTGGTACTTTTGAGCTCTTGTGAGAACCAGGGAGCCATATGATGGTTTTCAGGGTGGACAGATTTCGCTGGGGAAATACTATCAGCCACCAAAGAGAAGGCTTTATATAAGAAGGAAAGATCAACAGATGATGTGTTCTGGCATTTTCCAGTGATAAGGGATTGCAGACTAGAATGGTCTACCAAGTGCCAAGTTCATCTTAAAATGGCAGTAGGCCTACTTTTTGGACAGAGAACCGGACACAGTACATGAAAAGGGACAGCCAAGTGGTCAGACCACAGAAGAGGTTTAACTGGGGCCATGTTGATAGTAGATTGAGCAGCAAAAATCAAATCCAGACTAACCCTGCCTATAAGTAGGCTCACGAACTAACTGAAACAGACCCAGGTCAGTCAGAGAATTGAAAAACCTGGATAATGGTGGGTGGTGGGGGCTGAGGAGTATTGAACCTAAGATTACAGACCCCTAGTATTATCAGATTCGGATAGATCAAGAGCGAGAGCGGAGTGAGGCGTGAGTGTTTTGCTATGTTGTTCCCCTGCTAACAGCGTTAGAAACAGTCTGTTTTCAGCCCTTTTGGACCTGCTTCAGGTGTGCCTGGAGGTGTGCCTTCATATACCCAGCCTCTTTCTCGAGCGGAGCGAGAGCGGAGTGAGGCGCAAGTGTTTTGCCATGTTGTTCCCCTGCTCACAGCGTTAGAAACAGTCTGTTTGCAGCCCTTTTGGACCTGCTGGAGGTGTGCCTTCATACACCCAGGCTCGCTCTCGAGCGGAGCAAGAGTGGAGTGAGGCGCAAGTGTTTTGCCGTGTTGTTCCCCTGCTCACAGCATTAGAAACAGCCTGTTTTCAGCTCTTTTGGACCTGCTTGAGGTGTGCCTTCATATACCCAGCCTCTCTCTCTCTAGCGGGGCAAGAGCGGAGTGAGGCGCAAGTGTTTTGCGTGTTGTTCCCCTGCTCACAGCGTTAGAAACAGTCTGTTTACAGCCCTTTTGGACCTCCTCGAGGTGTTCTGTTATGTTTTAACCTATCCTGGGTCTGTGGCCATTCCCTATGTATGTGTTAGTTTGAGTCTGGAACGTTTGGTGTGGTGTATTCCATTTAGAATGTTGTGGTGTATTCCATTTAAAATGTTGTGGTGTGAATGCCAAGGTTCTCTCTCTGTCAGTTGGAAACTGAGCTGGACAAAGGGAGGACCGGTGGATGTTTCTCTCCCTCATGTACTTGTCCTATTTGCAACCTTATTTACCTGTTGTATATTCCGAACCCACTAAATTCAAGTAACACAACAAAGGCGCCTGTGTCATCATTCCAAGACTACAAACCTTTATTTTAACATGTGCCTTCATATACCCAGCCTTTTTCTCGAGCGGAACGAGGCACAAGAGTTTTGCCGTGTTTGGTGGGGTCTAGTGGGCGAGACCCGATACACGAAGAAATAGCACTTTACTTGTCGGACTGACGGAACCCTGAGCTTCCATTGGGATGACAGTTGCTATAACTCCCCGAGAGTGTGCCAACACCCGTGACTATGGAGAAAGAGGAGCTGTCCCCCTGCGAAGCCTGAGCACTGTTCAGTACTCGTAGCCAAGCCTTCCATCTCCTGCAACAACAAAATCGAGATAAAGGTGGTGGTGGTGTGATCGGATGTGCTAAGGCAAATGATTTACACACTTGTTGAGTGAAACAGAGAGAGCGAACGCTATTTACGAGACTGAGGGCTCTTCCCCGCTCAGTGCTCTTTGTAACAATATAAATGCCGCTCTGCGAACGGCTTCTACTGCTAGATGCCCCCGCCCCACCCAGCAATGCATAGTAAGAATCCCAGACACTATCACAAGTGCTAATTTAAACACAATGAATGAGCCCAGTCAATAGGAACGTGCTGCCCATACGACAGCCGCGTCTGGGAAAATAGTGTTCAGCGCCACGGCGGTGGCCCCTGGAAATTCTAATGAAAAGAATTGGGAATTAAACAAATACGACAAACTCCCCCACTGTAATGAAGGTGACTTTCCCGCCCTTGGTGCGACTGAGGAGCAGCAATTAAACTGCTTGTCCGATGTATTTTTTGCGGGCGACGAGCTTAATGGGGCAACTCCAATAAAAAACAATAGGGATGGTGAGATGTTGGATCCTTCCGTGCTGCCTTCCAGTAGGAACTTTTCACCTAGCCAGAGCAGTGACAAACGCTTCCCCCGATTGTGGATTTTTCCAACAACACTAGAGGAAAAGAAAATGAGATGCCGGTGAAACCCAGAAGCAAATAAATGTGTGATACCAAATCAATAAAAATGGCATTTCTGCGCGAAAACACCCGCCCTAAGTGATAAGATTAAGGGTTTACTATCTTTGTCGGGGGATGACTGGGGTAATGTATCAGATTTAGATCTGATTGCTGCATCTACAGAAATGATTCCCCTTCAAGAAGTGCAATTGGAAAAAACAAATATGCCATCTAGAAATGCACAATGTGCTATAGATCAGACAGAAAATGGGATGAAAGGAAATAAAGGGCCCACTGTCTCTGAGGTTGTTGAGGTGACTGTGGTGACAACGACCAGACCCCACCCCCTAAACAAGACCGATTTAGCACTGTATGAAAATAAAAATAAAAAAGATCTGAACATAAACATGGCGAGCCTCCGGAACGTGGCTGCTTTGGATGACTCAAGTAAAAAAAGTCAACATAAAACACAGCTGATGCCCTTAGATATAAATCGGTTACCAATCCCGTCAATCGACTTGCTGATCCTAGTGAGAAGAGAAAAAGATCTTTGGAGTAAATGGATGATGAAAGCCCATCTGACATTAGAGAACCTCTAACAAAATGACATTTACTACCGAGGACGGGTATAATATGCAGCCATTCTTCACACAGTTCGAGGAATGTCACTGCCAAACCAATCCATTAGTAGGTCAGAATAAAGACAGAAACTTTCCAATAAGTCCCACTACTCCATGTGATGAGTCAGAATGTGACGGGAGGGATGTACTGAAAACCCAAGAGATAAAAGAACGGAGTAGAAATCTTATGAGATCAAACATTCAACACGGATCTTCAAATATCCATCTGAAAGAGCAACAGGGCCCAAGTTTGGACTGGGATTGGCAATGTGCTCATCTGCAGACCACAATAGGTTCAATAGTATCAATCACCTTAGCTCCTTTTTAAAAACTGTATGTAAATCTAAACGAGAATTACAAAAATCAGGCTACTCTGCTGGCCTTAATGCACTCGAAATTGGTGTTTATTGAGTCGTACATAGAAGCGATGAGAGAGAAGAACCAGAGAAAAGGAATCAGAAGGAGTGATATTAAAAACGCTTACAGATCTCATAGAGGATGCGAGAGAAGACAAAAGATCTTTCCTCGATTGCTTCAGAGATACAATCAACCTGATAAAGAAGGAAGACGATGGGAGCCTGTCCCAGAATTATGTACAGGAGGGTGGAGCGACCTCTGAACGGGCCCATGAGATTCAGAGCTCGCCCTCCAGTACCTTAAGTCGAGATGCACCTTGAGGAAGATGGAGTGCAGGATTCTCTTACTCCAATACCAATCAATAAGGACAACTCAATGGTTTGGCAAAGGGAAGTCTGTTTAATGACAAGTACAAAAAACAGGGAAACAAATGGAATTCATCAGTGCTGCGATCGCCTGTCTCGCTTCAACTTCCCATTCTTCATTCAAACAGCAATAGTTATAGTACATTCTCGTCATCATTGGTCTCAAAACTGTAGCTTTTTATCAGGAGAAGTTATGGCACCCTTTGGGTTTGGATGACATCAGACGTGGGTACCTCTTTGTGCTTGGCTGGTCACGTGTCCATACACCATGAATCCGCTTAATTTTCCCTCTATTTGCGGATTTGATTCTCCCTTTGGCCTTGCCACCTACCTGGGCCTTCTTATCTCGACCTTCACGGGGCAGGCTGCTATTCTCTTAAGTTTCGTTCCCTCACAGTTTCCGCTCTCCTCCCTTCTTGGAGTTGACCCTGAATTCAAATGCATGAGCTTCTTCTTACTGAGGTTCGATTCCGCTCTTTCGTCTGGCTTTGAGTTAGTTTATGAATCCTGGCCTGTTTGTCCTTCTATCATCCTGGGCTTAATTCTGCTTTTCTAAAATGGAGTTGCATTTGTATAATGTGCTTCTCGAGGTAGATTTATGGTTGGCGCTTGCTGCTCTATCCTCCTACTAAGCATTGCAAGCAGTATCGTTTCCTTAGCTTCTTGCGTTCTAAGCCTATTTACAGGCATTTAGCCAGTTGCATATTTCAATCCTGGTTGCGTCTCTTTATATTTCAATACCGTCTCTTCTTCTATGTTCATTTACGTCATTATTCGTAACATTTCATCTTTGTGACACTTCTTTTGATCAGCGTTTTGTTTGTCTGTGCGTCTGTCCGGGCCCTTGTGTTGTTCACCATCTACCTTCGATTACGGCCCTT
This sequence comes from Ambystoma mexicanum, assembly GCF_040938575.1. Taxonomy (NCBI): domain Eukaryota; kingdom Metazoa; phylum Chordata; class Amphibia; order Caudata; family Ambystomatidae; genus Ambystoma; species Ambystoma mexicanum. The sequence continues at coordinate 1,567,359,559 of NC_090937.1, read as the reverse complement.
TGGGTCTCTTCGGGGACAGTTTGTAAACAGCCTTCGCCTCGTGTCAGCTGCTGGTATGGTTGTCTCAGTGGATACTGCATCGACCACGGCTGTCTCGTTAATGGCACTTCTACTGGCATTACTCTTCTGATGGGCACTGGGCCGAGCCCTAGTGCAGCTCTCTGCTGGTTTATTTGCTCATCATACGTCACGTATTCTTGCGTGTACGTTCCTGGTAGGTCAAAATGGGTGGCTGCAGTGCAAGCCATATCTGGGACCTCCTCTACAATTACACCACGAGAGAAAAAAAAGATCTGAACCTCCAAATTGCTGGAGTCCTTCAATCCATCCATGCTGAGAAGAATCAAAAGCAGCAGAAACGATTACAGCTGGACGAAGACTGGCAACAACCTTCTTGTAGTGGCCTGAGAAACCTAGATTCCACAACTACACAAATCCAAGTGAAAGCAAGTTCCCCCCCCAAATCGATCTCAGGTGAGCCGGTGAAGCGATCCTGAAAGTCAAAATGTGACAAAAAATATCCCCACCTTAAATGGACAAAAAAGTGACCAAGAGAGCCATGTATCCTTTTTGATCTTCAACAAAGATGGGCATGAACTGCAAAAACAACCACGGAAAGCCAGCGAAATAAGAGACAATGTCCATAAAGAAACCGAAAAATAGATCATTGGATAAAAGCCAAGGAAGAGGTGGAGCTAGAAATGTCATTAGTAATATGAGAACAGTAACAACTGCAGCCCACCTCACTACATCTTCCATTGATCTTCCAAAACCAACGGACAAAGATGAGACTTATCTCAAAGCTTCTTGAAAAATAACAATAAGTGAAGCCAGTTTGGAAGAAGAAGAGCTTATCGCTCTAGATTTCTCAGAGGAAGATCGGATGTAGATGTCCACCTATGAGGACGAAGATGCTGATAAAACGCAGGAGTCAATAGTATGTTGCTCAGAAACATCAGTAAATAAAAATAGAACAGTTGACATAGAAGATGTCACATTTGAGAGTCTGGAGGATAAGATGGAAAAAATAAATCAGAAGCGAGTCCCTGTTGAGATCTTCACTCAAGATCCAAAAATGTAAGACTACTTCTAAACCCTGGAGGATAAGCGAGAAAAATTACATTTGAAGAGAACCCCTGTTACAACTTATTCACAAGTTCTGAAGAAAAGGACAGCACACTCGCAAAAGAAAGATCTATTAGCACAAAGGGAAGCGAATAAACCTATTTAAGGAGCCAGCTATCGTGTCTCTGAAAAAAGATGCCTGATACACATCAGCACCAAACTCCACAAGGAACCAAACCATTGTGTAAAATCTTCCTGGAAAGAGTGCTAAAAGCCAATGATGGCCTCATTCTAAACAGAAAAAACATTATGAATCTTTTGGATAATATTCCTCTTTTGAGAGTGTTAAAATTGGAAGATATTCGTGGCCTTCCCATCAGAGAAAGAGGATGATAGAGTACTTCTACATATGAAATCCAGAGCTCTGACAGCATTAATGAGGAAAGCAAATGTTGTACTGAGATCCTTCGGTTTTGATATTAGAGTGTTTACGTCTTTTGTAAATGATACTGCTAAGCCTGAAGATCTAAAGTACAATGCTAAAAATGAACATCCAAAAAAAGAGGTCGCTGTGGAGAAAAATCAGTCAATAAAACCTGCTAGGGATGTGCCCTTCTACCTTAAAAGACCGAAAGAGTTGAAGATTACCATAAAGGGTCCATCCAATAAGAGTGAACGGGATGTAACACCCAAAGGAAAGAACCTAATCACAAAGATCCCAAAAGAGGCCTCTTGGAATCGGCTAGCCAGATCTTTAGCAGATCCAAGTAACCACAAGAGTGTGGAGGAGTCGTCGCTCAATGGATTCCAGATAGGATCTTGGAACACAAGGGGTTTTGCACATCTGCTCTGCGCTATAGATGTAAGTTTGTCTAAAGTTGATATCTTGTGCTTCCAAGAATCATGGTTGCAATTAAGGGCGTAAAAGGAAGACCAAGTTCTGGCTTATTAAATATGGTAAAACAAATACTTGTTAGGAAGAGTAATTAAAGTAATACATCATAGTCCATTAATCCAGATCCTCCTAATTAAACTGGTGGAGAAGTTCTCCCTGAAAGATGGAATAATGGCACTATGTAACGTCTACTGGAAATCCAATAGCAGAACTGCAGATGGTTTTGTGACAACAATACTGAAATGGATCAATGAACTTCGAATTCAACTAACCGATCCATGGATTGTATTATGTGGAGATTTGAACATAGAATGTCTATTGTCGTTAGGGAAAGTAATTCAGAAAAAAGAGAAGATGCTTCAAAAAACAAAAATGTCCAGAAATCTGGTGTGGCTGGACGAGTCTGAGGTGAGAGATATGCATATGTTAAATGGCCACATAAAAGGTGACCAAGAAGGAGCAAAAACTTGGCATTCAGCCATTTCAAGTGCAACTTTAGACTATTTCTTTGTCTCTGGAAATTTCTTGCCAAAAGCATTAACCTTGAAGATCCTCCACTCGTCGAAAAGTGATCACAATCCTATTATTCTCACTTGCTTGAGACCAAACGGAATGGAGAGAAAAGCAAAAAAAGATTGCCTTTAGAGGCATACAGTGAGACTAGTGCCTGGGTGCCATAGATTGCGAATTAATGAACAAATAATTCCTACTTTGGCTAGACATCTAAACGGATGGACTGAGAACTCGCCAGTATTCTTGGACTATGAACCTTGTTTGGCCTTAGTCAAAGAAACATCAAGTCATCTGGGAAAACCATTATTTAAGACTAAACATGTCTTTAATAATACAATTGCAGAATGGAAACACAGATTACATCAAGCTCTCAAAGAAACAAAATGCTTTACTGGACCGGCAAGATCACTTGAGAGAAAGCGCCTGAAGTTGGATTATCGCAATTGGGTTAAACCCCAAAGATCTATGCCTTTGTGATTGCTTTCTGAGATTTTGTCTCAACATACTACATACAAGATCCAATTTAGCTCAATATGGAAACAGAGAGGCTGACACATCCTGCCGATTTTGCAATCTATAAGATGAAACTTTAAAGCATCTGATCCGGTTCTGCCCTGAATTAAGAACTGAATGAACTTTGCTCCTCTATGAGAAGCTTAAAAAGGTTGAAAGCACAGATGCTGATGTGTGGTGGGACAGCCTGTATGGAGGATCCATCCCCGTACTGATCAGATGCTTAGTGGGTTTCTTGGAGCGAATTCTCCAAAGACAGCCCAAAGTTTAAATAGGTATGGGCGGGCTTCGGTTTGGTTGCTCTTGAATCCTGACTTTGTGTATGGACTCTTGAGGCCTTTGGTAGTTGGAGATGAGTTATTATTTAAATGAGCTTTGCAAATTGGAAAAGGAACTATTGAAATAATCTGTTTCAGCATATGTCAGTGTAAAACAAAAGTTTTATGTATTAAAGCTGAATGTTTATTAATAAAAAATAATAGATCAACTGGAGTGAGACCCCTAGTTCCAGAAATGGGCTAAGAAATGTTGCGTAAGGCCCAGGTGGACGATAAACAATCAGCATTTGAACAGAGTACATGGGTGAGATAGTAATGCGTATCAGCATGGCCTCCATCTTCACGTTATGCGTAAGTGGAAGCATCGAACAGGTCAGGGATGATTTAAACACAATAGCCACTCCACCCCCCGGGGTGGCAGCTACTCGACAAAGTGGAGAATATTATATCGATCTGGAAGTGCATATATAATAGCAGTAGGTGAGCTGACAGTCAGCCAGGTCTCTGTTAGACAGACCAGAACAAGGGCAGAAGTTGATAGAAAGTCATGAAAATAAGAAGCATGAGCAAAAAGAGACCTTGTATTGATTAAAAAAAGAGTAAAGCAATGTCCTGCAGGCCAGAGAAAAGGTATTACCTACTTCAAGTTGCATTCTAACTACTGTTAAAGGAATTGTGCACTGGTATTGTCCCGAGCATTCGGGCATGTGGTTTTAAGCAGACTGTCATTGATCGTAAAAACATTTCCTAGGCACCTTACATTAGTTTTCTGCACTTTTACACATGCAAAATCAACGATGGGGGCGCAGCCATCTTGTGCTAATCTTATCAGTGGGTCGATCGCCCTTAGTTCAAGTGACCTTGCGGCACTTAATCATATCACTTGCCCCTGAAGCTGAAATCACTAGACGCGCACGGCCCATTTCACAACGCGCATGCACGTCTCGTGTCAACGTTCTCTGTGCGCCAGCTAATGACGTGTTTCCATGGAAATGGCAGGACGCCTCTTTCCTCAATAAGTATAAACAGACCGTTTCTTATCAGACAACATCAGAGTTGCTTTGCAATCGTTTCACTGTTTATTTTTTGTATAGCCTGTGACTCATTACTGCTGTGTTCAGCTATCTTAGTTGCACGGAGCCCCTCTGAACAGACACTTATACTAGTATTACTATTGATTTCAATGTTGTTGTATAATGGCAACAATACAGCCCTACCAGTACGAGCCAGAGTATTCCGAGGCAGAATTACTTCATAGAGAAAGATGCGGAAACGATGGGGCATCAGACGACAGTTGGGAAGAGGAATCAATGGATCCTGAGCCTAGTCGCATGGAAGACGTTTCCACATAATGTACCTGCAATCGGTGCAAGGTCATGCCATCTGAGGAGGAGAACTGCTGCTGCTGAGAAAACTCTGAATGCTTGTCCTACATATCGGAGGAAGACCCACTGCCGCTATGCGTTACCGAGCTGCATGAATTCAGAGTAGCCTGCCTCACAAGGTCCGTGTTAAGGATTATGATGGTGCTTATGCACGAACTTCACGCAACAGTTCGTCCTCGCAATCCAAGTAATGAGTGAGTGTACTCCAGGTGTGATATCTTTTTGACCACTGAGACTAATAATATTTCATGTTTGTCTCCTATATTTTCGTAACTTTGATCTATCACTGCCAAATGAATGTAGCCTGACAATTGGAAACATTTCTCGCGCTTTGGGGGAAATCAGAGTGTTCATTTTATGTGTCTTTCACGTTCAACTAAGAAACAATATTTCTCTGTGCCCCAAACATTATGGACTGCATGGGTGTTCACTTTTGTAATGTCTCCACACTTCAAAGCCCAAGTTGATTGATCCATGAAGTAACATTTGTACGGGCAACTATGCCATAGGATACAGGGTGCATTTTCAAGTAAGGTTTGCACACTTCTCATGTTCATTTAAATACAGTATGTTTGTTTATCTTCCACAGGTGGTAGCGGCTGGTGGCCAACCGTTCATTTTCATGGTGGCTTTATGGGGGGCTTGGATTTCGCATTTGACGAGTAATATCCACCTGTGTCGTTAGAGCCATTCGCGCCAAACACCGGAATCCCCTTTGACACCGGACAGTACAAGGGATTCTTCCACACTGTTCTGCAACCCGAAGTATACAATTTGTAGTATATTTGTGCCATCAACATCATCAGCAAAATAAAATACAAAAGAGCTTTTATGAAGGTATGCCAAACACCATGTACACTTCAAAGGTATCTTCCGCACAGTGGCCATTGTGCACACAGCCTCCCCAGACCCAGTGTCTCCAGGCTCCCCTGAAGCAGACAGCACCCCTGCAATCCACATAAGTGTGTCTCCCTTCAGCAGTGTTCCGTTCCTTTTCTGCATGCCTTTTGCCCATCCATCCCCCCTCCACTATCAATGGCAGTTCGCACCTGTGGCCTAGGCGCTCCCAAGTGAGCTGGCAGGGTGGGAACGGCCAAGGTGCCAAACACCATGTACATTTCAACAGTATCTTCCACACACGGTCAATTGTGCCTATGGCCTCTCACGACCCAATGTCTCTAGGTACCCCTCTAGCAGACCCCGCCAGATTCATGTCACACAAACACATACACACCCACTTTTCAAATCCTTTATAAACCCCTTGATATTAGAGCAAGATTCTGCATCCATTCTTTTCCGGAGTAAACAACAACTTCAGCGTCTATCAGGTAATTTTACCGGAGAACTTCTCTGAACACTAGAAGTCAACTCTTGATCATACTAAATGTTCTCCTGCTACTAACTCCTTGCTGAATCTAATTGTTTGTTAGTCAAGGTAAGGGCAGGTCACCTATTAATTTCACAACTTCCCTATATTCATCTCTTTCTGATCTCAAATGTTCTATTTCGACCGAATGTACCCAGTAGTGTAATGTTCATTCATCTCAATGACTTTAGCATTGTCTAACATTTCAAGTGTTCTGATCTCGATATATAGCACATTTCATCAGTGTCCATTGTAATAGAATTGCATCTTTCGCAGTCCATGTCTATAAGCATGTTTCTTTTTGATGCATGAAAGTGCATTCAATGGCCGAGTAACACGTTACGATTTGTGTCATATCAATCAATTCTGTATGAAAGTTATCCCAGTATATAATCGACTATGCTACACAGATTTTGCTTCTTTGACCAAAACAAACATTGCATAGAAAGCTGTGATATAATTTCATCAATCTCGTGCATACAGTACAATTTCTTGGTAATTATGCTTTTTATATACAGATCTTATAGAATTTTCAAGAATGCCAGCTTGTATGGTTTTGGGTTGCCGTTCTAGGAGCCATGTCAAAAGTCAGGGCACAATCCTGCATACATTCCTGAAGGATATTGGTTTAATAAGAAGATGGGTTTGATATTGTGGTTTTGCAGTGGACGAGATTGAAAGTAGAGCCCAGGCGGTCTTGGGAGACTTGAGGTCTGCCTGGTAGACATTATACTGATGCTGAAATGTGTCCATACATTGAGGGAGAAAATATGTGAGCATCCATTGGTGCATCTGTCTCGTGTATTACAAGGCACTAACCTGAAAAAGTTAACCAGCTGTGTCAGCCTCCATCATACATTTTCATTGTCCACCAAACCGATGCTGGGCAGAGTGCCAGCTGGAAATCTACTATGTTCAGCAGTTTTACTTTTCAGTGGTTTGACTTTCAGTAAGGTCTCCAGTTTCTGTCAATTTGTGGGAGTTCAGTTCCTTGCTAAAACCCAGTACTACAAATATCAAAGGGAATTCTTATTTCCCGCTTTTAGTGAAGCCTGGAAAATTGAACAGATGTCAATTGAAAGCACATTCTCTGGCAAACGGTTCTCGCTAGCTGGTGACGTCGTGTGACAGACCCACATTTTCAGCAAAGTACTGCACATACCACTTTCAAGACATGGAAACTAAAAAAATGGTGAGTTCAGAGATCATGCAGGTGTCCCAATGTAAATCCTCAGTGGCCATGGAGAAACATGGTTTCATAAAACCCCTCGAACATCTTCAATCGAGTGGAAGGCAAATAGACCTCATAGCCACTGACAGACATGTTTCAATAGCCAAGGCCATGCAAGAGCAGTTTCCAAACATTTTATTTTGCAGTGGTCTCATTCTTTCAGCAGCCATCTTTGGTGGAGCTCCAAAACCTGTGATGGTTCTGTGGAAATACTTCTTGAAAAATGGCGCACATTGATGCACCACTCTTCCAACATTCACTCATGGACAGAAACCAACATTTTCATGAATGTGCACATGGACCTTTATCAGAGGATCTGGAACGCAAAGAGAAGTGGTTGGTGATATCTTCACCTCCACACAAAGCTCTTGAGAAGATCGTGTTCGATAAAACGCTTTCAAGAGACCTAAAGGGACTCACAGAATTCTCTCACACCAGAGATTTGGAGGTATTCCACAATATGTGCCTGAAGTACAAGCCCAAAAGGTTGCATTTTGGCATAGACGGTATGCAAGCTATAACATTACTAGCTGTATTAGCGCATAATAAGAACTTAGGAAGAGAACAATCGAGAACTACCGGAAACTTTGGGATGCTTCGTTTGGTGTTTGCAAAACAAAGCAAAAAATGGGTGACAAAGCCAATATACCAGGAAATGGAATTCAAAGAGGCCTCTCTGAACAGCAGACTCACGCGCGAGAATGCCATAAGGGAACTTTGCAGGGATTGAACCCAATTATTGGCAAGCAACAAACAGATAAATATATGGAGACATGCAACTAAAGGCCCTGATTTGAAAAAGGCTTTTTAGTACAGCCGAAACACGTGTCATCAACAAGGGCAACTTCAATATAATAAAACAAACACTTGTTTTTGAAAACCTAGACTTGGTGCAGTCTTCTATCTGAGTATCTCTGAAGCAAATAACTTTTGTAGTGGTTTAATTGGCTTTTTTAACCACAACTCAGTAAGACACGACATATATTTTACTTTGGTTAAAGCTCAACAAATCTTTTGTCTATAACTTATACATGTCGCCTTGACAGATCGGACCTACAAAGCCAAAACTATTCACTACATTTAAGATATGTGTTAGGTAAGAATTGGTGCAGTCACACTGTCTGAGACTACACAAGACTTATCTGTTTCATATTAGGTAACACACCTTTTGGTATAGGTCCGTATTACACAAGTTGGTAGTTTGACTGAGCAGCCAGGCCTATCTCAAGAGGGGTAAATGGGAGCTGTAGAGCTGTACACATGAAATTCGTAAATACATGTAGCCAAGTAACACTTACACTCAACGTTTCAGTTATAAATAGTTACTTATTTATTTAACATCAGTTTTAACAGGCATTCTTTAAAAAAGGCAAATGATTGTAACAATTCAAGTACACTTAAATTACTTTTCAGAATCAATAAAGCCAGTGAATAAGCTTTAGATATGCTCAATACATTTCTCCTACACCCTGATGTGACTTCAATTACAAGGATAGCATTTGCATTTATATATCACACCAATATACTTAATAGATTCCAATTTGCAGAAAGTAAGGGTTAAGAGAAGTAAAAAGGTTAGAACAGTTTCTCAGAACATGCAAGGACAACTGAATCCTCCAATGAAGTCTAGATAAGTATTTCCCAGATGTACCAGTATTCAACTAGCCAGGCTCAGTCAGGCAATCACGCACAAGGGAATTCATGCAGGCAGGCAGCCAATCAGGCTCACAGGCATTCAGGCCATTCATTCCACCCAGACACCCATAACAAAGAATGTGGATTGCAGTAAGTACCCGGCTTTTCAGCACACTACACTGTATTAATGTTAGTTTCAGTCAGGGCTGTCTCATTCATTGTGTCACACACACAGACACCAGACACTCACAACAGAGAATGTGAGTTGACTCCCAACTCCATTAACACAGGTCCCACCCCTAGGGTGTACCCACAACACACAACAAGTGGAAAGGCTCCATTCAGTCTGACAGGAGGCAGCCCCAGAGCCATATATGGTATTTCCACCCAATAGCCAGTCAAGGGGAAGGAAACAGAGACATATATGGTGTTTCCACCCAACAACCATTCAGGAGGAAGGCACAGAGACAGGGCATCCCAGGACTCTGGGAAAGATGTTAAAAGGCAATAGAAATCAAGAGGCCACAGTGGCCATCTTGGCTTTGTGTAGGAATCCATTGATTCCTATGACAGGGCCTGGGTATCCCAAAAATGGAGGACACTCAGAGCCACTGCGAAGTCAGCACGTAGCTTCCACCAGCCCATATCCTGCTCTGTGGGCAACACACACGGTCCCAAAAACAGACATAAGGGTTACAAGGGTGTGCCCCCCCTTTGGGTGCCATAAGTGTATCCCATGAGTGTTTTTCACCAAACAACAAAATGAAGAGCTGCACTGCCAGAGGTCCAGGCTGGACCTCAGTGGCAGAAAACATAAGGAAAATACATACAGATAATTTGCACGACAAGGACTAAGAGGCCTTGTCCCTCTATAAGACATTTCCAGCATCACATTGGCCATCCTCAAAAAAGTGTTGCGTGAAAGGGACATTTATTCTACCCTTGAGGAATCATTGTTTGAAATGAAATGTTTGCCATCCTTAAAAAGTTATTGGGCCTCATTACGACCCAGGCGGTAAGTTACCGCCTGGGCCGTGACTTTACCACCATGGCGTAAACTACGTTTACGCCATGGTGGTTGGCGGACTTACCGCCCCATTCCGACCTTGGCGGGGCGGTAAGTCCCCAATCCCCATTTACCCTTCCCCATTCCCATTTTTGCCCCATAGGGCATAATGGGAGTGGGGAAGGCGTTAATTACGCCACCGTAAATTACGGTGGCGTAATTAACTCCATGGTCCCTTAGCGCCATGGATTTTAACACCTGCTAAAAGCAGGTGTTAAGTCCGCCATGGCGCTAAGGGACCTCGTACTCAGGCGGTAAGGGTCGGCGCTGTTAACGCCGCCGTAAAACCCTTACCGCCTGAGTCATAATGAGGCCCATTGTCTAAAAGAAACACTTTTGCTATTCTTCAAAAGATACTTATTGCCATTGTGAAGAAACTGTTGTATGAAAGAGACATTTCTGCTACTCTTAAAGAATCATTATTTGAAAAAGACACTTCAGCTACCCTACCTGAAACAATCCAAGGTATGGGAACCATCTCCTAGATACAAGAATTGTTTGTTGAATTTTCATATTTGGTCTCGGGAGGATAGCTCAGGGGCAATGTGCTCGCCTTGGAAGCAAGACAACACAGAGCAACACAGGTTCGATCCCCGGGTCTGTGCTTACGCGCTATCAATTACAATTACAATTTTTACACACTAAATCAAAAACAGTGACACTTACCTTACACCCTTGATTGCTCATTTTTAGTGTGAGAGTCAGATAAGTTTTGGGCACAAGGCCACTTTGCATAATTTTGACTATGAGACATAATAGACTGATCTTTAGTTTTAGTTTCCTAGGAAGCAGGGGTGTTTCTAGGTATGGAAAAGATCTGGGGCTATGCTAATGTCAGGACTGTCGGGACTCGGGGCTAGCTAGCCTTTTGGTTGTAGCCCCCGAGCTTCTATCTGGGGCTACAAACAAAAGGCCCAGAGCTATAGGCCCCTCAGCTCCCCCCATCCCAGCAACGCCTCTGCTAGGAAGGGAAACTCTCTTTAGGATAGGGACAGAATCATCCATTATCCAACTCTTTTAATAAAAATGTCTAATGTTGAAAACATTACAAGTTTGTGTTTCGCCTCCCATTTCTGACCCCTCACAATACCCAAAAATCTCTAGGGGTAGTTGAGCTCAGGAGGTATACCTGTGTGGTGGTGAGGGGAACCAGAGTTAACATGTAGTGACACCTTCTACTCCCATGGTAACTACAACTTTCCCTGAATGTGGCAGGGGAATGTTGTGTGCTTTTTAGGGTCGGTCTTGAAGCTCCTTGAAGAATTGTGTGGCATCTATGTATTCTAGCTGGGAGTGAAGGATTGGAAGTATCCAATTAAAACATGGGCGCAATAACTCGTAGTCCTGGGGCATCCTCATGTCACCATGAGAAGTCTGAGCATCCAGTAGGGAAGGGGGTTGCTTGTGGATTTAATTGGCATGGCTGATATTGGGGTTGCCTATGGACATTGCTGTTATTAATAGTGGGCCCTTGATGATTAGGGGACCTGTTTGATTGCTGTGTAAGTGGCCTAGGGTACCAGGGTGTTTGCTGAATCTGTCTAGACTATCCAGCTCCTTGCCCGTGCAGCCCCTGTGGTGAAGAACCCCAAGGCAAAGGACAGCTCCAGCAGAAACAATTCCAGACCATGTTAGCCCGTGTTAGCCTGTGACGCCTGCAGCCGTCAACTAGCAGCGACTGACAAGATAGGCACGGTCTGGACATGGAGGACCAGCAATTAATGATTCCCATTAGACTGTGCGACCCATCTTATTAGCATACTATCGTATTATGTAAATGCCTGTAGTTTGTTGAATATTCGTATGTCGCCATATCCAACGCCTAAGCCAACTGTGTCACTTAGCCATATCTTGCATCTAGTTAGATGGTGCCACTTAGCCATATCTTGCATCTAGGTAGATTGTGTCACCCATATTTTGCATCTAGTTACATTGTGTCATTTAACCATATCTTGCATCTAGGTAGACTGTATCACTTAGCCATATCTTGTATCTAGGTAGATTGTGTTAGCTAGACAACCCTCACATTCAGACAGATTGGGTCAGGTAGAGAGATCTCACATCTATGCTCGCAGCAAAGGCATTTTCCCCTCTGCCCTGGTATCCCAACCGTTGTAGCTACTGCCTGCATTGCTATACCACCATTTAGGTATTTCTCCCACTATCCTTGTATCCCAAATATAAGTGCTACTTTATTTTAATGTATACAAATCTAGGTGGTACTGTATTTAACTGTCTACTGTTGCAACCCCTATTTAGGCGATTCTCCCACTATCCAGATGTCCCAAATCTACTACGCCTCCTTCCCTCACCATCCACTGTCCACCCATTTGCACCTTCCCACTGTGATGGCCCCCCTTTCTCCTAACGCCATTGCCTCATCACACCTTTCCCCAACTCCTGGCCATCCCCCTCTCCTTCACCCCAGCTCTTCCTACCATTCCCAACCTGACACATCCAGCACCTGCAAGGATACACCACTAACTTGCTTGCGCCCTCATCAACGCCAGGTCAGGCTCCAAAAATAAATTCCACATCTTCAACCTCATCACAGTAGAAAATCCTGATGTCCTCTTCATCACAAACACTTGGTTTGCTGACGATTACGAGACAATGGTTCACAAGGCCTTCCTACCCAGGTACTACCTAACTGTCCAGAACAGATCACAAAGGGGTGGAGGATGTGTGATACTACACAAACACCAATTCCCACTGATATCTAAGGACACCTCAATGTACATCACAGACTACGAATCCCTTCTGTTAAAACTCCAACTGTCACCTTCCACCTCGCACAGCTTCCTACTCATCTGCAGACTCCCTGGCTACAACAAAAACTTCGCAGACACGCTTTGTGAAGCTCTGACAACCAACCTCCATCTCCATCCAACACTTAACATCCTAGGAGATTTCAACATCTGGTTTGACTTACCCTCAGACCCTATGACCCGATCTCTCACAGACTGCCCAGAAGCACTCAACCTTACACAAGACACCTTCATGCTGACCCACACTGGAGAAAACGCCCTCGATGCGATTTCAGCACCACAAACATTCCACACTGTCCCAAAGCCCGCTATCATGGACTGATCACTAAGCAATTTTCTCTCTGTACCACTGGCCACAGCAGCCCACACCCAAAGCGACGCACGACCACCACCAACCCCCACACCTCTAACTCCACTATGGAATAAAGTTACTCCAGTTGATGATCCCTAGCTGTAGGACTATCAAAGCCACAAAGGGCGCTATCCAGAATGCAACCTCAAGAGCATGGATCAGCCTGCCTCTGGAACTCAGGAGCATACGGTCCACCAAAATCTTTAAAAAGAAACCCAAAACTCTATTTTTTGCTTAATCTTCTGATTTGATCCCCTCTTAGTTGTGCAGTCTTTTAGGATCCTGAATTGTTGTATGTATTTTTTGTTGTCGCGCCCTCGAAGCCTACAGGTTTACGGATTGCGCAATATACATTTTAAAAGTAAAGTAAAGTTATCACCCAAGATCTAGCCAACTCCCTCCTCACCTCTCTCCCTACACTTTCCCTATAGGAAGGACCACCACCCATCAAAATCTTTGACCTCTGGCTCTCAAACACCCTCACACCTCTCACTCTCACTCCAACAAATCAGACCTCTTAGAGTACAGGACCCACAGCCAGGTGGTTCACTGCCAACCTCAAATCACTAAAAACCCTCAAGCACCATCTGGAACGGACCTGGAGAACCACACCTACAGCCCAGAACAAAACCGCCCTACCAAGACTAACCAGAGGGTATATACTGGAAATCAGAAAAAAACAAGAAACCATTCTATGGGAACAAAATCTTAAACGCTCACAACCCGAGCAAGGAACTGCATAGAATAATTCCCTGGCTGCCCCAACCCCCCCAGCTGTCTGCTAATCCCTATGTGACACGTTATCAGTACACATCCACAATGTCTAAGTTGGAACACATGCCTCTGCCCCCTACCCACCCATAGCCCGGCACCTTCGATACAAATCTGCAGCTCTTTCTTTCCCATCTCACACCAGGAGTTCCTCTTGCTCCTAGCACAAAGCAACCCATCAGCCTTCTCTAAGGACCTCCACACGCCCGCCCTCCTCAAAAACATCCTAGCCTCAGGCAGTATCGCACGCTCAATCCTCAACCACTCCCTAACATCGGGAGCCGTCCCGGAAGCCCTAAAAACCTCCTACATCAAACTCTCAAAAAAGGCACACCCGACCCACTCCTCCACCAGAACTGCCAGCCAATCTCATGGAACGCACAGCATACAACCAGCTTGGCCTTTTCACTGAAGCCAACAACCACATGGACCCTGTACAATCTGGCTTCAGACCGCTAAGAGGAACAGAATCCTTCCTGGTGTCCGTCTGGGACGACCTAAAAAGATCAGCTGATGCAGAAGGCTGCGCTGTACTCCTCCTTCTTGACTTCTCTGCTGCCTTCGATACCATTGATCACACCATCCTACAAGGCAGGCTACAAACACTAGGAATTAAAGACACTGCCCTTTCTTGGATCTCCTCTGTCATCTCTAATCGCTCACAAATCATGCTCCTCCACCCGTTCACCTCCCCCTCACAACCAGTATTAAAAGAAGTCCCACAAAGACGATCCATATCCCCCCTGCTCTTCAAAATCTATCTAAACCTCTGCCCACACTCATCCGATCCCACAATCTCACCTGCTACAACTATGCAGATGGCACCCAGATCATCCTTAAATCTCCAAATCACCAGGCTCCAACCAGACTTATCACAGACTTATCCCTTTCCCAACACATCTACTCCGTATCCAGAACCTGTTTCTTCCATCTATGGATCCTCAGGCATATCTTCAGTTACCTCACCTATCCTCACAGTTTCTCCGCGATCATCTCCATCATGCTCTCCCTCTTAGACTACGCAAACTGCCTTTACCTAGGTGCACCAGCATTTCAGCTAAGAAAACTGCAAAGAGTCCAAAACGCTGCAGCCTGCCTGCTCATTAACCTATCTCCCAGAGAACACACCAGCCCTACACTACGAGTCCTTCTGTCAAAACTCCCTTCTTCTTCTTCACCTGAATCATTAATCAACGACAAAGACGGAGGATCTTGCTGGGGTGTCTTTAGGTTCTTTTTTTTTTTTTAATTAATTTTATCGGTTTAACACAAACCTTTAAAATATTTACAAAAAAAACACAAAACACAACACATCAACGTATCCCAGTCCTTTAAGAAGACCCCTCCCATTTTCTCTTCCGAGGGTCGAATCAAAATCCTCATTGCTCGTCAACCAACACTGAATCCAAACGATTTTCAATTATTGTTAGAAAACGAGTCAATGGTAGTATCAACTTCATGTCCGTTCCTTGGAACATATTGGCCCACCAATCGTCGGCACAAAGGGAGGGGTGATTTAGGCTCCAAGGGCCCAGGTGATACGTCCTTTCTGATCGAAGTGCCGTGCAAAATATCACCAAATGCTTAAGGGTTTCCTTGTCCTTAGTGCATAGTCTACACGTTAGATTGGAGATATTCATACTTTTCCATGACGCCAACCGCTCCTTGGTTTTAAATACGTTTAAGCGCATTGACATAAACACTCTTCGAGCCTGAGGATCTGGAAACAACTCGATTTAACGTTGTGTGGTTCTTTTTCTTCTTGGTGGTTCTTCTCTCCTTGTGAAGATGTGGTTTGCACAAGACTATGCCAGACCAGCAGGTGTCCAGACACAGGACCTCTCGTCGGAACAGCCTGTAAAGGGAAAAGCCATAAGGCTAAAATAAAAACCTGGATGATGGAGTCTACATAGCAGGTGATAATAGGCTTCAATGTCCGATGTCAAACAGGAGAGGATTCTGTAAGACAGACCTAAGAAGACAAAATCACTTGCTGCTACCCCTCAAGGAGTCTCAGATCGTGCACAGCATCTCTCCTAGGGGTCCCACTTTACAACTCCTCCTTACTGGGCAGATCCTCGTTCTCTGTCAAAGCGCAGATCATCTGGAACTCCCTACCCCTACACATTTGCAATATTGACAACCACCTGGCATTGAGAACTGCCCTCAAAACCTGGCTTTTCCCTCCCTCCTCTTGAAACCCTCCCCCTCTCTAAACTCTATCGCTGACCCAAAACAACAACCTTCCAATCTACACGGATGCCGGCAGTGCTTGCAGCAGCACACTGTGACAAACTATCGTCCTCCCCTTAAACAACAACACTCATACCCTTCTTCGTTACTCTATAACATCTACTCTAAACTCTGCTTTGGCCTCCTGGATGGTCTGGGTGTCAATTATGCAAATTATGCAGATGACAACCAGATCGTCCTGGAACTAACAGATTCTTACGAGGTGGATTCCTTGTTGGTCACCAGAGTTTTTGATACCATCAAAACCTGGATGAGAGACAACTTCTAAATGACAAGAAGACGAAGATCCTGATTGTAGGCAGTGTGGCCAAACTCATGTCTCTGGACCCCCATACAAAGCATTTCAAGTTGGAGGGGCCACTGTCCAGGTCTCTAGTCATGTCAAGCCGTTGGGAGTGGTCTTCAACCACAACCTACATTTCGATAAACATGTTGCTTACGTAAGTTCCAGCTGTATTTATACAATTCATCTGCAATGGTAGATTCAACCTTATCTTTCAGAGGTCAATCGAGCCCTAATAGCTACAGCGACCATTCATTCAAAACTGGATTAGTGCAAGGGATTATTGGCTGGTACTACAATGACAAACATAAAGAAATTGCAGACAATCTAGAACGGGTGCGGTCAGGGCCGTCTGTGGCATAGGACGCAGGGACCATGTGTCTAATGCCCAGAGGAAGCTGCATTGCCTCCCCGTTGATGAAACAATTCAGTTCAAAGCTTCCTGCCTGGTATATAAGTGCCTTGCTTGCACGGCACCCAGGTATCTACATTCAGGTATCAAGAGACAGCCACACAGACGAACCCTATGTTCTAATGAAAAGGACCTTCTAAAGACAAGGGTCTGGAATGACTTCCCTTTCTCCATCTGGCAATTGCTGTTGTATGCTCAATTTAGTAGGTCCCTTAAAACTCGCCTGTTCAATAGAGGTGGCAGCTAGATTGACTCCTCTGACTTATCATCTGTAAACCATGGACCAGAAAGCATCCTAACGGATTCCCCCCTCTCCGGCTAATTGTTTACCTGTTTGCATAGTTTGTGAGTGCTCTGATGCCTGTGAGCGAGTTAGCGCTTTACAAAAATCATATAGAATAGAATAGAATACCCCAGGGATGCTGGCAACGTTCACAGAGGCACACAGTAATGAACTTTAGTCCTCCAGAAAAACACAACAACTCTCCCAGCCACCAATACCTCACAGATGCCAGAAGCGTTCGTAGAGGTACACTGTAGCAAACGGTCATTATCCCCTATCGTCCTCCCCTCATACACCACCTACTCCTCCCTCCAGGCCCCTCTCCCACTGCTCAGATCTTCGTTCCAGGGAGAGCACGAATAGCGAAACCAGCCAACCGCATTGGGCCAAGACAAAAGAACACTGCAGTCGAATTCCATCCAAGCATATGGTACCTCCTCTTTACCTCCTCCTTCCCTCCCTCTCTCCTCTGCAATATCACAGTTGCTTGTTTGGTGTCCAGGGTCCTCATGCATCCTCGGGGTCCTGACCTCCTACACCAAATCGCCCCAGCTTCTGTCTCTCCTCAGCACTTGCCTCGGCTCACCCTCCACCTCTGGAGGATCGCACTTAACTTACATTGCACTTCACCTGTTGCTCACCCTTGAGCACCCCAGCACCTATCCCATTCCTTCTCCCTTCTGCACTTGCATGTTCTGAATACTCACAAGGCATAGTAGGTCTGTCCTTCACCTGCCCCACTGTATTTAATTTTTTTAATGTATTTTAATTGTTTCTCATCTCTTGTCCCCTCCCTGTTGCATTGTGGGTGATTTGAAACAGTATTTACTTCCTGTATAACAAGTGAACAATAAATAAAATATATAAAAAAAATAATACCATAACCCACAACCACATTTGTGGACACAGGCCACAGGCACGGCAACCCATCCATGCACCCTAGAATGCAGATTTGGCTATGCCATTCCGGTCTAGCAGCAGACATAGCTGTTCACACTGAAACCCCTTACGTACCTCAACACCTCTGCCATTAATATACAGCGACAACCAACGATTAAACATTTGGTCTAGCTGGGCACACATCAAATCTTCAGCAAAAGCACTCTATCCTAAACCGCCAACAGCGCCCACCCACGTGCCAGACCTCCAGGGTTGCTTACTGCGGTCTAGCGCACCCACCTAAATCCTAACCTGGAAAAAAGGTACACAAGCATCTTTTAATTTAAACTCTTAAAACTGCCTACACATGGACTGCGGTCGCCGAGGGCATTCCAACCACAAAGCGCATTGAGGCCATACAAATGGGGAAAGGGTGCTATACAAATAATGAATACTATGCAATGCATATGCACTTGGAGGGCCTTGTGTGTATGGTGTAAACCGGTTAGGACATTCTGCTTTTAAGTACCAAAATCCTTGGCAATAGTGGCATTGAGAACCCTGTGGGGGCTGATATTGGGTTCTGGGACTGAATGGGGCAACATTTCTCTGAGGTCTGTTGCCCCTCAAACCTCACCTTGTTCCTCGTGCACCTTGCTCACAGGGGCGTGTTTTTTGTGGTCAGTGAAACTGAGCTAGTTGCAGTGTGAACAGCTCTTCTGTCTTCTGATCTTTTTTTATCTAAATGTAAACAGTACATGTGCACTACTGTTGGCATTATTTCAGTCGTATTTGTACATTTCCAATCAATGACTGCCTTTTCAACATCACTTTTAACATGCGGGAGAAGCCTAGCAACAAAATACTGTTACCAACTTTGGAGCAGTGCTGGTGATATGTTATAAACTACAATGACCCTCTAAAGTGGCAATGACCCTTGATAAGAAATCCTCTCGGTGCTCCTCTTTATCCTACCTGAAGGATACCACCTTTGACCAATATGTTGTAGCTTTTGCTAATTCCTTTACTGCTTTTACTATCTCATCCCTTTTTTCCACCACTTCTTCCATGTTTAATCTCAAATTCGTACCATCCCTTTTTCCATGTTAATGGATCTTTAAACCTCTGAGGCCACTGTACGTTTGCTCGTAGTGTGTGCAGTTGCTTCAGTGTAAGTGTCTGTTTAAGCAAGCAGGGCAAAATCACAGGCAGTGGCATTATGGCAATCTATGATGCGTTCTAGTCCCCTAATACATTTCTGGTGGTTGGTGTTGAGTAGGGGGGAATGCATCTTTGAACGACCGTATCTGATCTGGTGTCCAAGCTACATGGTATGGTATGAAACCCCTCGGGTGCTGCTATTATCCTTACTGGGTACATATGTGCTCCAGGATCTATCTCTTCGACAGGTGGTATGCCTTTTGATATATCTGGTGGTGCACCAAATCCCTCTCTTTTTTGTAATTCATTTAAGACATTTGTTCAGAAACTCCCCTTTCTCTTTATTAATTTGTTTGCTCACATATGATACCATTTCCCTTAGATCTTCTTCAAATCCATTATATGTACGAAATGTGGCATTCCCTCTATTAGTCTTAAAAAGAGTCTCAAGCTTTGAGGGGACACCGTGGACAGTCCCATCAGGGCTGTCTAAGTGATTCCGTATTTATTGTAGTGCACGTGGTATTCGTGCAGATGTGCCAGGAACTTCAGGGGTAGTGGTGTCAGGTGATGTGCCTGACACCTGGTTAGGTGATGCAGGGGGCTTGTTTTGTGGTTCCGCTAGTGGAAAATAGATAGTAGGCGGAGTATCATCATCATTGGTGGGTGCTGGACTAGTGGGTGTGAGCACAGGGTAAAGGGCATGCTAAGTTTTATCTTTATTCTTTTTAACATGCAACCTTTTCTCTAATTTAGCCTTTTCTCCTCTGTGCTTTTGCAAAAATGATTCCGCTTTATGCGATGATTCTTAACTCCATAGTGCAACGGGTGACCAGTCCTTTGGATGAGCTTCATATCCTTTACACTCCTGTAGGACCCAGTCAGAATTTAGTTTCCTCTGACCAAATGAAACTGATTGTGGGAAGTCTTTCATCCCCTGTTTGGCGGCAGCATTTTCATGCCACTTAACAACAAATGTAACTGATTCTGTGCCATAGGCTACCTCCATCTTGCCTGCAGGTGTGTCAGCTGGGCATGGAACAAAGCGTATATGTGACTGGGTATCAGCCATTTCTGAAGGGAACAAACTGGCAGAAATCGCTCCACAGACAATTAAGGAAAAGCATAGCCATAGTGACAACAAAGGGTCAACGCCCAAGAGAAAATGAAACAACAAAACTATAAAACATATATACCTAAAATAATCACATAACTGAATAACTTCTCCTTTCAAAACCGGGTTATCCCGATCAGAAGCTAGAATATGACCATTGCGCTTGCTCTTCTCCATATGTGCAACTCACGGTGTGTTCCCTGTCCAGCTGCATGTCCATTCGCCCAACCCCATGGCTGCTCTTGGCTTGATGTCATCCCAAAATGTTTGTATTGCTGGGCACCCCCAAAACATGTAGAGCATGTCTGCATTTTCTGCGGAACACACTGGGTAGGTGTGAATGTTCTTGTTCCCCATTTTGGACAGTCTGTGTAGGGTGAGATACGCTCTGTGGGTGACGTAGAGCTGTGTCTGCTTGAATCTCACATTCCTCTCGACCGTTTTTGTATATCTGACGATTCTTGACCATTTCTGATCCATGAAGGGCTTCTGGAGTTCTGACTCCCATTGGTCCCTCACCTGTAGTATCTTGGTGTTGCTAGTTTTAATGAGTTGCTCATACAACCTTGATGTCATGTGTCCTCCTTTGGAGATGTTGTACCACTTATCTAGGTACTCCTGTAGTTCCTTGATCTCAGTGAGATCCGGCCACCTCCTCTTAGTAGTTTGGACCGTGCTGTGGTGGAGCATAATTTGCCCTTTGTGTATTCCACTATCTTCTGTGAGGGTGTTGAAATCCACCCATTTTCCCTCCTGCCATAGGTCTCCAACCTGTGCGACTCATTTAGCCTCCCAGTGTGTCCTATAAGTGGCCAGAGCATCTGGTCTGGTGCCCACAAGTCCCGCCAGAGCGATCTGCAGGGAGCAGGGATCCTGGGTTCCTTGTAACCTCCACGCCTTTTTCCATAACATTAGCCCCAGTTTGAGCAGGGTAGGGAGTGTCTTAGCCCAGGATTTTCACATCCAGATGATTTCTCATAGATAGCAGTTCTGCAGTGCCGGCTGAAATAGCAACGAATCTATGGATTCTTTATCCCTTAACCATTGGACCACAAATTGCAGCTGCCCTGCCAGATAGTATCTTTCGTAGTCTGGCACATTGATTCCCCTGGACAGCAAACAAATGAGGATCCTCATTTGTTTGCTGCTAATTCGGCGAACGTCTGGAAACAGCCTTCAAATCCCATGAGATCAACAATTGAACATTCTGCCACACGGCTCTTTATGATACCAGAATCTTTCCTTACTCCACAACCTACATTACCTCATTGCCTTGAGAAGGAACCTTCGGGTTCGAAACACGTGTCGGCTGACCACTCTTTAGACCATGTGGCTACTTTATGAATATTAAAGAAACACACCTTCATACTCCGGACTCAGCGTGTAAATCTTTGTAGTCACAAGATTCAGTAAAACTAACTTGCTGCAAGGTAACCAGGAATTCCGACTACTCCAATACAATTACCTTTCCCCGCCTGTGTCACAGACCAATACGAGACCATCAGACCTAATACCTACCTCAGCACAGGAGTGTTTTATTCTAGAACCCCCTTTTCTCCTCACAATATGTAACTTTGCACATGCGAGTACAACGACATTCGAAGACACAAGAGGAATAAAAATAAAAATCAAGGAGCACATAAACTGCAGATCCAAGTATACAGTCTATGCTATAATATGTGTATGCAAGCGCATATTCATTGGAAGTAACATAAGGGAAGTAAGAACACGTAATCGGGAAAAATGTTCAACAATTGGTAGCCAGGACGTGTCACGCCCATTGGCACAACACTGGCAGCAAACCCACCAAATGTAGAATGAACAAGACCTGAAGTTTATAGGTCTACAGAAAGTCAAACTGGGGAGAAGAGGTGGAAATCAAGAGACATTACTGAGGCAAGCTGAAGCGCGTTTAATCTTCAAATTCAAAACAATAGAATATGGATTTAACAAGGACAATGAGATAGTACATTTTTTGTAACAACGAACACAGGACCACATGAAATATTGATCACTATTTGGCAGTCAAACTTGTTTAACATGATATGATTGGTACTCTCAGAAAACTAGTATAGATTCATCTGAAAGTGATGCGGCAACTAGGCGGTTAGGCAAAAAGAGCCTGATATTACACACATGAGGAATAGGAACTCGCATGCATGCTGTCCAGACATCTCATCTAGACACATTGGTATTGTGTGGAACTATCAAAACATGAATGAATTAATGTAAACACAAACTAGTCATAGGTGAAGCATTTTAGGAACTAATGGCCTGACCGTACCAATAATGGATAATTAGGTAAAACCTTATGAGCAGCTTTAACAGGGAACACGGGAACAATTGCAAGGACTGAAAATCAGGATGTATATAGTTTGTGTTTTTGGGGACTTACATTTCTATAGCACATTATTTTCAATATACAAGTGGTATTTACTTGCCACATTTAATACAATTATGGGAAGAGGAAAATGTGATAATTAAAATACTTAAGTAGCCACGTGTCTGACTCGACATGCGCAGATTTGAAATATTATACTAATAATGCTCAAATGGAATACTATCAAGGTAAGGTAATTCAATTCTAATAAAATCAAAAATAGTGAATTTGGGCACATTAGACTCTTATAATTCATTAGTAGGTTATCACTTAACTCTAACCAAATAGTATCGAGGCATTTCTATCACGCGCCACACGCGCCTGCCCCCCTGGAGACTATGGAATACATGGCGGCTACCCCGCCATTAAAATGTGCCATCTGTATTCCTCTCATTTCCTGGTTACGCGTTCTAGTCTTTCTTTCTGTCTGTCTCTGTGTTCTTTCCTTCTTAACCATGCCCATTCCTTGGCGCCGTGCATTGCAACCCTACTGCTTTCGCTTTCGGGTTTACGCGATTGTTCGCTTGCTTGCCTTATGCTATTGCTAATTTACTCTTCCTCTCTTTTTCTCCCCTTTTGATTCGTTTCTCGCACGGGTCTCGCCCCGTTCCTTTCTGTATCTATCTTTTCCAACTGTGTTTGTACTTTTCATCCTGTCTCCTCTCACAGCCGCGCTCCCTCGCGGTTCTTGCTCTGCTTGTTATCCTTTCTCCGGTTCTGCCTCTACCTTCCTTACGTACTTTTTTCCCATGCAGGCTATTCATCGCTTCCCGCAGCGCTTGCCTTTTCACCTTCTTTTCTCTTTCTTACCTTCCATCTGTCTGGAGTCACGGCACTGAAATATCTTCCGCCTTGGCTAGAAATCAGTGGTATCCTGCTTGCCCTTCTGGAAAGAATGTTCCACTAACAAAGGAGTTGATTCTTTGTTTACTGCCTTCCTGCTTGAAATAGCCAGTCCATTTCTTAAGGAGTACCTGGACAAATCCTATCCCGGAGTTCCACCGGTCCTTCTGCCTCTGAGAATACTTTCCTCTGGGAATTCCCAGATCAAGGATACCTCACTACCCGGACTACGAGAGGTTTTTTCCGCCATTTTCGCTTTTTCCTCTCTAAAAGGCACTCTCGGGACGGGGTCCTCTATCCACCCTATCTATTAAGGCTCCGGAGTGGCTTCAATTCGAGGGAGGCTGTATCTCTTCAGGAAAAAACCAAGAGACCCGAAAAGTAGGGACGCCTGCAGGACAGTTCTGTCATGCCGGCGCCATGGGCGCATACATTGGCGATCAATATGGACATTATTTCCCATTTGCGAGACTTTGGTGCTTTTCTATTTTTTCCAACAAACTTCACTTACCACAATGCACTTGGCTATAACCATCTATTCCTGGCTATTCCTATTTGTCATGATCGGAACTACAATCCCCAGAAGCCCTAGGGATCAGCTCTGCTCCCACCAGCTCAGGAACAGAGAGGGAAGAGGCAGATTGTATGCAGGTGTGCTGATCCAGGTGCGACCAATTAGCCTGCCTCTGTGTTGGGCAGGGCGGTATATAGGCTGCTGCCTGCAGGGGCTCAGTCTCTTGCATTAAGAGTCCTTCCAGCACCTTTTTGCTTCGAGCTACGGATCTTTGTATGCGGTTCCTCCTTACCCCTGCTTTGGATCCAGTGCCTTCCAGGCTCCAGCCTTGCAGCCTATCACACTCCGCTGCTACCTTCCGTCCTTGCCTTCCAGGCTCCAGCCTTGCAGCCGATCACGCTCCGCTGCTACCTTCCGTCCTTGCCTTCCAGGCTCCAGCCTTGCAGCCGATCACGCTCCGCTGCTACCTTCCGCCCTTGCCTTCCAGGCTTCAGCCTGGCAGCCGATCACGCTCCGCTGCTACCTTCCGTCCTTGCCTTCCAGGCTCCGGCCTTGCAGCCGATCACGCTCCGCTGCTACCTTCCGTCCTTGCCTTCCAGGCTCCGGCCTTGCAGCCGATCACGCTCCGCCGCTACCTTCCGCCCTTGCCTTCCAGGCTCCTGCCTTGCAGCCGATCACGCTCCGCTGCTACCTTCCACCCTTGCCTTCCAGGCTCCTGCCTTGCAGCCGATCACGCTCTGCTGCTACCTTCCGCCATTGCCTTCCAGACTCCTGCCTTGCAGCCGATCACGCTCCGCTGCTACCTTCCGCCCTTGCCTTCCAGGCTCCTGTCTTGCAGCCGATCACACTCCGCTGCTACCTCCTGCCTTGCAGCGATCACACTTCGCTGCCTTCAACCTACAGTCTTCGTCCGCTGGGCTTCCAGTCTAGCAGCCTTCTACAGTCCTCTGCAGCCTTCTACAGTCAGTGGCCCTGCTCCTCTGGGCTCACTCCTTGCTGCCAGGCCCTTCTGGGCTCCTTGCCGTGCAGCCTGCTTCACTCCGCTGCCCTAAACCCTTTCCCTCTGGGCTTCCTTCCTTACAGCCCTGCTCCTTTTGGGCTCAACCTACAGTCTTCGTCCGCTGGGCTTCCAGTCTAGCAGCCTTCTACAGTCCTCTGCAGCCTTCTACAGTCAGTGGCCCTGCTCCTCTGGGCTCACTCCTTGCTGCCCGGCCCTTCTGGGCTCCTTGCCGTGCATCCTGCTTCACTCCACTGCCCTAAGACCTTTCCCTCTGGGCTTCCTTCCTTACAGCCCTGCTCCTTTTGGGCTTGCTCATTGCTTCCCTGCTTCTCTGAGCTTTCAACCTTGTACCCTACCGGCCTCTGCTATCCACAACAGTTTACCTACATTATTTACTTTCAGTTATTGCAGTCCCCCTGTTTCCTGACTGCTGCTCCCTTGCTTTCTTCCTTGTTTTCAACCCTCTGTTCTTTATCCCTATCCAATCCTGTCATACGGCTTTCCCTTCATTTCCTTCTGCTAGTTTGCTTATCGACTTCCTTTTCCCTGGGTTTGTCTGTTAGTGTCTTCTCTTGTACTGTTTGTAGACCCCTTGTACAGAGCTTGTCTGTTGGTTTCCGTCAGGCAACCTCTGCCCCTTCCCTTGTCTCGTTTCTGCGTTACAGACACCCATAGCTGTTGTTCCAAGCCATGAGCAAACAGCGTGGGCCTCTGTTATAGCAAACTGTGCAGAGGGCTAAAGTTTTCCTAAGGTCCGTGGAATACTCTTTTCCTATATCTGCATACACCCCAAAAGGGAAGCCATCCTGTGCCTTATTTCTTTGCTACACTTGCCTACTCTTCGTTCTCTTTTCTTTCAGCTGTGTGTGTACTTATCTGTCCACCTTGCTTTGGCACAACCACCCAAACCCTTCCTTGGTGTCTTGTGCCACTCTTAACAGAGTGCCATCCGTGACAAGTTCTTCTGAAGACGCAGGTGAGGAGGAGGGGGAGATTGAATTAAGTGACACTCAAGAAGTGAAAGACACATTTGACAATTTCCCCAACCCATTCATTAGAAGGTGGGACTATGGACACTTTAGAATTGTACGACACACTGGCACGTTAATACTTAGCCCAAAAGATGGCGCCCATTACGGACGAGTGGAAACAGAGGAAGGACTTCCCCTGTAACCATGACGACGGGAACCAATACAACACGAGGCAGCTGCCGCGGCGTTCAGGACTCTGAAGCCGACGAGCATAATTTAAAACAAGGACTTTTGAGGTAAGCCCTTACTCTGGCACAAGTAGATTAACCTATGTGCAGGAGAAGATATGCACTAATTAGAGAGATGCCCGCTTTAATCAAATGTTAAAAAATCTGTCACTGACATGGTCACAGCTAGTACTCACTTGTATTTGGAAAATGATAACAATAACAGCGCAGTTAGATTCATTTGAGGGAATTGTCGAAGTTTTTTTATATGTATATGCTTTCTTGGAATACTATTTATGGCCACTGTAACAGTTTGTTGATCAAAGAACAAAGAATAAGGGGACATGCAGGATCTATTATATTACAAAATGGAAATACCTTTTCTTAATATACAGCAATTTAGATTATTAACCGAATCCCAGAGTGAAAACTCAATAGTTATAGAAAGAATGGATTGGTCTAAAATGACTGAATGCCGAGCACACATGATAATGAATATCACATTACAGGGGGGATTCTAACCCGGGAATTCAATGATTGAAGAACTGTATTTATCAACAAATGTACATCTATTGGATACATGGTAAAATGTAACCCATTGTCACGGATTAAAACTCTTGTGGATATGTAATAATGAACCTTGGAAGTGCTATTAGTACACTTATATGGTACCATTTCGTACATTTTACAGATGTTCAGTAACTGATAATGCAACAATTAACAAGGGGCAGGAACTGAATTACCAAATGCCATATGGACAGACAATGCTCTGCGTAGGCTATGGTCTTATGAGATGTAATGTGGCAGGTTCATTATTGGTGCTTATCAAACGAATTTGTTTTTCTAACAAACAACAAAGGTTGGGCAACTGACTATCAATTTGTAACTAAGATTGATAATTAGTTATCGGTATCAAAACCTTTGATGCATATCATGATTCATCCCATTTTTTTCTGTCTCTCTTTTTTCTTATGTGAATCCTATTTTATCTATTTTATCCAACCCATCACTCCTCCCTTACTCTCTGTCCTTACACGAACACACATTATGTGAATATGTGTTTTTTAAAATATATGTAGAGAATGAGTTATATGTCCTGATTTGAGAAAGGTTCTTGAGGAGGCGACACACGTGTCATCATAAAAGGGGTCACTCTAGGGAGATTTGATACACTTTATGAATTAAAAATCAAAAAGTTTGGAACTAAAATGGTGTGGCGCAGTTCTTTGTGTGGAATCAACAAATCTATGCTCTTCCTATCACCCCCAATGGCAATTTCTGCCAAAACTCTGTTTTTTCTAGTGCCATTTTTGTGTTGGCAGCATAGGTTTGTGCGGGGTCGTGATATATGTCTACACCTAAGTAGCGGAGGTTGTGTGGTGCCCACGTGAGACCCATGTGTGGCAAGTGCTCTATGGGAATCAATCTGAGTTCTGCAAGGGGGTACAAGATGGATTTTGCTTTATTTATGGAAATACCTGATAGTTTGGCGTAGGTAACTATTGCCTCCAGTAGGTCGGGGAGGTTGTTGTGGGGGTCTGTAACAAACAAAAGCATAACGTCAGCGTATAGTGACAGGAGATGCGTGACATTGGGCCTCATTACGAGCATGGCGGTAGCCGTGCCTGTATGGCAGGCACGGCTACCGCCATGCTCGGTACCGGCACTGCCACCCGCGATTGGGCAATAACCGGCCCATTACGAGTTGAATGGGCCAGTAATTGCCCATTCACAGGTGGTGGTAATGCCGGGCTCCCGATTCCCATTCTGCCCCACAGACATGCCCTAAGCCTCCATGTGGGTATAGTGGCTCTCCTGTGTGTGTACGCCCATTTTGCGGTCACTGGGGTATGATCTGAGAGTGTTCTTGCTCTGTGCTACGTGCTAGTAAATTCCCTTAGTGTCTCGCTGCCTGTGAAAAAGTAGTCTATGCGTGTGAACGTACCATGTGGGCCGCTGTAATAGGAGTATCCCCATTTGTCTGCATGTAGATTTCTCCAGACGTCCTCCAGCTTTAGCTGGCGGGGCCGACTTGTTGTATTTATCGTCGGAGCGATCTAAGAGCAGATACAGTTTAAATCACCTACCCAAATGAATGCTGCCTCCCTGTATGGGGCTAGCCGTGCTGCCAGGTTCTGGAAAAAACGTTGTTGCATCCTGATTTGGGGCGTATGTGTTGACCAAGCACACCTCCTTGTCCTCCAGCATCCCATGCACCAGCACCCACCTGCCTTCTCTGTCCTGTTCTTGGGTTAGGAGCTGGAATGGGACCCTCAGAGCTATCCATGTTAGCACCCCTCTGGCGTAGGTGGAATAATTCGCGCTAAACATTTGTATGCCCCACTTGGCCGCTATCTTGGATTGCTTGTGTCTTGTCAAGTGGGTTTCCTGCAGCAACGCTATTTTAACCCTTGATTTATTCAGCCAGGAATGCACCCGCAGTCTCTTGACATATGCGTTCAGTTCCCGGACATTTCAGGTCACAATCGTAGTTCTTCCAAGTTCATGACACCGTGCTTTTGTGGGCCCTTCCGTTCCCATGGGCCTCCACCTGCTCTCCTGTTCTTGTCCGGACTGCTTGTCTTTAAGTTAGGCAGCACGCTTGCTGTGTTGGTCGGTCCCCATGCGTCTCCATTCTCTGCATGCCTTATGGGTCCTGAAGCGTGCTCATGGTTAGATAGCATAATGCACAGCGTTTGTCTTCCTACCCTTGTGCTCCTTCTGTTGCTTGCGCCGCCGTTCCATCTCGTTACTATAAAATGTCTTGTGCCTCGTTTTGAACAAAAAACATATACCATAAACAAATGCCCAGCCACCCTCCCCTCGCTCAGGCACCGCTGCTTCTCTTGCTCTAGCCCCCTAGGTGGGGCAGGCCCGCCACAGTGGGATGCCTTAATACTGGCATCTGAACTTGTATAACTCGGTGGGGTTCCGTGTCCTGTCGTCTTCTGCGGCAGAACTAAAGCTTGTTGCTCCTTTATTTATATACTGCTGGCCTACGTTGAATCAAATGTGTCTTAATGGACATTTTCGGTGTTAGGTTTGCACGTGTTGTTAGGGGGGAGGTTTCTCATTATTATTAGCATTTCTGGCTCTCTATTGGGGGAGGTCCTTTTGGTCCATCCATGCGTGGGCCTCCTCCGTCGTTTCAAAGAAGTACGATCTGCCTTCTCGTATCACCTTCAATTTGGCAGGGTACAGGAGCATGTAACCTATGTTCGCTACCCTGAGGCGTTCTTTAGTCGCGCCAAAGCGCACCTGCTGTCTCTGGACCTGAGCCGTATAGTCCAGGTAAATTGTTATTCTAGAGGAGTCCTGGTTGTGATCCCCCCCTTCCCTTGAGACCCTTGAGAATATTAGTATTTTCTCCCGGTCTTTAAAGTTCATGATCTTAGTGATCATTGATCTCGGGGGGGGGGGGGTGCTCCCTGTTGTGGTTTCCTGGTCAGGGCTCGGTGGGCTCTCTCCACCGCGAAGCCTTGGGACAGGACCCCTGCCCCAATCTCCTGTAGCAGCAGATTCTCAACATAGTTTGTGGGGTCTCTGCCTTCCTCCAGCTCCTGCAATCCAACTATCCGGACGTTATTGCTTAAAGCCCTCACCTCTACATCCTCAGCCCTGTGCTCAAGGTTCTTCACCCGTTGCAATACATCTGACATTTGGGACTGGATGGGGCAATATCAGTGGTGTTGTTCTGTACCTGCTGTTCCGCCGTACTCACTTGGTCTGCCAGGGTCCTTACATCCTGCCGAAGGAGGCCTATATCCACCATGACCGCATCTAATTTGTTTTCCAGGGAGGCCTTCAAAGCCGCTGTAGCCTCCAGTATGGGACCTTCTCATTGGCTTCATTTGTGTTGTTCAGAGCTGCTCGCAGCCATGTTTGCATATGACGTGGTGGGATGGCTTTTGTTGTGCTTTTTGGCAAAGGATTCCATGCTAGTCTGTCTGCTTCTAGCACCTTTCCATTTGTCTGGTATCCCTCTCCTTGTGGTGTTATTCCAGCCTCAGTTACTTCCTCAGTGTCATGAGCGTGATCTCCTACCCCTGGCGATCCTATCTCATGGTTGCGTGGAGGTATCCTCTCTTTCAGGTTATGTGGGTTCTGTAAGAGTTTGTAGCGTAGGTTTTAGGCTGTCGATTCCGAGTGAGGGGGGCCTGGCCCCCTTTGGTTCCTCGTGGGCCTGGAGGTCTGGTTTTTGTGTCATCACACTGCTTCCCTACCCCTCTCTGTGGTCTCCTGGGGTTTCGCTCGGTAACATCGTTGCTAGATGTAGCTTGGTGTCCCTCGTCGCAGATGATCCCCCCGTGGTGGGTGTTCCCCTCTTTTGTGCTTGTTGCAGCTGGTTTCTGCCTGTTCACCTGGAGTGCATACTCGCTGAACGCCTATGTCTTGCCTTTGTCCGGGGCAGCCTTGCGGGTACAGTTCAATGGGCCGTGGAAAATACCATGGGCTATGCTCTCCCACGTATCACGTGATATATGTCCTTGTTTTAATTGTCTATTCATGTGATGTGTTGTTGATCGCCCCTATCTGTGCTGAGGATATGTTCAAATTGCCTTCTGTGGACCAAGGATAGCCTCCCTATGTTCCCCTCATTCAACGCACTTTCAGCCTGTAAGTCCGCTTTTCAGGTTGATAGGGTTGCTTGCCTACCTTCACATGCACCCCTCTGTTCCGCCTCCGGCGGAGCAGGTCAGCGGATGTGAAGGATCCCAACTATACATGTGTAGATCTCACCGGTGGTCTCGAGTTGTTGCCTCTTACTGGACTCCTCTCATGTATGGTCCTTCAGTGGATCGCAGCCGCACTCGTCTGCCTGTGTTGGCCCTGGTCTGGATCCCTCGTAGTGAAGTGCGGAGTTGGGGCACAGTGGTTTAGTTTAGTTTAGTTTAGTTTAGTTTGTTTATTTATAAAGCGCATCCGAACCCTCAGGTAACTGGGTGCATAATCATGTGTACAGCAGAGTTACATATCGTTACACGAGCATCAAGGTACAACGGACAGGGAGTACATTAGTCCAGGCTCTGAATGTTTACAAACAAGAGTAGAATATACCGAGAGAAGTATGAACAGAGAATATGCAGGAAAGAAGTTACAGTGGCTAATGCGGACCGGGTTACAGGTTGGTCCTAAATAGGCTGTCGGTAGAGTAAACATAGCTACCGGTGGAGAGCGGCGGCTAGCAGGTCATGTCAGTGAAAGTCTGGATGTTTAGGCTAGTAGCCATGATTTTACCATGGCTCTGAATGGCCAGAAAGCGGCTTCCGATCTAATTGAAGTGGGAAGGGTGTTCCAGCATTGTGCTGCGAGCACTGGAAAACTGGAGCCCCCTGCTGTTTTTAGGTTATAATTGGGGATCTTTAGTTGGTGTAGATAAGGTGTTCTGGTGGGTCTAATGGGGCAGTGTCTAGAGAATTTGTCAGAAAGGTAACGTGGGGCAGTAAGTGATGGGCACTTGTGGGTGATGACCAGTGTTCTTAGCTTAATTGTGTCACGGATCGGGAGCCAGTGGACTTCTTTTCTAACTGTGGATATGTACGCCTTGCGCGGGAGGTTGAGGGCACATCTTAGTGCATTATTTTGCAGAATCTGGAGTCTGTTCAAATTTTTAGTGGTAGTGCCTAAGTAGAGTGTGTTGCAATAGTCTAATTTAGACAATATCAGCGCTCTAGATAGTGTGAGGCAACTAGAGGCGGAGAGATAAGGCCTGCAGGCATTGATCAATTTGTTGGTGTATGAGGTAGCTGAGATGGTCGAGTTTTTTTGTTTCTTTAGAGATAGGGTAGAGTCGAGGTATACACCTAGTGTTTTAACCTCTTTGGAGACTTTTATGATGTTACCATCAATGGTAAAGGATTGGTACCTTTGGTCCAGTTTGTTAAGGCGAGCCTGGGAGCCTACGATAAGCAATTCTGTCTTATCGTCGTTAAGGCAAAGACTGTGAGTGGCCATCCAGGCTTGGATTTCTAAGGTGATATCATTAAGCTTTGCAACATCTTCTTCATAGCTACCAGTGAGCGTGATGAGGACCTGGGTGTCGTCTGCATAATTAGTGTAGCTGACACCCAGATCGTCAAGACGGTCAAATAGGAGCTTCGTGAAGATGTTGTAAAGTGTGGGAGAAATGCAGGAGCCTTGTGGCACTCCACATGTGATTGGGATAGGGTCCGCAGCCGCGGTAGGGGCGAAGACTCTAGTCGTCCTGTCAGACAGAAATGACTGGATCCACTTAGTGGCATTCTGAGAGAATGCAGCAGCCGAGGAGAGGTGTTGAGTGAGGATCTGGTGGTCAACCAGGTCAAAGGCAGCGGAGAGATCCAACAAGAGCAAGATGGCCACTTTGCCCTTGTCTTTGGCGTCATCCATTTGGATTTTTAGATCCAAGAGGGCAGTTTCAGTCCGGTGCCTTGGTCTGAAGCCGGATTGTCGCAGGCCTAGGAGGTTGTTTTCTTCCAAATGTTGTTGTATTTGGAGATAGGCTACCCTGTCCAAGATTTTGAGAAGAAATGGGACTGTGGTGATGGGCCTGTAATTTGTGGGGATGTTGGGATCTAGGTTAGGTTTTTTGAGCAGGGGTAGGACCCACGCTTCTTTAAGATTGTTGGGGACCACTGAGTTTTTGAAGGAGGAGTTGATCAGAGAAGTGATGAGAGGGGCTAACTCATTAGCACCATCTTTGATGACGGATGCAGGGCAGATGTCACCTTTGCAGTTGGATGGTTTGAGGCTGGCGATTATCTTGATTACTTCCTCTTCTGTGACTGGTGAGAAGTGGAAAGATGGGCAGATAGGGGTAGTGTGGTTAATTTTGCTGCTGGAGATAGGTCTTGAAATCTGGGGTGTTCACACAAGCCCTCTGGGCGAATGCCGGTGAACACAGTGGGTTGTCTTCTCCCACGTGGCACATGCGTTGTTTGTTGCGGCTCTTCCGTGGGTACGCGTCTTCGGGCCTCCGGCCCTTACAATCCTGGTTAAGCGTGCCAATGTCCGTCCCCTCCTCAGTGTGGGCATATATTGGTGCTTGTGGGCTGATGTACCTGTGAGCCATCACAGTGGATTGTAGACTCCCATGTCTTGTATGCTGTTGAAGCCGTGCCCATGGTGAGCCTTCCGTGTCACAGTTGTTGTAGTTTCTGTGGCACCTGGCCCCCACCCGTCCTTCTTGGCGTGTGCGGATTCTGGTGTTGGCGGCTTCTTCTTCCTCACACAAGGGGGACAGCCGTTCGTGTTGTTTCCACAGCCCATATCGTAGAGCTGTCTTTCACCGATGTTCTCTGGTTTCCTCCCCTTGGCACAGCCTAGTCTTCCTTGTTGCGCACCACAGAAGGAGTGCGCAGCTTAGTGTTTGCGTATCTTGGCTTGAGCAGTGTGCAGCTTGTGTACAGGGTAGGCTTCCAGCCCTCGCTTCGCCGGCAGACAAGGTTTGTCTGAGCCGGCTTAATTGCTGTTCTCTCCGGTGGGGCCCTCACGCCTGTCGCCTCCTCTGGGGTCTCCGGGGGGCCCACGCTAATTCAGGCTTGCGGCACTCTCCCGGCCGGAAGGATGATGTTATGCGCCATGACCCGCCTCTCTGTAACACCTCGGAGGCTCCGGGCGGGCCGGGGCCCAGGGTCCTCCCAGCGCTCTAGGACACTGACCGGACAGCACCAGCAGGACAATCACCAGTGCCTTTCGTGGTTCTGGACGGTCTCTTTTTCTGCTCGTCAGCTTACGTGGTCTCCAGCGCAGGCTACTCCTAACAAGATGGGCCACGTCTACTGCCATCTTGATGTCCATCCAGCAGTTTCTTCCAACTGCTGTATTAACTGTTCGCCATCCCAGTTCTACGCCAAATTCGCTCCAAGCAATCTTTAGATATTCCGACACCTTTACTTCGTGTTTCTGTGATGTTAGTGAACGAAATGGGGCCAGTTTAGCTGATTCGGTTTCAGGATCTCTGTGGAGCTCTGAAGGTTGCAGCCTACCGCATGGCCGCCAAGCCACGCCCCCCCTGAGTGAACACTTTTCTAATGTGAGTGTATTCCTCCAGCTTTGGTTAGAAAGCTAAAAGGACACCTGGCACATCTTGTGGCCAAATGGAAGAACCTGTAACTGGAAATGGCTCCTCACTGTCAGGAATCTTAGAAAC
This sequence comes from Ambystoma mexicanum, assembly GCF_040938575.1. Classification (NCBI taxonomy): domain Eukaryota; kingdom Metazoa; phylum Chordata; class Amphibia; order Caudata; family Ambystomatidae; genus Ambystoma; species Ambystoma mexicanum. Next base: position 1,567,325,270 of record NC_090937.1, on the reverse strand, counting down.
CTCTGATACAACCTCCTGATTGCCACATGAAAGTAATCATTGTGCAGGTCCAGGGATGCCAGATATTTGGATGCTCCTATCAGCGGAATAATCCTCTGAAGAATCTCCATCTATCTTGAAGCGCTGTATTTGCACAAACACATTCCCTTCTTCGGATCCATCACCAGCTGGAACTTGCTGTTGTCTTTCAGGACAACAGACATGATGGAGTTAAAGCCCTGTACTCTTTCCTTGTTGGGAATTTCCTGAATTACCCCTTTCTTTTTTCACCCCAATTGCCCTTTTATTGAAATGTCGATGCAAATAACACATACCAATGCCTTAACACTATCAACATAGTAAATATACATCGAAATTTCGTTTCCACATTTTGTAATTCCCCCACCAATAAAAGAAGGTAACTTAAACAAATGAAAACAGCAAAAGTCCAATCACACGATTAGTCCAAGACAGCTTTGTGAGCTCCCAATTGCAGATGAAGACCACTGACTCCTCCTATATCAAATACATGGTTGCATTGACTGTTTTAAAACAGATGTTTCAGGATTTGTGGGCGAAAAAACCTATGTTCTCTCTCCTGGACAAAATCCAGAGAAGGGGACCAGGTGCGGGAGACTTTTGCCATGCGATCTAATAAGTGTGCAGCAAGCTTTTCCACGGCTATAATCTCCCACACCTTTACCCACCATTATAAAGTAGAGGGACCCTCTGCAGACTTCCATTAGTGTGCATGGTTTATTCTTGCCACCATCAGTACATTTGATATCAGGTCTGCTCGAGCCCCTGTCAACAGATAGGGGCCATCTTCAGGGACATCACCAAACAGCAAGGTCAGTGGACACATAGGGAGTAAGCTATATGTAATTTCCTTTATCTTCGAGCAAATCTCCTGCCAATAAGTTTGTTTGATTGTGCAGGGCCACAACATGTGAGTGAGGTCTCCCAACTGCCCACACCCATGCCAATAATGGTGTGAATGATCAAGGTGGATCGCATGCAGGCTTTGAGGGGTCATACCACCTATAACATAATTTAATGGCTCCTTCTCTAATAAGTGTACAGCGGGAGCTCTTATGAGGGTCTCCTGTAGGAAGACTAGAGTGGTTTCCAAAGAGGAGAGTCTATGCAACAGTTCTTTACATTTTACTGGTGAATTAAGACCACTCGCATACAGGGTCAATCAGCGAAAGTCAAGGGACATCATCATGCTCTATCACAAGCTGATGTCCAACTATGTGAGCCAGTGCAGCAATTGAGGGTTTACCGTTAAAGGAGAACTGGTCCCTATATATTACCAAGATTCTTTGTGTGACCAAACAAAAATAAAAAATGATTAACTTCTGATTAGCAATAAAATTGCATCAACGCACAAAACGCAATTTTTTATACATTTATACATAACTTTGAAACAGTGTTTTCCCTCCTTCCAATTCCCACCTCCCAACCATGCAACAAGAAAAGGAAAAACACATGTTTGCGCCAACCCTGGCCACTTAGAAGTAAAAGTTAGAACTAGCGCCCTGTGAAGGGTATGAAAACTTCAGAAGAAGAAGAACAGCACAGCCCTCTATATACAGTACTCAAATGTATCAGGAATGGGCTCCCCGGGAGGGCCCCAGCTCAGAGTCAGGCAAGGTATTTTCCAAATTCCTCCTCCTTCTACGTTTCCTGGAGCTGCTTCTAGGTGCTCCAGACATTAACCAGTTCCCTTCTCTGCATCCTCCAGGTCCAGATCTGGGGTGGCGCCCATCAAGTCTGTCGCTTCCTCCTCTGAGCTGATAGCATATTGTTAGTTCTGGAATTCAAATAGGAGCTGGCAAGGAAAGACCAAGATATATATAATAATGTGGGACTTGTAAGGAACGCATGGTGGCAACAGTAAAGAGAGACACAAGTGAACAAAGTTCAAGGGTATTTATTAAACTGTATATGCAGGTTGGAAAAATGCCTAATCTAAACCTAAATCTAAGATGGGAGCAAGCTACGACCATCAAATAATAATAAGGCAGTCCTAGTGGCATCTTGTCAAATAAAAGGGCCTATACTAAAAAAGAAATATTGCCATTCCTTACAACTAAATACAGGAAGAGTGTGGGATAGGCTTCACAAGAAAGAAAGAAGTGTTCATAAATGATGAGTCAGGATGGGGCAGCCGGGGGTCTCCCTACCCTACGTTTTGAGCATGGGACAAGGCGGGACTCCTGAGCACAGCACACTCTCGAGCTTTCCCAGCACAAGATGACAGCTCAGTTCTTGGGTATCAGGAACTCCGGTGGTTAAGTCTATTTTCGACAAAATGTCTCTTGCCTCTGAGGATCTGATGTGTTCAAAATAATAAACAAAAAGTTACTTTCCGTATGTACGGTGCGTGATTACTTTTCACTCCTGGATCCCCCTCTTCTGGGCTCAGATCCACAAAAGGTTCCTAGCATATCAGGACCTTTGGTGGTTACGTTTCTTGCTTTGGAGGGCCTGATAGGTTCAAAATAATAAACAAAAGTTCCTTTCTGCTTGCTCTAGGGTGATGGTTCTTCACCCGTGGGTCTCCCTCTTCCGGGCTCAGACCCCCCTCGAATGTCGGCAACCCTCTGTTGGGTTCACTATGGCTTGCATTCACAAGGATAACACCTTCTAGAATTAATGTGCCATTGGGTGATGACTTTTCACCCCTGGATCCTCATCTTGCAGGCTCAGATCCTTCTCGGATGTTTGCCTCCCTCTGTCGGGTTCACCATGGCTTTTTCTCAAAATTCTCACACCTGGCTCCCCCTCTTCCAGGCCCAAATCCCTTTCGAATGGCAGCCTCCCTCTGTTGAGTCCATTATGGCTTTTTCTCAAAATAATTTCAACTGTGGCATTCACAAGTCTTGATGTGTTTATAAACAGTTCAATGTGGACATCCCTCTGTCGGGTTCACTCTTGTCAACACACAGTTCATTGGGACTTCAGACTTCACCCCTTTCCATCTGAATCCCTCTGTCGGGTTCACTCTTGCCAACTCATGCCAATCACACAGTTCTTTCTCTTTTCTCAATAGGCGGGATTCATCTTGCTTGGCTTTTCAATTACATGTAGGTCAAAGGCTTTCGACTGTACATGGGGTTTTGCTAGACCCCTGTATGACCACTTTGACCTTTTCCTTTGGCTCTCCCAGGGCCTTATGGTATCGGTAGTTTAAACAAATGTGGGATCAACCAGAGTCTCTCGAATGAGCACCCCCATAGTGCCAGACTTCTCTGCAGCTGATTTTCCCTTAATGTTAACAGTTCTTTGAACTTTCCTTAATTTGCCCTTTTCGACGTTTGTTCAAATCGGTTCGGTTTCTTATTGGCTCTCTCCTCGGCTCACCGGCTGTGACGAACCGCTTGGTGTTTCTTGTCTCCGAAGTCAAGGATGGTACGGTAGCAAGCTTCTCTCCCTGGTCTCATTATCAATGTAGGCGTGTTAGGTGTACCGTTAACATCTGCTGCAACACACGCTGGCTATTGTTCGTGGTTTTATGATTCCTTCCACAGAGGTTTCACAGGTCTGGGTCAGAAAGGGCAATGTCGCTTCTCTCCTTATCACCCCTTCGGTTCTCGCCGCCTTTCTCCTCCTCTTGAATTGCCACCCTGCGATAGCTGTCTCGTCGTGCGGTCTGCCTTGCTCGTCATGTGCTCTCGTACTCCACCTTTTATCCCTGTGCGGAAAGGAAAGGGCCGTCAGGTGTGTGTGGTTCTGCTCAATTGCCTGACTTTGCCTGATCCTTGTGTTGGGACATGTCAGGTAAACAGCTCTGTTGTTAGTCTGTTGTTTTTCACGGTATGGGAAAGTGTTTGTGTTAGAAAAGGGGGTGGTACAGTTGCTAAATATCCTACGAGGTAGGATGGGGAAAATGTGTTATATGGAATTATAACCCTCGTACTAGGGGGGGTTGGTAAACTCAGAAGGGTGAGATTGGTAGGGTTTGTGAAACAAACGAGAATGACCACGATTATTATCGTGAAATGACCGGGGTGGGAGTGTGGGAACGGTAGTGTTTTGTCAAAGTAGACTGGGAGTTCGGAAAAGAATAATCAGAGGGACGTGGAGAAGAATGATGGAGAGTATTCTGGTAGAAAACAGGGAAACAGGGATTCTGGGAGTTGTGGTTTTCGAGTGCAACAACGTTGGGGATCCTAGTGCATTTATCAGATATGGTGGGGTCGTCGGATTTGGATAGGGAGATTCTTTGAGTGGAAAAGAGGTAGATGTGGAACAACCTACAAAAGCCTCAGGGACTTCGTTCTCCCTCCCTTCGTACCGCATCTCACCAGGGGTATTCCCCCGAGCATAACCCCAGGCTCCCCTACTCAGGTGATTCTTCTTCGTTCGTCCGCCCTAGGGTTGGGATCTGAGAGCGCCAGCCATTCCCTGGCCACCTGAATAAGGGATTCCTGAGGTCCTGAGTTCTACTTGGGAGAATACCCTCAGGTTTCTCACACACTGTAGTCAGGCCATGACTAAGTGTAGCCTCCTCCTATTCACCAGTGTCTTAGAGGTCTTGAAACAAAGAGAGCTTCACCCCTCGCCACTCCACAGGATCGTTCCTCTGTGCTGCCCTCATGATTTACTCCTTTAACTGAAAGTAATGGACCCGTGAGAGCATATCTGGAAGTAAATTACGCCATTGTTGCATTGAAAAGTAAACACGATGCATTCTTTCTAGTTCCAACAATGCGATCTAATAAGGATCACAACAGGTCACGGATATATTCAGTCCTGTCTTGGTCTTGTATATGTCAAGGCACTCCGCATATGCAGACATTGTTTCTCCTTGATCTGTTGTTCAGATCCTCCTGTTTCGACCAGATCAAGTCTAACTGTTACTTGTGAGGGGGGCATTCTATCACAAGTAGACACTGACAAAAGAGCTGCACTTTTCAAAACCTTTATTGATGGTTTAAAAGGGGATGGAAAATTCTTATGTTGCCCTATAACTAAGATGGGAGTATTCTCGACCATCAAACAAAAAGAAAATACAGTCCTAGTCAGTCCTTAGTCAAAATAAATGGCCTATACTAATAAACCTATTGCCTGCCCTCTTTCTAATACAATAAATGTGCAAAGGGAATGTTTAATGCAAAAAGAAAAATCAGTGTTCAAAAGAAATGTCAGTATGGCTGAGTGAGCTCACTTCCCCATGTTTTGTAGCACGGTGTAAGGTGGCACACTTGGACCTTGCAACACACTCTGGCTTCGGACACAAGGATGCAGTTCATTTCATGGACCAGGGCCCACTTAGCCTTCCACGAAAAGTCACTGGTGTATCCGCTGGACCTCTCAGCTTTCTATCACTCCAGCCCAGGTCACCTTTTAGCTTGTATACAGTTCACCAAAAAGTTTGTTTCCTTCTGGTTACCACATTTCCCTTCGGCCGGCTCAAACCTTTCAATCACAATTTGTGGGGGTTCCCTTGCCCAAGTATCAATCACACTTTCATAGGCTTCCCTCTGTCGGGCTCAAACCTCCTTTCACTTACCTTCTGCTGTCAAAGACTTTCAAAACTGCGAAGCTTTTGTTCTTACCTCGGCATGACTACTTTGACCTTCTTTCCCCAAACGTCAGAGCTCAGAGGGGAAGAATCTCTGTTTAAGTTTAAAAAGAAACTGAACACTTATCTTTTTAAGTAACCCCTAATGTTTAATGTGAGTCCCATACGAGTGTCTGAGTGGTTTCTACCTTTGCGGCTGTTTAGGTGTCATTGTTTGCGCCCATATGCCTGCAGACTGGTCTTGGTTTGCGTGGTATAAATTAAATAAAGTAATGTAAACGTCACTTTTTCTCTCCTACACCAAGGCCTCTTGGTAAAAGTAGTTTCAGGCACAATACCTATTTCGAAGTTCAAAGATATCTCTCACATCCAGGTTTCCCTCTGCCGGGATCAAACCTAACAGTTCAAAGACATCTCTTGCATCCAGGTTTCCGTCTGCTGGGATCAAACCTAACAACAGTTCAAATCTTGCATCTCAGTTCTTTCTTGGCCTGCCACTTCTATGGCATCAGACATTTCACAGAGACTTTCCATTGGGCAATCTTCGTTCGCTGGACGACTCTGTTACTTTGTATCTTTAATTTACAGTTCCTTACAATGCTTTGCTTTCTCTCATGTCTTATTGGCACACGCACAACCTTAATTCGTCAGATACTGTTGCCGTCCAGTTTCATTTAACACAGACTGGACTTTCATTGCTTTCATCAACTCACCGGTTAATTCATTTACGTCTTTCGTGGCTTGGATCCGAAGTCAAGGTTGATATCACAGCTACCGCTGCACCTCCCCAATTCTGCTGTTCACCCGGGGGGGTTGCTGGCATCCTTGAGACACAAAATATGTCTCTTCTGTCTAGCTGGGCATCCTTGCGCAAACTTCAAGGTCCTTCCGAGGTAACGATCTCCCGCCGGGGTGTCCAAGGTTTCTCTGTACCTCAGTTCTGTTCGTCGGCCTGTCGTTCTGCTCCGCCTAGATCGCTGTTGCTCTAGAAGAACTGTTTCTTCTCGTGCATCGCCTTGCCCAGAGTGTGCCTCAGTGTTCTACCTTTTAACCATGTAGCAAGAGCTAAAAAGTACCATGTGTTTGTAATTAAGATCAATTGCCTGACCCAGCCTGATCTTATTAGTGGGACATGTCCAATGTATTGCATGGGTGGTACTCCCTACAGACTCCGATTTCCTCTTTCTTGGCTCAATGTTTGTGTAGGGAAGGGGCAGGGTGGGGTCTTGGAAGTTTGAATGCCCTATAAAATAGGATAGGGGTATTTGGAAAGGAGGGATACCATGTCTCGTCATCTGCCGTTCTTCCCCCACTCCCCGAAGCCTCCTGCACTTGTCCACCCCCAGGGTCTGGATCCAAAGAGGATGGCTGTGCCCTGGCTACTTGAGCAAGAGATCCCAGGGGTCTAGGCAGTGAAACCGCCTCTGGTTTTTAACATCCTCACTACTCCCTACCTTGCTTATTAGTTCTGATTGGTCGTGCGCCTGCTCACACAGCTTGTTTTCTACATCATTCCCCCGTGAGACCAGGCCCATTAGATGCAAATTGTTGTTTTGACATTCATGTCTTTCATAGATTTGATATACCTTGTAAGATCTTGCTTCAGGGAGGCGAGCATGTCCATCATATCTTCCTTAGTGAACGAGGGAATAGCCAGGGTAGCCCCCAGAGCGGGAGAATGGATCCGGCGTTGGACCTCTCGAGCACTCTTCTCCTTATCTGGCATGCCTAACAATGATTTGATGTTGCCCCTTTGGCTTTGGTCCAGCTTTAGCCATTATTGCAGAGGTTGATGGATGCAATAGGGTAAAGCATTCCGTCTTTCTCCATGAGGTTTCTTTCCTGGCTGGATCTAGCTGCGATACCTCTTCTTATGACACCCATAGAGCTGTTGCTCAGGACCTCAGAGTCCAAATACATGCCTCAGTATTTTCTGCTGGTACAGGGTCACAATGATAATTATATAATGATCTCTCTAAATGGCACCTGCCTGTCCCCTCGGACACTGGGTCCTCAAACACACCCCACAGAGCCGTAAGCCTTATTACCGAGTTACTGTCACCAGCCGGCTCTGGTTCTCTGTGATGTTAAAGGCCACATACTAAATGGTTATGGCCAGCGTTCCTGAACACCCACAAGGGCTTGAAACCCCTTATCCGCCTCTTGTGCCAACTTTATGTCCCTCACATCAAGAGCAGCAGAGGAGGTGTTACCTCATACGTATGTAATGGCAGTGCATTCGCTGGGGTTGAGACCTCGGTCTCTAGGCAGTGGCAGGGACTCCAAGAACACGACGATGGTCTCTTAAGTCAGCGATGATGGAGGTATGGCTTCCATGCATTCAGGGCCAGTCCCTTCCCTGGAGTTGTGGCCCTGGCTCATAATCAGTGGTGGGAGAAGTATGCCCCGTATCAATAGAAGCATAGATCTTACAGACTTGAATCTTCCTAGTACCCTACAGGTACACGTCCAGTAGCATATTGGGCCGGGTGGAGTGCCTTCATTTATTTACAGCTCTACACAACCCACCTCCCCCAGTTTACAAGGAGCAATCTCGGCTCTCCGTGTTCCTCCGAGCCTGGGCCCCCTATAGCGCACGCCCCACCTGTCCCCACCTCTGGGAAGCGCGGGACTAATGTGCAGGAGCATTTCTTCTGCTTCAGAGCCCCCGGGGGGGGGGAGAAGGTGCTCAATCGCTGGGTCCACGCCGCAGCCCGATCCAGCGCTTGAGAGAGTGTCCCACCACATTCACTGGTGCCGCACTCCAATGCTACCAGGCCTCCTGGCCGCCTGGTACACTCGATCACAAAGACCCGCGTGCGCTGAAGCAAAGTAATCAGTCCTGCTCTAGGCCTCCAGGCACCCGGGGGGCGAGTCGCCACAGTAGTAGCCCCACTATCAGCAGCAGTGGCCCTCCAGGTCTTATGCCAGCCACCACTCAGGTCTCCGTCCTCCCTCAGATGCTGCCATGCTTGTGGACCACAACATTGATGTGGTCGGGGCTCAGCGCTGAATAGCTCTCTCTGGACCTCCAATCATCCTCCTGCATGGACCTCTGAACCAGGAGGGCCTCGCTGCACGGTTTGGGGTGATTAAATATTAAAATAATGCACATTTCAGAAGTTTTCAGAATGCCATGCGATAGATCCTGCAGCTGGTACATATGCATCTGGTGCTGCCTGGCCACGTCCCCCGAATTGCCCCTTTCTACAACAATTCTAAAAACCCCAGAGTCATGGTTACGGCACTCTTGGAACCCTTGAGGGCATTGCAATCATTCCTGAGAGAGAGAGGATAAGAGGCAAACTCAATCTTGTACCCCACCCTGGGAAACCAGTTTGCACATGCGTTTTTTGTGGATCCGGCCTACCACGCATTCCAGAACCACTTGAGTCAGTCCCCCACATACCTGGCATCAGGACGTCAGCAACTTTGCAGGGGAAAAAGTCTTGCCAGACCTCTGGATCAATTTCATCTGATCCTGCTCAACATTTTGCTTTAACCCCCATTTGCCAAGGTTCTCTCACAGCACTTCCAGTTCCCTCCAGACATCCTCCCCCAAGGATTAGCATCCAAGCACCTGAGAAGCTTGTCAGTGTGTTTGACTGTCTTAAACACCTGATGCACTCTCTTCTCCAGGGAATCACCAAACCACATCTTCCCAGCAAAGGGACTCTTCATTGGAGCAGAAGGCAATCCAAATGCTAGTCCATGAGATGCAAGTGAGAGCCTCCAGAAACAGCGGGCCCCATGATCACTGATGCAGCACAAACACCATCGGAAGCCAAGTCTGAAAGCAGTGGCGTTCAGCCCGCCTCTCCTTTCACTAACCTTGTCAACTGAAAACCACTGAACAAAATCTCTGACGTTCTTAAGGCCTAATGGGCTGCCAGGAAGGCCATATGAGCCCATTGTAGGCCACTTTTAAATGCTGAATCTGCCTTCCTGTCCACCTAGTCTCACACAGCAGCCTACTTCGCACCATAGAAGATCAGCCCAGCAGATTGAACAGAATCGTATCCAACTGCAGAGACTGCATCAGCATCTATCCCCTCCTGCAAAGGACACAGCTTAAACATAAAGGAAGGCAAAGCAGCCTTCTCTGGATCCTTGCAGTCACTTAGAACGTCCTCCTTAATTGACAGAAATAAAGGAAACCCCACTGTGAGGGTATCTTCATCAGATGAGGAGGTGCCACGAACAGCACTACAGACACAGCAGGTGCCCTCTGGAAAACCATATGGTCTGCCACCTGATCGAGCACTTCATCTAAAGCCTCCTTGTCCAGATATTGAACCATAGGCTCACCAGACTCACCACCATCCACTTTAGAGGCCAAGAAAGAGCCCCCACTAGAAGACGAGGAGGACGAAGGAGAGTGTACCCGTCTGGATACGTGTTGGCATGCCTCTACTCTCATTGCCTCCTGGCATATGTGAGCCAACCGCTTTTCAGAAACCGTTGGCACCTTCTGCTTCTCTTTCTGCAGGGCTCCCCTCTTCCTGGCAGGCAAGGAACAGGGAGAACTAAAAGAGTCTTCCATGGAAGACAGATGTTTCTGCTTGGCCACCTGCTTTCCAGGACCCTTGGCAGGCAGTGTCAACAGCACAGTAGACCAATAAAAAGCAACAACAGGTACCACTCAAAACAACAGCTACTGCAGAATGACAGGAACCATAGAACACAAGTAAGTTCCCAGTGGGGGAACTCCCGTCCCCTGCACACTATCAATGGCTAGAGTAGCCCAGTAATTTTAGAATAGTAGAAGTAGGTATTTAGTAAAGGTAAATATTACAATTAAAGTCACTGTCTTCTTTAAGGGTCTATCGGTCAGATATGACCCTGAGTACACCATTCACAAAGTATTTTTGTTCTTTTTCAAAGATGATTTATTCCAAATATAAGTGCCCAACGCGTTTCGAGATACAATCTGTTCATCAGGGGCTGTGCGCTGAATACATTTTTATTTTCATTTTTCATATATCTATAAATATTCAACAAAAAAGTACAAATTAGTAAATGTAAATTATCCCAAAGAAAGGTTGTAGTTTATCGTGTTAATATTCTAACCAAGTTCAAATTGTGCAGTCAGAGAAACAGATGCAATCATCTTCCTTAAAACCCAATCAGGTTTCTTGTTGGTAAGAACAATTAGAGAGACATAACAGATATTTTTACCATTATTAAGTCATCATTTTCAATTTCAAATATGGTTCATCCTTGTGAGAACAGTAAAGGAATTATTGACAAAAATCAGCCTAAAACCCATGTCAATCGAGATAAACAAACGGGCAGACATTGTTATAAAAAAACGTACCATATGTTGATAAGGAAGTATTCCTAAGAAGTAAATAGCAAATGAGCCGTCTGCCAATTGAAATGGCTTGCAAGTAGTCTACCTAAGACTACGTGCAAGCCTTCAGTGCCAACATTGTCCCAATATCATCAAGGGAGACCACGTTCGCCATCCTAGCAATGGCAAAAAAATCCTTCTTCATGATTTTGCCACATGTGATAGCAAAAACATCATATATGCCCTCAGATGCCCCTGCGGTAAATATTATGTTGGGAAAACAATCAGAAAGGCCAAAGAACGGTGGACGGAGGACAAGTCCAACATTACAACCAAAAACAAGAAATCTCCAGTGTTCAGACACTTTAAAGAAAATGGTCACAACATTACCCAACTCCGTTGGGTTATATTGGAAACTGTACACTCACTACCCAGAGGTGGGGACTTTGCCAAAAAACTTTCACAGAGGGAATTATGGTGGATACATAAATTAGACACAGTCCAACCACATGGTTTCAATGAAGATTTTTATTTAGGACCCTTTCTTTGAATAAGGTTGTTGGTTACTTTGACACATGCTCTTAACTAAAAGTATATGTTTCACACCTTCATTAACCAATTGACATGACAGGCCATCAATTGGATTGTACATTCAACGTTAATTTAGCCATTACCTATCTGCATTTCTTGATTATATGCATACTCTGTGGTTTTAACTTGTATATTGGCAAGTGCCTGATTATATTGTGCACTCCGGTTTAGGAGACAGGATCAGTCAGCTCTAAAAATATGATTTTACACATCCTAGAAACCCTTCAGTGTAATCCTATTACCCCATCCATCTTATCCTCTTTTAACAGAGACCAACAGGGTTCCCGTTTTCCAGGGTATCCCCATTACCCATCACCTTTAGTTCCATTATACGCTCCCCACCCCGGGATTCTCTTGTATATACATCAATAAACACGAGTTCTTCAGTACTTTACATACTGCTTGTGCTTACAGATCTTGTACAACACCCCACTTTGTTTATCCACTGAAATATTAGAAGCAGCCTCTACATTTTAAGCCACAGTGTCACCTACGCAGCCGTCTTACGTGGTTTGTTGACATTCGTGACGTCACACGCGTAAACCACATGATGATTTCACGTACATGACGTATATTTATACCGCCATGTTGTCTACCTCTTTACACGGCTGGAATCGAACTACTCGTATAGCAAGCCATTGTAAGTACCCACAGGCTCTATTTTTCACTTCATTTAGACATACCCGTAGCCCTGAGAATTGACATTGGTTTACTTTTACCCTGTTGTTTGTACAGAGGAAAACAGACTTTCTGCCTACATGCTTTAGCAAGACAGTCACGGCCGTTTTTCCACACTTAGTTTGGGAACCGGGCCTTATACCATACTCTAGTAAGTATGCTAACCTCTTGCTCCTTGTCATTTATTATACCAATACATTAGTTCAATCTGAGGTACCTTTTCCCTTCTTTTCTTTCACGCTCCTTAGGTAGACTACTTGCAAGCCATTTCAATTGGCAGACGGCTCATTTGCTATTTACTTCTTAGGAATACTTCCTCATCAACATATGGTACGTTTTTTTATAACAATGTCTGCCCGTTTGTTTATCTCGATTGACCTGGGTTTTAGGCTGATTTTTGTCAATAATTCCTTTACTGTTCTCACATGGATGAACCATATTTGAAATTGAAAAATATGACTTAATAATGGTAAAAATATCTATATGTGTTATGTCTCTCTAATTGTTCTTACCAACAAGAAACCTGATTGAGTTTTATGGAAGATGATTGCATCTGTTTCTCTGACTGCACAATTTGAACTTGGTTAGAATATTAACACGATAAGTTACAACCTTTCTTTGGGATAATTTACATTTACTAATTTGTACTTTTTTGTTGAATATTTGTAGATATATGAAAAATGAAAATGAAAATTTATTCAGCGCACAGCCACTGATGAAGAGATTGTATCTCGAAACGCGTTGGGCACTTATATTTGGAATAAATCATCTTTGAAAAAGAACAAAAAGACTTTGTGAATGGTGTACTCAGGGTCATATCTGACCGTTAGACCCTTAAAGAAGACAGTGACTTTAATTGTAATATTTACCTTTACTAAATACCTACTTCTACTATTCTAAAATTACTGGGCTACTCTAGCCATTGATAGTGTGCAGGGGACAGGAGTTCCCCAACTGGGAACTTACCTGTGTTCTATTGAATTGACAACCCATATGCCAGGGCTGTTTCTTTTCTCCTCTGCACCTCAAACCAGTCTTACATTGATCTAAATTCATTTTTACCAAAATAACATCACACATTTGGAGTGCATGGTGTCCAAATTCGATAGGTTGGTTATTTGTTCCCCCCCACAGGGGTTGGCATATACGCACACCTGCACCCACAAATCTAAATTATGTCCTTTTCAAAAATCAACACACTAACGGATAAAGGTGCAACAACCTTCGCTTTTAGCGAAGAAGAAGCTAATTGAATTTTAGGCTTTATAAAGGATACGGATAAAGAAACAACGGGTGATGACAAGCCAGAGAGACTTATCTTTAAACTTTAAAAACTGATCCGAAGGGAAATTTCGCAAAAACTACCTGCAAATACTTTAGCGCAATATTATAAAAGTAAAAAAATACCCAGGGGCCGGCGTGTTTATCTTCGCCCCACATTGTGCAGAGGCAATCAATCATTTGTCAAACGTTGGGAACAAATCCTAAATAAATGTTCATTGGACCTGATACTTTTAACCATTGAGGAACTAGCGCGATCTCTATCCTCCATTAATCAAGAAATAGAGGATCTAACTCAACAACTTTCTAAATTAAAAACTGAGAAGGACTTGAAAGCCATTTTGGAAGATACCAGCAAGAAATTGGAAGGATATAAACGTGATATCGAACAACGGAAAATAAGAAAATTCCGCAGGGATACACTTGACTACGCAAGCGACATCGTATATACGTGGCAAGAATTCTACAACAACCCAGGACCAGGACCTACAAGACCCCTGAGACCATCAGGACCTGCAAACAACAGTGATAGTAGCGACGTGACCAGGGAAGAACAGGATACCCCAAATCAAACTCCATCTGCATCACATCCTCCACAAGATTTACTACAAACACATCCTCCGCACGAAGGAACAGAATCACCTACTTTACCGGACACAGCAGCAGCAATTACAACTGCACCTGTTTTTTTAGGAGGAGGAAAACCCAAAGAGGGAAAAAGAAAATCAAGACAAAAGAACAAACAATAGATTCTATCATCGTTAACATCTCATCTAAACAATTAACTACGCCACAAATGGATACCCTTAACCTGGGATTATCCTTCATTCCGACCACTAATACTTCAAACTTCGAAGAAGAAGTCAACTTGTTTAAATTAATAAGAAAAATGGAACTCAATGTCTTCTTTGATTCTTTGCCGGAAATTACAGACCAACAGAAAAAACATGATTACTTGGAACCAAAGAACAAGAGTTCATTTCATCCCCAGTTAAATCATCCCATCATCAATTTATTCAAATTAAAGACATCAAAAGAATTGAAACGCTTGAAATATAGCTCCCCCAAGAACATCAATATCAGAAAACATCAATTAAAATGGATAAAAGAACTATCGGAGGACACTACCATTACTCTAAAACCAGCCGACAAGGGCGGTGCCCTTGTCTTAATGGATACTGAGTTCTACAATGAGGGTTGTTGCAACTTACTGAATGACCCAGGGACATATCTGGTCCTAGACCCAGACCCGATTTTTTCTGTCCAAAACACCATCAAACAAGCAATAGAAAAAGCTACGGACATGGATTGGATATCAGATAAGACATGTGACTTTCTAATCAAAAAATTTCTGGTCACTCCGGTCTTTTAAGCTTTGCCAAAGATACACAAAAATAAAACCAACCCCCCATTCAGACCGATTGTGGCGGGTACAGAAAGTGTATTTCATCCTTTAGCAGTTTATTTAGACCAAGCCTTACAACCGCTGGTACAACAAACATCCATCTACTTGAAGGATACTTCCCATTTCTTGAAACTTCTGGAGGAAACAAAAATTACAGATCCTACAGTGATCTTATTTACTCTTGACGTCAACAGTCTGTATACATCAATCCCCCATCAACAAGGAATTGACTCATTAGAATGGTTCCTGCTCAAACACAGGGAGACTACAATCCATAAGACTTTTGCCATAGAACTTATGACCATCATACTTTTCAACAACTATTTTCGATTTAATGGCAAATACTTCCTACAAACGTCGGGCACATCAATGGGCTCACCAGTAGCTCCATCTTATGCGAACATATTTATGTTCCACTTTGAAGAAACATACGTGCTTAACAAAGAACCCTGGAAAACAAAAATCATCTTCTGGAAGAGATTTATAGACGATATCTTTGGGATATGGAATGGTACTATCGAATAACTACACCCATTTTTTGACTATCTCAATAAATGCAATGAAAGAATCACCTTCACCCTGGAATTAGGCCAACCAGATATACATTTCCTGGATATCAATATTCAAAAGATAGGATTGATCCTGAACACCAGCATCTATAGGAAACCGACAGATTGCAATAGTACTCTTCACTTTGGAAGCTTTCATCCTTCTCATCTTAAAGAAAACCTTCCCTTTAGCCAGATGCTAACACTTAAGAGGATAACTTCTGATGCCACACGACTACAAAGTGAATATGATGACATGAAGAAAAGGTTCTAAACAAGAGGATTCCTAGATGCCAGCCTGGAAAAGGCTGTAGTCCGAACAGATCAGTTCTCTAGAGCTCAATTACTTGAAGAAAAACCGAAAAAAAAACACAACCAGACTCATCCATACAATGACATTTTCTAGTCAAAGCTACCAGATTAAAAAGATCATCACAAAAAAAAACTGGGATCTCATTAAATCAGACTCCGACCTTTACAGACTTTTTCCAGAACCCCCAATGCTGGCCTACAAAAGGGGTAAGAACTTCAGGCATAGCCTAATCAGAGCAGAAAGGAAGAACATTTCGAGTCAAACTACATTGGTGAAACAATAACCGGGCTCTTCCCCTTGCCTTCAGTGCCAACATTGTCCCAATATCATCAAGGGAGACCACGTTCAATGGCAAAAAAATCCTTCTTCATGATTTTGCCACATGTGATAGAAAAAACATCATATATGCCCTCAGATGCCCCTGCGTTAAATAATATGTTGGGAAAACAATCAGAAAGGCCAAAGAACGGTGGACGGAGCACAAGTCCAACATTAGAACCAAAAACAAGAAATCTCCAGTGTTCAGACACTTTAAAGAAAATGGTCACAACATTACCCAACTCTGTTGGGTTATATTGGAAACTGTACGCTCACTACCCAGAGGTGGGGACTTTGCCAAAAAACTTTCACAGAGGGAATTATGGTGGATACATAAATTAGATGCAGTCCAACCACATGGTCTCAATGAAGATTTTTATTTAGGACCCTTTCTTTGAATAAGGTTGTTGGTTACATTGACACATGCTCTTAATTAAAAGTATATGTTTCACACCTTCATTAACCAATTGACATGACAGGCCATCAATTAGATTGTACATTCAACGTTAATTTAGCCATTATCTATCTGCATTTCTTGATTATATGCATACTCTATGGTTTTTACTTGTATATTGGCAAGTGCCTGATTATATTGTGCACTCCGGTTTAGGAGACAGGATCAGTCGGCTCTAAAAATATGATTTTACACATCCTAGGAACCCTTCAGTGTAATCCTATTACCCCATCCATCTTATCCTCTTTTAACAGAGACTAACAGGGTTCCCTTTTTCCAAGGTATCACCATTACCCATCACCTTTAGTTCCATTATACGCTCCCCACCCCGGGATTCTCTTGTATATACATCGATAAACACAAGTTCTTCAGTACTTTACATACTGCTTGTGCTTACAGATCTTGTACAACACCCAACTTTGTTTATCCACTGAAATATTAGAAACAGCCTCTACATTTTAAGCCACAGTGTCACCTACGCAGCCGTCTTACGTGGTTTGTTGACATTCGTGACGTCACACGCGTAAACCACATGATGACGTCACGTACATGACGTATATTTATACCGCCATGTTGTCTAGCTCTTTACACGGCTGGAATCGAACTACTCGTATAGCAAGCCATTGTAAGTACCCACAGGCTCTATTTTTCACTTCATTTAGAGATACCCTTAGCCCTGAGAATTGACATTGGTTTACTTTTACCCTGTTTTTTGTACAGAGGAAAACGGACTTTCTGCCTACATACTTTAGCAAGACACTCACGGCTATTTTTTCCACGCTTAGTTTGGGAACCGGGCCTTATACCATACTCTAGTAAGTATGCTAACCTCTTGCTCCTTGTCATTTATTATACCAATACATTAGTTCAATCTGAGGTACCTTTTCCTTTCTTTTCTTTCACGCTCCTTAGGTAGACTACTTGCAAGCCATTTCAATTGGCAGACGGCTCATTTGCTATTTACTTCATAGGTGCTATTTACTTCTTAGGAATACTTCCTTATCAACATATGGTACGTTTTTTTATAACAATGTCTGCCCGTTTGTTTATCTCGATTGACATGGGTTTTAGGCTGATTTTTGTCAATAATTCCTTTACTGTTCTCATATGGATGAACCATATTTGAAATTGAAAATGATGACTTAATAATGGTAAAAATATCTCTATGTGTTATGTCTCTCTAATTGTTCTTACCAACAAGAAACCTGATTGAGTTTTATGGAAGATGATTGCATCTGTTTCTCTGACTGCACAATTTGAACTTGGTTAGAATATTAACACGATAAGTTACAACCTTTCTTTGGGATAATTTACATTTACTAATTTGTACTTTTTTGTTGAATATTTGTAGATATATGAAAAATGAAAATGAAAATTTATTCAGCGCACAGCCCCTGATGAAGAGATTGTATCTCGAAACGCGTTGGGCACTTATATTTGGAATAAATCATCTTTGAAAAAGAACAAAAAGACTTTGTGAATGGTGTACTCAGGGTCATATCTGACCGATAGACCCTTAAAGAAGACAGTCACTTTAATTACTCTAGCCATTGATAGTATGCAGGGGACGGGAGTTCCCCAACTGGGAACTTACTTGTGTTCTATTGTATTGACAACCCATATGCCAGGGCTGTTTCTTTTCTTCTCTGCACCTCAAACCAGTCTTACATTGATCTAAATTCATTTTTACCAAAATAACATCACACATTTGGAGTGCATGGTGTCCAAATTCGATAGGTTGAATGACAGGAACCACACATGCCCTAGCACACCTGCCATCTATTATAGCAGATCAGCAGTTGAAAAGCAACAAAACCCCTGAAATTCGGAAGCTATTTCAGGCAATGCCACCTTAACTATGCATCAACTGTTACGCAGAACATGACCACGATGATGACATCAGAGATTACATCACAGATGTGACGTGTTCAGTACCCATGATCCTTTACACATCAAGGTGCTCAGATTGATTAATTTCCACCATTGGGTTGGTCGCATTGCACAGAGTTTATAAAATATATAAACATAGCTTGTGATCGAGCAGTACCTTAGATACTTATTGATTTGTGACTGTCCTCACCAGAGATTGACTGACGGAGCCTACTACTTACCCGAGACGAATAATCGCTAGCGGGCATACTAGTGTTTCCAAAAGATCAACACACGAAGTCTCCATGCCTTTCAGCCTAAACAGTATTGAGAGTGGGGGAAACATATACATTAGTTTCATGTTGGATAATTTCTCCAATTAATTCCCCTTTAATTTACACGGTCTCCCTGTCTACCAGCATCGTCAATGGAGAATACTCCTTTTATATTTTGCCCACTGACCAATAGAAAGATACACACAGAGTCTGTAACTATTGTCTTCCTAGAGATCACAAGGCCGATAAGTGCTGAGTCTGCAAGCACTTCATACCGAAGACGCTTAAAGAATGGCGGTCGAAATGCTGGGGTGCTACGTGATGCAGGCTGAGGCATCCGTCAACCCCCCCGCAGTTGTGGATGAAGCCAAGGAGATATCTGATAGGGAACCATTATATTTACATGAGCCAATTCCCAGCTCCGAAAGGCAGGCGTCAAGCGCTGCTATGGAGGTTTCCTCTGGCGAGAAGACTTAACATATACATATACACAGAGACCGCCCGGGATCGGTGTCTGAGACAGGTATGCTGAGCAAATCTAAAAACACTGAAAGACACATATGTCGAGAAAAGCTTCAGAACTATGCCAATAAAAGCCTCAGAAACAAAATCCTCAGCCTGAGTGGTTTTCAGTAGACCCTTGTTTCGAAACAATCACAGCCACCATAATTGGCTTCTTCTGCCCTGAAAATAAACACCCAAGCTCCAAAACACAAATCTCAAGCACCAAAATTAACAGTTTCGTGGCCATTTTATAAAACTCAAAAGCCTCTCAGGGTGAGGAGCAGGAGGATCAGGGGGAGGAGGGGGTATTTCCACCTACATCATCATCAACTTCCTTGACAAAGGAAATGTTCGAACAAACCATGAATAAGATGTCCTCCCTTATGGAGTTTATGTATATACATCCAATGAAAATAAAGTATATTATTTCTGGGGGTGTAATACCTCAGAAAAAAGCAAAAAGAGGTTCCCACACCCACATATAAAGACACCATTGTGGGTGAGGAATTTACAGATGACAAAGAGGACACATTTGAGGAAGATCCAGGTACTGACCGTGATGACTTCTCAGTTCCTTGCCCTGATATTATTGATGATCCTATCTCATCCTCCACAATAGATGACAACACTCTATATACTGACCTCCTAAAGAAGGATGCAAACTATTTCAAAATAGAGACACATGATTCTGAGGAAGATACAGATTTAGTGGACAAGATCTTCTAATTAAAAAAGCAGATAGGGCAATACAAACCTCTATTGCAGTCAGTCAAGAGAAGAATTATTCCATATCGCAGCACTCGTGCACTCACAAAAGTGGTTAATCCCTGTATAGAAAAACGGTGTAAATCGGCTCCAAATTACCCCATTACATCAAAGGGCAACTAAAACCTGACTCACTAGTGGTTACCACTACCTGTAAGAGGGCAGGAACACCCTTAGCCTTGTCTAAAACACCATCAGACAAAGAGAGCAAACCAAATATCCTCTGGGGAAAAATGTAGCAACACAAGCAGCATACCGGTCAAGAATAGCCAATAGTGGGAGCAGATGGAAGAGCTAGTTAATGACGCCCATGAACCCTTAGAGTCTCAAATGTTAAAACTTTTAGCAGGGGGGAAACAATCGCCTAATGCAGTGATGAAAAACACACTAGATGCTTAAACAGATGGCAGACTTGTAGCCGAAGCGACCCTAGTCGGGAGACATGCCTCTTATTCAGCACGGCAGTTGATGAGCCTTGGAAACAGCCAAAAAAGAGTATGAAACTCAAAACCTTAGGCCAGATCACAAGTAGATCTTTTTGTCAAAGGGATTTGGCTACCAACCAAAGTTTCCACAGAATGTCTACTCAGTCAGGCTACACCTCAGCTGCAGGTTCAAGCACTTGGTTTACTCAAGGTCAACAGGGTACGTTGCAGTCTACCTTTCAAATCAGAAATGGTAGAAGTCGAGGAAGAAGTAAAACTTCAAAAGAGGAGTGGCAGCTGCCTCTAAACAATAGCACTGATCCAGGTTCCTTCCCATGGCACCTCGGTAGAGGCTCGGATAACATCTTTTACCCATGCATAGGAGGGAATAATGTCAGGCAAGTGAGTTTTATTGACGGTAAAAAGGGGTATCGCACAATCTACCTCCAAAACACAGAACAATGACACTGGAACACCTGTGAATCCCACAAGCAGAAATCCACAGTCTCTTACAAAAGGAAGCCACAAAGAAAGACCTGCTATCACAGGTAAACAGGGGTATTTGTTCTCTGTTCTTCCTTGTTACAAATAAAGACAAACAAGCAGACCAGTGCGCGACCTAGGGCCAGTAAATATATATGTCAAGGCTGTAGCACAGGATAACAATGTTACAGGAGGTGATTCCACCGCTCAAAGAGAGAGATTTCCTGGCAACACTGGGGGCCTCATTACAAGTTAGCCGGTCCGGATTTAACGGTGCCGGTAAAACCGTACTGGCACCGCTTCCGGACCGGCTAACTATGGGTTCTGTGGCCAGTGGTGTTACACCCGACAGGTCTGACCTGGCGAGCGTAACGCCACCGGCCGCAGATGGACATAGAAACACTGGCACCATTACCGCATGGTGCCGGTGTTTCCATGGCCCCAATTCCCGTGGAGTCCTGTGGAAATGGGGAGTAACGGAATGCCGGCTCCGGAATTACTCGACCACCGGGGCTGTAATGCCCCAGTAATTCCGGCAATTCCAGAGCTGGTAATTCATTCCAAGTCCGGCGGCAACCTGACGGTTTTTCCGGCTCAGTTATCGCAGGACTTGGAATGAGGCCCTGGTCTTCCTTTTGAACCAATACACAAAGTATTCCTTAAAGATGCATACTTTAATATTTCAATACTGCCAGGACATCAACATAGCCTAAGGTTCAAACTAGGTGCTCTTCCCTATCAATTCAAGGTACTCCCTTTTGGGATTGCAACAGCCCCTTCACAAGGTGCTGGCCATCAAAGTGGCACACCTCTGAAGGGAAGGTATTCCAGTGTAGCTTTTTCTGGACGACTGGTTAATAATGGGGGAGAAAAGACACTCAACCTTCATGGAAGGAGTAAAATGATCACACCCACCAGTTGCTAACCCACCTCCAAGTTGAACCAATGCATAAAGAATTCCTTAAAGTGCTCACCTACAGGATGGCTTCTTATAGCCATCACCTATATTCGTAGAATCGGCAAGCTCCATGTTTGTCTGTAATTGAGCCCTTTGTATCATAAAAACATACAACATAAAAACAAGGTGGTCTTAAGAACACACCCACATTTTCTCCTAAACACATTTCTAAATTGCATGTAAACCAATCCATTGAATTACCAGCGATATTTTTTTGGACCCGCAGAATTCAGGAGTAAGAGCTCATCACACACTAGATGTACGTAGGGCAGTCATGTACTACCTTAATAAGACAAAACCATTAAGAAATACTGTTCAGATAGTTTTTCTGGTGGCTGGAAGAGAAGGGGACCCTGTCTCAAAGGTAACCATCACTAGGTGGATTCTGTGAGAAATCTGAAGGTGTCTCAACCGCTAGTCCCCGGGGATCTGTCATCCAGGTGGCCAGGACAAGGCCATTGCTTTTGGATCCAGTTCCTGGAGGTGGACCAGTGCAGGAGGATCACCTGGGTGAGGGGTCTTCGGTGAGTGGGACACCGGATGGTGAGACGCGGTATTCCCGTCCCTGTAACACCTTTACCACATCCTACCAGGTAGGATACTTAGGAACTCCCCCTCCCCCTTTCACTACACAAACACTTTCTCACAGACAGCTCGCTATGAGAGAAAATGGACTAACACCCGAGCCATATACCGACATGTCCCAATACAATGGTCAGGCAGGGTCAGGCAATTACTGACCATCACGAACACCTGACTTCCATTACACTTCCCCACACGGATAAATGGCGGAGCACGAGAGCTCACTCTGAGCGAGGCAAAGCACACTAGGAAGCCGCAGTTCCAAGATGGCAGTTTAACACAAGGAGAAAGATGACGAAACAGAAGGGGATCAGAAGGAGGGAAGTGCCTTTAAGTTTTTTCGACGAGGAACCGTTAATTTCATGAAATCTCAAGAATAGAAAGCATAAAACCAGGAAACCAGGCTGAAGAATCCTGCATTGCGTGTCAGAGGTACCCAGGGCCCTCCCGCATCGATAATCAAAGTGGGGAGAATCACCTGATGCTGTGGTGCTGTTCTTGGTTCATACAACAAAGCAGCACCAGTGAAATCAACACAGCCGGTGAGTTGGGGAGACCGATACCAGACCGGTCTGTATTGAAGCCAAGGTTGCAAGCGGTAACATTGCATGGTGAGCACTCAAGCCAAAAGTGTATGAAACGCATGTGATAACCAACACAAGTAAAATTGAACAACTGATGAGTGATTCAATTTTGAAACCAAGATACGTTACCTCTGAGAGAGTGGTCAGGCAAAGCATGCATGCTCATTCGAAGGTCTCTGTAAGGTATCCAACTGAGAGGTGGCAAAAGCGAAAGAGTGGCAAAGGATTGTGAATAGAAGTGGTCCTGCAACGGGTCAAGCTAAATCCTATGCACAATCGAAAGTCTTTGATGTTGATACAGTAAAGAAAGTTGATGACGAAGTAGATGAAGTAGGTCTGAGCCAGAACGAGGGAGATCAAGTGAAAGCTTTGAGTTAAAGCAAGTTTGTGTTAAAGTGAATTAAAATTCATCCGAGCCTGGCGTAGGGAGACTGACTGAACTTTGTGTTGAAACGGATCTGAGCCTGGCTGAGGGGGTTCCGGGGTGAACCATGAATCACCCGAGAAATTGGATATATGGAAATCCTACGAACATTGTGTTAATTGGGATCTGAGCCTGACCAAGGGGGATCCGAGGTGAATATTGAATCACCTGCGAAATTGAGTTTGTGTGAAATCCTAAGAACAAAAGAACGTATTTGTCACATCAGGCCCTTTGAAAGAAAGTACTTTGAAAGGTAAAGAGACTTGGACACGGAAGGCCTTGATGCTAATGTTTGAACTGAACTCTCGTGCTAGAGAAGCCAGAGAGTGTGCTAAGCTCGAGTCTGCTGCCTTGTCCCGTGCTGAACACGTGGGGAAGGGAGGCTGACGGCCTGAATATCCTGACATATCATTTCTTGAACACTTCTTTCTTTTACATAACATTGTTTCCTACACTATTTGTATTTAGATGTAAGTATTGGCAATAGGTTTTTTAGTATAGGGCCTTTTGTTTTGACAAGACACCACTAGGACTATGTTATTATTATTTGATGGTTGTAGCTTGCTCCCATCTTTAGATTTAGGATTAGATAGGCGCTTTTCAAACCCTTTTTGAAGTTCAGTAAACGCCCTTGAACTGTGTGTCTGTCTTACTGTTGACACCATGCCTACCTTACAATTGTTAGGTGTAGGGTTATACTGAAATTTCGCTTTGAGGAAGTATTTGGACAAATTCGGCCGCAACCAAATACTTAAATGGAAAGTTATCTCAGGAATTTTATTGGCCCAATGGATAGGTCATGTATTTATGAGCATATATTGATAAATCAGAATTTTCTTTCCAATGCATCTTACCTTCGATTTTCTGACATTTACATATGCAAAACTCACATGTCGGAAAGCGCCATCATTTGATAATCTTATCCGGCAGTAAACAGATCACCTGCCCCTCAAGTTGGCATCGACATGCCAAACCAATATGCTCCACCTCTTCTCATTATGTTGGTGCACAGTGTAGCCAAATGTACCCTGTCATCTACAATGTGAACAGGTTACTGTTGGGAAGGAGATTACCCCGCCCACCTGCCTCTAGGCGCTTTAAAGTGATGAGAGATGCATTTAAGGCACTGTGATGTGCCAGGGGGCAGGCGGGAGCATTGAGAGGGAAACTTTCCCATTTAACAAGACCCCATTTTTATATAACCAATTATAGTTTAACTACATTGTGTGGCCCAAGGCGTGAGTGGCATCGCTATTTTGCGTAGATATAAGTAACCCTAGGTAGAAGGGAAGGCCTGCATGGTAAATGCAGCATTGCATGCACTAGGCCCAAATTGACAAAGCCACAGAAATCTCCAGTCATGCCCGCGCTCCCATGACGACAGTTCGCACCCCCTCCCGCCACAACGTCTATTAATTGTTCCAAAAGTGTGTTTCTTCACCCAATAGGAAGGTGCCTACAAGGCCGCAATCAGGGACCAACACCTGGTGTGCATGTTATCTCACACTGGCCAAAGCATGAGCCGGACCATTCCAGGGTGACCACGAGTCATAGCCCATATAACTGACTAAACTCTAAGATCCCGAATTCCATGGTGCAAGGTGCCCTTTGACCACCAAGTCCAAAGTAACAAGTCCTGAAATGGTCAACGAGGATGGACAGGGCATATCGCTGAAGTGACAATTGTGTGATTTGTATTGTAAGGTGCTGGGAGGGATAAACGAGGGTAGGATGGCGCGGAGGGGAGTGAGTGAAATGTGTGTATGAATGTTAGAGTGCCCCAAAACCTCCTGTGTGTCCGTCTTAAGGCCTGCCAAGTGTACAGTATGATTGAGAAAACACGCCGTATAGCAAGAGTATAATTAATTTGTTTTCTGACCTTTGGTTTTAGAAGAAGAGGAGCCCTGTAGCACCCATATGATGGAAGACGGACGGACTGGGCTGGAACCAATAAAACTGCTGTTTCTTATTGATAAAGGTGTACATGTGTAGGGTCCATCCAATCAGCCACACAGGTTTTTACTGTATGTATTGCATCATCTATGACAATGTTTTCCTTTATAAGATTCTGCTTCTATTACTTTTTCGGCAGAACATTATTAGCAGCAGAGTTTATTGCTGTTGCCCTCATCTACGTGTTCTCCTTACAAGATTGACTTAGCCCTTTCTTCACTAGCGGATTGTATTCTCTCTGGTCTGAGTGTTTAGGGGCGTGCCTTCAAATGGTGACCCCCATGTGATCCCAGCGCCCCCTGTAACTGCAGAGGCTTCCAGGCCGCTTCTCCAGAAGGAGGCGCGCCCACCTACAGTGACCAGCCCTGAAAAAACACATGTTCTGAGTGGTTTAGCAGGAGCCATTTTAAGAAAAGTCCTCTCTGCTCTTAGAAGCGGGGTGTGGCTCCAAGGAGAGTGCAGGCCGTTGTTGGAACCACCTGACAGAGGAGTTCGGATGAGCACACACATGTGAGTAGACTCTTGTAAGCCATAACAAGTAGGGGACAGAGGCATGGGG
This sequence comes from Ambystoma mexicanum, assembly GCF_040938575.1. Classification (NCBI taxonomy): domain Eukaryota; kingdom Metazoa; phylum Chordata; class Amphibia; order Caudata; family Ambystomatidae; genus Ambystoma; species Ambystoma mexicanum. The sequence goes on along the minus strand of NC_090937.1, from coordinate 1,567,299,496 downwards.
AAGTGTGAAAGGTGTGAGTATGTGGAGAGCGAGGTTGTCGATGTGACGTGATGAGGTCAGGGTTATTTGTTCTTAAAATGTGTACTATGAATAGAGTGTTTCGGTAGGGTAATAGAAGGTAAGGCATTATAAGGTAAGGCAAAGGTAAAGCAGGGATGCCCTCCTTGGAAGGGGAGGGATGGTGGTAGCACAAGACAGTATAGTATTTGAAGGAGATATATGGAGATATAAAAGTAGGGTTCCTGTATAAGTAGCAGGCCTGGAGCAAGTATTGCTTGTTAGTTTAGTGTGTTGTTTTAATATATTTTGTTTATGTTTTTGGGGTGAATAATGGGCCTTAGAAGGGGCAGTAAATGGGTGTGTCGCAGGGTGATGTTAGATGACTTTGTGGAGCGGTGTGTGCGCGCAACGAATGGGTGACAGAGAAGGGCGGGGGTTGATTTTCTTTGTTTTTGTTGTCATAACCAAGCAGCAGCGTGCACAGCGCGTTAGAGGGACTTTGCAGGGTCAGTAAGAGATAGACATCACTAGCATGGGGTGAGGAACACCAATAGAATACATGTACAAGACCCTGCCACTGTTTTGTGATGGGGTGGAGAAATATTATAAGCAGTTGATTGCGGAGACGGGGGGAGCGACATTCTGGATCACATGTCCACATTTATAGTAGCAAAATAGGGAAAGCAGCTACAGAAGAGAAAGGAAATTCTAGATCTCTGGTGTATGTTCGAGGACGCGGAAGATCAAGGGAAGATCAAGGGAATGGAGTAGAGGTGCTGAGAAAGAAAGAAGGGAAGTGCAGGAAGGGAGCAGTAGAGGGCGGGGATGCCAGTGGAGCGTGGGGGATTATATCCCTTGACAACATATCCCACAGAATGTATAATAATCCAAGCTATTTACCTGTTACGATAGGGACCCCTTCTGCTGCGGTAGAGTCTTCTGCAGCACCAGTAACACCACAGGCTACAGCACACCAAGCCTTATATCCATCCGCCTTAAGTACCAGCAACGGTGGGTTATAGGTCTAGGGAGTTCGAGGACAGGTTGACAGGATTACTAACAGAAGAAGGATACAGACATCCCAAGATCAGTAGGGTATATGGGGGCTTCAAGAGAAGGGTCAGGGGGTGTTGAGAAAGAAAGAAGCTCAGTGGATCATCCTGGTAGAGGAGAATGCGGAGGAAGAGGTTGCTGATGCGTTTAATGAGGATCAGAGTGAAGGAGAAGGGAGGGGTGAAGTAGGAGGTCTATGGGCGGGTGGCACGTTGAGGAACAGGGCCAGCCGGATAGCATTGGTAAAGAGAAGAGGAGTTATGAACAAGGCTGTGGGAAGCAGGGCAAAGATGCAGATGCCCGTTATACATGCGGGGGCTGGGAGGACACAGTATGTACCCTGGCCACAAATGGATAAGAATAATTTAATTAAGGCACTCCTGCAGCTCACAGCAGGGACGAGTAAGTGGATATACAAATTCTAAAAGCAAACAGCAGGTGTGGCCCTGGCGATAGGGGATCTTAAGAGCCTGCTGGTTGCCGTAATTGGGGACAAGGCTGGGGAAACGTGGGTTAAGGCCGGATTCCCGGGAGTAACCTTTGGGGATGATGCACATGATGGAACTCCATTTAATGGAATTAGGGCATTGTTATCGGACGCACTACAGAGGGCCTTCCCGGATATCCCCGGTTTACAATCTTTGAGGAAATATACCATGGGTGATGAGGACCCAGCTAGATTTATTCTCAAAATGCAAGAGAAGTAGAATGCTGAGACAGAAGGGCCGTGGGATCAATCAATATCATTCTTCTATTTTATTGTAAAGAGGGGCGTGCCGAAAGAAGTGCAGAAGGCGCTGGATAAGATTGTGGGTATTGAGGTTAGGGAAGGGCCAGAAATACAGAGTATAATAGTGCATCATTGTAAAAGGATTAAGGGTAGGGGAAATGGCCCAAAGGCATCAGGGGGATGAAGCAAAATTGGTGGAGAAATAATTGGCAAAGTTAGCAGTTCAGGGGACTGTATCGACATAAGTACAGGTAGAAGGAACAGAGAGCACCCAGCAAGTCATGAGTGCCACTATTCCGGGGCTCTGGGAAGAAGGAGGACAAGGACAGTTGGGAGGGGGCTCCAGTACCCTGGCCCACTGTGTCAGCAAGGGGGCCGCAGGGAGGAAGAGGGGGATTTCGAGGAGGAAGAGGAGGATGGTTTGGACCCAGGGGAGGTGGGTACGGATAGTCTTAATGATGGAATTGTTTAAGGCGGGGGCATTTCGCAAGGGAATGGAGGAGCAGGTCTGCAGTTGGGCATAATTATGGGATGCAGCAACAGGACCAAAGACCACAAGGGCCCTAAGGATTAGGGTATTCGCTACAGGGCCAAGGGTATCAGAGCCAGGGGCAACACCAAACATGTAACCAGTATTCTGAAGCATCTGACATGCAAGTGCGGAATCCGCTATAGCAGCAGCAGGGCGGTGCTGTTCCAGTAATCAGGATACCAGGTGGGACTGCCGCACCCTTCGGGGGAGCAGCAGTAGTAGGAGGTAGCCCCTTCTCGTTCTCCAGAACAAACATGTATCCTGATTAGGACAGCCCACAGAAAGCACTTGCGTGTCCGGTCTTGTCGACGACTACCAACCCTGAAGAGGAACATTTGGTGGAGGCGGGGATAGGAAATAAGCAGTTCATATTCATGGTGGACTCTGGTGCAACCAAATCATGTATCATGGAAGGAAACTTTCCACTATCAGGTAAATATCTTTACGCGCAGGGTTTCTCTGGGGCTATTTCCAAGGTTCCATACTCTGAGGAGTTAGATGCAAAGGTGGGAGGGAAGGTAGTACAGGTGCCCTTACTATAGTCTGAGTGTTCCCCAGTCAATTTACTGGATAGGGGCCTTCTCAGTAAGTTAAACATGACTTTGGGCCTCATTACACGGTAGGCGGTAAGGGTGTACCGGTATTTTACCGGCATGAACCATGGCGCTAATAGCACCATGGTTCTCCACCTACCGTGTAATGAGGCCCTCTATCTTTTACAGATCATGGTGTAGTCTGTTCCACGCCTGGGATGTGCACTGTGAGGACAATGTTGATAATACACACAATGACAAAAAAGGTGATAGTCTGTGGGATTCCTGTATGTTTATCTATGGTATTACAGTGCTCATGAAGGTGGTGCCCCAGATTGCCAAACAGTGCTTGTGAGTGTCCATTGATTTTATTTTTCATCCGTCAGTGTCACCAGAGGTGGTGGCAGGAACAGTATTATCGCTGGACCTACAGGGGTTATTGGTTTCAGACAAGAGTGTTGTCCTATTGGGTAGGATAGGGACAGGTGTGAGTGGCGCACAGTGCTCTGTGAAGATCTAATAGTGCAGCTAAAGGAGATGATGGATGATGAATTGTTTGGGAATAATGACAAAGAGGGGGTATTAATCCTAGAGAACTGCATCCCATGTGACATAATGATACAGTACCGAAGAGCACAGTTTGCCTTAATGGCAGAATTAACTCCATCTCCATTTTTCAATGAAGATTTGCAACATGTGTCTTCACAGTTGTGGACTACAAATCCACATGATGTAGGATTATTGAAAGATGTACCACCTGTGCATATAACACTGAAGCCAGGTGTGGTGCTGCTCAGGGTAAGACAATTTCCACTATCAAGAAATGCGGAGGAGGCTATTAGAAAACCAATGCAGGCCCTACTGGACCAAGGGATTATTGTGCCATCACGTCACTGTGTAACACGGAAATATATCCTGTTAAAAAATTAATGGGTGGCAATTGAAGAATGATTCAGGAGTTGCACCCCCTAAATGATGTGGTGCAGAAAGAATTTCCAAATCCTGTGACAATTTTATGCAGCATCTCCAAAGAAGCCACATATTTTACTGAAGTGGATTTTAAAAATGCATTATTCTTGATTACACTCCATCTGGAGTCGAGGTACCGCACAGCATTTTCGCAGGGCCAGATACAGTTCGAAGAAACTAGATTACCTCAGGGGTACTGCGAGAGCCTGAGCATATTTAACAGAAGACTGCATGCCGATATTGGGAATATTCAGATGCCTAGCATGATTATCCAGTACGTAGACGATCTGCTAGTGTGTAGTGACAGTGAACAGCACTGCCGAAGGGACTCCATTGCACTCCTACAATTGCTGGCCTGTAAGGGGTACAAGGTCGACAAGGCCAAATTGTAATATTGCCAACAGGAAGTCATCTATTTGGGGCAGTTCATATTGGCGAATGGTAAGAGAATACTACCCGACAGAACAGCATCAGTATGCGCCACCACCAGGCCCGCCTCAGTTAAAGAGATGCAGAAGTTTCTGGGCCTATGTAATTACTGTAAGCCCTGGATTCTAGATTATGCAGTGTACACAAGACCACTTCTACGGGCCCTTAGGGAAGCACATAAGACAAAGGACCAAAAGTTACAGTGGACGGCTGAAATGATCAGACAGCTTGACGACTTAAAAGAAGTGATTTGTTCGGCCCACATATTGGTGACCCCAGATTATACATAGGAATTGTATTTGTTTTCACATTCGGATGGCCAGCGATGTTGACGCAGGAAAGCATTATGGACCATAAGCCATTGGCCTATTATAGCGGCACTTTGGATGTAGTGATGCAAAGGCATTTCGTATGCGAACAAGCCTTAGCAGCTTCTGCTTTTGCAATAGAGAAAAGTTCTACAATTGTAATGGAGTGTTCAGTTACGTTGTATGTGGAACATTCTATGTTGTATGAGAGTCTTTTCTCCTATAGGCTCTGCCGACCACATATAAATCTCATGTGGCGTACCTCAGGGATCATGTGTCTCACCTACTATGTATAACATTTTTACTAAGACCCTGTTTGACAAGTTGGATAGTCTGGGCGTCACCTACAGTAACTACGCAGCTGACACCCAGATCCTCATTACCCTTTCGGGCAGCTTCCTAGCATCTCCAACAGCTTACACTTACAAAATGATCCAAGCCTGTAAACAATTTCTTTCTGATACCAGTTGCATCACCTTGACCAATACACTCATAATATCCAGATTGGACTATTGTAATACCTTGTACGTGGGAGCTAATAAGTACATCACAGACAAATTGCAGAGAGCACCTGTAAACATCCCCATCAGAGATCACATCTCTACATTTAGAAGAGATGACCACTAGCTGAAGATCAATGACAAAATCCTTCTTAAAACACTCTCACTCACGTCGAAATGCCTGAACAACATAGCTCCACCCTATCTCATAGAAAGAATAAACAAGAGACTTACCTCCTCTCTATGAGATCTGCCAATGCCTACTCCTTAGAGATCCCCAGATTTAAACACTCCACTGCTGGCGGCTCTAGCTTCCCGGTCATAGTCGCACAATCCTGGAATGCTCTTCCTTTAGATCTCAGAATAGATCAACCTTACTCCAGATTTAGACGAAAAGTCCTCACCTGGATACGAACAAATGACGCCTAACCTGTCTCGCCCGGTAAGGGCAGTGTGAATACATTTGCCACCTAATGCAGGTCAGGACTTACCATTCTTATTCGATTGCAATCTTGTAATGCCATATGTGACCACTTCTCTCTGTACATATTAATGACTATAATCTTGTAAACCCATATGCTACCACTATTCTCTGTTCATATTAATGTGGCAGCAATTCTGTATATTTCCTGTATCTATGTATCCCACTTATTATGTAACTAAGCTTTAAGCCTACTTGTCACTTTGCGCCCAGCTAGGGTTTGGTGCGCTTTATCAAATAAATAAACAAACAAACAAAAATTATTTGTTTGCCATTTTAGAAACCTCGAAATCTACCCTGACTACGCAAAGGTAGTTGGCGTATGAGATCATTATTTCGAAACCCCATAGTCATGTGGTTAGGTGTAAAAACAGTGAATCCTGCCACCTTTCTTAACAGACATGCCTACTACAGTGGACCTGATGGCGCACGACTGTGCCACGTACAAGGGGGAGGAAGATGACACTCCCAAAGCAAGGGCCTGTCGTCCACAATGGGGCAGAGATGGACGGGGCACCAGTGGTATGACTTGAGGAAGGGGCGTACAAGACGGTGGTCATGAAAATGTTGCCTACGCATTATTCTGCACAAGTGGCAGAACTTGTGGTGCTCATCGAAGCACTGAGTGAGTTACAAGGGTGCCATGTTTCAAAGTACTCTGACTCAGCGTACGTTACAACAACGGTACAAGTCGGTCTATCTCGCTGAAAAAGGAGGGGGTTTAGGTGGCCGGATGGACCCCCAGTGCAGCATGCATCAATTTTAGAATAGAAGCGTTATCGCAGCCCACTGTTGTGGCGGTCGTTAAGTGTGCCGCCCATAGTAACGGGACTGTCAAAATATCAATGGGAAACGCAGATGCTCACACAGCAGCCTAAAGCGCGGCGTATCTGCCAAATGAAATACTCGCTGGGTACTTTGTAACTGCCCCACAAGCAAGCAAGCCTCCAGTACCTTACACAGCATTGCACATGTCCCAGATTATCGAACTACAAGGAAAACACCTGAAAAGGAGAAAGAGTTGTGGTGACGGAGAGGATGTAAGCAATCTCCGACAGATCTATTATGGAGGCTGGAGAGCTCTGAAAAGATTATAATGCCCCAGCAGCTGCTAGCTATAGCATACGAACAATTACATTACCCATCTCACAGTTCAAAACAACACATACATACAGGAGGACTGGTACCAAACATCCAGGAAAGCATTAGAGAAATGGTCATACATTGCACCACATGTCAACGTTTCAGTACAGGGATGATACTATGGACATTACAGGGCACCTTGCTTCACCCTACTAGCCGTACTGTGAATTACACATAGACTATGCTGATATGGGTGAGCGTTGTGATGGATCTAGGTACCTCATTGTGGTGGTCTGTCCTTTCTCAAGATGGGTGAAAGTAGGGCCATCTGCTCACCCGAATGCCAAGTGTGCTGCAAGGTTTTTAGTGCGGGAAGTTTTCCTGCACTGGGGTGTGTGTGAGGTTTTAAGGTCAGATAGTGGCACACATTTCTTCAATGCGTTATTACAACACGTTACAGCACTACTTGGCATAAAGCATCAGATGTGTTTTCGATTTATCACCCACAGGCCAATGGTATTGTGGAGAGAATAAATGTGTACCAAGCAATGACCACTATCTGTCAACTCACGAAGTGGTCACTGGCCAGGATAAGCATACTCCCGTATCCCGTGTAAGAAGGGCTCCTGATGCACATAGGGATGCAGCTGTGTTAGGGGAGGAATTCAAAGAATATTTGACTACACTAACTCTGGCAATTAAATGTGTCTCCCGACCTAATTGTACCTCCCAGGATTGTGAAGACAGAGATGCCAGATGCTGAACTTACTACGGTGACAGATCCTGAGCACTTTCTCCCTGCAAGGCTGGTGTTTGTAACGCTCCAGACACTCCAGGTTTTCAAATTTTGCCTGAAATGTGCGCATCCTAAAGCCCAGTCCCGTTAGTGCTCCTCTATGGCCTCCCTCCCTTAACCCTCTCTCACTTCCTCACTCTTCCACCACCGGCCTTCCACCATCCCTGATTGGCTTATTCTGCCCAAAACACCGGCCCTGATTGGCGCTTTCCACAACTTAGCTGTGCCTACCGACCCACGGTGCCAGCGATTCCCCCACTTTCTCCCTGCAAGGCTCGTGAGTGTTTGTAACATGTATTTCGTTCAAAGTGTGCTTAAATTAGTTTCCCTGGCCCTGTGTGCAGCGTTTTCCTTCCCCGCTCCCCTTCCCGGTATCTAAGGCCCGCCCCGATCCCATTGGCTACAGTACCCCCGTGTTTTGAGTCTAACGACTAGACCCATTACCCAATAGCCCATGCTTTCCCCTGCCTGACACCCCGCCCCCTGGCCGTGACTGGCTCCACCATGGTCATAACTGACCTCTCTAAGGCAGCCCTCTGCCTGGCAGCCCCTGCGGCTAAGGGCCCCAAGGCAAAGGGCGACTCCAACAGAGGCGGCTACAGATAGTGTCAGCAGGTGTCCGCAGGGGGAGCCAGTGAAGCCAGTAGTTAACCATACCCCAACAAAAACCATAAGTGTGGCATGGGTGGGGTGTAGAGCAATTACTCTACACCAGAAAGCCCCCGCCACTGTACCTTACCTTTCCATAACATAGACTGCCATATACTTAGACCATGTATACAAAGTTGAACTTAGAAGGTATTCCCAACATCATTGAATGTGCCCATTTGAGTGCGCCTAATAGCCTCACAGTGTTAAAGTTGAACCTAGAGAGTATGCTTAATAGCATCACAGTGTTAAAGTTGAACTTAGATATTGTGCCCAATACGTCACTGTGTTAGAGGTTGAACTTAGAAAGTTTGCCCAATACCGTCACTGTGTTAGAGTTTGTACTTAGAAATTGTGCCCAATACCGTCACTGTGTTCGAGTTTGAAAGTAGAAATTGTGCCCATACCGTCACTGTGTTAGAGTTTAAACTTAGAAATTGTGCCCAAAACCGTCACTGTGTTAGAAGTTGAACTTAGAAAGTGTGCCCAATACCGTCACTGTGTTAGAGGTTGAACTTAGAAAGTGTGCCCAATACCGTCACTGTGTTAGTGGTTGAACTTAGAAATTGTGCCCATTACCGTCACTGTGTTAGAGGTTCAACTTAGAAAGTTTACCCAGTACCGTCACTGTGTTAGAGTTTGAACTTAGAAATTGTGCCCAATACCATCACTGTGTTAGAGGTTGAACTTAGAAAGTGTGCCCAATACCGTCACTGTGTTAGAGTTTGAACTTAGAAATTGTGCCCACTACCATCACAATGTTAGAAGTTGAACTTAGAAAGTGTACCCAATACCGTCACTGTGTTAGAGGTTGAACTTAGAAAGTGTGCCCAATACGGTCACTGTGTTAGAGGTTGAACATAGAGTGTGCCCAATACAGTCACTATGTTAGAGGTTGAACTTAGAAAGTGTGCCCAATAGCGTCACTGTTTTAGAGGTTGAACTTAGAAAGTGTGCCCAATGCCGTCACTGTGTTAGAGGTTGAACTTAGAAAGTGTGCCCAATACCGTCACTATGTTAAAGGTTGAACTCAGAAATTGTGTCAATACCGTCACTGTGTTAGAGTTGGAACTTAGAAAGTGTTCCCAATACTGTCACTATGTTAGAGTTTAAACTCAGAAATTGTGCCCAATACCGTCACTATGTTAGAGTTGGAACTTAGAAAGCGTGCCCAATACTGTCACTGTGTTAGAGGTTGAACTTAGAAAGTGTGCCCAATACCGTCACTATGTTAGAGTTTGAACTCAGACATTGTGCCCAATACCGTCACTATGTTAGAGTTGGAACTTAGAAAGTGTGCCCAATAGCCTCACTGTGTTAAAGTTGAACCTAGAGAGTATGCCCAATAGCGTCACTGTGTTAAAGTTGAATCTAGAAACTATGCTTAATAGCGTCACAGTGTTAAACTTTAATCTAGAAAGTATGCTTAATAGCGTCACAGTGTTAAAGTTGAACCTTGAAAGTTTGCCTAACAACGTCACTGTGTTAAAGTTGAACCAAGAGAGTATGCCTAATAGCGCCACTGTGTTAAAGTTGAACATAGAAAGTGAGCCCAATAGCCTCACTGTGTTAGGGTTGAACCTAGAAAATATTCCTAACAGCGTCATTGTGATAGAGTTGACCATAGAAGCGTGCCCAATAGACCCACTGTGTTAGTGTTGAACTTTGAAAATGTGCCTAACAGCGTCACTGTGTTAGAGTTGAACTTATAAAATATACCTAACAGCGTAACTGTATGAGAGTTGAACTTACAAATGTGCCCAATAGCGTTGCTGTGTTACACTTGAACTTGGAAGTGCGAGCAATAGGGTCACTGTGTTAGAGTTGAACGTATAAAATATACCTAACAGCGTCACTGTGTTAGAGTTGACCATAGAAGTGTGTCCAACTGCCTCACTGTGTTAGAGTTGACCATAGATGTGTGCCCAATAGCCTGACGGAGTTATAGTTGACCATAGAAGAGAGCCCAATTGCCTCACTGTGTTAGAGTTGACCATAGAAGCGTGCTCAACAGGCCCACTGTGTTAGAGTTGAACTTTGAAAATATGCCTAACAGCGTCACTGTGTTAGAGTTGAACTTATAAAATATACCTAACAGCATCACTGTATTAGAGTTGAACTTAGAAATGTGCCCAATAGCGTTACTGTGTTACAGTTGAACTTAGAAGTGCGCCCAATAGGGTCACTGTGTTAGAGTTGAACTTATAAAATTATACCTAACAGCGTCACTGTGTTAGAGTTTGAACTTAGAAATGTGCCCAATTGCCTCACTGTGTTAGAGTTGACCATAGAAGTGTGCCCAATAGCCTCACCGTGGTAGAATTGACCATAGTAGAGTGCCCAATTGCCTCACTGTGTTAGAGTTGACCATAGAAGTGTGCCCAATAGCCCCACTGTGTCAGAGTTGAACTTTGAAAATATGCCTAACAACGTCACTGTGTTAGAGTTGAACTTATAAGATATACCTAACAGCGTCACTGTATTAGAGTTGAACTTAGAAATGTGCCCAATAGCGTCACTGTGTTACAGTTGAACTTAGAAGTGTGCCCAATAGTGTCAATGTGTCAGAGTTGAATCTAGAAGGCACTCCCTGCACCACTGAGTGTGCCCTACCAACGCAACTGTATTAAAGTTGAACTTAGAAAGTGTGCACTATAGCGTCACTGTGTCAGAGTCGAACTTAGTAAGTGTGCCCAATGGCGTCACTGTGTTTGAGTTGAACTTGGAAGGTGTGCCTAATTAGTGTCACTGTTGGAATTGAACTTAGAAAGTATGCCTAATAGCATTAATGTTAAAATTGAATCTAGAAGACATCAACATTCATTGAACATGCCCTATTAGCGTCATTATGCTAGTGTGGAATTCAGAAAGTACTCCTAATAGCGTTACTGTGTTAAAATTGAATAGAGAAGGTACTCCCAACATCATTGAGTGTGCCCTAATTATCTTCACAGTGTTAAAATTAAACTTAAAAGCATCCCTAAAAGTTTTACTGTGTTAAAGTAGAATCTTGAAGGTATTCACGATATCCTTGGGTATCCCTGGTCGCATGCACTTTACCACCATATCACACTACTACGCTTACTCTCTCCTATACACCATCATTCAACTAGAACACAGCGATACTATGACACATTCAGTACAGCTGTTCTCATACTACCATGACCCCTCAAACTACCCATCATTCTAATAAAACACTGCTATATGAGCACAGTCGGGCTAGTTTAGGCGTCTCCTCATGGCCTAACTCAATCTGGGTGTCCAGATTGTGAAAACATCCAACTGATTTCATCAGCACCACACCTACCGTTAAGAAGCAGCTATCATACAACAACCACACCAGCTGCACACATATCCGGTGCACTCACGCACTTTACGACACTCTCTCTCTCTACTGACTTGAACTACGGTTCCCGAAGGCGTTCAACCTACCAGCGCTTTGAGATCATACCAATGATACATAAGGTGCTATATAAATGCAAAATAACATAACATATAACCACTCAACCACGGCTGCCTGCGGACTATATCTATGTCCACAATTTTATACGTAGATGGAATAACCCTCAGTTCCAAGGTCCTTATGGGGTGGTGTTTTGTACTCCTATCGCAGTCAAAGTGAAGGAATTTGGCTACTGGGTCCACCTCTCTGACGTTCGTAGGGTACCTCCAGAGAACACACTGGTGCATCAGTTATTTGGAAACAAGGGCTAACAGTACTTGTACCACGACTATCTCACCGGCCTGGCCAGGGGCGATACAAGTGTGGTGGCACGTTCAAGTGGCAGGCCGAAGCTCAGCTGCTAGCTCTGTATTCTGCTTTTTCTGGGAGAGCTTTCTTTTCTCTCTCTCTCTCTCTTTCTTCTCTCTCTCGTTAGTTCTTATTTTGTGTAAATATTAAGTCTTGTACTTTTCTCCGTTTTCTTTGTCTTGTGTGTCTGTGCTTCTATATTAGGAAATAAGAAGATGGACACTACAAATGTAAATAATTTGTTAAGTAAATCCCCCGGAATGCCGCCCAATGGAATTACTGTTGCTGCCACTTGGTCCGGCGGAATTACAACCAGATTACAAGTGGCAGAGTTAATCCCCATTTTTATAGAGTCCAGTTGACTCTATGGGACATTTTTTGACATATTTACGGATGGTGGAATTACCGCTATGGTAATTGCGCCAATTTTGGCAATTTTTTGCATACTGCTGGAGGTAAATCCCCCTCTCCAGGGCCATACTCGTAGTATGGCTGTGCAGGAAAAGTGGTGCTAATTCCGTTACCGCAAAATTCCTTCCGCAACCGCACTACTTGTAATGAGGCCCAATGTGTAGTACAAGGCATAGCTCATATTTTTGGGTTGACTGTCAGATTACAATCTTTCTGATTCTGTTCATAAATGGGCAGTAATCGAATTGTGAAAGTCAAAGTTCTGTAGAGTAAAATATAAGTCAATTGTGTTCCATCATCTATGTTCTATCAAAGCACATAGCCTTTCATTTGTGAGAAAAAAGCTTTTGTTACAAATCGACAAACAAAATGTTGCAATCCGCAAGTCTTCAAAGGCGGGCATGTTGGTACGGATGACTGGCACTGCAAATCGGCAAACTGGAGCTGCACCATCGTACCAGAATATGGATGACTGTTCCATTTGTGATGGCTGTGGTTTAGCTCTGGTTCAAGAACTCGTCCACGGGCATATGCCACAATTAAGTACCTTTCAATAATAAATTACTTATGAATTATACGTTATATTTCAATGTAAAATAATTGGCTTTTGGGGTGTGTGGCCAAGATGAAGCGGACGACTCTTCGTTAGCTCCATGCCACCATCCTCTTGTTATAATCATTTACGCAGTGCTCCCCACCCCTGGGTGTAGTGGTGAGCCGGGTGTCGACGGGAGCATGAGGAGCAATCCATGGTAGCCGGGCAAATGAGCGGGGTTGGCGAGGCAAGGCGTGCTGAACAATGGGATGACAATGGCCTAATTCCAAGATGGCAGCTGCACACTAGGACAGCAAGCAGGTGGCTCCGGCCATGGCGCAGTGAAGACACAGGCCGGTCTGGAGGTATCGCGGTGGGGGACACGCTTCAATGAATATAACAAGGGGATGGTGGCACAGACCTCACTACTAGTCGTCCACTCCATCCGTAATCTTGTCAACGGCCTCCGATACACCTTACATATAATGCCCTTATGACTCCTGTGGGCCAGGCCACCCCGCTCTGGTGACACACTGGCTCACGAAGAACATGCAACAACGGAGGAAGTGGTGTCTGTTCTACCTCCAGCCAGTGCTTAATATGTAAAGAAATAAGTGCCAGTGCCCAAAAAATATTGGCCCCATAATTGGCCCCATAATCCCATAATCCCGGCGCGGCGCCGCCCGCAGCGCAGACGTGCCCGCCGCGCCAGTTCAGTGCTAGACCTACCTAGATCGGACCACCACCAGCCCATCACACTGCTGCTGCTGCTCCATGTCACATGTTTGGCGCTGCAGCAACTGCTGGCACAGGCTAGTAGTAAATACGCAACTAAGACATGCCCATCCTGTAACTGCGCCTCGATGCCCCCAGGCTGTGTGAGCGCTTTAAAAATGCAAATAAATAAAAAAGCATTCTGTTTCAGTCACTGTTGCACTTTATTTGTCTATACCCCTTCTGCCCCATCTGACAGTCTGTTAAAGTACACCAAGTATTGTTAATCGGTTACCTCCAGGAATAGCACCCTCCCCTCACCCCGTTCTTCAGTCACCTCATCCAGGTGTTTTGTGTAATCAATTTACTCTCAAGCCCTTCTCAGTCATCACATCTCATAAATGCATCCCCCGTCACCCTTCCTTCATGGTGTTATATAACTTGGAAAAAGTCATTTCTGCAAGACAGTGGGCCTCACTACGAGTTTGGAGGCAGCCATGGTGCTATTAGCACCATGGCTGCTTCCAAACCGGGCTCCATTACAGGGTTACTTCAATGAGGAATAACCAAGTCATTCCAGCATTGGAGGACCCGGTTATTCCTTGAAGGAACCATTCCCCATTCCCATTTGAGCCCCCATAGGGCTCAATGGGGAGGGAGGTAACAACGGGAACATTACAATGGCCCATTATTACCTCCCTCTTCCCCTTGCGGGACCCGGAAAAGACGTCTGGTTTTACCAGACGTCTGGACCAGGTCCCGCAAAGAGAACCTTGTAATTGCGCATCCCGTAATGAAGGGTGCCGGTCCCGTACCGGCACCCTGCATTACGGGAGCGCAAGCCTTGTAATGAGTTCCATTGTTGTGAAATCAACGGCCTGTGCTACTTCTGCTTTAAGGCCTCTTTCCACCTTAACACATATTAAAAAACTAAATATGTTTTGTCACCCAATATTCAGGAGCCAGAGGAGAATGCATACTCGGATATCTCCTTCCCACTGACATGTTCTTGACATACTTCACTAAACTGCAGGGTGCAACAGACACCCACCTCCCTATCTGAGGATTCCTATCTGAAGATTGCATGTGCTCTCATTCAGAGCACATGCTCGGAGCGTACTGTACTCAGGTTAAGGGGCCACATCTGGTGTATAAACCACACATCAGGATAGAAAACATGCGCTGGAATTATGTAAAAAAAATGACAGCAAAAGACGGTTGAGAATTATACACGAATACTCAACTAGTGCTTTTATTTATGATGACAGATTAGTGGGCACATGCACCATGTTTATCCCCTTCTAGTTTCCATGTATGTATCTTTCAGCCTGAAATGGCATTTCAGAAGTTCATCTTTGCATGGGGTTTTCTCGCGAAGTACAGCCGGTTCGGTTTCGGCCCAATACGTGCACTGTTCCAGGTCCCCTCGCTGAAGCTCGTTTGTGATATAATGAGGTTGATAACATTAAAAGGAAGAACGGAAACACCCAGGCACAAATTAACAGTTCATGTTTCGCTTAGATTAATGCTATCCAGGGTCGTACTGAGGCATACAATTGTCTCGAGTCGGGCTCGGCACCAATGAAAAAGTGGCCAAAGTTACAAATAACAATTCATTCCTTTTGTGACAGACACTAGTGGGAGCACATAGAGCCTGTGTCCCGCCCAGTCCTGGGCTTTCCCCTGCCTTGCCTCAATCACTTAGGCTACCTTCCATGGGGCCACCACCGCCACTGCCATGATGAGCCTGATGATGACAAAAATAGGTCCGCGGTGCAGCAGCCCAACGTAAGGTAAGATTTTAAAAGAAAAAACGTCTATTTGGGAGGCTGGGGCCCATCACTTTCAAAGTGATGGGCCACAGCCGCCACTCAAAATAAGTTATTTCTTCCGTGGGGCGGAAAGTTTTCAGAGAAAAAAGTAAAAAACATACTTTTGGGCACAATCCATGGGCCCAGCTGCCCGCGGCAGAGTCATCCGACTCAGTCTGCGGCAGCCGCCAGCCCCTGGTCGCAGAAATGCACTGGCACTGGCTGCCATCAGCAGCACACTGCACACAGGTCACACAGACAGAAGCCCGGGCGCGGACGGGCCCCTGGTGTGGTCCTGACTCCTGGTACACTACCAGGGGACCGTGCCGCCACCTGGGCCCCGACCTGGGCCTTCCTTGCCTGATCACTTGACTGTGACAGGCTCAGGCTGCACCGCAAGCAACAACAAGTGACTTACCTGTTTTCCCGGCTGGGACTTGGTCTCCTGTCGGGCCTCAGGGTGGGGGAGGGGTGGGTGCGCACATTGGCACCCGCACAAATGAAAAAGCAGGCAGAGGGGGCCCCAGGAAGCGACTATCCGCACCACGCAGTGCAGCAGGGCAGGCTGTCTCTCTCACAAGTCAACGCCACGCCTCGACACCTTCACTTCACAGTAACTCGTGAATTGAAGGTGGCGCCGCGCTGCCTCCTGTGGCAACAACAACACGTCACCATGTAATTTCACTGGCTCAGAAGAACAGCCAATGAAAACTGCACATTCTGTGTTACTATACAGAATGTATCAAATACTGCATAGTAACAACAGAATAGTAGTTTTCATTGGCTGTTTGTAACAGTTTGTTGTTCATTGCTATTGCTGTCCTCTCCCAGGACCAGCCAGCCATGGCCTGTAGCCTGCAAGCACGAGAGAGATCGAGATCAGAATGACAAATCCCAATGATTTATAATCGAAGCAAAGCAAAGTGGAAGAACAAATAAAGCAATTGCACGTGCGCTGGCCCAGCATGAGTTCCGGTGCCCAAAAAAGAGTGCCGGTGTTGGGCAATAGCAACCACCCCCACAAATTAAGCACTGCCTCCAGCCCGGGAACACATGTGGACCGACCCAGTGACTTGGAAGGCCCAGGACAAGCCGGAAGCGGCTGACGAGGTTTGTTGGAGGAGGAGGGGCAGAGGGGCGTCCCCGGAGACCTGTGGAGTGGGGTGTGGGGGGGGAGGCGATCCGAGGAAGAGGGCAGACGTGCCCACCTGATCCTTAAGGCCTGACATGGATGCTATCCCGAGGGTGGATGGAGACAGGGTGTGACTGGGTCACCCAAACATGGCAACACCCAGCCTATGCCTCCCAGTCAATTGCACAAGCACTGGATTTTTCAGACCCATCGGACCAGGTCACAGGTTACGAACTACAGTGGGGCACTACAGCATATAGGTGATGCCTGACCCAGGGGAAGCACGTTGTAGTCTGGGGCCACAGACCGCGGCTCTGCGATCCTGAGTCACAGGAGGAGGGTGTGAGGGCTGTGGTGACGGAGAGCAGCATGGAAGAGGTTAACAAGCAAGTGAAAGCAGCATCACTCAAGACATTCCTGCATGGAGGCACTGTCATAGATAAAGGCCATCTGAAGGTGGGAGGATGGAGGACGCGCGGCCCACTCACGAAGGGCATGATGCTCTCAATCATCACAGATCTTAAAGAGGACATCATAACACTCATTAAGACTGAAACTGTGGCGATGTAGGAAGAAGATCTGTACTAGATAACCGGCAAGAGATTGGTGAGCTGGGAAACCGTGTATCTGAAAATGAAAAATCCATTGCAGCACTGGAGGCGGGTGCCACTCAAACCATCCAAGACTTCCAGAGTCTATCAGACAACTATGTAACCCTATTAACAAACCGCTCCCGCCGGTTCATCCTGAGGATCAAATACCTGAAGGAAGGGGTGAAGGTAACTACATCAGGAGCTGCTTCTTGGAACTTCTCTCTATGCTGAATGCTGATCCACCAGGAGCGCCATCCAAGGGAGAGTGCACGAGTGGGGAGGGAATGGAAAGCGCTTCTCAGGAGCGAGTGGACAGAGGATGGAAAAGGAGGCTGAAAGGCAGGCAATGTTGAGGAATAAAGGTGGTCATCAGGGGTGAGGCCAGGAGGCTTGCCTTGACCCCACATGGTAAGAGGAGGGGCTGCTAGCCCTAGGCCATGACTGAAGCTCAAGAGGCATTACACCCTAACTCCATTCCTAAACCTTCCCCTAACTCAAATTACTACCCTGAACTCTTACAGAACCCTAACCCTTCAAACCAATGAAAAAGGAATAGGGAACCTAACTATAACGCCATCTCCAGCTCACCACACATGACATAGCCCTTGCCCTAAATCAAACCCTTGCTCTAATCCTAACCTTAGCCTTACCCTAACGGCAACCCTAACACTTCGCTCAACCACTAAGTTTATCCTAACCCCTAACCTACGCCAACATCACCAGCCCTACTCAACTTCCCTATTGCTTTCCTTAATAATTACCCAAACCATTACTCTATTAACTCCTGATTACCATAGCCCTACCCTAAACCTAACCCAGATACTTAGTCTACCCTAACGACTAAACAAAGCCCAACATTAGCAGACCTGCAGAAACTACCCTGACCCTAACTCTTACCCTAATTATAACACAATATATTTACTCTAACCTTAACACATATCCTTACCATAACCCCTAACCTAACCCTAAACCACGCAATCACAAACCCCCTCCTTAACCATAACAATTACCCTAAAAGCATTACATTTACGGCTACTTTTCAGCTACATTTTTTGACTTTTTGCTTGGCGGCTTTTTCACTTCAGAGGTATTTTAACCACAGCGTTTTCACTGACTACATTTTTGCTGGCAACATTTTCACTGGATACCAGCATGGGACCAGGGAGGCAGACAACTCCTCTGCGGTTGTCAGGGGCAGTAGGGCCACTCCCATGATGAGTCAGGGCTCCACAAGGAGCCGGTGGCCATCACCAACAGACCCAACATGCCGAGGTGGAGGGCAAGGATGACCAGTTCCAGCAGCAGAGACCCAGATGTGCCTGGCGGCTGGTGAGCGAGTGCTAGGCCATCTTACTGTTCTATGAGCAGACAGTGACATCTGGGCCACCCCATAGAGTTGTTGGCCTTGAACAAATGGCTTAAAGTGGCAAAGCAGGTGGGTTCCATAGGAATCCAATGCATTTGTGCCGACATGATAATATGATGTTGGCATGAATGCATGCAGATTTGTATCGTGCAGAAGATTGAGGTTGTAGAAACCAAACTGCATTTTCATTGCATCCTCCACCTCCCACATAGAAATAAAGAAAAATATGGAGTAGGGTATAAAGCATCCAGTAAAGGCATATGCATTGCTTTTACATAGATGTTTACTGCATAAAGAACATGCCCCCTGCGTGTTTCAGTAGCCTCAATAGAGAAAGGTAGCGGGTACATTTAGAACACATAAATCTAGCATTACCAGTGTCTGCCATCTGCCAGACATGGGCATCTATATTTAGAACTATGCTTTATTGCTTTCACAAACGTGGCACTTTCTCAGCTGCTATTTGTGAGTATAACAAGGTATACACCTGACTTTCACCATATACCCATTGTTAGTGCGATTTTGTTCTGTCAGTTTCCATTTCCATTTCTCTACAGCTGTAGGGAAATCACATCATATTGGACCTATTGTGCGAGTTTCCCCAGTTGGTGCTGTCAGGACTCAGATTCGTTGTGCCCTTTTGAGACGGTAATAAGAGGACTGGACACTAGTCCCCCACAAACACTGAAGCACATAAAAGGATAGGTAAGATCCCTTATTTAAACCTCTACAACGGGGTTCAGCACGGCTGGTGTCTCTCCTTGGGCTGCACAAAAGTCATTTTATTTAACGTTTAGGGCAGCAGGGTAGACCCAGTAAGGTGGGGTACGGGAAAAGAGGAATAGTAGGAAAATGTTTCAGGGCTAATGCGTTCTTTCCTTAGTCCATCGCATTCAGTCAACACGTGCATCAATGGCTCACAATTCTCCTTTTGCTTACAGAATCTGCAGAAAGAATACCCCTTGATCTGACCGTTTCTGCAGTCTAATATTTCTCCCGTGCCCAGCACATTCAATTGGTATCTCATAAATTCCTGCCTCCATTCCCTATCCGGGAATTTGATTAAATATGGTGCCGGCTCCCCCATCTTTTTGCAGTCATTTACAATGTGATTATATAAATGGGTCTTCTTAACCTCATATACAGTGAGATTCCAGTCAGCGTATAGCAATAGTTTTTTCACTTTCATAGGGTTCTTAATTAGCATATCTCCAGGAACCCCCAATTTGTCCAGGACGTCATTTGCTTCCTCCATCATGTCCCTGAGATATTTCGATGTTGGAGCACCGCTCCTGATACCCTTCCCCATGATGTCATATAGTGTGGATTCATTACTGACTAGCAGTTTCCTATATAGGGCCATTCTGCAGCATTCTATAGTGCTTGTCAGTGAATGCAGACCGAGCTCATATCGAATTGCTGCCAAAGGTACAGATTTGGGCAGACATCTCACCATCGATTTGATATTATATATTGCCATCTCACCCCTGCACCATAGTGGAGCTAGTTCTAACCATAACATAGTTGAGCCACAATTCTGTTTTTGTACACACCTAAACATGGTGCTAGCGAAAATTTACCATATTTTGAGTCAATTTTGTGCTTTTGCGCTATCATTGTTCCGACCTTCGCATCCAGTAAATCCTGAAAATGTGCTTTTTTCTTATTCCCAAACACTGGGTATCCTAAATATCTTACGGCTATACTTGTAGGTTCCATACTCTGAGGAGTTAGATGCAAAGGTGGGAGGGAAGGTAGTACAGGTGCCCTTACTATAGTCTGAGAGTTCCCCAGTCAATTTACTGGGTAGGGGCCTTCTCAGTAAGTTAAACATGACTATATCTTTTACAGATCATGGTGTAGTCTGTTCCACGCCTGTGATGTGCACTGTGAGGGCAATGTTGATAATAGACACAAAGACAAAAAAGGTGGTCGTCTGTGGGATTCCCGTATGTTTATCTATGGTATTACAGTGCTCATGAAGGTGGTGCCCCAGATTGCCAAAC
The DNA here is from genome assembly GCF_040938575.1 of Ambystoma mexicanum. Lineage (NCBI taxonomy): Eukaryota > Metazoa > Chordata > Amphibia > Caudata > Ambystomatidae > Ambystoma > Ambystoma mexicanum. The sequence continues at coordinate 1,567,279,115 of NC_090937.1, read as the reverse complement.
AGTGCTTGCAAGTGCCCATTGATTTTATTTTTCATCCGTCAGTGTCACCAGAGGTGGTGGCAGGAACGCTATCATCGCTGGACCTACAGGGGTTGTTGGTTTCAGACAAGAGTGTTGTCCTATTGGGAATGGATAGGGACAGGTGTGAGTGGCGCACAGTGCTCTGTGAAGATCTAATAGTGCAGCTAAAGGAGATGACGGATGATGAATTGTTTGGGAATAACGACAAAGAGGGGGTAATAATCTTAGAGAACTGCATCCCATGTGACATAATGATGCAGTACCGAAGAGTGAAGTTCGCCTTAATGGCAGAATTAACTCAATCTCCATTTTTCAATGAAGATTTGCAACATGTGTCTTAATAGTTGTGGACTACAAATCCACATGGTGTAGGATTATTGAAAGATGTAACACCTGTGCGTACAACACTGAAGCCAGGTGTGGTGCTGCTCAGGGTAAGACAATTTCCACTATCAAGAAATGCGGAGGAGGCTATTAGAAAACCAATGCAGGCCCTACTGGACCAAGGGATTATCGTGCCATCACGTCACTGTGTAATACGGAAATATATCCTGTTAAAAAATTAATGGGTGGCAATTGAAGAATGATTCAGGAGTTGCGCCCCCTAAATGATGTGGTGCAGAAAGAATTTCCAAATCCTGTGACAATTTTATGCAGCATCTCCAAAGAAGCCACATATTGTACTGAAGTGGATTTTAAAAATGCATTATTCTTGATTACACTCCATCTGGAGTCGAGGTACCGCACAGCATTTACGCAGGGCCAGATACAGTTCGAAGACACTAGATTACCTCAGGGATACTGCGAGAGCCCGAGCATATTTAACAGAATACTGCATGCCGATATTGGGAATATTCAGATGCCTAGCATGATTATCCAGTACGTGGACGATCTGCTAGTGTGTAGTGACAGTGAACAGCACTGCCGAAGGGACTCCATTGCACTCCTACAATTGCTGGCCTGTAAGGGGTGCAAGGTCGACAAGGCCAAATTGTAATATTGTCAACAGGAAGTCATCTATTTGGGGCAGTTCATATCGGCGAATGGTAAGAGAATACTACCCGACAGGACAGCATCAGCAACTTCCTAGCATCTCCAACAGCTTACTCTTACAAAATGATCCAAGCCTGTAAACAATTTCTTTCTGTTACTAGTTGCATCACCTTGGCCAATACACTCATAATATCCAGATTGGACTATTGTAAGTCCTTGTACGTGCGAGCTAATAAGTACATCACAGACAAATTGCAAAGACTTCAAAACAATGCCCTGAGAGCAGCTGTAAACATCCTCATCAGAGATCACATCTCTACATTTAGAAGAGATGTCCACTAGCTGAAGATCAATGACAAGATCCTTCTTAAAACACTCTCACTCACGTCGAAATGCCTGAACAACATAGCTCCTCCCTATCTCGTAGAAAGAATAAACAAGAGACTTACCTCCCCTCTATGAGATCTGCCAATGCCTACTCCTTAGAGATCCCCAGATTTAAACGCTCCACTGCTGGCGGCTCTAGCTTCCCGGTCATAGCCGCACAATCCTGGAATGCTCTTCCTTTAGATCTCAGAATAGATCAACCTTACTCCACATTTAGAGGAAAAGTCCTCACCTGGATACGAACAAATGATGCCTAACCTGACTCGCCTGGTAAGGGCAGTGTAAATACATTTGCCACCTAATGCAGGTCAGGACTTACCATTCTTATTCGATTGCAATCTTGTAATGCCATATGTGACCACTTCTCTCTGTACATATTAATGACTATAATCTTGTAAACCCATATGCTACCACTATTCTCTGTTCATATTAATGTGGCAGCAATTCTGTATATTTCCTGTATCTATGTATCCCACTTATTATGTAACTAAGCTTTAAGCCTACTTGTCACTTTGCACGCAGCTACGTAAGGGTTTGGTGCGGTTTATCAAATAAATAAACAAACAAACAAACAAAAATTCTTTGTTTGCCATTCTAGAACCCTCAAAATCTACCCTGACTACGCAAAGGTAGTTGGCGTATGAGATCATCATTTCGAAACCCCATAGTCATGTGGGTAGGTGTAAAAACAGTGAATCCTGCCACCTTTCTTAACAGAATGCCTATTACAGTGGACCTGATGGCGCACGACTGTGCCACGTACAAGGGGGAGGAGGATGACACTCCCAAAGCAAGGGAATGTCGTCCACAATGGGGCAGAGATGGACGGGGCACCAGTGGTATGACTTGAGTAAGGGGCGTACAAGACGGTGGTCATGAAAAGGTTGCCTACGCATTATTCTGCACAAGTGGCAGAACTTGTGGCGCTCATCGAAGCACGGAGTGAGTTACAAGGGTGCCATGTCACAAAGTACTCTGACTCAGCGTACGTTACAACAACGGTACAAGTCGGTCTATCTTGCTGAAAAAGGAGGGGGTTTAGGTGGCCGGATGGAGCCCCATTGCAGCATGCATCAATTTTAGAAATGCTGATAGAAGCGTTATCGCAGCCCTCTGTTGTGGCGGTCGTTAAGTGTGCCGTCCATACTAACGGGACTGACAAAATATCAATGGGAAATGCAGCTGCTCACACAGCAGCCTAAAGCGCGGTGTATCTGCCAAATGAAATACTCGCTGAGTACTTTGTAACTGCCCCACAAGCAAGCAAGCCTCCAGTTCCTTACACATGTCCCAGATTATCGAACTACAAGGAAAACACCTGAAAAGGAGAAAGAGTTGTGGTTACGGAGAGGATGTAAGCAATCTCCGACAGATCTATTATGGAGGCTGGAGAGCTCTGAAAAGATTACCCAGCAGCTGCTAGCCATAGCATATGAACTACTACACTACCCATCTCACAGTTCAAAACAACACATAGCCGCATACATACAAGAGGACTGGTACCAAACATCCAGGAAAGCATTATAGAAATGGTCATACATTGCACCACATGTCAACTTTTCAGTACAGGGATGATACTATGGACATTACAGGGCACCTTGCTTTGCCCTACTAAGTTATCCAAACTGTGTACCAAGCAATGACCACCATCTGTCAACTCACGAAGTGGTCACTGGCCAGGATAAGCATACTCCCGTATCCCTTGTAAGAAGGGCTCCTGATGCACATAGGGATGCAGCTGTGTTAGGGGAGGAATTCAAAGACTATTTGACTACACTAACTCGGGCAATTAAATGTGTCTCCCGACAGATTGTACCTCCCAGGATTGTGATGACAGAGATGCCAGATGCTGAACTTACTACGGTGACAGATTCTGAGCACTTTCTCCGTGCAAGGCTGGTGTTTGTAACGCTTCAGACCCTCCGGGTTTTCAAATTTTGCCTGAAATGTGCGCATCCTGAAGCCCAGTCCCTTTAGTGCTCCTCTACGGCCTCCCTCCCTGAACCCTCCATATCTTCCTCACTCTTCCACCACCCGCCTTCCACCATCCCTGATTGGCCTATTCTGCCGAAAACACCGGCCCTGATTGGCGCTTTCCACAACTGTGCCTACCGACCCGCGGTGCTAGCGATTCCCCCACTTTCTCCCTGCAAGGCTCGTGAGTGTTTGTAACGTGTATTTCGTTTAAAGTGTGCTTAAATTAGTTTCCCTGGCCCTGTGTGCAACGTCTTCCTTCCCCGCTCCCCTTCCTGGTATCTAAGGCCCGCCCCGATACCATTGGCTACAGTATCCCCATGTTTTGAGTCTAACGACTAGACCCATTACCCAATAGCCCATGCTTTCCCCTGCCTGACACCCCGCCCCCTGGCCGTGACTGGCTCCACCATGGTCATAACTGACCTCTCTAAGGCAGCCCTCTGCCTGGCAGACCCAGCGGCTAAGCCCCCAAGGCAAAGGGCGACTCCAACAGAGGCGGCTACAGATAGTGTCAGCAGGTGTCCGCAGGGGGAGCCAGTGAAGCCAGTAGTTAAACAGACCCCAACAAAAACCGTAAGTGTGGCATGGGTGGGGTGTAGAGCAATTACTCTACACCAGAAAGCCCCCGCCACTATACCTTACCTTTCCATAACATAGACAGCCATATACTTAGACCATGTATACAAAGTTGAACTTAGAAGGTATTCCCAACATCATTGAATGTGCCCATTTGAGTGCGCCTAATAGCCTCACGGTGTTAAAGTTGAACCTAGAGAGTATGCTTAATAGCATCACAGTGTTAAAGTTGAACTTATATATTGTGCCCAATACCGTCACTGTGTTAGAGGTTGAAAGTGAAACTTAGAAAGTTTGCACAATACTGTCACTGTGTTAGAGTTTGTACTTAGAAATTGTGCCCAATACCGTCACTGTGTTCGAGTTTAAACTTAGAAATTGTGCCCAATACCGTCACTGTGTTAGAAGTTGAACTTAGAAAGTGTGCCCAATACCGTCACTGTGTTAGAGGTTGAACTTAGAAAGTGTGCCCAATACCGTCATTGTGTTAGTGGTTGAACTTAGAAATTGTGCCCATTACCGTCACTGTGTTAGAGGTTGAACTTAGAAAGTTTACCCAGTACCGTCACTGTGTTAGAGTTTGAACTTAGAAATTGTGCCCAATACCATCACTGTGTTAGAGGTTGAACTTAGAAAGTGTGCCCAATACCGTCACTGTGTTAGAGTTTGAACTTAGAAATTGTGCCCACTACTGTCACAATGTTAGAAGTTGAACTTAGAAAGTGTGCCCCATACCGTCACTGTGTTAGAGGTTGAACTTAGAAGTGTGCCCAATACCGTCACTGTGTTAGAGGTTGAACATAGAGTGTGCCCAATACCGTCACTATGTTAGAGGTTGAACTTAGAAAGTGTACCCAATACCGTCAATGTTTTAGAGGTTGAACTTAAAAAGTGTGCCCAATACCGTCACTGTGTTAGAGGTTGAACTTAGAAAGTGTGCCCAATACCGTCAATATTTTAAAGGTTTAACTCAGAAATTGTGTCAATACCGTCACTGTGTTAGAGTTGGAACTTAGAAAGTGTGCCCAATACCGTCACTATGTTAGAGTTGGAACTTAGAAAGTGTGCCCAATACCGTCACTGTGTTGGAGTTTGAACTTAGAAATTGTGCCCACTACTGTCACAATGTTAGAAGTTGAACTTAGAAAGTGTGCCCCGTACCGTCACTGTGTTAGAGGTTGAACTTAGAAAGTGTGCCCAATACCGTCACTGTGTTAGAGGTTGAACATAGAGTGTGCCCAATACCGTCACTATGTTAGAGGTTGAACTTAGAAAGTGTGCCCAATACCGTCAATGTTTTAGAGGTTGAACTTAGAAAGTGTGCCCAATACCGTCACTGTGTTAGAGGTTGAACTTAGAACGTGTGCCCAATACCGTCAATATGTTAAAGGTTGAACTCAGAAATTGTGTCAATACCGTCACTGTGTTAGAGTTGGAACTTAGAAAGTGTGCCCAATACCGTCACTATGTTAGAGTTTGAACTCAGAAATTGTGCCCAATACCGTCACTATGTTAGAGTTGGAACTTAGAAAGTGTGCCCAATACCGTCACTGTGTTAGAGGTTGAACTTAGAAAGTGTGCCCAATACCGTCACTATGTTAGAGTTTGAACTCAGAAATTGTGCCCAATACCGTCACTATGTTAGAGTTGGAACTTAGAAAGTGTGCCCAATAGCCTCACTGTGTTAAAGTTGAACCTAGAGAGTATGCCCAATAGCTTCACTGTGTTAAAGTTGAATCTAGACACTATGCTTAATAGCGTCACAGTGTTAAACTTTAATCTAGAAAGTATGCTTAATAGCGTCACAGTGTTAAAGTTGAACCTTGAAAGTTTGCCTAATAACGTTACTGTGTTAAAGTTGAACCAAGAGAGTATGCCTAATAGCGCCACTGTGTTAAAGTTGAACATAGAAAGTGAGCCCAATTGCCTCACTGTGTTAGAGTTTACCTTAGAAAGTATGTCCAATGGCCTCACTGTGTTAGGGTTGAACTTAGAAAATATTCCTAACAGCGTCATTGTGATAGAGTTCACCATAGAAGCGTGCCCAATAGCCCCACTGTGTTAGTGTTGAACTTTGAAAATATGCCTAACAGCGTCACTGTGTTAGAGTTGAACTTATAAAATATACCTAACAGCGTAACTGTATTAGAGTTGAACTTACAAATGTGCCCAATAGCGTCACTGTGTTACACTTGAACTTGGACGTGCGCCCAATAGGGTCACTGTGTTAGAGTTGAATGTATAAAATATACCTAACAGCGTCACTGTGTTAGAGTTGAACTTAGAAATGTGCCCAATTGCCTCACTGTGTTACAGTTGACCATAGAAGTGTGCCCAACTGCCTCACTGTGTTAGAGTTGACCATAGATGTGTGCCCAATAGCCTGACAGAGTTATAGTTGACCATAGAAGAGAGCCCAATTGCCTCACTGTGTTAGAGTTGACCATAGAAGCGTGCTAACTGTGTTAGAGTTGAACTTCGAAAATATGCCTAACAGCGTCACTGTGTTAGAGTTGAACTTATAAAATATACCTAATAGCGTCACTGTGTTAGAGTTTGAACTTAGAAATGTGCCCAATTGCATCACTGTGTTAGAGTTGACCACAGAAGTGTGCCCAATAGCCTCACTGTGGTAGAGTTGACCATAGTAGAGTGTCCAATTGCCTCACTGTGTTAGAGTTGACCATAGAAGTGTGCCCAATAGCCCCACTCTGTCAGAGTTGAACATGCCTAACAACGTCACTGTGTTAGAGTTCAACTTATAAAATATACCTAACCGCGTCACTGTATTAGAGTTGAACTTAGAAATGTGCCCAATAGCGTCACTGTGTTACAGTTGAACTTAGAAGTGTGCCCAATAGCGTCAATGTGTCAGAGTTGAATCTAGAAGGCACTCCTTGCACCATTGAGTGTGCCCTACCAACGCAACTGTATTAAAGTTGAACTTAGAAAGTGTGCACTACAGCGTCACTGTGTCAGAGTCGAACTTAGTAAGTGTGCCCAATGGCGTCACTGTGTTTGAGTTGAACTTGGAAGGTGTGCCTAATTAGTGTCACTGTTGGAATTGAACTTAGAAAGTATGCCTAATAGCATTACTGTTAAAGTTGAATCTAGAAGACATCAACATTCATTGAACATGCCCTATTAGCGTCATTATGCTAGTGTGGAATTCAGAAAGTACTCCTAATAGCGTTACTGTATAGCGTACCACCATATCACACTACTACGCTTACTCTCTCCTATATACTACACACTAATAGCGTACCACACTAATAGCGTACCACCATATCACACTACTACGCTTACTCTCTCCTATACACCATCATTCAACTAGAACACAGCGATACTATGACACATTCAGTACAGCTGTTCTCATACTACCATGACCACTCAAACTACCCATCATTCTAATAAAACACCTCTAGCTGAGCACAGTCGGGCTAGTTTAGGCGTCTCCTCATGGCCTAACGCAGCCACAACTCAGTCTGGGTGTCCAGATTGTGAAAACATCCAACTGATTTCATCAGCACCACACCTACCGTTAAGAAGCAGCTATCATACAATAACCACACCAGCTGCACACATATCCGGTGCACCCACGCACTTTACGACACTCTCTCTCTCTACTGACTTGAACTACGGTTCCCGAAGGCGTTCAACCTACCAGCGCTTTGAGATCATACCAATGATACATAAGGCGCTATATAAATGCAAAATAACATAACATATAACCACTCAACCACTGCTGCCTGTGGACTATATCTATGTCTGCAATTTTATAAGCAGATGGAATAACCCTCAGTTCCAAGGTCCTTATGGGGGGGTGTTTTGTACTCCTATTGCAGTCAAAGTGAAGGAATTTGGCTAATGGGTCCACCTCTCTGACGTTCGTAGGGTACCTCCAGAGAACACACTGGTGCATCAGTTATTTGGAAACAAGGGCTAACAGTACTTGTACCAAGACTATCTCACCGGCCTGGCCAGGGGCGATACGGGTGTGGTGGCACGTTCAAGTGGCAGGCCGAAGCTCAGCTGCTAGCTCTGTATTATTCTTTTTCTGCGAGCGCTTTCTTTTCTCTCTCTCTCTCTCTTTCTTCTCTCTCGTTAGTTATTATTTTGTGTAAATATTAAGTCTTGTACGATTCTCCATTTTCTTTGTCTTGTGTGTCTGTGCTTCTATATTAGGAAATAAGAAGATGGACACTACAAATGTAAATAATTTGTTAAGTAAATCCCCCGGAATGCCGCCCAACGGAATTACTGTTGCTGCCACTTGGTCCGGCGGGATTACCACCAGATTACAAGTGGCGGAGTTAATCCCCATTTTTATAGAGTCCAGTTGACTCTATGGGGCATTTTTGACATATTTACGGATGGTGGAATTACCGCTGTGGTAAATGCGCCAATTTTGGCAATTTTTTGCATACTGCTGGAGGTAAATCCCCCTCTCCAGCGCCATACTCGTAGTATGGCTGTGCAGGAAAAGTGGTGCTAATTCTGTTACCGCAAAATTCCTTCCGCAACCGCCATACTTGTAATGAGGCCCAATGTGTAGTACAAGTCATAGCTCATATTTTGAGGTTGACTGTCAGATTCCATGCAATCTTTCTGATTCTGTTCATCAATGGACAGTAATCGAATTGTGAAAGTCAAAGTTCTGTAGAGTAAAATATAAGTCAATTGTGTTCCATCATCTATGTTCTATCAAAGCACATAGCCTTTTATTTGTGAGAAAAAAGCTTTTGTTACAAATCGACAAACAAAATGTTGCAATCCGCAAGTCTTCAAAGGCGGGCATGTTGGTACGGATGACTGGCACTGCAAATCGGCAAACTGGAGCTGCACCATCGTACCAGAATATGGATGACTGTTCCATTTGTGATGGCTGTGCTCTAGCTATGGTTCAAGAACTCATCCACGGGCATATGCCACAATTAAGTACCTTTCAATAATAAATTACTTATGATGTATACGTTATATTTCAATTTAAAATAATTGGCTTTTGGGGTGTGTGACAAGATGGTCAACGAAGCGGACTCCATGCCACCATCCTCTTGTTATAATCATTTACGCAGTGCTCCCCACCCCTGGGTGTAGTGGTGAGCCGGGTGTCGACGGGAGCATGATGAGCAATCCATGGTAGCCGGGCAAATGAGCGGGTGTGGCGAGGCGAGCCGTGCTGAACAATGGGATGACAATGGCCTAATTCCAAGATGGCAGCTGCACACTAGGACAGCAAGCAGGGGGCTGCGGCCATGGCGCAGTGAAGACACGGGCCGGTCTGGAGGTATCGCAATGGGACACACTTCAATGAATATAACAAGGGGATGGTGGCACAGACCACACGACTAGTCGTCCGCTCCATCCGTAATTTTGTCAACGGCCTCCGATACCCCTTAAATATAACGCCCTTATGACTCCTGTGGGCCAGGCCACCCCGCTCTGGTGACACACTGGCTCACGAAGAACATGCAACAACGGAGAAAGTGGTGTCTGTTCTACCTCCAGCCCGGGAACACACGTGGACCGACCCAGTGACTTGGAGGGCCCAGGACAAGCCGGAAGCGGCTGACGAGGTTCGGTGGAGGAGGAGTGGCAAAGGGGAGTCCCCGGAGACCTGTGGAGGAGGGGAGTGGTGATCTGAGGAAGAGGGGAGAAGTGCCCACCTGATCCTTAAGGCCTGACAAGGATGCTATCCCGAGGGTGGATGGAGACAGGGTGTGACTGGGTCACCCAAACATGCCAACACCCAGCCTATGCCTCCCAGTCAATTGCACAAGCACCAGATTTTTCAGACCCATCGGACCAGGTCACAGGTTACGAACTACAGTTGGGCACTTCAGCAGATAGGTGATGCCTGACCCAGGGGAAGCACATTGTAGTCTGGGGCCACAGACCGCGGCTCTGCGATCCTGAGTCACAGGAGGAGGGTGTGAGGGCTGTGGTGACAGAGAGCAGCATGGAAGAGGTTAACAAGCAAGTGAAAGCAGCATCACTCAAGACATTCCTGCATGGAGGCACTGTCATAGATAAAGGCCATCTGAAGGTGGGACGATGGAGGACGCTCGCGCGGCCCACTCACGAAGGGCATGATGCTCTCAATCATCACAGATCTTAAAGAGGACCTCTTCACACTCATCAAGACTGAAACTGTGGCGATGTAGGAAGAAGATCTGTACTAGATAACCGGCAAGAGATTGGTGAGCTGGGAAACCGTGTATCTGAAAATGAAAAATCCATTGCAGCACTGGAGGCGGGTGCCACTCAAACCATCCAAGACTTCCAGAGTCTATCAGACAACTATGTAACCCTATTAAGAAAACGCTCCCGCCGGGTCATCCTGAGGATCAAATACCTGAAGGAAGGGGTGAAGGTAACTACATCAGGAGCTGCTTCTTGGAACTTCTCTCTATGCTGAATGCTGATCCTCCATGAGCGCCATCCAAGGGAGAGTGCACGAGTGGGGAGGGAATGGAGAGCGCATCTCGGGAGCGAGTGGACAGAGGATGGAAAAGGAGGCTGAAAGGCAGGCAATGTTGAGGAATAAAGGTGGTCATCAGGGGTGAGGCCAGGAGGCTCGCCTTGACCCAACATGGTAAGAGAAGGGGCTGCTAGCCCTAGGCCATGACTGAAGCTCAAGAGGCATTACACCCTAACTCCATTCCTAAACCTTCCCCTAACTCAAATTACTACCCTGAACTCTTACAGAACCCTAACCCTTCAAACCAATGAAAAAGGAATAGGGAACCTAACTATAACGCCATCTCCAGCTCACCACACATGACATAGCCCTTGCCCTAAATCAAACCCTTGCTCTAATCCTAACCTTAGCCTTACCCTAACGGCAACCCTAACACTTCGCTCAACCACTATGTTTATCCTAACCCTAACCTGCGCCAACATCACCAGCCTTACTCAACTTCCCTATGGCTTTCTTTAATAATTACCCAAACCATTACTCTATAAACTCCTGATTACCATAACCCTACCCTAAACCTAACCCAGACACTTAGTCTACCCTAAAGCCCAACATTAGCAGACCTGCAGAAACTACCCTGACCCTAACTCTTACCCTAATTATTACACAAAATATTTTCTCTAACCTTAACACATATCCTTACCATAACCCCTAACCTAACCCTAAACCACGCAATCACAAACCACCCCCCCCCCTTAACCATAACAATTACCCTAAAAGCATTACATTTATGGCTACTTTTCAGCTACATTTTTTGACTTTTTGCTTGGCGGCTTTTTCACTTCAGAGGTATTTTAACCACAGCGTTTTCACTGACTACATTTTTGCTGGCAACATTTTCCTTGGTACCAGCATGGGACCAGGGAGGCAGACAACTCCTCTGCGGTTGTCAGGGGCAGTAGGGCCACTCCCATGATGAGTCAGGGCTCCACAAGGAGCCGGTGGCCATCACCAACAGACCCAACATGTCCAGGTGGAGGGCAAGGATGACCAGTTCCAGCAGCAGAGACTAAGATGTGCCGGGCAAACAAATGGCTTAAAGTGGCAAAGCAGGTGGGTTCCATAGGAATCCAATGCATTTGTGCCGGCATGATAATATCATGTTGGCATGAATGCATGCAGATTTGTATCGTGCAGAAGATTGAGGTTGTAGAAACCAAACTGCATTTTCATTGCATCCTCCACCTCCCACATAGAAATAAAGAAAAATATGGAGTAGGGTATAAAGCATCCAGTAAAGGCATATGCATTGCTTTTACATAGATGTTTACTGCATAAAGAACATGCCCCCTGCGTGTTTCAGTAGCCTCAATAGAGAAAGGTAGCGGGTACATTTAGAACACATAAATCTAGCATTACCAGTGTCTGCCATCTGCCAGACATGGGCATCTATATTTAGAACTATGCTTTATTGCTTTCACAAACGTGGCACTTTCTCAGCTGCTTTTTGAGAGTATAACAAGGTATACACCCGACTTTCACCATATACCCATTAAATTGGTGTTAGTGCGATTTTGTTCTGTCAGTTTCCATTTCCATTTCTCTACAGCTGTAGGGAAATCACTTCATATTGGACCTATTGTGCGAGTTTCCCCAGTTGGTGCTGTCAGGACTCAGATTCGTCGTGCCCATTTGAGACGGTAATAAGAGGACTGGACACTAGTCCCCCACAAACACTGAAGCACATAAAAGGATAGGTAAGATCCCTTATTTAAACCTCTACAACGGGGTTCAGCACGGCTGGTGTCTCTCCTTGGGCTGCACAAAAGTCATTTTATTTAACGTTTAGGGCAGCAGGGTAGACCCAGTAAGGTGGGGTACGGGAAAAGAGGAATAGTAGGAAAATGTTTCAGGGATAATGCGTTCTTTCCTTAGTCCATCGCATTCAGTCAACACGTGCATCAATGTCTCACAATTCTCCTTTTGCTTACAGAATCTGCAGAAAGAATACCCCTTGATCTGACCGTTTCTGATGTCTAATATTTCTCCCGTGCCCAGCACATTAAATTGGTATCTCATAAATTGCTGCCTCCATTCCCTATCCGGGAATTTGATTAAATATAGTGCCGGCTCCCCCATCTTTTTGCAGTCATTTACAATGTGATTATATAAATGGGTCTTCTTAACCTCATATACAGTGAGATTCCAGTCAGCGTATAGCAATAGTTATTTCACTTTCATTGGGTTCTTAATTAGCATATCTCCAGGAACCCCCAATTTGTCCCGGACGTCATTTGCTTCCTCCATCATGTCCCTGAGATATTTCGATGTTGGAGCACCGCTCCTGATACCCTTCCCCATGATGTCATATAGTGTGGATTCATTACTGACTAGCAGTTTCCTATATAGGGCCATTCTGCGGCATTCTATAGTGCTTGTCAGTGAATGCAGACCGAGCTAATATCAAATTGCTGCCAAAGGCACAGATTTGGGCAGACATCTCACCATCGATTTGATCAGTTTAGATTCATATATTGCAACCTCACCCCTGCACCATAGTGGAGCTAGTTCTAAACCATAACATAGTTGAGCCACAATTCTGTTTTTGTACACACCTAAACATGGTGCTAGCGAAAATGTACCATATTTTGAGTCAATTTTGCGCTTTTGTGCTATCATTGTTCCGACCTTCGCATCCAGTAAATCCTGAAAATGTGCTTTTTTCTTATTCCCAAACACTGGGTATCCTAAATATCTTACGGCTATACTTGTAGGCAATTTCTCATGATTTACAAACCAGGAATTTCTTTTTGTTTTTTCTTGTGTCTTAAACATATTATCACAGTTTTAGTGTAATTTATTTTTAAGGCGTTTGTGGCAATATATTCTTTAAAAGCCGTTAGGAGACGTTGAAGATCTATGGGGGTGTGATCATACAAGGTCACGTCATCTGCATACGGAGTCCAAAATACCTTTGTTCCCTCCACTTTTGGGGAGTTAACTACAAGGTTTTTTAGACACCTTCCCATATCAGAGAAATACAAATTAAATATTGTTGGTGCGTATATGCAAGCTTGCCGTAGACCATTTTTGACTCTAATTTCTTGTGATAGGGTCCCCGCCCCACTAAGTCGCACTTTTAGCCTAGAATCTTCATGCATATTATGTAGAATCGACAATAGAGGTGAAGGCATTCTTAGGTTGACCAGTTTGGTCCACAAGATTGATCTCTCAACTAGATCAAAAGCAGACGTTAGGTCAATCGTCGCAAGGTAAATTGGGGGATTTCCAATGTCCACGCAGAATTTTGCATAATGTTAATTAATAGGCCTCCTGCATCTGTGCCCACATTTGTCCTGAACCCAAACTTGTTTGGTGACAGGATGTTGAATTTGTCCATCTAGCTCCGAATGTGCTCTAAAGCAAGGCTTGCAAATATTTTGGAGTCAACGTCCAAAAGGGCTATCGGTCTATAACTGGTCGGTGCCGCCCTGTCCCCTTTTTTTATAAATTGGTACTATGTACGACATTCTCCAACTTGTGGGGATTATTTTCGTATGGAGAATTTCTTTGAATAAGAGGAATAACATTTTGACCCATAGGTTTACATTACCCTTCATAACACTGTTGCAGAGCAGATTCGGCCCTGGCGCCCTGGATGATGAGCTTTTAACAATGACTCCTTCACATCCTTTACACTGAAAGAAATGTTCCAAGCTGCATTTATAATATGCGATGGGGGACTCCATGGCGCAATAGAGGTACTATCTAGTCTACTAAAGTGACCTTCCCATTTCTCGGAATTTATGCACACTGTTTGGGCTTTGATCTGGTCTAACCCTCCATTGTTGACCAGAGCCCAGTATTTACATCACATAAGGATATTGACATGTCCTCTGCATCTCCCTGATAGAGCTTTGCGCGTAGGAACCTTGCTTTACTCTTCCATTTATTTTTTATCAGGATGATTTCACTCAGCTCCACCTCTGTATTTGAATATTTATAACGACCTCATATTTCACGATTTGTCTCCTTCTTAGGGGTTTTCATTTCGTCTGAGTAAACATGCTTATGTGGCTCTTTCCTTTTTTATGTTTTTCTTTATTCCCGCTTTACCTATGACTACAGACTCAATATAGCTCACAAAGGAATTATGTGCGTACATCTTTTTTTTTGGGCATTCACATGGTTGTGGAAGTCTGCCTGAAAGAGCATATTTACTTTCTCGATATTCGTTTTGTGCCACGAAATTCTATTCTGTTGGGCGTTAACTGATACCAACAAATCATAATTTTGTTCCTCACCCCTGTCCATCTCTATCGATATTTTCATTGTTAACATTTTATGATCGCTCTCCTGCTCATCAATCAATTTGATCTCATGAATGAGGTTAAAGGTCTTGGGGCACACAAAAATGTAGTCGATGGTGGAGAGCCACTTTCCATTCGACCATGTGGCTTTATCCATTTAATCCTCCATCAGATTATTAACACATTGCATCCCGCAACCTCCAATGAGTTGCGCCCATTGAGCCCCTTGATGATGTTTCCGTGGGGCCCCCCTTTCATTCCTCAACCAACCAGCCTTACCTTCATACCCTTCTTCTTCCACACAAATTTCCGAATTAAAGTCCCCACACATGATGATATAAAGTTCATTATTCATATCCTGGCATTCCTGAATCGTTAGGTCAATTGACTCAATATTGATCTTTAAACCGCACTCCGGTCGCCAGTATATGTTTATGATTAACAACTAAATCATTGCATGCTTCCAACCCACTTTTATGAGGACGGCTATACATCCTTTATTTACATGGAAGTTCTTTATGGTTTTGAAATTAATGTTATTCTTGATTGCAATAAGCAGGCCCCCCCGCTGGACCCCCTTTTTATTGTGGCGGGTTCCTGAAAAACTGTAAAACCATCCAATGATTTGATTTTATTTCGGTCGCTGAATTTTGCATTTTAAACTTGCCTAGATCTACTGTTGACTCACTCCTACTCGCTTGCATTTTGAAAGCGTAACAAAGAGAGTAAAGTTAATTGTGGGTGATTTGAAAAACCGAGACACTGCATCTCGACACACACGAGACACGAGACAGGAGTTGAACTCCCCCAGAACTTGATCCGTCCACAGGCGCGAACAAGCCAGCGCGAACAAGACTAGCGAGTCTGTGCGCGTTCGTGCAGTTCTGCGGTCCATTTTATCAGCCCTAAAGACCAGTACATGGCCACAAAGGGTAGGTACACTAATACAGATATGCCATTACACCCTATGGGGGAATCCATAGCACAGTCTGATGGAACCTCTATTAATGTTGAGAATGTTAGCATTACATCACATGCTATACCTAACAAACACAATCGAGATTACATTGCTAATGCCATGAGAAATGTCCACACTCTCACTAAACTAATCATTACCCTCTTAAATACCCACTCATTGGTTAAGCATTGTATTGAACTGCATGACTACATCCAGGAGCATAAACCAGATATTATGTACCCTCCACGTTACGTGTTCTTCGGGAATCACAGAGAGAACAACATTGGGGGTGGAGAGGCCATAGTCTGTAAAAAACAGGTGGGGTTTTATGAGGCTAAAATACAGTGCACTGGTTGTGATATTATCCATGTGAAGCTGACCTCAACCCCTAATTATAGCCGGAATATGGTCTTACTTTACCGCCCACCAGGAGAAGTATGCCATTTTAATGACGATTTAGTCAATTTACTTGCGCCTATGCTGACTACCAACTCAGGGCTGGTCATATTGGGTGACTTCAATCTATGGAAAAATGATAAAGCGGACAAAAAAGCACTCCTATTAGAAAAAATGATGAAAACTCATCATATTGCCTACCACAATACTGAGCCCCGCACAACAAGGGACATATCTTAGACTGGATTGGAGGGGGAAACGTCCAACTTGGACCTATTTCTACAACTCCATGTATCTGGTCTGATCATTATCTCCTGACATGTTGCCTGGAGCTTCCTGTTAAACCCGCAAGAGTGCATGCTACGGCACATACAGTTAAATCACATAATTTCAAGAATATTACTCCTGATATTTTAATGACTTATGTAGAGTCACTTATGAATAAAACAGACAGCCTTGATGACCCTGAGAGGCTTATAAAAGTCTATGATGAAGTTATGTTGTAAATGCTGGATAAGTATGCCCCCATGAAAGATAAAACAGTTAAAGACCTGCTTAATCGCCAAAAATGGTTCTCCCCTGCATTAGCCGAACTTAAAACCAGCAAAAGACAGGCAGAACATATTTGGCACAAAAATAAATCAAATGAGAATGTGTTAGCATGGAAACTCATTGAAAAGCAGTACAAGATGTTGATCATAGAGACTAAGAAATCTTTCTATGATGATCAAATTAACCACGCTGGAGATAAGACAAAGGAACTCTTCCATCTTTTTAGAATTTGGGAGTAACCTACGGTCTGTAACCCCTCTATTAAACCTACTACTGACGATTGTAGTAGAGTCCAGAAGGCCTTTGCAGACAAACTACTGAAGGCCCAAAAGAAAATTGAACAGGAAACATCAACTCTTCCATCGTGAGATCCCCTGCCCATACCTAAATCACTTAAAATAGGTAATTCCACCAACCTTCCAGGCAATTTCAATTTCATAGAACCCAATTTAACCGAAATGCAGGAGTTACTAAAAAATATGCACCCCACAAACTTCCCGGGGGAAATGTTCCCCTCAAAATATATATTGGAGCATCGAGAATTATTTGCATTGTTCCTTTGTTGGTTTGTTAGCTCTTCTTTCCATACTGGTTCCATTCCCCATTTCATTAAAAATGTGGTAGTTACCCCTTTGCTAAAAAAAATGGGTTTGGACCCGTTGGATGCAGCTAATTTAAGACCCATCACAAATACTTTATTTTTCCTTAAGCTTATTGATAAGGCAGCTACTTCACAGCTGCAATCTTACGTACTTAATACCGGTAAATTGCATGTGAAGCAATCAGGCTTCCGGAGCTTCCACAGAACTGAGACTGCACTGCTGGATTTACAAACACATATGCTCGGTAAACTGGAACACAGCAAGTCAGGGCTGCTGATGCTATTAGACCTATCGGCAGCCTTTGACTTGCTGGACCATAAAATTCTGCTCAATAGGATGGCAACTGTTGGCGGATTCTCCAATAATGCCATTACTTCGCTCAGATCCTTCTTGGAGGGTCGCCAGTCACGTGTCTATTGGGGCGACTGTGCTTCTGAGCCACAGACTATAACATGTGGAGTTCACCAAGGGGCATGTCTTTCCCCCTTGTTGTTCAACATTTATATTTTACCCTTATGTGTTGAGTTGGAATCTCTGGGGATCTTTTTCTGTAATTACGCAGATGACTTTCAGTTGGTACTGAACATAAACGGGAATCATGATGTTGATCAACAAACCCTAACTTTAGCATACCACGTCATAAAACAATGGATGTCAGCAAATTGGCTTTGCTTAAATGCTGCTAAAACTGAGTTGATGCTCTTTGGTTGTCAGCACGCTCAATCCAAACTAAGCCAAAAATATAATTGCTTCACTATAGAAGGCATTCAAATTAAAATCGTGCAGAAAGTCAAGACCTTAGGGACTTACATGGAGGAAAGTCTTCATAGTGAGGCACATGTCACAGCCATCTCTACCAACACTAACTACCATATAAAGGTACTTAGACAAGTAGCTCCGTTAATATCGGTGGAACACCGTATAAAACTTATAAGAGCAGTGATACTGCCACGTGTGGACTACTGTAACGCCTTACTAGGAGGAGCCAATAACGCTGATATTCAACAGTTGCAGAAGATACAAAATGCAGCAGTGCGAACCATCTTTCAGATGAAAATTTCTGAACCCACTAGCGCTGCAAGAAAAAACTCACTGGCTTCCGGTGCAGCTCGCATTCAATTCAAACTGCGCACTACATGTCACAAATGTATCTTTGGTAATGCTCCCCTATATTTGAAGGAGAAGATCAGCATCTATCAACCGAACAGATGCTTAAAATCTACTGAAAGCTCCCTGTTGACACGGCCACGGATAAAAAGATCCTGAGGTCTAAGATGGGCCTTCCATGTTCAGGGTGCCCAAGCCAGGAACACCCTTACACGTCAAATACGTAAGATAGAGGATCATCTTGCCTTCCGCAAACAGCTGAAGACAATTC
This sequence comes from Ambystoma mexicanum, assembly GCF_040938575.1. Classification (NCBI taxonomy): domain Eukaryota; kingdom Metazoa; phylum Chordata; class Amphibia; order Caudata; family Ambystomatidae; genus Ambystoma; species Ambystoma mexicanum. The sequence continues at coordinate 1,567,260,547 of NC_090937.1, read as the reverse complement.
TGTTTAGCTAGGATAAATCTCCAGTATCCTCGTCCTACTTCTGTCTTTCAGCGCCTGGATACCTGTGGGCTTTGGCACGTAACAAATCCAATTAACATAACATAACCATGATATTGAGTTCACGGCCCACGTTTCTTGAATACACAAAAATGAATATTCCAGAAGCACTGAACATTATTATGAGAGTACATTAGTGCACGTGACCCCCTGGAGTTCCATGATAAAAAGTTGTGCTTAGCAGTGCTCTAAGTGGACTCTTTCAAGCCTTGTATCTTGGATATTGACTCTCTCAGGGACAATGCCAGCCATCTGAGTTTGGCCGACTCATTTGCTTGTTTCTCAGTATTAATGCTTCAACCTCCTTGTGTATTGTTACTCCCATGTACCTCACTTGGATACCCTGCCCACTCCCCTCTCTGTTGTTTTCCCACACCCTGTCTAAAGTTTACGAGGTCATAACCAAACCTTTGCAATGCTGCTCCTTCAGTTGGTGAAAGTTCATATGTTGCTCTTGAGTGGAACAATATCCTTACACAGTCGTATTTAGTCGGGTGTACGTAATCAATAAGCTTAATATCACCTGATGAGATTAGGGAGAGGCGAGGTATCTCGTTAAACAAAAAGAGAATCCGCCCTCGGTTTAATGACGGGGGGCCTCCTATTGTTAGTATAAAATTCAATATGACACTACGGTCATCTGCAAATTTCGGTTCCCTCCATTCTCTCCTGTCTTCCGGCCATACATTTTGGAACATTGGGTCTTGCCCCTCCTTCTTAAGTTGACTACCAGGTTCCCACTCCCTTCGATCACCTCACCTGGTGTCAAACTTCACATCCTTCACTCGTTTGTACTCTCTACCTAGTTCGTATCCCTTCTCTGTGTTCCACAATTCAAATGTCTCTCTTATCCGCTCTTCAAATTCCTTATCCACATTTTTTATTTGGTTAACCGGGGGTCCTCCAGCATAACCTTCCTCTCTCGTATCCATCGTGTTAACCTGTACATTTCTAGATTCGCCCCCATGTTTTAAATTGATCAATTAATCCCTGTTGACTCTTCTCTTTATTAACTTATACTACCACATTGGGGGGGCCCTCCTCTGTTCTACCTCAACAATTTTACAATCAAATAGCGATAGTGTTGAGGGTCCATACTTGGATGAATGTTGAAGGATTTTGAGTAGCGCTTCTTTGACCAGTTTTTTTATGACTTCATTGGGAATCACAGGCGACTCGCTGTTGTTAGATTCCGCTGTACCTTTCCCTCCCACTATTTCCATCCGCTCTTGCTGTATAGGGTTTATAGGGGCATTTGGAATGTCTACCGCCTTTGGGTGGGCCTTATTTTCTTCTGTTCTCTTTCCCATTTCAGGCTCTTTATCTGTTGTTATCTTTTCTTTAGATTTACTGCTAAAGAAATGTTGGATACTCCTTACCTCTTTAATTCCTTCTAATTTACTATCATTCTTTTTTTTTGTTTATTTAAATTTTTTTGTTTTTTTATTTGACTGTGGCAACTTTACCCCTATGGTTCATGGCTTCTGATAAAGTGTTCTGGGCTTCTCCATATTCTTTCCCATATACCGTCGGTACAATTTCTACTATAGGGATAGTGTCTTCCTCCATCCCCTGTTCCTGTCTACCTGACACTTCCTTTACCTCCAAAGCTAGTTTACTTTCTTCATTTAGCTGAGTGAAGTCTAGTGGTCCTCCCTCTCCTGATAGGCTACAAATTTGTATTCCTATTTTTTATTTTAGGGGAGGGTTGATTTTTCAATTTTTTTGTTAACATTGTGTTTTCACCCCTCTCGCTCTTTACTGTTCTTTTGATGGCCCTTGCTCGCATTTTCTTTTCTCTACGCGAGAAACATACACAAAGGGGGCCTCTTCTTCCTGATTTGTGTCTCCACCTTGTGTCAGCTGCAATGCCTGCTTCTGAATAGCCTCCTCCTCGATCACCCTCAGTAGAGCTGATGGACTGTCCAATTTACTCCCTATACTTTGTTCTAGGGCATTTGTTACTTTGTTGTCTCTTATTTCTTCCTCTCTTACTCTTTGGCTTTCCACAGTTTTGATCTTCTCTGAATTAATTAATATCAGTCTCTTTAATTCCTTCACCTCTTCACAATTTGTCTCTTGCTTACTTTTGGTCTCACATGGCACAATGTCCCAGTGAAGCTGTTCTCTTAGGGACCAGAAGTTTCTGCTTTTATCTGTTGCCATATTCTTGTGCTCTCCATCTTCTTCCACTGTTTGGGACCCTTTTTTGTGCATCAGGTTCATTTCCTTTGGTGGTTGTATCAGGGGTATTTTTTTGTATATATTTAGAGCATGTACAAACCCTTCCAACCTACTTAGTTTTTCTATACAATCTATCATCATGAGTCTCAGTTCCTGTATCTCCCAATGGGTCCTTTTGTGCCCCTTTTCCAGAAGATTAAGGATCCGGGTTAGTACCGGAAAGGTCTCAAACATGGGCGTGATATCTTCAGCATTCAATTCCTCACTAGGATGATTGAATATGGGTACCTCATGCTCGAAGCTCTGAGGAGGATCAGGAGTAGTTGGACTTGAGCATTTGTGTTAACCTGGCTTTATATCACCCGGATCCCCACTCCCAAACATACCCCTCACTTTCCCTGTGCTTTTTCATGGGGTCGAAATTTTGGAGATGTCACATGCTCCTCCATTCTTCCAATAATGGCTTTGTGGAGGTGTACGTTTTTAAGGCCCCCACCCCTAGCCCTTGCCGGGGAAGAGGGACCGGTGGGGAGCCTAACCCTTCTATCCAACTCTGCGGACACTACAGGGGCCAGTAGGGACATGTAGAGTTGAGGTATAGGAGGCGTGGTATCATCCATATTCAGGATTCAGGGCCTTATTGGCAATTCTTGCATACTTAAAAAACTTTTCTGTGAGGGTTCTTCGAAGTGGTCTAACTTCTTAAGAGGTTTAGTTCGGTCCTTTGTTTGATCTCCCGATACGTTTGGAAGAGGAGGGAATTCAATTCCACTCAGTTCCCATTTATCAGTTCCCCCACCACTGGTCCTTAGTGTCTTCTACATTCATTTTCAGGAGGTAATGATTTACTACTTGGGGAATATTTGTATGAGAGAACACAAAAGTCCCACTTGCAATTAGTGTATTTCTCTTCTTGTTTTTTTTATGATACCCACTCAGTGTTGGTATGTTACCACTTCTTAGGGTTCCCACCATACTGTCGGTTTAGGAACCCATTGACCCTTATACGCAATTTTCTTTAAACCACTTGTGCTTTAGTTTCCTTTGTTCTCTCGCAAACTATTTGTACCTTTATTTGGTCTTCCTGCTTCTTCCTCATACGCCGTTCTCCTTTTCTTTAATTTACACAAATATTCCCATATATACGTAAGTTAAGTGTAGGTTGGATCATACCTATAAAGCACTATTCACATCACACTCTGTGCCCCTGGTAAAACTGCAGGATGTAAAAAAGTGGGGTTCACCACAGGTTATATTCCACCTGTAGCCACAAAAACTTTTGGATTCTGGGCAGCCGTCTAAGTCGCACAGTATTCTTTGCAGACAAACAATTCAATTCGAAACAGGTCAAACTGCAAGATGTGAAAAAGCGGTGTTCACCACAGGTTATAATCCACCTGTAGCCACAAAACCTTTTGGATTCTGGGCAGTCGTCTAAGCCACACAGCGTTCTTTGCAGAAAAACAGTTTGAGAACAAATTCTATCGCTTCAGTGTACGGCTTTCCCTCCGCGTACACACAGAGTCACGCAGCGTTCATCACAACAAACACTTCCAAACGAATTATATCGCTTCAGTGTTTTAAAGAATCCCTCCACGCACACTGGGTGCGCCGAGAGACTAAACTACAAAAAGCGCGACCGTTGTTCCCACACAACGATTTGCGGTGGTCCACGCTGATGTTACAGGGTCCCTAGATCACTCACAGAGCAGAAAGAATGACTTTTGAATGTACCTCTTTTACGAGGGCACTGCAGTTTGCATATTATTAAAATTCCCCCATGGGCGCACATGACCTCCAGAAAGAGTATCACCGCCCACGGCCCCGCTCCCAGCTAACAGGCAAACAGGCACTTCCTAGGCACTTCCGCTCGGACGTGCGCACTTAGGGCGTGCGGCCTGTGCCTAAAGTAGCCGAGGCTCATATGTGGGTGGGGCCTAACATAAATGGATAAAGTAGTGTTATATACTTGTATGAACACTATATTTGCCAAGTCAATAGCAGTTTGAGATAAAGGTCAGTATCTGGTGCTGTGAGACGTATCTTCACCTTGATTAGTGATCCAATGATAGGGACGAGCTGCACAACGTAGAGGACTGCAACGAAGTTTCCAGGCGAACAGGCACTTCCAAGGGACTTCAGCTTGGGCGCATACGCTTAGGGCGCGCGGCCTGTGCCTAAAGTGGCCGAGGTTTGTAGGTGGGCAGGGCCTTGATTAGTGATCCAATGATAGGGACAAGCTGCACAACGTAGAGGACTGCAACTAAGTATCCAGGCGAACAGGCACTTCCTAGGCACTTCCTTCTCCCACTGAAACAAGGAAGATTTGCTCTGATGTTTTTTGCCTCTAGGTTTGGGTCACAGACCCTTCTCTGTTGGTCAGTGGTTTTCCTACTCCCACTGGGACGAGGAAGCGTTCCCCGAACGCTTGCCACATCAGCAGTCCCCTTTGTGTCCCCACTGGGCCTCCCATGCTCTCTTTTACCTCCACGTGGGTTCAGTCACTGCTCTGGTTCTTCCAGGGATGGGTCTTCGACTCTACTGCTTCGCTCTGCCTTCTCCTTCGGTTGACAGGCTCCACAGCTTCCTTACGAATATCTCCCCTTTGAAGTCTTGTCATCTGTGTGGGACCCATCGGTCAGTCGGGCCATTGTTACGCCACTGCTCCTCTTTCCAGAACGGGTAGAGGTGTCTGTTCCTACAGAATACCCAGTTGACTCTTGCAGCGGCTCGCCAGTGTGTGCTGCTCTGCCTGCTTCTTTTGCGATTCGAATCTCCCGGGTTTCTCACCCTTTGAAAACATTGAGTCCATCTTCAGTTTCCTTTAAATAGGACTGGTCCTGCCTCTGCCTATCATCAATACCTGCAGTACATGATCACGGGGTGCTCTTCATGATTTTGGAGAACCACCTCCTGGCAGTACTTTTTTTTTTTCTGAATATTTTTTATTTAATTCAACTAAACAATACACACCAAACAACCAAAACATAAATCATCAAAAACAACATACACTTAGCATCAATATGCTGCTTCCCCCACCCCCCGGTCCGAGCCTAACCATCTTCATTCTCCGTTACTGCATCCTGTGACAGATGCTCCATCCCCGTGGAGTCAACTGGGTCGGGAAGTGGCCCAAACAGTTCCGCTATTAGTGACTTCCAGGCCATCAGGGAGTCTGTACCCTCCAATCCCCCGACATTGCTAGCCTCCTGCCATACCATAGTTTCTGCCTCCGCCCATTTCTGCAATTCATTCCACCACACCTCCACCCGTGGTCTATGACATGTCTTCCATCCTATGGCTATTCTTCTTTTTGCCAGCACATATGCTAAGTCTTTCAGTTTGCTCACATGTTTTAGTTTATCAGACCTCGGGAACACCCCTAACAAACAAGCCCACACCGTGTCCACTACCATCTTGACCCCCTTCTCTGCTAGTTTACTTTCCACTTCACGCCAAAATCGTGCAATGACCGGGCACGACCAGAACATGTGTACCATGCCCGCATTCTCCTCGTCACACTTGGGGCATGCCTGTCGACCTGTATTCGCAAACCTCGATATCCTCTGGGGTGTCATATATGCCCTATGCGTGATATACAGTTGTATCTGTTTTAATCTAGCATTTCTAGTAACCTTCTTAGGATACCCCTGCACCCGTTCCCACATCCTGTCTTCCATCGGGGTCCCCACTTCAGTTTCCCAATCCAATATCAGTTGGGTGATCTCTTTCCCCACTTTAAGCATCATCATCTCGTATAATCTGGATATCTCATGCCCCCCTTCCGCTATGTCATAAATCATATCCACTGTGGCATCTGGTTCTCCCTCTAGCACGGTTTCAGGCCACATTTCCTTTACTCTCTGCACCAGTCTATAGTATGTAATATACTGACCCGCATGCAACCCAGACACATCCCGCAACTCCTCAAAGGCAACAATTGAGCCCTCCTGCCAAATGTCTCCCATGGTTGCCAGCCCCACCGGCTCCCAGTGGTTCCTGATTATCTTCCTCAGCTGTACATCCTCCCCCGTCATTGTAACGAGTGGTATCTGCAGGGAGCATGGAGTTGCATTGTCTAACATCTTACACGCTCTACGCCACACCTGCCACCCCAGCAACATCATCGCCGGATGCCCTTTCAGTTCGGCTCTGGGTACCCACATCATTTATTTCAAGTAAAAGGGTGTACAATCCTGCCCAAACAACCTGTGTTCAGAGGTTTCCTCATCAGAAAGCCATTTAGCGATGTACTGCAGTTGGCTTGCCACATAATACACCTCATAGTTAGGTAATTTTATCCCTCCTCTTTCATGGAAGTTGTGTAGCTTCCACAATGCCACTCTGTTCCGTGTGCCATGCCACAAAAAATCCCTACACATACTGTTCAGTCTGGTGAAGAACTTCTTAGGTATCAGGTATGGAATGTTCGCAAAATAGTGCAGGAGTCTAGGCAGGACCACCATCTTGAGCATCGCTGCCCTCCCCATCATAGCTAAGGGCAGCCTCACCCAAAACCGCATCCAGTTCTCAACTTTCCCCAGCGCCATCTCAGTGTTATGCTTATGCGCGTCTCCCACAGTGTGATAGATATCTAATCCTAAATATCGGAACGTATCAACCGCCCATGGCACCGGCAATACAGGTAACCTCTCCGCCGGATCCCCATAAACCTTCCCAACGGGAACATGCTTGACTTCTGGGGGTTCACTTCTATACCGGAAAGACCCGCATATCTATCCATTACATCCAGGATGTATTGGAGATTCTCTTCCGGGTGCCTCAGGTACAGCAACATGTCATCTGCGTATAGAGAGATCAAATGTTTGTCCCCTTTTACCTCAATGCCTATTGTGTCATACTGTTGTCTCAGGTATATCGCTAGAGGTTCCAGGGCGAGTATATAGAGCATTGGGGACCACGGACAACCCTGTCTGGTGCCCCGACCTAGCTGCCACCTTTCCGATATCACCTATCCTGTCTTGACCCTGGCCTGCGGCGCCTTATACAAATTCTGCGCCCACCGTACATATCCTGGCCCCAGCCCGTAACCTTCTAGGGTCGCCAACAACCATGGCCACTTAACCGAATCAAAGGCCTTTATTGCGTCCAGGGACACTATCTCCATTTCCCCGGTGTGTTCACTGCTGCCCTCAATGATTCGCTGAAGTCGCCTGTGATTATTCGAAATATTCCTGTGCGGGACATATTCCGTCTGATCAGGGTGTATAAATCTACCAATCACCCTCTTCAACCTATTTGCCAATATAGCCGTCAATATTTTACCGTCTTGATTAAGCATTAATAAGGGGCGGTACGAGCTAAAGCTGTGCCCAGGCTTATTGGGCTTGGGAAGCGGTATTATGACCGCCTCCCTCAGTGACTCCGGCAGATATCCTGTCTCAAATGCTTCATTCAAATTTACCAGCAGCGGAGGGAGAATCTCTTCCGCATATGTTTTATAAAATTCACTGGGGAGTCCATCCGTCCCCGGCGTCTTGCTGGTGGGTAACTGCCTCACTACCTCCCCCAGTTCCTCCAGGGTGATTGGCGTGTCCAACTCTTCTCTCTCCTCCTCACTTATCTTGGGCAGCCCGAAATCCTCCACTGTCTCCACTATCATATCACGGCAGTTTTCCCCCTTGTCTGCATATAATATCTTGTAATAGTCCACAAATTCTTGGTTAACTCCCTCTTGAGTATCTGCCACACTACCGTCCTCACTTGTAATAGTTCTAATCGTGACTCTGGGGTTCTCACTCTTACATAACCATGCTAAGAGTCGACCTGGCTTATCCCCCCACCGCGTGCTGCCTCTCTACATATTTCCGATAATTCAGGTTACACAATCTGTCCCAGAGCTCCGCACATTTCTGCTGCAGCATAAGCACTAGCTCTAATTTCTCCCCAGTATCGTCTTCACCTCTCAAAGCCTCCTCTAGTCTCTCTTCTGTCTCCCGTAGGTCAGCCAAAATGCCACCCTGTAACCCTTTAGATTTAGCGATAGCTGCCCCTCTCATCACAACTTTAAAGGCCTCCCACAGCGTTCCCGCCGAGTCTACGCTACCTGTATTTTCCTCAAAAAAATTCACAATCTCCTCCCTCATATCTTCTCTAAAGAGGGGGTCTTTCAATGCCTCAGCTTGCAGGCACCACGTCAGAATCCTCGCTCTCAAGGGGCTAAAACGCCAAGCGAGAATCAGGGGCGAGTGGTCCGAAAGGACCCTTGCATTATATTCTATTTGTACCAACTCTGCTGTCACTTCAGACGTAGTAAAGAAATAATCTAGCCTAGTGTGCAGCTGCTGCGGGGCAGAATAATGAGAGTACTGCCTTACTAGGGGGTGACACGCTCTCCATGCATCCACCAGCCCGAAATCATTCATCAATGCCTGCAGCGCTTTGGCCGCAGGGGCTGGTCCATCCATCTTCCCATCTGACCTGTCTACCCTTGGGTCCAACACACAGTTGAAATCACCCCCCCAAATGACGGCACTCCCCACGCACTTGCTCACGTTAGTACACAACGTCCTAATGTACGCTGCTGTATTCTGGTTCGGGGCATATGTATTTATTATGCTTATTTCCCTATTTTCCACTAGCCCTCTCAGAATGACCATTCTCCCGTCCGCCTCTGCCACCTCTTGTAACCGCTGGAAAGGGACATGCGGTGCCACCCAAATGAGCACGCCCCTGGCATAAGCAGAGTAAGATGAGCCCACCATCACTCCCTTCCACTTCCCAGCGATCATATCCGCTTTCTCGCGTGTTAGGTGGGTCTCTTGTAGCAATGCAATATCTATTTTATGCCTGCGCAGGTAAAGCATAACCTTATTCCTTTTCAAATAACTGTTTAGCCGCCTCACATTCCACGATATTATTCTAAGGTCCCCCATGACTTCTCCGAGTGTCTTTCCGCCTCCCACAGGCGCAGTCCGACTCCGAGGTCTCTACTCGTCTACATAGGCTCGTTCCCAAATTCCAACCCCCTTTAACCCAAAAAAAACACCCGCTAAAAACTATGTACACATCCAACTCACCACCTCCCTCCCCTCCCCCCACCCATCCCTTCCCCAATAACTCCCTCCCCAACTGTTGCCCAGCTCCATCCCTGGATCTCAGGTACCCCCACATCTAGCCCTGTCTGATACACACAGAGCCCAGTAGGGTGAAGCGCCCTAATGGCCACTTAACTATTGGTACTAAATGGGGGTGTAAGGACTAGCCCCGCTGGGCCCCTTATTAAAGCTACAGTCCCAGTGCACACCATACATATCTATACTACCCTTAACCTGTCTGCTAACGGGCCACATCAATGACTATAATCAAGTCCCATAGTCCAAAGCCGCACCTACTGTCATGATGCCTACCTCCAAGGAGCCAGGTCCGACCCAGCAACCCCAGAGGCAGGCATCATTTCCCCCAGGGGAGTGCCAGCGGGCCCAAGCTGGGGCCCTTTGGACGCAGTCCTGGCGCCTTAGGCACCAGGCTCATGTTGGACCTCTGTCCTGGCACCTTAGGCGCCAGGCTCATAAAGCTAGACATGTGTTCAAGTGTTTTAATGTGCACTTACCTGATGCAGACCATGCTGCCACATCCAGGCCCTCTTGAGGCCTGAATGGAACTACTTTACCTGTGGGACTACTTTCCACCCGGGTGTGGTCGGGGAAGGATACATACCTGATTGGAGGAAGGATACACACTTGGGACTTCTTCCAAAGCTATTTAAACCACACCCGATCAGCAACTCACGCTTCGCTTTGTTCTGCTCCTCGCAGCTGGACGCTCACCGTGTCAGCTCCTGCATCTGGACTTCAGCCACGCCTGTCAGCATCCTGGGTCACCTACAAAGGGAGACAAGAGACCTTACCAGCTAAATCTGCACCACAGAGACATCACCGACGATCCTGAAAGGGAAGACATTATTTTTAAAAGCATTTCGTTACGATCGCTGCAGCGCTGCATTTCACTCACCTTTCCTGGGTTCCTCCATCTTCAGCAGCGATCATCCGGATACACAGCCACTTCCCAGAGCCTAGAGAAAAAGACAAGAATAAGAGGTGAGAGAAGGAAGGGAATAAGACTTACCTGTTGGGTCATTCCCATTTCATTTCGGGTCTTGCCGCTTCCAGGCATTTTCCGGACCCCGGCCCCTATGGGGAAAAAAGACAAAGTCATTGAATGAGCGTATGTAAAGACAGTTCCCGAGCGCTCATCCAGAACTAACCTGCCATTTACTGGAACTGGAACTGCACGTTTCACTTCGGGTCGGCGCCATATCTCCGGCATTCCGAACCCCGGCCCCTAAGGGGAAAAAAGACATAAGCATTAGCGCTTGCTGCAAAAAGACAATGAACATTATTATTAAGCTTGGACTTTTGAACTTGCAACAGAACTTTTACAGAGCCTTACCTGAATAGTCAAGCTTACCTGAACTCCCATCAATCCTCAATCCAGTGAAGTAACTGGGTTTCAACGCGCCCCTGCATCGGAAGCAGGATGGAGAGCTCATCCTTCCTGACCCTAAGGTGAGACTTCACAGGGAATCGTGGAAGGGTATCGTGGAGGGTTGGAAGAGAGTGGGAGGCTTGAGCATAACTCAGTCAGTAGGTAATACTCCCTTTTCACGCACAGGGGAATATTCCTGCGAGCCGGAGAAGCCAGAGTAGAGGGCCCTTCCTGTCCATCTTCAGAGTCTTGCGCTTCACCATTGAAGAAGCATCAGCACTCGAAGCCAGACCTGCGCCTCCGTGGGAATCAGGTGAGCGTTACACCTACTGCCAGCGCTGTCGTAACACTTTACTTATCTCGTCCGCCTCCATCGTCCGCCTGGATGTCGGGCTCCTGAGGGCATCCCTGCGTATCCCACCATCCCATGGCATCCTCCGGGGTGTCAAAAAACAAAGTTCTGTTTTTATGAAAGACCTTCAGTTTCGCAGGATAAAGTAACATGTATTTCTGGCCCGCTTCCCTCAGTCTCCTTTTAACAGCCCCAAAGTTCATTCGGCTCTGCTGCACCATCAGGGTGTAGTCCGGGTAGGCTGTTATGCTTGCCTCCCCCCGCTTAATAGTTCCACCCTTACGGAAGTACTCCAAAATCCTTTCCCGGTCTCGATAGTTGAGGATCTTGGCGATATCTGGCCTAGGCGGATTGCCCGGCAGCGGCCTCCTCGTCAGGGCCCTGTGTGCCCGCTCCACAGCAAATCCCTGAGACAGAATTCCTCCGGTTATCTCCTGTAGCAGCATGCCTTCGACAAACTCTGTGGGCTTATGGCCCTCCGTTCCCTCTGGTATACCCACAATGCGGATGTTATTCCTTCGGGCGCGTCCTTCTGCCTCCTCCGCCCTACTCTCCAAGTTGCCCACTCTCTGCACCAGGGCAGGCAGTGCCGACTTGTGTGAGGCACAGTCCGCTGTGTTCAGACTCCCCTCCTTCTCCAGGCTCTCCGTACGCTCCGACAGGGCCCTCACGTCCTGTCGGAGTAGGTTCACCTCCTCCTGCACTTCACCAACCTTAAGGTCCAGCGCTGATTTTAATTCGGCCACAACTATTTCGAGCTTGGTCTCCCAGTCCGCTTTCAAGTCTACTTTCAAGTCCGCAATCACAGCCAGGACCTCTTGATTAGTGCCCGCAATGGCCATGCTACCTGTGGGGGGCTTGTCCTTGCTTCTGGCACCTTCTGGGCCGGGCGGTGTTCTGGTGAATTCGTCCAGCGTGGGCTGCTTCACTTTCTGCCTCGTAGGCTTAGTAGACATGACTTAGAAGCCGCACGTTGTGGGTCAGCCCACCCCTTATGCTCTGCAGTTAGGGGGAGAAGGGCACGCCCTCCGTTCCAGAGCCCTAGGCCTTACCCACGCTTGGGGGCCTCAGAATCTCGAAGGCTTTGCCAGCCGTCTACTGCCGCAATGGGTTGTGCCCTCCCGCGTAATAACAACCCGCCTCAGGCTATCCGCCTCTTATCGGGGGGCCAGCGCCAATGTACGCAGCTGCTGTTTGGGGCGCCGATGCTGCGCCTCCTGCTTGGCCAAAACAGCCACTTCGCAGAGGCTCGTGATCTCAAATGCAACGACAGTTCACAGTCTGGGCGCCAGCACACTCCGTGTCTACACTCTCAGTTATCCTGTGTGTGCCTGTGGATGGGAGTCTGATGTGAGGTCTCAAGTGTACCTCCGTGCTTCCCTTTCTTTTGGTGCCGTTTCTTGTAGGTTGGCTCTAGTGGATTCCTCCGCAGGCCCGCACTCACTGTTAGTGGCACCGCATAGCTTCCCATTCACTCTGTGCCCTGTGTTGCGCTGCCGTCATCTCCTCCGTCCGCTTGCTGTGTTGGCACGCCTGCTACGATGTGCCCAGCAGCTTGCCCTTGTGCTACTGAGCACTTACCAAGTGCCTTCTCGTTATCTCGGTCACTTTCAGATCATCCCCATATCCACAAGTGATCCGGGGTCTTTGGCTGCCGTAACTCTTAACAGTGCGCCTTGTTATTACTGCACTTGGGACTCACAGCACTCACTCTAGGTTTAACTGCTGCATAATGTTGGCACCCTGCTCTTGTGTAATTTCACTCAGATCCGCCGCAGTTCGTTACATCTGCTAGCATTATTAGTGCTGCATTGTTCGCCTAGGGCACCCCACGTGTCTTCCCGCGTCCGCAACACTTGTTTCGTGGCTTATTAATTTACTTGCGGGTCGTCGCCCTGGATGTTATTATATTACATTCTGCAGATATCCTCCGACTGAGTGGGGGTGATCCGTGGTTTCTCTGCGTTCCAGTGACCTTCCGCTGTGTCGGATTCCCATGCCTCTTGTCTCTGTGCTGCCGGGTTGGATCGTGTGCCAGGGCTCCACCGTGCAGTGTCTTCAGGCGCGCTGTGATTGTTACTTCCCGGGCTTCACTCTGCAGAATCCCAGTCTACCCTTCGTAACAATGTAGCACCGTGGTGTCGCTCGACAATGTATCACCGTAGCGTGCGTGTTCTAAGGGCCAGCTGGAGTCGGAGTATTGCTCACTATGAATACGTTGCGGCTTTCAGGCTGGTACTGCCCGACTTGATATATGTTTCGCCGCGGTGACCGTCCATGTCCTTCTTCGCCTTACTGAGCCTCCCTTTGTCTGCAGGTCTTCGCCATTTTGTCTCCGCCGTCGTGAGACCGAGCCTTCCTTCCGAGTCCCACTACTGCTATTCCGCTTCGTCTTTTCATGCTGCAAGATATCGATTGTGAGCCCCGCACGCTCCAGACACTAGCTCAGCTTCCTTACACTTCGGGAGGCCTTTTTCCCCCCCCAGCCTCCTCCAACCTGTGCTTCAATTCCGCGTGTGGCGTGGCGTTCACTCTTCATGTGCCGTCCAAGGCCATGTGCATACAAAAGTCTGATGCCTCCCAGGGCACCGCGTAGTCATTCAGGGCTGCCTTTGCATCTCCTGCGCCCGCGACGGGTCCTTCGTCTTTTGTTTTTCATTCGGCGGCCATCTTCCTTTGTCCAGCTGCCCACCTCTTGCCAACTTCTCCTGGACACCGTTACTCTCTCCCTTTTCTGGATCAAGTTCGCAGTGCACTTCCTCGTTCTCACAGGTTTCCCATGCACAATCCTATGTTTTGGTGTCGAATGCTGCAGTTTTGCACTATGTTTCTCCGGATGATTGTAGGATCTACAGGAGCCCACTGGAAATCCCGTCCTCTCACATGGCTCCTGGGCCACGCCCCCTCCTGGCAGTACTTAAAGGTGTAATCTTCATGCTTCTGATGTTCTTCCTTGTCCTAGTCCTTCCTACTTGGTTGGTTTCATCATTATGACAATAAGACATATGTTTGCTCTCTAAGGAAGGATTGGAGGTGGAGTATAGGACAGGGAATGTGTGGGGGTGATGGGATTTCTGGGGATACACCCCAGGTGGTCGTCCTTCTCTCTAGAGGGGGGGGGGTTCCAGACATGAAGTCCTCCTGCATTAAACAACCCATAGGGTGACTATTTGGTAGTAGCCTCACCTCCCCAGCCTCATGAGAAGGGACTCCCCTTTGGAGAGAAGTGACACAACCTTGTGAATCGTCACAAGTGATATTTGTGTATCTTGTGGTTAGGACCCTGTCTTACCCTTAGGGTACATGTTTTCACACCCCTCAAAAAGGGTTGTAGAAACAGAGTGTTTGGGTGAGGTAGTGGGGTACAGATAACCTTTCATAGTAGGTTCCAATAAAAAACATTATAAGATATACAAATTCCTGCCACAAGGCACAAGACTGTGCATATATCATACATAATAGGAATACAAAAGATAGTGTTTTAATGAACAAATTGGGGGTGTAAACTCTACATAACGCAGGTCAAGTGTAAGCACAGTCCTGGCGTTGCGTGACTAATGCTTTGCCGAAAACCTCGAATTAACATGATCACTTTGCTTGTTAAAACGTATCTCTCTGTGTTCCCTACTACGTGTATTACTATTACTTGTGATACTATATAAACGCTGTTCACTACTAACACAAGATGCTGCTTGCGTCACTCTTGCCCGTGAATCTACTTCACTGCTATTTTCTGGCAAGCCGTCTCGTAACCCCACATGGCTTGTTCTCTAAACATAATGAAAACTATGTGTTACTGTCCTACATTTCCTAATCAAATGCACTCAGAAATGTATCTGCGTCTTATGCAGCTGTCACGGATCCTGAATATCATACATGATGACAAAGTCACTGACCTTACACATGGCCTGTTCTCCTTTTTATAATAACTTCCTCACTCTGTACTTCCTCTCTCGCTAAGGAGGTTGGATCTGCATCCACAGATGTTTGTGGAAACAGGTCTTGCTGATTAACAGGACCTCCCCGTTACAGGAAAATGTATTAGGAGGAGTGTGAACAATCTCCACATTTAGCAAACCTTACCCCTCTCCCACAGCTCAGAGGGCAGTGGAACAAAAACCTTGGAGCACCAGGGAAAGTCTTCTCTTAAGAGCAACCAGTGGGAAACTGGGAACCAAATATGGACTTTAGACATACAGAAGTGATTCTCAGCTAGTCGTACACACGGGACCCTTTGACAACGGTGGTGACAAAGTGCTGAAGTTTCAAGTAGTGAATCTCTATATTGCATTCCTGGGAGATTAGTTAATGATGTTAAGCGTGAAGAACATAGACGAGGGAAGAAGAGAGGTGGCACTGGAGGTCAGGAGAGGAAACACTTCCCTTTTAGAGTTGATTATCAGAAAATGCATCATCATCCAGTGATAGATAAAAGTTAATGACACAAGAGAACAGCTCAAGGGTGAAGGAGCGGAAACGATAAGAAGATCTGAGAACCATCAACAAATAGACGGCATGAGATGACCAAGGAAACTAGACCCTTCTGTGACGCTTATTGCTAGGGTATGGTCGTATTACACAAAGTGGAGCCAGGAAGTGGAGCAGGAGTGATTGCCCATGTAGGACATTCCCAATGGAGGGTGGTGCCTTGAAAGCTAAGATGTGAGTGAGTCAAGGCGGGAAGGGTGATCAACGCCAAAGGAGGCAGAGGGTTCAAGATGACTGAGGAGAGATGACAGATTGCAGTGGTGAGCAAGTCTGAGATACGAGTGAGCGTTATCTCAATGGAATGTCTGCTGAGGTACCCAGATTGGAGGGTGTCACCCAGTCTCTTTGCCACCAGAGAGTCAGTGAAGCAGAAGAAAACTTCAAAGTTGTGATCTTGGGAATAGTGAAGGAGGAGAGACATGGGTCAATAGTTGGCTTTGTAGTTGTCTCCAGCATCATGTTTCCACAAAATCGGTGGCAGTGACCACCTTGAAACAGTGTACAAAGATACTAGAGGACATTGAAAGGTTGAGAAGAGTAACGAGGTAGACGTAGGTCAGGGGTGCAAGGGTCTTGATTGTGGTGCGAAAAGGTAAGCAGAGGTGGATAGAAGGAAGTAGAAGAAAGAGAAAGAAGGTCAGATAGGTTGCAAGAGAGCTAAATAAGACAGAGCTGAGGCAATCATGAACTAGAGGAGGAACATGGACAGAGCAGATGAAGTTAGTGAATAGTTTGGCTTGGCTGAGTCTATAGTTGTAGTGAGAGAAAAATGTGATTTCTTGAGAGAAGAGAAGGAGAGCTGATTTTGTAGCAGCGCTGGAGGTTGAGGCCAGTAGTTGTCCTCAGCTGTTGGATGTCTCATAAGATCCATTGTATGAGGCCAGATGGAGTGAAGGAGTAAGTATGAGTTCCCAGTTCTGAACTGAATTATAGTCTGCAAGTGGAAGAGAGAGCGCTTGTGGAGGTGTCTCAGCTTGACATAAATAAGAAACCGTTGAGTCATATTTGAATTTTTCGTTTTATGACTTTAGATGGAGGAGAGTTGAGGAAGGACATTTGACAGAGAAATTAGAGTGATTAGAGAGTGTTGGGTCACAGGGTGGGGCAGAAGAATTCAGGAATGAGGACAAAAAGCTGAGATCGAGCAAGGTGCCATGATTGTGGGTTAGCAAGTTTTGGGGTGAACAGAGAATTGGCAAATAGTGGACATCACCTGACATTTGTAGACCTGGTAATGTTGGGGAGGTTGATTTCTCTCATGCATATAACTGGGACGCCAGCAATGGAAAGATACTTAAAGAGGAAGTTAAGATTATGACTGAGGGTGCCAGTAGATGAGATATCAAGAGTAGATGGTATGATAAGTTAAACAGGGATGCACTTGAAAGAAGAGGGGAGAAAGTCTGAGGGGCCGGTGTGATAGGGGGACTGCTTGTTTCATAATGAGGGCAGTACCACTGCCATCCTTAAATTTGCCATGGAGGCTGAAAAAGGTAGCAGAGGCAGTGTGCAAGGCTGCAAGACTGGCAACTATATGTTTGGGTGTGCAGGTACTTTCTGTTTCAGGGACAGTTACCATAGAAAGATGTGGGCGGTGGGAGTCAAAGTGGTCAGGAAAAAAGTGGGGTTTGTTAGGGGTAGATTGGGAATTCAAGAGTTCCATAGTGGGTTTGGTGGGAATCAGGAGGAGGTGAAGGGAAGAGGTGGTGCTCCTTTAGAGCGTTGAGAGGGGAGATGAAGCTGGAATAAGCGTAGGGGTGAGTGAACAGAGTGCCATTGTAGAGAGGGTAGTAAGTCACAGGCTCTATGTAGGTAGGAAGAGGGAACTAAGAGGATCAGTGGACATCCATACAGTGGTGGGTATGGAGTCCCCGGGTGAAGGCAAGGCAGACAGTGGCTAGGAGGGGGATATGCAGGATCATGGTGTTATAAGAATGCTAGAGGGCAAGGGATATACATTGGAATATAGGTAGATCAGCAGGGAGGAGGAGAAGCTGCCCTTGGCCTTTACATCTTTTAGTCTTGCTCCTAGCAGGACCAAACAGCAGTCCTGTACCATGCTAATTCTCTTTGTTTTATCATGACAATAACAGCAATCCCTAGCAATCTCTTTCGTTCCAAATGATGCTTGGTTGAGGCCTCCCTATGCCACATTGAGCCACAGTATGTCAGTTACCCTGGACAACGTGTTGACTCGCTTGGTGTCTCGCCCAAGATGCAGATCAGCCCTGCATATTAATAAGATTCACACATTAATAAATGCCTCTCATCTAAATGTCAAAACCTTAACCCAGCCTTCCAATCTCCTTCTCTCTTACACCAACCTAAAAGAAAATGTCACCCCTCATCTCGCAAATCACGAAATACTAGTGTCGCCCTCTCATAACTGCTACAGTTTAAGCCACAGACAAGGTCAGATTAGTTAAAAGGGCCTTTGACAGTGAAACTTTAAGAATGTCCTTCCTGACTGGATCTTCTTATTGCTCCATTCCTTGACACCTGAGCTGTTCTCTTGTGTTGGAATTTAAACGTCAGCCCTTCTTCCCCTCAATGGTTGCAGGAACCACAAACATCATGCGACAAAGCCTTTGTCACACTACCCTAGGACTGGGCTGACAATTGGTCGGCATTATGTAGAGTTCACATCCACAAGTTGTTGCCTCAAACACTCTTTTGATTTCCTACTATCTATGATATATGCATAATCTAGTGTCTCGTGACATGCATTTGTATATCATACAATGCTTTTATTCACACTTACTATCAAAGGTTATCTGTACCCCTCTACCTCACCTAAACTCTCTGTTAGGGAGATGTTTATACAGCCCTCTCTGAGGGGTGTGAGAACATGTATCCGAAAGGTAAGACAGGGGTCTAACCACAGGGTAGACACATATCACTCTAATCTATGGGGTAGCAATGGCACATCAGTCTTGTCAGTACTCAGGGGATGGCAGACGGTGGCTAGGTACAGGTAACCACAATAGATAAACAAAGACATTACTCTACACAGGTTTACTGAAAAGTACACACTCTATATTATAGAATTACACATTGTATTGTATTGTAGTCATCGTTTATATAGCGCCATTTCCCCATGTGTATGGCCTCAATGCACTTTGCCGTTGAAATACCCTTGGGGACCGGAGTCCAGGTATGGGAAATAGTTTGCTTTAAGATGCGTGGGTGCATACTGCTAGGATTAGAACTGAGGAGGGCAGGCTAGGCTCCAGTAAGCAACCCAGAAGTCAGGCACATGGGCGAGTGCTGTTAGTGGATAACACAGCGTGCTAGTGCAGGAGACTCAATGTGTGCCCAGCTAGACCGAATTTATCGTAGGTTGTCGCTGTATACTAATGGCAGAGGTGTTGAGACACATCAGGGGTTTCAGTATGGACTGTCACACCTCAGAGACCGCCTTGGTGTACTTTTAATGCCCCTCTTGCCTCCTCTTCTCACTGGTGCAGATGGACTCCCTCAAAAGTGACTCCCAAAAGTGTTGTAGCTCTCCGCCGTTGTGTGCAGCACTTTGCAGCACCGTTTTGTTCCCAATGGCGGATGCCATGGAGACTAGCTACAGCAGCACCAACCAAATCAGTTTATGCCTACATTTCCCATGAAGCCTGACTCCCACAAGTAGTCCAGGAGCAATGACACTTAAGCCTCACTTTCACATTGTGCCGCCTCCTCATTGATTTAACCCGCGGCGGCTTGAGGAACACTGCTTCTGTTTACAGTTACAACCGGCATATCGAAATTCCGTCTTCCGTGCCTGTTACTCCTTGGTAAACCTATCGTGCATCAGACCTTGCCTTCTCCTAACAGACTTCTTGTGGATTCCCTTTGTTCAGCTGCCCACCCGTCTACCAAACCTCATCGCCTGCCTACGGACTGTCTTTGTTTCTGTTTTCGTACAGTCAGCTGCCCGCCCATGTACCATTCCTCATAGCCTGCCTACGGACTGTCTTTGTTCTTGTTTCATACAGTCAGCTGCCCGCCCGTGTACTAAACCTCATTACCTGGCTTCAGACTACGTCACCGTCCATGCGGACGTCAGAACCTGCTTAACACGACACTCCATTCATTGCTAGCACCTGGTAAGTCTGCTTTCCTGGTGTTACTCTTTCTCTGTTTGGGGCTTCCACGGTGCTTACTCCCAAATCCTTGATTCTGTGAGTTCTGAAGCCTTGACTCTGCCATATTCACCATTGTTTACTGATTGCTGCGAATCGGACTCGCTTCCCCTATTTTGGACTGTATGTATACCTCCCATTTCCACAAGTGCACACAGGGACGCTTTGCTGATAGTGCAACCGCCCATACTACCTTCCATCTCCTCAAGGGCATGCAGGGAAGTTTGCTGATAGTGCACCTAGCCGTATCTACTGCGCTTCTCATGCTGCCCGTCTATAGCTTCCTCACTAATTTTCCTGTGTATTGTTTTATACCTCTGTTGTGTCCTTTCTTGGATCATACAAGCTTCCTTAAACCAACCAGTGGTAAGACATACTTCTAATTTCTTTTCCTATACTCTATCCTACATAGTCAGAATAGTATCTGATCTCCTTTCTGCACCTGTAGGAAGTTCCAGTGTCTGTCCCATTGAAAATAAGGGAGAGTATTGATTGTGGAGGTCTTGTGGTGGTTCGTACTATTACCGGTTGCTTTCCACTTGTTTTTTTATTTCAGCTGGTGCCGTGGCGGTGCGTTCTCCCTGCTCTTTTAGGTGATCGGTCTCTTTGTCTGGTACAATATACAGCGGAGTCATATCATAGAAAAGAGTTCTTTCCCTCACAGAGAGGACTCTCGGGTGGAGCCTCCAACTAGACCTCTTCAATCAACTAGCCAGTTTAAGCCGTCCTGGTCTCTTGCCTTGATTACTCTTAGTCCGGTGAGTAACACGGACAGCATGTGTCACAGACGTGGTGCGATTTTTACATTCTTTAGACTCCGGCAGAGTTTGTCTTCAATGCCGCTTTCCTAGGTCTCCAGAGGTGATTGGCTGGTCTGACAAACCAAGAACCACCTTGACCTGAGAACTTGAGCAGTGTGTATGCACGATATTATTACAAAAACAAAATACAACTATCACAGTCTTGCTGGTAGTGTGTCTACAAGCATGGTTGGTGGGAGGAGGTTGTCTTCTATTGGGTAAAGTCAAAGTGCTTGAACTTCATGGACTGTTTTGATGTCTGTGAAAGTCTTATCTTTGTTGTTCAATGACAGTGTCATGTCTTATAGTGGCTTCTTTCCTGTTCAGGCACTTGGAATCCTTGAAGCTGAAGATACCCATGGGACCAGATTCCCGTAGTTCGTTTTGTCGAACGTCTTAATCCTCCACTGATGATTGCACACCATTCCACCTTGGGTGGGTTTCTGGTCTCTCCCAAAGTCTACCTTCCTTTTATGCTGTGTGTGTCTGGTGATATGTCCATCTGGTCCACTGGATGTCATTGTGTTCCATTGTCTTCACACCACTTGATATCGGGTGATTTTAAAAGGAACATTTGTTTTCCTTCAAGAATGCTAATTTCTGATCTGTGTACCCTGTTCTGAGCATAAGTCCCTCTCTCTTTTCTTGATGCACATTTTGTCATTCATTCATTTCCTCCAGGCTCCCGTCTAACTTGCGTTGAGAGCATTAGGTGAACATGACTGATGATTGGGACTGTTCATCGCAAGTCGCAGACTGGTGAGTGGATTCACTGTTTGGTGGTTTGTAGAGGTGTGTGGTGTTGTCTGGAGATTTTGGAAAACAATTAACACTGAACACTGCTAATTCAAGGATGTCTCATTGTTCTGTGGGTCTCGGATAACTTTGTTTAGGGTGCACATAATTCTTTGGCATCCCCATTTACTTGTGGCCGAAATTGAGTATTCTGATGCAACAAACCCCTAACCATTCAGGGGAACTGCTGAATTCCTGAGTTTGGACAAAGAAGCGCTGTTGGTTTTTAATTCACTGGGGACGCCATGTGTTGCAATTATTTTTGCACCCCTCTGTAGGATAGCTTCAACAGTCAGAGTCTACAAACTCCACATTCTACATACCTGGAGAAATTATTGGTCATGACAAGCAAGCACTCTACATTTGGCACAGTTTTCCAATAGCTCCTCTCTTGGGACCTTATGGGATGCTGGGCTTTGTGTGCCAATACGATTACTCTGCCAGCCAAACATTCAGACAGGACTATAATGGTGCCTTTTAGGAACAGCCCTTGTTCTGATTTGCAATTCAAACAGTTGACTTTTGAAAAGACACAATAGGTGACAGTATTTTCTGGTACCCTGTGTTTTGGTGACATTTTCTTGCAGAATGTTCTCATCCTCTTGATTAGACAGATTCCAGGACTACTTGAAAGCACTCACCATTGTTAGCTTCCTAACTATTTCTATCAATGATTATACTTCTGATGTTGCTAGCTACACTATCATTCTCACATTTTCCTCTGGGTCTTCTGCTTCTAGAATCTCACTGGCATTTTCCTGTAGTCGCAGCATCCACTTTCTGATGTGTGGAGAATGTCTCGGAGCTGACCCTTGCATGATGTGGGGGAATGGCTTTTGGTCATTATTCACTTACAATAAGTTGCCACCATTGAAGAGATGCAAATGCTTAACACCCCATCAGACAGATATAGGGCCTCATTCAAGTTGTCCGGTCTGGAAATAAAGTTCTGGTAATAATGTATACTGCCAATTTTCCGGACTGGCCAAATACAGTTTTGGCGTTAGGGGGGGGGGGGATTTACCTCCAGCACTGAACCAATGGGGACTTACTGGCGTTTCTGCCATTTGGAATCTGTCAAGACCAAGTGGTGGAAATGTATGTATTTATTTATTTTGACATTTGTTAAGCACACTTAGCCCAGAGCCATGTAGGCACTGGTTACAGAAGCATGGTGGTTACAGTAGTTTTCCTATGTTGCTTTAGGTAACAATCTTACAAGAGTTTACCGTGGTTATCTTAGGATACATTTGGTTACATCAGTCGGACAGTGAACATGGGATACATTAGAACACAATGGGTTGCATATTGAAAGGAACAGTTATGCAAGTGGAGGACGTGAGTGTCTAGTTCCCTTGATTGAAAAGCCAAGTTTTGAGTTCTTTCCGGAATGACCATAGGGATGGGTCTGATCTCAACACTAGAGGCATGGCGTTCCAGTGTTTAGCTGCGACCACTGGGAAGCTGCTGCCACACGCTTTTTGTCTCTTGAAACCGGGGCTGTCCAGGCGGAAGAAGCATGCAGCTCGGGTGGGTCTGGTGGACTGGGCTTTGATGAGGTTACCCGATAGATAGCTAGGGACACTCTTTGACAAACATTTGTGCATAAGGGATAGGAGTTTTAAATATAATGCCCTCCCGTATCGGTAGCCAATGGATTTTACGTCTAGCTGCAGAGATATGATCCTTTTTAGGAATGTTAAGTGCTGCTCTGATTGCATTATTTTGAATGATTTGGAGTTTTCTAATGTTTTTGGTGTTGGAGCCTGCAAATAGAGAATTGCAGTTGTCGATCCTGGATAGTATTAACGCTCTGGCGAGTCTAACGCAGTTGTGAGTAGTCAGGAACGGCCTGCTGGCATTGATCAGTTTGGCAGTGTAGGCCGCTGCTGATACAATAGCATTGACTTGCCTAGACATGGTGTGTGACGAGTCAAGGTATACTCCTTGTGTTCTTACCTCTTTGGAAGTGGTAACGGTATTGCTGTCAATGATGAAGGCTTTGTAGTCGTTGGAGAGGTTGTTAATCTGAGAGTGGTTGCCAATGAGAAGTATCTCCATTTTATCATCATTCAGGCAGAGATCATTGTGAGCCATCCAGGCCTATATGGTTAAGTAGATATTGTTTAGGGCGTTGGAATCAAGGATGTGATTGGCCATGATAGGCAGGAGTATTTGGGTGTCATCTGCATAGTTGGTGTAGATGAATCCAAATCTGTCATACAAACAATGGCTTGGTGAAGACATTGTAAGGGGTGGGGGGGGGGTGCAGGATCCTTGGGGACTTTGCAGGAGACTGGGGCAGGTGGAGCGGCCATCGTGGTTGAAAATACCCTCATGGTGCGGTGAGATAAGAAGGATTCAACCCTTTTTATGGCGTGGTCTGAGGAGTGGACGTCTGAGTCTAGGTGTCTACACAGTATTTTATGGTTAACCAAGTCAAAGGCTGCAGAGAGATCTAGTAGTAGAAGTGCAGCCATATTGCCTTTTTCTTTTTTATAGTCCATTTGGATTTTTAGGTCCAAGAGGGTGGTTTCAGTAAGATGGCCTGGGCGGAAGCCCCATTGTCTGAGGCCAAGGAGTTGTGTGTTTCCAGAAATCTTTGTATTTGCACGCAAGCTATTCTGTCCAGTATTTTAAGGAGGCAAGGTACGGTGGTGATTGGACAGTAGTTCATGGGGATGTTTGGATCTAGGGTGGGTTTTTTGAGGAGAGTGAGGACCCAGGCCTCTTTAAGGTTTTCTGGTACGTCGCTTGAGGTGAACGAGTTGTTGATCAGAGTTGTGATAAAAGGGGCCAGTTCTTCGGCATGCTCTTTTATGAGAGATGCTGGGCAGATGTCACCTTGACATTTGGAGGGTTTTATGCCATGGATGGTTTTGATGGTGTCAGTGATGGTTACAGGGGTGAATTCGAATTTCGGAAGAGATATGGGTGGAGTGGGTTATTTTTTAAAAATGTGTATTTATTTATTTATTTATTGGCACTTTTTGGTTATACATTATCAAAAACATTTACGCCATTTAATTCCTTAAAACACAGGTGCTTTCATTTCAGTCCAGAGCACTATTTAAAGCCCCTGCACACGCCACTTCACTTTATCATATTGCGCTCTCATTTTAGCAAAGGCTGTCCATAATAATTTCACTAGCGCCAGGCGAGCGGAATACAATTCCCTCCTAAAAGTTCATGCCACCAATCCTCCATGGATCTGGAGCCATGCTCTTTGTAATTTCTGTCATCAGATTTATTCTTGTGTCCTTCATGGCGGGGCAGAATAATAACAAATGCTTCAATGATTCAAACGATTTGTCTTTTTACATAGTCTGCAGACTGCCCCGCATGTGCTGCTTCTTCTGTGACTCTCCAGTTGGAAATAGATTCAGTCTAAATCTCAGAAATTGATCCCTATAATACCAATTAGGAAATAGGACCAGGTATTTGGGTAGTGTATTCAACTGGCGTGCCTCTTGAATGGTTTCCCATACAATTTCAGAGATTGGCATTCGTCCTGTCTTGTGTGTACAGTTTTCTTTTACTTTGTCTGGGTCCTCACACAGTGTCAGGTCTGATTCGCCCACGTCGAATAGGATTGCTTGGGAGAGCTTTTTCCATTCTGACAGGGCATATCACTTTCATTTGCCAATGATTCCCTTAGAACCGCAAAGCTCCCTGTCTTAGCTTCTTCAATGCACTTTCTATACAACGATAGGGTCTTCCAGGTCACTATCGTCTTTATGGCAGTCAAACCAAGTTCCATGTGGATCGCTTGGATTGGGGTGCTGGGAGCGGAGTACATGCTTCCAAAAGAGTCCTTCGATCCTGGACCAATTTTTGTCCTGAAACCCGAACAAGGTCTCTGCTCCGTACGTT
This sequence comes from Ambystoma mexicanum, assembly GCF_040938575.1. NCBI lineage: Eukaryota > Metazoa > Chordata > Amphibia > Caudata > Ambystomatidae > Ambystoma > Ambystoma mexicanum. Next base: position 1,567,235,417 of record NC_090937.1, on the reverse strand, counting down.
AAGATCGGGATGGCCTTCATTTGGTAATATGAAATCAGCGGAGTCAATGAGAAATCACAAAATCTCTTCATCAGTAGCCTTCCCTGACTTGCCAAGTTTTTAGCCTTTGATCGCAATAAGTCCAGTCTCGGGCTATCTCTTTTGTTTATATTCAAGCATACTCCTAAATATATACATTATTTTACCTCAGGTATTTTGCTTCCCATGAGGTACCACCCCTTGAATTTCCTGTAAGTGAGGCCCGCCGTTGTTTCAAAAGACATTATCCTTGATTTAAAGGGATTGATGACAAGGCCATTACTCACCACATAATTGTGCAGTGCGTCCAATTGCACTGCAGGCCTACTGGCGTATGATCCAGCAGGACCACATCATCAGCGTATAATAGACGACCAACTGTGAACCTTCCAATCTTCGGTGGGAAACATCTATTGTTCTATATCCGATATAAATAGGTTGAACAACTTGGGGGCCAATGGACAACCAAGATTTCCTTTGACAAAAGACCCAATTGGAATTGGTTGTGCATCACAGGTATCGATAGGAGGTGGCGCTAGCTTGGATTTCCTGGAGTTAATTTTGTCTTGGAGTGTGGATGTTTTCCCAAGTAGAGCATTTTGAATGTTGTTGCTCCATTGTGAATCTTTATTGCAGTGATCTTTAGGGGGTGTAGAGGATTCTAGCTCCTATTAGATCATAAAGAGTTTTCTAGTCCCGTATTTAGCTTCCACAATTCTTTGGTTGTAGGAATTTCCTTTTGCTTGGAGGATGGCTAGTTTATATTCTGTGGCCAGGGTGTCAAATTGTTGCTTGCTAGCGTGCGAGGGTGGTCTTTTCCAGGTGTTTTTGGCTGTTCTTTTTCCAAGTCATAGGGCTTTGAGATTGGGGGTGTACCATGAGTTTCGGTGTGCAGTGGGTTTCGGTTTGCGGATGCCCAATGGGGCCTTTTTTCATGATGGCACCAAGGATGGTATTGTTGTAAAGCGTGACCATATCCTTGGGGTTGAGCTGGGTGGGTGGGTCTGCGATTAGTGGTGAGAGGACTGGGAGTATTTGGTCTGGGATGATGTTGCATGGATTGCTGGAGAGAATGGTCTGGGTGTGTTGGGGGGGTGATCTCTTGGGAGATGTCGTTGATGGTGAAGAGTATGAGGTGTGTTGCCTATGATGGTCGTAGTGCAGTTGCAGTCTTCCAACCAATCGAGTGTGCAACCTTTGTCATGTGTTTGGTTGGCTATTCGCTGGCAAAAGCCTTGTGACTCTAGCGTGCTTGCAATTGCAAGTGCCTGTGCGTTTGCAGGGTCATTAAGGCTGAGATTGAAATCTCCCATGATGATGACTTTTGACGAGGGCTTGATATCGGTCGAGAGGAGTTCAGCGATGTCCTCCTCGAACAAACGCAGAGGACCGGGTGGGTGGTAGATGAGGTGTGAGTTAAGGGTGGAGTTGGGTGAGAGCGAGATCTTGAGTGACATTAGTTTGCTTGAGTGAATCTCAATGTTAGGTATAGTTCTGCTGGGAGGTTGTTTTGGCAATGTAGGCTATTCCACCTCCTTTTGAAGTTTCCCTGTCTTTCCTGAGAATGGTATATCCTTCTAGGAGAGCAAGGGAGAGGGCAGGGCCAGCTGCTGGGTGAAGCCATGTTTCAGTAATTGCTAGGAAGTCAAGGTTGTTAGTGGAGATGGTGTCCACAATGTCAAGAGCATGGGTTAGGAGTGATCTGGCGTTGATAAGGGCACCTTTCAGCTGAGTAGTTTTGGTAGTCGAGAGGACTGGGGTATTGAGCTTGCAGGTAGTGAACCTAGGAGGTTTTTTTGTACTTGGTGAAGGATGATTGGCAGGATGGTTGCCTGTCGTGTTTTTGGGTTTAATGGTGGTAATATTTGGAGTAGATGGGATCTTCGATAGGTGATGTCCATAGGGAGAAGGTAGTGTTTTGTACCAGGTGGATTTCCCTGAAGGTATTGTAGGGGTTGTGGTTTTGAGGTTGAGGCATTCATTCCTTTTCGTGATGGATGGAATGGATGTAGGTATGTGGTGTAAGGCCAGCGTGTGGCGGGAGGCTAAGCATGTGTTTCTTTTTTTGGTTCAGCGGGGTTTTCTTAGGTGAAGCAGTCGTCGTGTCATTGGCTGGTCAGTGGTGATGTGCTGAGGCCATGCCTTCGGAATGTAGAAGGGTATGCAGGTTGCTAGATGTTTGTTCCTGTGTCAAAGTGAGCAGGGGGTTTTGGACGAGGGTGCGGGCTGGTGTGCGGTGGTTGGTGTGAGTGTCTTGTAGTGGGTGTTCAGGGCACTAGGAAGGAATGTAGTTGCAGCGTTTGTCCCATGCATTCGGCAAGCCATGGTAAGGGTGTGAGTGAATCTAACTAGGGCAGGCATTTACTGGGAGGGCACCGTTGCTGGACAAGCCTGGATTGGGCAGGTTCAGGGCTACTGAGTGGGTAGGTCTTCAATGGCGGTTGCAATCCTGATTGCGATATACAGTTTGCAATGCACCGGTATAGAAAGACACAAATCTAGGTATAGTAAGGCAGTGCGCAGCGTGAGGAGGCATGCAATAGTGATCTATGATAATTGGTGGGTTCAGCATCTAAATATAAACATTATTGCAGTAGTGATCTATGATAGTTGGTGGGTTCAGCATGTAAATATAATCGTTATTGCAAGGAGGCAGTGCACCTTGTACAGGCAACATGAGTGGGCACACAACACATAAAGGAATAATATAGCATGAAGTGACACAAGGTAATGTACTAGGCAGTCAGCATTAAACTGCATTACAATAAATGGTATTAGTTTGCCGGTATCCCGCCAGTAATACCGGCGGGATATTGTCAAACTTGTAATGGGGCCTATAGTCTTCTTCTCAATCTGAGCACTTATCTTCCATTGGAGTCAGAGGTATGCTGGCAAATGGGATGGAAATGAGCCTATCCCATCCCCCCAGTGCGCTTTCAAATAAGACGAACACCATATGAGGTGATATAACACACAAGGGGCGGAGCAATCTGCATTAACAGGCAACATGTAAGGGCTCAGAAGTAGATGCATGGCACTAGAAAAGCTCATAGCCATCGACTCCATTTTGTATTAGGCCCAGACAGGATAAGCTGCCGGCTTGCGCTGTTTGCGTTCCTGGTTCACAAGGACCAATTTCTGTATAACACACTGGCTTCGCAAGAGCTCTGTTCCCACGGAAGTCTACTTCCCCCTCATCCCTTCAGTGTTGCGAATATTTAGAATCTTCCAACGGAATGTGCCCTGCAGTTCGTGAGACAACACAAGGCTCCGCGCTGCATCCATTCATCTTCACTAAACTGCCATTAGGCCTCTAACCCCCACCCAGCCAGGCCAGACCCAGCCCCACACCACTGACTCGATCCCCACACCTTTGCATTCCTTGATAAGCGCGCGACTCCCCAGGTCCAAACCCCCATCAAGTGTTTCCAGAATATCTAAGAACCGTGGCTGTATTTCTTCCTAGCAGCAACACATATCCCTTGTAACACTAGGTACCAGGAGTGATAAATGAAAGATCAAACCCCAGGGTGCAGACCTTGAGTACGGCAACTTCGGTATCAATGAAGTCTTGAATGTGTGGGTCAGCATGTCTGTATTTTATCCTCCCTTCCCCCTGACACCAAATCCCGTGCCGCCCAGGTGCCTGCCACAATGAGTTAATATTCAGTCTTAGCATGTTTAGTTTAGATAGGAACAATGTATTAATATGTGCCCCGACCTTCACCATGAGGATGAGCCCAGCTGACCCACGTAGATCCAGATCAATGGGCAAAAACCAACCAATTACCGCCTGGCAACGCCCTATGGAGCAGGCTCATGTGCAGGGTGCCTCCAATTAGTGGCACCCATTTTGGACTATATGCATGACACGTTTAGGGTTTTTAAGGCCATGTTTGTGTCTGTAAGAGCTAGATCGTTCTTGAGTCCTTTGCTGATATTTGTATTCTGTACAAATAAACTTTGTTATCCTTGCAACACTATCAACGGGCCAATTTTCCTAGTTGGTTGTCTTTATTCTGGAGTGTGCGTACAAAAGGGACTTGCCTTCATTTGGAGGCCCTTGCAACGTGATTCTATTGTTCCTGTACTTGCAGAGGTATCCAGACAGCCTCTCTGGAAGGGCATTGCCGCCCTACGGTGACCAGTCCCCTAAACGTGTACGCAGAAGTGGCCCTTGTGGGTGCCACCTTTACACAATTCCCGCCTGCTCGTTGAAGCAGGGTACGGCCCCAGGGAGAGGCCCAGGCCTGTTGTGGATTCCCCGTGAATGGAGGCTTTTGGAAGAACATGAACATGTGAGTATAGCTTGCAAGGAATAACAATGTTTGGGGTGGGGAAGTAGAGTAATGTGAAACAGGTGAACACGCAGTGAATGAAAGTGAATGTATATGTTGATTTGGTGATTGCAGAAGTTTTGTGGCCATTTTGTTCATTTGTACTTTTTAAAGATATATTAAGGATAAGGAAAAAGGAATATGGGAGCCCCCCCGAGTGAGGTGAGAGGGTGGCTACATGGTGCACTGTCTCGACCAGTGCGGGAGATAAATACAAGAGGAAATTTAGGAGCTCTGTATAATTAGAGAGCTTGGGAAAAGTAGTGGTTGCTGTTTTAGCTTGTTATTTTAGTTTATTTTGTTAGTGTATATTTTATATGTATGGAGGAGGCCCATGAGGGGCGTGTATGGGGTGGGTGTGTAGACGCATCAGGGGAGCGTTAATGGAACAAAAGAAGATGCTCTGGGGGAAGAAGGTGAAATTGATGTTTTTATAAGAACATTTTGTCAGGATTAACCGATGGTACAGACACGATTAGAGTACATGTGGTTTAAGGTAACGTTGGATAAATTGTATTTTCTGACATTAATTGGGGGAAAACTGTAAAGGCACATTTTGGACACCACACTAAATGGGCATAACTATGGGGACAGACACACCCCTAGACCATATATGAAAAGCCCTGCCCTTTTACTGTGAGAAAACCAAGAAGTACCACCACCAATAAGTGACTGAGACTAAAGTGAAGGAATGCCCCACTCCTAGACAGAGGGGGCATGCTTTGACAGGTGCGCCTTGAACCATATGTCCATATACTTAACTGCCAGGTATGAGGGGAGACCGTTACAGAATTGAAGGGAGACTTTGGACCTCTGGAGAATGTTTGAGGAACCCGAGGCCCCGGAAAAGGGATGGGGCTACACCAGATAAAGGGAAAACACAAGTACAGAAGGGATTGGGAAGACACATGAGATGAAAAAGGGGATTTATCTCCTCGCACGCGACCAGCAGAAGGATACTCTAATCCAACGTATGTGTCTGGGGGTAGGTACAATGATGGCCGATCCCAGACGACCCGCCCCTCCCGTATATTGCACCCCCTGAGGTGTCCATCCATACAGGGGTAAACGCGAAAGACCTTGAATTTGTGTTGGCCACTACATGTACAGAATTAGCCAGGTTAAGAGCAGCTTGTGAAACAGCACGGGCGGCAGATGTTCCGATGTTGCCCCCAGGAACGCCTCCACAGCCGCCTGGGGATGAATGGAAGTCAGGTGACTTCCTGTTCAGAATTGACAGTGCCCCCATAAGGGCTGTTCAAGTAGAGTGGGAGGGTGAAACAAACAGCCTGGTGTATGAGAATGTAGGGTCCCGACAAGGGGATGAGGAGTACTGGAGTGACTTTGATGACACAGAAGAAGGCAAAGAGGTTGTGGCCGAGCAAGCCCCGACGACCACGCCGAGAGTAGAAAGCCTATGTGAAGGAAGGTTAAGGGAGAGGTTTGGGAGGATAGCATTGGCAAGGAAAACAGGAAGTGTTGTCAAAGGTGGGTAAGGAAAGACAAAATTACAAATGCCATTAATACAAAGAGGCACAGAATGACCCCATTATGTTTCCTGGGCACAAATCGACAAAAATAACCTCCTCAAGGCCTTCCCCCAACTCACCGGAAATGGATTAATGCTTTTGAAAAACACACTGCCAGGGTGTCTCTAGCCATTAAGACCTTATTAGTAGCGGCAGTAGGAGATCAGGCAAAGATTGTGTGGATTAAAGCGGGGTTCCCGGGAGTAACGATAAGAAACAACGTCCATCATGGGGCATCGTTCAATAACATCAGAGTTTGGGTATGGGATGCACTGCGGCGGATGTTCCCGGACACCCCCGATTTATATTCAATAATGCGATGCACAATGGGGGACGAGGAAGACGCTGCACAGCACATTCTTGAGGTTCAAGAGATGTGAAGAGCAGAAATGGGCAGTGCATGGGATCAATCAACATCTTTGTTCTACTTCATTGTGAAAAGAAGATTGCCTAAGGAGGTGCAGAAAGTACTCGGCAAGATAGCTGGAGTAGAGGCAAAGTTGAGGCCGGAGATTGAAAGCATTATATTGCATCATTGCAGAAGGATCAAAGAGTGCGAGAAAGGAACTATTCAGAGGAGACAGGCATTGGAAGCGAAACTAGTTCAAAATAAACTAGTGTATGTATCAGCAGTACCGCTCCCAGAATAGATGGGAGAGGAAGGGTGTGCCTCCGTTGCAACACAGGCAAGGATGGAAGCAGTATGGGCAGACAATGTACAAGAACAGTGGGGAGCAAACCAACACTTTTTGGGGCCCCAGTGGCAAGGAGGGTTGAATGGATGACGTGGTGGGTTCTGAAGGCAGAGAGGAGGAGGATTTGGTGGACAATGACCAAGAGGTGGTGGGCCAGGGCAGTGTTCATCGTGCGGGAGGTGGGTGTTTTTGAGAGAATGCTGCAACAGACAGGGAGGAAACTACAATCAACAACCCTACGGATACCCCCACCCAGGTAGCCCACAAGGACACATTCAGGGGACGTACTTAATCCCACATGAAATACATCAGGCATACACGCAGTTGCCTCCCCAAATCCCCGGCCCTTACCACCCACCACACCAGTAACAGACCATGCAACCACACCCAAACCTGCTCCAACTAACAGGCCGCAGAAAACAGACACCCCTTTGCCACTGCACCCAATGGAACAACAGCCCCATAACCCTTCTCATTCCTGGGGACAGACACCTACCCTGACTAGGACAGCCCACAGAGAGCACTTGCGTATCCAGTACTGTCAATGACCTTACATCCAGAAGAGGAACCACTGGGGGGGGCAGAGAGCATAAGCAATTCATCCTTATGGTGGACTCGGGAGTGGAGAAGTCGTGCATTAGTGAAGGAAACTTCCCGCTATCAGGAAAGACTCTTGACACGCAAGGATTCTCTGGGGCTGTATTAACGGTTTCATACACAAAAGATTTAGATGTCAAGTTGGGAGGAAAGGTTGTACGAACACCCCTCCTCTACTCTGAGAGTTCCCCTGTAAACTTACTGGATAGGGACCTACTTAGTAAACTGAATATGACAATATAATTTACAGACAGGGGGATTGTCTGTGCCACCCCTGGCATGTGCTCCCACTGAGCAATGCTGGTGATACATGCTGTGGCAAGTGAGATGGTAGTAAGGGGCATCCCTGTGAACCCAGACATGTTTATTTATGGTATCAGAGTTCTTGCCCAATCTGTCCCCCAGAATACCAGGAAAGAATGGCGAGTACCTGCAGATTTCATTTTCTGACCTATGGCACTTCCCAAAGTGGTTGCTGGCACAATTTTGTCATTAGATATGGAAGGTTTGCTGTGTCTGCTAGAAGGATTGTAGTACCAGGAACTGAGCCCCAGAGGTGCCAATGGTGTTGTGTACTGACCCCATTGTACCTCTACGAGAAGTGACAGACGAGGACCTGTTTGAAGATGACAATAATGATGGAGAAATAATCCTTTAGATTTGTATACCTTGTGACATAATGGTGCAATACAGAAAGGTGCAGAGTCCCCTCTTGGCTATTGTTAGTGGGCTGCTGCCTTCTGTGAGAGTGATTTGCAGTACGTCCCACCACATTTGCGGAGCAGGGCTGCAAGGCAGGGAGCCCAGAGGATAAGGGCTGTAGGCAGCGGAGTGAAGCAGGCTGCAAGGCAGGGAGCCCAGAGGACAAGGGCTGTAGGCAGCGGAGTGAAGCAGACTGCAAGGCAGGGAGCCCAGAGGACAAGGGTTGTAGGCAGCGGAGTGCAGCAGGCTGCAAGGCAGGGAACCTAGAAGACAAGGGCAGCAAGGAGTGAGCCCAAAGGAGCAGGGCTGCAAGGCAGGGAGCCCAGAGGATAAGGGCTGTAGGCAGTGGAGTGAAGCAGACTGCAAGGCAGGGAGCCTAGAGAACAAGGGCTGTAGGCAGCGGAGTGAAGCAGGCTGCAAGGCATGGAGCCCAGAGGACACTGGATCAAAAGCAGGAACAGCATACAAAAATCATGGCTCAAGGCAAAAAGGTGCTGGAAGGACTCTTAATGCAAGAGACTGAGCTCCTGCAGGCAGTTGCTTAAATACCGTCTTGCCCTGTACTGAGGCAGGCTAATTGGCAGCACCTGGAGCAGCACACCTGAATACAATCTGCCTCCTCCCTCTCTGGTCCTGAGATGGTTGAAGCAGCACTGATCCCTAGGGCTTCCGGGGATTGTGGTTCCAATGCTGACGAATGGGAATGGCCAGGAATTGATAGCTGTAGCAAGGTGCATTGTGGTACATGTACTTAGTTGAGTTAAATAAGAAAGCACCAAAGTCACGCAAATTGGAATTAAGGACCAAAGTGTGAATAGAGGTTGTTCCAAGAGTATTCTGAAGATAAATGAATAACAAATAGTCCATGATGGTTGCCAATGTGTGCGCCCATGGCGCAGGCATGACAATCAGATGCTCATGGAGCAGCCACGATGCTGGCTGAAGAATTTAAGCAATACCTAACCCAAATCACCTGTGCGATCAGATGCATTTCAAAACAAATCGCACCGCCCCACAGGGAGGACAGAGAAACTACAACTGTCCCACTGGCAGACACCACCCCGGCCCAACCATTGTTACCCGGGGAATGGATATATGTCAGAAGGTTTGTCCAAAAATGGAACACCCCCAGGTTCCATGGACTCTATGACGTGGTGTTCTCCACCCCTCTGGCAGTGAAAGTAAAGGAGCTGAGATATTGGCTACACCTCTCTGATGTTCGCAGGGCACCGAAGAACAGCACACCAGACACCCCAACCGAAAACAACAAAACTACCTCAAATCAGTAGCTGTACGCTGATCCTATTTGTGCAAGTGAAAATCAGTACAGTACATGCATTGCTGCTAGAGCACGAGGTACAGAAACTAAAAATCTCTCTCTCTGTCCCTCCTCTTGTTCTTTCTCTCTCACTCTTCCTCTTTTCCACATCTCTTACCCTACCCATTTTTTCCTATCTCCAAAGGTGCAACGATGATGGAGATGACACTGTTAAGAGATTCTTCAAATGTAGATAGTAGTAGTAGTAGAATTAGTATTACTAAGGCCTACAGGTATGACTGTGGCCTCCATTGTACAGCTATTTTGCTTACAATTCGTATCTTTGTGTTGGGAATTTATTGGGGGTGGCTTTTATCTAGGAGGGTCATCTAAAAGAAGGGGGAAGGTGTCTAAATGGACCTGGAGCAGGAGTACACCCTTGAATGCTATAAGATTAGTTTTGAATGGAATTGAACTACCCTCCAATATTACTGCATTTCTTTTAAATGTAACTGAAGTGCCATCCATTGCCTCTAGATCTATCCTTATGCACTCCATGATGAGCAAAACCATCAAGACCACTACCTCTTTCGCTGATACAATAATAAATTCCAGCCCAAACTTGAACATGAATGAAAGGATGAATGAAACTAAACATGTAACAATATTTTGACTCACCACCATGCCAACCAATTGAACAATGTATAACGACACTGTTGCAAACAGTAGCAGCTCCCAAACCACAGTATGCAATAGTATAATGTTTGAATTACTAATGCCAGGTGTAAAACGATCCCTATTCAATACCAACATCACTAGAAATGCAATGTCAGTGGGAAGAAAGCCCCCGTTGGCAGTAACAGAAAGAAAAGGCAAATGCACCATCATATTTATGATGCATATCATGGCTTAGGATTAGATGCAGTGGAAGACATTTGTCATCCCTAACACTCAAACAGTCGGTACTCCGACATGAGTGCATTGGGAAAGCGAACAACTAATGGGAGTTGCTACATCTGTTCCTTGATACCGCATGCATCTGGGGCACCCAAGGTCTTTGTACCACATGAAGTACCCATAATAGAGACACAATACCTGATTCATCTTGCACTCTGTAGGAACAAAGGCACTTTTCAGGCATGCAACGCCCACCTACAACTTGGTGAGCCAGATACCCCCATCAGCCCAGGCACTGTATCACTCCAGCCCTAAAATCTCCCCACTAGCTCCCGGTAGCTGCAAGGATCAAGTCCAAGACCCTCTGCATCATCCACAAGGCTTTCTGGGGTTGGGGCTCACACTTAATCCAGGTCTCTCTTCCAAAATAACCAACTTCTCTAGCCCTTCGCTCAGCTACCTCCAACTCTGTGAGAGTCAGATGCTTCTCCAGGCAGAGAGTGGGGGGTAGATCTCTTTACTCTGCAGATGCCTCTCTCTGGAATGGCCTCTCTGCGCCTCTCAAACTTGAGCCAGACCACCTGAAGGTCCAGAAGCAGCTCAAGACCTTCCTTTTCTCCTCTGCTTTCTCTCTCTCCCTCCCCTGATGAACTACAGGTCTGCTCTGTCAACTGATTGCTTGGTACCCTCAGAAACTCAATGGGTACCAGGCTCCACCATGATCCCCTGCACTGCCCCAGGCCTAATGCGCATTTAGGGTCTGTAACCTCTAACATTCCCATGCCTCCCTGCCCTTACCCAGAGCTGCAGTGCCCTGGCTGCACTCACTCAGAGCAATGCTGCCCTGACTGCACTTCCCCCTCCCTCTCCCTGGGAATTCCTCCTCTCCCTTCCCCCTCCCTCTCCTTTCCCCCTGCACTTAGCAATGTCGTACTTGCACGATCTGAATGACACAAGGCCTAGTAAGATTGTTTGTCTTGTCCTCACTCTGTCTTCCCTCCCTTGTCTTATCGCACCTAGAAACACTTGTGTAATAACATTGTGTGGAATTGAAAAGTGCCACAGTGTTCTTCAAGGTAGATCTCACTGTGGGATATCTTTGAGCACCCCTTTATGGGGACTCAAGTTACACACATGCATGTACGCATTGGGGGTTTAGTCTGCTACAAATAACTGAGCTTTGGATTTTCCTTGGTAGCGGAGGTGTTTCAACACTTCATGTGGTGAGTGCTGGCTGTCAGCGGTACTGATCATCAGGGTCAAACATTTCTTAATATTTGCATCCTCTGTGCAGGAATATGTGACATAATGGTGCAATACTGAAAAGTGCAGAGTCCCCTCTTGGCTATTGTTAGTGGGCCGCCCCCTTCTGTGAGCGTGATTTGCAGTACGTCCCACCACATTTGCGGACCACACACCCACATGATGTGGGCATGCTAAAAGAAGTAACACCTGTAAAAATGACCCTCAAACCAGGCGCTATACTCCCACGAGTAACACTGCAGACCTTGTAGCAGCAAGGGATTATAGTGAATTCTACCTCACCATGTAATACGTCTATCTATCTGATCAAAAAAGCAATGGGGGCAGTTGGAGGATGATTCAGGATTTAAGACCCCTTAATGACATTGTACAGAAAGAATTTCCACTTGTTCCTAACCCGGCATCTATATTTTGAGCATTTCCAAAGAAGCCACCCATTTTACAGTATTAGACTTGAAGAATGCATTTTTCTCAGTGCCCCTCCCAGCAGACTCGCAGTACCTTACGGCATTCACCCTGGGAGGGAAGCGTTGCGAACACTGCTGTTTGCCGCAGGGGTATTGTGAAAGCCCCAGTATTTTCAATAGAATACTGCATGAAGATCTAGGGAACAGTTAGGTGCCGAGCACAATCATTCAATACGTAGACGACCTACTGGTCTGCAGCGACAGTGGGCAGAGATGTCGAAGGGATTCCATTGCACTACTACAGTTGCTTAAAAAGACAGGGTTCAAGGTGGACATGAAAAAGATCCAATACTGTTTATTGGAAGTGCTCTACTTAGGGCAACTCATCTCCAAAGATGACAAGAGAATAATTCCGGACACGGCAGCTACAGTGTGTGCCACCCCCAAACCACTGACAGTGAAAGACATGCTAAGGTTCTTAGGGCTCTGTAACTGTTGTAGAGCATGGATTTTGTACTACGTGGTGTACACTAGGCTGCTCCTACAAGGCCTCAAGGAGTCACAAAAAGAGGGGAACCTAGTTCAGTCAACAGTATAATTTATGACTAGCCTTAATGATTTAAAAGAAGTGATTCCAGCAACTCCTATCCTAGCCACCCTTGATTACACCCAGAAATGTTACATTTTCTCTCACTCAAACGGCACACTCATGACAGCAGTGCTCACACAAAAAAGTTCAATGTGCCACAAGCCACTCACATACTACAGCGACATTCTCAAATCTGTCATGGAAGGGCATTTTGCTTGCGAACAAGCCCTTGCTGCCGCGGCCTGTGCCATTGAAAAAAGTTCCACTATTGTTGTGGGATGTTCAGTAACGTATGTCGAACACTCCCTCCTTGCTATATTAGATCGATCCATGTTCCTCACCGAACCATGCTCAACTGAAGACATACAACAGCACGATTGCACGTCATATGAAGGAGAGGGTGACAATGTCCCCACAGCTAAAGACAGCCCCTTACAGGAAGGAGAAGTACTATTCATTGATGGGTCAGAATCCATTCACCAGGACACTGGTGAAAAACATGTTGGGGAGGCAGTGGTGCACCTGGAAGAGGGAGAATACAAAACACTGGTCATGAAAAGATTATCAAGGCATTAATCTGCACAGGCAGCAGAACTTGTCGTGCTCATAGAAGCCCTCAGGGCTTCTAAAGGGTGCTATGTGACAATTTATTCAGACTCTGCCTATGTCACCACATTGGTGCATGCAGGTCTGTTACGTTGGAGAACGAGGGGGATCAGAGAGTAGTTGCATCGCCAGTACAACATACCGACTTACTTACACTCATTTTGGCCCTCGCAGAGCCTTCTGCGGTAGTTGTCGTTAAATGCGTAGCCCACACCCACAACACAGACAAAATCTCATTAGTTAACACAGCTGCTGATGTGGCACCAAAGAAGGCGGCGTACCTCCCAGTCACTATAACGGCAGAACATGTTGTGGCCACATCCACTGCAGAGCAATGTACAGATGCATACGCAGCCCTCCCTATAGCCCAAATGATCGAACTCCAGCACAGGGCGCCCGCAGAAGACCGTCATATCTCCCACGAATCTCTTGTGGAGACAGCAGGCCACGGGAAGAGTAGGGATGCCTGTGGAAATACTCTACACAGCATTTGAACAGTTACATTTTCCATCTCACAGTTCTAAGCAACACATTGCAGTAGACCTTCAGGAAGATTGGTTTATCCCAAATTTACAGGAACACCTGGCAAACATGGTGATCCAGTGCACAACGTGTCAAGTGTTCAGCACAGGAATGACATTGAGAACTCTGAGGGGGACACTACCCCGCCCTGTGGGCCCCTTCCGTGAGCTGCACATTGACTACAGAGACATGGGTGAAAGATGCAATGGGCACGATGTCTAATTATGGTGGTGTGTCCATTTTCCCGGTGGGTTGAAGCTGGCCCATGTGCCCACTCGGCGCCAAGTGTGCAGCAAACTTTCTTATCAGAGAGGTCTTCCCCCCGATGGGGAGTGTGCGATGTCCTACCATCCGTCAATGGGACACATTTTTTGAAATAAGTTTAAGGAGGTGACTATTCTATTAGGGATTAAACACTGAATGTGTTCCATTTACCACCCTCAAGCAAACGGATAGTTGAGAAAATAAACGGACTGCTTGAAAGCAGACTTTTCAAATTATGCAACACCCTAAAAAAGAATTGGGTGTACTGCCTGCCCCTGGCACTGTTTCATTTGCGCACACAGCCTAGTAAGGACCACCACCTGTCCCCCCATGACATAGTAACTGGCTGACGCATGCAAACAACCCTGTCGCCAGTAAGAAGAACATCAGTGTCAAGGATGGCACTCTGTTAAGAGTGGCACAGGGCACCCAGGTAAGGTTTGGGTGGCTGTGCTGAAGTAAGGTGACAGATAAGCACACACACAGCAGGAAGCTCAACAAGAACGAAGAGTAGGCAAGTGTAGAAGGAAATAAAAAAGGTACAAACAAACTGGATTCCCTCTTGGGGTGTATGCAGAAATGGGAGACTCCAGCCTTCTGCAAAGATTGCTATTACAGGGGCCCACGCTTTATGCTCATGGCTGGGAACAACATCTGTGGGTGTCTGTAACACTGACACGTGACAAAGGAAGGGGCAGAGGTTGCCTGTCGGAAACCAACAGTCAAGCTCTGTACAAAGGGATCTACATACGATACAAGAGAAGACAAGAACAGAAATATCCATGGAAAAGGAAGTCGATGAGCAAACTAGCAGAAGGAAATGAAGGAAAAGCAGTATAACTGAAATGGGTAATTTAAGGGAAGGACAGAGGACTAAAGGAAGAGAAGGACATGGATCAAGAACAGAGGGTTGAAAACAAGGAAGAGAGCAAGGGAGCAGCAGCCAGGAAACAGGGGGGCTGCAATAACGGATGGCACAAAGTGCAGGTAAACTGTTGTGGACTGCAGATGACTGTAGTAGGCTGCAAGGCAGAGAGCCCAGAGGAGCAGGACAGAGAGCTGTAGTAGACGGGAAACAGAGAGCCCAGAAGAGCAGGGCAGCAAGAAGCGAGCCCAAAGGAGCAGGGCTGCAAGGCAGGGAGCCCAGAGGACAAGGGCTGTAGGCAGCGGAGTGAAGCAGACTGCAAGGCAGGGAGCCCAGAGGACAAGGGCTGTAGGCAGCAGAGTGAAGCAGGCTGCAAGGCAGGGAGCCCAGAGGACAAGGACTGTAGGCAGCGGAGTGAAGCAGGCTGCAAGGCAAGGAGCCCAGAAGAGCAGGGCAGCAAGGAATGAGCCCAAAGGAGCAGGGCTGCAAGACAGGGAGCCCAGAGGATAAGGGCTGTAGGCAGCGGAGTGAAGCAGACTGCAAGGCAGGGAGCCCAGAGGACAAGGGCTGTAGGCAGCGGAGTGAAGCAGGCTGCAAGGCAGGGAGCCCAGAGGACAAGGGCTGTAGGAAGTGGAGTGAAGCAGACTGCAAGGCAGGGAGCCCAGAGGACAAGGGCTGTAGGCAGCGGAGTGAAGCAGGATGCAAGGCAGGGAGCCCAGAGGACAAGGGCTGTAGGCAGCGGAGTGAAGCAGGCTGCAAGGCAAGGAGCCCAGAAGAGCAGGGCAGCAAGGAGTGAGCCCAAAGGAGCAGGGCTGCAAGGCAGGGAGCCCAGAGGATAAGGGCTGTAGGCAGCAGAGCGAAGCAGACTGCAAGGCAGGGAGCCCAGAGGACAAGGGCTGTAGGCAGCGGAGTGAAGCAGGCTGCAAGGCAGGGAGCCCAGAGGACACTGGATCAAAAGCAGGAACAGCATACAAAAATCGTGGCTCAAGGCAAAAAGGTGCTGGAAGGACTCTTAATGCAAGAGACTGAGCTCCTGCAGGCAGCTGCTTAAATACCGCCCTGCCCTGCACTGAGGCAGGCTAATTGGCAGAACCTGGAGCAGCACACCTGAATACGATCTGCCTCCTCCCTCTCTGGTCCTGAGATGGTGGAAGCAGCACTGATCCCTAGGGCTTCTGGGGATTGTGGTTCCAATGCTGATGAATGGGAATGGCCAGGAATTGATAGCTGTAGCAAAGTGCATTGTGGTACATGAAGTTAGTTGAGTTAAATAAGAAAGCACCAAAGTCACGCAAATGGGAATTAAGGACCAAAGTGTAAATAGGGGTTGTTCCAAGAGTATTCTGAAGATAAATGAATAACAAATAGTCCACGATGGTTGCCAATATGTGCGCCCATGGTGCAGGCATTACACTATGCCCCTCTCCAGGCCCCTCTCCAGGCTCCCTGAAGACTGACCAACAAGAAGAGCAAGACCAAGACCTGCCACACCGTGAAAAAGTCTTATACCAAAGAGGCACATCATGAAGCACCAAAAACTGTTTAAGGCTGCAGGGTGAGAGTCTTGAAGGGAGGAGATATTACCAATGTTCTGAACCTTTGAGGTAGAATTCAGAAAAGACAAAGTCTTAGGAGCACAAAACCCAACAGTGCGTTCATGAACTGAGGCACTGTGAAGATCTTCTGCAGGCTCCATGGCAAATATTGCTTTGAAAGTAGTGGTCTTCCTTAGGGCCGGCAACAGTATAGTGCTGAAAGGTGGAACCAGAGATACAGCTGAATTGGTTGCTCTAGGAAGGTTTTCCAAGGCTTCAGAAGCAGCAATGGCAAAGTCAAGAGTTGCCGCAGAAACTTCAGGAGTCACAGAGGTGGGTTCACCATGAGTTGCAGGGAGTTCAGAAGCCACAGCAGCAGGGAGATCATGAATGGCAGTAGGGAGTTCCAGTGCTATAGCAACTGGGAGTTTAGGTGCAATAGGAGAACTAGCGGGCAGGGACGCACCTGAGACTGATAGAGTAGAGTCTGGTAGTTTAAGTGCTGCAGAAGCACCTGTAGGAACAACCGGAGCTGTAGCCTTAAAAGAAGAGCTGTTAACTGGCTTAGCAACAGGTACTGTCCTTGCAGGCAGAGAGGAAGGGGGTGCTTCTACTGCAGTAAGCGTGATGTGAGATGCTGCATCAGTAGCAGATTCAGGAGTACTAGCAGGAGAAGCAGCAGAGATTAGCCTAGCAGATTATGTAACAGGCAGCATGGCTGATGTGGGGTCAGGATGGGGTAGGCTTTCTGATGGCTGGCCTTCAAAGTCTGGTGTGCTCAGGTTGCTAGGTGGGTCTGGGGTATTAACTGTTGGAAAAGCTGGATTCCAGACAGGTACTGGGTATTGTTCAGGATCTGACTCATGGTCTGGTGTACAAAAACCCCTAGAAGCAGAGTACATCTCTGATTTGGTCACTTCAGTAGAGGATGTAAGTGTGAGTAAAGGACAGTCGTCAAGGGTAAGAACGGAACAATCCTTTGACTCAGCAGGATCTCCAGTCAGAAGATTACACTTGATTTGTGGTGTAATGGCAGTGTGAGTGATTTGGCCCACCGAAGGAGTTAATTCTTCACTATCTGAACAACAGCCTGAGTTCCTGTGGCTAGTAAGTGAATGAGCTGTGCCAAACTTTAGATGGGATGCATATGCCAAATTTAGGTCTTCCATCTGCTTGGTATAAGTCTGTATCTTTTTCTACGTTGCCATTCCAGGCCTTATCAAGTCAATCTCTAAAGACAGAATGTCGGTTGTTGGACATAGTGTCAGATGGTCTGGTAAATTGTGTCCCTTTGCTAAGTTCTTATAATGCAAATAGACGAGTTCATCATAGAGGTCTTCGGTGTGTCTTTTAAGGCGCAAGAGCTGCTCTTGTAACTGGTATGTTCCTTTAGCTAGTTCTACAACTTCAGAATCTGGTGTAGCAGAAAAGCCAGGTGTAGCGATATGAAGACTGACCTTAGTGTTATCATGGTTAGTAGTTACTGGGGAAGCATTAAGACAACCGATGGTCAGTATTGGTCTTTTGTACCTGTTAGGGAGAATTCTCTGTTTAGGCTGAATTTCCTAACCTAGTGAGTCCCCCAGCAGCTTTGCTGGATTTCTGGAGTTTGTTTTGTTCCATCCTGCCAAGAGTGAGACTCTTTTCTCCCGCTCTTGGACATGAATGTGGTTGATTCCTGTGAATGTCAATGTGTTCTATGGGCTATGGGGTCTTTTACTCCATAGGGTCTCATGTATTTTACTGTGTGTGTTACACCGCACCCTCCATGCCGTAACACTGGGGCGTCCTAGAGGATCCCCACCATAGACTCCATACCCTGGGACTGACTACTGTCTCCCAGGGCATGTAAAGTCACCATTGGCTTTACTAGACCTAAATTTACTAACAGAACTAGTACAAAGCATCCTATTGTGGACGTACTAGTAGGAGTAATTCGATTACCCCTGGGTCTGTTATTCGAGGGGGCACTGTCCCGTCCCCCCTCGTCGAGTTTTGGCTGGTGGCAGTGGAAACTACTTGTTATATTCGACCCCGAATATAACTCTATGGGATTCTTCCCATTGTTGGAGGCTAATACTTTTTTCCGTTAGTCTCTAACATACCGCCGTTTTATTTGTCTTAAATAAATCTACCGGTCGGTATTTTCTGCTAGAACTCGGTTTTTCAAATGGCACCTGTGTTCACCTCTATAACTCTGAACCAAAGGTTGAGCCCTTTGTTCCACTTTTGGTGGGCTTCTGCACAGAAGCTCTCCAGAGTGGTGCCATTCTGTCTGGGTACCACAGAGGGTGTGGGAGGGGGTTTAGGCACCCTGGACTGAGTTGCCTTGCCAACTCAAGTCGCACTCTGGTGTGATTGGCCCAAGTGGTGAACCACCCCGCTCACCACTTAGTGTGTTTTGATTGACAGCTAGGCTGAATGAATGGGGGTTTGCTGCATAAAAGCAAGGCTTTTGGGACTGGATCTTCAGATGTCGCCACAGGACCTAAGAATCCGACGAGGGTAAAGCTGAGCCGTCCTGCAACGACGACACCTCCGGTGGAGCCCTGCTGAACTGACTCACCACTTCCCAACGACAGAGGAGATCTCCCCGCTGGAGAGTCTTCTCCCCCTGACTGGTGGGAACAACCAGTCTCTTGGCTTTTTCTTCGCTTCCAGGGCGTAGTGGTCGAATTGCCCGTGCTGAGCACCCCGGCAACTGGATAGCCACTAGCCCATACCGCGACCAAAAGGTGGTGCCTTGTGACGGAGCACTCCGTGGCTGGTCTCTTCCCTGGTGGTGCAACGATCTTCGACTACGAGATCATCTCATCTCTTGGCAAAGCCCCGACTTGCATCCACCACCAGGAACAACTGCCCCTGCGGGAGCTGTCTCTGCACTTACAAGGTACCGTTTCCACCTGCCTTCCCTTGTGACGGTTAGCATGAGGTGTCTTAATCCTTACCTTGCCATTGGGTCGCCTCCAGACCTTCTTAACTTTTTGTTCTAAACTGGTCCAACCTTTATGTGACAATTTGCTACAAAGACTCGAAGTGCGTTTCCACTGTGATACTTGTTGGTACATATCGCCTTGCCTCTCTCCGAGTGGGCCTGGCCTCTGAACTTTGTGATCCACAGTAGACCCTGCCTTACTTGCCTTGCATTTGCTTCGTAAAAGTGTTGGTACCGAGTTGGTTTTATACACTGCCTTTTCTCTCCCGTTCTAACGAATATTAGAGTGTCATCTAGGTTAAAGCATTGACCTCTGTCTGCAAATAAATGGTGCCGTTGAACCTAGACTTGTCGAAATATTGTTAGGGGATTGATATACTTATAGTAATTGTAATTGAAGTTGTTTGCCATATTAGTGCCATAGTGTTTTCATAGATGTGTCCTTAAAATAAATAATTATATATCTTTACATCCAAGCTCTGTTCCGTGTCTGCTTGTTCTGCTGTGTAAATTGCCCTACCTTGTATACTCCACATACTGCCTAACTCTTCTTGAGGGAAGTCTGACTGCTCAGCCACAGCTACCAGGTGAACCTGTGTGGTACAGACTGCTACCAAGTGGGTTTACTGCCAAACACCTGTAAGCCTAAATCTTTTGCAGTGGTCCCAGAGGGAACTGCACAGGTTTCCGCTTAACAGTACCCAGGACCAGCAGCACTAACCTCAGGATACTGAATGTCTTGCCCTGTTAAATGAGTGTTATTAGCGGTCTGGGGAGATTGTGCAGCTTGCCAAGCTGATCTGAGCATTTCACTTGGGCAACAACGTACTCTGGTTGAGGGTCTGTCACAATGAGTGCAATATCATTGACTATAGCAGTGTTTGAAGAAATGCCAGAAGGCGCAGGAGTGTTTTCCACTGTTTGGGCTAACAAAATCTGCAAGAATTCATTATCTTGCTGTAGTTCTTCAACAGTTAGGGACTGCGGATCATAGTTGCAAATGTCATAGTAGTTATACATAGAAGGGTCAGAGAGCCAGTGAGTGTAGTACTGTGCTTTCAAACCTTTGTTTACTAAGGCGAGTCTGTCTTTTAAACTAGGGTTTTTGTTTGCTGTCCTTAGGAAAACTTTAGATTTTTGCAGAGGTTTCTTAACCGGAAAGGAAAGCATCTTTGGTCTGTGTGTGCCTTTCCTGCCTACGGAACATGAATTTTTTGGCTTTTGCATTCTGTCAAGGATGGCACTCTGTCAAGAGTGGCACAGGGCACCCAGGTAAGGTTTGGGTGGCTGTGCTGAAGTAAGGTGACAGATAAGCACACACACAGCAGGAATCTCAACAAGAACGAAGAGTAGGCAAGTGTAGCAGGAAATAAAAAGGTACAAACAAACTGGATTCCCTCTTGGGGTGTATGCAGAAATGGGAAAGAGTGTTCCACGGACCTTAGGAAACTCCAGCCTTCTGTACAGAGATTGCCATTACAGGGGCCCATGCTGTATGCTCATGGCTGGGAACAACAGCTGTGGGTGTCTGTAACACTGAAACGTGGTAAGGGAAGGGGCAGAAGTTGCCTGCCGGAAACCAACAGTCAAGCTCTGTACAAAGGGCATGCGATACAAGAGAAGACAAGAACAGAAATATCCAGGGGAAAAGGAAGTCGATGAGCAAACTAGCAGAAGGAAATGAAGAAAAGCAGTATAACTGAAATGGGTAACTTAAGGGAAGGACAGAGGACTCAAGGAAGAGAAGGACAGGGATCAAGAACAGAGGGTTGAAAACAAGGAAGAGAGCAAGGGAGCAGCAGCCAGAAAACAGGGGGCTGCAATAACGGATGGCACAAAGTGCAGGTAAACTGTTGTGGACTGCAGAGGACTGTAGTAGGCTGCAAGGCAGAGAGTCCAGAGGAACAGGACAGAGAGCTGTAGTAGATAGCAGACAGAGAGCCCAGAGGAGCAGGGCAGCAAGGAGTGAGCCCAAAAGAGCAGGGCTGCAAGGCAGGGAGCCGAGAAGATAAGGGCTGTAGGCAGCGGAGTGAAGCAGACTGCAAGGCAGGGAGCCCATAGGAAAAGGGCTGTAGGCAGCGGAGTGAAGCAGGCCTGCAAGGCAGGGAGCCCAGAGGATAAGGGCTGTAGGCAGCGGAGTGAAGCAGACTGCAAGGCAGGGAGCCCAGAGGACAAGGGCTGTAGGCAGCGGAGTGAAGCAGGCTGCAAGGCAGGGAGCCCAGAGGACAAGGGCTGTAGGCAGCGGAGTGAAGCAGGCTGCACGGCAGAGAGCCCAGAGGACAAGGGCTGTAGGCAGCAGAGTGAAGCAGACTGCAAGGCAGGGAGCCCAGAGGACAAGGGCTGTAGGCAGCGGAATGAAGCAGGCTGCAAGGCAGGGAGCCCAGAGGACAAGGGCTGTAGGCAGCGGAGTGAAGCAGGCTGCAAGGCAAGGAGCCCAGAAGAGCAGGGCAGCAAGGAGTGAGCCCAAAGGAGCAGGGCTGCAAGGCAGGGAGCCCAGAGGACAAGGGCTGTAGGCAGCGGAGTGAAGCAGACTGCAAGGCAGGGAGCCCAGAGGACAAGGACTGTAGGCAGCGGAGTGCAGCAGGCTGCAAGGCAGGGAGCCCAGAAGACAAGGGCTGTAGGCAGCGGAGTGAAGCAGGCTGCAAGGCAGGGAGCCCAGAGGACAAGGGCTGTAGGCGGCGGAGTGAAGCAGGCTGCAAGGCAAGGAGCCCAGAAGGGCAGGGCAGCAAGGAGTGATCCCAAAGGAGCAGGGCTGCAAGGCAGGGAGCCCAGAGGATAAGGGCTGTAGGCAGCGGAGTGAAGCAGACTGCAAGCCAGGGAGCCCAGAGGACAAGGGCTGTAGGCAGCGGAGTGAAGCTGTCTGCAAGGCAGGAAGCCCAGAGGACACTAGATCAAAAGCAGGATAAAGCAGGAACAGCATACAAAAATCGTGGCTCAAGGCAAAAAAGGTGCTGGAAGGACTCTTAATGCAAGGGATGGCTAATTGGCAGCACCTGGAGCAGCACACCTGAATACAATCTGCCTCCTCCCTCTCTGGTCCTGAGATGGTTGAAGCAGCACTGATCCCTAGGGCTTCGGGGGATTGTGGTTCCAATGCTGACGAATGGGAATGGCCAGGAATTGATAGCTGTAGCAAGGTGCATTGTGGTACATGTACTTAGTTGAGTTAAATAAGAAAGCACCAAAGTCACGGAAATGGGAATTAAGGACCAAAGTGTGGATAGGGGTTGTTCCAAGAGTATTCTGAAGATAAATGAATAACAAATAGTCCATGATGGTTGCCAATGTGTGCGCCCATGGCGCAGGCATGACAATCAGATGCTCATGGAGCAGCCACGATGGTGGCTGAAGAATTTAAGCAATACCTAACCCAAATCACCTGTGCAATCAGATGCATTTCAAAACAAATCGCACCGCCCCACACGGAGGACAGAGAAACTACAACTGCCCCACTGGCAGACACCTCCCCGGCCCAACCATTGTTACCCGGGGAATGGATATATGTCAGAAGGTTTGTCCGAAAATGGAACACCCCCAGGTTCCATGGACTCTATGAAGTGGTGTTCTCCACCCCTCTTGCCGTGAAAGTAAAGGAGCTGAGATACTGGCTACACCTCTCTGATGTTCGCAGGGCACCGAAGAACAGCACGCCAGACATCCCAACTGAAAACGACAACACTACCTCAAATCAGTAGCTGTACGCTGATCCTATTTGTGCATGTGAAAATCAGTACAATACATGCATTTCTGCTAGCGCACGAGCTACAGAAACTAAAAATCTCTCTCTCTCTGTCCCTCCTCCTCTTGTTCTTTCTCTCTCACTCTTCCTCTTTTCCACATCTCTTACCCTACCCATTTTTTCCTATCTCCAAAAGTGCAACGATGATGGAGATGACACCGTTAAGAGATTCTTCAAATGTAGATAGTAGTAGTAGTAGAATTAGTATTACTAAGGCCTACAGGTATGACTGTGGCCTCGATTGTACAGCTATTTTGTTTACAATACGTATCTTTGTATTGGGGATGTCTTTTATCTAGAATGGTCATCTAAAAGAAGGGGGGAGGTGTCTAAAGGGACCTGGAGCAGGAGTACACCCTTGAATGCTACAAGATTAGTTTTTAATGGAATTGAACTACCCTCCAATATTACTGCATTTCTTTTAAATGTAACTGAAGTGCCATCCATTGCCTCTAGATCTATCCTTATGCACTCCATGATGAGCAAAACCATCAAGACCACTACCTCTTTCGCTGATACAATAATAAATTCCAGCCCAAACTTGAACATGAATGAAAGGATGAATGAAACTAAACATGTAACAATATTTTGACTCACCACCATGCCAACCAATTGAACAATGTATAACGACACTGTTGCAAACAGTAGCAGCTCCCAAACCACAGTATGCAATAGTATAATGTTTGAATTACTAATGCCAGGTGTAAAACGATCCCTATGCAATACCAACATCACTAGAAATGCAATGTCAGTGGGAAGAAAGCCCCTGTTGGCAGTAACAGAAAGAAAAGGCAAACACACCATCATATTTATGATGCATATCATGGCTTAGGATTAGATGCAGTGGAAGACATTTGTCATCCCGAACACTCAAACAGTTGGTACTCCGACATGAGTGCAATGGGAAAGCGAACAACTAATGGGAGTTGCTAAATCTGTTCCTTGATACCGCATGCGTCTGGGGCACCCAAGGTCTTAGTACCACAAGAAGTACCCATAATAGAGACACAATACCTGATTCATCTTGCACTCTGTAGGATCAAAGGCAGTTTTCAGGCATGCAACGCCCACCTACAACTTGGTGAGCCAGATACCCCCATTAGCCCAGGCACTGTATCACTCCGGCCCTAAAATCTTCCCACTAGCTCCCGGTAGCTGCAAGGATCAAGTCCAAGACCCTCTGCATCATCTACAAGGCTTTCTGGGGTTGGGGCTCACACTTAATCCAGGTCTCTCTTCCAAAATAACTAACTTCTCTAGCCCTTCGCTCAGCTACCTCCAACTCTGTGAGAGTCAGATGCTTCTCCAGGCAGAGAGTGGGGGGGGTAGATCTCTTTCCTCTGCAGGTGCCTCTCTCTGGAATGGCCTCTCTGCCCCTCTCAAACTTGAGCCAGACCACCTGAAGGTCCGGAAGCAGCTCAACACCTTCCTTTTCTCCTCTGCCTTCTCCCTCTCCCTCCCCTGCTGAACTACAGGTCTGCTCTGTCAACTGGTTGCTTGGTACCCTCAGAATCGCAATGGGTACCAGGCTCCACCATGATCCCCTGCACTGCCCCAGGCCTAATACGCATTTATGGTCTGTAACCTCTACATTCCCATGCCTCCCTGCCCTTACCCAGAGCTGCAGTGCCCTGGCTGCACTTACTCAGAGCAATTATGCCCTGACTGCACTTCCCCCTCCCTCTCCCTGGCAATTCCTCCTCTCCCTTCCCCCTCCCTCTCCTTTCCCCCTGCACTTAGCATTGTCGCACTTGCACGATCTGAATGACACAATGCCTAGTAAGATCGTTTGTCTTGTCCTCCCTCTGTCTTCCCTCCCTTGTCTTGTCGCACCTAGAAACACTTGTGTAATAACATTGTGTGGAATTGAAAAGTGCCACAGTGTTCTTCAAGGTAGATCTCACTGTGGGATATCTTTGAGCACCCCTTTATGGGGACTCAAGTTACACACATGCATGTACGCATTGGGGGTTTAGTCTGCTACAAATAACTGAGCTTTGGATTTTCCTTGGTAGCGGAGGTGTTTCAACACTCCATGTGGTGAGTGCTGGCTGTCAGCGGTACTGATCATCAGGGTCAAACATTTCTTAATATTTGCATCCTCTGTGCAGGAACATGTACAGTGGTTGGAAGCTATCTTAAAATGATTGCATAAAAATAGAAAAAAAATTAACATGGACAACTGTGCTTTCTTGCTGTCGAAGATTGAGCTTTTTGGGTGTATATGTCAGGACTCTTGTAATTCTGCTGATCCCCGAAAAGTGGTGGACATTCAGGTGGTTTCCCATCCCTCCTTTCGGCAGAAGTCAAATTAAACATTTTCTTGGTGTGGTCCACTTCTGTGGGAGATTCATCCCTTATCTGGTGCTGCTCACAGAATCTGTGCATCACCTTATGAAAAAAGAGTGTCAGTGGATTACGGATGCACAAAGAACATGGTGCCTTCATAAGCATCAAGCACGCTGTGACAATGAAGATCATGATGGATTTTGTTCACTCTGCTAAGGCCTACTGAGATAGTGTTTGAAGCAGGTCCTAGCGGACTCGAGGAGGGGAGGGTTTGAGTGCTAGCAAAGGTGGGTGTGAACAACAACTAGTTACCCATTGTCTAGTCTAGCCGGGCACTCATCGGGGTTGAACAACGACACTCACAGATAGAGAAAGAGATTGTGCAGTGTTATAGGGCTGCAAGCATTAACATCTGTGTTGGATAACACATGACTATGATCAAGGACAACAATCCATTACTGCTAATTACACCGGGCACATATCGTCGTCCCCCAGCAAGAATTAAATTATGGTTTCTTCAAATGCAAGATTATGGTGTGACTTTGTGCTACAAGGCACCAGCTGACAATCCCACAGACTATCTCTCATGGAAAACCAACACGATTTAGGGACAAAAAGAGTGTAGAAAAGCACTCTGTTTAACAGCATATCTACATTATTATATAAGTGGAAAGGCCTGTATCAATTACACAACACTGCATCACACAGGTCACTGTGGAGGATGACTGTTTACTTTTCATCATTCGACATATGGAAGCAAACAATTGGAAGGCGTTCCGTTCCCTGTAGGAAAATCATATGGATAGAGCAAAATAACTTTGTGTAGGATTTTCAGATTGGTTAGTTTTGTGAGTTTGTGTGTTGGTCCAGGAAAAATGGTGACGTGGAACGCTTTATGAGAACCCACAATAAAGTGTGCTGCATTGCGCATGAGACCCCGTTGCAAGGGGTGCTTGGCATGATCCTGACGGCATACTGCATGACGCTTCACTCTTCCAGGGGGACTGAAGTATTGTGTGTGAGGAAAGGGATATCTACAATTCTATCGCAGCCCATGAGCGTTGTCCCACTTGAAGGCCTGAAGATGGCATGAGCCAAATAGATACAAGAAAAGCAAGGTGGACACAAGCTACAACTGCCGTTTGACCCAAACTCATAGACAGTCACCAGTACCAAACTGTCAATGGTTACTGCCAGTGACGGTAAAAGGCAGTTCACCACAACCTTCAGCTAGATTCGAAAATTGCCCCTGACCACTACGAGTCCTAACAGAGTGGCGGAACAAGGGATGGATGACAGAGCATATTATTAACAGCCAGAACAGGGAGGCAAGAAAAGTGGCAAGAGGTGAGCCAGGGAGACCTGGATGACTAGGACACATTGCTCCTACAGAGTGAAAGAGTAAGAGCCTTATTGACCCCAACTGAGAACTGATATCCTCACTGGCAGCAGTGTATCGACTGTGGTGATGGGGGGAGGTGGCAGCCTGCCCATGCACAGGCTTGACAGTGGAGGGAAACATTACAATTTGGGACGGTTTTTGGGACCTTTATGTCCAGCTACTGGCTCTGCAAGAACCATCGGGATGACCCTGCAAGTGGTAGGTATCCTAGTCTACACAGATAGGTCCACATCACCCTCAGCCCACATCGACGTTCACTGGTTCTAACTGCACGCACAAATCACTTTCAAGTCTTGCTGCATCATCTATAAGGCAATTGCCCTCAAGTTACCCAGCTACCTTGCAGAAAATCTCAGCATCTCCGGCAGACAGTGCACCACCAGAAGCCAGGACATGTGCAGGCTTGAAATCCTCCTCTGAAAAAAGGAAAGGACTAGAAAACAAGACTTCTATGCCTACGCCCCAAGACTAAGGAACCTCCTCCCCATCAGCATCAGACTCAGACCCATGCTCCTATAAAATTCTGAAAAGAACTCAAGACCCACCTCTTCAAGGAATCTCTTCTCCTCAACACCTAAGCCATTGCAACGCCCCTTGCGCCACCTGACTCGCTAGATGCTGCACAGCTCTCTTCTACCACCTGGTACAGCTGCACCCCTCCTCTGCGCCCTTCTGTATCCTAACCCCCACTGTATATCTGTTCTGTTATTAAATTGATTGATTATTTATTATGCGCTTATACGCAAGTGTTTACCTTTGGAAAACGCTCTGTTAGGCATCTGTACTGTTGTATACCTCTGTAAAGTGCTCTGTTGCTTCTCGAAGCTAGGTCCACGCTCAAAAATAATATAATAATAACAAAAATAATAATCGCCCTGGTCCATTGCTCATGCAAGCCACCTGCGCAGCAAATCATGTTTTGACTCACTGTCCTCTAACGGGCAGCTGTTTAGTTAATGCTTGCAGCAATTACTGTGAGCAGTGTAGGCGTGGCCGTTTCTTTCACACGGTAGATGTGCAAATGTGCACATTTAGCATACCATAAAGAGACAGGCTTTTGTTAATCAGATAGGTCTTTTGAGGTGTATTTAAGTCTTGAACTGTGTAAGTCCTTCAGGACTGTGTGTGGAGATCTCAATGTGTCCAATGACACGTGTGAAATAATCACTGCTCCCTTGGTTTTGGGCTCATATCTTGTTGCACCCTGCTACTTGCAATACAGCATTTGTAACATGTGCAGGAATACAAAATGGCAGTATTTACAGAAAATTATTTTAGTGGTTGGTTACCACATAACCTCACGCATAAATGCTTCCATGATCTGGCTCCTCCATAACTTGCCCAAAGAATAACCATGCCTATTTCCTCTAGGCCTTCTAGAACTGCCTACACTAATTTGATTTCCACCCATACGACCCGCAGAGTGCGTGCTGGCGGCACCAGCTTCCCAGCTACCGCAGCCTCACACTGGAACGCCTTACCTACGCACCTCAGGGGGATTGACTCTCACCTAGCTTTCCGCAAATCCATCAAAACCATGCTATTTGTTTGACCTGCCAGACTCCCTTCGCCAAATGCAACTGTAACCTAGCACCCCCATCTGTAACTAAGTACCTTATGTTGTCTATGAAACCGTAATCCTGCTTACGTACACTTTCATGCAATAGCGCCTCGATGCCCTTGGGCTGCAGCGCACTCTACATATGTAAAAAAAAATGAACTTTGAGCAACTTTGAGCAACAAGAGTGTACATGAAAAAGTGATGTTAGGTGACAAAAGTGGGGTTGTCTGCATCCTGAGCAGTCACTTTTCATGTGGATTATTGTTGTGCAGCAGAAGTGGAAACATGCACCTCTGTCAATTCATTTGCTACCACCCATGGGACAGGTACGCATGTAGGTAGACATCTAGAAATCATTATGATTCAAGGGAGGGACTCCCCTGGCTTGGACCCTTATGCAATGATGCAATAGGTACCGTTTAGTGTGGAAATAGTAACAGATGATTATGAATGATGCAATTATCTAATTATTTATTGTTATTTACAGTCCCTTCAAGCTATC
This sequence comes from Ambystoma mexicanum, assembly GCF_040938575.1. Classification (NCBI taxonomy): domain Eukaryota; kingdom Metazoa; phylum Chordata; class Amphibia; order Caudata; family Ambystomatidae; genus Ambystoma; species Ambystoma mexicanum. The sequence goes on along the minus strand of NC_090937.1, from coordinate 1,567,206,905 downwards.
CAAGGCAAAGCGGAATGCCTGCTTATCCTTTCTGGGGCATTTATCAAGCATTTGCAATGCTTAAAGAACAGTTTCCATCCAGTGATAAGCATTTGTCTTCCACATGCTGTTCATTTATTCTCTTACTCGTGAGTAAACCACTTTGAAAACGTTCACTGATTCCTTATTTGACTAATTTACATGTTCGGTGCCCAATAAATGCCTGTTTGGGGCTCAGTAAAAACTTAAATGCAGCGTTTTGGCAGCAGTTGGCTTGTTTAGTCCATTCTTAGGAAATGTCTTTCATTTGAATACGGTAGTGGCACTCAATGTGAGTTACTCCAACATGGGAACCTTTAGGGATCTTTGCACCTGCAGGCAAAATAGGGGGTGCATAAGAGACCATGAGGGAATCTGGGTTTGCGCCTCAACATGCACAGAAGAACTGACACTAGGGCTCAAATTCTGATCCCTCATAATCATCTAAGGGACCATCGGAGGCAGGTCCTCTGGTTTTAGGATAGGTGAGTGCGGTGCCAGGAGGCCTGTGAGAAAAAAAGATACATTTTTTTTTTAAATGCGTGAATATGTGTGTGTGTCTGTGTGGGGAGGGGGCATTGTGCCATTTTGTGGGCACAGCGAGATATAAAGCATAACCGGAGGCAGCACAGACACATTGTTGAGAAAAGTTGCATGCTTTGCTTTCAGCATTGACAGCATGAAGGGGTCAGCACGAGGATGTATTGTTCAGAGAGAGCACATGTTATATGATTTGGGCACCCGCAGTATGAAAGGGAGGAGCAACGCTGAGCTGTCATTGTTGAGACAGACCACATGATTTGCTTTGGGCACAAGTAGCGAGAATGGGACACGCAGGGGCAAATATTTTTCAAGGAAGACTTTGGGTACGAGCATCATGAAGATATAATTTACAGGTTCAATGATGGAAGACCTTGTGGAGACAGGCTTCATGGTTTGTTTTGGGTACAAGCAGCATTAAAGGGGGCAGTGCTTGCAAATATTGTTAAAGAGCATCATGATCTGGGAAGGTTGGTGTACATGGATTATAAACGGGGCCTCTGCTGGCACATTCTGTTGGGCTCAGGTTCATATAGATGAACTCAAAAGAGCTACCCTGAAACAAGCGCAAAAAACAGTGCACCCCACAACAGCTAATAATTAACCACAATGATTATTTCCACTTTGTCAAGCACAATCACTGTGTGTTTCATGGAGGAGACCCTCGAGAGTCATCCTTTTCCACTATGCAATCACCTCCCGTCCGTCCTACCACAGTCAGGCAGGAGAAGGAGCATGTGTCGGTGTCTCAGTGCCACAGTGGAAGTGACAATGCACGGCCGGTGAGGACCCTGACCTTTCATCTTCATTCCAGTAGCTCCTTCACATGCCGGCGGAAGAAGGACCTACTGTCACTGAAGCAGCGCTGAACTCTTCAGGTAAGATATTCAGTGGGGTGGTCCTTGTTATGTTTATTGGGCATGGCAACATGCATCATTGAGGTATTATGAGGGCCATCACTACAAATGCACTGTTGGTTGATGCACTTTTATGCTATATCACAATGTGTTGGGAGGCCTCCTAATCTGCTTTGGGCACCACTGGCATGAAAGCTTTCAAAGTGGCAGTGCTGGCATACATTGAGATTAGGTATCTCTCCATCATTGAACACACCTTAGTGGGACCCCCTGTTGTGCGTCATACCTCCTGCGTACTCAGCGCTGCAATGACGAGGCTCACACTCCCGTCTCATGTCCAGGAAGACCCCGTGTGCAGTGTGGTGGGGTAGGGGGCTGGTGAATGGGGGGTGAGGCGGGGGGTGGCGGTGGGGTGGGGATGTGGGTGTGTGTGTGTGTGCGTGAGTGCGTGTGTGCGTGTGTGTGTGTGTGTCTCACCATGGTGCTGCCACTCGGGCATGGGTCCTGACATCTTCTAAGAAGCTCTCCTAATTGCATACAAGCAACCAGGAAACCTAGTACAGTCTTTCATCAGGAGTACATTTCCACTAGATCAAGAACAAGGACAAGGAAGACCTGGAACATACCCATGCAACATCAGGAGATGCAAAACATGCCAACACATCTGCACCAGATCTGCCATAACAACCCAGCAGAACTGAACAAGTACAGCTACAAGGGACATTTATCTGCAGATGATCCAATGTTGTATAGATCAGCCAATACAAAAAATGCGTTCATGGGAATTATGTGGGTGAAACCTACAAAGGGCTGCATGAAAGGATGAGTCTACATAGATACACCATCTCAAACCACAAAACAGAAACACCAGTGGGTCGACACTTCACACAGGATGGGCATTCATTGCAGAACCTATTGGCGATTGTTTTGGAAGGTGGCCTCTCAAATACCACACACAGAATGACGACCTGAAGATTCTTAACTTTAAAGACAGTGGTCTTAAAATTGACATTGCACTTATGACACAATATGGCCACCTTTGAGCCAGGTTCAGCAGTGCAATCACATCAACAAAGTCAGGAGACTCTGCTGTTAGGAACGATTTCTCTCCACCGCACCTTTCCTTCCATTTTAATGGACCCCAAACTTTTTGCTTTTAATTTTTATCCTGACATGTACTTTTTGCAGTGCAGTGAAGCCTTAAGCTTCACTACACTGTCTTTTGCTCATCTGTTATGAGGAAACTGACATGTCCTTCATGCTGTCAGTACTGGGAAACATTGTTTCCCTTAGTCTTGTTACTTAGTTACTACTTTTAGTTACTTGATATCACTTGTCGTATCTTGTATCATTTTATAATGCATTTTACAATGCAGTAAAATGGGGTACACTTTTGTTTTTGCCCTAGGCTAACACTCAGATTGTTTTTGGTTACTCTATGTGTGCTAAATGGACAAGCCGGTGGCAGCGGTGGCTTTTTATCATTTTTTGGTGCTTTTCGTTTTAGCCTTACTGCAGTTACCGCATTTGGCTACTAACTGTGGCTAGTGACCAAAAATGGCCATGCCACAAGGTTTTACGCTTTTCCTTTGGCCATCCTATTTTTTAGCCTTCTTCCTGGCCTGTGAGGCCTGTGAGGCCTGTGAGGCCAGGAAAATGCTTATATGGAAAGCAAAGGCATTTGGCCGACTACTTGATGGCTTTGTGTGTTTGGTGGCATGATGTGCACTGGCACTCATTGGTCCCAATCCACAAACTGGTTTATGTGTGTCTGAGTGTTATGCATGAGTGTTCCTGCCAGTCGTCCTGATTGGGCCACTGCTGGGGGGTGTGTGGGGCTAGTTCTGCTATTGGCTAGTGGGAGATTCTGCTCTTTCCTGGCTTTTGTTATAAGAAGAGGACTCCTGCACCCACTCTGGAGGGATCCTAGAGAAACCTGAAGGAGCCAAGACTCCTGTCCAGCTGAAAGACCAGTGAGGAGACCGGAGACCCGCCTGAAGGTGGCCTGGTGACCAACTTCTGCTGCTGTCCTAGAAGAGCCCTGTCTTGCTGTCAATCTTCAGCAGTCCTACGAGGGAGCCTCAACCATTGGAGTGGAGGGAACATTCATTCCTGATGTCTGCTCAGTACCCTGTGAAGAAGAGCCTTTGGAAGAGCCCCGGAACTGCCCTGTGGCTGACCAGCTCTGAGTTTGGGCTACCGTGCTGCCAACGTCATCGTTCTGCGTTGAGGCCTGGAACATGGGGGATCCTCAGCTTGTCCTATAAGATTTACCTCTGCAGAATTTCAGAGTCCTAGGGTCAAGGGGATCCGAGATAGGAGGGAAAGTCTGACCGCAACAAGTGAGTTTCTTTTCAGCGCTGTGCTGCAGTGACCGCCGTCTGAAACAGCTCACCTGAAACCCATCTGAAGGAGGCCTGGTGACCAACTTCTGCTGCCGTCCTGGAAGAGCTTGCTGTCGAACATCAGCAGTCCTGCGCGGGATCTGCGACCCGTGGAGTGGAGGGAAATACATTCCCGATGTCTGCTCAGTACCCTGCGAAGAAGAGCCTTCGGAAGTGCCCTGTGACTGCCCTCTGGCAGACCAGCTCTGAGTTTGGGCTACTGTGCTGCCGACGTCACCATTCTGCATTGAGGCCTGGAACTTGGGGAGTATTCAGCTTGTCCTACAGGACTTTTCTCTGCGAATTTCTGGACTCCTAGGGTCAAGGGTCCAGAGATAGGAGGGAAAGTCTAACCATGACAAATGAGTCCCCTTTGCGTCGCCGTGCTGCGGTGACCGCCATCCAAAACAGCTCACCTGGGTTGAGTCCAGTCCTGAAAGGGATCCTGCATCATGTTTTGCTGCATTCTGTTACCGAGAGGCCTTACACCAGCCAAAGGCACCAACCGGAGATCTGCTCGAATCTGCAACCCCTGCGAATCAAGGGCTGTGGCTGATGGCGGGATAAGTGACCTCGGACCTTCCAAGACATGTGAAGTATTGGAGTAAGGGGGGTGAGTTACAGAGGTTCTTACCAGCCCCTAAACTCTGTTTAAAAAGTTTTTCTGATGTTTCTAAAACTTTTACAATACTTTGCCATTGCTTGCTCGTGCAAGCCTTCCGAGTTGGGGACACTTTTGTTAGAGTAAATGGTCTTCTAATCTTTGGAATCGTTCACTGGACCCCAGAGACCCTACCTTCATTATTTCCAGTGTTGCAAACTGTCTGAACCTTTCCTGAACTTGTGGGCATAAGGCCCCAGACAACCTAGCGAAGGCTTTTGAAGCTAGGGCTAATTCTCTGTGGACCTGTAGTGCATAGCCAAATCTATACTTTCCTTTACAGGGGTTTGAGCTGTATTATGACCCACCCGGTACATATGTATTCTATTATTGGTGTTGTGTGATACTTCTACCTGTTAGAAGTAATTGTTCATAGTGTTGTTTGGCCATAAATAAATAACTGTGTTGTTACACATACTGTCTAAGTGTAATTTGTGACTCCTATTGTGTGTACTCATTGTGGACCCTTTACAAGCTCACCACCTCTTGAGACTCAGCCTAGACTCATCACTGTTACCTTGAACTGGTTTGGCTACAGCTCCCAGAGTTGTCCCTGTCACAATATAGGTTGGCCTTCTATACATCTTTCCCCAGGCCAGAGTATAGAAATCAGTCCTAACAATCCCGTCCAGCACCATTTCTCACCAACAGCTGGCTGACACTACTGTTCAGGGTCCCTAATGTGTGAGGGGCACAGGCCACCTACAACGGAAATCTTGGGCATCTAAGCTCAACTGCTTGGCATCGATTACTGAGCATGAGTCAAGCTGAGATAACAGTGCACACTGTATGCAAGCCAGTCACCCATTGTGAAGCTTCAGGCATAGTGAGGTAACATTAGAGACTGTGTCAGTTAGACCTTAGAGCACATTTTTGTAGAGTCAAATGCAGTGGCTTAACACAGAATTTGGGGCCCCCTGCGATTCAAGCAGAGGGCCCTGCCCTCCCTCCCCCAACTCTGCAACAAATCACAGGTCGCGCCACACTCTGGGCCGGCCTAGATTACCGCGCTTGTACAATACCTATGACTGTGCTGCTGTAGGGGAACGCCGCACACTGCACTAGGAGTAAGATATAAATATTTGCTTTAATGCATTATACAGCACACTTTCTGAGAAAAAAATGTCTAAAAGGCCAGAGCATTTGCAATTGTTTTATAGGGTAACACCAATCTAAAAATCCAATACATGCAAGTCACCAACAGTGCACAGGAACATTATTGCTTTAATTGATATAATGCTTTGCTTTTAAAAATACCATGCCACAGTGAAAACATGTCCAACTGGCTGCACAATGTAGATCAGTCTATACACGTAATAACATATTACAGTAAAGCATGCCAGGCCACATTTAGACATAGATAGACTGGTTGCACCAATATGTCAGTTGAAGTAATAACACTTATCATGGATATTTTATCACAGAAAAATATACAATGCTGCAGTAAGAAATGGCTAGAATGGCAGCATCCAAGTGCCGGTCTATCCAGGTAATTAAACTTAGCTGGACTGCTTTATCAGATGTGCCCAGTTAAAAAAAAGTCAAGCCAAACTAACAAATTACTATATTGCCTACACCAGAATGCCTCTCTAGCCACTAATACCACATAGCAAGCCTCCTTTGCCTGGACATGGATGACCATTACGATTTATCACACAATCCGCACCTCATTCCCCTACGCCCCCCCATACATCCCCTCTTCCTCCCACCCCTGCCCCAACCCCCGAAATCAGCTTCTTGGCACAGAATTACCTCCACATCGCTCTTCCTTTTCACAGAGCTTACGTATGAGGCTCCTTGCCTCATAGGTAAGTACTGGGACGAGGAAGGGTGGGACTAGGAGTAATGAAGAGTACATGTAACTACGCTCAGCATTACCTCCATGTCCCTCTACCTCATCCCAGTCCTTGTGTATGAGTCAAAGTGCTTCATACACAAGTACTGGGATGAGGAAGAATAGGGCTATGAGTAATGAAAATAACCAATAATTAACCAAGGAACTAAACACAAGTAGTGGTGCAACACCATTGAGCTGGCTGGGCTACAGCCCTATTCTCCCCTACCCCTCCACCCTTAACATTTTAGGCTATGTTGACTCGATCTGGCTCACCTACAGAGCCATTGCTGGACAGAACAGGACACAGATGTTAAACGGCACCTGGGTTTCGCTGTTAACAAAGGCCCATCAATTACTAGCGTCATGTACTTCGTCACTCGCAGGGACGGTAGCTTGAGATTGAGAATGTCTTCTGGTTCGAACATGTCCGCAATCTCATTGTCGTCCTCCGTATTGTGAGCTTTCTTTAGCCTCTTCTTAGCCAGGGGCTGCAAATCTTCTTCATCACCTCTATTGTCCTGTTCTTGCGAGGACCGTGGGGTCTTTGTGGGCTCTTCTTCTGAGTCCTTCCCCTCATTTCCCATATTTTCTTCCCCTGGGTAGGGGGTTGTGAGGCTTGGTACTCCCGACTTGCGCATAAAAGCATCTTGCAGCTTCATGAATGCGTCAGCAGCTTCTGGGGCCTCATCATCCACCCTGTCTGGTTGACCCGGAGGTTCAGAAGAACTTACTTTTCACTTCTGGGTCTTGCTACACCCTGAGAGCCCTCTGGTGTGGCTTCTGTGGACATGCTTTCTTTGTTGGTGCTCTTACCATCCTGGCTCAAGAATGATTCAATGGTTGCCAGTCATTCTTGCAGGGGCCTGACCCCTTCTGCCACAGCTTCAACCAGTGAGTTGCCCAGCACTTCCCTAAAGCTATAGGCTAGATCTTCTGCTTGTTCCTCCTCACTCCATTCGAAGCCTGCCATGCTTGTGCTGTGCCTTATGTACCTAGGGTTAGGTGTTGTGGCACGTCCACTTCTTCACTGTACTTTCTGTGTGTGGCTGCACCTTAATCTCTCACCTGCACTGCAGGTTTCGGTGCTCCTTCGGAGCTGTGTCTTTGCAGCTGCTGTTGGTCTAAGCAGCAGCTATCTGCCGTGCAGATTGTGATCTTGTATCCTGGTGGATTATGCAACCTCTGCCCGCGGGGATAATTAGTCGGATCGCGGCGTGCGGCTTATTTAGATACCGAGGTCTTTACTATGCAACCTCTCCCTTGGGATTGGAACACTGCCTGCACGGGCTTTGTTTGTAAAATGTTTTGTTCCAAACACTATCACAGAGCCTTTTCTCCAGCTCTTTATCGTTCAGCGTGTGCTTTGCCGGATTACTCGGAGGGGAACACTCCTCCTCTGCGAGGGTGGGTAGTTCCGCTCCCATACATGCCAACCCTCCCAATTTAGGCGGGAGAATCCTGATTTTCATGTGAAAAATGTAGCTATTTTTCACGTTCTCCTGCCTAAAATAATTCCAGTCCCATTTAATTCCAATGGGAAGCTTTATGGCTCCCGATTTCGCGGACGAAATCTCCCTCCCAGGTGCCTCGGAATGTTGGCATGTATGCGCTTCCCGCCTCACGCTCCTTTGCGAGGCGCGTTGTGCATGAGTTTGCGGCTCTGCCTCCACAAGGGTGGGGGTCACTCCGCTCTCTCCTCCTTCCCGAAGGATGGGTTTGCTCATAGCTCTCAACTCACCCGCTTTTGGCGGGTGTCACCCGCCTTGAAAGCAGATGAATCACCCGCCAAGTCCTTCATACGCCCATTCACTTCTATGGGCCTCTCACCGGCCAAAAAGAAAATCGGGTGTTTTCACCCGCCTTGCTGACAAAAAAGGTTGAGAGCTATGGTTTGCTTGTTGTTACGTAGGTCGGCAGGCTCCTGGCATGCCGAGAATGCGGCACAGGGCCGCCGACTCTGCGTTACCAATCCTTTGCTAATTTGTTTGTTATGCTACATAAGAAATGCAATGAAGGTTCCCAATACTAATCGCTGCACGCTTTATGTCAATCTGTAATACGATCTATAATATACATTCTAAGTACACATAATAATACATTTAGAATGCTGCTCTAAGCAGCTAGTGAAAAACATGACTTATCTGCTTGGAGAGCAGGAAAGAAGAGGGAGAGGACAGGAAGGACTATGGTCACATGCTCAGGGCTCATAGGACTACTGGGAAGTTTCAAAGTTTGTGTTTTGTTGAAACTGCTGGAGACAGGAATATATGGAAGATGAGGCATAATGCTCGCCTCTGTCTTGACATAGAATCTGTGTTTTCTCTTTTTTCCTGTAGAAAGGAAAACCCTTAGAATGTGTACTGTTTTCAATCACTTGTGTCTCCTACTTCCAGGAGTGCTTATGGCCATTTAGATAAGAAAGCAATTCCAGGCCTAGATTCCATTCATTATGTTCCACCAGCCAATGAAATGTCACCTTTTTTTCTCGTTTTGAGAATCATCTATGCTGTGGCTTTCCATTACAAATTATTTCACTCTGCTACTGATGAAAAAGTCTGTGGGACTTCAGTGAGCTGTTTTGCTCCATCTGTGCATAGATTTTTCAGATAGTCCAATTAAAGGTATCAAAATCTGTTGTATGCTTAATCAAAAATGTTAAAATGTTGAGGTTAATGTTTGGTTAAGATTTTCGGAGACACGTGTGCATGCTCCCCGTGGGGCTATAGTACAGCGTGATGGATGCTGCAGTGCCTACCACACGTGGCTCTTTGCCAAATTTGCAATTGGAGTCTCTGTCACCTCTACCCTTCACCGCAACAACACCGAGTTCTTGATCGGGTTTAACTTAAGGCAAAGCAAAGAGTTTCCTTGGCGGGATCATGCACGTTGTTAAAAAAGTCTTATAAATTGCCTGCTTAAACATAGTTTTCTGTGTAGGTTCACTAGCACGAGCGTTCTGTTGGTGATCACGAGATGGCGCAGTTGGCTTTTGTGGAACTTGGCAGACACGATGGTGAGGACAAAAGACGTTCCTACCAGCGCCACGATGTCGTCTTGTGTAACAGAGTCATGTGATGCTAGTGGACGGCACGACGCGTGTAATGAGAGCCAATACAATCACATTGTGTGCTACTCATTCAATGTGGCAGTGCATCAGACAATGTCGTTATCGCGTAGTACCTTTTGTTGTGTATCTTAAGTATTTACTGTACCCCTGCAAAATCAAAAAGGCGTTTTTTTTGGCACTCATCAGTTTTTTTTCATTCAAGGTGGGCATATTTATTTTAAGCTTTAGATTTTTTTTAAAGTTCCTTAATTTTGATTTTGTGCCGTTGACGTCAACATTGACGCAAATTTCTACCAACTAAACCTGAAACAGTATCAAGTAAATGGCTTTACAGATGTGTTTGTTTGGTATGGTATTTATTGACAGATTGGTCTTAAAACCACTTAACTAAAGTACAGCTCCATCACCTCGTCTGTATCTGCACTCCCACATGAACTATGGACCAGGGCCGGCCCTAGGATTTGTGGGGCCAAGTGCGGCAAATGAAGTCGGAGGTCCCTTCATTTGAAATTGCTGACATCACAGGAAGTGACATCACAAGATAAGGACCGTATGTGGGCAGCAGTGAAAAAATTGTTAAAAATAAATTAAAAAGTATATATATGTATATATATATATATATATATATATATATATATCAACTATTGTCAAATTACAATCATGTAAATGGTGCTCCTAGTAATTTCTTTTGGTTTTTCCCGGTCGAGGATTACGGGATTGGTAGATTAATGCCTACCTGGGGTGCCCGCATTGTCAACAGCTTGTCATCCAGAAGGGTTGGGACTGGGGTAGGCCTGTACTGTTGGTTGGAGGGTTTTATGGGATATGTTTAATCGGGCTGGAGGAAGGCACAGATTTTAGGCAGCTAACTTCTGCTTTGCAGGTGCTTTCAAAATAAAAATGCCCCTTTACAGTTCTTAACATGTTAAGAACGCCTTGTCCAAAACTACGGTCTCTTGAATAGGCCATCACTAGTAAATTGCACCCACTTTAAAAGCTCTGCTTTAAGAAAGCTGTCAGCCGTGCTTACGAGGTCTGCAGCGCCTATTGGGCTGCTGGGAGGGGGGCATTATTCTCGCCAGTGTCGCAGCAAGGGGTTGACAGGCAATAAGTTGCCTCAACAGAAGACACAAAAGGGAGCCAAACCTCGAGCATCCCTGTCATCATGCATGCTGCAGCGTGTGCCACCCATGTGCTCACTGCAGCAAGCTTAAGTACTCTGAGCACACGGCCCACGCTGCAGCCTGCAAGAAGAGAGAGTCAACTGCCCCCTCTGAGCGGAGCCGTAAGAGCGCGGAGCCGTAAGAGCGCAGGGCCAAGTGCAGCTGCACATGCGGCACAAGCCTTGTGCTGGCCCTGCTATGCACTGCCTCGAACCTCAACCCACACATTCCGTGCACTGTCTCGAACCTCACCACACACGATCCATGCACTGACTCCAACCTCACCTCACATGATCCATGCACTGCCCCAACCTCACCCCACACGATCCATGCACTGTCGCCAACCTCAACCCACACGATCCATGGACTGCCACCAACCTCACCCCACATGACCAGGGGACTGCCTCCAACCTCCCGCCACACAATCCATGCACTGCCTCCAACCTCACCCCGACATGATCCATGCAGTACCTCCAATCTCACCCCACACGTTCCGTGCACTGCCACCAAACTCACCCTATGCGATCCATGTGTTGCCTCCAATCTCACCCCACATGATCCATGCAGTGCCTCCAACCTCACTCCACACGATCCATGCACTGGCTCCAACCTCAGCCCACACTATCCATGCACTGTCTTGAACCTCACCACACACGTTCCATGCACTGCCTCCAACCTCACCCTGCACGATCCATGAACTGCCCCAACCTCGCCCCACACGATCCATGCACTTCCCCAACCTCACCCCACACAATCCATGGACTGCCCCCAATCTCACCACACCTGATCCGTGGACTGCCTCCAACCTCACTCCACACGATCCATGCACTGCCGCCAACCCTCACTCCCCCCAACCTCACCCCACACGATCCATGCACTACCTCCAATCTCACCCCACACAATCCAGCTTTGATCTTTTGGCAGCTTTTAACTTCCTGTAACTATGAGGAGGAAGAAAAGAAAGCGACTGGCGTATCTCCCGCTATCCAGGTGTCGCAAATCTAGGGCTACTGAGTTTTATTGTTCTACTGTGATACCCCTTTTAGGCACACACACCCCGCCCTCTATCCAGGCAGCCCAAAACCCGTTCCTACTGCTCCCACATTAAACGCTCCTTCCCCTTATCAGGAGCCCCAAGGTTAGGTGAGTACACATCTGCTGTTGTACCTCAGTTGGACGTGCCCCCCTCTACTCAGTCACATAATCTGATGTATCCTTCCCACAGGTTAGACACCATGCCACACGCTGGCAAGCCAGTAGACCTGATGAGACCCACCGCACCCTAACCCAGCCACCCCCAACGCACATCCCATCATTCCAACCCTCCACCTCGTCAGGCAGTCCCAGCCCACCCTCAAAATCCCCACGGTATACGTCCCTCCTCCTTGCCTGTTCGGACCCCCCCTCCACCTGCTACACCCTCCATGTAGATCTTATTCCGCTCAATCAAGAGCGGCGAGAGCGGGAGCTGAAAATATTGAACCCCGGTACATACTGGACCGCCCAGCCACCAATGTAAATCTACCTTCCCACCCTGCCCCCTTCTAGCTACTCACCTGCACCCTCTCCTTGTACCTCTCCCGAACAACATAGCACCCTGCCCCCAACTCACACGTCCCTCCTCTTAGCACTGCAAGAGCAACCCTGGATCCCTGGTCAAAACACCTACCTCCATAGCCACCCCCTTTCTCACCCACACCCCATTGGCCACCCGAAAGTCAAGAAAAGCATCAGACCCAGGCCACCTCAGACCCCTCCTAGCATCACCCGTTCTCCAACCCAGATCCCAAACTCTGCCACCTCACTATAGGGCCCAACCCTCCCCACCAGCGCCCAACCCTGTCCTAGCCCTATTCCCCTCTTCGTCCATCCCCACTGATCCACCTCCAACCCACACACCTCCTCTCACACCCTCCACCACCCACCCCTCTGCCTTTACCCACCCCAACCAACGCCTTTGCCCTGACGTCATGCCCTGAACACACCTTCCCAAACCCAGGCAACCCACCCCTCCTCCACTCCCACTCCTCCCACCGCCCCAAACCTGACACGTCCAGCACTTGAAAGCATACCCCACTGTTTCCCTTACGTAAAGAGTCCCCCAGCAGCTTTGCTGGATTTGAAGGGTTTGTTTCTTTTTACCTGCTAAGAGTGAGACTCTTTTTCCCACTCTTAGGCATTTTTGCTATGTGTGTTCTAGGCTATTTGTGTGTTTAATGCCTATGGGATCTTTCTCAACCCCATAGGAACCATCTGTATTCACATGTGTTACACAGCACCCTCCTTGCAGTAACACAGGGGTGTCGTAGCGACCCCCAAACATAGACTCCATACCCTGGGACTGACTACTGTCTCCCAGGGCATGTAAAGTCCCCATTGACTTTACTAGTCAATTTTTATGAACTTAATCAGTACAACCCATCTTACTATGGAGGTGCTGGAAGGGGTTAATAGTTTTTCCCCTATGTTCATTTTCGAGAGGGTACCGTACAGTCCCTCTCTCAAAAGTTTCTGGCTGGTGGCAGTGGTTACTACCATAAATATTCGACCGCAAATATTTCCCTATGGGATTTTCCCATTGTTCGAGGCTACCACTTTTTCTGACAGCCACTAACATACCGACGGTGCATTTTAATATTAACTTTGCTCCGGTAGGTTTTATTTGCCAGAACTTAAATATAACCTCTTTCTTCTCGTGTCTTTCTCTAAACTCCTAACCCAGGTCGGAGATCCTTTGTTCGTCCGATTGGCGGGCTTCCACCAAGAAGCCCTCCTTTTGGCGCCACTGGGTCTGGGGTGGGTCCATTGTGTGGGAGGGGGAGTAGGACCCCTGGACAGGGTTGCCTCAGCAACCCATGTCGCACTCTATCCTGATAGGCTGGAGGGTCTCCCGCCAAGATGACCACTCCACTGTGTGAGTGACAGCTAGGCTGTATGAATGGGGATCTTTTTGCATAAAAGCAGGGTCCTGAGGACTGGAAGAGCAAGACGTCGCCACTCGAACTAAGAAGCCGAAGAGGAGAGAAGCCAAAGACATCTGCAACGACTGAACCACTGTGAAGCCCTGCTGCAGCGTCTCACCACTTTTCTCCACACGATGAGAGGAGATCTTCATCTGCAAGAGCCTTCTTCCCTTGAGTTGGTGGGGCCAACCAGTTTGCCAATCACATTCCTGGACCTGCCTTGGTCGAATCTCCCGTAACCTGTACTCGGAGGCCAGATAGCCAGGCACCAGTCTACCCGGACCGCGCTTTAAAGGAGCGTACATTTTATTCGTCGGGCAGCACCGTGGCTGGTTTCATCCTTGGGTAGTGCAGTAACTCGAACCTTCCTCCATGACGAGAGCCTCTCTTCCTCTGCTGGATCACCCGAACTGCAGGAACTACCAGGAACAACCGCCACCGCAGGAGCCACTTCTTTATTTTAATGTACATTGTTCTGCCAGGCCGCCTTTTCTTCGCGGTAGCACTAAAGGTGTTTTAAATCCTTTACTTACCTGTTGGGTTGGCCGCCCCTCTCTCTTAACATTGTCTTTCACCCTCTGCATCCACCTTTTCAAAATCGTTAACCAAAGACTTGACTGCAGCTACAAGAACATTTTGCTCCTAAGCCCTTGCCCTGTACCAGAGACTCTGGCACAGGCCTGCTGACTCTGGTCACATTTGTTAGACCTGCTTTCTTTAGATTGATTCTAACTGAGAACTGTGTTGGTGCACCTATTTCTTACAACCACCCCTTCCTTCCCTTTTCTAATCATTGTGAAATGCCATTTTGCTCAGTTTTCATTTTAAGTATTGCCTATCCTGATGCACTTTCTTGCTGGACTGGTTCAAAAACTGATGGGAAGTGTTGCTAGGGTGTATAAGAACCCATTTCTAGATAACTTGTGCTTTCCCTCCCCTGTGAGGAATTGTTAGAGGATCCCTTGTGTGTAGTTGTCACTGGGCCGTTTTGCTCAGTTTTCACTCTGATTCACTTGGTCTACACTTTAACTTGGGAGTCTGTATATTTGTCCTTTGACTTAATTTAACTTGCTTGATGACTGTGATACATGTGTTTTATTAGAAGTGTAGAAAATAAATATATATATACTTTTTAATACAAAGCTTTGGTCAGTGTTTCCTTGTGCCATAGTGCTGTAGGCCTATTGTGTAAACCCTAAATACTGCTCATCTCCCTCTTGAGATAAGTCTGACTGCTCAGCCACAGCTACCAACTAAATCTTTGTGGTACAGACTGATACCAAAGGGGATTTATTGCTCTCACCTGTAGTCCTAATCTTGTGTAGTGTTCCCTAAGGGAACTGCACAGGATTCTGCCTAAACACTGGTGTACAGCGGTGAGGATAAAAGTATTGGAATTACATTTTAGAGTTCTGCTAGTGCTTTGGTTCAAATAACCACAAGGCAAACTATCACAACAAGTTTATTTTAAACAAAAGTTAAAATTATGGAAAGTAACAGCCAGGCGACCCTACTTACTAATACTGCTGATTATGTAAGGGATCTGTGTAGACAGAAAGGTCTTCATGTCAAAGGCAAGAAACAAGAAATGATTGATAGACTGTTAGAGAAACAAAGTCTGGATAGTGGTGCTGTAGTGCCCACTACTCCAGCAAATGTAGCAAACAGTAATGAGGATAATGTTGAAGATGTTATTGTTGAGACAGATGAGGAAGAGGAGGATAACAATGTCACCCCCTCTGGCCCTCTACCTGCTCAAAGGCCTCAACCTATAGCTAATGGACCCTTCCCAGGCCCCACATTAAGTCCTGAATTTATCTCTCTAAAAAAATGAGACTTGAACTTGAATTCAAAAGAATTAGTGCCCAAACTGAACAGAGACATCAAGAACTAAGGCGCAAATAAATGGAGCTCAACCATGAGCTTAAGATGAAGAAATTGTCTTTGGAAAATGCTTCTCTCCCCGAATCCTCTAGATCTTTCAGTCCAAAAAGACCCTGGATGCCTAAAGAGATTGTGGGTATGTATGAACCTAAGTTGGATGTATTAGATTGGCTTGCTATGTTTGAATATAATCATGGGCTCCTGGATATCACAGGGAATCAGTTGATCCCCTGGTTATTCTCTAGGCTCCCCCCTGTTGCATCTGATGTGGTAATGGAGTTGGGGGAGGTGGATAGGATGGATTATGAATGTGTAAAGCTAGCTTTGATAGCTAGATTTGGGAAGACTCCTTCCTAAACCTCTTAAGGTACTAACCTTAAGAGGTTTAGGACCCTCAAAAAGCATGATAGTACCCCTTGGGCTACTTGGGTGAATGAGTGTTTGAAGAATTTAGAGGGATGGATTAAGGGTTATAGAGTTAACACTTATGAAGGAATGAGAAATCTTGTCATGATGGAGTCTATCTATGATGCCTGCTCTCCTGAGCTCAGACAGCACTTGGCTGATTCTAAGGAACTTGATTCTAAGAAGCTAGCTAAGGCTGCTGACCTGTGGGTTGCACAAGGATTCAGGGGTAACTCAGAAACAGGATGAGGGAAAGCAGCCTAAGAAAGACAACAAAGAGAAGTCAAATAATTCCAATTCCAAAGAGGGCCCCAAACAAAATTCTAAGGGTAAGCCACAAGGGAAACCTAATCAGGCTAGTGCACCTTCTGGATCCAGACCAGAAGGACGTCAGAACAAGCCACCATTCATAAAGACATTTTGGAAATGTTATGTTTGTGGCTCTGCTGATCATGTGAAAGGGGATCCCAGATGTAAGGGTAAACCTTCAGGGGTCCACACTGTCTCCTTAGCCTTCGCTCCAGAGGAGGAAGTACATATGGTCAGTGGAAACTTTCAACTACTAGCTGAAGATCCCATTGGAGTCTCAGCTAGTGTATCTTTAGTATCTCTAGGGTTGTGGGAACAACAGAATTTAGATGTGTATAATTCTATCCCTCCTAATACTAAAGCGTATTATAAAGACAGTGTCCTAGTCAATGGTCGGGAGACTCCTGCCCTTAGAGACACTGGGGCCAGCATAATTGTGGTGGATGAATCTTTTTTCAAGGTGGAGGATGCTGCTAAGGCACCCAAACGCCTCACCAAGTTAGCTGGAGGGCCTGTGCAGATGCTTCCCCAATTATCAGCTCTCATCCAGTGCAATGAAATGACTGTCAGGATACCTGTGAGTGTACAATCTGAAGTGCCAGGAAGGGTGCTGTTGGGCAAGGATCTGAAAGACCTGGGAGTAGTGTCAAGTACTCCCAGACCTCCTATTAAGAGATTACAGGAGCTTACCAGACCTGCAAGGGAGAGGACCTTGAGGGGTTCTCCAGAGGAGATGATAGAAAAATAAATCACTCATACTCCACTGGAGTTACTAACTGCTATTCCAAAACAACCAGAAGCAAAGGGGAAACCCAAGACTTCCAAAAAGAAACCAGCAGAAAGCACTCCAGTGCTGACAACCAGGAAATCTCCTAGGTTGTCAAAAATCACACCTGTGATTTCTCCTCCAGCTGAGGCTGAGAGTGAGGTACAACCCGGTGTGGTTGAACTAGAGCCTGAAGATTCAGATCTAGTAGGAGGTCAGGAACTCATTGGAGATCTTGACCCTGTGGACAATCCAGAGCTGCAGTCTTTACTGACAGAAGGTGGACCCCAAAGGGCAGACTTCAGTAAGGGACAAAGAGAATGTCCAACTATGGAAGGTCTTCTCCACCAGGCAGCTTCTCAGATTGAAGGGCAAGAGCCTGGGAAGTATAGGTTACACTGGGAAGATGGCCTTGTCTATAGTGAACCAACAGAGTCACTCCCTGGGGACTACAAAAGACTTGTAGTACCCCAAGCAAACTGACTCCAATTCTTGCAACTAGCCCATGAGATACCTTTGGCTGGCCACTTGAGCTTCAAGAAGACCAAGGAAAGGCTCTCTCTCTACTTTTATTGGCCTAAAATGGGGGCTTAGGTAGATAAGTATTGCAAGAGTTGTCAAACTTGCCAAACCTCTGGTAAAAGTGGCTCCAAGAATGTGGCACCTCTAGTGCCTCTCCCTGTGGTGGGAGTACCATTTGAGAGGGTAGGAAACGACATTGTTGGCCCCCTTGATCCTCCAACTTCTTCAGGCAACAGGTTTATACTTGTTGTAGTAGACCATGCTACTAGGTTCCCTGAAGCAATTCCTATGAGGACTGTTACAGCTCCGGCTGTAGCTAAGGCTCTCCTTGGTATTTTTACCAGGGTTGGGTTTCCTAAGGAGGTAATATCCAACAGGGTTTCGCATTTTATGTCCCACTACATGAAGGCCATGTGGAAAAACTGTGGAGTTACCTACAAGTTCTCAACAGCATACCACCCTCAGACAAATGGATTGGTAGAAAGGTTTAACAGAACCACGAAGAGCATGATAGGAGCTTTAGAGCACCCTCTTAAGAAAAAGTGGGATCTTCTACTGCCATGCCTTCTCTTTGCATATAGAGAAGTCCCTCAGGAGGGAGTGGGTTACAGTCCCTTTGAACTTCTCTATGGCCATCCGGTCAGAGGTCCATTGGCCCTGATCAAGGAGGGGTTTGAGAGTGCTCCTTCCCCCACGCCAGTCAGAGTCACTAACTATGTGATAGGACTCCGGAGGATAATGTCACACATGATGGTTGAGGCAAGTGATAACTTGAAAGCAGGTCAGGCTCTGGTCAAGCATTGGCATGACCAGAAGGCCAACATGGTTGAGTTCGCTCAAGACCAGCTAGTTCTTGTTATGGTCCCAAAAAGGCAGAGGGCCTTACAGGACAAATGGATGGGGCCCTTCAAGGTTGTGGGAAAACTTGGGGAGGTGAACTATCTGGTGGACTCAGGCAATCCTAAGGAGGCTCCTAGAGCCTTTCACATCAACCGCCTAAAAGCTTATGTCTCGAGACCAGAACTGGGAGCTTTGCTTCTAGCGTCAGCTCAAGAGGAGGAGGAGAGTGAACCTCTACCTGACCTTCTCAGAGTCAAACCTTTGGATAAGAAAACAGAAGGAGTTAATCTCTCTTCTAATCTGACACCTGAGTAACAGGAGGAGTGCAAAGGTTTGTTGAATCAATTTGCCTCCCTGTTTTCTCTAGCACCATGCTTGACCCCCTGGGGCCAGCATGATATTCAAACTGGTGACTGTTTACCTGTCAAAAGCAGGGGCTACAGGATGTCAGAAAATGTAAGAACCCACATCAAAGGAGAGGTCAACAAGATTCTTGATTTCGGGGTGATAGAGCCCTCTACTAGTCCATGGTCTAGCCCAGTTGTGTTAGTACCAAAGGCAGGATCCAAGGAGTTGAGATTCTGTGTGGACTATAGAGCTCTAAATGCAGTCACTAAGACTGATGCCCATCCTTTGCCAAGGACAGATGAGCTGGTGGATAGACTTGGGTCAGCCACGTTCCTCAGCACATTTGATCTCACATCAGGCTATTGGCAAATAGCCCTGACTGACCATGCCAAGGAGAAAACTGCATTCTCCACCCCAGTTGGCTCATACCAATTTAAGGTTATGCCTTTTGGATTAAAGAATGCACCTGCTACATTCCAAGGGATGGTTAATCAGGTTCTGAATGGGATGGAGGACTTCTGCATGGCATACGTGGATGACATTGCAGTGTTCAGCCTACTTGGAAAGAACATGTTGACCACCTAGGATATGTTTTGCAGGCTCTTGAACAGGCCCATCTGACCATAAAAGCAAGCAAATGCCAAATTGGTCAGAGTAAAGTGGTCTACCTTGGGCATGAGGTAGGAGGTGGAGAAATAAGGCCTTTGCTCAGCAAGATTGAAGCTGTGCAAAATTGGACTACCCCTTCTACTCAAACCCAGGTGAGAGCCTTCCTAGGCCTCACTGGGTATTACAGGAATTTCATTGAGAACTATGGGCCCATAGCTTCTCCACTGAATGTAATCTCCTCTCCTAAATTCCCTAAAAGATCAAATGGAATGAGGATTGCAATCAGGCCTTTGAAAGCCTGAAGAAAGCCCTTTGTCAAGCTCCAGTTCTCAGAGCTCCTGACTATCACCAACCCTTCATTGTACAAACAGATGCTTCCAATATAGGTATAGGTGCAGTACTCAGTCAACTGGATGAGAAAGGTAGGGAGCACCCCATTTGCTTCATCAGTAGGAAACTGAAGGAACCTGAAACAAGGTGGGCAACGTATGAGAGAGAATGTTTTGCCATTGTGTGGGCTTTGAAGAAGTTTAGACCATACTTGTATGGATCTACTTTCATCATTCAAACAGACCACCAACCCTTGAGATGGTTAAAGTAAATGAAAGGGGAAAACCCAAAACTGCTAAGATGGTCAATCCGCCTCCAAGGGTTTGATTTTACCATTGAGCACAAGTCAGGATGTCACCACCAAAATTCTGATGGTCTCTCTAGGATGTTTATATCTGACTATAGGTAAGAGACTCATCCAGGAGTGGATTAGATCCTCCTGTCCCTTAGTCTGGGGGGGCGAGTGTTAGGGAGAATTCTCATTCTATGGCTAATTTCCCTTACCTATAGAGTCCCCGAGCAGCTTTGCTGGATTTGAAGTGTTTGTTTCTTTTTACCTGCTAATAGTGAGACTCTTTTTCCCCACTCTTAGGCATTTTTGCTATGTGTGTTCAAGGCTATTTTTGTGTTTAATGCATATGGGATCTTTCCCAACTTTCTTTATTCACATGTGTTACACAGCACCATCCGTGCAGTAACACAGGGGTGTTGTAGTGACCCCCAAACATAGACTCCATACCCTGGGACTGACTACTGTATCCCAGGGCATGTAAAGTCCCCATTGACTTTACTAGTCAATTTTCATGAACTTAACCAGTACAACCTATCTTACTATGGAGGTGCTGGAAGGGGTTAATAGTTTTTCCCCTATGTTCATTTTCGAGAGGGTACAGTCCCTCTCTCAAAAGTTTCTGGCTGGTGGCAGTGGTTACTACCACAAATGTTCAACCGCGAATATTTCCCTATGGGAATTTCCCATTGTTCGAGGCTACCACTTTTTCTGACAGCCTCTAACATACCGCCGGTGCATTTTAATATTAACTTTGGTCCGATAAGTTTTATTTGCCAGAACTTTAATATAACTTCTTTCTCGTGTCTTTCTCTAAACTCCTAACCCAGGTCGGGGATCCTTTGTTCGTCCGATTGGCGGGCTTCCACCAAGAAGCCCTCCTTTCGGCGCCACTGAGTCTGGGGTGGGTCCATTGTGTGGGAGGGGGAGTAGGACCCCTGGACAGGGTTGCCTCAGCAACCCATGTCGCACTCTATCCTGGTAGGCTGGAGGGTCTCCCGCCAAGGTGACCACTTCACTGTGTGAGTGACAGCTAGGCTGTATGAATGGGGATACTTTTGCATAAAAGCAGGGTCCTGAGGACTGGAAGAGCAAGACGCCGCCACTGGAACTAAGAAGCCGAAGAGGAGAGAAGCCAAAGACATCTGCAACGACTGAACCACCGGTGAAGCCCTGCTGCAGCGTCTCCCTTGTGTGTAGTTGTCACTGGGCCGTTTTGCTCAGTTTTCACTCTGATTCACTTGGTCTACACTTTAACTTGGGAGTGTTTATATTTTTCCTTTGACTTAATTTAACTTGCTTGATGACTGTGATACATGTGTTTTATTAGAAGTGTATACAATAAATATATATCTACTTTTTAATACAAAGCTCTGGTCAATGTTTCCTTGTGCCATATTGCTGTAGGCCTATTGTGTAAACCCTGAATACTGCTCATCTCCCTCTTGAGATAAGTCTGACTGCTCAGCCACAGCTACCAACTAAATCTTTGTGGTACAGACTGATACCAAAGGGGATTTATTGCTCTCACCTGTAGTCCTAATCTTGTTTAGTGCTCCCTAAGGGAACTGCACAGGATTCTGCCTAACACCCACCAACTCTCTTGCGCCCTCATCAACGCCAGGCCAATCTCCAAAAACAAATTCCACATCCTTGACCTCATCACAGAAAAACATCCAGATGTCCTTTTCATGACAGAGACCTGGTTTACTGATGATTACGGGCCCATTGCACTTGAGGCCTTTCCACCCGGGTACAACCTTACTGTTTGAACAGAAACCTTACTGTTCGAACAGATCGCGAAGGGGTGGAGGACATACGATACTACACAAGCCCACTAACAATTGAGGACACGTCAGCCAACAATGCAGACTACAAATCCCTTCTGGTAAAACTCCAACTCTCACCTTCTGCCTCTCACAGCTTCCTACTCATCTACAGACCCCCTGGCTACAACAAAAACTTTGAAGACACACTCTGCAATGCTATGACTACTAAGATCAACCTCCATCCAACACTTACCATCTTAGGCGATTTCAACATTTAGTTTGACTCACCCTCAAGCCCTATGACCCGATCTCTCAGAGACAACCTAGAAGCATTCAAACTGACACAGTGCATCTCCACACCCACCAACACAGGAGGTCACACCCTCAATGCGCTCTTCAGCACCACAAACATATCCACACTGTCCCCACGCCCCCTATTATGGACAGATCACTCAGCAATCTTCTTCTCCGTACCACTGACCACCGTGGCCTATGCCTAAGGCCACATCCAACCACCACCAACCCCCACCCCTCTCACTCCGCTTTGGAATAAAGTCGTTATCTCCCCAGATCTAGCCAACACCCACCTCGCCTCTCTCTCTCAACACTCTCCCTCCAGGAAGGGCAATCCCCCCATCAATCTGTTTGACCCAACAAAACTAGCCTCTCAGAGAACAGGACCAACACCCAGGTGGTACACCGGCAACCTCAAATCACTAAAAACCCTCATGCACCTTCTGGAACGGACCTGGAGAACCCTCCCTATGGCCCAGAACAAAACCGCTCTAGCAAGACTAACCAGAGCATACAGATTGGAAATCAGAAAAACCAAGAAAGCATCCTATTGGAGCAGAATCTTAAACTCTTGCAACCCGAGCAAGGAACTGCATAGAATCATTTCCGAATTGAACTCGATGGCCTGTCCTAACCCCCTCTTCCCCTCCCAATCTCTATGTGAAACCTCATCAGAACACTTCCACAATGCCGCCATCGAAAGACAATCCGCCATCATCTCTAAATTGGAACACATGCCCCCGCTCCCCAACCCACCATCAGTCCGACCCCCATCAAAACCCTCCTTCAATGCAAACCTTGACCTCTTTCTCTCAAATCTCACACCAGGAGTTCCCTTTTGCTCCTAGCTTAAAGCCGCCCATCAGGCTTCCCTGAAGACCCCTGCCGGCCCTCCTCAAAAACATCCTAGCCTGAACCTGTGCAGGTAGTAACAGACGCTCAATGCTCAACCACTCCCTAACTTCAGGAACCTTCCTGGAAGTCCCAAAAACCTCCTACATCAAACCCCTCCTCAGAAGAACTACTTCCCAATCTACAACACCCACTTCATGGCCAAACTCGTGGACCGCACAGCATACAAGCAGCTTGGCCTTTTCACTCAAGCCAGCAACCTCCTGGAGCCTGCACAAACTGGTTTCAGACCGCTCCGAAGAACAGAATCCTCCCTAGTGTCCATCTGCGATGACCTCAAAAGAACAACTGCTGCAGAAGGCTGAGCTGTACTTAACCTTCTTGCCTCTCTGCCAATTTCGATACCATAGATCACACCATCCTGCTAGACAGCCTACACTCATTAGGAATCAGAGACAATGCCCTCTCTTGGATCGCCTCTTTCATCTCACAATTCATTCTCCTCCACCCATTCACCTCTACCTCATGACCAGTAACAAAAGGGGTCTCACAAGAAGCATCCCTATTTCCCCTGCTCTTCAACATATATCTAAACCCTCTACCTGCACTCATCCACCCCCACAATCATACCTGCTACACCTACCCAGTCACACCCAAATCGTTCCTAAAATCCTAAAATCATCAGGCTCTATCCGCCCAGATCTGTCATCATGCCTATCAGATATCGACTACTGGATGACGACCAACCACCTCATCCTCAATCCTGGGAAAACTGAAATCCTAGTCTGCAGGAAACAGCGCTCCTCCGTCAACCAATTCCATGGCCTCAATCCATAGGCCCCCCACCGGCACCCTCATCTCGGTGAAAAACCTTGAATTCACACGGGACACAAATGTATCCCTCTCCTAACACATCAACACCGTATCCAGAACCTGTTTCTTCGATTTACGCATCCTCAGGCGTATTTTCCCGTACCTCACCTATCCTCACTGTTTCCCCGCCATCATCTCCATCATCTACCTAGGTGCACCAGCGTTTCAGTTAAGGAAACGACAAATAATCCAAAACGCTGCAGCCCGCCTGCTAATTAACCTCCCTCCCAAAGAACACATCAGCCCTACACTAAGAGTCCTCCAATGGCTCCCTATTGGTCGACACACTACCCTTTAAAGCCATGTGCATCACCCACAAGGCCATCCATAACGCCGGCCGGGAATTTCTTTAAGACAAATTCATTCGCCCCCCCCCCAGGTACTCTCAGATCACGCACATCATCTCTCCTAGTTGTTCCACATTACAGGTCCTCCAGACTGGATGGACCCCTTTCTCCGCCCAACTGCTGATCATCTGGAACTCCCTACCGCTGCACATTCGCAATATTGACAATCACCTGGCATTCAGAAAGGCCCTCAAAACCTGGCTTTTTCCTCCCTCCTCTTAAAACCCTCTCGCACTCTACACTCCCGATAGGTGCACGGAAATGTGAACCCGAACACAACAACACTCCTAACCACCAATACCACACGGATGCCGGCAGCGTTTGCAGAGGCACACCGTAACAAACCATCATCCTCCCCTCATACCCTGCCCCCCACATCACTCCAGACCACTCGCCCACTGCTCAGACTCTCCTTCCAGGGAGATCACACATAGCGAGACCAGCCAATCGCATCGGACCAAGAAAAAGAACACTCTATTGGATGGTACACTGCAGTATGAGTGTGCACCATGCCAAAGTGCAACAAACAATTCTTCATGTTTTCAGAACAAAATTGTACGCCATTGTCCGGTACAATTTTTGAAGGGAATCCTTCCCTAAAAAACACTTCCTCAAAAAATGCCAGCGAATCTGCTGTGGTTGCTTCTCTCAGACCCTTCCATTCTATTCACTTCGAGTGGTAATCAACCAAGACCACAATGAGCTCTAGCTCTCTCCAAATGAGACTATTGCAACACGCTCTTCTTAGGAACTTCCAAACTGAACCTCAACAGACTACAAGTCTTACAAAACAACTTCTTAAGTACGCTCTAAATATTTCCAGATCCAACCACATGTCCAGCCACAGACAAAAATCCAACTGGCTCCCAGTGCGGGACAGAATCGCACTCCGCACCCTGGCTATCACCTACAAAAGTGTCTCCGATACTGCACCTAAATACCTCTCGGACAAATTCTCCCTACACCAAGCCACCCGACTCACCAGAACGTCCCACACTCACCTCCTGACAGTCCCCAGATTCAACCTCAAAACTGCAGACGGTGCCAGCTTCCCTGTTCAAGCTGCCAACCTTTGGAACTCCCTCCGACCCACTATCAGACTAGAACCGTCATTCAATGCCTCCAAATCCAGCGTCAAACTCTGGCTAACCGAAAATACCACTAAATGATTAGTCCAAGCTATCCTACATCATTACCGCATTGTTTGTTTAGTATTCCACTGTTCTCTCATACTATCTGTACTTACCATGATGGCTAGACCAATATGTAACCCACGTCGACCCACTCGTTCATTGCTCTTATGTATTTATCCTCTTATATATTTAAGCCATGTCTGCCTTTGTCTGTAACATGTTAAGTTCTCCAGCGCCCAGCTACCTCCGAGTTAGGTGCACGATACAAATAATAAACAAATTACAAATTAAAACCATCACCCAACCCTTGAATGGAACCCATCAAATCTACTGCCACTTTTTGCCAATGCTCTCTCGGTACATGCACCAGTAGAAGTGGCATCTCCCTTACTACCTTGCTCTTATCACATGACACACATACTGCACATTCTCTTACCTTCCTGTCTACTCCACTGTCCATGGCTGGCCCCCAATAACTTTGTCTTAACAACCTGTTAGTCCCACTCATTCCGCAGTGCCCTTGATGGGCAATATCAATGAGCTTCTCTCTAACTCCCTTAGGAGGAGCCCTCCTTACTACCGCTCCTAAGTCTTCCTCCAACTCCTGTCAAACACAATTCATCTTTTTTTTTTTTTTAATTTTATTTTTATTAATTTTTCAAAACAAACAACAATACACACCAAACCGCAGTGCAATTAACAGTATCACATTTAACATTCAATCATTAATGCGCACTGCTCCCCTGATCCCCCCCTCCGCGAGCCTGTTCCCATGTCATTTTCTGTATCTGTCGCACATGATTGGGCATCGTTACCATCCAATTCCTCCGAATCCACCCCTGTCCCAAATATGCAGGATATCAGTGTCTTCCATGCCATCAGGGAGCCCAATTCTTTCTCCCAAGCCATACAACTCGCCTCCTGCCACACCGCTGTTTCCGCCTCCGCCCATTTCTGCAGGTCACTCCACCACACCTCCACCCGTTGCTTGTGACATTTTTTCCAGCCCATGGCTATTCTTCGTTTGGCTAGCACATACGCTAAGTCTTTTAGTTTGCCCACATGCTTCTGCTTCCGAGGTCTGGGAGACCCACCCAACAAACATGCCCAGGCGGTGTCTACAGCAAGCGTGACCCCTCTCTCCCC
The DNA here is from genome assembly GCF_040938575.1 of Ambystoma mexicanum. NCBI lineage: Eukaryota > Metazoa > Chordata > Amphibia > Caudata > Ambystomatidae > Ambystoma > Ambystoma mexicanum. The sequence goes on along the minus strand of NC_090937.1, from coordinate 1,567,180,699 downwards.
CAACTTGCGCGCCACCTCCCCCCAGAACCTCTCAATCACTGGGCATGCCCAGAACATATGCGTCATGTCCGCATTCTCTTCGTTACACTTAGGGCACGCCTGTCTTCCGGCGTTCCGGAATTTGGATATCCTCAGCGGGGTCATATACGCCCTGTGCGTGACGTATAACTGTATTTGCTGTAATCTAGCATTCCTAGACACCCTCTTGAAACACAATTCATCTTTAATCTCATTTACCAGGCCAACCTACCACCGTCCATTCCTTCACCTTGCTAAGAACATCATCATTCTACTCTGCCACCATCCAGTTTTGCTTCTCCACCGCCCCAAGTTCGATGCTGGCAACAATCATCTTATCATCTTGCAAATTCCCTCCAGCCTCCTCATTATCCTCCATAAGAAGCCTCAAAAGACAATCAGCAACAACATTTTCTCTACCCTGTACATAACACATGTGAAAATTGCACCCTTGCACCCCCAAAATCCACCTCGAGATACTGGGCGACCCAGCTTTTCCCAGCTTTCACCATCCATCATTTGTACCAAAGGCCTATGGTCGGTTTTAATCATGCACCTCTGACCCCACACGAAAAACTTAAAATGCACAACTGCCCAAAACACAACCAAACTCTCTATAACCGAGTCATTCTTTTCCGCACCCTTCAATGGTCTGGATGCAAACGCAATTAGATGCTCCTCTTTACCACTGTCCACTTGTGAAAGAGATGCTCCCAAACCTAATAAACTGGCATCCACCGTCAGCACTGTTTCCCTGCGACACACAAACCCTCCCAATGAGGGGGCACCAGCAATTCCCTCTTTAATTTCTTGAAATGCATCCTGACATTCATTCGACCACAAAAACCCCAAACCCTTCTTCAGCAAATCCCTCACAGGGGTTGAAATGGCAGCAAAGTTATTAACAAATTTGTGGTAGAACACGGCCATTCCCATAAATGACCTTAGCTGATCCTTGTCTCATGGGGCTGTAGCTTTGCCAATGCTTTCTACAAGACTAAGATTGGGGGAATTGCCTTGGGACGTTATGTTGTGCCCCAATTATTCTACCTCACGCACACCCATCCTGCATTTGCTCCTCTGCACAGTTAAACCAGCCTCTCTCAATTTCTCCAAAACACATCGCAAAATGTTGTCATGTTGCACTGTACTCTCGGCAAACACCAAAATATCATCCTGAAATATCACGTAGGAAACTCCTTCTAATACTTTCTCCATCACTCGTTGAAAGACTGCCACAGCCGATGCCATCACAAACGTGACATCCTGACACTCCTTAGACAGCGGCACATGATGGTATGCTGCTGATAGATCAATAACTGTAAACCAACTGGAGTCTCCTAAAACAGATCAAGCTTCCGAGATGACCGTTAAGGGGTGTCTCTCCACCACAATGTTCTTATTAAGTTCTCTTAGGTTGACGCAAAGCCGCAACTTTCCATTGCTTTTTGCCACCAGAACTACCGTAGATAGCCATTCTGTGCCTTGTATTCGTTCTATCACCCCACGTTGAAACAGACAATGTAACTCTTCATGTAGTTGCTGTTTCATGTTGTGCAGTACAGGTTTCACCTTGTGCACTACAGGACGAGAGTTAGGTCTAATTTTAATGTAATGTTTTAAATCCCCTAATTTCCCCAGGCCTTTCTGAAAACTCCTCTGAGATCACTTGTCATTCACTTCAGCCACTGAAATTGGTGTTGGGGCATTCGCTTGGATCCGAACTCGCAGACACCTTTGTTCCTCCCAACCTAGTAAGGAGGATCCTTTCTTCGCCACTAGTATGTTTGCCATACAATCCCTGCCTTTGTAGCTTACTAGACCTCTGAATTTTCCTAGAAGATCTATCTCACTCTCCCCATAGCTACATGAGTGCACGCGGGAGGGCAACAGATCTTGCAAATTTCTTAGCAGGGTATGCATGAAAGTGTCTTCTGACACAATTGTCCATGTAGACGCCGAGTCCACCTTCATCGACAATTTAAGCCCATCAATCCGGAACTCATCCACTGGACCATTCACCCCTTGAGATATTGCAGAAATCTCAAATATGTGTCTAGGTGTGCCTTTAACAGATGAGATGGTCTCCTGCTCATTATGACCTTGCTTCACCTCTACCACACTGATGGTCGACTCCTTGTCCTCTCTGTCTGCCCCTAATACGCATTCTTTGCTTGACAGAATACACTATTCGCTGTATGTCTGGGATTTCCACATCTAAGACATTTTTGCCACCTCCATTCCTTCTTCTGCACGGGTGGTCTCTTTTGGCCCATGGCACAACCTCTTGCCACGCAAAGGTTCTCCACTTTCGTTTGTTCAATGCTCCTCGTGAGCTCCACTGCCTGTTCCATGGTCATATACTTTGCTAACATTTTCTCCTGCACCCCGGGGTTGTTTGTGCACCTCATCAACTGATCACGAATCAGGGAGTTTGTTAAAGCGCCAAATTCGAAAGTGTGACTCAGTGTCCTTAGCGCAGCCACATACCCTTCCACTGACTCTGAAGATTCTTGACTCCTTTGAAAAAATGTGTGCCTTTCGAAGGACACATTCTTCTTTGATCATAATGTTCTTCAATCTTCCTTACTTCTACCTCCAGTAGTTCAGGAAGACCATTGAAAAAACTGCACCCTTCTGGGCCTAAATTGTGAAGTAACAGCACCTGTTTCCTGGAGGGGTTACATTTCTCCCCCCATCTATGGTCACCAAATATGTCTCAAACATTTTCCTCCACCTTTCCCTCGTGATGTAGGTGTGCCTGATTCTGCCAAAAAATGGGGGTGGGGAAGGTATAGCTGCTGACATGTTTTCAGTCCTTCACTGTGAAGTTCCACTAAATTGTTTGTGCTAGTGGAAGCGTGAATACAGCTTTCTTGAATCTTGCTTTACTTGCTTCACTCCGTGAAGGGCTTTGCTATTGCAGGGGCGGCAATTGTCCAGATTGTTTACTGTCACTTGCAAGCCTGCTGTTCATTTATACGCTGATCTGTAGACAGCCGTGATGTGTTGAGTGCTTCATAATGCTTGATTGTTTTATCGGAGAGGAGCCGTGGAGCCGCGTTTGCCTTCATGCGCAGACTCGTTAAAAATGAATCACAAGTGTGCCGAGCAAGGCGCACGCACAGCCGGGGCCCTTATCTTTAAATTACAAATGGGCCTCATTACACAGTAGGTGGTAGGGATTTAACGTTACCGGTAACGGAATACCGGTAACGTTAAATCCCCATCCAAATTATGACCTGGCTCACCACTATTTGCGGCACCGCTAAGTCCGTAATTTACGCCATGCCGCTATTAGCACATCATCACAAGCCAGGCAGACGTGCCAATAGCGGCATGGAAAAGCACCCAAAACCCCTTACCGCCATGGTGCTAATACCGCCATCGCGAACCACCCGTTAAGAGAACTGAGCAGTGTTCCTACCTGCCACAGGTGGACACAATCAGCACAGGTGGAGGCAATGGAGACTCAGACAGCACAAAAGGAGCACACCACACCCCTTCCCACACCAAGATGGTTCTAATACTAGCAGCATTACATGGGCTGGAGGACATGATTGCAGCACAGCAGCAGCAGCAGCAGGCAGCACAGAGGAGACGCAGGAGGAGGAGGAGGAGGAGGAGGGCAAGACAGGCACAGCAAGCACCACCACGGCACCTAATCATACCACAGAGGCACCCACCAATCCCCAGGATCAGAGCCAATCCATTTAACCTAACCCCAGAGCAGATACACACCCTGTACCGTCTGGACCGGGATACCATAACCAGCATTGTAGACATGATACACAACGACATTGTGAGCCTCATAGACATCCGAACTGCCATCCCCCCTCTACTCAAGGTGGTGACTGTGCTCCGCTTCCTGGCCACAGGCACTTACCAGCATACGGTGGGGCAGATGCATGGCATCTCACAACCAGTATTCTCACGCACGCTGACCCAGGTACTCAATGCCCTCCTGAAGCATGCACCTGAACACATATTCATGCCACGGACTGCCCAGGAGCTTACAAACACCAAAGTTGGCTTCTATGCACTGCAAGGAGTCCCAAGTTGCATTGGGGCAATCGACTGTACCCATGTAGAATTGGTGGTCCCACATCACAATGAAGGAGTGTACCGAAACAGGAAGCAATGTCCATCAATGTCCAAATGGTATGTGACCCCAACAAGATAATCACTCATTGCTGTGCCCGATTTCCTGGATCAACCCATGATTCCATGGTCCTGCGGAACTCGACTATCCCACGCTACATGGAGCGACAAGCCGGACAACGTTCGTGGCTACTTGGTGAGTAGCAGGGCAAGCACATTGCAGTGTGATTGGGGGGGGAGAGATACATACTCCGATTGGGTGTAGCTTGTTGTCCGTTGGACAAATGCACATACAGATGTACGCCAACATCCATCTGGGTAGGCCCAAAATGTACCAGAGATGAATGGACATGCAAGTGTGAGCTACATAACATAGATGACAATCCAGGTCTAGAAAAATCAAACATCCATCCACATCCACATTGCACAACATTCCACACCTCAAAATACACAAATCTCAAACATGCCACCAACATAGTCCTACAAAATGAGCGCAGCACAACAGCAATAATGCATTGTAGCCTTGAATGCATGCGAAGGGATCACCCCTAGCCATAGCATTACACCACGCACTTATAGCACAACTCAAGTGATGCCTCTCAGCATGGCAACATCAATGTTGGAATGGCAGTACACCAGCAGTGTGATACCAAATCTGCCTAGGACCAAGGAACCCCTAACACACGGCTTCAGCCAGGACATGTCCATTACTGTTGTAGGCATTGACGGGGCATGTGTACTTGCAGGGTCGCCCTTACCTTTGCACATTCCAGTCACACAGACAGTCTGCATGTATGCTGTTAATTGTGCACTTCAATCACAATGCAAATTAAAAAAGCCTGAAATTAACTGGCCGCACTTGAGCTGAACAGTAACAGGTCCCCATTTGTCCCCCCATACAGGTGATGCTGGCTATCCCCTGAAGAGGTGGCTCCTTACCCCTGTACAGAACCCACAGAACAGGCACGAGGAGGAATACAATCGTGCACATACCCGCACACGTAACGTGATTGAGCAGACTTTTGGCCTTTTGAAGACACGGTTTAGGTGCATGAGCAGGTCTGGTGGCGCTCTCCTGTATGGCCATGAGAAGGTGGCCAAGATCACCATGGCATGTGTCATGCTGCACAATATGTCTATCAGACGGAATGTGCCACTGCCCACTGACATTCAAATGGAAGCACCTGATGAGGATGATGAGGACGGAAGTGAAGGGGATGCAGGACAGGCAAGAGGGGATGGTCAAGAGGGACGTGCTGTGAGACAACATCTGATCAACCAAATATTCTGGGTAACGTGGTTTTTTACTGTCACATGGATATGGGTATGAATGCACTGGTGTATGTTTGGAAGCACGCAATGGACCCTGTCGCCAATAAAGTACACAAACACAATGAAGATGTCCAAGCATGTGTTTTGATCAGACACCAGTGTATTAAGTAACGGAAAGATGAAAAAGTGCATGTCCCCAAACATACCACCACCCTTCCCATCCCCCACAACAGACCCATAACACCCTTCCACCCACCCCCCACAACAGACCCATAACACCCTTCCACCCACCCCCCACAACAGACCCATAACACCCTTCCACCCACCTCCCACAACAGACCCATAACACCCTTTCCCCCACCCCCCACTGAAAGGGGCCCCTAGGGGTCCCTCGTGATATGGAAACAAGGCAATAACCATACACGAAAAGATGCGCCAGACACGAGGTTCAAATTCCCAATGCTATGGTTTATTGCAAGCAAAAATAGTCCCAATTGGCCAATTCTGGTCTCACGCCCCGCAACGTGAGTTTCCTAGACCTCGAGGGACGCAAGAGAGAGAATTACGTACATCAGTTACATATATACAAAATGCATATCATACCATCAGCTATGTCATGTTAGACACCCTCCTTTATTAAGTTTCGTTGAACTCGGGATGACTATGGACATTTCCGACGGGTATGACAATTATGACACTTTCGATGTCTATTCTAGTAACAATGTGCAATTTAGAAAGTGCTGAGGCATCTTTTAGTTGTTGAACAGAACACGGTGGTTCTGTTCTTGGAAGCAAGCTGCACACGGGGGAAGAGCCACATTCCATGCTCTGCTATCTATGAGGTACTATTCGTGTCCTGGGAGCCGACACGCTCTAAAGGGTTTTGCGAGGGGGGGCTCTAGGAAGAGCATAATTCAAGCCTTTAGCTGTTTTATTCTAACATATTCTATCATCGTACGAGACTGGCTGGCAGCTGTGAAGTGATTAAATGCCCTGCAGCTCTCCCTCAAGGCTACAGAGAGGGAGCGTGGGCATTCCTTTCTAGGCTACTCATGAGGAGTTTTCAACGAACTCCTCAGTCCCGCGACCCTGCCCTTTCATATTCAGACAACAATGTTAACAGTTGAGCAGAGTAGGCAGAAACCGCAAGAATTGCAAGCTGCAAAGCAGTTTTAGACAGAAAGCAATGAGCAATGGTTAACAAGCAAAATGGCGATTCTGCTACGTTTAAAATGGCCTCTTGTTGGTCAAGCATAACAGTCTATATGTCTATAATTCGATGCATAAGACGGTTGGCCTACGGCCATCAAGTTACGTCTGTCATTCAAATGAAGGGTATTCACTTTTCCAGATTGACACCACAACAGTTCCTCATGTGTCTGCCACTATGTTTGTGTCGGGCCATGCACGCAGAAGCTTCGCCATAAACTCCCTATTGGCCATTGTCTGCAGCAGCATTTGGAGGCTGGCTAGACATGCGCCTGGTGGTGCGTGTGGAGCGGTGGAGGGGGCTTGTCTGCGTTGAACCGGCGGATGATGACGTGGCTGACTGTCCTGGTGGTGTGAAGTGGCCGTCCATTGTGTCTGCTATTCGAGTGAGGACCTCCCTAAGTCTGCCTATCTCCTCACACAGCCTGTCTGTACAGGCCTCCATCCTCTCCCTGGAGTGCCTTGCCGTCTCCACAATCTCCTCCCTGAGATGGGCAGCCTCCTCCACATGCTGGCCAACCAGCACAGTTAGTTCCTGTTGACGCTGGCTGATGGTGGCCAGGTCGAGGGCAGTGCTGGGTGCTGGTGGAGTGGCTGCTGTGCCTTCAGATGCATCCATGTCAGCAGGTGAAGCCACCATGGGGGACATTGAGCCTAGAATGTTGTCCTCACCAGTGGCATCAGACCCAGGTGTCTGGAATGGTGATGGCTCAGGGATTCCAGGGGGGTTGGGGTGTGCATCTCCATTGTGACATCTGTTGTGTCCTCAACATCAGATAGTGGGGCTGTAGTTAGTGGTGTGGCTACTTCTATCCTGGCAGTGGCACTCCTCCGATGCTTGACACTCATCATGTGGAACCTTCCCCCCTTGCCCCTTGATGTCGTGGGGGCGTCCTCAGAGTCCTGTGCCCTTGGTCTCTTACTTGCAGGGGGTGCCTGGGATGCATTTCTGGCATCCTCACCGTCTGTATGTGAGCCTGACAGGGACAAGAAGGGGGATGGCATTGAATACGTTTCTATGTACTTTATGCAGAATACATCAATAATGCAGTTGTGGCCATTGGGACCTCATTGTTGGGGATGCAGGTGATGTGTCAGTTCAGTGCCTCATCCATGCATGGTTGTGTTTGGCACTTGTCTCTGGTGATGTGTGCATGTGTGTGTGTTTGGGTCTGACACTGACATGGGCAGGGATTGATGCATGTGTAGATGTTTGTCCATCCATGAGATTATTCTGGGCTCACATTTGGGGGGACCAGTACATTCACATAGCATCCTGTCATGTGTACTCTCACCTCCATCTGAAGTGGTTGCCACGCCATGCTCCATAGTGCCGACTCCCTCAATGCATTCCACTCCGATTAGGTTCACACAGGTCTCCTCTCATTCCTTTAGTTTGATGGGTGAACTGGATCCACCTGCAGTGGCTATTCTGTGGTTTTCGGCAAGGATGCTCCTCACCTGCAGTCTGAGGTCGTCCCACCTTTTCCTGCACTCACGCACATTGCGGGTGGTGGTGCCCACTGCACTAACTTTCACCGCAACTTCATCCCAGATGGCTTTTTTTTTTATAAGTGTCTCCCGCCGCATGTCGTTGGCAAAGACAACGGCAGCATTGTCAGCCAGGGTCTTTGTCAGCATGATCAGCTCCTCTGATGTGAAATTTTCTTTCTGCTGCCTGTCGGTGCTTTTTTTCAATGCCTTGGGCATGTTGAGGGTGTCCCTGATGATTTGCAACGGCACCCTACTCCAAACAGGTCCAGGGGGCAGAGGATGGCAATGGATTGTGTTTTTAAAGATGGCCGCCGTGCTCTTTCCCGTTCCTGTGCGATGATGCTATTTCCGGTTCCACAATTTAGCGGTCACCGCTAATAGCGGTGACCGCTATTTGCATGCAGCGTGAGGGCGGAGGTGCTATCTGCACTTTCGTCGAGGGCGGTAAGTGAATTTTTGGGGTCTTTAGCGGCATGGGGGTAGGGTCATTACTGGCATGGCGCTATGCTCGTGTCCGCGTACTCGTAATGGTACGCTATTAGCGCCCTCTTGCGAGGGCGGACACGTTAAGTGCGCCATGCCGGTAATTGGAGATTTTTACCGCACAATGTGTAATGAGGCCCAATGTATCAAGCCTGCTCTCCGCAGCGCATCCACCCCCTTAGCTTCAGCGGGGACGCGCCCTCCTCACTTCCAAGTTCTCCAGCTGTGGTGCCTGGTCTCTCACAGGGAATCCTCTGCTTGGCTTGCCAGGAAACCTTGGCTTAGCTTTGCGTCGCAGTGACCTCTGCCTCCTTCCCTTTCACACGCGGTTCTCTGGAAGCCACTCCTCGTCGCCACTGATAAAATGAGATGCCAACTGTGAGCAAGTAATTAGGCTGAAGATTTATTCAGTATCAGAGAGAGCAAAAGGCACCCAGCCTAGCCCATCTCCAACCACCTTGTGTTCCAGAGCCCATCAGGGTTCTGGAACACATATTAAAGCATAAGCAAAGTGTAGAACAGAAAATACAGAACACAACATCTTTCTTTGGTGAAACTCCCGAGAGAGCTTCAGGCTTTAGAAAAAATGCCTTGTCTTCTAGTGGACTGGGATTAGTAGGGGACAGTAGGGAGCACAGACACGGCCCCTACTCAGATACAATAGTCAGAGCCTACCAGGGCTCTGCAAGGGCTGCCCCAGTCCACTTAAAGCCCAGGATGACGATACCTGACAGGGCTGACTATGTGATTGGGATAATAATAAGTAGGAGGACTCCAACTGATGGGATACATGAATTGCAATCAGGCTGCTAGCAGGACTCTGTTTACAGCCAAAAGAGTGCTGGTGGGTATATGGTTATCTGCGTTCACGTTGCTTCTGCAGCAGATCAGAGTGTAATGTAGTAGGTGGGGTGACCCACGCAGAGGAGAAAAGCCTGAGCCCACAGGGAGAGGTGTGGGGTCTTTCAGGCATGGCCGTTTTAAAGGTGTAGAAGTTGATTCAAGAAGTTTGTTTATTATTTATACAGCGCAACACACCCTGAGGTATCTGGACGCTTTATCAAGACAACTTAGTATACATACATAAATACAGGTGAATAGGTATTGATACAAAATACAGATTGCAAAGTAGGAAGTGGTTAAGCACACTAAATCAGACAAATAACAGTGAAAAGCAACAATTGCTAACACAGAATAAGTGTACATATATACATTATAGTAAGTGAGAAGGCTGTACATAATATTGTGGCCGGTGTAATCTAGATTATAGACTCAAACAGTACGTGCAGTGTCCTTGGTGAGGAGCCATTTTTTGGTTTTGGTCCTGAAACTCTGGAGGTTCTGGTCAGTTCGTAGGTTCAGTGGGGGAACATTCCAAGGTAATGCTGCTTGTCCCGGGAAGCTAGTGCCTCCCGCTCTTTTTAGGTTGTAGCGAGGCGAGATAATGCAGTGGGAATTGGCTGATCTCAAAGGTCTAGATGAGGTTTTAGGGACAATTTTGTCCATCAAATATTTCGAGGCAGCATTCTGAAGACATTTGTGGAAGATGGAGACGAGTTTAAAGAAGATTCTGTCCTGGATAGAAAGCCATTTGTGACGTCTTCTTGTTTCAGATATGTGGTCTTTTCTTGGGATGCTCAAGGCAGTTCTTAGCCCATTATTTTGCAAAGTTTGGAGTTTATTTAGTACTTGTTTGTTAGCTCCTGCATAGAGGGCACTGCAGTAATCAAGTTTGGACAAGATTAATGCTCGTGCTAGGATCATACAGCTATTAGTAGAAAGATAGTTTTTACATGCATGAATACGTTTGCAGGTATAGGCGGTAGCTGTCGTGGTGGCGCTATCTTGTTTCTTGAGGTTCAGGGGGGAATCAAGGTGGAACGCTAGGGTTTTGGTTTCCTTCACCGTAGTAATCAGGTTGCCGTCTATATTGAATGAGCTGTATTTGGGGTTGAGTTTTTTTAGGTAAATAGGGGCGCCTAATATGAGAATTTCAGTCTTTCCGTCATTCAGGCATGAGTGGTCATCCATCCCTGAATGACAAGGTACATTTTATTTAGTCGGTCGTTGTCAACATCGTAGTTGCCAGAAAGTGGGATCAGTATCTAGGTGTCATCTGCATAGTTAGTGTAGATGATACCCAGACGGTCCAGGATGTCAAATAATGGTTTGGTAAACACATTATATAGTGTAGGGGAGATACAGGAGCCTTGTGGCACCCTGCAGGTGATGGGGATGGGGTCAGCTGCATCTGATTGATGATTAGGATGAAGGATGATTGAAAGAATTATCCTGCAACCAGTGCTCCAGATTTCCAAGTGGGAGTATGTTGCTCCCTATTTTTAAAATTGAGAGTAAAACGATTTTGTAGGGAGTAAAAAAGTAAGTCTCATTCCAATGAGAGTATTTAATAAGCAAGTAAAAATGTTCTGAGTTTAAATAATTTGTTTTCATGCACATTAAAATCTACATTTTTACCTCTTCAGCTTAGGTGGTAATAATATGAGTTTCTATTTGTGGCACTACGTGTAAGTCTGGTACCAACATATCCATGGATCTGTGTGGCAGAAAGCAGGTGGCCATGCTCCTATCTATGTGTCTATTTCCTTTATTTGTTGGGAGTATTTTTACTCCCTATATTTATTTTTGGGGAATATTTGCCTATTTTTAGGGAGTAAAAGTGGCCGGCATACCTCTTATATGTAGCGCTGCCTGCAACACAAGGTCGGTGCACATGGAAAGCCTGTAAGAGAGGGCTGTCTCATGATGGATAGGGTTCCTGGGTACTCCCTATGCTAGAACAGAGTGCCCCCATCCTCACCAGGCTTTGGCAATTTAGCTAATCAAGGCATAACCTGATTGGAGAGACACCCAAGAGAGTGACTGCTCTGGAATTAGTCCGGGCAGAGTCAATGGGGACTCCAGCCCGACCAAGACTAGACTGAAGATCATTTATGCAGATGGCAAAACTGGTGTATCAAAACCGTGCCTGCCCCCACATGCTAATGTATGGGGCCAATTGCAGGAATAAAAAGGAGAACTATGTGGGAACAGTACCAATATGGGGAACACAAAAAGACAGTCTCAATGGGGTAAGGGTGGCTTTGATTGATTGATTGATTGATATTTTATTTGTATCGCGACGAGGTAAGGTAGGGGAACAAGGGAGAACAGAACAACAATCTTGCTAGGCCCAGTGATGTTGAGAACGCGCAAGTGAATGGGAGAGGGAAAGGGGAAAGTGCATGGGAGGAGGGGAGGTGGAAAGTGCTGAGCAGAGGAACACAGATAAATAATAAATAAATAATAAAAGCAACAAATAAAGGTAGTGCACCCAGCATGTGGCAAGTGCTAGGTTTAAGGAAACAGACAAGGTGTGTCTTGATAAGTGCAGAAAAAGGGGAGGCAGATCAGCAGGGGAGAGGAGGAGCGAAGGCAGAAGTAAAGAGGAAGGTCTTGAGATGCTTCCGAAACCAGAGATGGTTCTCCTCAAGTTTCAGAGTGGCAGGAAGGCTGTTCCAGACAGAGGCCCCAGCCAAAGGCTCGTTTCTTTGAAAAAAGACTGACCCTGAGGGAGTTTGAGGTGGACAAGCAAAAAGCTCTAGAGGGAAGGTATTTACGGAGGGATAGCTGAAGGCATTTTGGGACCAGGTCCCAGAAAGCCTTGTGGACAATGCAAAGGGTTTTGAATTTAATCCTTGCAGCCACTGGGAGCCAATGGAGAGATTTCAGGGCTGGAGAGATACGATCCCAGGGCTTGAGGGCAAGGACAAGTCTCGCAGTCCTGTTCTGGATAAGTTGCAAAGGGCAGAGAGTAGAAGCAGGTAGATTTAGAAAGAGGCTGTTACAATAGTCCAGCCTAGAGAGAACCAGGGCTTCAGAGACTGTGGGTTCTGGGGGAAGGAGAGGAAAGGCAGAATACCTCTGATGAAGTGCAGTAGGATGTTTGACCTTTTAGAGACATCAGAGATGTGGGCAGAGAGGAAAGCGTGTAGTCAGAGATGACCCAGAGGTTCTTAGCCTTGCAGGTCGGGGTAGGAGGAGAAACAGTGAGGCCGGCCAGAAGGTGACAGAAAAGGAGGGTGAAGGTGTGTCGATGAGGAGGATCTCCACCTTGCTGGCATTCAGGCATAGATTGTTTGCGGCTCACCAAGCCTGAATGGCAGATAGGCAATCAGAGATGAGAGAAGGAGAGGTGGTGGCCTAGGGAAGCCTGAAAATGAGTTGCGTCATCAGCATAGCACTGAAAATTGGAGCAGAAAATGGCAATGCGGTGGGTGAGAGTTGCCAGGTATTGGTTGAAAAACCAAGGTGAGAGGTTAGACCCCTGGGGAACACCGCAGATAGACATGGAGATAGATGAAAGAAAGGACCCAAGTTGGACCTGGGAGGGTGGATCAGAGAGGAAAGAGGTCAGCCAGGCCAGAGTTTGATCAGTGATACCCAGCTTGTCACGCAGACAGTTCAGCAGGATGGTATGGTTGACTGTGTCAAAGGCAGAAGAGAGATCGAGTAGCATGAGGACAGAAGGGATGTTAGAGTCAAGGTTGACGAGTAGATCTTCACGGATGATCAGGAGAGCAGTTTCTGTGCTTCTGGCAGCTCTAAAGCCAGACTGATGGTCGTGGAAATAGAAAACAGAATCAGAGTGAAGCTGCGAGATGGCCAGCTTTTCAAGGAGTTTGCCCAGGAAAGGAGTGATGGAGATTGGGCGATAGTTAGCCAAGCAAGAAGGGGCAGCTGTGGGTTACTTGAGGAGAGGATGCACAAGAGAGTGCTTCAGAGGAGAGGGGAAGGCTTTTGAGGTGAAGGAGAGGTTGCAGAAATCAGCCAGGGCAGGAGCGAGGGTGTCAATGTGGTCCTTGATGGTTTTGGAAGAACAGGGAGGAACCTGTTTTGATGAGACTTTCATAGATCAGACATGTCTAGACTTCTCATCTGGGGAGAAAAGAGGAAAGGACGAGAAAGTGTGTGGGGGTGGTTGTAGAAGGGGCAGAGTTCACAGCAGGAGAGGGGAGGAGAGGGGGAGGGGAGGAGAGGGTGGACAGGATATCCTGGATTTTAGAGATGAAGTGAGAGGCAAGGGCCGTGCAAAGGGCCTGGGAAGCAAAAGGAGAGGTGGAGACTGCAGCAGGGTTGGCCAGCTCTTTGCAGATTTTAAAGAGTTCGGCCGAATTGTTAGATGCCGCAGAGACACGGGCTTGGATGTGGGCTCTCTTCTTACTGTGGACACAGAGACAGTATTGCCTTTGGAGAAGGCAACAGGCCAGTTTGTCAGAGGATGAACAAGAAGCACTCCATTTACTCTCAGCCACCCTACACTTACGTTTTAGTTTAGCTAGGTCAGAATCATACCAAGCATTGCACTTGGCTTTGGGCTTCAAGCGAATCCTCATGACAGTGGCAAGGGCATCAAGAGTATTGGAAATAGAGGAGTAGAGCATAGATAGGGCAGTGTCAGGATTTGAGACAGCCGGAGGAGGAGGGGGGAGTGAAGGTGGCGGCGAAAACCTCATGGGCCGGATGTCCGAGAAGATAGGTGGCAGTGTTGGGGTGGGCTTAGCCTGGGGGGAAGAGAGTATGAGGTGGGAGGAGAGGAGGGAGTGATCGCTCCAGGAGAGAGGAGTGGTCAGAGGGATGGAGCGTGGGAGGTCAGAGGAGATCAAGACATCAAGTGTATGCCCTGCAGAGTGAGTCAGGCCAGAGGGGAGGCTAGAAAGGGAGAGGGAACACAGAGGTCACAGTACAGAGGAGGAACAAGGAGAGTCGAGATGTATATTGAGGTCACCAAGAAGGAGGAGTTGAGTGGTTGAGGCCAGGAGGGAGGAGGAGAGGTCCGCCCACTCAGAGAGAAAAGAGGCGATCTGACCAGGAGGCCGGTAGATAGTAGCCACCGTAAGAGAGTGGCTAGGAGAAAGAGAAAGCCTGCAGACAATGCAAAGGAGGAGTATTATGTCTGCGTCGGAATGATAGAGGCAGGAATCCACTCAGGAAAGATCAGGTCTACACCCCCTCCGGACCGGGTGCATCTGGGTGCAGAGAGGATCTTGTAACCATCAGGGAGGAGAGTGTCAAAGCTTGTGACAGAGCTGGCCGTAAAACATGTCTCGGTTAGACCGAGGACATCGAGGTGAAGTTCTTCCAGGAGGTGCCAGATGTCAGAGGAGTGTTTGACAGCAGAGCAAGAGTTGAGAGTGGCAAGATGAAGAACGTTGCCAGCCTTAAAGACCTTCCGGGGAGGGGTACAAATCTGAGGTACGCCCTGCGGAGGTGCAGAAGGAGCCCGAGGTGGGCCAGGAGAGGAGGGAAGAGAGGGCAAGGTGTCCTGGGGGATGTGGGGGGAGGAGGGGACAGCAGGAGATGAAAGGAAATTGATGAGGCGAGGTCAGCGCCTATCAAAGAGGTGAAGATTGACCTGAGGGTCTTGGACCATATCAGTGCCATTAAGGTAGACATTAATGATGACTTTAGAGGAGTCAAAAAGAGCCATGAGAGCCTCCCAGCGGGTGCGACCATTAATGGGAGAGGAGGTGACATGACAGAGCACAGAGATCATATGACGTGTCCATAGAGCTGGCGAAGGAACGTCAAAGAGGATGTCAGTGAGGGTCTGTCTGGAGGAAACGCTGGAATAGGTGTCAGCGATAGAAAGGCCAGGGTTGGAGGCCAAGCTATCCTTTTGGAAACTCTTCCTACCAGACTTAGTGAGAAGAGGAGGATAGTCAATGGAGAAGCAGTTGGAGAAGAATGGAGAGACAAAAAGCGCCATGGATGTGGTAGCTAGAATAAGGGAGGTGAAGCAAGGGGTGGAGTGGAGCAAGGTGAGCAGTGAAGTCAATGGGCCAGAAATTTACAGAGAAGCAACAGAACTAGCAAAGTGCAGAGCAAGTTACAAAAATGCAGAATACAGCAATATTTGACTTGTTTGTTATTTTGTTTTTTTGTTTATTACTTGTATTGCGTGCCAGACCCAAAGGTATACGTTAAGATTTAACTTGTTACCAAAATGCAAATACAGCAAGATTTGACTTGTTGCCAAAATGCAAATACAGCAAGATTTGACTTGTTACCAAAATGCAAATACAGCAAGATTTGAATTCCTACCGAAATGCAAATACAGCAAGATTTGACTTGTTACTAAAATGCAAATACAGCAAGATTTAACTTGTTACCAAAATGCAAATACAGTAAGATTTGACCTGTTACCAAAATGCACATACAGCAAGATTTGGAGTTCAATAAATGAGTTCAGATGTTGTCAAGAAGGTGTAAAAACGCAATTGAGAATGTGAGCATGGGAGAAACAAGCAGAAAAGGAAAGTAAAAGTCAAAAGAGGGTAGGAGTGAGTCCAGAAGGAGGGAACTAACCCATAGTTAAGGAGGCGGGAATATCATGGTAGTCCGGGTGTCTTCGAGGAGTTGGGTAGTAGCATCATGGAAGGTACAGGTTCTGGAGTGAAGAGAGCAGACAGGGGCCTTCGTTGTGGGCCTTAGTATACAGGGCCGCCTCCCGCCACACGGTTGTTCGGATTGGCCAATAACAGCCAAGGCAACCAATGGGAGATGAGGTGAGGGCCGGTCAGATCAGCCAAGGTGAGGTGTTGCAGCCATCTTGCAGGGCTGAGGTGCAATGAGGCGCCAGATCCAAAAGTCAGAAAAAAACACGAAAAACCCACTATGTGGATATGTAGACACAGAGAGGATGTATTCCCTGCAATCCTAAGGCTGCCTACAATAAGCACATATTTTTGATCCCAAAAAAGCGGAAATCTGTGCGTAAGCAGCGACCAATGGCAATTGAAATGGCATATTAAAAGCTTGAAGTGTTTTGGTTCTATTGTTTTAAAATGAAAATAAAAAAAATCTATTTAAAAGAATGGTAGCCTCCAAAGTGTGCTCTGCTCTAGCTCTCCCACAGAGAACCAAATGCATTTATTGTGCATTTGTAAGGCACTTATACATCAAGTAAATTGTGTTTCAAAGCGCCCGTGAGAGTGCTTTATAATTTTCTTAAGGACAGTTCGTTTAGATCCATAATGGATCTGGGGGTGTCTCCACCTACCCTATTATATATCCAACCAGGTAGTATGATCTCCCAGAGAGGTTCAGAACATGGATTGGCTGTCCTCCAGAAGGACACGTACATGTCAACCCTCGATAGGAAGCACCTCTGTAATGGAACAATTCCTTATTGTGTGTGTAATTCAATAAATATTAGATCCACCCACAAAGGTCTAAATAAGCAATTCATAATACATAGATCATGCCTTGCATGGAGTTATTGTCGGAGCCTGTTTGTGAGAAATAAAAGGATTGAGTGCTCAATTATTTTAGCAGAATTCATATATCAATCTTTTATTCCAATGCAGCACTACTCTTCCTATGAATGTGCAGGCTCTCTATCTCTCATGGACTCTCTCTCACTGTGACCACTATCTACAGGCCACCTGGCCAGGTCATCCTCTTCCTCACTGAGTGGGCTGACCCCCTCTCCTCGCTCCTTGCCTCTACCTCTCAATTTCTCCTCCTCGGAGACTTGAACATCCACCTGGATGCTACCAACTCTTCGTCAGGACTCATTCGCAACCTCTGCTTCTCTCTCTCTATTCTTCCCTCTGGCCTGACTCACTCTGCAGGGCACACCCCAGATGTTCTGATCTCGTCCAACCTCCCCTTCTCTAACCCTATCACCACTCCACTCTCTTGGAGTGATCACTTCCTCCTTTCTTTCCACCTCTCTCTCTTCCCCACAGGTCAAGCCGACTCCAGCACTGCCACCTACCTTCTCGGTCATCTGAGCCATGAAGCGTGTGTCAGTTGAGGCTTTCGTCGCTACTTTCTCTCCTTCTCCTGCACCTTTGGCTGACTCACACTCTGACATGTCGGGAGGATCCGCTTGAAGCCCAAATCCAAGTGCAACTGTTGGTACGATTCTGACCTCGCCACCCTTAAATGCAAGTGCAGGGTGGCGGAGAGTAAGTGGAGGGCATCAGGTGCACCCCCTGACAATCTGGCCTGCCGCCTGCTACAAAGGCAGTACAGACTCTCTGTCCTCTTTAAGAAGAGATCCTACATCCAAGCCTGCATCTCTGCTGTAACTAAGAACTCTGCTGAACCTTTCAAAATCTGCAAGGAGTTGGCCAATCTTGCTGCAGTCTCTACCTCTCCTGTTCCCTCCCAGGCCGTCTGCATGGCCTTGGGCTCTCATTTCACTACTAAAACTCAGGACATCCTGTCCACTCTCTCTTCCTCTACCTCCTCTTCCTCCTTCTCTACCACTCCTGGCCCGGCTGTGGCCTTCTCTCCTCCTCCTTACCCCTCCTTTCCTCTTTTCACCCCTGACGAAGTTTCTAGACACATTCGATCTATGAAAGTCTTGTCAAAGCAGGTTCTCCCATGCTCATCCAGAACCATCAAGGACCACATTGACACCCTTGCTCCAGCCTTGGCCAATTTCTGCAATCACTCCATTGCCACTGGAACTTTCCCCACCCCCTTAAGCACTCTCTTGTGCGCACCCTTCTTAAGAAGCCCTTGGCCGATCCTTCCTCTACTCCTTTCCTGGGCAAACTCTTGGAAAAGCTGTCCATCTCCCAGCTTAATCTACATACTGAATCTGTTGGTTGCCTCATGAAACACCTTTCGCGCCTTGAAACACTTGTGTATAGGTGCGTTATAAATGCCATATCATATCATATCATGACCACCAGTCTGGTTTCTGAGATACCAGAAGCACAGAAACCGCTCTCCTGAACAGCCGTGATGACTTGCTCCCCTATCTTTACTCTAATCTCCCTTCTGTCTTCATTCTCCTTGATCTATCCTTTGCTTTTCACACGGTTAACCATGCCATCCTGCTCAATCGCCTCTGCAACAGCCTTGGTATTACTGATCAGGCCCTGGCCTGGTTACCTCCTTTCTCACCGACCGACCCTCTCAGGTCCAACTGGGGTATTTTCTCTCGTCTATCTCTCTCTCTACTTGTGGTGTTCCCCAGGGCTCTAACCTCTCTACCTGGCTCTTCAACCACTACCTGGCACATCTTGCCAAAAGCATTGCTATTTTCCGCTCCAATTTTCAATGTTATGCAGCTGACACTCAGCTCTCTTTCATGCTCCCCTGAGCCACCTCTGCTTTTTCTCTCATACCAGACTGTCTGGCCGCATTTCAGGAATGGTGTGCCGCCAATTATCTCTGCCTTAATGCCAGTAAGAATGAGATCCTCCTCATTGGGGCACCCACTCCCTCCTTTCCTCTCAGTCTCTGGCCGCCCATTCAGGGCCCTCTTCCTGCTCCTTCCTGTGAGGCTAAAAACCTTGGTGTCATCTGCGACTCCACCCTCTCTTTCTCTCTTCACATTTCTGACGTCTCTAAGAAGTTAAACTATCAGCTGCACCTCCTCAGAGGTATTCTTCCTTTTCTCACTTTCCCCCAGAAGCTCACTGTCTCCAGAGTTCTGGTCCTCTCTAGGCTGGACTATTGCAACAGCCTCTTTCTAAATCTTCCTGCCTCTTCTCTTCAATCTTTCCAACTTATCCAGAACAGGACTGCAAGACGTGTCCTTGGCCTCACCTCATGCCCAGGAATTGTATCTCTCCAGCACTGAAATCTCTTCACTGGTTCCCAATGGCTGCAAGGATCAGGTTCAGGACCCTCTGCATTGTCCACAAGGGTTTCTGGGGCCTAGGACCAATCTACCTCCAACCTTCTCTCCCCAAACATCTTCCTTCTTGAAGTCTCCGCTCATCCACCTCCAACTCTCTGAGGGTCAAACGCTTCTCCAAGCAGAGAGTTGGGGGCAGATCTATCTCCTTGGCTGGGGCCTCTCTCGGGAACAGCCTCCATGCCTCTCTCAAACTTGAGCAGGTCCACCTCCGGTTCCGGAAGCAACTCAAGACTTTCCTTTTCGCTCCCGCTTTCCTTCTTGCTCTCCCCTGCTGATGCACCTGACTGCTCTGCACACTGGTCACCTGGTCATCCGCTGAACTCAGGCCCAGGCTCCTGCGTGTCCAGTTGCCCTTGCATTGTCTCTGGACTCCTCAGCACTTAAGGGTCTGTATCTGAAACCCCACAGTCCCTTCTCTCTGCACTTATGGGCCACCCGCTGGCTGCACTTGTGAGTTAACTGCACTTCCTCCTTCCCCTCCCCCGAACAATTCTCTCCTTCCCTCTTCCCCGCACTTGCGTGATCTGAATGATACAAGGCCTAGTAAGATCGTTATTTTGTCCTCCCTTTGTTTCACCCTCCTTGTCTTGTCGTGCCTAGAAACACTACAGGAGCGTTATAAATGCCACATATCATATCATATCATAACAGGCTTAATAGGAAAGAGTTGACTCTAGGCGCAGGACTGGGATTCACACCTGTGTTGGTCTGCATTGCCTTGCTTCCAAGACAAACACGTTGCCCATGAGCTATCCTCCCAGTCCGTCTTTCTTAAACAATGTTTTGTAATTGTATATAAAGATGTGCATATTTAACCACACTTTATCTCCTATATTGAGGGTTCCTGTGCGCCCAGTGGCACAGGTGCAGGTCTATTGAGCTGTATACTATTCTAGGCACTATGTGTTATATTGTGTGCATATTCATCACATTCAAATTGGTATTCAACATCATCCACTGCATTAACCCAAACAGATGTACACATGTAATCATTTAAAGTTGTTTGTCTATATTCAGGCTGGGCCTCCTGCCCAGGCTGCTGCATTATAACCTAATAGAATTCCTAGAATGTATATAAGGAGCTCCTTGGTGAAGCACAGGCAGTTTCTGCAGCCTGATTGTGGAGAGGGACATTCAGATGAACCTTTAATAAAGAAGATAGAAATCAAGCTTATGGTGGACTTACTTGGTTCTTGGATGTAACACTATGATGTCAAAAGCGTGCACCAGATGGGTAATCAGAGAGACTGTTCAAAAGCCTGAGCGGCCAAAACCCCTAACCTTCTTTTGTCTGTATAGAAGTAGGTGGTGCCATTCTTCCAAATGATAGAAAATACCTAGGGTTACTCATAACTCAACTGCTCAGTGTACAGTAATTCGGGCTATACGACCTTCAAATGAAGGTCCTGCCTGTGAAAGGGGCCCCTAGGGGTCCCTCGTGCTATGGAAACAAGGCAATGACCATAAACGAAAAGATGCGCCAGACACAAGGTTTCAAATTCCCAATGATAGGGTTTATTGCAAGCAAAAGATGGTATCAATTGGCCAATTCTGATCTCACGCCCCGCGACGTGAGTTTCCTAGACCTCGAGGGACGCAAGAGAGCAAATTACGTACATCAGTTACATATATACAAAATGCATATCATACAATCAGCAAAGTCATGTTCAACACCCCTCTGTATTAAGTTCCTTTGAACTCGGGATGACGATGGACATATCCGACGAGTATGACGATCATAATGCTTTCGATGTCTATTCTAGTAACAATGTACAATTTAGAAAGTGCGGAGGGATCTTTTAGAACACGGTGGTTCCAAGCTTTGCTATCTATGAGATACTATTCGTGTCCTGGGAGCCGACACGTTCTAAGGGGTTTGCGAAGGGGGGCCGTAAGAGAAGCATAATTCAAGCCTTTAACTGTATTATTCTAACATATTCTACCATCGTACGAGACTGGCTGGCAGCTGTGAAGTGATTAAATGCCCTGCAGCTTCCTGCCAAGGCTACAGAGGGGGAGCGTGGGCATTCCTTTCTGGGCTACTCATGAGAAGTTCAGCAAACTCTTCAGTCCCCCGACCTTGTCCTTTCATATTCAGACAACAATGTTAACAGTTGAGCAGAGTAAGCAGAATCCGCAAGAATTGCAAGCTGCAAAGCAGTTTTTAGACAGAAAGCAATGAGCAATGGTTAACAAGCAAAATGGCGATTCTGCTACGTTTAAAATGGCAGCTTGTTGGTCAAGCATAACAGTCTATATTTCTATAATTCGGTGCATAAGACGGTTGGCCCACGGCCATCAAGTTACATCTATCATTCAAATGAAGGGTATTCATTTTTCCAGATTGACACCTGAATTTTCTACTGAAAAATACTAGACTGGATGAATATTTTGGAGAGTTTGAACTGGACTAACCATGCAGAAATATGCAGATCACCCCTCCAAAAGACGAGCAGTTGAATGGTATGGTCATTTTACCTTCATTTGCATGTTGTCATCCTCTTTTGACTAATAAGTACCCACCCGCCAGTCACCATCCCTCCTAGAGACTGCATATGTGAACCACTACCAGCAACATTTCATCACACTCCAAATAATTGTTCATCTCCAGGCATGCCACTGCTCACTTCCCACATGCCACTTCCCACTCGCCCATGCTCAGACCATCCACCTGAAATACTGACCACCTAAAACCAACAAAGCCTTTCTCTATGAAATGACTGACATCATCACAACAGTTTACATCAGCACCGCATCTAATATCTACCTTGGAGACCTCAATCTACCCAGGACCAAAGCCACCACCAAGAAAACCAGAGGGACACGCCTTGAACTGCTCAACACCATGGACATCAAGCAACACATCACAGAACCAACACAAACAAAAAGAAACATACTCTGTCTGGTATTCATCACCTCTACAGTCATTGTATTTCTTCCACTCCTACCTTTGGACTGAGCAACTGCGCCTCAAGTGAGATCCTGCTCCAGCATACACATCTCCTTCATCAGAGAGCCACTGCAAACTGATCAAGGCACTGCACAGCTCTTTGAAGGCCTTTCCCGAAGGCATTTGAAAGAAACCTCATAACCTTGGCTTCCACATCTGACTGCTTGGAGAATGTCAACACCCAGCTCAGCTTACTCAACCACACCCTGAGATCACCCACACCCAGGCACCACTGAAACTTTGACTCAATAAACGTAAGCCCTCTACACCTTGGTACACACAGGTGCGTAAATAATCCCACCAGCTAGAAGACCTCATCACCCTAAGACTCCGATCATCGCTCACGACACTCAACACCACAGCCAAAGCAAAATACTAGACAAAAACTATCCTAGAAGCATCCAAGCCATGAAGCACTTCATCAACCCACTATCAGACTCTTCAATACTACAATCCACTGACAAATGTGATGCCATTACTGACTGCTCTTACAGACAATATAGACAAGATAAATAAGCTCTTTGACAGCTCCAAAAACACCACAGGCAACCCCCCTTACCAGCTCGCACCACATCAAATGGAATTAATTCAGAACATTTACTCCAGAAGACCTGACCAACACTTTTGTAGCCCTTAAACACACAGACTATAAGGAATACATTCTCTCATCTTCCATTGTAAAGGTCATCAAAAGAAAAGCACTCACACCACTCCTCAACACCACAAATGTATCCCTCACAGGGACTTTCCAAGATGTAGCGAAAATAGGACAGTTCATCCAGATGCACACACTTGACACAGATGACCTGGCCAACTATAGCCCCATTACGCATCTACCCGTTTTTGGCAAAGAGATCGAGAAGACTATTGCCATCCAGTTGCACAAAAGAATCACACTACTAATCCGGTTTCCAACCATGATGCACCACAGACACCATCCAAGTTAATGATGACACACTACATATTCTGGGTGAAGGGGACCCCAGTTTACTCATTCTGCTCAACCGCTCTGCTGCCTTCAGTACAGTCTTCCATGAAGCCTCCTCAGCATCCTCGCCACACGCATGAGCTTCAACGGAACGGTCCTGCAGTGGTTCGCCTCATACTCCCCAATAAGGACCATCTCGTCCAGGTGGGTCCAAACAGGCCACAGCACTGTCTAGTAAGCTGCAGCATTCCACAAGCTTTCACCCCATCCCATCATCTGCAACCTCTACATGGAACCCATGGGCAAACTCCTCACCAACATCATCATAAAGATACAGCAGCATGCAAATTGTAAAGACTGCAGGGGTTGTCTGTGTTACTACCTACTATACGGTTGGGGTTGACGCACAGAGGCAAGCTAGCAAAGGCTCTCAAGTGGTAGCAATGGAAGAGCAACCAAGGCTGAGATGCGAGGGAGGTGATGCAGCCTGGTTCTTAGGTACAGTGAACCCCAAGACCCCAAAAACGAATGTCTACAAACTATGTTATGTGCTAATAGAGTTCTTTTATTAAGGGTTACAAGAGTTAGACGGATATAGACAAATAAATAAAACTCTCTTTGTACTACGAAATCCTACTCTATTAGTAAACACAATATATACAGTACTAAGTGGTACTAAAGTTATTCTTAGTTCCACAATAATGCACCAGCTGGTAACAGTTATTAAAAAACATTACAATTAATAAACACTGTTCAACCCCATAGACATAAATGTAGAAATGCAGGTAATATTTTAGATCACAGGCAGAATACCTTTTCCGAGTAAAAATGCAATTCTGTGTGGAGATCTCACCACCAGGGCAAGCTGTAAGAAAAGTTAAGTTATACTTTGCTTTTATGTCAATGCTCAGTCCTTATGTGTTCAGGGATTGTCTGCTTTTGTTTCTACAGATAACGCCACCCCAAAGTACCTGGGAAGCAACAGGGGAGCTTGACCCTAGATGAATATAGGACCCTTACGTGGGCTCAGAGGGTGGAAGCTCCTCTTCCTCATCGAAGTGTCTTGCGTGCTTGGGAAGGTTAAGTGGTGGAGTTTCTCAGCTTTACTCGGCGATGATGGACACCCTCTGGAAGAAGTAGTCACTGGGACGTTGCTGTGAAGCAGAAGAAGGGACTCAAGCAGCATCAGAAGGGCAGCAGTGAAGGTCCGTCGCTGTGGTCTCCTTGGGCAGGTTGCTATGTCTGCTGTGGATTTCACACGAAGCTGGGACTCATTGTGGACGTCGACAATACTTGGGAGGTGAGGATGAGTGTTATGTATGCATATAAGCACATGTGTTGTTCATTCAGTTACATGTTTTGTGTTTCACATATGAACATAGTTGTGTAAGGAATGTAAATAGTTCTGCCAGTGGAAAAGTGGAGCAATAGAATTCCAGTATGGAATTAGAACCATGCTGAGGATAGAAGAATGTTAGGCCTTGAAATTGTTAAATGAATGCCCTGCTGTAGAGGTTGGGGCTGCTACATCTATCCTAAATGAAAGAGTTGCATCTAAAGAATCGCCGGCTCCTGTGTGGTCTGTACAATGTAATACTGGTGACGAGGATTATAAGGATCAAATGCCCTACAGCAGACCCAGTCTAGCGTTCCGCGGTGTGTGCGAGCGCTCATCCGTGCTGCAACTGTTAGAAGGCAGTGCCTGGCTCCCGACTGCTGCGGCGCCTCCCATGTTGGTGTTTTTGATTTTTGGGGCTGGCGTGCAGTATACGGATAGCATGACTGCTTTCCGGATCATTAAATGTGCGGTCTGCGGTAATCCCATTGGCGAGCATAGTCTGGTGGGATTTCGAGTCCGCCATATTGAAGTTAATCGCTGCTTGGGACAAATCTGATGGCACGGTGTGGACGGCCATCTTGAAGTCAGGTGAATAAAGTTTCTATGGATAAAGGCTGGGTCAAAGCATACAACGTGACGCCTGAACACACTTAAGAGAGACTCCATGTACTGCCAACTTGCAATAGGCAGTGTGCAGGCACAATTTGCTTTGGAGGTCATTGCTCTGAGAAAGCTGATTTCTGCTGAACTGCATTTGTGTAAAATGAATATCCCAGGGCTAGCTTTATTTTTAGTTCATCCAGGTGAGCCCTCAGTTAAATGGGCGGACTAGAAAGAGGGTTTTATGCATTACCTGCATGGAGTTTATGGGATTAAGTTTGCATCTGACCGAAAGGACTCCCTTCTGTATCATTGTGTGGGCCAAGAAGGGCAAACAGATTCAAGAAATTACCAGACTTGCAGGCACAAGAAGCAGAAGGTTTGTCCACCTTTGAGCAAAGTCTGCAGAAGCTCGAAAGACATTTAATTGTTAAGGGAAATACATTCTTGGCCAGATATCACTTCGCTCTCAGAGACCAACAAACTGGTGAATCAATTGAAGAGTTTGTCACTATTCTTCGTGGCTTGGCTATCAAGTGTGACTATAGCCACTGCAGGGATGAACATATTAGGGATCAGCTGATGAAATTGCTAAAATGGTAGAACAGACAGAGAAGTGCATTAAGGCTTTGGATACAGAGTCTGACAACACTGTTCAGGGTAGTGCAAATGCTGTTGACCAAGAGAAAGCTTGCAAGCAGCAGGGGCACAATGAAGAAACAAAACAGATGGGGAAAAAGAAAGTGGACTTTAAACAAAAGACAGATGTGAAGTAATTTGTCAAAAAATGCTACAGATTTGGAATCCCTGATCATCTTGCCAGCGATAAACAGTGTTTTGCGCATAACGTCATATGCACATATGGGACTGTGGCAGGAAGGGCCATATATCTTGCTGTTGCAAGTACTGGAATAAACCTGGCAGTATCAAAATAGTACAGGATAGCATGACATTTTGGCAGGATGAGGGGAGTGATGGCGAGGAAGTTGGTGTAGTAAATGCAGTGGATGCTCTACCCAAACGAATTAAACAACATGCAGAAATAACAGTGAATGCCGTATCAGTGAAGCTATTAATTGATAGTGGAGCAGATTATACTCTAGTGAACTTGGACGTGGAGAGGGAATTTAATTCTTGTGATTTGTTGGAAGCGAGTGTGTGTGCGCATGCTTATGGGGATGTTTCCGGATATTTCCATCAATGTTGTGGGCGAGTTTTGGGCTCAATTCAGTTATCATGGAAGCAATGCCCAAGGCATGGTTAGGTTGACTTTGAAGGGTGGTAATCTACTATCTTGGGATTCACAAACTGATCTTGGTTTGAGGCTCGACCCTGCTCATCCCTCACAAGTAGTGGCTATAAAAAAGGCTTTGGATAAGGTGGAGGTTGTCCATGTAAACGAGTCTGAAGTGCTGAAATTGTTTCCCAATGTTTTTACTGAGAAGATGGCATGTCTGAGAGAGTTTGCCCACTTGATTAGAATGAAACCAGGGGCTGTGCCTGTAAGGTTGAGAGCATACACTATACCGCTGGCTTTACAGGCGGATGTGGAAAAAGAACTGAAGCGCATGTTGGATGAAGGTATAATAGAGGAGGCCGGATGTGGCTGAAGGGATAAGTCCGCTAGTAGCTGTGTGAAAGCCAAACGGTACCCTGAGAATGTGCATTGATCTCATGGGTCTAAAAAGCAGTGTGATGCCTGATAGATTCCCGA
Organism: Ambystoma mexicanum; assembly: GCF_040938575.1. Taxonomy (NCBI): domain Eukaryota; kingdom Metazoa; phylum Chordata; class Amphibia; order Caudata; family Ambystomatidae; genus Ambystoma; species Ambystoma mexicanum. The sequence continues at coordinate 1,567,153,925 of NC_090937.1, read as the reverse complement.
TCCCCAAGATTGAAGGAAGCTGAGGACCGATACTCAGTTTTCGAGAGGGAAGCCTTAGCTTGTGTGTGGGGAATAGAGACATTCTGCCAATTCGTGTGGGGAATAATATTTGTTGTGGTGACGGACCATAAGCTATTGGTGGGCATTTTGAACAGGAATGGGTTGGATGGAATTTCAAGGAGGATTGTCAGGTGGATTTCCTCTATGCAGGGTCTATACATGGAAGAGAGGCATGTAAAAGGTGAGATGAATGTTATAGCGGATGCCTTGTGTGAGACACCAGACGGTATCTCCGTGACTAGTTCCCAGGGATCTGTCATCCAGGTGGCAAGGCCACAGCCATCCCTATTGGATCAGTTCCTGGGGGTGGGCCAGTGAGGGAGGATCACCTGCATGGGGGGTCCTCAGGGAGTGGAAGTAGGACACCAACGGGTGAGACGCGGTATCCCCCTTCTTCCAACACCTTTTCCCCATCCTACCACATAGGACATTCAGAAACACTGCCCCCCACCCCTTCTCCACACGAACACTTTCACACATCACAAAAGACAACAGACTAAGACCAGAGCTGTCTACCTGACATGTCCCAATACAAGGGTCAGGAAAAGTCAGGCAATTGGCCAGAATCACACACACCTGACAGCCTTTTCCTTTTCCCACAGGGATAAAAGGTGGAGCACAAGAGCATAGTAAGAGCAACGCAGGCCACGTGACCAGAGAGCTACCCACGCACGGCAGTTCAAGAGGAGGAGAAAGGCAATGAGAACCGAAGGGGCGACAAGGAGAGAAGCGACCTTGCCCTTTCCGACTCAGCCCCACAAAGCCTCCACAGACAGAAATATAACACTGCAAACAATAGCCCAAGTGTGTTGCAGCAGATGTCAATGATACACAGAGCATGCCAACGCTGATAAGCAGGACAGAGGGTGTATGCTACTGTGGTACTGACCTTGACTCCAGATAATCTGAAAAGCCAAGCGGTTCATCACAGCCGGTGAGTCGAAGGGGAACCGATAAAGAAACCAAACTGTGTTGAATGAAAATCGCAAAGTGGCACATTGAGGAAAGTTTAAAGAACTTTACATTGTTTAGGGAAGACCAGCTACAGAGATGTCATGCACCACGTCGATGATGACTCGAGAAACTCTGGTTGATCCTGTGTTTGAAAGAAACTACTGATACTAGGCCTAGGAGAGCCGCAAAGTTAGGTCAAAGTGGTCATACAGGGGTCTTACAAAATCCCTGTACAGTCGAAAGTCTTTGACCGATAATTGAGAATGCAAGGGAAGTGAATCCTGCATCAGAAGAAGGAAAAGGCAGTTGTGAAATGGCAAGGGTGGACCCGGCGGAGGTATGCCAATAAAGAGGGAGGAAGTCTAAAGTCCCAAGAAACAGTGTGTTGACAAAAGTGAACCAGGCAGAGGGATGTCAACAGTTTGTTGTGTAAAAGGACATTAAGATTTGTGAACTTCAAGGTGAAAAATATCTTTGCAAAAGGCTGTAGTGAACCCGACAGAGGGAGGCAAATGTTTGAAGGGCTTCAAGCCTGGAAGAGGGAGATCCAGGGGTGAGAAGTCATCACCCCAACAACATGTGAAAGCAATCAAGAAATCATTGTGAATATAAGCCAGAGTGAACCCGATGGGAGGGAGGCTGATATTCGAGAGGGGTCTGCGCCCGGAAGAGGGGAACCCAGGGTTGAAGGACATCACCTCAAGTGTTATTTTTGCAGGACATCAGGCCCTCGGAAGCAAGAAAGTCAACCACCAAAGGTCCTGATAGCGATAGGAACTGTTTGTGGACCTAAGCCCGGAAGAGAGGGATCCAAGGGTGAGAAGCCATCACCCAACATACTTTTGGAAAGTAAGACCTGAGTCCTGTAGCGAGAAAGACAAGGGAAGTGGATTGTCCCCCGGGGCACTCTGTAGACCAGAAGAACAAGAAAGATCAGGGGAAGTGGATTTTCTCCCTTGGCAATCAGCATAACAGAAGATCAAGAAAGACAAGGGGAAGAGGACTGTCCCGCCTGGCGCTTGTGGAAATACTATTCCGTACCACCTTTCACATGCTTTAAAAGCATGGAGAAGGAAGTCTCACACCATTGACTGCCATTCTGACATTTGTTGATAGAAAAGAGACTAGGCCATCAAGGCGCCTGATAGCTAAGACCGGAAGTGTTGTCTCGTGCTGAGAAAACTGGAGAGTGTGCTGTGCTCAGCAGTCCTACCTTGTCCCGTGCTCAAAACGTCGGGAAGGGAGACCCCAGCTACTGCATCCTGACATATTATTTATAAACACTTCTTTCTTTATTATGATTCCTATCCCACACTCTTTTTGTATTTAGCGTAAGGATTGATCATTGGTTTTCTTAGTATATGCCTTTTGATTTGACAAGATGCCACTAGGACTGCCTAATATTTCATTTGATGGTCGAAACTTGCTCCCATCTTACATTTAGGTTTAGATAAGGCGTTTTTCCAACCTGTATATTCAGTTTATTAAACACCCTTGAACTGTGATCACTTGTGTCTGTCTACTCTTGATACCATGTCTTCCTTACACGTGTCTCGCAATCCCATAGAGGAGGATGACGGTGAGAGATATGAGGAGGAAGGTGAGGTCTTTGCTAACTGTAAAGTTGCCAAGGACGTGACTGGAGAGAGCAGTGTATAAAAGATTTGTCCTATACAATGATGAAAAAGTTTGTCAATGAAGTTTACCCCAAAAATGGATTTGATGAAGAATTAAAGGGATACACGAAGGTGAGGCAAGAATTGAGTGTGGAAAAGGTATTACTGTTTCGAGGCGAGCGTATGGTTGTGCCAGAGGGCATGAGAAATATTGTGTTGGGGATTGCTCATGAGGGACATTTTGGTATCAGAAAGATGGAGGGTCTCATACATCAAGATTTTCGGTGGACGGGTATGGACAAAGATATTGAGATGTTTTAGAAGGAATGCGTGGTCTGTAAGGAGAGTGATAAGGTGTTTAAAACTAGAGTGCCTCCCATGAGGATTGTTGAGCTTCCTAGTTCAGTCTGCATTGAGGTGGCCATGGACATTTTGGGTCCCAAATCTGTCAGGGCAGCACAGAATGCGTATTTAGTTGTTTTGGTAGACTGGTTGTCTAATTGGCCGGCTGAGTGTATTATGAGAGATGTTAGTTCTTGCAGGATTATACAATTCTTTGAAACTGTTTTCCAGTGTCAGATAGAAGAGATAGAAGACATTTTGGAGCATAATGGCATAGGACATTGCACAACTGCTTTGTACAACCCTAAGAGTAACACCACTGTGGAGAGGTATAACAGAACTTGATGGATGCTGTTAGGATCAGCATTGCATCGCATCTGCTGGATTTTGGGAACGTGCAGTGATGGAGCGTGTAATGCAGTATAGGATTGCCTTACACCAGGTGACGGGCATTTCCCTGTTTGAAGCTTTAAGAAAAAGAGTACCTAATTAGCGGTTGCACCCGGGTAGGATGAAGAAATTTGTAGGTGTTCGGGAGGAAGTGCAAGTAGGGGCACTGCAGCTCAAGATTCCTGATGTGCAAAGTAGGATGAAAGAGAGATATGATAAAAATACCTGTGTGAAAGAATATGTGTTGCAAGAGGGTATGAAAGTTAAAGTTAAAAAAGGTAGAATGGTGGACAAAGGACATACAAAATATTCTACTTCATTGAAGGTGGTGAATGATTTAGGGAACACTGTGCTTTTGAGCATTAGGGAGAAATTGAGTAAACCGAGAGTGGCAATTGCTAGGGGTAGTGAAGTGTATGCTTAAAGTTCAATGCCCTGAAAGGGAATGAGTTGTGTTATGTATGCATATAAGCACATGTGTTGTTCATTCAGTTACATGCTTTGTGTTACACATATGTACATAGTTGTGTAGGGAATGTAAATAGTTCTGTCAGTGAAAAGGTGATGCAATAGCATTCGGGTATGGAAATAGAACCATGCTGGGGCTATAAGAATGTTAGGCTTTGAAATTGTTAACTGATTTCCTTGCTGTAGAGGTTGGAGCTGCTGCCTGTATACTGAATAAAAGAGTTGCATCTAGAGACTCACCGGCTCCTGTGTGGTCTGTACAAGGTAATAATGAGTCCTGTGGTTTTCAACGATGATCTTTGGTGGGAACGGATGCAGTGACAGAAATAGGTGTCATGTGTTGGTAATTCGCGGTTGGCCACAATTTGTTTCTTCAGTTCTGCAGCCTCAGCACAGTAACAGGATGGCTTCTGGTGACTTGTACCCGAGCAATGCACTTCTCTGTGAGTCACCACCAAGTTTGGACCCTCGAGACTTGTTCTCCGGTTCGGAATGGCGGGAAACCCACCAGTGGGCACTTCTCTGCTGGCGGCTACAATGGGCTTCCTCAGCCGTGAAAAAGTGTACAGATGTCGTGGTTCCAGTGCCACTTGAAGATTACTTCGGTCGGTTGTAACTTGGCAAGCCTCAGGTGTCGAGCAGCACTATGTCAGGGTAACCCCATCGTTTGGGCCGTACACAGCAATCTGGCTTTCTTCTGGTCACGGACAGCCTCCGTACACAGGACAATGATGGTGGACTTTCTGGGCTCAAGATGTCTAGACACTCCTCTTCTGGATCCACATGGATACCTCTGCAGGACGGCAGAAACACAGGACTAGTTTTCAGGACACTTTGTGTGAAGAGCAGCAGTGGCATGATGTCCCCTCGTGGGTAGGACAAGCAGCCACCTATCCAGACCCCTTATTGATCAGTCCTTGAATCAGAACAGCAGTCTTTGGATTTCTTGAAGGGTTGCAGTCGCAGACTTCTTCCTCCATCTGGATTCAGGATACAAGCTTCCAAGCTTCTGACTTCTGGTGTTGACTTGTAGCTTCTGACACAGAGGTGAGAGGTCTTCTGTTATACACAAAACTACCATCACTCAGGCTGAGCTAGGCTCAGTCATCCAATCAGCCACTAGGGCATTCATCATGCAGCACCCAATCAGGCTCGCAGGCATTCAGACCATTCACCCAAAACCAGACACTCAAAACAGTGGATGTGTATTGGGGCAACTTCCAGCCTTCTAGGGCACACACTGCTTTCACTCCAGTTCAGATAGGCTGGCTTAGGTAGACCACAGGCACTGTGACACACAAACAAACCTAGACACCCACAACACAGAATGTGAATTGACTCCCATTTACATTCATTCAGGTCCCACCCCTATGGTGTACCCAAAACAAGCAGTCCCTGGGAAGGCTCCTACCAGACTACCAGGGACAACCCCAGTGCCATATATGGTCCTTCCACCCAACATCCAATCAGGGAAGGAAGACAGAGCCATGGCATCTCAGGACTTTGAGAAACAGGAAGGGAAAGGCAGGAAGCCATGAGGCATTCAGTGGCCATCTTACCAGTGTTCAGGACTCCATTGATTCCTATGGTAGGGCCTGGGTGTCCCAAAATGGAGAAGACCCAGAGCTCCTCCGTGATCAGCATGTAGCTGTCACCAGTCCATATACCCTGCTCTGTGGGCAACCCACAGGTGCCCAAACACACAAACTGGGGGTATCATTGATACCCCCATTGGGGGTATCAATGGGGACCCCTAACCATGGGTGCCATAGGGCTATCCCATGGGGCTTGCCCACCAATAACAAAAATTAGCTGCACGCCTGTGGCAGAATTTTAGTTTCATAATTGTTCATTTGGTTAAAATATGAACTTTCTATGCATAATTTATTCAAAAGGCAATTATACAAATACATCAATTAATACCATGAAAACATCACCCATAAAAATGCATTAAACAAGACTCATTCCTCAAATCAATTTTTCAAATTCCTTCCAAATAAGTAAACACTGTAGATGTTATTACTAAAGACGCTCCTGAAAAGATATTGCTCCAGAATTGATCAGTCTTGATGAACATTAGATCGCTAACAATGAAAATCCCTTTTTATATATTTCACTCAACAAAGGGCAGTTAGTTAACACATGCCTAGCAGTTTCCACCTTCAAATTATACACCCTACATTTACGTTAATCATATGGAATCTAAGACCAAAATCCCACATTTTCATGGGTATGAAGCAAGTTAAACCTTGTGCACATTATGAATTTTCTTAACGCCCCACATTGAGTTTTAAGAATAAAAGAAAATGGGTGAGGAAAAGGGAAGCTTTGTTTCATATATACACAATATTTAGTTTTTTGAGCCAATTTCTCCAGTAGTTCCCCTCTATCCCACAACCGTGTCACGACTGTGCCACCGGAGCAACAATTGGCACCTATTGTGGACTATTTGAGACTCAATCATCTCCATAATCCTCCCTGACAATACCTTTTCAAAATGTTGTCTTTACTTTCCATTTGCAAGACTATGGTGCTTCATTGCTTCATTTCACAAGCTACATAATAATAATAATAATAATTTAGCATTTATATAGCTCTACGAACCCTCAGGCATCTGAGCGCTGCTTTTTATTACCCACGGGGTGTTGTGCTCATTTATCGATCTTGGAAGGATGGAAGGCCGAGTTTGGCCCTGCCGGAATTTGAACCTGCATCAGCAGGCTCTACACAGATGTCAAAGCGAGTGCTCTACTTGCTGTGCTACATATCCCATAATGCACCTTGTGGAAGTTTTCATTCCCCGGCTATTCCTATGCAGCAGTCTTCGAACTACAATCCCCAGAAGCCTTAGAGATTGCTGCTTTCACTTTCTCAGGATCAGAGAGGGAGGAGGCAGATTACCTTCAGGCGTTCTGCTCCAGGTGCTGCTAATGAGTACTACCTAAGCTCAGGGCAGGTCAGTATTTAAGCAGCTGCCTGCAAGAGCATAGGGCTCTTGCACAGAGTTTGCTCCCAGCCCTTTGTTTCTTGGATTGCTGCTGTTTCCTGTTGCTTCCAGAACCTGCTTCTGTTCAAGTGTCCTGTGCTCCTTGCCTTGCAGCCCTACTACTCTGTCTACACTCTCATGTCTTATGCCCTGCACCTATATGCTTCCTGCAATGCATCCCTGCTCCCCTACTTGCAGTCTTCTGTTCCCTTTCAGCAGCCACTTACTCTCTACCACCTATTATCTTGTTCCTTGCCTGCAGTTCCTTTTTCTATGTCCATAGTCCATGTTACCTGCCTTTAGCTTCCGAGATTTCAGTCCTGGGTTTCCTTGTTGTCTGTCTGCAGTCCTGCCCTGGTTATTCCGATCCATAGAGTTCCTTGTTACCAGTCTGTAGTACAGTCCTTGCTATCCTAGTCCGGAGTGTCAGTCCTGAGTTATCTTGTTCCTGATACACTGATGTATATGGTTAATTTTCTATATACACAGGCAAATAGACTTCTTAAGAAAGCTAAGTACTATTATCATTCATAAACACAATTCTAAAAATAACACAAAACGTATGGTATGCTAACCAAAGTATAAACCTTATTTAGAATAGCAGAAGGCAGTTCAAGGTGAGTAAAACCTAGTGATACACATTAGTTAGACGTTTAGAATGACACATTGCAATTCACGGGAAGAAGACCTATTGGTAATGACCTACATGGTTATTCTGTTTCAGGAATACCAAAGGCATACCAACACTGTTACAGGTATACACCTTGCAGCAAATGCAACTTCTTCTTTAAGAATGGATACAGTTACCAATACTTTTCAGAACACAGTTCAAAGGTAAGTACATATCTTATATACTTTTCAGAGGCAGTCAGCTACTCATAGATAAGTAAGAACTCAGGATACACATTTAGAATGGCACTAAGCTATTCAAGGTGAGTAAACACTATTGGTCACAAATTCACACTAATTCACGGTCAACCATGCCATCCTGCTCAACCGTCTCCATGATAAACTGGGTATCAGCGGTCATGTCCTGGCATGGCTGACTTCTTTCCTCTCTGATCGACCCTCCGAGGTCCAACTTGGATCCTTCCTCTCCTCTATCTCTACCTGTGGTGTCCCCCCAGATCTCTACCTGTGGTGTCCCCCAGGGGTTTAACCTCTCTCCCTGGCTGTTCAACCAATACCTGCCACTTCTTGCCCACCGCATTGTTGCTCTCTGCCCCAACGTTCAGTGCTATGCGGATGACACTCAGCTCATTTTCAGGGTATCTTCAGTCAACACTTCTCCTTCTCTCATCTCTGACTGTCTGTCTGCTATCCAGGAGTGGTGTGCCACCAATTATCTCTGCCTTAATGCCAGTAAGACTGAGATTCTCCTCATTGGCACACCTGCTCCCTCCTTTCCTGTCACTCTCTGGCCTGGCCGCTATTGGCCCTCTTCTTGCTCTTACCTGCGAGGCTAAAAACCTCAGGGTCATCTTCGACTCCACTCTCTCCTCCCATCTCTGACGTCTCTAAGAAGTCACACTACCAGCTGCACCTCCTCAGAGGTATCCTTCCTTTCCTCTCCTTCCCCTAGAAGCTCACTGTCTCCAGAGCTCTGGATCCTCTCTAGGCTGGACTGTTGCAACAGCCTCTTTCTAAATCTGCCTGCTTATACTCTCCGCCCTCTGAAACTCATCCAGAACATGACTGCGAGACTTGTCCTTGGCCTCAAGCCCAGGGATGGTATCTCTCCAGGACTGAAATCTCTGCACTGGCTCCCAGTGGCTGTGAGGATTAAGCTCAAAGCCCTCTGCGTTGTCCACAAGGTCTTCCGGGGCCTCAATACCTTCAACTCTCTCTTCCTAAATATCTTCCTCCTTGAGCTCTTGGCTCATCCGCCTCCAACTCCCTCAGGGTCAGTCGCTTCTTCAAGCAACGAGTTGGTGGTAGATCTCTTTCTTCAGCTGGGGCCTCCCTCTGGAACAACCTCCCTGCAACTTCAGGAGAACCATTGGCGGTTCCGGAAGCACTTCAAAACCTTCTTCTTTGCTTCTGTTTTCTCTCCTCCTCTCCCCTGCTGAACTTCTGGCTGAAACTGTACTGGTTACCTGGCCACCCTCTGATCTCGGGCCCAGATCCCCTCCCCCGCCAGTTGCGCACCTACTCTGCCTCCCTGGCAACCCTCACACTTGAGGACTGTTTCCTGTATCCCTACAGTCCCCCACCAGCACTTGACACCTGATGTCTGCACTTACCCTTTGCACTGCCACCAGCTGGCCGCACTTCTCTTATCGTTTTTATTTATTCTATTTTACCCTATGTAATGCACTGTCCCAACCCGACCCCCACCCTGCCCTTTTCCCCTTCCCCCCTTCCCCTGCACTTGCGCAATCTGAATGACACCTGTCGTAGTAGGATCGTTATCTCTTTCTTCCCTCTGTTCCCCCTCGCTTGCTGCGTCGCACCTTGAAACACTTGTGTATAGGCACCTTTTAAATGTCATATCATATCCTATCATATCATTACATGAATAGTCAGTTATACCAATGATACTTTTCAGAAGAGTGGAACACAATTCTAAGTTCAGTAAAGAACTTTGTATAATTTTCATAGGGACAGAATGCAACTCTAGGCTAAGTGAGAACTCTGTACTACTGTTTTAGAAGGGCACAAAGCAGTTCAGGGTAAGCAAAAGCCAATGGTACACTTTTAGAATGGCAGTAAACCCTAATGGTAGACTTTAACACTTAGTTTCAGGAATAATAAAGAAATACCAACTCAATTACTGTCACGAAGAGTGGAACACAATTCCAACGCAGGTAAATAACTTTGTTATACATGGCATTAAACATTTCACATGTAAGTAAAAACTTGGTAACACTCTGTAACCTGTTCTATTTCAGAGATACAGTTACAACACTACGGCCCTCATTACGACCCTGACGGTAAGTAATGGTAATTACCGGCATGGCGCAATTAACGTGTCTGTGCTGGCCAGATAATGCTAAAAGCGGCACATTACGACATCTCGGGCACGAGCATTGCGCCATGCCGGTAATGCAATCACTGCCATGCCGCTAAAGTCCTTAAAACGCCACTTACCGGCATCGTATGCCGTGCAAATAGCACGTCCGCCACCCTAGCTATCGATATTAGCGGTGACCGCAAATAGCGGGAACCGCAATTAGCGGTGACCGCAAATAAGCGGATCCGGAAGTTGCGTCACCGCACATGAACGGGAAAGAGCACAGCGGCCATCTTTAAAAACACAATCCATTGCTATCCTCTTCAACCAGTGGACACCTGACCCCCACAACCTCCACAAACGTTCTCCTACACCCATTAATCATCAGAATGCATAATGTTCTGAAAAAAACAGAGATCGGCTGCGGCAGGAGCACTTTTCTAGGGAGGAGTTAAATATGTTGGCTGAAACCCTACAAGAGCATGCCGATGTAGTCTTCTCAACAGAGATGACCAGACCGGCGATCATGAGAAAGAAGGCCATATGGGCCATGGTAGCCCAGAGGGTCAGTGCTGTCGGTACAACACCCCGAAATGCCAGACAGTGCAGAAAAAGGTGGGACGATCTACGTCTTCGCGTCAGGACTATACTGGCAGCGAATAGAAATCTGGGCATGGCGACTGGCGGAGGAGCTGAGTCGCCCATCAAAATGCACCAGTGGGAGGAGATATGTGCCGCAACCATAGGCACAGAGAGCATAGAGGGGTTCGGAGATATGGAGAGAGGAGCCCCAACATCAGGCGACGCAGGTAGGTGCCTTAAATCCAGCCATGCAAAACTCACTGAAGTCCAGATTTTTGGGAAGTGCAATGATTCCTAACAGGGTCAACACAACACATTAGCAGAAGACTGCCTACAGGCAGTGCTGACCTCCACCTTGTACACATGCATTATGCACACCCTTTCTGTAGCCACCCACATGCCTCCATGCTTCTACCACCTAAGAGGGAGACAACCTGTATGTCACTGCCTCCAATGTGCACCAACTAGTAATCAAAATGAATGCAGCCATCTCAATGTCTGCTCAATGTCCGCAGACCCATCACTAACCCTTTCCCTCCTTTGGTCTACCACAGGCTCTCATTCGGACAGTGCTGACGAAGACACAGGCACTACACCTGCCAAGAAGACCCAAAACACCGTCCCTCCACCTCTGGTGCAAAAATCAAACCCCCACAGCAGCCAAAATCCACAAGCACATCACAGTCCACGGCACGGATGTGCAGCAAGTCAGGCACTACGGCACCACCAACGACAACCATCCGCCCAGTGGTGTCTACTGAAGGCACTGGGTCTGCAGGAAGCAGCACGATTGGTGTGACTGCTGCCACCGCTGCCAGCTCAGACAATGATGAAGGGGATGTTGATGTTGTTGTGTGTCCCCCCAATACCCCCCTTCATTCCCAACTACCTGGCCCCATGCAGCCAGCATGACGATGGCATACAGGGGCAATCTCCTGATAACTCTTGGCCGGCCACTCCATGCCCAGTGGCGGATGTGCAGGAGGGGGGCAGCTCAATGGATACGCCAGTAGCATCATCCACAGGCCAAAAAACCCAGGACCCGATGCATGAAATCATCACGCGGCAACAACTGGCCTCCCTCTTGACACAGCATGTGGCAGAATGCACCAGCGCACGGGGGGAAATGCACGAATGTGCAGAAACTGTAAAGGCTGCCATAGAGTCCACCTCCAAGGATATTTGTGCTGAACTAGCTGTGGTGTGGCACATACTCTTGGAGCTTGTCCAAACTACAAGGGACATGCGTCCTTGTGAACAGCCCAGTTCCTCCTCGGCTGCCAGTTCTACACGAACCAGCCCCGTCCGCATATCGGGCAGGAACCTGCGGCGTACAGACAGGGGTGCACCAGGTGCCGGGAGAGGGGGGTGCCAATAGAGGCCGCCCTGTGGAACGATCCCACAGGATGCACTTGAGCACAGACATCCACACCATGTTATGGGGAGTTGAGGGGGAGGGTGGAGGTAATGGGGGTGGGGGGAGTGGGTGTGTTGGGGAGTTGAGGGGGGAGAGGGGAGTGGGTGTGTTGGGGAGTTGAGGGGGGAGTGGGTGTGTTCACTTAAATTTTCCATTTCAATACACTTTTTGGTTATGCACAAATCACATGTGTGGACATTGTTCATTGCGTGCGTGTGCTTTATTGGTGAACAGTCCACAGTGTGCATGTCCCAGACACGCCTAGTGCCCCAAGTGCCATCTCCATGTGACACCCCCGTCCATGTGTGCTAGAAGCATTGGTTAATCAGAGTCTGACACATGGCACGTCCCTCCTGTGCATCGCTTCCTCCCTGAGGTGCTGCACCATCCACACCCTCCTCATCCTCTTCGTCAGGTGGTTGCAGTTCAGCGTCAGGGGGCAGGGGCACATTCCGTCTGATGCACATATTGTGTAGCAGTACACATGCCATGACGATCTTTGCCACCTTCTCATGGCGGTACAGGAGTGCCCCACCAGACCTGCTGAGGCACCAAAACCGTGCCTTCAAGAGGCCAAATGTCTGCTCAATCACCACACGGGTTTGTGTATGTGCATGATTATAGTCTTCCTCATGCTGGTTTTGTGGGTTCCGGTCTGGGGTAAGGAGCCACCTCTTCAAGGGATAGCCTGCATCACCTGTATGTGGGCAACAATGTATGTGTTAGTTATAACATCAGGTTTTATCTCATCAAGTGACACCATGGCATGCATTCATCTCTTACTTTGAACCCCATTTCAATGCATGAATGGAGTCACACAATGTGACTGCTTATGTGTATTCCTCTTATAGACTGTTTTGCATGCCATCAACTAGCGTACGCAGGGGGGTCCAGTACCTTGTGAGTGCCCATGCACTGTGTTAGTCCACAGTAGTTGTTTTGGTGATCTGGCAGATGTCCAGTGATATTAATGCTTTCATCCTGGCATCATTGCTGGCAGCCTCAAGATGATCTCTATGAGCACTTAAAATGGTGTTATGCTATTTAGTTGGGCCTCTGTGTCAGTGTAGTGGTGTATTGATGTTTATGACCGTCATGTGACTCCTTTGTACGCAGTGACGGGGGACTGGCCTTTCAGTAGATGGTGTTTGGTGCTGTGTATTGGCTAAAGTCATTGCATGTAGCTGCATTTCGTTGAGGGTGGATGCGGTCTGATTTGGTATAGTGCACATGCAGATGGCTGTGGAATGGTTGGGACACAGCTTCACTCACATGGTAGGGCTGCTTACATCTAGCATTATGTGGTCAGGTATCAGCTCCAGTCTGGGCTGCTTTGGGGTATGAGCTTGCTCCATTCCCTCTGGTACTCGCAGCCAGGTGAAGTATGCATCTCTCGCGCCCCCCCCCCATATCAGCCAGGTAAAGTATGCATCTCCCCCTCCCCATATCAGCCAGGTAAAGTGCATCTCCCCCCCCCCATATCAGCCAGGTAAAGTATGCATCTGTACCTCAATCACCTACACACTTCACATTACCATGGCCATGACATGCGGCTCACTGAGTAGCCATGATCTCTGCCCTGCATGTCGCTCCATGTAGCGTGGTAATGTGGAGTTCCGCAGGACCATTGAATCATGGGTTGATCCGGGGAATCGGGCACAACAATGTGTGATGATCCTGTTCGAGTAACATACCATTTGCATGTTGATTGAGTGGTATAGCTTACGGTTGGGGTACGCTACCTCCATGGCATGTGGGAACACCAATTCAACATGGGTGCAGTCGATGGCACCAATGCAACCAGGTATGCAGGCCAGTGCATGGAAACCCACTTTGGTGTTTGAGATCTCCTGGGCAGACCGTGGTAAGGTAATGTGGTCGTCTGTGTGCTTGAGGAGGGCATCAAGCACTTGGTTCAGCGTACGTGAGAATAATGGTTGTGAAATGCCATGCAAGTGCCCCACTGTGTGCTGGTAGGTGCCTGTGGCCAGGAAGTGGAGCACGGACACAACCTTCAGTAGGGGGGGATGGCGGTGCGTGTTTCAATTATGCTGACAATGTCGTTGTGTATCATGTCCACGATGGTGGTTATGGTGTCCCGGTCCAAACGGTACAGGGTGTGGATCTGCTCAGCGGTGAGGTTGAATGGACTGGCCCTGATGCGTGGGATTGGGGGCTGGCTGCGTGGTGGCACTGGCTGTGCTGGTGGGGCTTGCTGGCCCTGCCTTGCCCTCCTTCTCCTCCTGCGTCTCCTCTGTGCTGCCTGTTGTGCTTGTTGTTGTTGTTGTAGCACTTCCATTGCAATCAGGTCCTCCAGCCCCAACATTGCTAGTCCTATTGGAATCATTGTGGAGTGTAACTGTGTGTGGGAAGGGGTGGGGTGTGCTCCTTTTGTGCTTGCCCAGTCTGTATTGCCTCCACCTGTGCTGATTGTGGGCAACTGTGCCAGCTGGAAACACTGCACATGGCCATTTACGGTTGGTTCGCGATGACAGTATTAGCACAGAACAGGCACGAGGAGGACTATAATCGTGCCCATACAGGAACCCGTGTGGTGAATGAGCAGACATTTGGCCTCTTGAAGGCACGGTTTCGCTGCCTCAGCAGGTCTGGTGGGGCACTCCTGTACTGCCATGAGAAGGTGGCAAAGATTGTCATGGCATGTGTGATGCTACACAATATGTGCACCAGATATAATGTGCCCCTGCCCCCTGACACAGAACAGCAACCACCTGACGAAGAGGATGAGGAGGGTGGGGATGTGGCAGCACCTCAGGGAGGAAGCGATGCACAGGAGAGACGTGAAATGCGTCGGACTCTGATAAACCAATTCTTCTAGCACACATGGATGGGGGTGTCACATGGAGATGGCACTTGGGGCATTGGGTGTGTCAGGGACATGGACACTGTAGACTGTTCACCAATCAAGCACACGTACGCAATGAGCAATGTCCACACATGTGATTTGTGCATAACCAAAAAGTGTATTGAAAAGGTAAATCTAAGTGAACACACCCACTCCCCCTCCCCCTCTACTCCCCAACACACCCACTCCCCCCCTCCTCCCTCTACTCCCCAACACACCCACTCCCCCCTCCCCCCTCTACTCCCCAACATACCCACTCCCCCCTCTACTCCCCAACACACCCACTTCCCCCTCCCCCCTCTACTTCCCAATACACCCACACCCCCCTCTCCCCTCTACTCCCCATAACATGGCGTGGATGACTGTGCACAAGTGCATCATGTGACATCAGTACACGAGGCTGTGCCTATTGGCACCCCCCTCTCCCGGCACCCGGTGCACCCGTCGGTACGCCGCAGGTTCCTGCCCGATCTGCGGATGGGGCTGGTTCGGGTTGAACTGGCAGCCGAGGAGGAACTGGGTTGCTCACATGGACGCATGTCCTGCATTGTTTGGACTAGCTCTGAAAGTACGAGCCGCACCGCGGCCAGTTCGGCACAAATGTCCTTAGAAGTGGACTCAATGGCAGACCTAACAGTATCAGCACATTTGCGCATTTCCCCTCTAGCGGTGGCGCATTCTGTGACATGCTGTGACAACAGGGCTGCAAGTTGCTGTTGCTGCGTGATTATTTCCTGCATGGACTCTTGGCTGTTGTGGCCTGTGGCTGATGGTTGTGGCGTGTCCATTATGCTGCTCCCCTCCTACACATCTGCTATTGGGCAGGGAGTAGCCGGCCAAGAGTTTCCAGGAGATTGCCCCTGTATGCTAGTGTCATGCTGGCTGCACGGGGACTGGTAGAGTGAATGCAGGGGGCCAGTGGGGGGACCCACGACAATATCTACATCAGCTTTCTCGTTGTCTGAGATAGCTGCGGTGGCAGCAGTCTCACCAATGGTGCTGCTTTCTGAGGATCCAGTGCCTTCAGTGAACACCACTGGGCGGATGGTTGAAGTCGGTGGCGCCAGAGTGGTTGACTTGCTGGACATCGATGCCGTGGCCTGTGCTGTGCTGTGGGATTTATCCTGTTGTGGGGGTTTGCTTTTTCTTCCTGAGGTGGAGGGACAGTGTTGTGGCTCTTCGGGCCTGGGCTTCTTGGCAGGTGTTGTGCCTGTGTCTTCATCGGCACTGTCCGAATGAGAGCCTGTGGTGGACCAAAGGAGGGAGAGGGTTAGTGATGGGTCTACGGACATTGAGCAGGCATTGTGATGGCTGCATTCATTTTGATTGCTAGATGGTTCACATTGGAGGCAGTGACATACAGGTTGTCTCACTCTTAGGTGGTAGAAGCATGGAGGCATATGAGTGGCTACAGAAAGGGGGAGCATTATGCATGTGCACAAGGTGGAGGTCAGCACTGCCTGTAGGCAGTCTTGTGCTAATGTGTCCAGTGCGCTGGATGCCCTGTTAGGCATCATTTCACTTCCCAACCATCTGGACATCATTGTGGAGAGATTGGCATAGTTGGACTTAAGGCACCTGCCTGCGTCGCTTGATGTCGGGGCTCCTCTCTCCATATCTCCAACTCCTTCAATGCTCTCCGTGCCTATGGTGGCGGCACATATCTCCTCCCACGGCTGTAGTTTGATGGGCGACTCAGCTCCTCCGCCAGTCGCCATGCCGAGATTCCGATTGGCCGCCAGTATGCTCCTGACGCGGAGCCGTAGATCATCCCACCTTTTTCGGCATTGTCTGGCATTGCGCAGTGTTGTGCCAACGGCACTGACCCTCTGGGCTACCATGGCCCATATGGCCTTTTTTCGCTGCAGCGCTGGTCTGGTCATCTCCATGGAAAACACAACATCAGCATGCCGCTAATGTCGATGGCTAGGGTGGCGGAGGTGCTATTTGCACGGCATATGATGCCGGTAAGTGGGATTTCACGGCCTTTAGCGGCATGGCAGAGATTACATTACCGGCATAGCGCAATGCTCGTGCCCGAGAAGTCGTAATGTGCCGCTTTTAGTGGTCTCTGGGCAGCACGGACACGTTATTAATATTCTCCCTCTTCTCTTCCTTGGTACTTTGCTCGTGTGTTTTCTCAACCAATGTAACTATCTGTCATGATTTCAAAACATGGGTTAACGTTTTACCGATGTAACTATGTCACACACCACTCCACTTTCACTCACCCTCACCACTTATTGAGGTAACTTACCTGCTTTGCCTAATACCATGACTGCATTCTAATTGTTTCATGCATCATCATTCAATGTATAATCATCTCATCCGCAAACATATGTGTTCATTTATTTGACTTCGCTATCAATGTTGAATTTTCAATGTCCATGTGTGATCAACCCATATGTCACTACACTGATCTCGGCACTCAACCACTATTCACAATTCACAGCCCTGAAAAAGACGCGCGTCGGCTGTTTGCACTCACCAATGGGTTAATGACTGTCGTTATCTGCCACTATGATGTTTCATTTTTACCGTGTGGAATTGCAAAAGCAATAATAAAGCAATAAGTCTAAACATAATCGCTACATGCCTGGGCCATTGAGGCCCCCCAGCGCCCCTCATTAGCCGCAGTTTGCCATCCCACTAACCATTCAGCCATTTGGGGATCTGGAGTTGGTCCCCAGACGAACAAGGAGTGAGGCTGCAGGTTGACTTACCTAGTGGTTCTAAAGAAAGGTGCGCGGTAGGTAGGGATTCCCGACCCAGATAACTCCAACCAATTGCAACTATTAAATTAATAGTAGGTAAAATACTCATAAATGCAGAGTGAAATAATTTGAAACTTGGTCCTCACACACGTGACTCATAATTCAAGCACACTGTCCATTCATTAGTACAGACACAGATAAGACACCTGCTGGGCCCCTCGCGCATCTTTCCAGACACGGGAGTCGTATAAGGTTAACTACAAAGCTGATCATTCTGGCTCGTGGCTTAGGAGTTGAGGGATGGTAAAGTAATAAGCAGCTTGGAGATCTCTCTTCCCCTACTCCCAGTTGGCTCATGGTTTGATAACCTGTCAGATGCTCAAGGTTGGTCAGTAAGATGCCAACTAATGAAAACCCCTATGCCAGGCTGCTCAATACATTTTAAACTAACCAATCATTAACTGTAAAAGCGATGTCTAATTTCTGCTATCAATTTAGAAGTGGTCCCAGGAGGAGCCAGTAGATTAATGTTACCCAATTAGAAGGTAAACCCTTATAAAAATGTATATGTAGTTTATCCCTTAACCAATCCCCTCACCCCGTAGGTTTTGTATTTTGAATCATCATTATGACTTGTTTTTGATTCAAAATACAATGTTTTGCATTAAGAGCTCAGAGAGTCGCAATATTCAGTGCTTGTCTGCTGTCCGTGCTTTATGTTGGATTGTTAATAAAGTTGGTTTTTGCCTTTGGCTTTGACTATTTCTGTCATTGAGTGCAGGATTTCCCAGCCATTCGTTTCTGCTTAAACTGTAGTTTTCCAGACCATTTTAATAGTAGTATCACAGACACCCACCTCCAGTCTTTACAATCTGCATGCTGCTGTATCTTTATGATGGTGTTGGTGAGGAAATGTGCCCATGGGTTCCATGTAGAGGTTGCAGATGACGGGACAGGGTGAAGCTTGTGGAATGCTGCAGGTAACTGGACAGTGCTGGGGTCTGTTTGGACCCACCTGGACTAGATGGTCTCTGTTGGAGTGTATGAGGTGAACCACTGCAGCACTGTTCCGTTGAGGTTCATGCCTTCGTTGAGGATGTTGAGGAGGCTTCATGGTAGACTTTATTGACGGTGGCAGAGCGGTTGAGAAGGATGAGTAAACAGGGGTCCCCTTTATCCAGAATATGTAGAGTGTCATTGATAACTTAGAT
Source organism: Ambystoma mexicanum (assembly GCF_040938575.1). Lineage (NCBI taxonomy): Eukaryota > Metazoa > Chordata > Amphibia > Caudata > Ambystomatidae > Ambystoma > Ambystoma mexicanum. The sequence goes on along the minus strand of NC_090937.1, from coordinate 1,567,135,366 downwards.
GGTGCCTGTGGTGCATCCTGGTCGGAAGCCGGGTTAGTAGTCCTGTAGGAGTCCTGCTGAGTGATTCTTCTGTGCAACTGGATGGAAATGTTCTTCTCAATCTCTTTGCCAAGAAATAGTAGATGCTTAATAGGGCTATAGGTGGCCAGGTTATCTGGGTCAAGCATATGTTTCTTCAGCATCAGGATGATCTGTCCCATTTTCGCTACATCTAGGAACATGTCTTGTGTGAGGGATATGTTCATGGTGTTAAGAAGTGGTGCGAGTGAGTGCTTTTCTTTTTATGACCTTTACAATGGAGTATGAGAGAATGCCTTCCTTATATTTTGTGGGTTTGAGGGCTGCAAGAGTGCTCGCCAGTTCTTTTGGAGTAAATGCGCTGAATGCGTACCATTTGATGTGTTGCAGTGTCGGTGGTGTGTTTGAAACTGTGTAAGAGTTTCTTTATCTTGTCTATATTGTCTGTAAAGCATCCACTGATGGCATTGTATTGGTCAGTGGATTGTGGTATTGAGGGGTCTGATAGTGGTTGATGCACTGCTTCATGGCTTGGAAGAGCACTCTTCTCTGGTTAAATGCTTCTATGATAGTTTTGTGCAGTAGTTTGCTTTGGCGTTGAGTGTCCTGGGTGATGATCGTCTTCTAGTTGGTGGGATTCATTTTACACACCTGTGCGTAAATGTCTGTTGAGTCGAAGTTTTCAGTGTTGCCTCGGTGTGGGTGGTCTCAGGGTGTGGTTGAGTACGGTGAGCTATTGTTGACATTCTCCAAGTGGTCGGATGTGGAGGCTAAGGTGATGATGCTTCCTTTAAATTCCTCCATGGGAAAGGCCTTCAAAGAGCCGTGTAGTGACTTGATCAGTTTTGGATTGACTCTGAAGGAGGAGGGGTGTATGGTGGAGCAGGATCTCACTTGCTGCGTGGTTGTCCAGTCCACAGGTAGGAATGGAAGCCATACAATGACCGTAGAGGTGATGAATACCAGACTGAGTATGTTTCCTTTGTTGTGTGTTGGTTCTGTAATGAGTTGCTTGATGTCCATGGTGTTGAGCAGTTCGAGTAGAGTCTCTCTGGTTTTCCTGGTGGTGGCTTTGGTCCTGGGTAGATTGAGGTCTCCAAGGAAGATGTTAGTTGCGGTTCTGCCGGATACTATTGTGATGATGTCGGTGATTTTGCTGAGGAAGTCTTTGTTGGTTTGTGGTGGTCAGGAGGTCAGGTGGATGGTCTGAGCATGGGCGTGTGGGAAGTGGCATATGGGAAGTGAGGAGTTCCATGGATTCTACTGGGGTGCTCCTGAAGGACAAAATGAACTATGTCGGTTCTGTTAATCCAATGGTGGGTCTATCTAAATTTTTTTGCAAAAATGTTATAAAAATTGTTACTTCTGAATTTGTTCCTTTTTTAATCATTTAATTTTTGGATTTTAACCTGTGCTTTTGTAATCATTTCTTTTGAAGAACTCCTTTTGGATTTAATTGGGATTTGTTGTCACCCCTTTTTTAAATTTCTTTCATCTTGTTTTGCTGTTTGATGCACTCATGATGTATTGAACGGAGCCCTCCTGATCAGAGGTGTACGTTTCTTTTTTACGCCATAAAATTAGGCAGATACGAATATAGGGAGTAGCAGTGAGGCAGGCATGTGCCCCATTTGCTGCCTGCATTGAAGTCTTGAGGCTAGATGCAATGGTGTTATCTGAACTGACGAGGAGCTGTACAATTAAAAACACATCCTAGCATCCTTTCATCTAGGGTAATTATTGGGGAAAAAATACTTTTTTTTAAACCTTTATTTATTATTGCACACAGATGATACATACCCACATTTGTTGAAAGTACCAACCATTATAACATATGAAAAGGCATTTGCTATCAGTCCGAGTACTCGAGGTCTGCTTGATCTGACAGGTATTGTTTGTATGTAGCCCATATGTTCCTGGGCCTAGAATGGAGTTGTACTGAGTTTATGTACAGTTCCTCAGTATCGTTGGTCCATATCATGTCTTTTTCCCAGTCCTCTTTCATAGGTGGCGCACTATTCTTCAATTTCAGCAATATAGCCCTCTTGGCTATCAGCAAGCAAAGATTTAGGAGTTTCCGCCACGTCTGGTTCAACTTTCCTTTGGCTCCCACGAGACATAACTGTGGGGTCCAATAGATAGACTGGTCGGCTATTTTGTCTAGCGCTGTACAATGCTTATTTTATCTGACTAAAATGCATTTTTAAATTCCTAAAAATACCCGAGTCAACAATGAGAACTATTTTTACTCCCTGGACATTCCTTTTACTCTCATACTTCCAAACGTCGGTAGTAAAATATTCTGACCCTCAAATTTCATCTGGAGCCCTCGGTAGATGTTGATAAGCTTTTATGCTCCGCCCATTGCCGCTTTCGGAGCCAAGGCTTATCGCGATAGTCATGTATTGTGCACCCATTGGTGACAACTAACCCATGTGATCCGTGGGAGGAACGGTGAGTAAAGTAGGAGAAGGTGAGAGGATAGGTGTAGCAGAAGTAGAATAGAAACAAACAACAGAAAGCGTACAAGGGGATTGCAGGGCATATGATTACATAAAGGCACAAGCAAGAAGGATCTACGTTAAAAGAACGCATTCCGAAAAACTTAGAAAATAGCGAAATCCACCTGCTCCTATTTTGTAACTCGAGCTTTTCGGAACGTCTATATTTGTCCCCGGCTTTACATTTAATGTATGCTGGGGACACCCCCATAATCCCTGCAGCCCATAATGCCGAACTAGGGCAGCTCCCCTTGCTCGGCATTTTGGGCTTTGTTTGTTTTTTACCAGGCCGAATACTATTACACTGTATGTTTACACATATATTTGTATTAATGTTTAATGCAAGGCTCCCATTTAAATCCAAGCATTATAGTCTTTATGTTAAATGGGTATTGCACAGGGACGTCATTTCACCAAAATGCCTGAGGCATGGAAGCGACATCACACGCCCTTGACCTCTGACGACATTACAGGAAGTGATGTCATTTGACCCACCCCAAAGTGACATCATGGGAAGCGATAGAACATGACCTTTTACCCCTTTAATTAATATAGCAATTATTGTATAGAATTCCAGAAAGACAAATAATGTGTCTTTATTATTTAGGGTCACTGCTCAAAGTGTTACAATTGTGGAACCCCCTGCTTTTTTAAGAGGCCTCAACATAAATTCCAGCCTCTCCAGAAACAAAGAGCCACGTGGCACTGGCCGCAGCCCAGGACCTTCAATGTGTAAAAATAAAAATAAAATAAAAAATAAAAATCTTTTTTTTCCTTTTTTTTTAGGGTTAGCAAGGGACCTGTTATAGCAAAGTGAATATGGGTGAGGGGCTTTCAACACACAATAGCCCTAAAGGCTCTCACCAGTTGGTTTGAGTTTACCGTAATAATTTTCTTTTAGTTCTAATAATCTGCAATGTAAAGCCATTTGCTGTTATACTTTATAAAGCGCAATGTAGAGAAGCCTTAGGGATTTTAGGAATTTTTACAGCGACACATAAACTCCTCACCTAAAATTCACTGTTCCGCGACTCTCTCGATTCACACCATCCAAGATAGTTGAAAGTTATGATGGGTTTATTAGGACTTGAACAAACTCTGCCTTGCTGTGGTGAACTTCCAGCAATGGCTGCTAGATGGCGTAGTAGAATGTGTGACTTGGCTCAAATGGGCTACCTTACTACACACACACACATCTATATATACACTGATACTGGCATGTCCTTAAAATGGACAAAGATTTGTCATCATTATTAGCTTCTCACCCTCTGTTATCTTTTAGGCGAGCACCCTCACTGAAAGACAAACTTGTCAAGAGTTTCTTGCATCCCCAGTCCAGGCTTGCTACTAACTCCACCTGGCTGACCACATTACCAACAGGTTTTGCTAAATGCCATAAGTGTAAGGTTTGCACCCATGCTATTGCTCAGAAATGTTTTGCACATCCAGTTACTGCTATTTCTTGTGTCATTAAACAGTTCACCACGTGTGACACCACATTTGTTGGGTATGTGCTCTGTGGCCCTGTGGTAAGTGGTACGTGGGCAGCACCACCTGTAAACTAGAAATCTGGATTCTTCCACATCTCATGGCAATCAAAACATCTGACCCTTCCTATCCAATGGCTAAGCATTTCAAAGATCACCATGCCAATAATGCACAGATGCTCACTTTTTTTGGGGATGTTCCGTGTTGCCACAAATCCCAGAGGTGGGGACAGAGTACTTCAGCTTCGCCAGTTGGAGAACAAATTCATTTTGGATTCAGACACCATTGTCCCGTTCGGGTACAACATTCACAAGGAATTATACACTTTTCTAGGAGTTTAGTCTAGTTGTTTGGTCCTCATTTTTTGGCAGACTGTGCAACACCTTTCACATCACAGAGCTTTGTCTTTGTATGGCTGTTTTCAGGAGCTTTCATCTATTTTGTGTTTTAATTGCACATGCGCCTTAATGTTGCCTATGTCCACTTGATATGATATGATATGATGGGTTATTTATAACGCGCTTAATACACAGAGGTTTCTTAGCGCGGATCGAGGGATCTAACCTGTTTTGCTCTGTGTCGTCTTGCTTCCAAGGCGAGCACGTTGCCCCTGAGCTATCCTCTCGAGACTTGACAGTGTTCTTTCCTGCTGTTACATAATTCTTTTTTAAAAACCTTTATTTTTGGGTTTTATAACATAATACAACTTCTCACCCACGTTAGGGCGGACTTAACTGTGCGCCGTACCCCCTTCCCTCCTCCCCCTCTCCGCTCCTCTACACCATATAGTTCAGTGTCTCTACGGGTGTGTATTGCACTATCCCAGTTCTCTTTTCCAGGGAATTAAGTCGCCAGGCCAAGTTGCTTGCCAGAGCGTGCCTTCCATTTATTGAGTACTTGCTGGGGAAAGAGGGGCCTCTTCAGCCTCTTTCATTAGGAATAATATCACTGGGCCCCAGATGTCTGGTGGACGGGCATGTAGGGGCAGCAGTTTAACGAAGTCCGTTTCCACGTCTTGGCGGTAGAGGACGTCCCTGCGCCAGTTGGCGACTGTGGGAAGGCGTCCACGGCGCCAGGACATGGCGATTCTCCTACAGGCGAGAGTTAACAATAGCCCTGCAAATTTTCTTATTGATGCTAATAGAAGTCTCGTCATTCCCAACAGGGCCGCCGTCGGGATGGGTTGTATCTCTTCCCCCACGATTGCAGCTGTTGTCTCCAGGACCTGGTTCCAGAAAGGGGTCAGCTTGGGGCAGTCCCATGCGAGGTGGACAAAATTGGCTGAGGGTGTCCCACATCTTTTGCATTTTGAGGATGACTCAGGATGGTATTTGATCGATTTTGCTGGTGTGTAGTACGTTTGGGGAAGGAAGTTAAAATGGATCAGTTTAAAGCGTGAGTTGAGAGCTATTTTTTGCGTTTGTCTCAGGATGCAGGTCCTGTCTTCCTCTGTGTTACATTTTTTAATCTATATTTTCTTTCACTTTATTGTGTGCACATCATTGATGCTTCACAGTTGCGTTAATACTTCATGTTTATTCTAAGACTCATTATTGTGATTGCCATCCCCTTGTTTTGTCCGCAGTTGATTGTTTTTTTTTTATGCCAGTAAACAGTTTTGCATCAATATTTAGCAAGGCGATGGGTCTACACGACCCACATTTTATCAGGTCTTTCCCAGACTTTCCAAAAGCCACCACCTTAGCCTCCGACATTGTTGGTGTCACTGCCCCTTTGAGCCCTATCACATTAAATAGTTCCCTTAATATCAGAGCCAACTGCTTAGCATATTTCTTATAACAAGTTGCCGGGAACCCATCTGGTCCTGGTGCTTTATTGGTAGTGCTCTTTTCGCCACCATGTTATGTTAATGAATTTTGTAAAGCGCACGCTCGCTGAAGCATCTTGGCGATAGGAGGGAACCGGAGGTACATGAATTGAGCTAGCATAACTGAGTTAGGAGATTCAAAACAGATAAGTATTCAACAGTCGACGGAAAGAAACAAGGTTGTTTGTGGCCCTAAGGGAAGCAGGCAGAGAGTTCCACAACTTCGCTGCTGCCACAGAGAACGTACGACCGCCCACTCATTCACGCTGATAGCGAGGAATCACCAGTAGATAAGCACCAGCAGATTGCAAGTCACGAACAGGCACGTAAGGGCAAAAATTCTCCTGGAGATACTCCGCACCTGGCCCGATGCACTATCACCATGGATTTAAATCGGACCTGCGGAAGGACCGGGAGCCAATGTAAAGATGGAAGAACTGGAGAAATATGAGCACTTTATGGAGTGCCAGTACAGATACGAGCAATAAAGTTCTGGAGAAGTTGTAGGCGATGGAGAAGATACAAAGGTTGGGCCAGGAGCAAAGAGTTACAGTCGACCAGCCGGCTTAAAACTAAGGAGGCTGTGACTAATGGTCTCAGTTGAACAGGAAGGAACGGCAGAACCTTACGGAGAACCCGAAGTTGTAAAAACCCTGTTTTGCAAATGGCCCCAGCTTGTCTCTCCATTGAAAAAGAGGCAGAGAAAATTACTCCCAGATTTTTAACCTCCGGAACCGGAGAGGGGCATAGGCCAAGATCCAAAGGCCAAAAGGCTGAGAAACACATGGCAGCAGGCACCGAAATGGCCGCCTGAGGTCCTCTCAGATGGGACACCACCAGTATCACAGTCTTGTCCCCATTAAATTTCAGCCAGTTACTGCCCATCCACTCACTCACGGACATCACTTCCTCCTCAGTAATTGCCCCATGTAAGTTCTCCCATTCCTCCACCGTTGTTCTGGGCATATTTATCTCACTCATTAAGAATTGTATCTCTCGATAATGTCGGTGACTTGATGCGTACAATAATTCATAATATTGCGTGAACATTTCGGTTATTTCCTCTGTCCCAGTAGCTACAGAGCCATCGGGCTGTGATATTTGCTGTAGCAGCTTCGCAACCTCAATTCCCTTCAATTGTCGAGCCAGCAGTTTGTCTGCTTTATTAGCGTGGACATAGTATCTTTGTTTGGTGAGCAACAAAGACCTCAACGCTCTCCTAGTCCGCCATATATCCAATGGACTATTTAACCCCTTCAATGTATTGGATAATGCCCTCGTCCTATGGTTAGCTATAGCCATCTGGGTATCCTGCACCTGTGTCTCTAAGTCCTCTTCTATCTTAGCCCTCTGGTTCACCCGCTGAACTTTAAGAGCTATGAGTTCTCCTCTAATCACCGCCTTAATGCATCCTATATTCCCTCAGGCGAGACCAGATGAGTTCTATTAATAGGAAAATATTCTTCTTTTTTGAGTCTTACTTTCTCAGCTGTTCCTTCATTGTATAATAATTCCCTCTGGAACCTCCAAGCCCACAACCCAGCCTTCGGGGCCACCTCTCCAAACCGAACGATTAAAGGGGCATGATCCGACAAAGCAATAGACCCCACCTCTATTTCTCTAATTTCCCCCACTAATTTCACCAAAACCAACACATATTCTCGAAAGGGATTGATATATATGTGAAAAACAAGCATATCCCCTTTAATCCCCAGTTACCTGCTGGATCAGAGCTTTGTGCTCCGGTCCCGGCACTCCTCCGGCCAGCGGCTGCCACCATGGAAATAGAAATGGCGGGGGCCATCTTGTTTTTTGGGGGGATAGGGTTTGCGCAATACACGCAAAACCCAATCACCTGTAAAAAACAACTATTTGCACCCAGGATGAACCTCGGTTCCTTGTCAGGAAGGGGCATACATAGGCGGTAACAAAAATATGTAAGTTATGACCAAAGCATTAAAAACTTGAAATACTCAAGACCTGCATCAGGAGAGCACCGCTCACCCAAAGGAACTACATTTAAATAAGTCTACTCTGTGCTTTGTGTTTTTGAAAATAGAACTGAAATCTACAGAAGGTAGGAATGCCTTTTAAGAAAAATTGGTTTAGTCTTTGCTAGTGCTAAAGTTTTTATCACAGTTATGTTACTGAATTTCTAAAGCGCAACCATCCACCAATAAAGCCATCATAGCGCTAAAAAGAAAATGAGAGGAGAGCAGCTGGAAACAGGAGAAGAACTCAAAATAGAAGGATCTTAAGAGGTCGTCGAAACAGCAAATGATCTTTGAACCCGTGTAAGGAGAACAGCAATTTGTTCCCAAGAACTGCAGACACCACAGTAACTGTGGGCATCAGATGGTGACACGTGACGATGCTACCAATGATCAGCACCCGCAGATTGCCACAGCGACGGCCAATAACCGTCCTGAGCCGCTCACTCTGCATGCGTGAGGAATGGAGGTTGTCACCAGCATGCTGCGGCTTAAAGAACAATTCAGCTCCCGCCAATTCTCTAAGCCAAGTAGGGATCAGGGCAATGCTGCGATGACAAGAAAGTCTCTTTGGACCAGTCTGCCAAAGCTGTTCCTGAGTCACTTGAAGTGCCTGGCAGTCATTAAATGAATGACTCTGACACTCTGCCAGAGACGTGCATGTGTCACATGGAGGCACTTCAGCATGCAATCATAGCTTGTACAGCCATTGCAACCCTTGCCAAAGTTATGCATGCATCACACAAGTGCTTCTGTGGCACATTTACAACAGGTTGCTTTTGTGGACATCTGCCATTGCTGCTCAGGTGTCTTCACTTACTGGATCCAGATTACAGAAACGTAAGTGCAAAGTGTGCTCGGTATTAGCACTAGGGCAAAGCTTGCGCTATTTTTAAAAACACTAAGACACATTAAAACATCATTGAACCTCCACAAGTGCAGTTTGGCATATTAAAAGCACCAGGGATCAAATTGCCCTATTGCTAAAAAGATAGATTTTTGCATCAGTGCAAAGATTTCCCTAGTACTAATACCATTCCGTATTAGCACTAGGGCAAACTTTGCCCTGGTGCACACATTTACTGAAAATGCATATTTTTTGCACTAGGGCAAATTTTGCCCTGGTGCTTTTAATATGCCAAACTGCACTTGTCGAGGTGCAATATATATATATTTTTTTAACTATATTTTTATTGACATTGTACATACAAGGTAGGGTGCAACGGCAATCCCCACCGACCATACAATAGGCTTACGGACAAGGATGTCAACGTTTTTATCTTTTAATCCCATTCTCCCACCCCTCACCCTCCCCACCCCCCCAACTTTGCAGCATACCAAGTTTTGAGGTTTTTGCGGGTTATAGAAGCTGCAGAGAGAACTTTCAAACATCGTTGTATGCATTGTTATACAATTTGACATTGTGGGATCAGCGTGGTGCAGAGCAAAATGAGGGTCAATCTCCATTTCTAGGGCCGGTGCTGGGATAAGCCTGGAGGACACATAATAAAGCATATTTTTACAGACGCATTGAGACACATTCGTCATGGAGGAGAACTGCGGTCCATTCCTGTGTGAAATCCGAGACTTTGTCATTTTTCACTGCTGTAAGCTTTTCATATGTAAAAATCACCCTTAGTTTACAAAGCCATTCCTCCTTGGTTGGTGCTAAAGCGATTTTCCATTTTTGGGCCAATGCTAGCATCCCCGCCCTCAGCATGGCCCCGATGACCCTCGGGAATGCACTCTGTTCCGTTTCCGGCATGGGGGTACCCAGGAGGATTTCTAGAGGGAGTAGCGATGGACTGAACCCCTCTATATCCTTAATCCAGCTGACAAGCTCCGACCAGTACACCTGGATAACCGGACATCCCCACCACATATGGAACCATGTGCCCCTTTGGTGACATAACCTAGGACAGTAGGGGGATACTTCTGAGAACATTCTGGACAGGGTGGCCGGGGGGCGATGCCAGGAATGGAGAATCTTGAAGCTGTGCTCCATGGCTGCGGTGTACAGAGTACCGGTAAATATAGTTTTGAAAATTGCCCTCCATGTGTGGTCATCCAGCGTCATGCCCAGCCTTTCTTCCCAGATTCGTTTGAAAGGTTGCCTACCCTCCAAATTAGCCGTTATCAGAGTACTATAAAACTTGGACAGAGAGCCCTTCCGAGAGACACTTTTAGCTATTACCTCTTCAAAGGGAGTGAGGGGGCGATTTAGGTTGTCAGCCCACAGAGGGTGACTCAGAATACCCTTCAAACGCAAATACTCAAAGATCGAGGGTGGTTTGTCAACCAGTGCTTCGGTCAATTGTTCATAATCTATGAAGCCCTCCTCGCAGGAGAGTTGGGAAACCCTCTCCAAACCCATGTCTGACCATGCTTGAGTGTCGCGGAAGCCTCTGGTGTTTAGATTGATAGGGGGACCCCATAGCGATGTTAAAGGGGATGGCCAGGATGACAGCATTTTGTTATCTTTATTCGGTTTCCAGACTGCCCATAAGACCGCTAGTGTGGGGTGCACTCTAAGATGAGAGGGGATGGTTTTAGGGGAGGCCCAAAGTAGATCTCTAACTTTTTTCGGGTGGGTATGGATATCCTCAATGTATGTACAATATGTCCTCATATCCTCTCTCATCTGCTCCAACATCACCCGGAGCTGAGCTGCTTTATAGTATAGTTTAAAGTCAGGAAGGGCGAATCCACCGTGAGACTTCGGAAGGGTCAAGGTGGAGAATTCAACTCTTGCTCTCCTCCCGTCCCATATAAACTGGAGGACTCGGGCATGTAAAACCTCGAAGAACGATTCAGGAATGACCACAGGGAGGGCTGCAAAAAGATACAATAAGCGAAGTAAAATGTTAATTTTAACTGTTACCATACGCCCAAACCAAGAGAGTGTAAGAGGCGCCCAGCGTTTGAGATTGCTGCTAATCTTGGCCAAAATCTCCGGGAAGTTACAGTGATATAGTAGCGAAAGGTTCCTAGGAACGCAGGTGCCTAGATACCTAGTGGACACTCGTTCTATTCTCACTCCCAATATTTCAGAGCGATCCCCAATGTCTTGGTCCCCGGGCCCCATAGGCTATAATACTAGACTTGGAGGCATTTATCCTAAGCCCCGAGAAGGCCCCATAGAAGTTTATAAGATCGAATAATCTAGGTAGTGAGACCTGGAGGTTGGTTAGATAACCCAAAATATCGTCGGCAAATAGGGAAAGTTTAAAGTCGCAATCGCCACAACGTATCCCTGTAATTTCCTGGTCCGCTCTGATCGCTATGGCCAGGGGCTCCATTGCCAGAGCGTATAGGAGGGGGGAAAGAGGACAGCTTTGCCGGGTTCCTCTAGATAAGGCCAAGGGTTCCGACGTGCCCCCATTGACCAAGACTCTTGCCGTGGGGCTATTATATAGTGTCGAGACCCACCTACAAAAATTCTCCCCGAGGCCCATTTTCTGGAGAACTCTACCCATATAAGGCCACTCGACTCGGTCGAAGGCCTTTTCAGAGTCTAAAGCAAGCAAGTAGCCCTCTACCCCCTGCCTCGAAGCCTCATGCATGAGGCCTAGGGTCTTCCGTATGTTATTGGAACCCTGGCGTCCTTGAATGAACCCTACCTGATCTCCATGTATTAGTGAGGGGAGGAGCTTGGCCAGTCTGTTCGCCAGGAGTTTGGCCAGGATCTTAACATCCACGTTAAGAAGGGAAATGGGGCGATATGAGTGACACTGGGAAGGGTCCTTCCCCTCTTTGGGGATTACTACTATTAATGCTGACATCATCGAGGGTGGGAGGGTGCCCTGATCAAGTGCTGAGTTAAACATTTTGGCCATAAACGGGGCTAGCGTTGACCGATAGGTCTTATAAAACTTGACTGTGATCCCATTGTCGCCTGGGGCTGTTCCACTCTTCAGGGAGGATATGGTATCTATTATCTCCTCTGGGGATACGGGGAGATCTAGTATATCTGCCTTTTCGGGTGAGAGGCCGGGAATAAGGAGGGAGTCCAAGAAGTTGTCGATCTCGATTCCGTCCCCTGCGTATTCCGAGCAGTACAGGCGCTCATAATACTGCCGAAAGTGTTCAGCTATTTTATTATCTCTTGCCGTTGACTCCCCTCCCGGTGGACGGATGGAATTAACCCTCCTACTATTTCTGAGCTCCCGGAGCCTCCAAGCTAATATTTCATCTGCCTTTTCCCCTTTTTCCATGTACTTCTGTTTCAGAAAGGACAGCTTTTTTTCTGTCTGTCCCACCTGGAGGTCTGCCAGGCTTGAGCGCAACCTTTGGAGTTCCTCCCACTTTCCGGGGAACATTTGTGTTTTTAGTTTCCCACCCGGTTGGATAGCCTCTATCTTTTCCCTCAATAATTTCTCCTCTTGGCCCCTTTCCCTCTTTTTTCTTGAACCTGTCTCGATGAGAATGCCCCTAATGGTCGCCTTGAATGCCTCCCAGACACCCATAACCCCGACCTCCCCATTGTCGTTGATAGAGAAGTATTCTGTAATAGCTGTAAGGAGGGATTGCCGTACCTCTTTGTCGTGCAGAAGGAGGTCGTTACACCTCCATAGGGACCCAGGTGGCGAGGCTGGGGGCATACCCATTTTTATTCTAACCATGTCATGGTCAGTCCAGGGAACCACCTCTACCCCTGATTCCGTGACCTCGCCCCGGAGTGTGGCGTCGACCAAGATGTAATCAATCCGGGAAAATGTAGCATGAGGTTTCGAGAAAAATGTGAAGTCGGGGTCGCGATCTTGATTTGTGTGGTGTGTGTCGCTCAAGCCCAGATCTTCATTAACTGTTTGAAAAGCCTCAGCCAATTTATTTTGGAGGCGTTGATTAGGACATGGGTTGGGCGAGCTCCTGTCTCTGTCAGGGCAAAGAACCATGTTAAAATCCCCCCCAACCAGTAAAGTACCCTCAGAAAATGCTACAATTTTCTCTCTCATCCCCATACAGAAGCCATCTTGCGCCTCATTTGGAGCATAAATACAAACCAGGGTGAACAGCCGACCCCTCACCTCCCCTTTAACCATGATATATCGTCCTTCCGGGTCTGACCTCTGGGCTTTGAGAACGAAGTGTGCCCCGGGAGAAACCAATAGGGCAACTCCTCGTTTCTTGGCCTGGAAGGATGCTGCATACACTTGTTCAATAGCTTTAGGTCTCAGCTTTGGTTCCTTATCCCTAACCCAATGTGTTTCTTGTACAAATAAGAATTGGAGCCGGAGCCTTGAAAATTCCCTCACCAGCAACGACCTTTTTGTGGGAGAGTTGAGCCCCCGCACATTTAACGAACCCACTGTCAAATATTGAAAGGAATCATCCATCATAGCGATAGTAAAAGCTTATGTCTCCCTTCTCGGGACGGCTAATTCCAGTGCTCCCGCAGTACTTCCACCCCCAGCTATAGTCAAAGAACAAATCTGCAGTTACAAAACGGACCAGAAAACTTGGTTTGACACAACTAAAATCCTCTTGAACAAACCCAAACTTTTCCCTTCCCCCTACCTCCTCCCCCCTGAATGCCTGGTGGACCAGCGGCTTCATCCTGTCGCTGAGCCAGGCCACCATTGTCTCCCTCCTCCGGGCCCTTGAGCTCTTCAATAACAACAATTTGAGCCCCCCCCTGTCATGTTCAGATTGCAAATAATTACAGTGCTTCCCCCATTGGCATAAAAGACAAATTAGACCGTGAAGCTTCTTGGGGTTCCTCAAGTGTCAGGTTGACCAGGGGATGTCGGAGCCACTCTTCTGAACTTCCTGTGGCCTCGGACTTTGCGTCTCTCCTGTGAGGCCTTAATTCTCCCGGGTCCAACCGGCTCTCTTCCGCGCTCTTGCTCTTCCACTTCCAAGTTTGGTTCTCCGAGAAGTTCGCCCAACACCCTACGAATGTCATCCTCCGCGACCAGGGCATATTTGTACTCTTCCAGTTCAAAGGAAAGTGAAAAAGGGTATCCCCATCTGTATCGGACCCCCTTGGTTTGGAGCATTTTCGTCAGCGGGGAGCAAAGTCGACGTCTTGCCAGGGTGAAGGCGGACAGATCCTGGTACACTGAAATCCGGGCCCCCTCCCAGTCCATCGGGCCCTTCTTACGTGCCAGTTCCAGGATTTTGTTCTTCTCCACGAAGTAGTGGAAACGTACGAGAATGGACCTGGGGCCCCTGTTGACCGCTCCCGCCCTGTGAGCTCTATCAATAGTGGGTTCATTCGTGTTCGCCCCCTCAAAGAGTGATCCCACCACCGCGTTTACAGCTTTGATTATGTCCATTTGCGTTTCACCTTCCCGCTCCGGGAACCCCAAAAAGCGAAGATTAAAGCGTCATTCTCTATTCTCTAAGTCATCAAGCTTTAGGGAGCATTTCTCTTCTCTCCTCTCGAGTTCCGATAGGCGCATGTTGAATTGCGTCTCAAAAATGTCATTCGAGGCTTTGTTGTTTTCAAGCGCTTGGACCCTGTCGTCTATATTGTCCACTTTTTTATCCAGGGTATCCAACCGTAGCGTTATGTCTGCTCTGAAGCCTCTTATTTCCTCCAGGAGGGCAGCCATACCTTTGGTGACTGTGCCAGTATCAGACATATCCAGGTGCGTCGGGGCCGCCATCTCAGGGCAGGTTGATGATCTTGGGGGCAGTCGCCGAAATTTCTGTAGGTCCTCTTTCCAGGTCATAGGCTCTCCCCGATCATCTCCACAAGGGCTCCTCCCGGACTCCACAGACCAGGCGGGCTGCGCCGCTGGGCCCCCCCATAACACTGGGGTGCGCGCACCGGGGGGGATTTCTCTGTATACGGCCTTAACTTTACACTCTCCGTTGAGGCGGGGGGTTACTCGAGGAAAATCGTGATGGTTGACTTGGGGCGCTCTCATGCCACGTGGGACTCGCCGAACTTTCGTCACACCCCACCTGTGAAAAGCAGAGTCCGGGGAAGGCCGGACGCGGAAGGGACTAAGGGGCCGCTGCAGGCCCCTCCTGCTTGATTCGGCCCAGGAAATTGTTCTGTTACACTTTCAGGTCTTATTTGTGAAAGTTACACCTGTTCTGTTGTTTTCAGCTGCAAAGTACTGTGCCGAGGAAGATGGAGACCTGTGGATTGAGGATTACTATCCGTGGACGGCTGAAACTTCTCGGGTATTTTCCTCAAGCCGCCCTAGAGCGTTGGAGATGGCCTGCTTCTCCACACGGAAACGGAAGCATGCGTCTCGGCCCTCTTTTCCAGCGCAGTCCCGGTAAAACTGCTCTTCCTGTCGGATCACGTATGCCGCCGGTGTCGCAACCAGTCTTGCCCGGGCTCTCGCTGTGTCGGGGTCCCCACGTCTCTCCACAGACCCCGCTTCCCCAGCGATCTCTAGGCCGAGGTGTAGGCACGCTCGACGGAGTCAACAGCGACTTTGAAGTAGTCGCAGGCCGCCTTCCTGGCTGGAGATAGGGTCCCGGCCCCGGTCGCTTCACTCCTCCGGGCTCTTCTTTGGGCCCCTAGCAGCCGTCGGGATTCCAGGAAGCCGCAGGCCCAACCCCTACGCGGCTCTCCGTTAGTTCCTGCGGAGCCGCGGCGCGGGGGAAGGCAGAGCTCCCTCTCCCTCCTCTCTCCAAGGGCCCGAACTCGGCGAGTTCTCCACGCCGGAGGATCGGAGTTGGGGTCCGCGGGGGCTCCGCTGCGGCAGCAATCCGTGGGGGGGGTCGGCACTGTACTCCTGGAGGTCTGGGGGGGGCTCAAGTCCCTCTTACGGCGCCCTTTGGAGGAGACCAGTGCGGATGCGTCAGTGCATCTCGGCGCCCCCTGGTGGATCTCCAATATTTTTTTTTATGTTAAAATAAATATATATATTTTTAAATTATTTTTATTGGTTTGTTACAAACCTTTAAAAAAGTTAGATAGAAAACAGAATGACATCAAGACAGAATTACAACGAAACATCCAAGCATCGAAATATGGAAGAAATTTTGCATGTCCCAATTATATTCACACAGGCACTAATAATGAGGTTGTTAGTTATCTACTGCATTTTTTTGTTTTTCCTCTTCTAATTCCAAGAAAAACGTTAGTTCAATTGTTAGTCTGCGATTAGCATCTTGAAAAGAATATCTCCACCATTCTTCCGTAGTCATTGATGCTTTTTCCATTATGAACCTTCCCAAATGAGTTGCGCGTTCTTGATTTAAGTTGGGGCATAATAATGTAAGATGTTTCAATGTTTCTGTATCATTTCCACAGAGTCTGCATGTCAAAGAAGTTGTACTTCATTTATCTCGTATGTTAAAATAGCGCCGATAGTGGGCAGCCTGTCTGGTCCCGCGCTGGAGGTTGACGTATGTGGATCTCGTTGTGCCAAGGATAATGGTTGATTGTAGTTTATTATAGAGTAGCGCTACCAGTTTGATAAAATGGTTCCCCAATCCGAGTTGTCTGAGTACCGCAAACATGAAGGGCCACTCGACAGAGTCGAAGGCCTTTTCTGCGTCAAGGAGGACTGCGACCGCCTGATGTGTGGGATCTATTGCCCCCATGGCTCCGAACATTCTTCTTATGCCGAACGTCATGTTGCGGTCAGGTATAAAGCCCACCTGGTCCGCGAGTACCAGTGCTGGCATCAGGGGGATTAATCTGTTGGATAGAATTTTGGCCAATATTTTGTTATCTAGGTTTATTAGGGAAATCGGTCTGTAGGAACCGCATTCCTCGTGAGGTTTGTCTTTTTTATACAGGAGAATTACATTGGCTTCCCCTAGAATTTGCGGGAGGATGCCTGACTCTAATGCTTCCTCGTAAACTTTCAAAAGGAGGGAAGCTACTGAAGACGCAAATGCTTTATAGAATTCACCAATTAGTCAGTTGGGCCCAGGGGCTTTGGAATTGGGCAGGCACTTTATTGTTTCTAGGATCTTTTCTAGAGTAATGGGGTCATTTAGGGGTTTGCGGAGTTCTCTCTCCACCCAGTACAATTCCGTGTCGGCTAGGTAGTTGTGTAAGAGTTCGGAGTCTTTTGAGTGTTTTCCGCTGTAAAGGTCTTGGTAGAAAGCACGGAAGACTTCAACTATTTCTGCTTCCGTGTGGACAAGTGTACCTTGTGGGGATCGGATTCTTTCCACCAGGGTGGGCTTTCTGTCAGCGGACGATCAGGTGGGCCAGGAGTGCTCCGGGTAATTGCCCCTCGCCATATTGGCGTATCTGGTGGCCGCATCGTAGGAATTTCAGCTCTCGTTCAGCTGTGTTTCTGAATTTGAGTAATTCTTCCTTGAGTTCCGCTTGGACGTGTTTTTGATTTTTAGTGGTGTACTGTAATTCTAAAGCTTTCAGGTGTTCTTCGCTTTCAGCTAATTCAGGTCGTATTGTTTTTAGAATTCCATTTTCTTTGGCAATGCATACTCCTCTTACATAACATTTTAATGTTTCCCACAACGTTCCCGCTGACGAGACTGAATCTCGATTGATGTCCAAAAAGGATATGATCTCCTCTCATAGTTCGGCTGCGAATACCTGGTCTGTTAGCGCTCCGGGTTTAAAGCACCAGTGTGGTGCTCTCGGTTTTGCATTGGGGAGATTACATTCAAGTTTCACAGTTGTGTGATCTGAAAAGGTTTTGGGGAGGATTTGGCATTTGTCCCATTGGAATGCACTTTGAGCTGAGATGAGAAGGTAGTCAATTCGTGAGCTTGTATGGTGAATGTCTGAGTGAAAGGTGTACTCACGATTCTCCCAGTTACCGTGTCTCCATATGTCAACTAGGTTGTATGCTCTGCATATTTCTTGGACTTGAAGACTGGCCTTCGACGTGTGGCTTGGGGTGGCCTGTGATTTATCCTTTTGTGGGTCTAGATGGGTGTTAAGGTCACCTCCCTATATTATGGTTGCTGCGTCGATCTGCGTAAAATGTGAGAGGACCCAGTCAAAGTTATTTGCTATATCCATGTTGGGGCCGTATGAGTTTACGAATGCAATCTCCTTTCCGTCTATAACCCCTGCACCAGGAGGGCTCTGGCCTCTGCGTCGTTTTCCACTTTTATCAGGTGGAAGCCGGCGTTCGGGTTGATGAGAGTGGCCACCCCCCTAGCATACGATGAGTAGGAGGAGAAGTAGCGGTGGCAGCCCCAGTTTCGAGCCCAGAGGTGTTCTTTGCATGGGATCCGGTGAGTCTCCTGTATCATAGCCACATCAACATTGTGGCGCTTGAGGAACTTCAGAATCGTTCTTGTTTTGGATGGAATGTTACCTCCTCTGATATTCCACGTTGCTACCTTGAATTGAACGGGTGAGTTTCTTGTTCGAACTGAGTACAGACTCCTAGCAATCTATAGTGGTTCAGCGGTCTATCTGGGGGCATGGTTGTGCACGTTTGGCTTAGTCTCTGTGAGCGGAAGGGTGAGGCGGCACAGAAGCGGGCCGGTTGGTGCCTAACCATAACAACTCTAGTGAACAGTACCCGACAAGGACAACCCCCAACTCGTCCGTTCGGTCTCCCCCCAAAATAAAGTTAATACTGCTGCGCATGGGGCGCTAGCGACCTCCCAGGGGTAGGTGCTCCTTTCTCGATCTAAATATGAAGTCCTGACGTCCACTGTCGATTTGCTGTGGTTTCAAAGCATTAATTATTTGTGGTTCATGGTGGATTTCTCTCTGCCGGCTCCCTCCGTGGAGCCGCCTGGCCGTTGCCCGGGGCCTTGCAACCTTGTCTGTCGAGGAATAGGGTGGCATCCTCTGGCGAATTGAAGAATGGACTTTCTCCTCAAATTGGACACAGAGTTTTGCGGGGAAGAGCATTGAATATGCGATTTTGTTGTAGCATAGCTGACGTTTGACTGCTGTAAAGGATTTTCTTTGGGCTTGGACTGTTGGGAAAAGTCAGGGAATATTTGTAT
Source organism: Ambystoma mexicanum (assembly GCF_040938575.1). Lineage (NCBI taxonomy): Eukaryota > Metazoa > Chordata > Amphibia > Caudata > Ambystomatidae > Ambystoma > Ambystoma mexicanum. The sequence continues at coordinate 1,567,116,677 of NC_090937.1, read as the reverse complement.
TGCATCCCCGTCGTATTGGAGGTTGCCTTTTTCTCTTGCCAACCGCAGAATGGTATCTCGGTCTTTGTAGTTCAACGGGTCGGCTATAATTGGGTGAGGGGATGCTCCTGGAATGGGTTTAGTGGTCGGGATCCTGTGTGCCCTCTCTATGACGAATAATTGTGACTGAGCAGCGTCACCAAAAAGGTCCCTGCACATTTTTTCTACGTGGTCCTCCATTTTGCTGTGGGTTGGTTGTTCCCTGACTCCGACCACTCTAATATTGTTCCGACAGGAGCGTCTTTCTAAATCTTCATTCTTGGCCATGACCGTTTTTATTTGGCTTTCTAATGTTGATACTCTCAAGGTTAGTGATGCTGCGCCCTCGTCCAGGTCTGAGATTCCTGTTCGGCATTGTCCAATCTGTCTTTGTGTTTGTCTAAGCGATGTTGAAGTAAGTCTACCTTGGACGATAGCGTGTCGAACTGCTGCTGCTGTGGGTGTTCTTCTTCCAAGCCCTCAAGGTTTTGTGGGGAATTCGGACGGTTTTCTTGTCTTGGGGTTTTAGATGCGGGCCCTGTGTCGAAGTTGAGCTTCCGCTGTGATTTGTCAAATTTGCCCCTTTTGTTGCTTGCCACGGGGCCTCTTAATGCGGGCAGATGTAGAGGACCGTCTAGCATCGGGTCTGGTCCAGGTGTGCTGGTGAGCCTTAGTGTGGCAGGGAGGGGGCCTTGCAGAGACAGGCCTCTTGTTGTTTCGATGTGGTTTGAGGGGGCCAGTTGGTGGTGGTGGTCTCGGGGCCGCACACCTCTGCCAACCGTGCCGTAGGGGGAGGCACCGGTACAGCAGTGCTGTCTGATGTTGTCCCCGTGTTCTCTGGGGCCTGCTCTTTGTATAGGTTGATGGGGAGCTCTCTGTCCTGCTTTCTCTCCGGCAGGGGCGCGAGTCTGATTCCCAGTGGGAGTGGAACCAGTCACGTCACTGGTTTTGTAGTTCCAAGTCCAGGCCCGCTGTAGATTATGGTTCTTTTATATGGCGGTTTTCACGTGGTGGCGGTGTTGCCTTCCTAACACGTGTGCGGGAGGGTGACTATCTTGACAGGGTTTGGAGAGTTGCTGCTGGTGATTCTTAGCACATGTGCCAGCGGATTCTTGTGAGTTGCTGCTGGTGCTTCTTAGCACGTGTGCCAGTGGTTTCTTGGGAATTGCTGACTGCGCTGCACAAGTGTTGCGTGGACGACAGAGGTCTATGGTTGTCCTTGCATGCGCTGCTCTCCTTACGCTGTTTCCTTGGTTTATTGACTCTATTCTTGCAGTCTTGCAAGTGCTGCTTTCCTGGCTCTGTGTATGTGCTGTTTCCTTGCTCTGTATTCACTTACTGTCTTTTCCCTTGCGTGCGCTGCTTTTCTTGCGCTGCTTTCTGACTCCATTTCACGTTCCTTTGCAGGTGTCGGTTGGAGCTGCGAGGATGGGGAAGCTGAACGGGACGCTGCCGACTACGAGGCGTGCTTCGATGTCCCTCAGTGAGGTTCTGGGCTGCGTACAGAGGGGATCAAGGAGTTCTGTGTTGGCGCCTCAGCGGCTAGGGTTTCGGCCTTCCATAGCTGGTGTTGCTTATACCATACGTGCACTGTGCGGCGGAAGGGTCCGAGTTCTTCCAGGTGCATGGCTCAGAGGGGATCAGCTGATACTTCGCTTATGGCCTGCTTTGTTGGAGCAGCCGGCCCCAGACTCCAAAGCCTGCACCCAAATGTAAATGACTTCGGAGTGGGGTGTTCTTCACCACTCTGCGCTTGGGTGAGGGAGGGGAAGGTCTGCTCCGCGGCACTTCGCTTCCCTCCGGTATGTATTTCCTCAAAGTTCTGGTTTTGGAGCATGGGTGGGGGGAGCAGGACGCCGCGGGGAGGCCGCTCGCTCTCGCCTTCATCTCACGGCTGCGCTGCACCCTGATGTGTTCACTCGCCCCGCCGTCGCACCCCTCACCTCTTGGGTGTGCCTCCGGATGGGGCCAGCTGTCATGACCTGGACCGGTGCTCTCTCCCCCACAGCTCCACAGCAGCCGCGCTCCGATGTTACTCGCCTGTTCATAGCAGGTGGCGCCGTGGAGGCACGAGTCCCGCCCGCCACCTCCCACCAGCTTTGCCGGAGCAGTGGGCGCGCACCTGATTCTGGGTTGCTGCTGTTGCCGCCCGATGCTGGGGTCTGGCTTGGCGTTGTTCCGAACCCCGGGGGGGGGGGTCAGACCAGGCCTCGAGGGCACGGCCCGTTATGGGATCGCCTCCCGCGTCGTGGCCTCACAGCATCTAGGGTCCCCTGGGGCGGTTTTCTCCCAGATCTTGGGCGGCGCCCATTGCTGCATTCTTTGCGGGGTCCTTGTCTGTATGTTAGATATGACACGGTGTCAGGATTGCAGCAATTTCTCAGGATTGATCATGCGTCACTTGAGAGCTCACAGAGGAGCCGCCATCTCGGTTGGCCCTATAGCCCCCCCTCTCGAAAAACGTTTGCCCTATTTTTAAAAACACTGGGACATATTAGAAACCGATTGCACCATGGCAAGTGCAGTCTGGCAGGTTATAAGCAACAGGGCAAAAATTGCCATAGAGCAAAAAAGATACATTTTGATGCTTTTTTTTCACCAGCACAAAGTTTGTCCTAGTTCTAATACCATTCCGTATAAGCACTCGCGCAAACTTTGCCCTGTTGCAATAATGCAGTGAAAATGTATTTTTTTTGCCCAACAGCAATTTTTGCTCTGTTGCTTATACCCTGCCAGACTGCACTTGTCATGGTTGCAATCGTTTTCTAATGTGTCCCATCGTTTTTAAAAGAAATAGGACAAACTTTGCCCTAGTGCAAATACTATGCAACTTTGCACTTGCACTGGTGCAAACCTTCTGTAATCTGGCCGTCTACAGATGCAAAAGTCATTATGCCTAAAATCAAGGAGACTGCAATGACACATTATTGTCTGTTTGTTAAAACTGATATGCACAAATACAATGTCACTGTGGGGACACAGGAAGAAACTTTATTTTCCCACTCTCTGCCACACTGTTTTGCGTTAATTGTAAGAATGGCGCGGGAATTAGGTTGAAGACCCTTTTCTTTGCCGCATTATGGGTTCAAGGGATTAGCACTATCTCCAGCTGCACTAAACACCTTTCCAGATGGTACGCTTCTGGGTGGGCAAGATACGTATTTTATTGGCACATTCAAGAGCTGGCCCTATCGCCTGCTTTGCAAGCACGTTTGTTGTTGCATATGTGATTGGCCGCTGAATGGATAATCCCCCTCACTAACGTGGGAGGGGATATAGATTATTTTAAAGACAAGGAGATGAGTATTATGCATAACAATCTTTACTACTGACACATAGCAGCAAAGACATTTTTTTTTGTAAAACAAAAACTTTCAACCAGAAAAAACAAGGAAAACCACAGTATTCCATTAGAACCACAGGGGAACAATCCCAATCCAAGATGGGGCACAGGTCAAGCCCCCCCCCAGTAACCAATCAGCAGGGACCCACCCCCATAAAAGTCCCTTTCTCTAACAGCACCTCCTCTTCTGCAGCTGCACTCTGACGCATTTTTAAGAAAACAGCAACGAGAACAGTAAAATGGATGACCAGCTTCGGGATCCTTACTCGCCCAACCATCCGGGGTCCTGGAAAGATTCCTTTACCCGGATCTCCTCAACCCAAAGCTGCATATAAAAGAAAACACAATAGGGTGGGTAGGTAGGATAATACTTGCATCCTTGTCTTTAATAGAATCTAAACCCCCTCTCATGTTAGTGAGGGGGATTATCCATTCTATGACAAGACAGGAGGCTTCATATTATGCAAGTTGTAAGCCTTTGCATTATAATCAGAGCCACCTGGTCACAACATTATCAGAAAATATCTAAAATGTGGACTCCCTCGACCAGACAGCTGTTGTCCAGGCCCTTTGTTCAAAACCTCCCTCCAAAAGGACTCCTTGGGATCAAGGATCTCCCCCCCCTCCCACTGAGAAGCCCTGAAGGAAGAAAAATAAATTCCAGGTTGTTTAATAACCCTCCTCATCCAGCAGCCAGAGGCGGAGATTGGATATAGGGTTACTCAAAGGAAAGCAGCTGAGAGGTAATTTAACCCCCCAAACCCCTCAGCTCAAGGCATTTTAAAACCTAAACAATGCACAATTTACTGTATTCTGAAAATGTTGGAAACCAAATATCAGACCTCATACATTTAGTACCTGTAAACACAACGAAAGTCACCCTTCATGGGGAGAAAAAACCTCATTGCCAAAAACCAGACGTCAAAATCTGACACTTTAATTGAAATGAGAGACGAAACATAGCTAATTTTGCGAAGAAACTGTTATGTGGACATATTGTCGCTGTGTGGAGAAGAGAGAAACAACACCCCAGACCCCCGTCAACTTTTCTAAGAACTTAACATTTTGGAATAAGGGAAATCTCAAAGTGGATGGATCTAAGGGCCTACCTTACCAAAAAGAGAGGCTGCCTACTGATTCCCCTTTGGGCAGTACATGACCAGCCGAAAAGGCTGATCTGAATCCATTAACAGTCCAGTAAGTGTACCCGCCTTGAATAGTTCAATTAAAACAATTAAGGTATTAAAGAATTTGTAAGGAGGAGCAGAAAAGGGAACGAGTAGTCAAGTCCAACAAAACCACCCTGAGGCTCTATGCAGAGAAATAACCTAACTTAGCAGAGGATGCCTAGAAGTTCCTGATGGCCACAGAAACCTGCGAAAGTCCTTGGAAGCACCAGGAAAAGGCGGACAAAAACTCTCCAACCATAAGGGAGAGAACAAACCAGGCAAGATGTGGATCTGCGAGATGTGGATCTGCCGGGTCTGTTTAGGAGCCGCGGGAGAAGAGGGAGAAGGTGCGGGACATCTACCATCATCCCCAGGGGAGAGGGAAAGATCCCCCAAAATAAATGCCTAAAGGGAGACACTATTAGGAATGCCTCCAACTGCCTGTGCACTTGCAGCAGGACTCTGACAACGTTGGTGAACAGGGGAACACAAGGACAAAAGCCTCCAATCTAATGGAGAAGCAACGGCAGTGAAAGCCACAAGGCCGACCTCCAACTGCAAAGACAAGCTAGGCAGATGAGGTGAGGCAATGAGGTCTGCCCTCAGGAGGATGTTCCTGACTAGCCAAAATGTCAAAGTATGTTACTAAAACCGCTAGGTCCTCGGAACGGCCAACATATCGTTTATTCTGAAAAGAAAAAGACCCAGCCACCATTTTCCTCCAGTGGAACCCTGTTCTTATCTCTGTTACCTAAGCTGCCCCGCTGACCTCAAAATCTACAATGAAATTGGAATGGACTCAAGCTCATCCTGCTTTTCCAAGGTGTTATATTGGTTGAGGCGGCACAAGAGCTATAACCTGGTTCTGGGACTACATTGCAACAAGGACAACACCAGCATCTGGGAGTAAGACCAAATCTTACGAATGCGCTTTCCCTCAGGCTCTGCTACTCGATAAGGAAAAGTAAGCTGGGCAGATGGGCTGAAGGGAGGCGGAACATCCCAACCCCTAAACTGCCTGAGGGACATCATCCCATTCTTTTAAGAAAGAGGTGGAATCCCCTCCTAGTCCTCGGGAGACCATACACTGAAAAGGCTGATCTTACCCATTACAAAACTTAGGCGAATAACAGGGAACTATAAAAAGAGGAAGCTAGGAGAACCTGGCCTTCTGTGCCAGAAAGAGCATGCTATATAGAAGAGAAATGATAAAACAAACCCTTTCCCCCCCCCCCCCGAGACAAGTCATCCCTGGCTCAATTTCTACTGTGAAGCACCACAGGGCCAACAAAGACTTAACCGAAGAGAGGCAAAAAAATGCTAAATCGACTTCCCCTCAGAACCGGAGAAAAAACTCTTGATGTAGGGGAAAAACTGGAAGCACCAGGAAAAACTTCCTTGAGGTCTATTATGACCATCTAATTCTTTAAGAGAAAAAAGGCGTCCCTGAGAAGGTGAAAGCCCTCCATGAAAAAATTGGGAACTACCAAACAATTGAGGATTGATAACATTATGATCAGATTAAACACTTATTGGGATTTTAGAACCCGAAAAGAAACAATTAGTGCTGAGGAAGACTCCGAGCTAGAAGAGAGGAGGAAATGAAAATGAAAGGGAGAAGAAACAATGCAATTCAACACCTGAAACGCTCATAACACCCATAGACATCAGGTGAAACCTTCCTGTGTGGGAAGAAAACATTTAAAACACATATGTGGTAGTACCTAAGCGAATCCAGCTCTGCACGCACCCATGCCGGTACTTCTTCATTTTTGAAAACCCGTCTGGGGGAGAAAAACCACTCGGGATCCTCTAGCAGAGGAAGAATGCTGTGCTTCTCGGGCAGCATACTGCTGCGAGCGGGAAGAAACCCGGAAAGCACGGCTGGAAAAACGGGCTCTACTCCGCCCGGACTCATCAAAAACCCTGGGGACCAAACCCCTATTGAATTTGGTTTGGGTGTTACCAATGGCTGTGAAGAAATGCCCATGTATAGAGAGATCTTTAACAAACCTGTCTCCAACAGGTTACCCAGGGCACTGCCATGTCTAGCAGTTTATAGTCAATGGCCATGAGAAGGAATCTGCGCCTTTCCCTGTAAATGCCAGCATTGTTATTGCCGAGCAGGCATATTGTCCTTTGCACCCAACCTTTGAGTGCCTGGACATCCACTGGGGAATTGAAGCGAGCAGCGTCCGCCGCCAGCTCAAATATTACAGTCAACGGACCCAACATGTCCAGTAAACTGCCCTGGCAACTGCGCATGACTCTGTCAATCCCCCTTGTAGGGTCTTTACCGTTCCGAGACAAAAAAGACAGAATGGGGTAATCAATATCCAGGGTACAGGCTACATTATCTTCAATAACAGGTCTAGGGCATTCAGAACGTAATCTGTTCCTATCTTCCTCAAGAAGCAGTCTCCGTACCCAAAGATGAATGAATGAGGAAACCGTCTCTGAAGGACGCCATTCCGTAAAACCTGGATGTTGGATGAGCGAGGGGTCAAAAAATGTAACCCCGCTATTGTCCCAACAGCAGTCCCTCGGTTTTGTGAGATTAAAACCACTGGGATCCCCTTCCTCAAACGCCTAGGCAGGCAATCAAAATCATTAGAAGTATCTGGAGAGGATAAAGGAGTGGAAGAGGCCTGAGGCGTAACAAACGGCTGAGAAATATCCCCCACCCCAGTTTACATTTCAGTCCCCTAACAGTAGAATTAGCAGGGGAGTGAGACCTAGCCACAGGACTGAGTTGTCCTCTTAGGTGCTTAGACTTCTTTGAACATTTCCTAGGGGCTAACGAGGGATTAGAGCTGGGATGGAAATCAGCAATTTGTGTTATTAACCTATCAAACCCCGAGGCTAGCGTGGAGTTCAAATTAAAAAGGGCAGAGTCCACACAATTTTGAACAGCCCTAGTTCATGCCGGTAGGGCCAGTAGGGAAAACTCCCCTGACCCCCCCCATCCCAAAATTGTCCTTCGACCTCCGAGTTTTATTTGAAGGTCTAACATGAGTGGTAGCATTATCCAAAGGGAACCCATCCGCCCCTTGGGATGTAAACATACTGAAATAATGCCCTAAATCAAGGTAAGTATACAAAAACCAGACCAAATTTGAGGTGTAGCACGCAAAACCAGGGAGAACCTGGAAGCGAATAGGAAGGGGAACAATCAAAATAAAAACAAATAATGAAAAAGAAAGAAAAAATGCTTGCACAAAACTTCCACCAATTAGCAAACTTGCAGCAAAGCTGGCTTAGCCAGCAAGCCGAGCAGGCAGTGACACAGTCCCAATAATCTGTTAACAATACCAGGCTGTGTCTGGAAACCAATCAGGTTAACCAAAGAAAACAAGCATGTATGTGAAATGGAACAGAGGAAGGGCCACTACCTCCCTTATGCTCCTACATGCAATCCGTTTATTTATACATTAATATGTATGCGCTTTAAATGTCTCTGAGCAGGCGGTTTCTTTACTTCAGAATAATAATGCTCTATGAGCATGAAATGCGCCAAGCAGGCGCGAGTCAATTCTGCTGAGGGTAACGGAGAAAAAACAGCGTAGAACGCTGACTGGGCCGCAGCACTGACACGGCGCTTCGTAGGAACGCCGACAAGGGAAAGGGGGGGCAGGTGTGAGGGAAACAAACCACAACTGGCCCGCTGGGCCAAAAGTAAATTGGAGAGCTGCGTCCTCTCCACGCGCGGACGGCGCAGCACCGCACCCGCGCTGAGACGGCGCTCCATACGAGCGCTAACAAGGGAAAAGGGAGGGGGGCGGGCGTGCGGCATGCTGTACCGCGCTAATATGAAGAGATTAAAGGGGGGCGGGCACAGAATAAAAGAGGAGGCAGCTGTCGTGAATTCGCTATATATATATTAAAGAAAGTGACGCATATATATTTTCGTATATTCGTAGGTTTAATCGGAGGAGCCCCCGACACGGACCTCTCAGCTGAGCCACATCTTCGTATATGATTCCATCAACATTCTGGAATCATATACGAAGATGTAACTATGGTAACAAACCAACATTCTTACATCTCCCTTTCTAAACAAAAAAATATGTATTGTATTCACTCAAAGGTTTTCTATTAATTTAAACTAGAACACTGACATTATAAACATTGAACATCACTCTATGTCTTAATAACCAATAAAAAGGATACAATTTCTTCAATGTTTTCCAGATCAGTAAATCTTGAAAATATCACTATGTTGCAATCTTCAATAGTATACATAGTCTTGTTTGTAATTCCATATTCTTTTTCTACTTTTTGATCCTGACTGTGAACTGTCTTTTTCCTCTTCCATTGGACCTTTCTGTATTTTTTTTTCTTGTAACTTTCCTTTTCCTGCAACCAAATCATCTTCTCCATATTTTATCACTTCCTTCTCCTTTGCCAACACAATATCATCACATGACCATTTCTTGCCATCTTCCAGTATCACAGACTTTCTTGAGCACTCCATAACTTTCTGTGGAGCACGAAACTTGGACTCTCCTTTCATCACACGTGTTGGTTCCCTCACTCTAACTATATCACCTTTCCTGATAGTACTCTCTTGAACGTTTCTCTGCTTGTCATAATAACTTTTATATTTCTCTTGTTTCTTTTTCACCTTGTCCACAATGTCATCCATGTTAATTTTTTTTTTACTTTCATTGCTCATCATCCACGCAGGCCTCAACCTATTGGTGAAAAGTCTCCCTCTCATCAATGTAAATGGCACCTCCTCGGTAATTGAATGTGGTGTGACCTTATATGTAGTGAGAGCTTCTTTAAGTGTCTCCTTCCGTGGTAACCCATTTGCACAGGCTAACTGTAATATACCTTTAATGAAACGATTCATTCTTTCTACCAGCCCATTACCCATTGGGTGGTATAACGCTGTAGTATTGTGTTTGATAGATCTGTCTCTTAAAAATCCTTGTATCTCTGACGACATGAACTGGGCTCCATTATCTGACACAATTTCTTGCGGGTCTCCTTCTCTACTAAATATCTCATCCAAAAACTTCACTATTTTAACAGCTGTCACTGACTCCTCTGCTATGCCACATTCCACCCACTTGGATGTATAATCAACTAACACCATAAGATAGATCTTCTGACACTCCAAAGATTCATATGGACCAGCTATATCGATAGCCAATTTAGTCCATACGGTAACAGGAATGTCCACAGGTTGTAATGGGGTTACTCGTACAGATTTGCTTTTGTCGCTTACAGCACAAGCAGTACAATTTTTAACCAAGGCTTCCATATCACTCCACATGTTGGGCCACCAGTAAGCTTCTCTTACTCTTCTTTTCGTCAACATTCTACCCACATGGCCCTCGTGTGCAATGTCCATGATTCTTTTCCTTAAAACGGTGGGTGGTATTATACGATCTCCTCTGTACACACATATTTCATCACTGGACAATTCATCCTTAAATCTTTCCCATTGGCTCAACTTGTTATCAGTTTCTCTCCAACCAGCTTCAATAGCCTTCCTCAACATCTCTTGTTCCATATCATTGTCTGTTGCTTCCATCCAATCTTTTTTCGAAAAACTGGGATGCACTTGAGCTATAATACAATCCATGCTCTGTTCCTCTCTGAACCCTTGTTCATCCTCACCGTTGTCTAGATTATTATCACATGGCAATCTAGAGAAACAGTCCGCAACAACATTAAACTTTCCCGGAGTGTACTTTATGGTCACATTAAATTGCATAATAATCAAAGTCCATCTTCTTATACGTGGTGACATCATGTGGGAATTTTTTGCGTTCAATATATGAACAAGAGGCTTATGATCAGTTCTTACATCTACGGGAATTCCCCAAATAAGACTCTTAAAATGTTCCAATATCCATTTTACTCCAAGTGCTTCTTTTTCTATTGTCGAATAACCTCGCTCGGCTCCTCTTAATGTCCTTGACGCAAAAGCTATGGGAACCACTTCTCCATTTTGAACTTGTTCCAAAATACCACCCAAACCTACATTGCTTGCATCCACTGCTATTCTTGTCCTGGCTCTTGAGTCAAACATTTTCAAAGCTGGTGCTTTATTAATCATAGTCTTTACTTTTTCAAATTCTTTTTTGCATTCTTCTGACCAAACATATTTCATTCCTTTGCACATTAACTTCCTCATGTTTTCAGTGTTATCAGAGTAATGATCAATAAACTTGGAATAATATTCTGTGAGACCCAAAAAACTCCTCAACTGGTCTTTATTATTTGGTTCTGCTATTTTAAGAATGGTGTCCACTAAAGATTCTTTAGGCATGATGCCTTTATCACTTATTCGATGACCCAAGTATGTCACTTCAGTTTGCTTTATTTTACATTTTTCAATCTTGAGCGTCATTCCCTTCTGCTGTAACATTTGTAGCACAGCTAACAATTTTGCATCATGCTCCTCTTGAGAATTTCCTGACACCAAAATATCGTCCTGGAAATAATACACTCCTTGTAGACCTTCAAACAGATGATGCATTAACCTCTGAAACACTGCCGCAGCCGAAGCTAACCCAAACGGCATTCTTTTGTACCTAAAAGCCCCTAACGGCGTCACAAAAGATGTCAAATGTCTCGATCCCTCCTCAAGTACCACCTGATGGTGGGCCGACGATAAATCTAAAGTCGAAAAAAATTTTGCTGGACTCATGGTGGATAACATCTCTCCAATATTCGGTAAAGGATGTCGATCAATCCATATGTTGACATTTAAATCTCTTAAATCGACACACATCCTGATGGATCCATCCGTCTTTTTAACCAATACAATAGGCGATAACCATTCTGAACTTTCAATTGGTTCAATGACATCCTGTTTGCATAGTTTCTCCAATTCCGCCTTTAATGCATCTCTGGTGCCAATGGGTATACTTCTCACTTTATGTACAACTGGTGTCACACCTCGTTTGAGAATAATGCGATGCTCAAATCCTTTAAGCAAACCAATCTTATCATTGAAGACATCTGGAAAAGTTTTTGTCAAACTCTCTGCATTGTCACACACCTTTTCCGAGATGCTCAAAATAGGTACACTTTCTCCTGGATGAATTTTTATATTCAATGCAGCTTGCTCCCACCATCCTACTATTGAAAAACCATCCTCCGCCACATACAATCTGCAGTATGTCTTGCGTCCTTCAAATCTCAATTTCACCCAAACATAGCCTATAATATTGATAGGAGTCTTTCCATAACCTGTTGCTCTAGTGTTCGTCATCTGTAAATCTTCCATCTTCTTCTTCAAAACATTTACATACGTCTGTACATCCACCATAGTATAAGGTGAACCTGTATCTACCATCACTTGTAACGTTACATCATCAATATCCATAGGAACCCAAGATCCTACTCCATCATCTCTTGGTGTGACAGTAAGTATCTGGATTCTATCTTCTGCCCGATCTGTTATTGCTACCAAATTTCTGGAATCAGCAATTTCCTCGACAGCTCTCACACCCATGGTAGTTGCATTCCTGCTTCTATAAAATCGACCGGTAGTCCTTCCAAATCTGCCATTAAATCTGCTTCTTCCTCTGTTGGTGCGACACATCTTTCCAAAATGTCCAGTATGTCCACACCTAAAACACTCTGCTGAGAATGCTGGACACTCCTTTTCCGTGTTTTCATGTTTGCTCCATCCACAACATGTACACTTATTACTTTGCTTGAATGCACCACCTCCTTCTTGTCTGTAACCACCAGATGTCTCTGTCCTGACCATTCTCTTGACCATGGCAATCAATCTCTCTTCCTGGTCGTTTTGTTGTTCATCATCTATTCCTTGGACGGACTTAATTCCCGTGAACTCTGGTTTACTTTGAACCTCTCTCATACATTTTTCACCCATTTCCATTGACCTGGCTATCTCCACCGTTTTTTCCAGTGTGGGATTTTTCGCCTGCCACAGTCGTTGCTGAATGCGTGGGTCAGCCACATGTAACACTATCTGATCTCTCAAATATTCATCCGTGACTCCAGTGAAAGCACATGTGGCCATTAGTCCTCTCAACGCGGCTACATATGAATCAATACTTTCCTCTTTGCCCTGTTTTCTTGTGAAAAATCTGTATCTTTCCAAAACAATGTTGGTCTTATTACCAAAATGTTTGTTCAGTTTAGCAACTGCAATGTCATACTTTCTTGACCCACTGGACGCTTCACCCCATGTTTCTTCATCTTGTTCAAGATCAGGTAATGATCTAAATATCCTTAAAGCCTCTGTGCCAATACAGTGTAATATAGTAGCTTCCTTCTGATCATCATTAAATTTAGCCCCACCAATCGCTCTCAAATACACCTGAAAGTTGTCCTGCCACTGCTCCCAAGGGCACGTTGGATTACCAGGAGTCGACAAAAATTTCATTGGAGCAGCCGTGTTTTGCATGGCTAAAGCTTGATGATGAATAGTATGTAACGCCCTACTCATATGTCGTATCTTCCAAATATTTAGTATATTTCTTTGTTAAGTAACATCTGCTGTTTACACAAAAAAAAAATGTTTTTCTTTTTTTTTTTTTACTTACTGTCCAACTCAACACAATTCAAAGTCAGAGATGCCGTGCACCTAAAAGCATTTGATTAATCTCCTTCCGTTTATCTCCTTCATGCGTTCTCTGTATAAACAGCTGATCGCCGTAACACGATCGTATTAAAAATTTTTTTTTTTTTTCAAAATGGCCACACGCAACTCACGTACTAGGGTCCTTTACTCTAGCCTCCCACGACGGTTGATCGCGCCTCTTGCGCTTCCTCGATAACTTTGGTAAGGTGATTACTTCATTCCCCTCACGTGCTGGCACTGCTTCCTGATGCCGCTCACACGTTCATCATCATTCATGTGACCCAGGAGCTCATTTAATGCGGCACAGAAGCTGACTCAAATCGACCTTTACCCCAATCAACCGTCATCACGTCTTTTCTTCCTGTCCGGGGGCTCCCTCCACTGACCTGCATCCTCGTCGCCAATTGTCGTGAATTCGCTATATATATATTAAAGAAAGTGACGCATATATATTTTCGTATATTCGTAGGTTTAATCGGAGGAGCCCCCGACACGGACCTCTCAGCTGAGCCACATCTTCGTATATGATTCCATCAACATTCTGGAATCATATACGAAGATGTAACTATGGTAACAAACCAACATTCTTACAGCAGCTTCTTCACAGTTTATTAGTAGTGCGCGGGAGGCAGGCAGGCCTCACTGACATAAACGCTGAAACAGCGTACAAAACCACACAACCGTTGAGATTAAAGGAAAGCATACTCAGTGGTCACGCAATAATAACAAAGTTACACAAACCAAGTTAATACAAACAGTTAACACAGCAAAGTACGCGCATGACAAGAAATGCATGTATCTGATGCGTCAGCAGCAAAGAAAAAGGAGTTGCTATTATGGACTTTTATGGGGGTGGGTCCCTGCTGATTGGTTACTGGGGCGGAGCTTGACCTGTGCCCCATCTTGGGTTGGGATTGCTCCCCTCTGGTTCTAATGTAATACTGTGGTTTTCCTTGTTTTTGTGGATGAAATTATTTGTTTTACAAAAATGTTTTTCTTTCCCGCACTGTGTCAGTAGTAAAGATTGTTATGCATAATATGAAGACTCATATTGTCATAGAATTGCTGTTCACAGCACTTCTGCTGGCTCAATTAAATCGTTCCAGCCGAAAAGATTGAACACAAAATGGTTCGCATTCAGTGTGGTAGAACCGACCGACACCCGTAATACCACACAAGGGAAGCATTGTTGCGGGGGTCTTCCCCGCTACCCTGGTTCGGTATTATGGGCTAAAGGGGTGATCCCGCATACATTAAATGCGCAGCGGGGGATAAACTACCAAAATCACAAAAGCTTGATTTACAAAATGCGAATAAATCGGCTTCACAATTTTGTAACTCAAGCTTTTGGGATTCGGTATTCCAACGTAGATCCAATTAAAAAGGTGGTTTATTTTACATTTTAACTGCATCTGCTCTTTCAAAGCGCTCCAGGGCCTTTATTTATACTGTTGCCGTTTTAAAACAAAAAAACAACCTTTGTCATCAAATGCCAAGGGCAGGTGTTTGGCTAATCTGCAACAGACTACAGTCCCTTGGACCGCATAACCGTGGTTTACAAAACAGCCACAGTCAAGCCATAGAATAAATGCATTGATTTAGCTGCTGCCACGGCGCCTCCTTGGGACATCTATGGCTTAGGGTTTTAAGACTGGCTGGCACTATATTGGCATTTTTTTGAGTGGCTTGGATAAAAGATTCAAAAGTTGAATTCTTGTATACAGCCTTTTCCAAGTGACCATTACTTTCCACGGTTATCATGATAACTGGAGCCTGTATACCTATCTGAGAACATTCTGGGATTGACTTACAAAAGTGTTTTTCAATGCTAAAATCCCATTAAAAAAAGCTTTGTAAATCAGGCCTCTTATGTTCAATTTAATGCAATGGGTGAATCAAAGAATGGCTCATGTATTTTTTCAAGTTAATGTACCCTGCTCTGTCCAATGCAAAAGGCTGTGTGTGATCTGTGTGCAGTGGATAGGTTAGTTGCATATTACTTATGCTGCATTATGTATATAATCTAGCGCCGTGATACCTCAGGGTCCTGTGCGCGTATAACAAATTAAATAAATAAAAAAATAAAAATGCATGTCTATTGTTAAATCCACGTCAACCATAACGAGCATTGGAAATGTGAGTAGTTTAGGCATTTGTGTTGGCATGGGATAGGCATTGACCAGTCACTATGGTACCACCTAGCCACTGGATGGCAAAAAGTGGAAGATAGTGTGATTGTCAAGGGCATAACATAGCAGTGCCTGGCAAATGCCAACCTATACACAAGCCAAAACTGCTGACATCATCAATGCTTGTTTTTCAAAGGACATCAATGCAAGAAGCAGCTGTAAATCTGAAGGCTCACTTAAAATCTCAGAGGACTGCATGAAATAACACTGGCAGATGTTACTGCCTGATAGAGCTACCTCAAAGAGATGCCAGGAGGATGTTTTGGCCTGGGATGGGCAGGTAAGTGGGTGGGACGGGTCAGAGGGATTTGCAAGGCCACGGGCAGTTCATGGGTGGCTAAATAAGTAACAACACCCACAAACTGATTGTCCATCCTCACATGTCACCCCCCTTATAGCTGTACTCAAATGCAATAGGTTCCACGTAGTTTTGAAAACTAAATACAACTTATAAATAAAAAATAAAAAAAATAGGTTTCACGTATTGGTGGTACTTAAGTGCCACCTAATAGGCAACACTAAAAAGGGCAGTCTCTATATGTAGTTGTGTTCCTTGCGCCCATGATTTTCCCTTCATTTGTAGGTAACATGTTTGACTACATTCATAACTGTGTATGAATATATGTATTTTTGTATGTGGTTTATGAATCTCAGAAGCTCTGCGATGACTTTGTTGAGAATAACTATATCCTTGGGGTCCTTTTGGTACGATTCTATTACATATTCATTCAGTAGATTGGAAGAAAGTGCATTGACAGACAAAGTGGTTAGGGGGGTTTTTGGAGGTGCCCATTTTACATTTCTTGAAGATGTATGTTATGTCTTGTACAAAACTAGTCATGCCAGGGAACAGAGGCTTCATGTAAGGTTTTGACTCCATAGATACTTGGGAGTCCATGGCATTGACTTGATGGTTGAAATCAATATTTCTCTGATCTTTGTGGTGGAACTGTTTCTGAGTTCCTGGTAACCATTAACTTCGTTATTTATTTCCCTTGTGTCTTTCTCTGTGTCGATGACCACAACTGTGCTGAAGATTTCCTTGGACATTGTACTCTGTAGTAACTCCCTCTGTGAGGAACACATGTCTTATTCACTCTTCCATTTCCCTTGAGAACTGAGTTGCATCCAGGTCCTGACAGAGGCAGAAGGTCAGCCCCTGCATGTCTGGAAACGTAGATCTTTGGCATGCGACTAGGGTTGTTATGTTGCATGGGTGTCACACTTGTGCATAGGTGCATCTTGGAGGCCCTATCATCCGTCCAGCTAGGTCTTGCAACTATCACCAGAATGGATCCAGAATCCCAATCTTTCACAATAGTGCCTTTCCAGAAAAACAGAAAAATAAGTGTCCTTCAAAAATTATCATTTTCCTAATGCATTTGCAAGAAATCCTGAAAACTACTCACTGATGATCCCTATTTTCATGTTCCCAGGTTTCAGGAAAAATTGAAGAATGAAAGATTGTTTCAAAAGACTCCAATTTTCAGAATGCAGTGGCAAATAAATACTAACACCATGGCAACCTCTGTACTTCGATTGCTACAACTCAACACTTGGTGCTCCTCAGGAATTGCTATTATCCCGAAGACAATGATATAGATTATTGTTAACCGCTCCAGTCATAATACTCCACCCTGGTTCTGCTGCCTTCTTGGGGTGTCTCATAAGCACTCCTTGGCCATGCACTGTCAGGAGCGCACATGGCAATAGATATATACACTGTACTTTGGGGCGACTCGGGAGCTAACACTTAGCATATAACAGAAACAGGGTACATACCAGGCTGATCTTTGTGGAGACAGGTAGACACAGGAACTGTAGGGCCAGTAGCTGTAACGCTCACCTAGTATCCACGGTGACGTCACTCAGCCTGTTCTGACCTCTACGACCTCGAACCCTTCCCTGGAGTCTACTCGACCAGAGACTGGGCCTGAAACACAGGATTGGTAGGTTTTAACTCTCTATTGTCTCTGCGTGCTCAAACCCCTTCTTCCCCAGGGTCCAGCCCTTACCCTTGGTCCACACCTCACCTTGTTTTCTTGTGTAGTGTGCTCTCCGTCCTGCTTTCAGCGCAGGGGTGCGTTGATTGATGCGGGCTCGTTGCTACCTAGTTGCTTCACTAGCGAGAATAAGTATAAAGAGTCTCTATGAACAGTTCTCTAATTCTCGTTCCTTTCCTTCCCCAGGTGATGGCCAGCGTCCGAGGATGACGGCGTGCTGCTTGAGGTGAGTAACACTGAAGGTTAGTGAGGGCGCGATGTGCGATGCGACCTCTTCGTACTTGTATTGAACAGAGTTCTTTTTTCAGTTTCTTTATGTAACGCAAAGTTTTCAGCATGGACGCCAGTTAAGGAGAAGAAACGCGGTGAGTAGCGCAATATGTGGCGCCTCTGAATGCTTTCCTAAGCTAACCTGGTGTTTCTTTTCCCACTTGCAGATGGATGAGAAGCTCCGGAGATGAAGTTTCCCCAGAACGGCTTGGATTCAGCTAAGCGTTTGAACCTAGTACAGTCTTTAAAGTAAGCAATGGTTTGTAGAATACTTATTAATGTCTTCTTTCTGTTCTTTTCCCTTTTTCTTAGGAAGCGGCGTGCCGGGAAGAAAAGAACACCACCGAAGGAGCCCCGCAGAACTGAAGGAGCGATGGGCGATGGGCGGATGCTCCACAAGGTAAGGCAATTTCTAATGGTGTTCTTGTTCTTGCAGGTGCTGAGCGCAGATGAAAGGTGTAGGCCTTCTGGAGACTGATCCGAACACGGTGAGTGTCATGCTGCAGGTGCAGAGAAACGCAAAGCGTGCTTCTCGGCCTGGGCGTGGCTTAAATAGTCTCTGGGTATCCCAGGTGTCTCTGGGATGAATCATACCCAAAAAGCTAGACTGCATATGCAGTTCTAGGAACCGGAACAAGTGGGGGCATCCATCTTGTCCCACCTATGCACTACAAATCCAATGCTCACTGCCATCCTATGGTAGTGTGTGTCTGGTGCCACAGTCTGACTCCAAGTGGGTCTTTGGAGGGATGGAGAGGCCCTTAAGGGCCATGTAGATGATTGTGGCCCGATTCCAGCCTGACCTTTTGGAGGGCTGGAGACATGAGGGGCAGGAATCATGATAGCACTCCCCCCCTAAAGCCCTCCTCAAGATGGCTCTTCTGTCGGGTCCTGGTTTGGTTGGATGGTTTTGATGAAATCTTCTAAGCAAGCGAGGTGCATGGATGTGCTCACAAGGTTCCCATGTCCTGTCTTGGGGACCATACCCCTTCCAGTCTACTAAGTAGTATAGATTGGATTTGATGTACTTAGAATCCAGGATGTCCTTGACTTCGAATTCTGGCTCCCCGGTGACTACTACTGGCTGTGGTGGCGTTGTTACGCAGGTCCCAGATTGAACAGGTTTAAGGAGAGACACGTGGAACACAGGATGAATCTGCATGTTTGATGGTACGGCTAGTCTGACCGCCACAGATCATGGAGGTGACGGTGAATGGACCCAGGTATCTTGGACGGAATGTTCGAGTTCCTTTGATGGGCACGGGTTTAGATGCCAGCCAGACTTTGTCTCCAACTTGGTAATTAGGGGCCTTTATTCAGTGTTGATCAGCAAACTTCTTTTGGCGATCCTTAGCTTGAAGTAGGTGTTCAGCTGCTCTTTTAAAGGTTTGAGAAATGGTCGTATGTAAGGTTTTAATTGCTGGCATTTCCAGGGTTGTAGGAACGTCTAACTCAGAAGTACGT
Organism: Ambystoma mexicanum; assembly: GCF_040938575.1. NCBI lineage: Eukaryota > Metazoa > Chordata > Amphibia > Caudata > Ambystomatidae > Ambystoma > Ambystoma mexicanum. The sequence continues at coordinate 1,567,097,646 of NC_090937.1, read as the reverse complement.
GGATGCCTGCCATACATGGTATAAAAGGGCGTCTGCCCAGTGCTGGTGTTTAGGGAATTATTATAAGCATATTCAGCTATCCATAATATGTCTGACCAGCTTCCTTCAGCTTGGTCTAACATGCAGCACAGGTACTGCTCGAGCGTTTGATTTGTCCTCTCAGTTTGACCATCCGTTTGGGGATGGTGACTGGTGGATAGCCGGATGTCGATCTGTGCCATAGAGCAGCACTGTCTCCAGAAGTTAGATACGAATTGAGTGCCTCGGTCTGAGACCAATATTAAAGGAAACACATGGAGCCGTACGATGCCTTCAAGAAATACATTTGCCAGAGTGGAAGCGTTTGGGTGTCCCTTAAGTGGAATGAAGTGTGCCATTTTAGAAAACAGGTCCACGACCACTAGAATAGTGTTAAATCCTTGACTGGGTGGCAAGTCAGTAATAATATCGAGGGACAACATGTGCCAAGGTGCTAGTGGGATTTCCATTGGTTGTAAGAGCCCAGCCGGTTTCTGCTTGGAAGACTTGTTTTGAGCACACACTCCACAAGATAGGATAAATTGGATAATGTCTTTACGCCACGTGGGCCACCAATAATTTCGTTTCACCTTGGCCAGGGTTTTAGCGATTCCGGGATGGCCTTGATCAAGGAATCATGATAACCGGACATGACTTTTTCTCTTAGTTCTTGGTATGGCAAGAATAAATGGTTCCTGAAGTAGGGCAACTGGTCTTTTATCATGTAATGTTCCCCTTGTGCACTCCACGCTTGTAATTGCTCCGACTCATTAAGTTTTGGATTTCTTCATGTAATTCCTTCTGAGTTATGGTTGCTGTGATTCCTAGGAGTTTCTCACTCGGGATGATTGCAATTGGGTCAGGGGTCTGATACCCTTGCTCTTCCACACCCATACGGGAAAGGGCATCGGCTTTCCCATTTTTTACCCCGTTCGGAATGTGATCACGTAATCATACTCGGCAAAAAAAAAGAGCCCAGCGTAGTTGTCGTGAGGATTGAGCCTTTGCCATTTTTAGGTACTGCAGGTTCCGGTGGTCAGTAATTACGGTGATTGTGTGTCTGGCACCCAAGAGGTAGTGGCGCCAGGCCTTAAAGGCTGACTTAATGGCCAGGAGTTCTTTGTCTGTGATAGCGTAATTGAGCTTGGGGGTGTGAATTTACGTGACCAGAAGGCAACAGGGGGCTGTAACTGGCCCGTTTTGGGGTCCTTTTTTGAGAGGACGGCTCCCATAGCCATACTTGAGGCGTCCGTTTCCACTAGGTATGGGAGATCAGGGCAAGGGTTGCGTAGAATTGGGGCAGAAGTGAATCTTGCCTTAAGTTCCTGGAAGCCTCTTTGGCTTCTGTTGTCCACTGGAACCTTTTATTGCATTTCCTTAGCAATGATGTGATGGGATGGACAATTTGTGAAAATCCTGGGATGAACCGGCGGTAGAAGTTTGCGAAACCTAACATGCTTTGGACCCCCTTGAATGAAGTTGGGGATGGCCAGTTCAGGATTGCATCTACCTTGTGTACATCCATTCGCATTCCATTCGGACTGAGGATAAAGCCCAGAAATTCTACTACGGAGACGTGAAATGAGCACTTTTCGAGCTTGCCGTAGAGCTGGTGTTGACAGAGTTTTTCCAACACGGATCGGACGTGTTTAACATGGTCCTGCTTTGATGCGGAATATAGTAGGATATCATCAATGTAGACTAGAGCACAGACATCAATCAATCCTCGTAGCACATCGATCATGAAGTATTGAAAAGCAGCAGGCACATTGCAAAGGCCAAAGGGCATTACTTGATATTCGTACAAGCCATATTTGGTGCGAAAAGCGGTTTTCCATTCGTCCCCCTTTTTCACGCGAACAAGATGATATGCACCTCTCAGGTCTAGTTTTGTGTAGATTTGGGAATCTTTAACTTGATCAAGCAATTCAGGGATTAGCGGCAGAGGGTAATGTTTTTTCACAGTAATCTGGTTCAGTGCACGATAGTCGATGCACGTTCTTAAGTCCCCCTCCTTCTTCAGTATGAAGAATAGAGGAATGGCTGCTGGAGACTTCGAGGGACAGATGAACCCGTTGGCCGGTATTGGTCGAGATAGACCTTCAGGTGCTGGTTTTCTGGTTCCGTGAGTGCGTAGATTCGTCCACAAGGGACTTCTGTGCCGGGTATCAGGTCGATTTGGCAATCGTATGGTCTGTGCAGTGGTAGGGTATTCACCTGTTCTTTCTGAAAGACATCTTGAAAGTCCTGGTACTCGCTTGGTAGGGTGCCGATTGCCACTGTCGCAAGCGTGGAGGTTTTGGTGTCTATTGGTTGTTTCCCTTGGTGATAACATGTGTGGGCGCAATTCTCGGAAAAGGCCAATTCTTTTGCTCGCCAATCGATTCGAGGGTTGTGAGCTACCAACCATAGCATTCCTAAAATCAACCGGAACTGTGGTGCCTTAATGAAGTCACAAACGATAGATTCTTGGTGTCCATCCTGGCACAGAAGGGTTAAAGCTACAGTGCATTGGGATACTGGACCAGAAGCTATTTCTGTGCCATCAACAGTGGTAACAGTGTCGGTGGTTGACTTAGAGCGTAACGGAAGCCCCATCTTTGCCGCAAGATCCTGGTCGATGTAACCCCCAACGGCTCCACTGTCTATGTACGCTCTTACTGCGTGCATCCGAGATGGTTGCTGGTGGTTGATCAAGACCACAGATAGTGCAAAATGGGAGGTCTGTAGTTCACTTTCTTCGCTCAACAAGTGGACCCATACACTTGCCGGGCTTGGGAGTTTTCCAATTCCTCGATGGTGTCTTCCTTGTCCGTGGCCCCTACTGTCCTCCTAGACGGGGCACAGGGCACTCTAAGGAAATGACCTGACCTTCCACAATATAGACATAACTGCTGCTGTCTCCTTTTATCCCTTTACGCTTTAGTCAGGGCGGATCAGACCCCCCGGATTTGCATTGGTTCTCCTGAGCCTTCCGTTGTCCGGGAAACATTGTTTTTTGAACGCACATACATAGGGTGAGGGTCCGGTCTGGTTCAATCTGCTCTCCAATCTTGCAACCTATGATCCAGTTGAACAACAAGGTCAATGAATTCAGAGCAGTCTTTCTGGGGGTTCACTACTTATGCAAGAACATCCTTGAACTCCCCCCGCAACCCTATATGAAATAACGTGGTTCTCTTCTCCTCAGGCCATTCTGCTTCAACTATGAGTCTATTGAACGTGGCTATGTATGTCAATAGGTCTTGATTCCCTTGACGTAGGGACAGAGGTTTGTTGTCTAATGCCTGCCCATGAGTACGACGGGTGAACAGCTTTTCCATCTCCTGCTGAAAGCCTCTGAAATCATGCAGCAAAGGATCGTCTCGGGCCACGAAGGGTATAGACCAGTACGCGGCGCTTCCACTCAGGTAGGATAGCACAAAAGCGACCCGGGATTGGTCATTCGGAAAAGCCCCTGGTCTACAAAGGAAGTGCAGGCGGCTCTGATTCATGAACATTGCAAATCTCTTGGGATCCCCCGTAAATCGTCCGGGCGGGGCCAAGGGAACTGCCCCAGGAAGGTTTATCTGAACAGGGTTGGCTGACGGTGCTGGCATTGAGGGCACGTTTCCCGGCAATGGTGCATGCAACGCTTGTGACTGGAGAAGTTGCCGGCTTAGATCATCAGTGCGTTCTTTGGATACTATCAACTCCCTCCTCAGGGTGTTGGTCTCCTACCTGGCTGCATGTACTTTGGAACGTAGCTGCCCCAACATGTGGGCTAACTGATCAGTTTCTGGCGTTTCCATGACGCACTGGTGGATTTTGGTGTGAGGTTTTGCGTTCTGTGACACTCACCTGGTATCCACGGGGACGTCACTCAGCCTGTTCTGACCTCTGCAACCTCGGACCCTTCCCTGGAGTCTACTCGACCGGAGCCTGGGCCTAAAACACAGCATTGGTAGGGTTTAACTCTCTATTGTCTCTGCGTGCTCAAACCCCTTCTTCCCCGGGGTCCAACCCTTACCCTTGTCCCATACCTCATCTTGTTTTCTTGTGTAGTGTGCTCTCCGTCCTGCTTTCAGCGCAGGGGTGCATTGATTGATGCAGGCTCGTTGCTGCCTAGTTACTTCACTGGCGAGAGTCCGACGGGTAACTATAAAGAGTCTCTATGAACAGTTCTCTAATCCTCGTTCCTTTCCTTCCCCAGGGGATGGCCGGCGTCCGAGGATGACTTCGTGCTGCTTCAGGTGAGTTATACTGAAGGTTAGTGAGGGCGCGATGTGCGATGCAACCTCTTTGTACTTGTATTGAACAGACTTATTTTTTCGGTGTCTTCAGGTGCCGCAAAGTTTTCAGCGTGGACGCCAGTTAAGGAGAAGACACGCGGTGAGTAGCGCAATATGCCTCTGAATGCTTTCCTAAGCTAACCTGGTTTTTCTTTTCCTACTTGCAGATGGATGAGAAGCTCCGGTGATGAAGTTTCCCCAGAACGCTTGGATTCAGGTAAGCGTTTGAATCTAGTACAGTCTTTAAAGTAAGCGAAGGTTTGCAGAATGCTTACTAATGTCTTCTTTCTGCTCTTTTCCCTTTTTCTTAGGAAGCGGCGTGCCGGGAAGAAAAGAACACTGCTGAAGGAGCCCCGCAGAACTGAAGGAGCGATGGGCGGATGCTCCACAAGGTAAGGCAATTTCTAATGGTGTTCTTGTTCTTGCAGGTGCTGAGCGCAGATGTAGGCCTTCTGGAGACCGATCCGAACACTGAGTGTCACGCTGCAGGTGCAGAGAAACGCAAAGCGGCTTCTCGGCTTGGGCGTAGTTTAAATAGTCTCTGGGTATCCCAGGTGTCTCTGGGCGGAACCACATCCAAAAAGCTAGACTGCATATGCAGTTCTAGGAACCGGAACAAGTGGGGGATCCATCTTGTCCCACCTATGCACTACAAGTCCAATGCTCACTGCCATCCTATGGTAGTGTGTGTGTGTCTGGTGCCACAGGCGCCAAGTCTGACTCCAAGTGGGTCTTTGGAGGGATGGAGAGGCCCTTAAGGGCCATGTAGATGAGCGTGCCCTGATTCCAGCCTGACATTCTGGAGGGCTGGAGACATGAGGGCAGGAATAATGACAGTAGCTTGTTGAAAGCAAAGTGACACTGAGAAAAAGAGAAGGTAGGCAAATATACTGGGTAACACGGATTGATCAGAATGAAGGGTGTACTGCAATATGATAAGGGGTTTCCATGAGTTTAGGGAAAGCCCTTGGGTTCAGTACCAGCAGATTAATCTTAACAACAATCATGCAGCAACGTCATGGGTAGGATGTGCTGATGAGATGGTTGTCCTCAGTGTACGGATAAAGCTGGAGACTATATACTGACACAAGTGAGCCTCCAATGAACTATACTAAGGCAACATAAGTATTTCCCTTATCTGATCTTAATGGAGACCAACCAAAGGTCACACGGTATATGGATACAGAGCGGAGACACAACAGTGGACCCATTTTTAATCAAGACGGAAAAGCAGAGTGGATAGAAATGACCAAGTACAGGATAGGCAGAGAAAAGAATCAAAGATCAGAAACTGTAGACAGAGGCCTAGACAGTAGCTATGCAAGCACATCTTGGAAGGCACACGTGAATGCTGGCATAGCGGAAATCATGGAACAAGAAATGGACATAGGCAAGGAAAGTTGCCACGCATAAGGCAAGGAAAGTTGCCACGCATAAACTTGGAAATCTAGCATTCTAGGAGTATCATGAAACATAAAACATTAGTCAAAAGAAAGGCAGACCGGCACTGCCAACTCAGTGAATACATGGAAAAACTCAGAGCACTAGTCATTGGCAAGACAAGAGGCAGCTGCCAACTCAGCGAATATGTGGTTCATGAAATTCTGTGCACTAGTCATAGACGACATAAGAAGTCGCTGCAAACGCAGCAAATACATGGTTCAGAAAACTAAGAACACTTAAGAGCAGGTACTTAAGCTATGCACAGAAGTCTTAGCAAGCTAAGCATGACACTTGGATCGCAGAGCAACATAGTTGGGCACAGCTTTTCCAGAAACAAGGTGATCTGTGAGGTTGGGAGAGAGGGGGTGCTCACAGCAAAACAAGGTCTTGAAGAAAGTCAGTAAGGCAGCACAAATACCTTCAGAAAAAGGATTAGCTTTAACAGCAAACAGTACAGAAGCTGAAAAGCAGCTATAGCAAGTAGGAGTCAGTAGCCAAAGGCAAGATAGCATGGAAAGGTTAAGAAACCGCATGAAGTAGGAACTCCAGGTAAATAAAGTTAATAGAACACTTGCAACTCCTCAAAGAGAGCTTATGAAGCCCTTCCAGCCCACAGTCCAATAGGGTGGAGCTGATTGCAGCCTGGGGCAGCTGAGTCCAATTAAGCTGAGTCCAGGCTTCAGTAGTTTGCAGCAGCAGATTACAATGAAGGCCTCTGGTAGCCTTGCCTGTAGGAGATTGTAACAGGTGAATGCAATCAGGATCCCACCAGCTTGTAGCAGCTTGGTGAAAGATAATGTGTTTAGCATTCCTCCCCCAGCCCATTGCCTCTTAGACAACATACATCTACCAGAATGCATCAGCTGGTTTAACCCAAAGCCCGGAATAGAACATGGAAGTAGGTTGGTCCAGAACTGTTGCAGGAAAACAGGTAAATGAATGCCATGACCGTTTGTGGGTTTTAACATGATAGTTATACTATGTTTAAAGTCTATCAATGGTTCATACAGTGGTGCTTGGTACCAGGCGGGTAAATTCCTAACATGCACCGATTGTTAAACCTCTATCAACTGGAACCCTTATTATATTCCTTTCTTTGTTTTGATTATTTTGATTTGTGCTTTGTCAGCATGTCTGTCTTGCCCATGTGCTAATTTGCCCCATTTCTGTCTAGACTTGCCCTGGCAGCTCCCAGTCTTTCTCCTCTGCCTCTAACCGGTGCACTTAGTCCTTCCCATTGTGGTGTCTGTCTGCAATCGTCAATCTTGCTCCTTGTGCTGTGTCCCTGATGTCTCCAGCCCATGCTCTTTGTACTGTGTCCATCCCCTACTCATTGTGGTCTCCAGCTTCTGTTCCTTGTGCTGTGTCCGTGATATCTCATGCTTGCGCACTTTGTGCTGTGTCCCTGCAGTCTGTAGCCCTGCTTCTTGCGCTGTGTCTCTGCAATCTCCAGCTCATGCTCTATGTGCTGCATCCCTGTTGTCTGCAGCTCATGCCCATAGTACTGTGTCCAGCCCCTATTCCTTGTGGTCTCCAGCTTCTGTACCTTGTGCTGTGTTCCTGCAGTCTCCAACCCTGCCAGTTGTGCCTGTGTCTCTGCAATATATAGCTCATGCTTTTTGTACTGTGTCCCTGCTGTCACCAGCTCATGCTCTCTGTGCTGTGTCCCTGCTGTCTCCAGCGTATGCTCTTTGTGCTGTGTCACTGCAGTCTCCAGCCCTGCTCCATGTGCTGTGGCTCTGCAATCTCCAGCTCATGCACTTTGTGCTGTTTACTCTTTGTGATGTGTCCCTGCAGTCACCATCTCATGCTCTCTGTGCTGTGTCCCTGCTATGTCCAGCTCATGCTTTTTGTGCTGTGTCCCTGATATCTGCAGCGCATGCTCTCTGTGCTGAGTCCCTGCTGTCTCCAGCTCATAGTCTTTGTGCTGTGTCTCTGCTGTCTCCAGCACATTATCTGTGTGCTGTGTCCCTGCAGTCTCCAGCCCCGCTCCTTGTGCTGTGTCTCTGCAATCTCCAGTTCATGCTCTTTGTGCTGTATGTTCTTTGTGCTGTGTCCTTGCAGTTGCCACCTCATGCTCTCTGTGCTTTGTCCCTGCTATGTCCAGCTCATGTTCTTTGTGCTGTGTCCCTGCTCTCTCCAGCTCATGCTCTCTGTGCTGTGCTCCTGCTGTCTCCGGCTCATGCTCTATGTGCTGTGTCACTGCAGTCTCCAGCCCTGCTCCATGTGCTGTGGCTCTGCAATCTCCAGCTCATGCACTTTGTGCTGTTTACTCTTTGTGATGTGTCCCTGCAGTCACCATCTCATGCTCTCTGTGCTGTGTCCCTGCTATGTCCAGCTCATGCTTTTTGTGCCGTGTCCCTGATATCTGCAGCGCATGCTCTCTGTGCTGAGTCCCTGCTGTCTCCAGCTCATAGTCTTTGTGCTGTGTCGCTGCTGTCTCCAGCACATTATCTGTGTGCTGTGTCCCTGCAGTCTCCAGCCCCGCTCCTTGTGCTGTGTCTCTGCAATCTCCAGTTCATGCTCTTTGTGCTGTATGTTCTTTGTGCTGTGTCCTTGCAGTTGCCACCTCATGCTCTCTGTGCTTTGTCCCTGCTATGTCCAGCTCATGTTCTTTGTGCTGTGTCCCTGCTCTCTCCAGCTCATGCTCTCTGTGCTGTGCTCCTGCTGTCTCCGGCTCATGCTCTATGTGTTTTGTCCCTGCTATGTCCAGCTCATACTTTGTGCTGTGTCCCTGCTATGTCTAGCTCATGCTCTCCATGCTGTGTCCCTGCTGTCTCCAGCTCATGCTCTCTGTGCTGTGCCCCTGCTGTCTCCAGCTCATGCTCTGTGTTTTGTCCCTGCTATGTCCAGCTCATGCTTTGTGCTGTGTCCCTGCTATGTCTAGCTCATACTCTGTGCTGTGTCCCTCCTGTCTCCAGCTCATACTCTCCATGCTGTGTCCCTGCTGTCTCCAGCTCATGCTCTTTGTGCTGTGTCCCTCCTGTCTCCAGCTCATACTCCCCGTGCTGTGTCCCTGCTGTCTCCAGCTCATGCTCTTTGTGCTGTGTCCCTGCTGTCTCCAGCTCATGCTCTTTGTGCTGTGTCCCTGCTGTCTTCCGCACATGCTCTCTGTGCTGTGTCCCTCCTTCCTCGAGCTCATGCTCTCCGTGCTGTGTCCCTGCTGTCTCCAGCTGATGCCCTTTGTGCTGAGTCCCTGCCATCTCCCGTCTGTGCTCCCTACTTTGCCCCTGACTCTTCAGTTCCTGCTCCTTGTACTGTGTTCCTTCAATGTTTGCCTTTGCTCTCTGGCCTACCATATAGTCTGAGGCTAGACCCTTTAGATTCAGTCTTTGTTTTCTCTTTGGGTCTCCCCCTAAACCCCTCTCCACCACCTATTTTTATCTATTCCTGACCCCCTACCCCCTCCCCTCAAATGTTTTAGATAACCCAATTTCGTACACGTTTAAAATACACTCGTAAAAATGACTGGTGATGAAAGGACGTTATACGCGTCTTCCTAGCTCCTTTGTAACATTTCTGAGTTCCCTTTTAATTAAACGTACCTCTCACTGTCACCTGCCTTGTATTGTTCTTGGGCTCCCCCTGCCGGTAAGTGTAGTGTCATCTGCTCGAGGGTTTGTTTATTATAAAAGTGTGTCAAACCAGCGATAACCAACCCCCTGCTGCTCTATCAGATGTACCCTGGGATCTCCCATAGTTGAAGAAATGCATCATTGGATGTATGGCGCCTCAGGTCAGATTCCTCCTGTATAGAAGCGCTGCTGAGCCGAGCAGGGGGGCATTACCCGGCCAGGTTATGCCACGGGCCAGTTAAAAGCCAGAGCCAAGTGAGGGCTTTAAAGTTAGCCTGGGGTATTGCCAGGCCCAGCAATGCCCCGCCCTCTGCGAGGGTAATATTTCTCTTAGTATCCGGCACGATGCACCGGAGACTAATAGTTTGTTTAAAAAAATAAAAAGGTGCCCGCCAAGCATCCGGAAAAGGGACTACGTAGTCTCTTCCCCATTCCAATAACGGTCATTAACGAGGCTGCGGGGACGTGCCTGGAACAATGCAGTTCCCGGCATTGGCGAGCGACCAGGCCATGGAAGGTAAGTGGGGCGGGGATGGGAAGAGGAAAAATATGTGGAAAAGGGAGGTGGAGGAAAGGGGACGCTGTGATGCGGGCTGCAGGGTTGCACTTACCTGAGATCCCGACGGGGCCTCCTGCAATGAGGAGACCCGGAAGCCGGGATTACTGTGGCGTGGCCCCTTTAAGGGCAAGCACGCGACGGAGTGACGTTCACTCCGTCGCGTGCCATATAAATAAAGGGGCGTCGCCCGGCGGCAGCAGAGCCACCGGGGAGCCCACACGAACAGCATCGGTCTCCGTGTGTCTCTGTGTACACGGGGGTGGGGGGCTCACGGGGGCGGCGGGATTGCCCGCTAACAATGGCGACGAGGTCGGATCCATCCCTGGGACAGGTGGCAACATTTTCGCATTGCGCAGATGATCGCGTGTGAGCGCATCCGTAAATGTTGGCCGCGGAGAGGGGAGAGACACGCGTGGCCGGCGGCCATTTTGACGACAAGGCCTCGGAAACTCGCGGCTTCATAACGAAGCATCCGTGAGAGATCCGGACCCAATTTTTGGAGATTCCAGTGGCGGACAGTCACTGCTTGCAACACGTGCTGGTGGAAATGCAAGTCATTTCCATTTTCACTGTTTTTCATCCGAGTTTAAGGGTGGAGCTACCTGGAGGCCTACTGGATGCACACTGGGGCCTACCCTGCTCAATTTTTGGATTCTTCCATCCTACACCGGCTGAAGTCTCGAACCTGGACATCATCTGAATCACCTGAGGGGCTGGAATCCTCATCAAGGTACTGGGTGTGTTTGGTGTCTAAGTTGCGGCCCCATCACGGGGTGCCTGTGCGCTATTCACCATGGATCAAGGTGCCGCGGCCGCCGGGGCCCAACAGCAGGCTGCTGCTCCAGCCCAACCCCTGCCTGCCCTTCCACCAAGACCATTGCAGAGACCTCCCGGTACCCTACAGCCAATGCCAGAGTTTGATGTCACGGGCACGCCATCAAGCCTAGGACAGAGGTGGAAGATGTGGATGGACAGGCTGGAAATGTACTTTAGGGCCACGATGGAGACAAGTGACGACAGTAAGTTGGCCACTCTCCTGTATTCTGCAGGCCCTGCTGTGCATGAGATCTTCTTGTCTTTGCAACCGGCGGATGGGTCTTTTAATGCCGCCAAAACTGCGCTCCACAATCACTTCCTGCCCATGGCCAATGTGGATTACGAACGTTTCCTAATGGGCAACACCAGACAGAAAGATGACGAGACTTTGGATGTGTTTTATGGGCGGCTGCGCAGGCTGGCGGCACCTTGTGCTTGGAATGACCCTGAAGATATGATTCGCAACCACCTCATTCAGGGCTGTTCCTCTGGTAAGCTGAGGCGTCAAATCCTGCGTGAGCCTGGTATAACACTACCCCGCATCCTAGAACTGGGGAGGTGCCACGAGGTGTCGGAGCTGCGGGCATCAAGGATGGAAGCGGGTGTGCGCCCTGGTAGGGTGGAAGAGGTATGCGCAGTCGGAAGAGGTCGCGGATCAAGACGCCCCATGAATACTCAAGGTCCACGGCCCCAAATGGCGCAGTCCTCGTGCCTAAAGTGTGGATATGACCTCCCGCACCCAGCAGACTGTCCAGCAGCGGGAGTGAAGTGTGGACGATGTGGGGGCACAGACCATTTTGCAAGAGTGTGCAGATCGACGGTCCCGAAAATGGTCCCCAGGGGACCTGTCCGGGCTGGCTCTTTCCGCCCCCAGAGAACATCCAACGTTGCCCAGGTGGACCAGGCCGACGATGGACCCCCTCAAGAAGGTGAGGAGGAAGAAGAAGATGAAGAGAATGTTTTCTTCGTGTCATGCATAAAAATGCTGAAATCACATTCCAAGAGACAGCCCAGATGTGACGTGCTGGTCAATGGAGATTCAGTACCCATGTTGGTGGACACGGGGGCGTCCGTGAACGTGATGGCCAGGCAACACTATGATGCCATGCAGGCACCACCACCGCTGGCGGTACCGAGAGCGCGCATATTCACATTTGGAGGCAACCATCCAATCCCACTGGATGGCGTGTTTGTGGCTGACACTCAATATGGCAACTCAGGCATTCGGGCAAGGTTTTACGTCACGCCGGTGAGCACCAACACGCTCCTCTGCTGCGCAGCTGCTGAAGCTTTGGGGATTGTGACATTCGCATACAACGTGTATCTGGACGACATCCAGGAGCTCCTGGAGAAGCACACATCCCTTTTTGAAGGCATTGGACAGTTGGTGGGGGAACCAGTCCGCTTGCACATTGATGAGTCCATACAACCTGTGGCTCTGAAGCACCGGCGCATACCATTTCACCTCAGAGATCTGGTAGACCAGGAATTGGACAACCTTGTCCAGCTTGACATTATTGAGAAGGTGGAAGGCCCCACTCCGTGGGTCTCACCCATTGTCGTCGCACGAAAGCCCAAACAACCAGATGCAGTAAGGATTTGTGTCGACATGCGCCTGCCCAACAAGGCGATCAAGAGAGAGAGACACCTAACCCCCACCATGGACGACATCATTGCAGAATTACAGGGGGCGAGGTTCTTCTCCAAGCTGGACTTGAGGGCAGGGTATCATCAGGTGGTTCTGCACCCTGAGTCCCGATACATCACCACCTTCACCACCCATCGGGGCCTGTATCGGTATAAGAGGCTGAGTTTTGGGGTGTCCTCTGCAGCGGAAGTTTTTCAAAATATCATAAGAGGGGCATTAGCAGATCTGGATGGGGTCATCAACATCAGTGACGACATCTTAGTACACTCCAAATCTGAGGCAGAATATATGGCCCGCCTTGCAAAGACATTTGAGCGCCTTCGTCTTTTGGGACTTACCTTACACAAGGAGAAATGCGAATTCCTCAGGACAACAATTGAGTTCTTTGGGTTCGTGTTTAAGGCAGATGGGGTGTCACCCGACCCCCGGAAGGTGAAGGATATTAGAGAGGCCCGCCCACCTGAAAATGTCGCTGAGGTGAGGAGCTTTTTGGGCATGGTCACTTATTGTGGCCGCTTCATTAGGAATCTAGCGTCCCGCTCTGAGCCTCTAAGATCTTTAACAAAGAAAGACTCTGTGTGGCAGTGGGGACCCCTCGAGCAGGCGGCATTTGATGACATCCGGGGTGCCCTAGCGGCAGAGGACACCATGGCGTTCTTTGACCCTAGCCTGCAGACGGAAATTATCGTGGACGCCAGTCCCTATGGTCTGGGGGCGGTCCTCACTCAAGTGGGGCGCGAGCAGGAAGTTCGGCCAATAGCCTATGCGAGCAAGGCACTCTCGGATACTGAACAACGCTACTCGCAAATCGAGAGGGAGGCCCTGGCAGTATTGTGGGGTTGCAGGCATTTTCGCCTATACATTTTAGGGCGTCCTGTGACTGTTATCACTGACCACAAACCACTGCTACCCATCATGGCGGGCTCCTCCTCCAGACCACCAGTAAGGATAGAGCGCTGGATGCTTGCCCTGCTTGAATACGGCGTGTCGCTGGTGTATCGGCCTGGGGTAAGCAACGCTGCAGACTATCTGTCACGTCACCCATGTGGGGATGCCTGGGCGTCTGTGTCCGCGGAGGAGGCTGATGAATACATTCGTCTCGTCGTTGAGTCTGCCACCCCCAACTCCGTGCAGGTGGAGGAGCTGGAGCTGGCATCGAAGGATGACGAGTGCTTCGCCATTCTAAGACTGGCCATGCAACAAGGTGCGTGGAAGACGGTGCTGGAAGCGCTTGACCGTCGAACATGCGAAGCCAGAGTGGCACTGGAACAGCTCTGGAAGGTGCGGGAAGAGCTTGCATTCTCGGAATCGGGACTCCTGCTGAGAGGCGACAGAATAGTGGTGCCACAGACGAAGATCCCACAGATAATCGCTCTCGCCCACCAGGGCCATCAAGGGGCGCCCAAAACAAAGGCTAGGCTTCGCCAGAAGGTGTGGTTCCCGGAGCTAGAGCGGAGGGTAGAAGAGTTTGTGGCCTCGTGTCTGTGGTGTCAGGCCGCATCCCCAGCCCAGCGGGATCCATCCATTGAGACAATGCCTAGGGGAACCAAGCCATGGGAAGTAGTGCATGCTGACTTCGGCTCTACATCTAGAGGGACGCACTTCCTGGTGATGGTCGACGAGTGGTCGCGATACCCGGAGGTGGAATTTGTAGAGTCGCTGGCGTTTGGTGACGTGGTGATCGCCGTGGAAAAGATCTTCGCCACCCATGGCCTTCCATCGGTTGTGTGCACTGACAATGGAGCACCGTATCAGGGTGAGAGTTTTGCTGAACTTTTAAAGAACTATGGCATTCAGCACAGGAAGGTCACACCCCTCTGGCCCCGGGCAAACGGGGAGGCCGAGCGCATGATGCGCACCCTTAACAAGGTGTTCCGGATCGCCCAAGGCAAGGGTGAATGTCTGCAGAGGGCCCTGTATGTGTTCCTACGGGGATACAGAACCACTCCCCATTCATCGACGGGGGTAGCACCGGCGGAGGCCCTCTTCCAGAGGTGCCCTCGGGATGTCGTACCTGAGGTAGGGGCCCGAGAGCCCGCCATCATTGACAATGAGCAGGTGGAGGAAGATCGGCTGGCAAGAACTCGGGCGGAGAACATGAGAAGAGGACTGAGGCCGCCCGACATTGCCCCAGGGGATGAGGTATTAGTGAGGAACCGTCATCCGCAGGGCAAGCTCTCCCTCACATATGAGCCCGCCCCCCTGGATGTTGTAGCGGTGAAGGGGTCTATGGTGACTGCATCAGATGGGACATCGTCGGTGACCAGAAATGCCAGTTTCTTTAGGAGACTGGGTGAACCAGGAGCGAATCGAGGAGAGGCTGGCGAAGAACTACCCGACGAGAGTGGAGGAGATGTCCCCACCATGGACTCGCCGAAGAACTACCCGACGAGAGTGGAGGAGATGTCCCCACCATGGACTCGCCTGTTCGCGGAAGAACCGACTCAAGTACTCCGGTAAGGGACAGTGGCAGGAGGTACCCCCTGAGAACAGGGCGTGGGAAACCTGCCCACCTGAGTGACTATGTGACGGACTGATCTGGGGTCATGGTGGCGAGGGGTCGCCGGACCGTGTGAAGGCACCGCTGGGGGATCCAGGGTGGTTGCTAATAAATGGGGGATTCCTAATGTGCATGCTGCGAAGTAGTGATTAGTCAGTTTTGAGTGCTGTAGAAAGTAGAACAATTGCATCCTCCTTTGTGTTTGTTGTTATGGAAAAGGAGGAGTGTGGCGTGGCCCCTTTAAGGGCAAGCACGCGACGGAGTGACGTTCACTCCGTCGCGTGCCATATAAATAAAGGGGCGTCGCCCGGCGGCAGCAGAGCCACCGGGGAGCCCACACGAACAGCATCGGTCTCCGTGTGTCTCTGTGTACACGGGGGTGGGGGGCTCACGGGGGCGGCGGGATTGCCCGCTAACAATTACCATGTGTTAATGCCCCCGTTTTGAGTCTCCTCATTGGCTGGGTGGCCGACACCCCCCCTCGCTAGATACTAATACTCCAAAGGTCTCTTGCTCCACTTGCCTGTGGAAACGAGATGCAGTAAAAATCAACGTGTGCCAGTCAGGAAACTTCCTATTACCTTCACATCCACTCTTCCTCGTCACAGTAATTACCTCATGGGGCCCCTGCCTCCGACACAGGACCTTCTTTTATTTCTACTATCCCCTATAACTCCTCCTCTCAAACCACGTCACCCAGTTTCAATTTTCCTGCAGGTTGGACTTTTTTCCCGGTGCGGTTGCTGTCCTGGTGGGGCTGTCTGGCTGGCCATTGGCTCCAGCAGGTGCGGCAGTGCCCCCAGGCTTCCTGCGGGGCTCGGGCCCGGTTCAGCAGGATTGCCTTGTCCGGTCTTGTTGCAGGGCTGTAGGCTGGCGCTGGGCTTCACGGCCTGGGTGCAGCAGGCCTGGGGTGAGCTAGGGGAATGGGGGGATCCCAATTGATGGAATGGGGTTATAGCCTCTGGCCTCTTTTTAAATGGCGGCTAGCAGCACTCTGTTTGTTGTCTGTGTTGCTACAGAACAGAGGACTGCAGTGGTGAAACAGTCTTCATTAGTTCACTGTTTTTCAGGATACGCACCACGGGTAAACAGTCTGCAAAACGCAGGCATCTTGTCCTGTCCCCTTCTTCATCTTCCTCTTCATCTGAGTTGTACAGGAGAAGAAGGATGAGTGCAAAACGTTTTTACCTGACCAGTAAGGAGTGGAAGAAGCTTCTTAGACATCATGGAAGGGGTCGCATGGACACAAGCACCGGCGCCTGTCTTCCTCCTCATCCTCTTCTTCTGGCACTGAGTCGTCGGCCTCTTCCTGTTCCTCATCGGCTGATGCAGAATGGAAATATCTGGCCAGGGAAGGAGTACAGGAGGTTCTTGCTCCAGTTTCAGACTGCATGGGGTTTCCAGAGCCCCTTTTAGCGGTAGATGGCGCTGACCCTTCTATTCGCCAGTATAGGCATACCCCTAGGAGAGGGTTACAATTGGTATCTGGTATCCGGGATAAAATCCTTCGGGAATGGCGAGACCCAGAGAAGATTGCGATGCCCCGTTTTATGACCAGACTTTACCCATTAAAAGGGGGAGAAACTTTACTGTCAGATCCAGTTGAGGTTGATGATATCCTCTCCAGCCAGGTGGGTCGTTCCTCTATGTCGGTCGAGGAGGTGGCTGTCCGGGACCCAGTGGACCGCAAGGTTCATGTAGGGGCACATCTGGCGCTTAGGACAAATATCTACGGTTCCTACACGGCTAAAACTGTGCTCAGTGGGTTCAGAAAATTGAAAAAGGCTGTCAATGGGGGTTCGGATTGTGCTCCTTTACTATCTGAAATGCAGAGACAGGTTGAATTTTTGTTCGATCTGGCTTTTGATGGGGTGCGTGGCTCGGCCATGGCCATGGGCCCTGGGGTGTCAGCCCGAAGGCATGTGCATTTGCGGGATTGGAAAACAGAAGGTTCTCAGAAGGCGGCTACCCTGAAACTTCCTTGTGATGGGTCCGAACGATTTGGGGATTCACTTGAGGATAAAGTGCATAAAGTGTTTAGGGCTGACAAACATGCTGACAAATTGCGACGCAAGCCTGCTTCAACGGCCAAGAAGTCGTCCTCTGGTTCTGGTGCTGTGATCAGCAGGGGTTTCCCAGGCTCCTCTTCTCATTCGTTCTGGAGAGCAAAGGGAGGTTGGGGTCCTCCACGCTCCTCATGTCCTGGTCCGGTACAGAAGTCCTGATGGTGTGGACGTGCCAGTAGGCGGACGTCTCCGGCAGTTTTTTCCGGTATGGTACCAGTGGTGCTCAGATTCCTGGGTTCTAGACACAGTTCAGAGGGGTTATCAACTGTTTTTCCTGTCTCCTCCTGTCCATGGTTGCATGGTTCGGACTGTGGTTCCCAGGTCTTGGACCAAGAGGTTGGCTATGGAAACCGCTCTCTCCTAATTGTTGGTGAAGGCGGCCATCATTCCCGGTCCTCTACCTGTTTGAGGTCAAGGTTTCTACTCGCGGGTGTTCCTGGTCCCCAAACCGTCAGGGAATTATCGCCTAATTCTGGACCTCAAGGCCCTGAACTGTTTCCTCCGGAAGGAACACTTCAAAATGGAGACTTTGCAGATCATTCTCCCAATGTTGCACAGGGGGGATTGGATGGCATCTCTGGATCTCCAGGATGCATATTACCACATGGCTCTCCACGCTGGGAACATGAAGTTCTTCCGGTTTGCAGTTGGATCCTGACATTTTCAATTCAGAGTGCTCCCTTTCGGGTTGCGATCAGTCCTAGAGTGTTCACCAAGATGGTGGCTCCCCTGGTGGCGCATTTTCATCTGAGAGGCATTCAGATTTTTCCCTACCTAGACGATTGGTTGATAAAGGCATCCTGCCGACAGACAGTCCTGACTCCGCTCCAATTGGTCTGCCAGGCATTACAGGACTGGGGATACCTGGTGAACTGGCAGAAGTCTGTCAGGACCCAAGATTGGAAACATTGGTTTCGCTGGCGGTTCCGCCGGTGATCGGTCTAGTCCTCACCCAACATGGCGGCCATCATGACGCTGAGCTTATATAATCCGGCTCCGCCCACTTTTCGGCGCGTTGTATCTGTGATTCACTCTCTCTCAACGCTCCGACTTTGGATTATCACCTTCCTGTGTATACCTCCTAGTCCTCATTTTCCCCTGGTTCCTTCCTTTTATCCCTATTCCTTACCTTTCTATTATCTCCGTATTCGCTACAGTTTTTCTCTGTATCCACGAGTGCTGCTGTTACATCTGTTGCGGTACCCTTCATCTTCGCTATTTCTTTCTTTGCTCTAATACTTCCACTTACCTTACTTCAACCTGGGACTCCGGCCGCGAAAGTGCTTCTCGCACTGTGTTTCCGTGTCCGAAAACAGGAGCTTTCTTACTGGACTTGCTATCGGCTGTTCTTTCAACCCTTCTGACTGGTATTTCTTTCTTTTACAAACACGGAAGCGCTGTGCTGGTCGCCGCAGCATTTCTCACTCTCAGCCTTTGTTACTTTTCTACCTTTTCTACCTTCTCGGCGTAATACCTTCTGGCGAGTTGTTCCTTTCCATTTCGCCGCAGGGGGTTAGCGCTGCTTCACACTACTTGAGACTTGGGTACAGTAGCCCTTTCTAATTACTGTTTCCCTTCTCCCTTTTTAATACTTTCCTACCCCTTTACTCCGTACCTTGCGTTTTTGCCTCTTGGATTCCTGCCTTTAAACACACTATCTACGTCATCACCCCTGACATCTTGGAACTGCAAGTTATAGATCCGAACCATCTAAAGGATCTACCTTCCGAACCCATCTATGGACTAGGGTTTTTTCCGCCTTCGGGCTTTTTCCCTAGAACGGAGGCTGGCCCCCTGGGTTTCCCCGGGGATAGGTCCACTCTTCTGTCACGGTGGCCTCCGGAGGGGCCAGACCTTATCTTCACGAAAAGAAGACCAGAACACAGAAAAGCAGGGTTCCAAGGACTAAGGAGAAGCCAGGCAAGTTCGAGACCGATCCTTGTGTAGGTACATCGGAGGAGTCAGGTGAGGAGAAAGGGGAGGTGGACTCGGATCAGGACAGAATACAACGCCCGAACCCTAACATGGCTTCCTTGGAACAATATCAAGAGCTGGTGGCGGCAATGCAGAACCTCACAGTTGAAGTCCAAGCTTTGAGGACAGAGAACATAGCACTCCGACAGCAGGTAGTCCTACATAGAGACGACCGTGGAGATCTACCTGCGATGCCCCTTTCCTTTGGCAAGTACAATGGTTATCCAGGAGGAATGAAGGAATTCCTTGATGCCTGTGGTGTGTATTTTGCCTTCCGTACCCATGCCTATGAATCGGCAAGATCTAGGGTTGGATTCATCATTGCCAACCTCACAGGAAATGCTCTGGCTTGGGCCACTCCTCTGGTGGCCAGAAACGACCCTTCTTTGATTGATTATGATCGTTTTATAGAGGGCTTAACAAGGTGACGATCAGAGACCGGTATCCTATGCCATTAATCCGAGACATCTTGGAGGCGGTGCAAGGAGCCGTATATTTTACCAAACTGGATCTAAGAGGCGCCTACCATCTCCTAAGGATAAGAAGAGGCGACGAGTGGAAGACCGCGTTTCGCACTCCTTTCGGATTATTCGAATACCGGGTGATGCCATTCGGCCTGGTCAACGCCCCCGCTGTCTTTCAGAGGTATATGGATAAGGAGTTCGCAGACATGTTGTTTGTCTCGGTGGTGGTGTATCTGGACGATATCCTGGTATACTCTCGGTCGCTAAACGAACACAGGTCACTGGTGAGAAAGGTACTCCAACGTCTTCTTGAACACCAGCTTTTGGTTAAACCGGAAAAATGCAAGTTTGAAACCACTTCCGTATCCTACCTAGGATTCGTTTTGTCAGGTGAAGGCATAGAGATGGACCCAGCAAAGGTTAAGGCTATCATGGAGTGGAGAGAACCCAGCACTATCAAAGAGCTACAAAGCTTCTTAGGGTTAGCCAACTTTTATAGAAGATTTATACCAACCTTCTCCAACCTAGTGCTTCCTCTCACATCCCTGCTCAAGA
Source organism: Ambystoma mexicanum (assembly GCF_040938575.1). Taxonomy (NCBI): domain Eukaryota; kingdom Metazoa; phylum Chordata; class Amphibia; order Caudata; family Ambystomatidae; genus Ambystoma; species Ambystoma mexicanum. Next base: position 1,567,077,757 of record NC_090937.1, on the reverse strand, counting down.
AAGGAGTCAAGTTTGCTTTGGGAGATGAACAAAGAAGAGCTATTCAGACTCTGAAGGAGCGTTTCTCCTCCGCTCCCATTTTGATACAGCCAGATCAGACCATACCATACATCCTGGAGACGGATGCTTCGATAGGAGCAGTAGGTGCCATCCTATTACAGAAGGCAGCTGATGACTATGAACACCCAGTGGCGTATTTTTCGAAGACCCTCACCAGTAGTGAACGGAACTACTCCGTCTTAGAGAGAGAACTCTTAGCCATCAAGTTAGCCTGCCAAGAATGGCGACATCTCTTACAAGGCGCAACCCATCCCTTCGTAATCAAAACTGACCATAGCAATCTCCGAGTTCTACAACAAATGGAGTGCACCAATGCCCGACATGCCCGGTGGGCATATTTTTTTCTACAGTTCGACTTCATAATAACCTATATTCCGGGCACGGAAAACAAGAAGGCAGATGCCTTATCAAGAAGTATCGGGGACAGTTCAGGAACCTACAATGATCATGACCACATTTTCCCAAATCTCAAGGTCTTAGCTTCCACAGTCTCTTTTTACCGAGATCTGATACCTCATTATCAGTCCGGTGCAAGTCTACCCGCCACAGTCATTCAAGGCAAGGATGGACTGTACTATCATGATCACGCTCTTTTCATTCCCACCAAGGATCTCCAGAAGCTCGTCCTTTCATGGTGCCATGATACCCCCTTGTCGGGTCACCCGGGCATCAGAAAGACCTATGAACTCTTGCAAAGAGGCTTTTGGTGGCCAAAATTAAAGACTGATGTATATCAGTATGTTACCTCCTGCTCAATCTGTGCCTCTAACAAACACTGAACCGGTAAACCGCTCGGACTCCTACAACAACATACCTTACCGTCACGACCTTGGGAACATATCTCCACAGATTTCATCGTCGATCTTCCCCCTTCTGAGGGTATGACGGTGATTATGGTCACAATAGATTCATTCAGCAAACTGGCCCATTTTTCAGCTTTTAAACAAATCCCTTCTGCTTCGGAGACAGCTGATATCTTCCTTCGAGACATAGTCCGTCTACACGGTCTACCCCAGACCATTGTATCTGACCGGGGACCTCAGTTTACATCCAAATTCTGGGCTTCGCTTTGTCAGGCCCTGGGCATCAACAGAGCTCTTTCTTCGGGATACCACCCCCAGAGTAACGGACAGACCGAAAGGTTAAACGCAACCCTGGAACAGTACTTAAGGTGTTTCTGCAGCACACAACAAGGGAGATGGCATCGTTTCCTTTCCCAAGCTGAGTTCGCCTATAATAATACCCTGCATACCACTATCCAAATGAGTCCTTTTTTGTGCACCTATGGATTCCATCCCAAACACCTACCAGGGCTTGGCTCTCTAGCCACTAAGATCCCATCTCTGGACGGCGTGATACAGGAACTTCAGGAAGTTCATAGCCTCGCCAAGAAAGCACACCAACTCAGTCAACAATCACAGAAGAGATGGGAAGATAGGAGCAGGGCTTCCAATCCTACATGGGGACCAGGACAACTAGTTTGGTTATCTACTAGATTTCTTCCTAGATGGGTTCACTCCGGAAAATTCTCTCCCCGTTATCTTGGTCCATTTTCCATTCTCCAACAAGTCAACCCGGTTGCCTTCCGACTCAAACTTCCTGATTATCTCAAAAGGGTTCACCCGGTGTTTCACGTCTCTTTGCTCAAGGAGTACAAGGTAGACCCGTTCCTTAGACCCATCCGCAAGAGTCGAGCCCAGGTACGTTCCATTCCAGAAGAATACGAAGTGGCATACCTAGTGGACTCCAGATACCACAGAGGTCGGCTTCAATACCTGGTTCACTGGAAAGGCTATCCGCTGGAAGAGAGATCTTGGGAACCAGTAAGCCATGTTCATGCCCCTAGGTTCTTGAGAAAGTTTCATCGCCTTCACCCGGGCAAGCCGGGGGGTACCCCGAGAGGAAAGGGGTATACTGTCAGGACCCAAGATTGGAAACATTGGTATCGCTGGCGGTTCCGCCGGTGATCGGTCTAGTCCTCACCCAACATGGCGGCCATCATGACGCTGAGCTTATATAATCCGGCTCCGCCCACTTTTCGGCGCGTTGTATCTGTGATTCACTCTCTCTCAACGCTCCGACTTTGGATTATCACCTTCCTGTGTATACCTCCTAGTCCTCATTTTCCCCTGGTTCCTTCCTTTTATCCCTATTCCTTACCTTTCTATTATCTCCGTATTCGCTACAATTTTTCTCTGTATCCACGAGTGCTGCTGTTACATCTGTTGCGGTACCCTTCAGCTTCACTATTTCTTTCTTTGCTCTAATACTTCCACTTACCTTACTTCAACCTGGGACTCCGGCCGCGAAAGTGCTTCTCGCACTGTGTTTCCGTGTCCGAAAACAGGAGCTTTCTTACTGGACTTGCTATCGGCTGTTCTTTCAACCCTTCTGACAGGTATTTCTTTCTTTTACAAACACGGAAGCGCTGTGCTGGTCGCCGCAGCATTTCTCAAGCCTTTGTTACTTTTCTACCTTTGTCTACCTTCTCGGCGTAATACCTTCTGGCGAGTTGTTCCTTTCCATTTCGCCGCAGGGGGTTAGCGCTGCTTCACACTACTTGTGTCTTGGGTACAGTAGCCCTTTCTAATTACTGTTTCCCTTCTCCCTTTTTAATACTTTCCTACCCCTTTACTCCGTACCTTGCTTTTTTGCCTCTTGGATTCCTGCCTTTAAGCACACTATCTACGTCATCACCCCTGATATCTTGGAACTGCAAGTTATAGATCCGAACCATCTAAAGGATCTACCTTCCGAACCCATCTATGGACTAGGGTTTTTTTCCGCCTTCGGGCTTTTTCCCTAGAACGGAGGCTGGCCCCCTGGGGTTCCCCGGGGATAGGTCCACTCTTCTGTCACGGTGGCCTCCGGAGGGGCCAGACCTTATCTTCACGAAAAGAAGGCCAGAACACAGAAAAGCAGGGTTCCAAGGACTAAGGAGAAGCCAAGCAAGTTCAAGACCGATCCTTGTGTACGTACATCGGAGGAGTCAGGTGAGGAGAAAGGGGAGGTGGACTCGGATCAGGACAAAGTCTCAGCTGGAGCTTTCTCAGGATCTAGTTTTCATCTGTGCACAGATTTGCACCAAGATGGGGAGGGTGTTCTTTTCCCAGGAGGGGGGTCCATCGATTGCTGTCTGTTCTGGGCAGGGTTCTCAGGAGGCAGCATGTCTCTGCTCGCCTATTGCTCATATTGCAGGGGCCGATGGCTTCTTGCGTGTTTCTGTTGTCTTGGGCCCATCTACATTTACGTCCACTGGTGTCTTATCTTCTCTCCCACTGGCTCCCGACATCTCGAAGCTTACGAGGCTTTGATACTGGTGTCCCCTGTGTTGAAGGGCTCCCTGCTGTGGTGGTTGGGGGTTCTGAATCTTCGGGCAGGGGTGTCCCTGGTCCTTCCTCCGGTGACCACTCTTACTACCGACGCCAGCAGAAGAGGTTGGGGGCAACATTGGGGTTCCTCTCAGCTTAAGAGTTGTGGGATCCGTAGGAGAGCCATCGGTCAGCCATCTGGAGAGAGATGTGTGCCATTCTCTGGGCTCTGGTGTTCTTCAAGGGGTTTCTGGAAGGCCGGGCGGTTTTGGTCTGGACAATACAACGGCCTTGGCAAATGTCAACCGCCAAGTGTCTTCCAGCCGCTCCTTGAATGCTCTGGCTGCCGAGAGGAGGGGGCTTGGCATTACATTGATGTGCAGCAGGCAGTGTTGGAGTATTTGGCTAGGACTGCCCCTTTCCGCAAATCTGATAGTCGTCTGATAACTTTTGGCCCTGCTGGTGCTGGACGTGCTGGACGCGAGGCCTCAGTGGTTTCCATTAGCCGGTGGATCCATGTTGTGGTTTCCATGGCCTATATGGCTTCTGGCCAGGGGTTCGGGAGTGGTCCACCAGGGGTTTGGCGGCTTCCTGGGCCGATGCAAGGGGGGTTTCTCTACAGGAGATTTGTAGGGCTGCCACCTGGGCAGATTGAAGCACTTTCATCAACCACTGTAGGTTGAATTTCACCCAGTCAGGGGTTGGTTTCCTCAGGGTTAGGGGGTTGTCGGTGGGGATGTGAATTGAGAGTAATTAAAGATGTGTTTTTCTGCACTGTTTTGGCTCTGTGTCTCATTGGGACCTTTTCCTCGTTGCTGCTCTGGTATACCTCATGAGGTAAATACTGGGATGAGGATGGGTGGACGTGGAGGTAATGCTCTGATTACCTACCAGTAATCTTCATTACTCCTAGTCCTACTCTTCCTCGTCACTGTACAGCTGACTCTCATCTCCCTCCCTTCGGGGAAGGTCCCATGCTCCGGCTTGGTTATGTAAACTGGGTGACGTGGTTGGAGGGGAGGAGTAATAGGGGAAAGTAGAAATAAAAGAAGGTCCTGTGTCAGAGGCAGGGGCCTCATGAGGTAAGCACTGTGACGAGGAAGAGTGGGACTAGGAGTAATGAAGATTTACTGGTAGGTAATCGGAGCATTCTCAACCATTATGTTCTGTTATGCTATGTTATGACACTGAGATTCATACCGCAACCTGCTGCCATCTGCATGGTCTCTAGGAGCTGTTATGGGACTGAAAGCACGGGTGGGGCGGGCCAGGTTAGCAGGGAGAAGAAGGGTGGAAGCACGCATTGGCCAAGCCAATAAGACAGGCTTTTTTTGATAATGTAAAGTTTTGTCCCCTAGGTTTAAGATGTTTTGCATAGTTATGTAAGACTGTGTGAGAAGAGGTGCTGTCCGTACAAAGTGTTGGATTTCTTCGTTTAATAAAATAGGGGTTGATCTCCAGGTTTCCCGTCCGTGAGAAGGTCAGCCAGTCCTGATTTTGGCAGTTTTTTTCATCTCTCCCATTTGAAATTTAGCAAAACTATATGACCCAGAATTCCAAGCAAAGACAGGACTGGACAGCCTTCCCAGTGCTGCCAGCGCCTTGTGCGAGATGTGTGCGTCCCCTACCCCCCCACAAATGCAGAACAGCAGGAGACTCAGTTCTGTTGCTCAGCTGAGCCCCTTGCTGTTCTTGAAAAGTGTATTTAAGGGCGCCTTGCATCCAGCTCAGTGTCTAGCTGGATCTGGATGTCTACCGCACGTTCTTGTGCATCTGCACGTTCTGAGGGCACACCTTGAGCCGTCGTTGCACACGGGAAACTAGCCAGCTCTGCATGTTTGATAGCCACTCATACGTGGGCATAGACCAAGTGAGGGAGAAACAGACTTAAGACAAGGGTTATTTCATAATAATAGGTAGGAGACCTAATTGGACCACTGTCTCACGAAACCTCAGTTCCAGACCTCAGCAGGGGTGCCATACTCCTAGTGGAACAGGCCTTTGATTTCCTAGGCGGTCCCCTCTGGTTTTAACAGGACAGTAACACTTCTTAGCAGACTTGCCTCTTATGTAATGGGTCTTTCTACTGGGTCTGCACTTCTTAGCAGGGCTGCTATAACTTGAACACGACAGTGCAGTGCTTCTTCCCAGTATTGAAGCAAAACTTTGCGTGGAATAAAAGCAGAATATTTCAGCGTGGCTGCTATTAATTTGAGATTTAGACACTTTGAGTAATACAGTTCCGTGCTTGGGCTTACCAGACGGGCCAGTGCTTGAATGTGCACACATTATGAACTCCCTCTTGTAGTGGCCAGCCTCCGGTCACCGGGGCGGGCCACACCAGATGTCGGGATCACCCGATGTGGATGCGCTCTCGCAGAGTTCGGGGCGCCATGCGGAGTCTGGATCACCGGATCATGCTGCGGCTGTTGGAGGCACCCAACACGATGCTGCAGCAGCGCTGGGGGCTCCCAGCCAGGCAGCTCGCAAAGGCCTTTATCCCACGGCAGTCGGCCACACTCACACAGTAATTACAGACACAAGTTGCCGCTTCCTGGGGCTCTGCTGCACTGGCGTCCCGTGCCAGCAGAGCCACTTTTATTAAAGGAGCGTCATGACACAGTCATGACGCTCACACAGGAGGACCACTAGACCAACACACAACATCCCTCCTTTATTATAACAAAAAAAAACACCCCCACTGCAAACAGCGACCCTCGGCAGGGTCTACCTTGGTGCATTCTAGTCCTCGCACCACCTAATGGCTACTCATAAACTTCAACTGTTGGCAATACAAAACAAGCAAGTGTGGTCCAGTCCGCACACCACAGGCCCAAACAGCGGGCTGGTCCACGTTAGAAGATGCCAGGATCGAATTGGCCAGGGGCGCTGCTACAGGACAGAAAAGATATATTCTCTTCATCTGCCTTCTCTTCCGCATCGCACTGTAATCTCTGTTGGTCTTCCGCCGCTTGGACCGCAGCCACTCTGGGGTTCTTTCTCCCCTTTGACTCACCCCCTTGCGATGTCCGCGCCATGCTGGCTGGTGTCGGGGCAAGACACACCCGTGCAAAGTGATCCACCTTCCCACACCGCCCACAGATGTGTCCTTTTGCCGGGCAGTCCTGTGGGTGTGGAAGATCCCACCCGTACTGATGGCATAGTGTGGCATTGGGGTCTCTCCTTGGCCAGTCTCCCCTCCTCACCGGCTTTCCTTGCCACTTGCCGACAGCTGCCACCTCCTCCAATTTGACCCGCTGCATGGGGGCCTCCAGCTTGAGGTGTTTTCTGGATGAGTCCATGGCTGAGGCCCGTACCTCTGCCAGTTCCTGGGTCTGGCCAATGTCTAGTATCTGGTCAAGGGTCAGCGCTGGGTCCCTCATAACCTGTTTGCGCAGTTTGGAGGAACTGCAGCCGTAGATGATCTGCGCCCTGATCTCATCCTCCTCGAAACTTCCCAGGGCACAGGACAGTGCAATGCAGCGCATCTTTCTGTGGAATGCATCAAGGCTCTCCCCTTCCTCCGGCCTTGCGCACCGCATTCGAACCGTTCGTAGTCCCTGTTGACCATGGGTCGAAAGTACTCATTTAGGGCTGCGATGGCCACGTCATAGGACTGATCAAGGGGCTTTAGTGTCTTGAATAGCCCCTGGACTGCAAATCCGGCTGAGTACAGGAGGGTTGGACATTTGGCTTTGTCCTTCATCTCCACTGCGTCAAAGTATAGTTCTAGGTTCTCAACCCAGGCTGTCCACCGCGGACCCAGACTGGCAGGGGCACCCACGGCATCAAAAGGGGGTATCGGAGCCAGTTGTCCTCGACAGGTCCCTTCGTCGTCCAACATGCTTAATGCTGTGCAGGATGCCGGAATGTAGCCACTAGTGTTGGAAGTTACTGGGCATCAGCTGGCTTGACCCCTTGTGAGGAGGTCTTTTGAAGGCACACAAATGTTCAACGGCGCACCAATGCTCCCCGGGCAGCCGCTACCTTTGGGGATGGGGATGGGAGCAGATGTGTCCAGATGGATCCAACCCCGTTGTGGCACTCTCTGGACCTGCGAGTCCCTGCCCCTGTAGACCACACCCCCCTCACTCACTGGTGATGTACCTCAGCGGTGCCACCCTGTTTAGAGTTCCCCCGAGGGCGCACGAGCACTCCGGGTGGAGCCGCTACCCTCGGGTTTGGCACAGATGTGGCCTGTGGGAGGGGTTAATGTTTTGTTTCCTCGCCCCTCCCCCCAACGGACAGCTTTCTCCTATGACTTGAATACGGCAGCTGCAGGATGTGGTTGGCTATACCCTTTCCCTTCTAGGCCCGGGTATTGATGGGCCTTCCTTTCTGGTGGCCCCGGGCCTGCCCAGGCTGATCACCGCTGCAACCAAGGTGTTGGAATCCTCCTCCCCTTCTCTGTTGGGCGAGGTGGAGATTGCCCCAACCCTCCCTTTTTTTTTTCCTCTGCAGCCCGGTGATTTGGCTATGCCCCATAATTATCTCGGAATATGTCTTGGTAATTTAGTGACATCAGTATCCCCAAATAGCGTACCCGTGAGGTCTCCCATGCAAAGTGATAGTCGTCTGTGAATGCCCTGGTGGCTGAGGTCAATGGGAATATGATTGATTTAGTGTGATTGATTTTCAGGCCAGATATTGCACCAAATTTAATTACTTCCCTCATGACTATGTTTAGATTTTTGATGGGGTCACGAATAAATAACGCTACATCGTCTGCATAAAGGGATATTATCAGCCTGTGGGGACCAATGTTAAGACCTCTGTGGAGCTGATGGGATCGCAAATTCAACGCCAGGGGTTCCATTATCAATGCAAATATTAGCGCTGAGATCGGGCACACTTGTCTGGTGCCTCGTTGTAGCTTGATAGGAGAAGACCTCGCTGATCCCAAGACGATGGTAGCTTGGGGGTTGGTGTATATTAAGGAAATTAGGTTGATGAAATGGGCACCCAAGCCTAGCTGGGTAAGCACCGCGAAGAGGAAAGGCTACTCTTCAGAATCGAAGGCCTTCTCGCCATCGAGCAGGACTGCAACGGCTTGGTGTGTGGGGCCAAGCGCCTCGATGATTCCAAACAGCCTACTAATGCCATATGTTGTGCTGCGTCTGGACACAAATCCTGCCTGGACCACAAGCACCAGCCCCGGCATCAATGGTAGCAACCTCTTTGTTAGTATTTTTGCCAGTATCTTATTATCGAGATTGAGTAGAGAGATAGGTCCATACGATGCACATTCTTTGGGGGGTTTGCCTGTTTTGTGTAATAGGATTATGTTGGCTTCACAGAGGGACCGCGGTAGGGACCCGATTTTTAATGCCTCATCGTACACTTCTACAAGAAGGGGAGCTAGGGTACTTGCAAAGGCTTTGTAAAATTCTCCTGTTAGGCCATCAGGCCCTGGGGCTTTGGTGTTTGGGAGGATTTTGATGGCTTCTATTATATCATCTGTCGTAATGGGTTAGTTGAGGGGTTCACGTAGTTCCCTCTCTACACAATAAAGTTTGGTGTCTTTGAGGTATCTGCGTAAGGAGTCAGAGTCAGAGTTGTGTCCTGAGGTGTACAGGTCTTGGTAAAAAGTTCAGAATTCTTCCACAATTTCCTCATCCGTGTGTACAATCGTGCCTCGTTTAGTGCGTGTTCTTTCAACCGTCGTCGGTTTCTTATCAGCATTTATTAGATTTGCGTTCTCCTTGGCCAAGCAGACACCTCTGACGAAACACTTTAGTGCTTCCCAGATTGTGCTCATTGAGGACACTGTGCCCAGGTTTGTTTCTATAAACACAGAGATTTCGTCTCGCAGCTCGGATGCAACCACCTGGTCTTGCAGGGATCCTGGCTTCAATCGCCAACGTAGCAGGTGTGATTTGGTGACGGACGGATTTCAGTCGAGGGTTACAGGAGAGTGATCGGAGAAAGTTTTAAGAAGAATTTGACCGGGTCCCCATTGGAAGGGGCCTCTCGCGAAGGCCAACAAGTAGTCGATCCTGGAGCTTGTGTTGTGCACTTCCGAGTGAAAAGTGTAGTCACGCTGCTCCCAATTACTGTGTCTCCACACATCCACAAGATCGTAGGCTCTGAAAATTTCCTTCACCTGGAGGCTGGCTTTGGATATTGGTAGTGCTGTGTTCCGTGACCTGTCCTTCGAGGGGTCTAGGGTAGTGTTCAGATCGTCCCCCATATGATCGTTGCAGAGTCTTTTTGGGAAAGGTGTGTGAGAACCCAGTCGAAATTGTTTGCTCCATCTACATTGGGGCCGTAGGAGTTGACGAAAATTATTTCTTTGCCTGCCACGATTCCTCTCACCAAAAGTGATCTGCCTTCTGTATCTTTCTCGGTATTTATCAGATGAAAGCCAGCGCTCCAACTGATCAGGATAGCAACCCCTCTGGCGTATGACGAGTACGAGGAGATGTACCTATGGCAGCTCCAGTTTCGGGCCCAGTGATGTTCTTTTCCTGGGAGGAGATGCGTTTCTTGGATCATGGCCACATCTACCTCATGTCTCTCCAAGTATTGTAGGATTTTCCTCGTTTTAGAGGGGAGGTTGCCTCCTCTAATGTTCCATGTGGCAACTTTGAATTGTATATCTGGGTTGCTTATTTGAGCTGATATTGTAAGATACGACTTGTGCAGTTGCAGGGTATTGTGGATGATGTATACGGCTGGCTGCTGGTGGTCTGCTTAATTTTCTGAAGAGGTGGTATGGCATTGCATGGCTGCATGGAGGACTGGCGGGGGTCGGTGGTGCATTTCCACCCCATTCTTCAACTTCCTTCCTTACACGGGCAACCCCCAACTCGCCCGTTTTCTTACTAAATCGGGGAGTGAACCGCATCGTTGCGTGCCTATCACCTGATTCCCCACCCTTTAACAATGAACTAGTGAAACTACTTTTGCTGTGCAAGGAGCACTAGGGGTATCCCAAGCTGCATGACCCCAGAGTGCTTAACTCCAGTATTAGTTTCGTTTAGGTTGCCGTTCTTTGTAAATGGATTTTTCGCCATTGACCTTGTTTGGCTATGTTGGGTTCCTTTGATTTCTTTCTCTCTATGCTCGTGCATGGCTGGGATTCAACTCGGGGCATCCTGCTCGATCTAGGTACGCATTTGTTTTTTCCGGCGTCTGGAAGAAATGGACTTTTCCACCATGTTGTACTCTGAGCCGAGCCGGAAAGAGCATTGAGTAGGCGATTTGGTTGTCTTTGAGCTTTTGCCTGATGGTGGGGAAGGATCTCCTCTGTGCCTGGACTGTTGGGGAGAAGTCTGGATAAAAATGAATTCTGTCGCCGTCGTGGTGTAGCTCTCCTATTTCCCTGGCAAGTCGGAGAATTGTGTCGCTGTGCTCATAGTTGAGCAATTTTGCAATTATTGGCCTGGGAGGAGCACCCGGAATGGGTTTGGTGGATGGGATTCTGTGTGCTCTCTCAACGACAAACAGGTGAAAAAGGGTCTCACGGCTGAAAAGAGTGGTGCATAGCACTCCTACAATCTCTTCCTTTTTCTATTGTAGCTGGTGTTCTGACAATTCTGATATTATTTCTCCTCGAGCGGCCCTCCAAATCTTCACACTGGGCGTTGGCTGCCTTCATTTGGGTCTCAAGTTTAGTCACTCTGGCCACTAGGGTCGCTGCGCCGTCATCCAGATTAGACACGTGTTGCTCTACCTCATTCAGGCGTTCAGTATGGGTGTCCAGACGATGTTGTAGGAGGTCAACTTAAGAGGAGAGGCCGTCCATCTTGTTATTTAGACTCCTTATGCCTGCCTTCAGGTCTAGGAGGAGTTCCTTGATGTCTGTAGAGCGTGTCTCCTCGTCCATTTGGTGTGCGCTGTCCAACGGGGGCTCTGGCTCTTCCAGCAATCTGGGTGTCTTGGGGGCCGATCTGGTTTCGTAGGTTAGCTTCCTCTGTGATCTGTCAGTTTTCCCCATTTGACTTGTGCTGGGGGAGGTATCTCCGTGTGGTATTTGGTGTTTGTAAATGATTGTCGTGGGTCCAGCAGTTATTTAGAGAGGAGGCATAATACACGTAGTGTAGCAACAGTTATTGGGAAAAGTGTGATGCTCCAGAGCAGTGATGATGGTTGTGGCAGCTGGTATTGATTTAGCAAGCCATTTTACACGTCCTATTATGGTTCGTGAACTCACTGGAGGGTGGGGGGATGAGCAACTCCCATGAGGCGGTGTTGTGCAAACTCCTCTTCTTTACGTAGTGTGGCTGGGCTCTAGGGGCTGTATTCACTCTCCCTCCTTGCCTCCTTGGTTGAGGATCTGAATTGCTGGGTCTTCTCCGGGATGGTGTGTTCTGTCAGTGGTATTGCAGGCTGGAGGGGTCTCAGGGCTTGGCTCTTGAGGCTGCCTAGGCGTGCGTGTGGGGACTCTGGCAGATGGGCATGAAATATTAATACTTGCTCCCACAGCGTGCGCTGTACCTGTATTGTTTTTTAGGCCTTATGATACTCGACACGGGACTCTGCCGGTCTCTCCGAAGCGTGTGTTACTGGAATGCTGCGCGGGGAGCCACTGCCTGAGGCCTCCTGATCTCCCCTCTAGGCTCAGCTCCTCTCGCCTGGCATGGGGAGGGGGAGGTGTTGTTTGCCGCATTAGGCTTGGCTGCTCAGCTCTCTGCTGTCAAGAGGGGGGGGGAGCTGGGGAATGGTGCGCTCCTGCCCGCGGTCAGCTGCCTTCACTTCACGCACTCCTGCAGCCCCCCAGTGTGTGTCACCACCTCTGGGTGTCCACGACCACTGCGGTTGCAGGGCTGTGTAGCGGATTGGTGGGCCCCCTGCTCCGGCTCCAGGCTGCGGATTACCGACGAGCGTCACTGCCTCGCCCCTTCAGAATGGGGTGGGGGCAGCCCGCTTCCCCACAGCTGGTCTTCGCACGGCCTCGAGGTTGTCTCCTGGCGATCGCGACCTGCCGGGTCCCTCTGGTCGCTTTGGGTTCCGGGCTCGTAGGGCAGTGTTCGTGGTTGCCGAGTCTCCGATTTCGCCTCAGATTTCCCAGAAAGGGAGGGCAGCACTTTGCTAACGGATATAGCTTTAGGTCAGGGCGGCAGTATTCCGAAATGTGCAGGATGAGTCAGGATTTATTCCGGGCCGTGCAAGAGCTCACATAAATGCGGCCATCTTGGGTGGCTCTCCAGCGCCCTCTTGGTGTTATGTTTAATATAAACCTTCCTTTCACCGTGCATTAAACATCCAATAATAGCACAACAATAATGATCAACAATAATAAAGAACAATTGTCAGTTGACATACAATAAAAACAACGATATGCCACGAGAATTGCAGATAGAAATATAGTATGACGTATATAATACAACATTAGATGGGATGTTCCCTAGTAGTAGTTGGCTCTATGTTCTCAGCGCCCCATAAAGTGCAAGTGCAGTGTGAAAAAAAGGAGCACCTGCTAGTTTATCTATACAGAGGGCTGTTAACCTATGTGGTTTTTAATAGCTTGGGCTTCGATGTTAGTGTGGCGGCAACCCACCAGGAATAAAGTACAAGTGCAGTGTTCAGAATAAAGACGCCTGTTAGATTATCTACAGAGAGATATTAATATTGATAGCTGGAGCTTATTATTATTATTATTATTATTATTATGGTATCTATTACGCTTCGAGAAGCAACAGAGTGCTTTACAGAGGTATACAACAACACAGATACACAACGGAGCGCTTTACAGGAGCGCTTTACAGAGGTATACACCAATACAGATACACAACGGAGCACTTTACGTAACTGAGTGCATTTCAGAGGTGACAACAGAACAGATATATAGCAGGGGTAGGATACATAGAGGAGGGGTAGAGGTGTCCCGGATGGCGGGGCGAATAGGGGTGAGTGGCTTCGAGCAAATCGGTGGCGCGAGGGGCCTATGTGTTCAGGAGGAGAGACTACGTTGAAGAGGTGGGTCTTCAGTTCTTTCCTGAATTGTAGGAGCGTGGGGACGGGTCTGATGCTGACGGGAGGTGGTTCCATAGTCTTGTGGCATAGGAAGAGAAGGCTTGTTTTTTGGCTCTTTCCTTTTTGAAGCAGCGGATTTCAAGTCTGCACTTGTCCTGTCTTCTGGTGGTGCGCTGTCCACCGGAGATGCTGAGTTTCTTCGCAAGGCAGCTGGGTGACTTGAGGGTGACTGCCTTACAGATGATGCAACAAGACTTGAAGGTGATTTGTGCATGCAGTGGGAGCCTGTGAAGGTCGATGAGGGCCGGGGTGATGTGGTCGTATCTGCGTTGACCCTTGATGAGGTGTGCAGCTTTGTGTAGGACACTTCTCAGGGCCACAAGCGAGGACAACGGGTGGCCTTCGCGGAGTGCATTGCTCCATCGAGGTGGGATAGGACCAGTGCTTGAACAGTGGATCTAAAGCTGTCCGGAGGGAGGAAAGACTGGGCTTTTCGCAGGAGGGAGAGCTGATACCAAGCTATCTGAGTTTTCTTAGCTATGTCTGTCCTGAAGGAGAGATGTTTGTCGATGTGGAATCCGAGGGACTTGGCACAGGAAGTGAAGCCCTCAGAGTTCATGGTTGATAGCCAGGGCTGTATGCCTGGGTGTTCGGTCTTGTTGGTGATGAGTAGGAATTCGGTTTTAGAGGGGTTGAGCTTCAAATATGCACTGGCTATCCAAGACTGGATCAGCGAAAGGAAGGTTTTGAGCCTATGGATGTCCTTGATGGAGTAGATCTTGAGGTAACATGGATGTGGATGTTGTGTGTGGCTAGGAGGGCTCCATGTATAGATTGAAGATCACTGGGGAAAAGATGGAACCCTGCAGGACTCCACAGGTGACCAGTAGCATTGACTATCTAGAGCAGTCCATCTGAACAAACTGCTGGCGGTTTGCAAGGTAGGACTTGAACGAGCAGAGGACAAGGTTGCTGATCCCCATGATTCAATGTAGGAGAAGGATTTCCCACCATGGTATTTGCATTTTTGAGACAAATCTGTATTTCAGGGAGTGACTCACACAAAGCTATTAATAGACTGGTCTGAGTGCCTTGTAAGAAAAGATTCCATAACAATTCTAGGGTTTATGGTGGAAAATCATAAATAAAAGTAGAAAAGTATTTTTTGTCTGATCGATATAAAATCATTGCTATCCATTAATATGTACTTGATTTGATTCCAAGCTATTTATTTATTTGTAAAGCGCACTGGCAGCCCAGGGCCATCGAGGCGCTGTTACAAGAAAGTGACTTAGTTACAGGTAACGAACATTGCTTACTGATTACATGAGGCGTAGCAATGTTGCAACATGTTACATGGGTGGCATAGTATATACATTGCAAAGTTACTTGGATGAGAAGCAGCATGCCAGACAATTAGGTACTTGGAGAATTCAAATGAACATTCATGTTTTGATTTCTTTGCTAGATGGGATGAGATACCTCTGAAGTTGGGTGGCAGGGAGTTCCACTGGGTTGCAGGGATGATGTCATGATGCCTACCCCCAGGCATCCGGACCAAGCCCATCAGCCCCGGGAGCAGGCATCTAGACATTTAGTAAAACCTCAGGAGCCCCGGCTAGGGGCTATCTGGGTTCAGTCCTGGCGCCTTAGGCACCAGGCTCATAGTAGAAATCAGTCCTGGCACCCAAGGCGCCATGCTCATAGTCATTACTTACCTCAGGCAGACCATGCTGCAAATGACTCCAATCTAACTTGAAGCCTGAAAGGGACTATTTTTCTACAGGGACTATTTTTTACTCGGGTGTGGTTCTAGGGACCTCTTACCTGGGACTACTTTTGAGGCTATTTAAACCACCCCCGACCAGCAACACACGCTTCACGTTATTCTGCATCCAGCAGCATAACGCTCACCGTGCCTGCAGTCTGCATCCAGTCTTCTGCCACGCCCGCTTTGAATCCGGGGCTCCTAAAACAAAGAGGAAACAAAGGGACAAGGTTAGAAAACGAACTTATTTCTATTCCACACCTGATTCTGGATCCATCTCGTCTCCGGACCTGTAAAAAACATAATTTCTGCACACGCCGCACCTCCAGCTGCAGCGCCGCGCCATACTCACCATTCTTCACAGCATCCTTCGGGTCGGCGCTGCTTCCATCATTTCTTTGCCGAACTTCGGCACCTAGGAGACAAAAGAAAACCACAAGGTGAGCCGAGGGATCCAACAAATATAATTCTTACCACCATAGACTTACCTGATTTACCACCGGAGGCATCCTTTTGTGACTCTCCATATTTTCACGTGCCGCATCTGTAAAGAGAGACAAAACAACACGTTTTCCACGTGCAACATTTACCGGACAGCGCCGGGTAATGCAGACTCTTACCTGAGCGCCACCAGCTGCCACAAGAGCATCTTTTCACAAGCCAGCTGCAAGACAAGAAAGGAAGGGGGGAACAAGAGTGAACATCGGACATATTGAACTCTATGAACTTAATACTTACTGGTCCTCACCAGGAACCTCAGAGTCAATACTCTCCGGAACTCTCCCGAGCCTTCAAACCAGTGAAGTAACTGGAATCGACGCACCCCTGCAAATCCACGCAGGATGGAGAGCTCATCTTTCAAGAATATAAGGGGAGATTGCTGTGAGGGCATTTCGGAGGTGATTAGTTGGGGAGGACTGTGGGGGTGCCATCACTTGAATCCACAAGTGGCTAAATCCATCTCTCCACTTGCAGGAGAATATTTCTACGGGTTAAGCAGACAAGATTAGGAGGGCAGATCCATTCAGTCATCGCTGCACTATGCATCACGTGGGTGGAGACCGCAGCTGTCCGGGTCCGACCGAGGCCCCTGTGGGAGCCAGGTGAGCGTAACAGAACGCAAAGCCTATCTACAAATCCCCACCCCGGCGTTATGGAAACCTCAGAAACCGACCAACTAGCCCTATTGTTAGGGGAACTTAGGGCAGAAGTGCACTGCGCGCGCCAAGAGACTAATGCCCTCAGGAGAGAACTGATTGTGTCAAAGGAGCGCACTGATGATCTTGCTAGACAATTACTGCAAAACCAAGCTGGGCAAACACCATTACCCGGATTTGGGGGGATTCCAACTCCTGTTTCATCGAGCAATCCTGTGCAAGTGGTTCTACCAGGGAGCATTCCTTTAGCTCCACCCGAACGTTTTGCTGGGGACCGAAAAAAGTTCGCTGTGTTTATGAACCAATGCCGCTTGCACTTTTTATGCAGACCTGGAGCTTTTCCGAACGACCAAACCAAAGTAGCCTTTGTACTATCATATCTTAGTGGCAGCGCAGCGGATTGGTCAATTCCATTAGTTAACCAGGATGACCCTCTTCTTCGGGATTTTCAAGGTTTTCAATTGAGCATGGAAAGACTATTTGCCAGACATTCACAGGGACAGGCCCTGGATAACGAACTGTTATCATTACGACAAGGTAACCAGGATCTACTAACCTATATCGCCACTTTCAATAGGTTAGTGGTGGAAACCGGATGGCCAGAAGTAAAACGAATTACATTATTTCATCGCGGACCTCGGTGTGAACTCAAAGACCTTTGGCCCAAGTTGTGAACCCACCTCCGGTCCAGTTAGACCACCGACTTCAGAATAGAACGGCTGATCGAGCTAAGTTCGAGAATCGGGTATTGGTTAAACCCAATGTTACCCTCAAAGGAACAGATGTATCAGAACCGATGCAGATCAGGGGGGTCAAGGGACCCTTAACTCAAAAGTAAAGAGAACGAAGACGGCAGATGCAATTGTGTCTGTACTTTGGGGCCTCAGGACATTTTCTACGGGATTGCCCTATAAAAACATCTAAAAGAGTAGTCGGAGTTGCTGAAAAAAATCAAACAGAGCCTGATTAGGGAAACGACCACACCCGACAAGCGTAGAGGTCCGCTTGCCGAGCTTGAAGAAGGATACTCATACCTCGCACTTCATCATACCAAAGGTCCTTATAGATCCAAGGCAGCCATCACGTATGCATGCAGTGAGGGCATACATTGATAGCGGGGCCATAGGAAACTATGTGGACCACGAGTTGGCTTCTAGGATGAATCTATCTCTCTGCAAAAAGACCACTTCGGATGTCATCACCACAGTCGATGGAACTGAAATTGCCTCTGAGCCTGTAACTCATTCCACCGCAGAGATGACACTATTGGGTCAGGGTGGGCATTGAGAGACTATTGTGTTTGATTTAATCAAAGCCCCGCAGTTCCAAATAATACTGGGGATACCTTGGTTGGAAACACATAATCCTTGTATTGATTGGCGAGAGAAGAGAATAACCTTCCCGTATTGTGCACATACTTGTTACCCGAAAAAACCCTTGAACCAAGGCCTGGCCACAGTCGCTACTCCAGTCATGCAGTTACCTCAGGAATATCAAGAATTCCAGGATGTTTTCCAAAAGGAACAGGCAAACACCCTACCACCTCACAGATCATACGATTGTCAAATCGATCTCATACCCGGTGCACAACCTCCATGTAGTAGGATCTATGCCCTTACGGAACCCGAAAACCTTCAACTACGACAATACTTGGACCAATACCTTGCTAATGGCTTCATTCGTCCATCCAAGTCCCCTTCAGCTTTGTTCTTCGTGCCTAGAAAGGAAGGTGACCTCAGAACGTGCATAGACTACCGCGCATTAAATCAGATCACGGTTAAGAACCGATACCCATTGCCTCTGATCCCCGAATTACTAGACCAAGTAAAGGACGCTTGCATCTACACTAAATTAGATCTCTGAGGGGCATATCATCTGGTACGTGTAAAGAAAGGCGACGAATGGAAGACTGCTTTTCGCACTAAGTACGGGTTATTCGAATACCAGGTGATGCCCTTCGGGTTGTGCAATGCACCAGCAGCCTTCCAGTATTTTATGAACGTTGTCCTTCGTGAACTCATTGACGTCTGTGTTGTTGTATTCATAGACGATATTCTAGTGTACTCTTCTTCAGAATCAGACCATGTGAAGCAAGTTCGTGCAGTCCTTGAGAAACTACGCCAGCACAAGTTATATGCAAAATTGGAAAAATGCATTTTTCATGCTACGGAAGTTGAATTCCTTGGATTTATCCTGACTCCAAAAGGAGTCCCAATGGACTCTCGAAAGGTGGATGCAATCCTCAAGTGGCCATCACCCAGTTCAGTTAAAGGGGTACAAAGCATGCTCGGATTTGCTAATTTCTATCGCAGATTCATTCCGGATTTCTCACATGTTGTACACCCTATCACAGCACTTTTGCGAAAAAACAAACGCTTCTTGTGGACCAAAGAAGCTGAAAAGGCCTTCCAAGAGCTGAAAGCAAAATTCATGTCTGCACCTGTCTTAAAGCATCCACGCCCCAAACTTCCATACATAGTTGAAACTGATGCATCCAGTTTAGCCATGGGAGCTGTCCTGTCCCAGAAGGATCCTGAAACCGGTCAACTTCACCCAGTAGCATTTTGGTCCAGAAAGTTCTTGGCACCCGAGTTAAACTATGCGGTTACCGATAAAGAATTATTAGCCATCAAATCCGCCTTGAAGGGTTGGCGGCATTATCTTCTCGGTGCCAGGCATACCATTACGGTAATCACCGATCACTGAAACTTGCAGTATTTAAAAACAGCCAAGGCCCAATCGTCGCGTCAACGTCGATGGGCATTGTTCTTTGCCGAGTTCGATTTTGTGATCACTTATCGACCAGGTTGTAAAAATAGCAAGGCAGATGCCTTATCCCGAATAGGGATGGGAGAAGCATATACGAACCCAGAACCGGTGCCTATGATTTCAGAACAAAGAATTCTTGGCATAACCACTCTACAGACACTAGAGGATATTCAAGTAAAGATCCAACAACTCTTCGATCCAACAGCCCTTCAGGACTGGGTGAAGAAAGGCTCAGACTACTCAGTCATCAATGACCTACCTTATTATCAAGGGCGACTATTTCTACCACACAAGGAACTACAAGAACTAGTCATCTCCAATTATCATGACACCCTGATGGAAGGACACCCAGGTATCGCAAAAACTGAAGCTAAAATTAAGAGACAATTCTGGTGGCCCACCTGGCAAAAAGACGTAAAGTCATTTGTAATGTCTTGTGGCATTTGCGCCCAAAACAAAAGTCAGAAGAAAAAACCAGCTGGCCTCTTACAACCTTTGGATATTCCAGCTACACCACGGCACACCTTATCGTTGGATTTTATTACAGATCTACCTCCATGTAATGGATTTAACACCATTCTAGTTATTGTGGATTTTTTTTCCAAGATGGCCCACTTTATTCCTCTAAAGGGATTACCTTCTGCTTCAATTCTGGCCAAGGAGTTCCTCGAAAACATTGTTCGAATAAACGGATTTCCTTCCGTATTGGTCTCTGACCGAGGTAGTCAATTCATTTCACATTTTTGGAAGAAATGTTGTCAACTGGCGCAAATCGACGTGAGGTTATCAACCAGTCACCATCCCCAGACCGATGGTCAGACGGAGAGGACCAACCAGACCCTTGAACAGTACCTACGTTGCATGCTACACCAGACCGAAAGTAATTGGAAAGATATTTTATGGATTTCCGAGTATGCATGCAATAACTCTGTACATTCAGGAACCGGACAAAGCCCCATTTATACCATATATGGACATCACCCTCGAACCTCAGAACTAGATTCGCCTCAGCATTTAGAAATGCCTGCAGTTAGTCATTTGCATTCTACTATTACACAAGCCTTTAAAGAGGCAACAGAACATTTGCAACAAGCAAAAGAGAAATATAAGAAAAATGCTGATCAACATAGAAGTGAAACTCCACAATACCAGATTGGGGATCAAGTTTGGCTGGCTACAAAACACATACCTCTGAAGGGAACTCGGACTTTTAACCCTAGATATTTGGGACCTTACACTATTAAGGCCATTATCAACCCGGTAGCCGTCAAATTGGAATTACCCTCTAATATGCGCATTCATCCTGTCTTTCATGTTTCACTTTTAAAACCAGTTCAACCAGTAACAAGATTAACCAAACCACCCGACCCCATCTTGATAGATGGAGAACCTGAATTTGAGGTAAAAAATATCCTGGACTCCAAGATGGGTAAATCAAAACTTTTTTATTTAATCGATTGGAAGGGCTACGGACCACAAGAAAGGTCATGGGAACCTAGTGACCACATCCATGCACCTCGGTTGGTGAAAAGATTCCATCGGACCTTCCCAGACAAACCAGGGCCCAGGGGAAGAACAACTTTAGGAGGGGCATTGGGTGGGGAGTGCTGCCATTATGCCTACCCCCAGGCATCAGGACCAAGCACATCAGCCCCGGGAGTTGGCATCTAGACATTTAGTAAAACCTCAGCATCCCCGGCTAGGGGCTATCTGGGTTCAGTCTTGGCGCCTTCGTCGCCAGGCTCATAGTAGAAATCAGTCCTGGCGCCGAAGGCGCCAGGCTCATAGTCATTACTTACCTCAGGCAGACCATGCTGTAAATGACTCCAATCCAACATGAAGCCTGAAAGGGACTATTTTTCTACAGGGACTATTTTTAACTTGGGTGTGGTTCTAGGGACTTCTTACCTGGGACTACTTTTGAGGCTATTTAAACCACGCCCGACCAGCAACACACGCTTCGCGTTATTCTGCATCCAGCAGCGTAACGCTCACCGTGCCTGCAGCCTGCATCCAGTCTTCTGCCATGCCCGCCTCAAATCCGGAGCTCCTAAAACAAAGAGAAAAAAGGGACAAGGTTAGAAAACGAAGTTATTTCTATTCCACACCTGATTCTGGATCCATCTCGTCTCCAGGCCTGTAAAGAACATCATTTCTGCACGCGCCGCACCTCCAGCTGCAGCGCCGCGCCATACTCACCAGTCTTCACAGCATCCTTCGGGTCGGCGCTGCCTCCATCATTTCTTCGCCGAACTTCGGCACCTAGGAGACAAAAGAAAACCACAAGGTGAGCCGAGGGAACCAACAAATATAATTCTTACCACCATAGACTTACCTGATTTACCACCGGAGGCATCCTTTTGTGACTCTCCATATTTTCACGTGCCGCATCTGTAAAGAGAGACAAAACAACACGTTTTCCACGTTCAACATTTACCGGACAGCGCCGGGTAATACAGACTCTTACCTGAGCGCCACCAGCTGCCACAAGAGCATCTTTTCACGAGCCAGCTGCAAGACAAGAAAGGAAGGGTCGAACAAGAGTGAACATCGGACATATTGAACTCTATGAACTTAATACTTACTGGTCCTCACCAGGAACCTCAGAGTCAATACTCTCCGGAACTCTCCCGAGCCTTCAAACCAGTGAATTAACTGGAATCGACGCGCCCCTGCAAATGCACGCAGGATGGAGAGCTCATCTTTGAAGAATATAAGGTGAGATTGCTGTGAGGGCTTTTCAGAGATGATTAGTTGGGGAGGACTGTTGGGGTGCCATCACTTGAATCCACAAGTGGCTAAATCCATCTCTCCACTTGCAGGAGAATATTTCTACGGGTTAAGCAGACAAGATTAAGAGGGCAGATCCATTCAGTCATCGCTGCACTACGCATCACGTGGGTGGAGACCACAGCTGTCCGGGTCCGACCGACGCCCCTGTGGGAGCCAGGTGAGCGTAACAGATGAATGGGAACCTGGAGCTTCCCGCCCACACTATAGTTACCCTAGGTAATGAGAGTAGGTTGGTGTATGCAGTTCTAGTAGGTCTTACTGTGAGTGGTCTAGTGAATCTCTGAGAAAGGTATTGAGGTAGTGCATGGTGAATGCATTTGTGGGTGAGGGACAATATTTTGAAGATGACGCGTTGTTTGATGGGTAGCCAATGGGCTTGTTTCCTGGCAACTGAGCTATGTTCCCTTCTAGGGATACCAATGGCAGCCAGAAGTGCATGATTTTGGACAATTTGTAGTTTATCAATATTGTTTGTGGAGGTCCCAGCCAGGAGGGCATTGCAGTAATCGAGTCGGGCCCCAATAATAGCTCTAGCTATAGTCAGGAAGTTTTGCTTTGTAAGGAAAGGTCTAGCTGCGGTGAGGAGTTTGGAGTGGAAAGCCACTGATGAGGCAATGGTGTTTATTTGCCTTGTCATAGAGAGGTTGGAGTCTAGGTAGACTCTCAAGGTTTTAACGGCCTGGGAAACTGGGATTTGTATGTTGTCAATAGTAAAGGCATTGTACTAGTTGTCAAGTTCCTTTAGCGTTTCTGGTGAGCCAACTAGAAGTATTTCCATTTTGTCTCCATCAAGACAATGACAGTTCTGTGCCATCCAAGTTTGGATTGTGGAGTAGACAGCGTTTAAGGTTTTGGAGTTGGCCTCATAGTCACCCAAAAGTGCTAGGAGGACCTATGTATCATCGGCATAGTTTGCATATGTTATGCCTAGTGAGTCGAGGATGATGAACAGTGGCCTAGTAAAAATGTTATACAAGGTCGGTGATATGCACGAGCCTTGGGGAACTCCACATTGGATAGTGCTAGGGTGTGCGCAGGCTAGGTCTGAAAAGACTCTCATGGCTCTACCTAGAGGAATGAGGTGATCCATGCAGTAGCGTTGTTCGAAAAGTGTGCAAAAGTTGAGAGATGTTGGCACAGGGTTTTGTGGTTGATGAGATCAAAGGCTGCCGAGAGGTCAAGGAGGAGTAGTAGGGCTGGTTTGCCAGAGTCTCTAATGTCATCCATTTGGTTCTTGAGGTCTAGTAAGGCTGTTTCGGTTCCATGACCTGGGCAAAATCCAGACGGGCGGAGACCGGGAAGGTTGTTATCTTCAAGGAACTGTTGGATTTGCAGGTAGGCTGCTTTGTCTAGTATCTTTAGGAGAAAGGGGACCATGGTTATGGGACTGTAGCAGCCTGGTGCAGTTGGGTCTAGCATAGGTTTCTTTAAGAGAGGGCAGATCAAGGCTTTCTTGAGGCAGGCTGGGGCCAGGTTGGTTGAAAAGGAGGCATTAATAAAGGCAGTGAGGAAGGGTGAAAGGGTGGAGGCGCAATCTTTTATGAGAGTGGCTGGGCAAATGTCACCTTTGCAGTTGGATGGTTTGATGGAGTTCAGGACTTCCTGTTCAGTGACTTCTGTAAAGGAGAAAGGGAGTGAGTTATCAGAAATGTCAATAGGGATGTGAAGCACTAGGTGGTCAAGTGACTGTTGGCTAGGTTGGATTTTGCTGTGTAGCATGTCTAGTTTTCTGAGCATGGCATCTTGGATGCTGTTGCACCAGGATTTATCGTTTGTGATGAGTTGGAGAGGGAGGGGGGTGAGTAGGTGTTACCAACTCCTTGAAGATGGGGAAGATCTCCTTAGTGTTGGAGTTGGCTGAGTCTATCATGTTATTGAATGAGGTGGCTTTGGCTTTGATGATGGCTAGTTTGTATTCTTTTGCAATTTTGTTGAACTCACTTTTAGTGGAATCGCAAGAGTTGGCTTTCCAGGTGGAGAGTGCCTCTCTTTTTTTGGTACGAAGTTCGAGGAGATCGGGGGTGAACCATGCATTGAGTGCTTGGTGTGTTTGGCTTTCCTGAGGGTGAGTGGGCGATGGTGTCTATAGCTTGGTGATGATGGTATTAACTGTTTGAACTAGAGATTTAGAGTTTTTCAAGAAGGGTGGCCTGAGGGCAGGAACTCTGAGGTGGGGTAAGAGTCTCTCTTTAGTAAGTTAACAGGCACTTCTACTGGTGGGAGAGGTATCATAGGTCGGTGGACTGACTTAGCCGTGGTGGCGTAGAAGATGACGTGGTGGGCAGTCCAGGGCAGGGCAGGGGTATGTTTCCCTTAATGGTCACAGGGTAGTTGTGGTGGGCAATCCAATGAAGGGTGCGACCCTTGATGTGGATGGAGTCTGAGATAGCTTGTTGGAACTCTAAGGTTCCTAATGCTCTGTCTAGAGAGTTAGCTGAGGTTGTTTAGGCCAAGGTTGAGGTCTCCTAGGAGGATGGCCTAGGATGGTTTTTTTAGGTTGTCTGCAAGATGGTGTGTCAGGGCGGCTTGGAAGTCTGTTACGGGTCCCAGGAGGTGGTAGAAGATGTGGAGGGTGATGGTGCAGCTAGGGGAGGGGTTGAGTTTGAGGGCAAAGTGGTTTCTTTTGTTTTCAGTTGTCTTATCCACCTTTCTGATAGGGATAGAATCTTTTGCTATGAGAGTTACTCCGCCGCCTTTGAGGTGAGAGTGATTCTGCCTAAAGATGGTGTAGCCACGAGGGAGAGCCATGTGTCACTGATTGCCAGGAGATCCGGATTGTTGGCGGTGATAAGATCTTGAATGTCAAGGGCGTGGGCCGGGAGCGACCGGGCATTGATGAGGGTGCAACTGAGAAGTTGGGGTGGCAAATTGCTTGAGGTGGTGGTATGAGGTTTTTGGCTTATTCTTGGCGATCAGGGTGGCAGATATGTGTGTGGAATGATTGGGGATGCTGATAGTTGTGGGCGTCCGTGGGATTACGGGCGACACATCATGTTTGATATTTGGTACATCTAGAAGAGTCAATGTTTTGGTATCAGAGTTCGATGTGGGCATAGGTAATACTCCATTTAAATCAACAACATGATTGGCTGTGCATGTGTGCAAAGCAGGAGTAGTTAGTTCTCCAGGAAGTTCAGCTGTGTGGGAGATCTTAGGCGCATGGAGTTCTATCGAAAGATTTGTGGCATAGTTGAGTTTGGGCATACATGCATTTGTTAATAGGCTGACTACCTGATTGGGCTTGGAAATAGGCGGTACAGTAGGTAGTTCATCTTTTGGCAGAACCTGCATTGTCGCTCGCTCTCAAAATATTCCATCTCAGGCTCATAATCTCTAGAGTAGGATGCAAATAAAATTGGAATCTCAGATAGATTACTTTTAAGAGGGACGATGGGAATAAGGACATTTATTTTGGCAGTTTGCCACATACAGGATGGAGGTTGGCATATTCTGTGTAAAGATAAGCTAGTACTGACTCCCTATTAATTAGCCAATCCCATTCAAAGAGTTTATTCTTTACTATTGATGGGAAACTGACCAATAATTATGATAGGTTATTTATAACGCGCTTAATACGCAGAGGATTCTAAGTGCGGACCGAGGGATCAAACCTGTGTTGGTTTGTGTCGTCTTGTTTCCAACACGAGCATGTTGCCCCTAAGCTATCCTCCCAAGATTCTTCGCTAGCGTCAATTTCTTGTAAAACCAATTTGATTTGAGTATAAAAGGTGTTGATCTCTAGGGCCCCTTGCTTCAATAGAGACGATAAAAGAATTTGGAAAAGGGAACTATCCGCAGGAGCTAACATTTTACCTAATATCTGCAGTTTCCCAGTTTCTTCCATAGATCTATGACTTGTGGGATGCTCGACCAAACTCCATCCTTACAAGGCCGATCAGAAGTGATGATGGCAGACTGAATGAATTTTTCCAAATGTGCTCTTCTAATCTGTGCAGTACTATCCCTTTCTTAATGTCCCTTAGCTCAAGGCCACATGTTAAGGAGAGAATGATTTTTGCCTTATAGAATTTGATAGCTGCAACATAGGAAAATGTGCTAAATCTATGCATAACAATTTGAAGTTGGGCCCTTAGGTGCTTCACTTTAGATGATAATCTGTCCCTGAATGTTTTATCAGAGCCCTTTTCAATAAACAAACAGAATTTTGCATATTTTGCCATCTTAGAAAAGGTTTGGATTCCAAGCAAATATTTGAAATTCTTCTTGTTTTTTTTTTTAGAGCTTTTGGGGTTGCGTACAAAGGTATGAGATCATCTGCATATGCTAGACACGGTAGCCTGAAATCACCTAATTTCATTGTAAATGTCACATTAGTATGTAGTCTTCGTTCTAAATCTGAGACGTATAAATGGGCTTAAAGGGGCGCTCGTATGCAACCCTGTCGTAGCCTGTGAGTAATAGAAATGGATCTCGACAGGTCACCAGCTCTGTCTTTTAACTCTGAGTCCTCGTGCTGTAAGAGTAACATTTTTAGAATGCCCTCTGGGATTTTCCACTGTTTCAGTTTGGATCACAGGAAAAGTTTCATTACTGAGTCAAACGCTGCACTCAGATCGAGACAGGCCCTGTACAGAGCTTGATTAGCTTGATTAGTTTTTTCCAATGCTCGCTCATGCAATAAAGATAACATAAAACCTCCAGGAACAGTGCCCATGCCTTTTCGGAACCCTATTTGGAATGTATATGTTCTGCCATTCAGTGTTGGCCATTTTTGGAAATTTCTTAAAATCATTGAGGCGATTAGCTTGCTTGGTATGTCTAAAAGGTCCACTAATCCATAGTTTTGTGTCCATGGCCTATCCCTCTTTTTATAAATAGGAATTAAATGCTCTAGATTTTGTAGAATTCCTAATTAAGTTAACAATACTAAATTAGCTCATTAGGCTTATATGCCTTTTGCATAGCACCGGTATCTAATGTGTACCTCAAAGCTGTGCTAAGAGTTTATTGTATCTTTATCGTTAGCCCACTAAGGTTATTAACTATCTGCATTATAATTAAGCAATAAACCCTGACAGGCAGCAGCATTACCGTGCAAATCTTAACGTTACCCACGGGGTATTACCAGAGCCGGTAATGCCCCCGCCAGAGGGTTTTATTGCTATTAGCAACCAGGCCTGTTATACCGGGATGTTAATAGTTTTTTTTTTTCAAGTTGAGAAATGGCATGTTTGAAGACAACTACAAACCAATATGGCCGCCATGGACTAGGAAGAATTGGATCTACAAGTAGTTCCTTCGTTCCTTCGGTTCCATGTCATTTCATTGTCGGAATTTTCAAAGCCTGGCATGTCAACATGGAAATGGTCATCAAATTATTTTTTGTTTTGTTTTTTGGGGATGGGAGGTACTCCCCCTTCTCCCACCTATTTTACCTATTCCCGAACCCCCAAACCCTTCTCTACCCTTTCCCACCCCCCCTAAAATATGTGATGAACATTAGTGCACGCTGAAGAGGCAGGCTTTGACAAATTTGGAGATGAAAGGACGTCGTACCATCCCTTCTCCCGTTCCATGCCAGCCATTGCCGCAAAGGAGATGTGCCAAGAACACTGAGTGTTCCCAGCGCCGGCGAGGGATAAGGGAGTGCACAGTAAGGGGGCGGGGTAAGTGAGGGATGTGGAATTTGGGGATTGAAGGGGGGAGAGAAATTAACACACTTGTTTCACTTACCTTCCTCCCAGCGGGAAAGATGGCGGCCAACCACTTCCAAAGAGGTAAAGACCCTGTTCCAAGCTTCTTGCTTGGCTGGGAGTCCGCCACCCCCACAGATGGGTCCTAATTGGTGTGTTTGGTGCCCAATTCAATTTTACATTGTTAATAACCCTCAGAAGGAAGAAGGGATGGGTTGGCCTTGCTGGGATTTGACGGTATCTGGACTTTGCATCAAATGCATTTCCATTGAATGCATTTGCATAGATAAAATATGCATTGAATACATGTTTTTGGGGGTGCAGGGTTAATTTTGGTTCTGGTGGGCTTTAAAGGGTAATAAACAGGGGGTTGGAGGAACCCCCCCCCAAAAAAAGAACAAAAACAAATGTATTTGATGCCAATTTTTTCAATGCAAAAGAAAGATTCGATGCAAATGTCCCTCCATGCAAAACATTCGATGCAAAGACCATAAATCGGATTCGACCCTGTGACTGCAGGCGTCAGAGACAAGCGATTAATTCGTTAGGATAC
Source organism: Ambystoma mexicanum (assembly GCF_040938575.1). Classification (NCBI taxonomy): domain Eukaryota; kingdom Metazoa; phylum Chordata; class Amphibia; order Caudata; family Ambystomatidae; genus Ambystoma; species Ambystoma mexicanum. The sequence continues at coordinate 1,567,049,774 of NC_090937.1, read as the reverse complement.
CATACCAGTATTACTTTGATGACTTTGATCCCAATACATGATAGCACTGGGACATATACACAAACTTTTTATTTATTTATCTATTGTAATGGAAATTTGGATTTTAAAGGAACGTCCTACCTTCTGGTTTATCCGTAGAACATAGTTACGGTCTTGCACAAGGCTAGCTCTGCATCATAATGCTACATCTTAGACATAGGGACAGGCAACGGGCAATAATGATTGCAAAATGATTTTAAAAAGGCCACAAAAAGTTTGTCTTAAATGGTTCATTCCACTAAAAGAGACAATAACCGAGTGGAAGCCAGTTAAAGGATTTAATGCCGGCATTCCACAGGATTTCAGATCGCTGTAAAAAGACAAGGATGACTGAGGAGACATTTTACATATGGTTACAAGATGGACACAAAGTCTATAATTTAGAATTATGCCCTGATGAAGAACGCATAGCTCAAAACACACGTTGGCATAATAATTTACGCAGAAAAAATGATCTCTAATAACTTTTGATAAAGAACATAAATACATTTTTGTAAATGTCACAGCATTTGCAATTCCTGATATGGGAGCGCAGACCGAATACCTCAAATGAATATTTCAGGTATTCAGGCTCATTACAGGTCTGGTGGTATCCCACTGGTAAATCTGGCGGGATACCACAAAACGGTAATACTGTTACCACCACTTGGTCTGCCGGCCTTACCTGCTGACTGCAAGTGGCGGTAAGCTGTGGGAATTCCTCATTCCATAGGACTCCATGGGGAGAACTGCCAGTAATCCCAGTATTTTCTGGGTGGTGGGGTGCCGGAATTACCGGCAGCTCGAAGCTGCAGGTAAATCCGGCCACCCCACCACTAAACTTCGAGTGTGCCGGTGCGGTAACGTGCCGGTATGTAGTAATACCGGCACGTTATTACTGCATTGGCGCACTCATAATGAGGTCCATTGTGAGCACCAACTAGGAGATAAACTGGGAAGTGTCTCAATGTTGGGTGGGTTGTGACACCTTGCATTACTTATTTGCCCAGCGCAGAAGGCATATTTCATTCTTCTCTGACAAATGCAACTCTACCTTTCTATTTCTAGTTACACTATGCAAGACAACTGTTGAATTCATAGTATTGACGGTATACATACTGGCCATTCCTAGGCATGGGTGAAGATGTACAATAAATCAAACTGCTTGTGGGTGTTGTTAGGTCATTGATTTTTATAATAGGTTACAGGTTCTTCTCTTGTTTATAATTGTTTTTTAATTGTCTGTCTGAACTGTAATATAAACCAACACAAATATACACAGATTAATAAAAAGGAGAGAGAGAGAGAGAGAGAGAGAGAGAGAGAGAGAGAGAAATAGAGAGAGAGAGAGAGAGAGAGAGAGAGAGAGCATTATGTGGGAACACATATGCCCAGGATTCCTCATGACTGCCTGGGGAACTTCTAAATGATCAATCCCTGTGTAGTGGAAGGCCGACCAAAAGGGCAGCATGAGCATGAGCAAAGCGAGCCAAGGCCTGCAGTAGCACAGATGTCTCTTCTTGATATGATATTTTATTCATGGCACGCCCATACACAAGTGTTTCAGGGCGCAACGAGGCAAGGCACGGGTGCATGGGAGGACACAAACAATGATCTTACTAGGTCCAGTGACATTGAGAACCTGGAAGTGCAAGGGAGAGTGTGCAGGGGGGAGGGGAGGAGTGGAAAGTGCTGAACATGTGATCAAAGTAGCAACAGGTAGTGCAGGCAGCAGGTGGCAAGTGCAAGAATTAAGGGCAGACAACGGGCGTCTAATAAGTGCAGGTAAGGGGACTGTAGGGTTGCAGATACAGACCCAAGTGCCAGAGTTGCCAGGAGGCAGTGAGGGTATGCAGCTGGGTGGGCAGGGATCTGGGCCCGAATTTAGAGGGTGGCCAGGTGCCCAGTGCAGATACAGACAGAGATCAGCAGGGGAGAGGAAGAGAGAAGGCAGAAGCAAAGAGGAAGGCCTTGAGGTGCTTCCGGAACCGAAGATGGTTCTTAAGGTTCAGAGAGGCAGGGAGGCTGTTCCAGAGTGAGGCCCCAGCCGAGGAAAGAGATCTACCACCAACCCGTGGCTTGGAGAAGCGACAGACCCTGAAGGAATTGGAGGTGGAGGAGAGTACTTGCAGGCCACTAAGCACAATGCAAATCATCAGAAGGTAGGTGAGGCCCCACAAGTTACCACATGCAATGCTGCAAGTTTTTCTTGCACCGCTACCAGCAGTAGGGCTTTTAGGGGGCCATGACAGACTTGCTTGTTGGCGAGGTTTGACCCGTCATGCACAAGTGGCCGCTGGGGCGAAGCCGAGGAGACAGAGAGGCTTGGCCAATTGCCACTAGAATTGGGATGGTGGAGAATGGAAAGGGGTGTGGCACTCTGCTCTTTCTTTACAGAGCTATATTAGTTATTGTGACGTCAGAAACAAAATGTAATATGTTATTACGCTAGAATAGTCGTCTGTTTCTGCTTGAAGGAAAGCAGCAAAGTCACAACTGCAATAAGCAAGTTAGATATAGGTTTTATATAGGTATCACAGAACTCCCTTGTGTTACACACTCTTTCCAATATCCAGTTTCTAAGAGCAGTTACTTACTTCCTAGGTGTTATCCAACCCTAAGACGTCATATGCTATAAATGGGTGTTGTCTTGTTTGCCCTTGCTATTCTTGTAGCACACGTGAGCAAGCATGCCGTTAATTACTCATTCATAGGCACGCAACGCAGTACTTGTGTGGGTCTGCTGATGCAAATGGGTTGTTGCACAAGACACTTGGTTAGAACCAGGAATGTTTGGGTTTATGCCACTCAAGACGAACATGTTAGAAACAAGAATGTTTGGGTGTATGTTGCACAAGACAAACAGGTTAGCACCAGGAACGTTTGGGTATATGCCGCTCAAGACGAACAGGTTAGAACCAAGAATGTTTGAATATATGCAGCTCAAGAGGAACAGGTTAGAAGCAAGAATGTTTGGGTATATGCCCCACAAGACGAACGGGTTATAACCAGGAATGTTTGGGTATATGCCGCTCAAGACGAACAGGTTAGAAACAAGAATGTTTGAATATATGCACCACAAGACGAACAGGTTAGAACCAAGAATGTTTGAATATATGCCTCACAGGTTAGAACCAAGAATGTTTGAATCTATGCAGCTCAAGAGGAACAGGTTAGAAGCAAGAATGTTTGGGTATATGCCTCACAAGACGAACGGGTTATAACCAGGAATGTTTGGGTATATGCTGCTCAAGACGAACAGGTTAGAAACAAGAATGTTTGAATATATGCCCCACAAGACGAACAGGTTCGAACCAAGAATGTTTGAATATATGCCCCACAAGACGAACAGGTTAGAACCAAGAATGTTTGAATATATGCAGCTCAAGAGGAACAGGTTAGAAGCAAGAATGTTTGGGTATATGCCCCACAAGACGAACGGGTTATAACCAGGAATGTTTGGGTATATGCTGCTCAAGACGAACAGGTTAGAAACGAGAATGTTTGAATATATGCTCCACAAGACGAACAGGTTAGAGCCAAGAATGTTTGAATATATGCCCCACAAGACGAACAGGTTAGAACCAAGAATTTTTGAATATATGCAGCTCAAGAGGAACAGGTTAGAAGCAAGAATGTTTGGGTATATGCCCCACAAGACGAACGGGTTATAACCAGGAATGCTTGGGTATATGCCGCTCAAGACGAACAGGTTAGAAACAAGAATGTTTGAATATATGCCCCACAAGACGAACAGGTTAAAACCAAGAATGTATGAATATATGCCCCACAAGACGAACAGGTTAGAACCAAGAATGTTTGAATATATGCAGCTCAAGAGGAACAGGTTAGAAGCAAGAATGTTTGGGTATATGCCCCACAAGACGAACGGGTTATAACCAGGAATGTTTGGGTATATGCCGCTCAAGACGAACAGGTTAGAACAAGAATGTTTGAATATATTCCCCACAAGACGAACAGGTTAGAACCAAGAATGTTTGAATATATGCAGCTCAAGAGGAACAGGTTAGAAGCAAGAATGTTTGAATATATGCCCCACAAGACGAACAGGTTAGAACCAAGAATGTTTGAATATATGCACCTCAAGAGGAACAGGTTAGAAGCAAGAATGTTTGGGTATATGCCGCTCAAGACGAACAGGTTAGAAACAAGAATGTTTGGGTATATGCCCCACAAGATGAACGGGTTACAACCAAGAATGCTTGAATATATGCCCCACAAGACGAACAGGTTAGAACCAAGAATGTTTGAATATATGCAGCTCAAGACGAACAGGTTAAAAGCAAGAATGTTTGAATATATGCGGCTCAAGAGGAACAGGTTAGAACCAAGAATGTTTGAATATATGCCCCACAAGACGAACAGGTTAGAACCAAGAATTTTTGAACATATGCAGCTCAAGAGGAACAGGTTAGAAGCAAGAATGTTTGGGTATATGCCCCACAAGACGAACGGGTTATAACCAGGAATGTTTGGGTATATGCCGCTCAAGACGAACAGGTTAGAAACAAGAATGTTTGAATATATGCCCCACAAGACGAACAGGTTAGAACCAAGAATGTTTGAATATATGCACCTCAAGAGGAACAGGTTAGAAGCAAGAATGTTTGGGTATATGCCGCTCAAGACGAACAGGTTAGAAACAAGAATGTTTGGGTATATGCCCCACAAGATGAACGGGTTACAACCAAAAATGCTTGAATATATGCCCCACAAGACGAACAGGTTAGAACCAAGAATGTTTGAATATATGCAGCTCAAGACGAACAGGTTAGAAGCAAGAATGTTTGAATATATGCGGCTCAAGAGGAACAGGGTAGAACCAGGAATGTTTGAATATATGCCCCACAAGACGAACAGGTTAGAACCAAGAAGGTTTGAATATATGCAGCTCAAGAGGAACAGGTTAGAAGCAAGAATGTTTGGGTATATGCCCCACAAGACGAACGGGTTATAACCAGGAATGTTTGGGTATATGCCGCTCAAGACGAACAGGTTAGAAACAAGAATGTTTGAATATATGCCCCACAAGACGAACAGGTTAGAACCAAGAATGTTTGAATATATGCAGCTCAAGAGGAACAGGTTAGAAGCAAGAATGTTTGGGTATATGCCCCACAAGACGAACAAGTTATAACCAGGAATGTTTGGGTATATGCCGCTCAAGACGAACAGGTTAGAACCAAGAATGTTTGAATATATGCACCTCAAGAGGAACAGGTTAGAAGCAAGAATGTTTGGGTATATGCCGCTCAAGACGAACAGGTTAGAAACAAGAATGTTTGGGTATATGCCCCACAAGACGAACAGGTTACAACCAAGAATGTTTGAATATATGCCCAACAAGACGAACAGGTTAGAACCAAGAATGTTTGAATATATGCAGCTCAAGAGGAACAGGTTAGAAGCAAGAATGTTTGGGTATATGCCGCTCAAGACGAACAGGTTAGAAACAAGAATGTTTGGGTATATGCCCCACAAGACGAACGGGTTACAACCAAGAATGTTTGAATATATGCAGCTCAAGAGGAACAAATTAGAAGTAAGAATGTTTGGGTTTATGCCCCATGAGACGAACAGGTTAGAAGCAAGAATGTTTGGGTATAGGCTACTCAAGACGAACAGGTTAGCACCAGGAACGTTTGTGTATATGCTGCTCAAGATGAACAGGTTAGAACCAAGAATGTTTGGGTATATGCAGCTCAAGAGGAACAGGTTAGAAGTAAGAATGTTTGGCTATATGCCCCACAAGACGAACAGGTAATAAACAAGAATGTTTGAGTATAGGCTGCTCAAGCGGAACAGGTTAGAACCAAGAATGTTTGAGTGTATGCCGCTCAAGAAGAACAGGTTACAACCAAGAATGTTTGAATATATGCAACTCAAGAGGAACAGGTTAGAAGTAAGAATGTTTGGGTATATGCAGCTCAAGAGGAACAGGTTAGAAGTAAGAATGTTTGGCTATATGCCCCACAAGACGAACAGGTAATAAACAAGAATGTTTGAGTATAGGCCGCTCAAGCGGAACAGGTTAGAACCAAGAATGTTTGAGTGTATGCCGCTCAAGACGAACAGGTTACAACCAAGAATGTTTGAATATATGCAACTCAAGAGGAACAGGTTAGAAGTAAGAATGTTTGGGTATATGCAACTCAAGAGGAACAGGTTAGAAGTAAGAATGTTTGGGTATATGCCCCACAAGACGAATGGGTTAGAACCAGGAACGTTTTGGTATATGCCTCTTAAGACGAAGAGGCTAGAACCAGGAGTGTTTGGGTATATGCCGCTGAAGTTGAAGAGGTTAGAAACAGGAATGTTTGAGTATATGCAGCTCAAGACGAACAGGTTAGAACATGAAATGTTTGGGTATACGCCTTCCTTAACCAAACAGGAAGAAACAATACAGCAAGAAGTACACAGATATAGCGGTAGGCCTGATCTTCCGTGAAACTCTGAGCACTAGCGAAGCATGGTCCGGTCCACATTGATCAGTGGACAAAAGGCAACCACACCATAAAGGTTGCACATCTGTGTACGAGAGCTTGTGTGATTGCTCACCGCATACAAGTCCTTACACAAGAATGGACAGCTTTTGTGAAAGAAGCCATTTCCATCCCACTACTAGGAGTCATGTATAGACACAATAGGAACATAAAAGGTATCAACACCGCTTATTCCATACATATTTCAGGTGTATAGTCATTCCTCCAAAAACAAAGTTTTGAAAAAAAAAAGCTTTGACAAGCTATATTTAAATAATTGAAATGCTACTTTTAACATGTGCAAGTGCATTTCTATCGAAATAAATCCATCGACAGTAGACATGGACTAGTTTCAATTGAATTGCACTTGCACATGTTAAAAGTAGCATTTGAATTATTATTTTTTTGGTAATTTTGAAACGTTGCATGGAGCTGTCCAGTGCTGTAATTTCAGCACTGGACAGCTCCATGTAACGTTTCAAAGTTTTTGTGTATATTGGCCCTCCCAAACCCCACGCCACCCGACCAACCCCCCCCCCCCCCCAAACCCTAATCTTGCCCTGCACTAATACTTACCATCACCTGTCGACGGCACTTTCGATTTTTTTTCAACGAAATTGTCATTCGAAAGAATGACATTTCGAGAAAAAAAAACCGAAAGTTTGCCATTCGAAACTTATATATATAAATTCCGCTGTGCCCCCATACACGTTGCACCGTATGGTAGCACAGCAGTACTTTTTGACTGAAAGTAAAATGGTTTACTTTTTTAGCCTTTTTTACAGAATTTGTCGCACACATATATAGATATTGGGTTTGGGGTAAGTATATAGTAAAGACGGGGGGGGGGGGGTAGTACCTGAGAGGGACGGGTGCGGAGGGATCCCGTCTCCGCTGGAATTTTGTGCTAAATAATTCTGACCAAAAAAAGAGTTGTTTTTACACAGAATCCTCATAGCTCTACTCATGCAGAGCAGGTTTGAAGCACATTATCCATGTTTTCTAATAGCGGGCTATGAAGAATTTCATTTGGCACACCCTTTCAGGAAAATATGACTCCTCCTAGAGGCAAACACATGCCATGGGTGCTAAAAAAGTAAAGATGTAATTAATAAGAATTAATTAAAGTCTCTGTCAGAGATCTCTGCACTAGGAAATAGCCATCAGTCATAAAGACCAAGGCAACAACTGCGCCTTTTGAAACTGTGCCAAACCCAGGAAAATGCATGATCCCAGGGCATAGGAACTTTGCTCCGTTCCCTTGAGTGGCTCACTAGTGCGTTGACCTTGTCCACTGCCGAGAATAACGGCATGCTATGTAGTTTCAATTTTCCAACAAATCCGTCCCTGCTGAGCGAAAAGAATTTTAAATGCATTTTGAATGTCTCTGCCTGCCCCGTGACCAGCTGGTCTGCCAAGGCGGCGTTTATTAAGCGATAGAGTCCTGAAACTCTGGGGTTGGTTCCATAAAAGACTTTGTGACAGCAGTCCAGAAACATCTTGCTTGACATCGTGATGTGGGGATATTGGATTTCCCTATGCTGCCCTGCCAAGGGCAACTCATTCATTTAAAGCCAAATTATTTTTACATGGTTCTTTAATAGGACTTAGAAAGTTTATATCCATGGACATAAAAATAGGACTGTACTTGTAGTTGCATCTAGAAACATAGAATCGTAAAGCCCTTGCGGCTCAGGGATAATTGCTGTTAACGAGAAAAACTATTTAGGTGGATCTAGCAATGAAGAGCTATAAGTGCAATCAGCCTCCTTTACAGATACCAATTGGATTCTTAATGGAGAGCCCAATGCCGATTCACATCGGCTGTGAAGAAGACAGTGTTAAGCCCATTTTTCGTTTTTAAGAACACAGAAGCTAAATATATCACCAAACAGGCAGAAACAGGAAGTCAAAGACTTCCATAGGTTCAATGTGTTTAAACAATGACTTTCAGTAGTGAAAGTTCAGATGTTATTATTAAACCTGCAGATGGCCTTTTCGTTTTCCTTGAAAGTTTACCAGAGTGCCTCCCTTGTCGCCATATGTCAAGTCTGAGATCTTTTCTGATCCCTTTGCTACATTGTCCACCCTTTTCCTCTCATACTTAACCAGCACAAGTCAGGAGGATTATGCATGCCTTGCTAACTCATTTCTCTGAGTTACATTCTATTTGTCCAATAGTCATTTTAGGTACTAGATTATTTAGATTTGCCAAAAAAGGCATGACTTTCACATTTTTAGGCCTGTAATTTTTTGACTTGTACACTCCAAACTCTAACTGAAGCACACAACCAGAATTAGGTGTATTTGTGTGTATCTTTACAAAATCACATTTTGGACTCTGCAAATCACATCAATGAAATAGATACAGAATCAGGGCACAATAACATGAAGTATCAGCCAATAAAAACATGCATTTTTTGTTTGGCAATTAGGAAAGACATGGAAATTATGGGGTGCGTACTATTCACAATGAAATCACCAGTGGTCAGCAATAGCATTTTATTTGCCAGGGTGGTGGGTTCCCCAGTGCTGGCCTTAGCGGTGGCAGTGCCATGGGCGGTTTAAGAAAAACTTGGCCCCATCCTTGATCGCCCATGATCAATGCATTTCATAACAATAGGGAGCCTGCCGCACCTTCTCCCACTACGCCAGCTCGGTGGAGCCATTGAAAGACTCCCCGAAGCTGTTGTGGCGGGTGGCTAATGGCACCCGGGGGCTAATGGCACCCCGGGTGGTCAGCCTGCCCGCCCTGCCCTAATGCCAGCCCTGGGTACCCCTGTAAATATGGAACTCTATTTCAACGCAACGCTGCTCATGCACATCAACAGCACAGGCTGATGCAAGTACATCACCATCTTGGAAAACGGGCAATGTGAAAGAGTAGTAGTTAGTTGATAGATACTGAATCGTATCAATGCCTTTACTTGCCTATTAGCAGTGGTTAGCTTAGAATTGCTATGATGGATACATTGCTTCCTGCTGTGAGGGAGGCATGGTATCACAAGTAGACACTAACACAAGAGCTGCAAGTTTGAAAACCTTTATTGATGGTTTAAAAGCGGTTAGACAACTCCTATCTTGCCCTATAAATAAGATGGGAGTATTTTCGACCATCAACCAAAAAGAAAATACAGTCCTAGTCTATCCTTAGTCAAAATAAAATGGCCTATACTAATAAACCTAATGCCTGCCCTCTTTCTAATACAATAAATGTGCAAAGGGAATGTGTAATGCAAAAAGGAAAATCAGTGTTCAAAAGAAATGTTGGTATGGCTGAGTAAATTCTCTTCCCCACGTTTAAGTAGCATGGGGTAAGGTGGCACACTTGAACCTTGGGACACACTCTGGCTTTGGACACAAGTATGCAGTTTGTTTCGTGGACCAGGGCAGTCACTAGTTTATCTGCTTTCTCTCACTCCAGCCCAGGTCACCTTTTAGCATGTAAAACAGTTCAACAAAAGTTAGTTTCCTTCTGGTTACCACAATTCAGTACAGGTTTCCCTCCGCCATGCTCAAACCTATCAGTCACAATTTGTGGGGGTTCCTTTCCCCAAGCTTCAATCACACTCTTTGTTGGGCTCAAGCATCCTTTCACTTTCCTTCCACTGTCTAAGACTTTTGAAACTGCAAGGCTTTTGCTCTTACCTCGGCATGACCACTTCAACCTTCTTTGTCCAAACGTCACTTTTTGTCTCCTACACCAAGGCTTCTTGGTAAATATAGTTTCGAGCACAGTACTTATTTCAAAGATATCTCTAACATCCAGGTTTCTCTCTGCCGGGACCAAACCTAACAACAGTTCAAATCTTGCATCTCAGTTTCTTTCTCTTCCCGCTGCTTCTAGGGCATCAGACATTTCACAGAGACTTTCGATACATCAATCTTCTTTAACCGGACCACTCTGTTACTTTATATCTTTAATTTACAGATCTTTACAATGCTTTGCTTCTCTTGCGTCTTATCGGCACATGTACAACCTTCATTCGTTGGATCCTTTTGCTGTCAAGTTTCATTTAACACAGAACAGATTTTCATTGCTTTTATCAACTCACTGGCTGTGTTAATTCATTTCCATCTTTCGCAGTTTTTATTCTGAAGTCAAGGCTGATACCACAACTGCCGCTGCGCCTCCCCAACTCTGCCATTCACCCAGGAGGGTGGTTGGTATCCATGAAACACAAAAGGGGTTTGTCTCTTCTCTCTGGCTGGGCCTTTGGAGGTTACAATCTCTCACCGGGGTATCCAAGGTTTCTCCGTACTTGGTTCTGTCCCTCGGCCTGTCACTCTGCTCCGCCTGGTTCGCCGTTGCCCTGGAAGAACTGCTCCTTCTCATGCATCACCTTAATCAGAATGTGTCTCAGTGTTCCACCTTTTAACCATTTGGGGAAAGTTAATAGGTACCGGGTGTTTGTTATTAAGATCAATTGCCTGACCCTGCCTGATTTTATTAGTGGGACATGTCCAATGTATTGCATGGGTGGTACTCCTTTCAACCTCAGACCTCCTCTTCCTCGGCTCAGTGTTTGTGTAGAAAAGGGGGGGTTCTGGGAAGTTGGAATATCCTATAAAATAGGATGTGACATAAGTATTTGGAAAGGGGGCTACCATGTCTCACCATTGGGCGCTCCTTTCCCACTCTCCGAGGATCCTAGGTGATCCTCCCGCACTTGTCCACCCCCAGGGTCTGGATCCAAAGGCGATGGCAGTGCCCTGGACACCCGAGTAAGGGACCCCCTGGGTTTAGGCAATGAAACACACTCTGGTTTTTCACACTGCATAGTAATTCTTTTTAGAGGCCTTCGCAACTTTAGGCAAACATTTGCAATTTAGAGCATTTTTGCTTAAGAATGGTATTCTTAAAACAACTTAAGTGCCTCAATTACTGGAACAAACTGCTCATCAATTACTGTACACAAGTGGGGGAAAAACAGAACTCTAAGACACAGTTTGGAGTGACACATTGAACTTTGGAATAAAGAGATTAGGACAAGAACACCGACTACAAAGATAGCCATGAAAGAAAGACCATGAAAGAGGCGCCACGAGATATGTGAGGGTGATGGATAAATCCCTGGGAACCATGATAGGAATTTGGCACTTACAAACAGAAGGGATCCACGCAATCCCAATGAGGAGATTCAGTAAATCACCTGTTCATGACCCACAGATATAGAAAACGCACATTTAAGACACAAACTCATAAGGTTGAAAGGGATTAATACATTGAGTAGTGGGGTTTGGATGCTTCCAGAATGCAAGTTTCCTTTTACAATACACAACCAGGAGAGGGTAATGGAAGCAGGCCATAAGAGGACCAAAAACCCAAAGAAGCATTGTTGAGGCCCATGCATAACGATGAGGTAATCCAGTGTCATTGGAAGTAGATAAGAGAACGACATCCGACAGCCAGGTGGGTGAGTAAAATGGACACAAGCATAAGAAAGAGGTGCGCAACTATCAGCAATAGACATAACAAAGATGTACAACAGGTCCCCCTTTATGAGACCAAGAGTATATATCCAGCAGCACAATTTAAAGTTTCATGAATGCCTTGTAGTCGTAGACCACTGCATGTTGGAAGGGACTTGGGGTAACCTGACTTAGTGTAATAGCACCCCACTACCCCTTCTCCTTTGAACAAACTTGTATTCAAAATAGCCCACTCTTTGCTTCTTATCCTTCGTGTTAATGATGTCTTGGTCAGTTTAGATTTCTGCACCACATTATCTCCTTTCTTAATCCCAGTTGTAAAAGCGGTCCGCTTGTCTCTAATCGATTACAGTAGTTCACCCTACCTAGAGTGCCCCGCCTACAGCCCTAGGCAACTCCATATGATTCTGAATGCGGCAACGGTGCTATGGAGTGATGCCTGCAAGACTAAGCTCATTTCCACCAGCGTTGGTTCCCAGTACACCAAAGGATCTAGTGATGCCTGGCGTCAGGGTCAGACTGGTGGTTGGGTGTCAAAGAGTGCTTGTCAGATCATGGTGTCTAGTTCAGCATCTTAAGTATTTCTCAATTTTTCTAATTCGGAAGCTCAGGTCTCAGGACCGACCCCAATGTTTGTGTTTGTTATTTTCAAAGTGAATACATTTCCGTCTACACCAATCACTTGTGGAGTTGCATTGTGCTCTGGGATTTGAGTTTGCAGTTTAAAAATTAAAATAAGAATGTAGGCTTTGTATATATAGAGCTGGCATTTATTAGTTGATGTTCCTGGAAAATAACAACTCAGAGCAATATGATTCATTCTCAAAGGGGCAAAAACACAAAATAATGTCTGCAAATAGATTACAGAAAATACAGAAAATGACATGGTAGGAAATTCATATGCTTGGTGATAAGTGGTTGGGAGAATACTATTTATAACAACTATACATATATTTTCTAAATACACTTGAACTGCTTTGGGTGCATTTCAGCAAAAAACTATGCTGCGTTCAGCTTTATAACAGTTATCATCAGTCATCGGGTCTTGCAGTACCACAAAGAAGAAAGGGTTTAGGAGAAAGTTGTGGTCTAGGTAAGATGTCTCGGCAAGGAGCCCTGTCTTTTTTGGGCTGATTTTGCCACTGCTTAAATCTGCTTCTAAATACGTACTACAAGATGGCTGCCACCACCAGTCCCTTCATACCAGTGCAATTTGGCTGACAGTATTCTGCGAGTTACTGCTATCCTGTTTCAATATGGTACTAAATGCAGCAACACGTATTTCCTGTCACATGGTTTCAGAGCACAATATAAACCTGCAGCTGAGGCTGACCTGGTGGAAAAAGAATAACCCGTAAATCCACCTACTGGTGAAACAGAAGTGGAGAAGATTCTCCCCTGTCTAGATGATCTGGATCCTAGGGACCATCCTGATCTGCAGAAAGGTCTGCAGGAGTTGGACCCTCTAGGACAGACTTAAACAGGGGATAAAGAGTGTCCCTCTCTTGAAGGCCTGCACCAGCAGGCAGCTTCCCACCTTGAAGGCCAAGAGCCAGGGAAGCATAGCCTCTACTGAGAGGATGGTCCCTCTACAGTGAGCCTATGGAGTCTACTCCAGGGGACCTCTGGAGACTGGTGGTACCCCAAGAAGTAAGATCGAAGTTTCTGCAACTAGTTCAAGACGTCTCTCTGGCTGGTCACCTGAGTCCAAAAAGGACCAAAGAGAGCCTCTCATTATATTTCTATTGGCCCAATATGGGAGCAGAATTAGATAAACATTGCAGAAGATGCCACACTTGCCAATTATCTGCGAAAAGTGGAACCAAGAATGTGGCATCCTTAGTGCCCCTCCAAGTTGTGGGAGTTCCTTTTGAGAGAGTGGGGATTGACATTGATGGTCCCCTTGACAGTCCAACCTCCTCAGGCACCCTGTTTCTACTGGTTGTAGTGGACCATGCCACTAGGTACCATTAGACCATATATATGAGAACTCTCACTGCACAGGCAGTTGCCAAGGCCCTACTTGGTATTTTTACCATGGTAGGTTTTCTTAAGGAGGTAGTATCTGACAGGTGGTCAAACATTATGTCCCACTACATGAAAGCCATGTGGAACACCTGTGGGGTCTCCTACAAGTTCTCCATCCTACCATCCCCAGACCAATGGGTTGGTAGAGAGGTTCAGTAGAACCATGAAGAGTATGATAGGTGTTTTAGAGGAACACCTTGATATGATATGATATGATATGGCATTTGTAACACGCCTATACACAAGTGTTTCAAGGCGTGACGAGACAAGGAAGGGGGAACAGAGGGAGGACAGAGACAATGATCGTACTAGGCCAAGTGATATTGAGATCGCGCAAGTGCAGGGGAGGTGGGAGGAGAAAAGTGCCAGGGGAAAGGGGAGGGGGTAGTGCTGTACATGGGATCAAAACAATAACAAGGAGTGTGGCCAGCAGGTGGCAGGTGCAAGGGTAAGTGCAAACAGCAGGTGTCCAAAAGTGCAGGTAGGGGGACTGCAGGGTTACAGATACCGACCCAAGTGTAAGGGTTGCCGGGAGACAGTGCGGGTGTGCAACTGGGCGGGCAAGGATATGGGTCCTTGGAAGAAGAAACTGGGGCCTACTACTGCCATGCCTTCTTTTTGCTTACAGAGAGGTACTTCAAGCTGGAGTGGGCTTTAGTCCCTTTGAGCACCTCTATGGCCATCCAGTCAGAGGCCCCGTGGCTCTGATTAAGGAAGGTCTGGAGAGTGCTCCACCTTCAAACCAGTACGAATTACTGACTATGTGCTAGGCCTCAGACAAAGGATGGAACAGATGATGACTGAAGCATTTGAAAACTGGTCAAGTCCTGGTCAATCATTGGCATGCCCAGAAATCTAACAAGGTGGGGTTTACTCCAGACAAGCTAGTTCTAGTTATGAGCCCAGTAAAACAAATAACTTTACATGACAAATGGACAGGACCCTTCAGAGTTGTAGGAAAACCTGGAGGCCCCTAGGGTCTTTCACACCAACCACCTGAAGGCCTATGTTCCCAGACCAGAGATGGGAGCTTTGCTTCTAGCTTCTGGTCATGAAGAAAAGGAGAGTGAACCTCTTCCTGATCTCCTAAAAGGACACCCTTCAGATGGGTCTTTAGAGGAAGTTCATCTCTCTTATAACCTGACACTGCAGCAACAGCAGGAGTGCAAAGCTCTGTTAAGTCGGTTTGCCCCTCTGTTATCACTGAAAACAGGTCTGACACCTTGGGGCTAGCATGGCATTGACACTGGAGACAGTGTCCCTATAAAAAGCATGAGCTACAGAATGCCAGACCATGTGAGGAATCACATTAAAGAGGAGGTGAACAGGATGCTTGCTCTTGGAGTCATTAAAGAGGAGGTGAACAGGATGCTTGCCCTTGGAGTCATTGAACGCTCCACAGGTCCATGAGCTAGTCCAGTGGTAATAGTGCCAAAGGCAGGGACCAATGAATTAACGTCCTGTATGGCCTATAGGGCCTTGAACTCAGTCACCAACACTGATGGCCATCCATTGCCAAGGACATATGAACTGGTGGACAACCCTGATTCAGCCAAATTCCTCAATACATTGGACTTGACATCAGGCTATTGGCAAATAGTCATGACAGACCGTGCAAAGTGAAAAACAGCTTTGTGTACCCCAGAAGACCTGTATCAATTTAATGTCATGCCGTTTGGGCTAAAAAATGCACCTTGCACTTTTCAAAGGATGGTGAATCATGTCCTGAATGGGCTAGAGAACCTCTGCATGGCATACCTGGATGACATAGCAGTGTTCAGCCCCACTTGGGAAAAACATCTTTCCCATCTTGAACAAGTGTTGCAGGCTATGCAGCAGGCCAATATCACCATAAAGGCAAGCAAATGTCAAGTTGGTCAGAGTAAAGTGGTGTACCTTGGGCATGAGGTAGGGGGGGGGTGGAATAAAGCCCTTAACCAGCAAAGTACAGGCTGTTCAAGCCTGGGGCACCCCTACAACTCTGACAAAGTGATAGCTTTCCTAGGCCTTACTGGATAGTATAGGAATTCCATAGAGATCTATGGAACCATACCATCCCTTCTAAATACCATATCTTCTCCAAAATACCCCAAGAGGGTGAAGTGGAATACAGAATGTGAGGAAGCATTTCGGGGGCTGATAAATGTCCTCTGTAAAGCTCCAGTGATGAAATCTCCAGATTACACTCAGACTTTCTTAGTGCAGACTGATGCATCTAATACAGGAATGGGGGCAGTTTTGAGCCAAATGGATGATAAAGGCAGGGATCACCCCATCTGCTTCATCAGTAGACCTCTCTAAGTTTAGACCATACTTATTTGTATATTTTTTTTTGAAAATTTTTTTATTTTGAAAAATAAACAATACAAACCAAGCTTGCAGCATTATTTACAATAAACTCGTGAATATCAATTAACACTCATTACTGCTCCCCAAATCCCCCCCCTCAAGAGCTTATTTGCATTTCTAATTCTGTATCCACTGCGTGTGGCTGGGTATCACTTCCTTCCGAAGCTGCAGGATCCACTACTGTGCCAAACAGTCCTGTTATTAACAT
This sequence comes from Ambystoma mexicanum, assembly GCF_040938575.1. Classification (NCBI taxonomy): domain Eukaryota; kingdom Metazoa; phylum Chordata; class Amphibia; order Caudata; family Ambystomatidae; genus Ambystoma; species Ambystoma mexicanum. The sequence continues at coordinate 1,567,033,235 of NC_090937.1, read as the reverse complement.
TCTCCAAGCCATCAGGTTACCTACATCTTCTTCCCCGCAATTGCTACATGCCTCCTGCCACACCACCGTTTCAGCCTCTGCCCATTTTTGCAAGTCCAACCACCATACCTCTACCCGTGGCTTGTGGCATTGCTTCCAGCCCATAGCTATCCTTCTTTAGCTATCCTGGCTAGCACATATGCCAGGTCCCTCAGTTTCCCAAGGTGTTTAGTGTTCCGTGGTCTGGGAAACCCTCCCAACAGGCAGGCCCAGGCCGTATCTATGTTGAGCGTGACCCCTTTATCCGCTAGTTTCCGTGCCACATCCCCCCAAAAAGCTTCAATCACTGGGCAAGACCAGAACATGTGTGTCATATGAGCGTCTTCCTCATCGCATTTTGGGCATGCTTGTCTTCCTGCGTTTGCAAACTTAGATATTCTCTTCGGGGTCATATAGGCTCTATGCGTTATGTATAACTGTATCTGCTGCAATCTAGCATTTCTGGACACTTTCTTGTGGCATCCTATAGCACGTTCCCACATTCCATCGGTCATCTGTGCACCCACCTCCGCTTCCCAGTCCAGCCTCAGATGAGTCAAATCCTTCCCCACCCGGGTCATCACCATCTCATATAGTCTAGAGAGCTTGTGCCCTCCCTCCGATATGTCATATATTGTTCCCATTAGAACGTCTGGCTCTTCCGCCAGTACAGTCTCTGGCCAGGTTTTGCGAATAGTCTGCACTAGCCTAAGATACGTGACATATTGGCCTCCATGCAAGCCTGTCTCTTCTCCCAGGTCTTCGAAATCTTTAATAGCCCCTTCTTGCCATATGTCTCCCAATGTGGCCAGCCCAACCGACTCCCAATAGGTCCTGATTATCATCCTGAGCTGGTTGTCTCCCCTCGCCAAGGCAACTAGCGGCACCTGTGGGGAACATATAGCTCCCCAATGGGAACATGCTCGATTTTTGGGGGTTCACCTCTATGCCGGACAGTTCTGCATACTTTTCCATGACCTCTAGAATATACTGAAGATTTTCCTCCGGATATTTCAAATACAGTAGCAAATCGTCAGCATATAAGGATATTAGGTGTTTCTCTCCCCCTGCTTCAATACCGACCATGTCATATTGTTGTCTGAGGTACACTGCCAGGGGCTCTAGGGCCAGAATGTATAACATCGGGGACCAGGGGCACCCTTGTCTGGTGCCTCTACTGAGTTGCCACCTCTCAGATATCACCGCTCCTGTGCGTACTCTGGCCAGTGGTTCACTGTACAACAATTTCGCCCACCTAACATAACCCTGCCCCATCCCATATTCTTCCAGGGCCGCCAGCAACCATGGCCACCTCACTGAATCAAAAGCCTTGACTGCATCTAGGGACACCACCGCCATTTACCCATCGCTCCTGTTTCCCTCTTCAATCACCCGGTGGAGTCGCCTGTGGTTGTGGGTTATATTTCTGTTGGGGACATAACCTGTCTGATCCGGGTGTATCAGTTTACTGATGACCCTTCGTAGCCTATTAGCCAGGACCACCGTCAAGATCTTGCTGTCCTGGTTCAACATTGACAACGGCCTATAGGAACCGCAGCAATGCCCTGGCTTGTTGGGCTTGGGGAGCGGCACGATTAGTGCTTCTCTGAGCGTGTCCGGTAGTCGACCCTTAAGGTTGCAGAGCCTTTCCCAAAGCTCCGCACACCTCTGCTGCAACTCGAGTACAAGGTCTGCGTCCCCTCCTGCCCTGTTGTTTTCGCGCTCCAGTTTCTCTTCCGCTTCCTCTAGTTCTGTTAGGACCCCACCCTGTAGGCCTTTTGACTTAGCAATAGCAGCACCCCGCAACACCACCTTAAAGGCCTCCTAGAGTGTGCACGCTGAATCTACACTGCCTGTGTTCACCTCAAAGTACTGTGAGATCGCATCCCTGATATCTTCCCTGAAGACTGGGTCTCTGAGCACCTCTGCCAGAGGCGCCACGTCGGTATCCGCGCCCTGGGCCGGCAGTGTTGCCAGGTCAGCACTAGAGGCGAGTTGTCCGACAGGACCCTCACTCTATATTCTATTTGGGTAGTCTCGATCATCACATCTGGCGTGGCAAAAAAATAATCCAGCCTCGTGTGCAGGTGCTGCGGAGCTGAGTAGTGCGAGTACTGTGTTTCATTAGGGTGTTTCAGTCTCCAAACATCCGCCAGCCCAAAGTCATCTAGTAATGTCTGTAATACCCTGGCCGCCGGGGTGGGCCGATCAATCTTCCCATCAGATCTGTCTGCCTTTGGGTCGAGCACACAGTTAAAGTCCCCTCCCCAGATAACCGCTCCCCCCACACACGCGCCCAGATGAGTACATAGGGTTCTAAAATACGTAGCAGTGTTTTGGTTGGGGGCATATGTATTTATAATTCACACCTCTTTATTCTCTACCAAGGCCTTCAATATGACCAACCTACCCTCTGTGTCCACCACCTCTTGTGTGAGTTGGAGCGGAACGTGCGGTGCCACCCAGACCAGCACTCCCCTAGCGTAGGCAGAGTACGGAGAGCCCACTACAGTACCTCTCCACTTCTTCCCCACCAGTTCCAATTTTTGCTGGGTCAGATGTGTTTCCTGCAACAGCGCAATATCAATCCTCTGTCTTTTTAGGTACATCATGACTTTGTTCCTTTTTAAGTAGCTGTTAAGTCCCCTGACATTCCATGTTACGATCTTAAGGTCTCCCATGGCTCATGAGTGTCTTCCTGCCTCCCATGTAGCGACTCCCCTTTGCCCACGTGATACAGATACAGCCCTCCATTTTTGCTTGTAGCTTCTCGTACCAGCTCAAACTCCCCATAACTATGTACACAATAAATCCCCAACTTCCCTCCCCTCCCCCCACCCGTCCCTTCCCCAACATCACACACCCCAACTGCTGCCCAGCTCCATCCTCGGAGCTCAGGCACCCCCACATCTAGCCCTGCAAGCACCGAACGATGCACAGAGCTCAGTAGGGTGAAGTCGCCCTAATGGCCACTTAACTAAAACTGTTGTGGGGTAGAGAGAATCGTTCCGTAAGGCTCCCGTTAAGTCAACATTAACCACAGTGCTTATGACAAATAGTGCAATAGTCTGACCGTCTCTACTGAAGGCTGCGCAAGCGACTATATTCAACTCCCACGTGCCGCGCCATCTTACGGCACCTTCTTCATACATCACTTATCTCTTTCGAGCTCTTTCTCCGTCCGAACTTCTGACTCCTGGGGACATCCTTGCGCATCGAGCCATCCCATGGCATCCTCCGGGGTCTCAAAAAACAAAGTTTTATGTTTATGAATGACTTTCAATTTTGCCGGATACAGTAACATATATTTGTGGCCCGCCTCTCTCAATCTCCGCTTTACCGTCCCAAAGTTCATGCGGCTACGCTGCACAGACAGGGTGTAGTCTGGGTAAGCCGTGATGTTTGCCGCTCCTCGTGTGATCGTTCCTCCCTTACGAAAGTGTTCCAATATCCTCTCTCGGTCACGGTAATTAAGAATTTTGGCTATCACAGGCCTAGGCGGGTTCCCCGATGGCGGCCTCCTTGTTAGGGCTTTGTGTGCCCTTTCCACTGCAAATCCTTGGGATAGGGCTCCTCCGGGTATCTCTTGCAGTAGCATGGATTCAATGAATTCCGTGGGATCGTGGCCCTCCAATCTCTCCGGCAGGCCCACGATGCGGATGTTGTTTCGTCGGGCTCGTCCTTCCGCCTCCTCCGCTCTGCTCTCCAAGTTGCCCACTCTTTGTATCAGGGCGCGCAGTTTGGCTTTATGGGAGGCGCAATCCGCAGTATTGGGGCTAACTTCCTTCTCAAGGGTCTCCGTGCTCTCCACCAAGGCCCTGACATCCTGTCGGAGTAGGTTAACGTCCTCCTGCACCTCTCCGACCTTGAGGTCCAGTGCCGTTTTTAGTTCAGTGACAGCTATTTCGAGCTTAGATTCCCAGGCCGCCCTTAGGTCCGCAATCGCAGCCAGGATTTCTTGGTTGGCGCCCAAAGTCGTCATGCCGCTTGCAGGCAGCTTGTCCCTGCTCTTGGTAATGTCTTGACCTGGGGACGTCTTAGCGAAGTCGTCTAAGGTGGGCTGTTTCGCCTTCGGGCTCACCGTTCTATTCGACATGACCCAGGGGACCTGTATTTTGCGCAAGTGACAAATGTGCACTCAGTACGCCCCTTTCGCTAGGTCACCGTGCGGCCTGCTTCTTCTTTTGTTCCGGACATTGGTCGGCCATTTTGTGTCGTCTTTCGTCTCCGGTGCTCCTTATCTCTTCCGCACCGATCTCTGCCGCCGTCCCTCCTGCACCATCCAGAAGTTCACCACGCGTAGCCCAATCATTCACACACCGGCATGTGTATTTTCAGCGGTCGACGGCCCGTCTTCACGCACTTTTTCGTTGCAGGATCTCGGGAGCTCCTCCAGATCGCGTCCTCCTACATGGCCCTCGTAGCCACGCCCCAAGTTTAGACCATACTTGTATGGGTCTACTTTCATAATTCAAACTGACCACCAACCTCTCAGATGGTTAATTCAGATGAAGGGAGAGAATCAAAAATTGCTCTGCCGGTCCATTACCATCCAGGGCTTTGACTTCAGCATAGACCATTGGTCAGGTACCCAACATAAGAATGCCGATGGACTCTCCAGGAAGTATGACCGACTGGAACCAGAGATCCATCCAGGAGTGGATTAGATCTTCTTGTCCCTTAGTCTGGGGGGGGGACAAGTGTTAGGGAGATTTTTCATATGTATGCCTATTCCCCTCCACCTGTGAGACCCCAGCACTTTTTTTTTGGATCTTTTTGTCTGTTCTCCTAGACGAGGGGAGCCTTTTCCCCCTCATTCATTCTTTTTGCTCTGACCATGGGAACCCTGTTCATTAGCTTTTTACTTTATTTTATGGAGTCATGCTTTCCTCCATATTTCCTAAGGCATCTGTGATTCACTTTTGTATCACACAGCACCTTTTGTGCAGTGTTGCTCAGAGTCATTTGGGCTTTCCTTTTTATTTTATTTTATTTTCCTTGTGAGAACTACTGTTCCCAAGGATACGGGGATACTTTTTATCCTTCTTACCTACTATTTTGTGAGATCAGTACACACCACCTTATGGGGAGTGCAAAGGGGTTACATAGTATCCCCTTTGTAACGTCTCCTGTAACTTTTCTGTTACAGTGACAAGCATACCTAAATGGCTGATTTCAGTGGATGTGTTCAACTGACTTTTGTGAATTGTTCCTACCCTGGCTGTATTCACAGTCGCAGTAATGGACAGAAGGGTCACCATTGGCCCAAAATGCTGGCCCCTTTCTTTCTTGCTATTTCTTGTGTGCTTGTCCTTTCTTGGTCCTTCTTCTGCCACCCAGGGTAGGGGAGGTCCTGGTTGGACCTTTGTTTTCGGCAGGAATCTATTGTGAAGCCTGCTGAGGCTCCAGTGTGTCTGCAAGGACAGGAAGCAGGGGAGGAGTCAGAAACTCTGCTGTTCTTTGTCTCCTGGGATGCCTGCCTGCCACCAGTTCCAGTTTAGGACAGACACCCGCCAAGGTTTGAATGTTGCATGACTGTTGGTTGGCTGGGCTCCTGGATAAAAGGCAAGGATCTTGAGGCAAAAGATAAGTTGACCACTGCAACAGAAGAACCAAAGAAGAAGATGAGCAGAGACACCTGCAGAACCTTCCAGCAACCGGAGAAGCCTGTTGAAGTACCACTGCGATCCTGACCATGTTTTTAAATTGACAGGGAAGCTCCGAAGAGGATGACTTCCTCTCTTGGACTTGTAAGCATACTCAGTCCTGAGACGACCTTCAATTCAAGCTATCCCACAATGAGCTGTAACCTTCCTGGCCTGCAAACTGCCAATACCCTGGGATCTTGAGCCTGAGTGATGTGCATCATCTTTCCATAAACAAACTCTCCCAAAACCTTGATGGATTCCTTCTGGACCTCCAGAGGCAGGATTTCCCCTCCTCAAAGTCCCCTCAACAGAAGGCATGACCGAGCAAGCATGAAAATCAGCTTCTTATCATGAAATGGCTCACGCTCTGCAACATACGCCCGCTTCCCGTTGCCCGGTGCGGGGCTCCTCGTGGCGTTTACAGTAACGCCACTCTGTAGGGAACTACACCTCCTATTATCATTGAGTACAGTGACAACAGCACACCCACTTCTCGGACCACCAAAGGCATCCTGTGCCCCCACCTCCCGAAACCATGCCATCATGACACAAGAGCATGCGCAGGAATCGCCCTGTCCTTTTCAGACTTGTGGTTCCTGTTGTTGTGAGTGGCATTCTTCTGTGTTGCCCCTTCCCGTTCCTGCGTCTCTTGGATTTTCTCTAGTTAGTTTCCTCCTTGTCTGTCCCTCGACATCGTTTGGCTAAATATTTGGGTACTATAATTTCTACAGATATAGTAACCCTGATTTGTGCTTGGCTGCTCACCTCAACTAGATGCTCTGGACTTCTCTTCTGTTGCACAGTGAAGGTATCTCAGACTCCTGTAGTGTACTGTGACCATTCAGGGGTATTTGTCTGGCTGTTGCTCTCTAAATTCTCTTTGGGATTCTTGGCCTCTGAATGTTTAGGATATTGTGGTGATCTCTGACGTTGCAAGCCTCAAACTTGTTGTCCATCCATTTGCACTTCAGTTGTGGATCACTCACCTTTTCATTGTAATGTTGGAATTTGCATCCTCTGTTCCATTGTCCACATTTCTTGGCTGTTTCCTCGAGCTGCCCGAGTCAGGTCCCTTGCAGACTGTTGTGGACTTTTTGTGTGGTCCAGCGACTAGGTCCTTCCAAATTCATTGGGCGGTAATCCTGGCCTATGAACACTGGCACCTGGGAGTAAATGTGCCATTAGATGCATCAATAGGGATTTCTCTCTCTAAGGTTTGTGTTTGGGAGGGGAAAGGATCACCATAAGCCAACACAGGTTTACCATGTAAGCTGGCTGAAAGCATGGAAGGATCCCACAGAGGTGCTGTTAAATTCTGTGTGGGATGTACTCTTACTATGTCACTGCGCGGTTGCCATGGCAAGAGGGTTCCAAAAGACCTAAAAGCATCACAAGAGGCTCATCTATGAAATTTCCAACATCACTCACAATGCATTTTCATCAAAAAACCAGGCCCAGCAAAAGGTTTCATACCCCAAAGCAAGACTTTTCCAGGCAAAGCTGTGAGAATTTGCTCCTATCATTCACCAGAATCCTGACACCAAGCTGGTCAGGAAGAAGTCCAGAAGATGTTGAATCTGGGTGTAATCAAACGTTCTCATAGCCGATGGTCCTCGCCAATTGGCTTTGTGGGAAAACTAGACCAAAGCTGGAGGTTCTGCATTGAGTTCAGAAAAGAAAAGTCAATACAATTTCTACATTGGCTGCATATCGTAGCCCTGCATCGTTGAAATTATTGAACGTATTGGACCAGCTGAGTATATATTAACATTGGATCTTACCAATGGCTACTGGCAGATAGATTTGGTACCAGACGATTAGGAGAATACCACGTTTTCTACACCCATGGAATTTTACCAGTTTACTGTACTCCCATTTGGGCTTCAAGAAGCCCCTGTAACATTTCAACGGACACAATCCTGCTGCCTCATTCTGCATATGTGGGAACTCACTTAGATGACATTGTAAATCCTGAAGAACACTTATGGATTATCGTTGTCAGATTTGTCAAAGTGTGTGACAGTGGAGCCTGTGTGCCAATCCCAGCAAATAGCATTTAGCAGTGTCCAAGGTGAGGTACTTTAGCTTCAAGATAGTGAGGTAAGGTGCATCCCCAGGAAGGACGATATGTCTGAAGTGGCGCTAAACATTTTCACCTCCAAGACCAAGGGAGATCTGCAAGCCTTCTTTGGACTAATCAGCTTTATCTCTTTAAGATTCTTTCCAAATTACTCACTGGCGACTATGCGACCTCACCAACTGAAGGGAAGCATGGCGAGTGGATGTGGAAGCAGAAAGGGAAGGCAAGAAAGCCTGGGTATTTTCTGAGATCCATGAGTTACATCCCCAATCCACTTGGTTTCATAACAGCACCACGTCTCCTGAACAAGTTACCAAGGCACATCTGACTGGAGTCCTACAGACTCCACTGCAGAAAAGACCTACAGACCCTACTCTCACCAATCGCTGATCACTTCACACAATCCTGCATATCTCCCTACCCATCCTAGAAACCGCTGAGGCACTCACACACCCAAGGTGAATTTCCAATGTACAGCTCTCCTTTGCTTCCCAGCAAGACTCGTGCTAAGCATATCCCGCACACATTAGTTACTAGCATTAGAACAACATCTGTAAAGAATGTATTATTTATTTTCTGTTTCATGCTTGCTCTAGCAAATGGAGTACGAAATACACATTGATTGGCTGGTTGTGGTACTCAGAGCGCTGGATCGTAACAAGCATTCATGTAGCTTGGGTCTAGACTCTGGCATCTGCATTTGATGCACATAGCAGCGGGTAGAGTTTCAACTGGGATTACCAAAAGTGTTTAATGTGGGCAGCGAAGCATGTCTTAGGAAGATCCGAGGCAGAAACCAACAGATGGCCTTGGAATGCTCAGCGTCTTAGTGAGATATGTAGCACGAGCCCGGCTGGAACCCACCAGGCTATTTTCATGCTTAACTAGACTAAGTGGCCAGACCCGGTGATAGGACATAGCTAAAAGGCTCAAATTCAAGGGACTTAAAGTCAAGCAGTAAGCATAAGACCTGGAAGCTCAGAACCTGTTCAGGTTTGATGTGCAAGTTATATAAATGTATAGCATATCAATCCTGCCATTCACACTCAATGTCTATTTTTTGTAGAACTTGTATTACAGTCATATGAGAAATGCTAAGCCTTACACCATTGAACACTTGAAAAGAAATGATGCTTTGATTACAACCAGGTAATGGGAAAGGTCATCCTAGTGAGAATGCACACACACTAGAATAGCTTGTGGCAAGGGCTGTAAACCAGTCAGGTGATCAGCAATCACGTTTCACCCCAAAGTGGGATGTCCAGGGATATCAGTCTCATCTCACCCATAAGGGAATTCCAGTCTAGTCCACAATGCCATGCACTGGAGATGTTAATAAACAGTCCTATATAATTATCAACACAAACTAGCTATTTAAACTACAAAAAGCAAAACGTGTTTGACTTTTAATAGCACAGTAAGTAAAGTTGTTGTACCAGGGGGTTGTAAATCATTCCACGCTCTTTGCAAGCTGCACCATAAAGGTAGTATTTGCTGCATTGAAATGAATCCTTGATCACAATTCAGACCTTCTTGTCCCATAGTACATGATTTAGACTCTAGCCCATGCTTCATGTTGATGATGATTGATTTTCCCAAAGTCAAACAGTTTTGGCTACATGGGGAAGCCTGGATTGGAACTAGATTTTGTGATTCTTAAATCATTGCTGCTAGGCAACATTTCACCTCACCCTCCCTTTTCACGCCTCTCCACTTTTTGTATGTGTTGTATTTGTGCTTATGTATTGGAAAGAGAGGAGATGTGTTATATTGGTATTCTAGTGTTTACCGAGTGATGTCAGAGTGAACAGTGTCATGAATGGAATGGATGCATGGATGTGGAATGTTAGTTTTTGTTCTGACTCTAAGGTGCCAACCAGAGGGTTGGAAGACGTAAGCCTGGGTGTGGGGGAGGGCGCCGGTGGGCCCAGCTCTTATATTCTTTATGTTATGATATGTTATGTTAGAGGATATTTATAACGCGCACTGTCACCACCAGAGTGGTCCCCTAGCGCTTTGGCAGATCTGAAAAGCAAGAGGGTAGGGTACGTTTGTAGGACTGAGCGGGAGAAAAGAGCAACAGAGCTGTGATGTGCTGAGCTTAGATGTGTTTTTCGGTTAGTAGCCTTCATGTGCTTTTGTGCTAGGGTATGTGTGGTTTGTTTTCTTGTGGCAGTGTAGTGAAGCGTGTGCGGTTTGTTGTGCTTTAGAGGTAAGGTTGTGTTTAGTTTAGAATTTCAAAGGTGTACGCAGAGGGCTGACTTTTCTTTTTAATAGGGTTGGTTAGTGCCATCATTATCTAGATGGGGCGCATACTGGTATCCATCTAGATGTGATGCAAGCTAATCGTCACAATTCTCTCTAGATGTGACTCAAGGCTACTCTTCACAGTTCTGTCTAGATATGACACAGGCTAGTATTCACAATTCTGTCTAGATGTGACGCAAGCCAATATTCACTATTCTGTCTAGATGTGACACAGGCTACTCTTCACAGTTCTGTCAAGATGTGACACAAGCTAATATTCACAATTCTGTCTAGAAGTGATACAGGCTAATCTTCCCAGTTCTGTCTAGATGTGATGCAAGCTAATATTGACAATTCTGTCTAGATGTGACACAGGCTAATCTTCACAGTTCTGTCAAGATGTGACACAAGCTAATATTCACAATTCTACCCCATCCATAACTGCCCAAAATGTAAACTGTGGGTGACTAGTTTAGATTGCGATGCCTCCCTCTGGGCTATCTGAATGCTACGTGGAGCAAGGCGCCAACCTCAGGACTTTGCAGATGTTATAATAAGACTGTTGAGACCATGGTACGCTTTTTATTCTTGAGACTGCATTATTGCAGAAAGAGATGGTAGGAGTGACTATCCGTCTTTAGGTCAAACAATAGTAAAACATGGAAGGTGGCCACAGATTAGTGTGTATCCACTAAAGATGAGAGGGTGATGGAGGAAGTGTCCCCCAGTTCACTGCAACTTGCCACAAAAGAAGAAGGGCTCTTGCTCCCTGGATCTGTGGGCCATCCTAAAAAGGGGCAGGGAGAGCTTTGTGAAGGGGGCAAGGAGTTGATTTAAGGAATTTCTCATTATTATTGTTCTTTTATTGTATTGTTATGGTTTATTTTATGGGTAGTAGTCGACTGTAAGGAAGACATGGTATCAACAGTAAGATAGACACAAGTGACCACAGTTCAAGTGTGTTTATTGAACGTCAACAAGGATATGATAAACGCCTATCTAATCCTAAATCTACAGGTGGGAGCAAGCTACGACCATCAAATAATAATAACGCTGTCCTAGTGGTGTCTTGTTAAAAAAAAAGGGCCTATACTAAAAAAAAAAAAGATTGACAATCCTTATCTCTAAATACAAATAGTGTGGGGATAGTGTTTATGAAAAAGAAATAAGTGTTCACAAAAATGATATGTCAGGATGTTCAGGCCGTTGGCTTCCCTTCCCCACGTTTTCAGCATGGGTTAAGGCGGTTCACTTGAGCGTAGCACAATCTCGGGCTTCTTCGGCCCGAGGATACAGTTCAGTCCTAGCATCAGGGCCTTCTGTGTCCAAGTCTCTTTACTTATCAAAGTCTCTTGATTCAGAAGGCCTGATGTACGAAAACAAACGAAAAGTTATTTTCCTCTTACAAGTACTGAATTCAGGTGATTCACTCTTCACCCTGGATTCCACTCAACCAGGCTCAGATCCCTTCAATACAACAATTGTTACTTTAGATTCCCCTCTTCCGGCTCAGATCCCCTTTTACAATGTTCATAGAATATTCTTTCTGGGGTGACTCACGGTTCACCCCTTGTCCCCCTCAGCTGGGCTCAGATCCTTCCTCTTACACAGTTAGTCTCCCTCAGCCGGGTTCGGACCAATTTCAGTTAGTAACAACTATCGCAGACTTTCTGAGGTGTACAGGATTTAGGTTGATCCGTTGCAGGACCACTTTGTTTTCACAATTCCTTTTTACATTTGACACCTCTCAATTGGATACCTAACAGGGACCTTCGAATGAGCACCCACGGTATCTGCCTTGGCTTCAAAAGTTCAGTCACTCATCTGCTGCTCAATTATTTGTGTCACTCATCACATACGCTTCACACACTGTTCTCTTCAGATTTCTCTATATGATGTTGCTGTTTGCAACCTTGACTCTAACACAGATCGATCTGGTATCAGTCTCCCTGACTCACCAGCTGTGCTGACTTTACTGGTGCTGATTTGTTGTAGGAGCCTAGGGCAGTACCTCAGCAGTAAACACTCCTCTCTGCCTTGGTTATAAACGGGGGAGAGCCAAGGGTACCTCTGACACAAAATGCAGGTTTCTTCCGCTTTAATTCCAGGTCTTATGTTTCTTATTCTCAAAGCCTCCTGAAAGTAACAGTCTTTCTCTGAAAAGGTCTAGGGCACTTCCCCCCATGAAACCCTCTCCGGTCTTGCCGTCTTTCTCCTTGTTTTAAATTGCCATCTTGGAACTGCTGCTTCCTTGTGTGCTTTGCTTTGTGCAGAGTGTGCTTTTGTGCACCGCCTTTTATCCGTGTGGGGAAGTGTGATGGAAGTGTGATGGAAGTCAAGTGTGTGAAATGATCAGTAATTGCCTGACTCTGCCTGACCATTGTGTTAGGACATGTCAGGTATACAGCTTAGGTGTTAGTCTGTTTTCTCTCACAGTAAGCTGTCCATGAGAAAGTGTTAGTGCCAGGAAGAGGGTGAGAGAGTGGGGGTTGAGTTCCTAAGCATCCTAGGTAGGATAGAGAAAAGGTGTTACAGGGAAGGGTATACCGCATCTCGCAATCTGGTGTTCCACTTCTACTCCCTGAAGACCACCCATCCAGGTGATCCTCCTGCACTGGTCCATCCCCAGGAGCTGGATCCAAAAGCGATGGCCGTGTCCTGGCCACCTGGATGACAGGTCCCAGGGGAATAGCGAGAGAGACACCTTCAGGTTTCTGACATTACCCATTATATATTTTGTGTGTATTTCTATAAAGATATTGCATTTTGCTATATTGTTATGACTTTTGCTATATAATAAAGTGGTTGTGATGATGAGAGAAAAAGATAGAAAGCAATAGAGAAAGTGAGACAGAGAAAGACACAAAGCGGGACATATGGAGGGGTTAAGAAAAAAAAGATAGATGCATCAATACAGCCTATGACTATGACTGACTGATTTGCTTTTACCAAGGCAGTCGGACTAAGATGAAGAGAAGGACTATTACAATTCAGAAGAATTGTGACAAAGAAAGACTGTGCTGATGAAATACTTTGATGAATGAGAAGGACTTTGATGAAATAAAAGAACTGTGACAAAAAACTGTGATGAAGAAGGATGGTGGCAAAGGACATTAACAACAGACAAGGAATGTGATGAAGGATATTGACTAAACTCTGCCCTCTCAGCCTCCATCGACTGAACGTATCAAGATGCTTTTTAAATATACTTACGTGCAAACATACATGAAGTGCAACTTTATTACAATATTTGTGCACATTACACTGGTGTTAACTTTACGTCCAAGCACTCCTGCATTTGCCAGATAGTCCAGCTAAAGTACATACATATAAAACAATGTTTGCAAAAACCTAGCATTCACATTTTGCTCGGACTTGACCCACCCACGTCAAATCAATGCAGCCCCAGATCAGGCACCTGCCTCCTCAAGCAGATCTTTTCTTATCTCTCCTACTCCCATAGGGTCTCCGCAATCATGGCCATCATCCACTCGTGCCTAGACTACCTTAACTAACTCCACCTGAGCCCGCCTGCATATCAACTCAGAAAGCTCCAACAGATCCAAAACTCTGCTGCAAGGCTCCTTATCACACTCTCCCCCAGAGAAAATATCTCAGGATAATTCACTTGCTGCCCATCAGCCAACAGGTCTCTTTCAAAGCTGTGTGCATTACCCACCGCCCCATCTGTTGTGGCTGAGTAGAATGTAGAATGTGGCTGGGTGGAATTTAGTAGAATGGGACTCTCGCCAGGACAAAGGAGGAGAGAATACAGTTGAGTTAGTTGGTGTTGGGCAATAAAAGAAGGAGGAACCATATAACGAATCAGCGTGATTATTGGTGCTATCAATTCAGTATATGTTTGTCTGGGCTAGAAGACAACAATCAGGGTCGGATAGGATTGGAATTTTTCTTTCTCAATTATTTTCTTTTTTTTCAAAAAGCCTTTCATCCTTCTTTGGTCGATAAATGAGTACCAACACAGGTTGGGTGATATTGTATGCATATTTGTTCTATAAAAAAGAGCTTAAGCTTAAGTGCTATACAATAACATAGTATCATTTGTCCTTCGACGCCTGCTTGGATTCACAGTAATTTAGTGTACATAGGAACAATGCTATTTGATGCCACTTCCTGTTTTGTCAAGGGGTGAAAGGTCGTGTTTCATCGCTTCCCGAGATGTCACTTTGGGGTAGGGTTAAATGACATCACTTTAGGTGATGTCGTCAGAGGTCATGAGGCGAAGGGTGAGTAATTTTTTTGAGGCGAGATGTGGGCCACTTTTTTTTGGGTGACTGGGCCTATTTCTTGTCCCAGTCCGACCCTGACAACAATTGGCAACGAGGAGATGACTGACCCACATGCGTGAAAGGAAACCAAAGTGCCCTGAGTAACAAAATCGATGAAATAGTAAAGGCCTGCAGAGGAGGCTGAAAGTACACAGCCTATGGAGGAGGCTGATCGAGTCGGAGAGAAAGAAAAGAAAAAAGAGACATTGGAGCATTGGTGAACAGAGTGCGCAACGACCTAAGGAGGAGGTCGTAATCAAACGTCAAAGAAACACAAACAAAGTGAGGAAAGAGTTACAGGAAGGCCCAGGACTGACAATTAAGAGGCGGGTTGAACTGAAGAAATAAGACGTTTAACAAGCAGAGCAACAATAACGTAAGAATGGCTGCGAATGCCGACGAATAAAGAAAGAAACAAGCAACGATGCAGACGGTAAGACGCGCTGCGTAATCAAGCTGGAAGCAGAAATTACATGACGCTGCATTTAAATATCACAACACTAAGCTGCTCCAACATGCATAGTCTTAAGAAAAATGAATAATATGCTGCAGTGCGAACATTAACTAGTAAGCATCTTTGAAATATTTAAAAGATGTGCTGCTCACCGGCGCATGAAGACCAAAATTCCACGTAACAACCAGTGCATGGCCCCAATGTACTAGAGGAAAGGACCCAAAGAAACGTGAAAAACATGTGGCCATTTTGGTTTCAGATAGTGGAAATGCAAACGTTGCCATAGTAACACAACATCAAAGAAACATTACAGCTGCTACAATACCGAACTCATAAAATGAACGAGTTTAAAACAGTGCCAGAGTGTGATTAAATATGAATAACTTACCAGTTAAAGACTGCACAAGCACCACGATTAAAGAAAAGAAATAATAACAAAAGACAACAAACAAAATACAGCAAACAACAACAACATACTTAATGGCTAAAACATAGAGGCCACGCACAGAGAATTGTCAAAACGCACAAACACTGCAACAGGTGTGTCCATCTACAAAATAACACCTGGGGGCAAATATTGAAATGTATACACCACGTTTAAAGTAGTAAATTGCGCACAAGTCTAAGAGGCAAGTAAAGAGATAAGCAAACATGTCTTCTGGCAATGCAAGTGGAAATACAACATCACCAACTCAAAAGATTTTTGGGATGTCTACAAACTAGGTTAATTACCTATGCTGTCCAAATCCATTTAGTCTTGAGCCACAAGATGACCAAGGACAACGTTGGCAGGAGTGGATGGATGAATTTGAGGAATTTTTGAGGGCAGTAGAAAATCAAGATGCCCCAAATAAATTTGACATCTTCATAAATTTGGTCGGGAAGGAAACGAAAAGTGTCATCAAGAACATACCGAGTCAAGAACCACATGAAACTATTGCATAATTTGTGTTACGACTACAAAGGAAAGCAACATATTGTGAATTTGCAAACTTTGGTGACGGGGCAATAAGACTAAGAGTAATTGAAGGATGCGTATCATCACAATTTAGGAAACATCTTCTGAAGAAACCTCTCCCTCTAAAGGATTTCCTAGAATTGGCAAGAGTGTATGATGGAGTTGATACAGAGGCAGCAAATATTGAAAATCCCCAAAATTTAGATACCATTGCCTCTCTACGATCAAACTTGCAAGGACAACAACCGCAATACTCAGGCATATCACCTTGCCAAGAAGTGTGGAATGGCAGTGGTAAAAACCCACTAGAAAGACAATGCTTCCGATGCAGATTCAAATTTCTGCACAAAGGCCAATTCCCAGCCCTTGGTCACATGTGCATGCGTTGTGGCCAAGAGAATCACTTTCAAATTATGTGCAGAGAGAGAGCTCCTTTATTGCCTGCACACAGGTCTAATGGCGAATAGAAGTTGTGACATACAAAAGACATCCAACACAATATTATACCAAGAGAGAGACAATATACGGCACAGCCTCAATAGAGCAACATATCAAACACAGCCCGTATTCATAAGGGCAATGGAAAACATGCAAATGGAAATGACTGAACGTACCATTCAAGAACATAAGAATTTTCAGTCATACCGGAGAGAAAGTCAAGACCAAGAAAAAGAGATACAGTTAGGGAATCCTTATGAAAATCAGCTAATTGAAGAAGAACATTTAAATGTAGATCATTATCATCCAAAGGACAATTTCAGTGTGATCTAATTCACAAAGGACATTGTGTTTCTGTCAGGATGCATATCATAAGCAGCCCAGTAGTGGGAAGGTGCCTACTCAGTTGCAAGACTGCTACTGAACTACAACTTATTGATGTCTAATATGATCAATCTGGAATAATACAAGGATTCCCTCCACAAACACATGACTTGCAGATCCTGTCAAGGAGAGAATTAGATATTAGTGGACTAAAAGATACATTTCCAAAGTTATTCCAAGGTGTCGTCAAACTGAGAGACAATGGGCCTCATTACAAGTTTGGCAGTAGCCTTGCCGGTAAAACTGGCAGGCTGCCACAAAACTTGCAAATTTTTCCGGCCCCTGGCAATGGGGAAATACAGGGCCATTACAACCATGGTGGACCCTGTATTTCCCCATTGCCAGGGGCCGGAAACTTTTACTCCCCATTCCCATTTGAGCCCCAGGGGGCTCAATGGGTATGGGGAGGTCGGAGCACGGCACCATTCAGAATGGTGTCGGTGCATCTGACATGCTCGGCTCGCGGGTGCCGTTCCGCCCGCCAGTTACGACCTGGCGGGTGAAAAGGCACCCGCGAGCAGAACTCGTAGTTTGCCGGTCCAGTAACTACAGTACCGGAAAGCTTACCGGTACTGTAGTTACCGGACCGGCAAACTTGTAATGAGGCCCAATGTCATACATCTACATATTGATCCTTCTGTTCGTCCTCTTCCACAACATCCCTGATGAATAAGATTTCATCTTCCGGCAAGAGTATCTCACGAATTACGACAACTACTTGAAAATGATACCATTGAAAGAGTTGACGGTCCCACCCCGTGGTCATCTCCTTTGGTGGTGATACCCAAGGCGGATGGACATCTTCGTCTTTGTGTGGATATGCAAATTCCTAACACTGCGATACAAAGAGAAAGACATCCTGGGTCCAACATTGGGGATATGATCATTCGACTTAGCCAAGCTAAGCTACCAGATTTTCAAACCTAGATTTGAATCAATTTTATCATCATCTAGTAATTGATCCTGCGTCTAGCCCTCTCACTCCATTCACCACCCATGAAGGTCTCTTTCAGTACAAACGCCTTAATTTTGGTATATCTTCAGCGGCTGAAATATTTCAGGAAACAATAAGGCAACTGATTGCACCCATTGTAAACGCCTTTAATTATAGTGATGCCATTCTGATATTTGCCATTACTCAATATCAACATGGTGAGGCACTAAGACAAGTTTGTACTATCCTGCAGGATAGTGGTCTAGCCTTAAATGGTCCAAAGTGTGACATCAATAAACACAGCCTACATTTCATTGGGCATATATTTTTGACAAAAGGACCAAAGCAGACCCAGAAAATGTTAATGCCATCTTGAGTCTAAAAGCCGCGCAAGATGTGACAGAACTACGGTCCTTCTTGGGAATGACAGTTTATTGTGCCTGTTATCTCCCTAATTATGCAATGCTGACCGATCCGCTCAGGCAACTGCTTAAAAAGTATGTTATATTCACATGGGATGGAAACTGTCAAGCCGCCTTTGAGAAGATCAAGAGTGAACTGTCCAGTGGTCGACAACTTGCATACTTTAACCTTATTTGGGATACTAAGATTACAGTAGGTGCCAGTCCGGTTGGTCTGGGGGCCATTCTGGCTCAGACAGACCCAAAAGGGGGGCCTGACAGACACATTGTGGCATATGCTAGCAGAGCATTGAATGACGTATTTGCAGGCTGAGCGAGAGCCTGACTGTAGTCTGGGCGTGTTCGAGGTTCAACCACTTTGTCATTGGCAGGACATTTGTTCTTATCACAGATCATCAAACTCTTCTGTCACTTTTTGGTAATCCTAAAATTAAAATGCCTCCTTGCATAGAGCGGTTGGGGTATACACCTGCAAGAATATGATTATACCATTCTTCATAAACTGGGCAAAGAAGGTAATCCTGCAGATTGTGTATCTCGACAACCTGAGGGGACACCTAAAACTGAGATACAAAGAGGGACGGAAGCATACGAATCCCTCTATTCTCTTCCTCCGTCCCGCCATCACAAAAGAGTTATTTGCAGAAAAGAGCAAAGCTGATTCCACAATTCAAGCAGCCATCCAGCTCACTAGGACCAACAGGTGGAGATGTCTGGACACAGAACAATTTGGAACAGAAGAGGTGGATAGAAGAGATTTACAGAGATTAGCGAAAATACACACTCCAGGTCAATCGGTTGGTGGCTCAAAATTTTGTTTTAAGAAAGCTCTTGTGATTACAGCACATAAGGGGCTTCAAGTAATTGCAAACACAAAGAAGATATTAAAGAATCAGGTTTGGTTTCCAGACATCGATAAACAATCGTAGAAGATGCCCTGCAACATTGTGTGGCTTGTCAAGTGACTACATCCAGTAAGCCCCCGTGCCCACTTCAAATAGTGCCAATGCCTAATGGACTCTGGCAGAGAGTGGCCATTGACTTTTATGGACCATTAGAAGACGGAGGCCATTTGTTGGTAGCGATAGATGAATACTCACGGTTTCCACTAGTAAAACACATTGGGCCTCATTACGACCCAGGCGGTAAGGGGTTAACGGCGCCGTAAAAGGTGGCGGTGCCGTTAACCCCTTACCTCCTAATTACGAGGTCCCTTTGCGGGTCCCTACCTTAATGGCTGGTGTTACCAGCCGTTAAGGAACGGGCCCGCAAAGGGACCTTGGAGGCAATTACGGTACCGCAATTTGCGGTACCATAATTACCGCCTTCCCCATTCCCATTTAGCCCTATGGGGCAAAAATGGGAATGGGGAAGGGCCAATGGTGAATGGGGACTTACCGCCCCGCCAACCTTGTGATGGGGGCGGTAATTCCGCCATTAACCATGGTAGCGCCATGGTTAACGCCTGGGTCGTAATGACCTGCATGGTGTCCATGGCTTTTCATCATGTGGTGACAGTATTAGATAAATTATTCAGGGAGTGGGGTGTTCCCAACACAGTTAAAACTGATAATGGCCCGCCTTTCCAGGGACAAGAATTCAAAAGGTTTGCAGTGCACTTAGGTTTCAGACATCAGATGGTCACACCTTTGTGACCCCAAGCCAATGGCATGGTTGAGCGGTTCAGGCCACGATAAAGTGAACCCGTCAGAAGGCTGTCACAGATCTAATGTCCATGCCGCAAGCAATTTCCAAAATGCTGAGAAGTTATCGTAATACGCTGCACGAAGCGACTGGGCGCACTCCTATTGAGTTGATGATACAATATAAGCCTAGAACCCGGCTTCAACAACTTGAGGACTATACTCCTGTTGAAGATGAAGAGATCAGAGAAAGAAAGAACGAGAAAATGAAAAAGGTCAAGGAATGGATGGATCGCAAGAGAAGAGCTGAGGAACACCGGATACCAGTGGGTAAGACTGTATTGGTTCAGCAGAAACAATGAAGGAAAGTGGATCCTAAATATAAATCAGTTCCCTTATTAGTCAAAGCAGTCAAAGGACCTATGATTACGGCTGTGGGGGATGACAGTGAGATAACTAGGAATGCCTCGTTCTTTCGGCGGATGTTTCAGGACGATCTGGATTAAGAATCACAAGATGTGGATGAAGATGAAGGACTGTGTATTAGTGCTCCTGGAAATCCTGGATATTCCCTGCTGCTGCGATTACAGGGTGCGGAAGTCCAGGGAACGTCTGTAAGTAGTTGGCCCCAGAGAGTTATTCGCAAGCCATCACGCCTTATTGAAGAAATGTAGATATGACCTTAATAGACATATGTGTTATGAATTTAGATGACAAGTAAGGGGGGGTTGTTGTGACTGAGTAGAATGTAGAATGTGGCTGGGATGAATATAGAATGGGACTCTTGCCAGGACGAGGGAGGAGAGAATACAGTTGAGTTAGTTGGAGTTGGGCAATAAAAGAAGAAGGAACCAGATCACGATTCAGCGTCATTATTGGTGCTTTCAATTCAGTATACGTTTGTTTAGGCTAGAACACAACACCATCCACAAGAACGACTCTGAATTCCTCCAAGAACAAACTCACATGCTACCGCCCCACCAGAATGCTCAGATCAGGTTCTGCACACTTCCTGGAAGTCTCCACTTCAAGTTCTCCAGATTAGGAGATGCCTGTTTCTCTTTCTTTGGAACCACCTTCTGGAACTCCTTCCCCCTCTCACCCTGTCTCATAGAGGATCACCTGGCCTTTAGGAAAGCCCTCAAAACCTGGCTGTTCCCTCCCACATTATGATTCCCCCCTTCCCCGCACCCATGCCCCCTTCACTCGCACACTAGCTCCTTCCAGCAGTCATACCCCCACGCACAATCCCTCCCACATGTCCGCATTCCAGCTACTTGCCTCGTCTCTCCTTCATCTTCTGTGCTATGCCACCTCGAACCCCGCTTTGGGTGTCGCCAACCCCATACGGAGGATTCAAGAAGGTATTCCAGTAAGTTGCACATGATAAGAATCCTGACAGTGGGGCGGTTATTGCACTCATATGTGCTCGGAGGGCGGGCAATGCATTGCACTTAAAATGTACCTTAGGGAAATACTTAAATTATCCGGGAGGAGGATAATCGGAGTCATTGGATCCCTCTTTCGTAGTAGGCACTGTATACTACACTAAAGCACATGAGCGTGGGCCATGCCGCCATAAGAAACAATGAAAGGGCGGTCTTGTTCGCACTAGAAGAAACTAGGGATGGGATTTTATCACTCTAAGATCCTCTCATAGGGTGAGCATTATGTATTCATTTAGCAATTTAGCACTTAGCTCATCTGTGATACGTAGCACTGCTCTTTGTACATAGATGGAACCCAGGGTCTAGACATTGTTGTTTGCACAGCTAACCCATATTCTCCCATCGCACTCAGCACCTTCATTACTTAACAGAAAGCACAGGCTCATCCACACACCCTGCACTCGCATATAACACAAACACTATTGCACAATACCTATGCCGTAAGAATGTTGCTACTATTAATGAGGAAAATTCGAACTGTAGCTTCTCACATAATTCTCTATCTCCTTAAACACATTCCACCCTGTTAAGTTCATAGTTTACCTCTGCTGGGCTCATCCACATGCCATTCAGACATGGGTGACTAGCAGGGTCTTGGCCACCCTCACATAACTTTAATGGCTGAAATACACACACGTATAATTGCACCTCCCAATTCGCCCACATTTTCTCACTATACTTTTTTGGGGGGAGATATCACTCCGACTAATTTTACCTGCAAGTCAATTTCTCAAACTACATTATATGGTGAAGGGAATCTTAACTATGATATTGAAACTATTCGAACCTTAATTTCCAAACCCTCATCTCAAAAGCACCTGGCCGAACGTTTTAGGTAACATCGTCTTTAAGAAAGGTCCGGGCATGTGGACTGTCATTTTATTTGCATTGTTTAATGACATATTGTCAAAACAAAAACCTCCTGATAATTGGAAAGTCTCTAATATCATTAAAATGTATAAAAAGAGCAGCAGAGATAACCCAATCAACTATGGACCGGACAGTAAACTGTTTGCGGGCATGGTCCTAAGAGAATTAGAAGGCTGGGCAAATGAGACAGGGCACCTGGTAAATAAAATCAAACAGGATTTAGAAAGGCTTAAGCACATCATTGAAAGGTTTCATATAGAATTATTTGACACAATTTGCCAGTAGTAGCCATTATCGTCCTTTATATGTAGCGTCTATTAACATGCCATTAGCATTTGACACTGTAAATAGAGGCAAATTGTGGCAGAAATTTAGAAACTGGTGTTTGCAATCTTCGTTCATATACATTTTGGGATTAAGCTCAGAATCAGATTGAACAGGCAGGGATCTATGACAGATGAAGTAAACACTAAGTAGGGGCTTAGACAGGAGTGTGTACCGGCACCCTGCCTGTTTAATTTATATGTATTAGATTTGGGTTACCCACTGTCAAAAGCTGCATTTTTCATTCTAGTTGTAGGTTAAGAAAGAATTAGTTGGCTTACCTACGCCGATGATGTCCTTCTTTTGGGCCATATTCAGATTGGCCTCCAATGTTTAATAAATGCCTTCTCGGAATATTCTGCTGTTAATAACCTAAAATTAAATGCCTTGAAAACTAAAGTAGTAAGGTTCTCTAAAGATCCAAGGACACAATATGGATTCATTTGGATAACTGGTGAATATAACTTGGTAATCACAAGAGAACTAACTCACTTACCTTGGTTTTAGGCTGAGATCTCATCCTACAAAAGAAGCTTTGAAGTCAGAGCTGTTAGAAATGGTAAACAGAATCGGTCCTTAAATGAAATATATAAACCATTGGTACAGACTTATTTTTACAAATCACCCTGGATTCGTATTTATAAGGTCAAAGTGGTTCCTGGTCTCTTGTATGGAATTGAAATAAATTTCCTGTTGGAAAGAGTAGATTTTTTATTTTTATTTTTTATTCTTTTTATTGACATTTTAAACAATATTAACCAATAACACATTAACTCCCCTTTCCCCCTCGCTCCCCGGTACAGTCCATCTGGTGTTTCCTCTGCTTTTCAGCATCTGGTAATTGTGCGTTGGTGTCATCTTAAAGAGAAGAACGAGCTTAAAAAAAAAGATCTTGTTCCACATGCCACGGGGTATAGACCTTTGGTGGATCTAGGTCGGATTCAATAGTTAGAAGATTGGGGCTATCTGAATGACCCCCTAGCTATTTTCGGGGCATTTACAGCGTGGTTGGGTGTTGTTCAGTCGCGTGCCCCATTCTCTTGAGTGGACCGAGGTATCGTTGGTGGATTCTATTATGCATACAGGGGCTATTAGGGAGTATCCTGTGGTGTGGGAGGTCCCGTCCTTTCATTGTCAGATTGTTTAAGCAGGTAAAGCGTATATGCATCCGAAATTCATCAGTCTCCCCATCTGTTACCTTGCATATTGCCCCACCTGGTCTCCAAGTCATTGCAGTACAATATGTCTTTGGACCACTGAGGAACCTCTGGGCGTTGTTGCCCTCCCCATACCTGTTACACATTGCTGTAGATGGTCTTTGTGGGCCATTACCCGCTTGTGCGAAACCCTTCGAAATAGTAGTTCCAAGACGGATGCCCATTCATTAACTGGTCTGCAGGAACTCTTTTTCTGGGGTCTGAGTATTGCGTCCACCATGGGCATACACATCCCCTCTGAAATGACACAACATCCTGCGGTATCCACCATTAATCAGCTAGAGGTTGTTCCTGAATGTCATTGGAAGTTCCGGTCGGTATTTGAGAATCCCGAATTTCCTACCCTACCTCCGCATAGACGAGATGATTGTCATATAGATCTACTCCCCAAACAGCCCATTCCTTTTGGCCGAATGTATGTTCTTTCCCAACGAGAAAAGTCAGTCCTGAAAGAATACCTTCAAACCAATTTACGCAATGGTCTCATTACCGAATCAGTGTCACCAGGGGGGGTTCTCTATTTTGTATCCCCAAGAAAGACTCGGATGAACTCCGCCCCTGTATCGATTACCGAGGCCTTAATAAAATAACCATCGCCGACAAATATCCCATGCCACTTATAACAGACATCATTGAAGCGGTTCGAGGGGCTTCCCTTTACACAAAACTGGATCTCAGAGGAGCATACCATCTCATACGAATAGCTCCAGGAGACGAATGGAAAAACGCCTTTCGCACACCTTTTGGACACTACGAATACCACGTTATGCCATTCGGCTTGGTCAATGTTCCGGCACTTTTTCAACGATTCATGGACCACCTGTTTGCTGACATCTTATTCCATTTCGTTATCATCTATTTGGATGATATCCTTGTTTATTCCAATAACCCAGAGGACCATATTCAACATGTTAACATAGTATTGGAACGCCTTCAATCCAATAACCTCTATTGTAAAGTTGCAAAATGTGAATTCCATCAGGAGCAAGTAACCTACCTAGGGTTTGTACTATCATCTCAGGGTGTTTCTATGGATCCCAAAAAAGTGTCAGCTGTCTTGGATTGGCCAACTCCTGCTAGCATAAAAGACATTCAGAGGTTTTTAGGATTCGCCAACTTCTATCGGAAATTCATTCCCTGTTTTTCAGAAATCATTCTACCCATAACTCGACTTCTAAAGAAAGGTAACTCGTTTTCCTGGAATGAATCTGCTCAGAAAGCTTTCAGTACTTTAAAGAAGATATTTACTTCTGCTTCCATCTTGATCATCCCTGACCAAACCAAACAATTCATTGTTGAGACAGATGCATCTCACTATGCATTAGGAGCCGTACTCTTACAACTGTCAGATCAGGAGGAAGAAAGACCTGTAGCATACCTATCTAAGACCTTCAATACTATTCAGTTCTTAAGAAAGAACTGCTGGCTATTAAACACGCCTTCGAAGAATGGAGACATCTACTTTTTGGATCTTCCTATCCAATTAAGGTTCGCACTGATCACCAAAATCTCAAAGTGCTTCAGAATGCTTACATAATTAACAGTAGGCAGGCCCGCTGGGCTTATTTCTTCCTTCCCTTTTTGGATTGAATTCACCTTTTGGCCTGGCAAACATAATTTGAGGGCAGATGCCTTATCCCGTAAGGATTCTCCTACATCTAAATTCTGTTCCGAAAAGATGTTTCCTAATGCTCAATTTATCGCAGTTCTGACTGACTTCCTGCGAACAGCTACCAACCAAAATAAATCGTTACGTGAAAGTATTGCTTCCACCCACCATCTCACAAAAGAAACTGAATATTTCTTTCATGGAACTCAAGTTCTGATTCCCAACTGGAAGTGCTACAGATATGTCATGACTCACAAGCTGCAGGTCATCGAGGGTTCCTCTCCACCTTGAAACTCATACAACGACATTTCTGGTGGCCAACTATAAGATCTGATGTCCGTGATTACGTTGCAGCTTGCAAGATCTGTGCTCATGCAAAGACCTCACGATCACCACCTTTGGGATTGTTAACAAGAATGCCTATTCCAGACCGACCTTGGAAAATCATATCTACTGATTTTGTGTCTGATCTACCCCTATCTGAGAATAAGACCACCATTATGGTGACGATTGACTATTTCACCAAACTAGCACATTTTACTCCTTTATGTAAACTACCCGGAGCTACGTTGATGGCTAAAATCTTCCTCTCTGAAATCTTTTCTCAGCATGGTCTGCCAGATACTATCGTTTCAGACAAAGGCCCCCAATATACCTCTCTCTTCTAGCAAAAAGTGTGTCACATTTTAGGGCTCAAACGAGCCCTCACGTCAGGATACCATCCCCAAACCAATGGGCAAACGGAGTGCTTAAACCAGACTCTGGAAGGTTATCTACGATGCTTTATATCAGCAGCCCAGGCTAATTGGGTAGAGTTGCTTCCGTTTGCGGAATTTGCTTACAATAATACCAGACATTCTGCTCTCCAGACTAGTCCTTTTCATTGTTCTTATGGCTATCATCCCTCATTTATTCCTACCATGACGACTCCTGATTCCGGCTGCCCGGGAGTAGATGCTCTCATTGCAGACATCCAAGAAGGTCAAAAACTGGCTAAACGATCTCTACTCATGGCTCAAGACCGAGCTAAACGGACAGCCGATCTTCATTGCTGAGAAGCTCCAGAGCTTACCATCGGGGACTCGGTTTGGTTGGCGTCTAGATTCCTTCCCTGTCGTCTTGTCCCACCGAAACTATCTCCCAAGTACTTTGGACCTTTTAAGGTGTTATCCATGGTTGGAACAGCTGTTGTGAAACTTGCTTTACCAGCTTCCTGGTCTCGGATACATCCTGGATTTCATCTATCTCAAATTAAATTAGTGGTACAGGATCGTTTTCTTCAGACTGGGGGAACTCCACCACCTCCGGTTCTCACTGATAGTGGTCCCGAATTCGAGGTGGCCAGCATTTGTGAATCTTGTTATAGACGAGGTCGATTGCAGTTTCTGATTGACTGGAAAGGATACTCACCTGCGGAAAGGACCTGGGAGCCAGCCTCTGGGGTTCATGCACCTCGACTGGTGCGAAAGTTCTTTCGGCTTCATCCGGGTAAACCCGGGGCGCCCCCCAGAAGGAGGGGGCATACTGTTACACATTGCTGTAGATGGTCTTAGTAGGCCCGTACCCGCTCATGGGGAACCCTTCGGAATAGTAGTTCCAAGACGGATGCCCATTGTGATCTTCAAGCTGACTGCAGCGGTCCAGTCTTTTCACGTCTCTCCGAGACGCTACCGACCGCTCACGTGATCCTTTATCCAGACTCGAAGCTGACGGTTCTTAGCGTCGCTTCTGCTAATGGCGCTCCGTGAATTTGTTTCAGAATCTTTCTATTTACTTTGCTAGATACTTTACGTCCATCCTTTCATCTATTCTAATCCTGTTCCTTCTTACTTCTCAGAGATTGTCACCAGTCGTCCCATTCAACCCTTGTTTCCTTCGCATTCAGACCAACCAAGCAAGCCTGTTTCTTTCCCGCCTATTCGAGAGACTTATCCCCGGCTTTGCTTTCTCCCAGGCTTCCGATAGAGTAAGTTCAGCCCCTTTTGAGTTCCTCCCTTCGTTCCGGCTAGGGCACTTATCTGTTCTTTACAGAGCCCCTGCCGCTCATCTGCTATCCTTCCGAGTTCCAGTCCCGGATATTCTACTTCCAACTTTTTTCCTTCGATGGTGAGAGGATTTCTCTTCCGCTACCTACTAGACTGTCCTACTTCTTTCCCTTCTCTGACATTCTCCTGTTTTCTCCTCTCGTGCATCTAGAAGAAGCCTCCCGTGTGACATCCTTGCACTTTCACATCTCAGAGACTCTTCGGCTTCAGCATCCTCCCGATCCACGAGACTCCAGACTCGACCAGGGTTTTTTTCCCTTGAGAGGGTTTCCCTGGCGGTCCTGTCCTCTCCCCTGGGTCTTCCCATCCTGGGTCGGAGAGACCAGGGCTGTTACAGGGGAACTTTCACGGCCGCATTTGTTCTTCCCATATTGGATTCTTCGATATGTCAAGATGAGCTTGTTGCATCCTTTGGTGATAGACGTTGGCATAACAAAAGCTTTAATCGAATTACAGTAATAACAACAGTGATAACAGTAACAATACCATTGCCACCCTACGCGTGGCTAGTATCAGCAAGAGGCTAACCAATCTCCTAGTACTCTTAGGTATTGACTTAGTATAACCCAGCAGGGCTAGTTCTGGCTCCGGTGAAGTCACCCGTCCCACAATGCTCCCTATCACCTCAAAGACCCAGTCCCAGAATTGTCTGACCTCCCTGCATTCCCATGCCATGTGTAAGCAATCCGCAGTTTCCTGGCCGCACCCAGAACACCTCCCATTTGTGTGAGGGAAGAATTATTTTATTTGGGCTGGGTGTAATAATATTGATGCAGGTACTTGAAGTGAATTAGTTTAAATCTGGTACAGATAGCTCCCTTCCTGATCATCTCACAACAGTATCCCCACGTTTCATCTGGTATTTCTCTCCTTAGTGCTCGTTCCCAGGTTGTCTTTGGGCTGGCTGTGGTTGGTGGTCTATTGGTCAGAGCTTTCATGTACAGCATGGATGTGACCTGGCATCCCAGGGTCCCCCGAACCGTGCTATCTAATGTGCTGGTTACCTGGGGGTGTCTGGGAAATGATCGGAATAGACGTTGCAGGGTCACTCGCAGCCAGAAGTACAAAAATACATCTAGTGCTGACAACTCCCCCTTCTCTCTTAGCGATTCCAGCATTATGAACACTCTGTCGAGAAACAGCTGGCCAAACTTTCCCAACCCCAGCTTTCTCATCAGGGATATGTATCTTACCTCACTGGTCAGAGGGGCATCTGAGATATGAAGGACTGGGAGATCGGGTGAATAAAGTACCTCAACTTTCGTTTTATGTTCTATTCTGGTCCATGCTCTACATTTTAAATCAACCATGTGTCGCGCTTTGTGTGATCGGCTCGGGCGGGGAGGATTATCGATCTCAGCAAAGCCGGGGATGCTAACGCCCTCTCGATTTCGACATGTCTCCGATTATAGTGTTCCCCATACAAATATGTGAGAAAACCGGCCTGTGCCACATCGTAATACCTTTCAAATTCTGGTAATGCTACTCCCCCCCTCCTGCACCAGGTCCGTAATCTTGTCCCATGATATTCTCGCCCTTTTACCCACCCATATGAATTGTGTGACTGCTGATCTCAGTTCTCGAAAGAATCTCGCAGGCACTGGTATTGGTGCGTTTAGGAATATATAAAGGAATCTGGGTAAAATGGTCATTTTGAACACCGATATCCTTCCATAGAGGTTCAATGGAAGGGAATTCCACCTCAGCATGGCCTTCTTAGCGCCTTCTAGGGTCACTACATAATTGTTATGATATACAATCTCCTTGTTTCTGGTTATGGAGATCCTTAGGTATTGGGTTTGCAGTAGATCCCACTGGAATCCCCAACTATCCCGGAGTTGGTTAACCGCATCTGTTAGGGAAAATATAATCAACTTACTGGTATTTGCCTTCAGACCCGACAAAGCGCCATAGTGTTGAACTTCAAGCATCACTGGGTCCAGGTTAACTACTGTGTTCCTTAAGAACAGAACCATGTCGTCTGCGTATAGCAAAATCACCACTCTGTGATTGTACAATCTGATCCCCCTGTATATATGTAGTTCCCTGATTCGTTCTGCTAGCAGTTCTATTGCCAGAGCTAATAGTAGGGGGTGAGGGGGGCAATGGGCAGCCCTGGCTTGTTCCTTGCTCCAGTGTTATCTTTCCTGTCTCCTGCACATTCACCCTCACCCTCGCTACTGGGCCCATATATAATAAGGATACTAGGGAGATGAACAGGTCTCCCACGCCTAAGAGGCGTAGAACCGTAAATAAAAATGGCCACTCGACCGAGTCGAATTCCTTGGTGGCGCCAAGTAGTGCTGCCACTGCTGGCTCGTCTCGCGGCAAGGCCGCTATTAGGCCGAACATTCTCCTCAGCCTGTATGATGTCGAGCGCCCTGTGATGAATCCCGCCTGATCTGCCTTGACCATCGTTGACATAAGCGGCGCCAGTCTGGTAGCCAGGATTTGCCAGAATTTTATTGTCAAGATTGATAAGCGAGATCGGGCGGTAAAATGAGCAGTCGTTACTTGGTTTCCCCGGTTTCAACAGAACCACCATGACTGCTTCTCTACGGGACTCAGGCAAGCGCCCAGTCTCGATGGCTTGTTGGTATACATGCAACAGATATGGGGCCAGCTTGTCAATTTAGTATTTATATAATTCGGCTGTGAACCCGTTCATGCTGGGGGATTTCCCTGATGGCAGATCTTTGATTGACCCTTTGACCTCCTCTAGTGTTAGTGGCCGGTTCAGCCATTCCCTCTGCTCATCCATACATCAGTAAAGCCCAATCTGGCCCAGGTACAAGTCTATGTCCACTTGGGAAGTGCAAGTTTGAGTAGATTATAGGTTTATATAGAATTATGAAATTCCTGGACTATTTTGAGATCCTCAAACTGATCTCTCCCATTTTCATCAGCTATAGTTGCTATCCTGCCCTCTTGGCCTTCCAATTTAGTGGCTCTGGCTAGGGACCACCCCTGGGCTTGGCCCTCTCTGTATTGTTGGGGCGTTACCTTATCCCATAGATATTTTATTTCCCTCTGTGCTAATCTGTGAAATTTTTGGAGTGACTGCATTATTTCCGCCTGTTGGGCATGTGTGGGGCAGGGTTGGCCTCTTGCAAGGCACGAATAGTTGCCTCTTTTTCAGCTAGTTCTCTCCATATTTGCTTTATAATCCCAGCTTCCGTTGCTATGCATTCCCCTCGGATCACACACTTAAACCCCTCCCATAGAATTCCCACTGATTCTACCGACCCCTCGTTGATCTCGAAGTACGAGTCTATGGCCTCTGTTAGTCACTCTTTAAAAACTGTGTCCGAGAGTCCCTCACTTTTGAACCTCCATGGTGGTTGTGTCCCTCGCCGCCCGGCTAGGTTAATTTTTAGAAGAACGGGGGCATGATCTGATAACGTGCGGGCTAGTATATCGACTCCAGCAGTGCGGCCCAGAATGGTCCGGGATATCAAGAAAAAATCAAACCAGTTGTGAGGCCCAGAGTGATGTGTATACTGACATGTTGCCGGGTTCCTTATTCTCCACACACCCTCTACCCCCACACCTGGATTATTCCCTGGTGGTTATCAGACCCCCTTGTGTTCAGGCGTGGATTCCCCCCAGCATGGTCCTTGGTGGGATCCAGAACCTTGTTGAAGTCTTCCGCCCATATTATCTCCCCTTTGGGTATGTCCCCTAGATGCCTTTCAATCCATTCTAGTGATTCTATCTTATCTTGATTGGGCCCATAATAGTTGACTAGAGTATATAGTTTCCCCTGGATTACCCCTTCAACCACTAGTGCTCTGCCCTCTCTGTCTTTCAGGATCTTTGTTTGTCGGAACCCCACTGAGTTATGTACCAGGATGCTCACTCCTCTTGCATATGAGGAATATGAGGAGAAATATCTGTGGCATCCCCAGCTTTTCCGGAATTTAGCCTCTGACTCGGTTGTAAGATGAGTCTCTTGCAGAAGAGCGACTCCTACTTGATGGAGTCTCATATATTGCAGGACTTTCTGGAACACTTAGAGGGACAGTTAAGGCCCCTCACATTCCAAGTTAAAAATGTAAGTGTCGCCATTTCAGGCTCGTTTAAGTTGTCCCCCCCCGACGTCAGAGGGCCATCCGTGGCAACTGCAACATCCTACTCCTTGATTTACTCACGGCTTGATTCACTCTATACGCAGATACTATTCTGCCTGTATCAGATGCGTCCCTTCCTCCCTCCCCTACCGACAGCCCCAATTCGTCAGTGATGCATTTCCTCCCTCCATTCCATTTTGTTCCAACTATGAACTCCCATTTCTTCCCTTTGCTGAATAACCCAACATTCCAACACGTTAACATCCGTAACCATATTACGTTACCGAGCTTCCGCTAGAGGGGTATCTAGGTGCCGACCCTCCGTTGCACTCTCTGGGTATGTGGTTTCCAGAACTGCCCCATAGATTTATCTTCAATTGGTATTATGCAGCCTTATGTGCATTGTGTGTTCAAGTAATGCTTCATGCATTGTTCTCTCTCGGGCGTGGGGCGCATGGTAGCATATCCAGAAAGGAGCTGGTCTCCTCTGGGGTTTGGAAGAAAACTAGTTTGCCCCCATGCTCGAGCCTCAGCCTGGCCGGAAACATCATAGCATATTTCAAGCCTCTGTCTCGTAGTCTTTTTTTAACGGCGATGAATGTTCTCCTGGACGTTTGCACTTTATCGGAAAAGTCTGGAAAGAATCTGATCGTGTCTCCTTTGTAACAGATAGTGCCTTTTTCCCTTGCTCTGCGGAGAGCTGTTTCTCTATCCCGATAATTCAACAGGCGGGCTATCAGTGGGCGAGATGTAGCCCCAGGGACCGGTCTCCTGCGGCTCGGTATTCTGTGCATTCTCTTGACTATGCACAGTGGTGAAAACTCCTCGGGTCCCAGCGCTTCCCTTAGTATCTCCTCCACCAACTCCTCCATATTTCCCCAGTCCAGTGATTCTGATAGGCCCACAATTCTGATGTTATTACATCTGGATCGTGATTCCAGATCCTCCTGTTTTTCTGTTCAGTGCCCTCTTCACTTCGGTCATCTCCATGGTAGCGGAGGCTGCCTCATCTTCCACTCTGTAGACTCAGCCCTCTGCCTCATAAAAGTCGATCCCATGCTTGTCTAATCTCGCCTGCATGTAGTCCACCTTACATGTCAGGGTGTCCAGTTTCCTGTCCAGGGACAGTATGCCTGATTGCAATTGTGTAAACATAGTCTTGATATCTTGAAAGGCTGTCGCTGGGTCCAGGGATAGTATCGGGGGTGGGGGGGTGGAGCTTCCAGCGTATCCTCCATGGTTCTGGTTGACTTTGTCTGAGGTGCCGTTTCAAAGTTTAGTTTTGCTTGCTGTTTGCCACTTTTCCCTGATTTGTACATTGTGCTCAGTCCCGATTTGAGGGCGGTTTGATGACACCTGTATGGCAGTTCTCCAATCTATTTGCTGCCTTCCGTGGCAGTTTTTGCTCCACTGGGGTATGAGGCCACAGCGCCATCTAACACTTCAACCTCGGGCCCTTCCAGAGTTCCTGTTGTCGCGGTAGGCGGGCTGTGATCAACGGGGCGTTGTTTCATGCGCCATTGCCGTGGCAGAGTTAGTTGTATTCTCACTTTTGAGCCTGCAGATGGTGCCTGGAAGATTCGGCTTGGTGGGTCTGTTGGTCTGGTTGCCTTCCGCAGGGGACTACCCCTTGGTGTTGCGTGGCTCTGCTATGGAAGTGTTTCTGTGGTCAACAGTGGTCACTGTCTGAGGTGCCACACCCCCTCCAAGTATGATGCGACCTCACAAGGCCTTCTGGTGCCTCTTTGCTCACTGTGAATTGCCGTGCAGTCTGCACATACACCTTCTAGGTGATGGTGAAATGTCCTTGCCCCTGTCTTCTTGTAATGGGTGGGTTTGCCAATGTGGAGGTATTCAACTGCGCTGGTTCCTCCCTTGCCTGGGATATAGCCTGCTTGTTCAGCTGGGTTCTCCTTATGGTTCATTCCGCTGAGCTATTCCTGAGGCTTGTTTAGCGGTGTCCGGGGGTCTCTTGCGTTGAGAGTCTGCAGTGCCCATGATGGCTTATTGTGCATGGATTCAGCTGAGCGTCTCTCATGGGTTTAATTCAGAAATTGTGCTATCTACCATGGCATTCTCCCCAGGAGGCTGACAGTGCACTCCCCACGCTTGTCTTTTGGGCAGATATCCCTTACTGGGGCCGGGTGTGTCCGTTATGTTTGTTTCCCTGTTTGTTCGTCTGGTTGGTGGCGTGATCTGCCATGGTCCCACGGATTGGCTCAGCGTAGTGTAAGTCCAACGCAGTCAGCCCGCTTCCCTTCCGCAGTGTCTTCTGGGG
This sequence comes from Ambystoma mexicanum, assembly GCF_040938575.1. Lineage (NCBI taxonomy): Eukaryota > Metazoa > Chordata > Amphibia > Caudata > Ambystomatidae > Ambystoma > Ambystoma mexicanum. The sequence goes on along the minus strand of NC_090937.1, from coordinate 1,566,999,859 downwards.
GCCTGATGAGGTCGCGCCTCTAGCTACGTTTGACCTCTGCCCACCCCGTGGAGGTTTGGCGTGCACTGCCCACTGTTGTGGGAATTCCTGGAAAGTTGTGTTGGGTGGAATGATGTCCCAAGTTTCATTAATTTATCTGCCCCATATCTGAGCGCTTTGCAGGGTACTCACTGTGTTTAGTCTTCCGTAAGCTGTTGTGTTTCTGTGGAGGGAGTAGTTTGTGATACCCTGCTCTGCGCTCTTTCCAGGTCTGCTCCCGGGTAGTAGTGTAGACTGGCCTGGGGTTGCATGCCCTATAGAGTTTACGTCTTCTGGCTGCCATTGTCTCCTCGGCCTTCCCCTCCTTACTAGCTCTTGGTGCCGGGCACATTGCTGTTACAGCCGTGGACCTGGTCTATATTCACCGGGGTGTGGTAACATGTCTCTGCTTGTGTCTCAGGGCTGTGGCTTGTCTGCCCGAGGGCCAGACCCACAGTACCGGTGCCCTGTTCAAGAACACCCCGCGGGCGCTCACCTCCTCACCCCTTCTCAGGAAGCCCTGACGAGGTAATGGTCTCGATCGGGCAGTAGGCCTTCACTGCGGTGTTCTCCGCATCTGCATGCGCTTCGCTGGAGGGGTGCCTGGTCCCTCTGCAGTGGCGGTCCCACAGCATGTCCAGGGGGCCTCTCTGGGCATGTCGCCTAGCGTCTTCCAGAAACCTGTGTTCGCTGTCCCTGCTAGGCGGTATCGTGTCTCAGGATTTGTCGGGGCCAAGGTGTGTGGCTTCAGCGTCGTGGCAAGGTCCGCGCAGAGGCTTTACAGTTTGCCTGCATATGGTCGTCATGGTTCCTCCCACCGTTCGGTATTGTTACCGCGGCCTTTCGCCGTCTCCTCTGCCGTGTTGGCTAACAAGGGTTCACCAGCTCCGATTCTCCACGGGATGCTCCTAGCGGATCCCAACGTTCTTCTCTTTCCAATTCCGTCGTGCATTAGGTATCGGCAGGCTGGAAACTGTCCGGATTTGGTGCCGGATTTATCAGTGCTGTGGAGCTTCACAGGCTTGCGGCCATCTTGGTCGGGCTCGCTAGCCCCCCCCAAAGAGTAGATTTCAATAAAATATAAGGCTTGATGTGGCAAAGTGCACTGAACCTACCGAATTGTATACCAACAATAGTCCTGAGATATGAGTTGGGGTTGCCAGCACCCAGGTGCTGGTTCCAATGGAAACTATTGCAGCTTTATGCTACATTTTTATTTCCTCAAAGAAATTCCTTGTATGACATTTTTAACCTCAAAGTAGATGAAAAAAGAGGCGATCGTCAATGTGTGATATGCTAACAAGGCTGGAGTGCATAATAAGTGACATTGGATCATCAAGCTTGGCCTTAATTGATAACCCAACAGATGTTAAAAAGAGACTTTTCAACATGGATTGGCTGAATACAAGAGACAGAATTGGAAAATATAAATGATATCAACATCTATTTTAGGATATTAGAAGCTAAGGAATTATGCCGAAATATCTGAGAATAACCCACATTCTCGTTGGCGCACACAATTCCCAAGATTTAGGATGAATGTGTTGCCCATTGGAGAAATAAAGTATATAAGTGGGAAAAGTGAAACTGGGAAGAACAGTGGTAAACACTGCAGTAGCTTAGACACTACTAAATCGCTCCTTTATTTAGTTATAGCATGCGCGTCGCACCTACCGTTAAGAATGAAATTCTTTGGGAATTTTGTGAACACTACTGATTGGGTGAAAAGAGAAATGCTTAGGCAACGATTAGAGGCAGGAAATGGACTTGATTGCGCTTTGTTGCGCTTTTTATCTAGCATCAATTTGATTATTTTAAAGTCATGATGTACTTAAATTCAAAATATGTGATTATAGTATGTATATATATATATATATATTAAACTAGCTGTTCCTGGCATAAATACGCTGTTCTAGCATACCTTAAAGATCAATATTGGTTGGTATTTCATTGGGTCACTTCTGTCAACCTCCTTAAATATCAGAATTACCACTGATCACTTCCAGGAAGGGGGAGTCGGTCCCTGTGACTTATAAATGGTCATTGAAAAGGCTAAACCTACAGGAAATTGTCGTCTTTTGAATTTGAAAGGCATATTTGTATGAGATGGAATCAGAGGTATGCGCGGTATAAGAACAGTATTTAAGTTTAATCCATCAATTACACAGGCCTCTGTGATGTGTTTTTGTAGACATTTAATTGTAAAGCTTATTCCATTGCAGAGTCCCTGTGATTGCATAGGATTGCGTAGTAGCATAATTACAGCACCTACTTTCAGTTTTCGCTCGTGAGGAGGCATTCGCCCTACAACGTTTCACTCTTTAGAGACTGAAACGTTGAGCCAGTAATTACCTGTTCACTGACACTAGAACCGCTGTGCTCTGTGTGAAGAGAAGTGGGGGTCGAAATAAGTAACTTGAAATTATTCTGAATGTTTGCGATAGTGAAGTGACCGCGTAGAACCGTGCTCATTCTGTTTGAGAAAATGATAGCTGTTGTTACAGTGGAAAGTGTGAGGAGCCAGTAATGTGAGGGAGACAACTGTTTGATGATTTATCAACACATGACATTTTATTCTTAAAGAAAATATAATGAAAATGCCTCACTATCCCTACTCTGCTGAGGATTTCCCCGCCTAACCAAAGCTAAGGGGAAACACTCCAACCCAGGACAACTGGCCCTCACACTAAGCAACAAATAAATAAAGAAAATATATTGCAATACAACATATCATGAACAACATTCACAGTCTAAGAATAACCTTCTAATGTCCTGGTGATTTCCCTCCACCAGGATTCAAGGTCAGCTCTGTTAGTGTTCAACAAAAGAAAGAAATGTCTCAAATCAGTTCTTGATATTTCAAAGTCAGAGTAAACGTTTGTTAACCAATGATAGCAAATCTCTTCTCCTTGGTAAATTATGCACTTCCACCAAATAGCACCAATGGTAATCCCAGCCACAATGCTTTGTCACCTCTTCAAGAAGACTTGACACAGTCCAAAAGAAATGCAATATTCACAACTGTCAGTAATACCCAGTTCTTGGTTAACAGTTAGTGTTTTCTTAGTTACAGTTTTAGAATTCACAATGGTATATTAGTCATTGTGACTTCTCAGTGCTGCTGCTTCCACTTCAACAACATCACTTCTACTTGATTCACTGTGAGACTTTGAGATTCACTTTGTCTCACAGTACTCCACTTTGTTTAAACTACTACAATGCTGCATCCACTGGCAAAAAGATGTACCACCACAGCTTCAGTACTTTGGAAATTACTAACACAGCTTCAGTGATTTGTACTTTTAGACCGGCTTCGACAAGTCATACTTTAACGTACTTCAACAATTTCAAGCAGGCAAGGCACTCTTTCTCTGAATATCTCTCTTCAAAAGGGGCAGCCTCTTTGCCTCTCTTGTCTGTCTGTCACAATAACAAACGGGGTCTGCCTGTAAGACTCACTTCTCTCTGTTTTCCATAGTCACTGGCACTACAGCTTGTGTCAACTTCAGAATAGTCTTTACAAGCAGCCAGTTTCCCTTCTCCAACTTTACCGGCACCCTTCTGCCATTTATCAGTTCAAGTAACTACCCAGAAGCTTTGGTGCCACCCTCTTAGCTTCAGGTAATGCTTGCACACTTGTATCTTAGACCGCGTTACAATATTTAACTCCAGGAAGGGAGGGGGACCCTGCCAGGGCTCCCTGGGACTACCGCTGCACTTGGGAATGATCAACCCACATGGGAGACAGCCGACCAAGGCCAGGAACATTACCCCTGACTTTCCTGGAGCTCTAGATGGCGTGTGTTACAGCTTCTCCCTCCAGGAAAGGTTGGGATCCCTGCCGGGGCTCCCTGGAACCACTGCAGGGCTTGGGGATGGTCAGGCCACATGGGAGACAGCCCCCCAAGGCCAGGGACAACACCCTCCCCATCCTGGAGCGCCGAACCCCAAACCCTCTCCCGTAATGATAGACTCACAACTTGTGTCAAGTGTTGGCAATAAAAGGCCGTAGGATTTTATTGTACAGATATGAGTTATGGCAAATACACAATATCACATATCATGATGGTATCATACTTTTGGGCACCGGGTCCTGAGGTTACACCCTCTGACCCGTGCCGCCACACACGGGCAGGTTGTGCGGCTGACCGTGTTCCCCCAAGAGTATGCCCTAGAAACAGCGCCTGTGAGCAATTGTTGCATTGGTTTCCTGAAAGAAATGCTCCATGCCCTAGTTAGACAAATGGGTGCCGTCATGGAGAAAGAGGTTTGGGTTGCCTAGTGTAATGGCTTGAAGTTTTATGAAACCCAGTCCTCGTGTCATACAGAATCTCTCTATCCCCCTGTTCAATTTCCTTCTGGATATGTCTACAGATTTGTAGCAGTAGGCCCCTAGCCATTTCTTTCTTGGTAAGATGGCTGAGAAGTATATTTCAGTACCCCTCCAGTTGTGCGAAATGCCTGCTAGGGAGGAGCAGATTTCTTCGCATAGGATGCGTCTAGCCGTGTTGACTAGGTTGTTGCCCTCTAGATGAATGATCAGGAAGTATTGGGGGGTCCCTGTATGCCACCAATTCTGCTAGTGTTTCGTGGACGTCGGCCCACCGTAGGCCTCTGTATCCCCACCATGAAGTAATGGTGTTTCTGAAAGGTGCCCTTCTTTAGTCTCTTCTGCCCATCTGACTGTCCTGAAAACGAATGAGTGGCCAACTATCCATGCTGATCGGAGAGTGGTCCTCGATTCGCCTGTTGTTTCTGTGGTGGTGGGAGGGAGAAGAAAAGAAAATTTGAGGGAGGATGGCTATATCAGTTGTGGTTGATACATCTTTTATAACAAACAGTCTGACTTCCATCCCCCTATGTTTTTTAGTTGTTGCGGTGCTAAGCCTCCCTGCCATGCTGCAGTGGCGGCACCTATCCTGAAGGAATGGGTGCCGTACTGTTTGGGATCCCACCCTGCTTAGCTGATTGCTTTTATCAGCACTCCTTTAAATTGGTAGCGGCTTAGAGCCGATGCATCCTTGTGGATTAAAGAACTCCCCCCCACTTTGGGTTGTTGTGCGTAATAGAGGTTGGTGATGCAAACCGGACAGTTTGTTGCTTCATCAATGCAACAAATGTTGATGGTTCTTTTTGCACCCGTTTTCGACTGTTGCATTTCTATGTTAACACTCTCCTGTCTCACCCTAACTTCCATGATACCCAGGCCGTTTGTATCCTTGGTGCTGGAAGCGATGAGTTCTCCTACCCGGAAAGCCCCAAAGTAGGCTAGGAAAAAGGCTGTTTTAAATAACATTATCTCGTATGGGTGCCAACATATGGCTTCCAAATGGCTTGCTATCTGCACCAGTTTGCTGAAATCAAGGGGTCGGCGGGTGTCCACTTGGGCACCCTCTATTCTGCCCCATCCCTTCATTGCATAAGAGAAGAGGGCGTTGTGGGTGGGGTCTGAATCACCCCGTATTTTTGTAAAATATGAAATTGCCACCAGGTGTCTTTTAGCCCAATCCCTTTTGAAACCTTGTTCCCGACCCCATTTTAAAAATACTTTAATCGTTATTAATTCTATGTGGTTTACACCTGTGGACTTAAATACTGTTTGCAAACACTTACTGTACTGTGTTGCAGTAGTGCTTGCCACTGCCCTCTCTGCCATCTCCGTTAGGAAGCCTGTGAGGTTGTTGGCACCCGTTGGTGATGTGCCTGATTCTTGTTGGGCATCCCGGCCTGGGCTCCCTGGCGCTGGCATTGATGCCAATGTGTTGTTGGCACCCGTTTTAGAGGTGCATGTTTTGTATTGGTCATCCCGGCCTGCACTCTCTGGTGCTGGCGTTGATGCCAATGTGTTGTTGGCACCTGTTTCAGAGGTGCCTGGTTTTCGTTGGGCATCCCAGCCTCTGCTCTCTGGCGCTGGCGTTGATGCCGTTATTCTTGTCTTCCCATTATTGCCCATCATTCTGCTGGTATTGGCGTCATCTGTTCTTGGGCGTGCGGCGCTAGCTCTCGGAATCTTGTCCACTGGAAGCGAGATAAGGCATCAGCAATGTTATTATCTGCCCCTGAAATGTGCTTCGCTTTGACTACAACGTTTTCTTGTAGTGTGACTGTTGTAATGGCTCGTAATACTTTCAGTACTAAAGGGCATTTCGTAGACCTTCTGTTTATGGAGCCCACTACAGCCCTGTTATCGCACCAGATCAAAAGTTCCGTATTCGCTAGTAGCCTGCCCCAGATGTGTAATGTTAGCCAGATGGGAAATATTTCTAGTAGGGTGATGTTTTTTGTTTGTCCACCCTGCTGCTTGCCATGAATTGGGCAGTGTCCTGCCACCCATTCGGAGTCTAGTATGGCTCCAAACCCCTTGCTCCCGGCTGCGTCGGTGTATAGGACCCTGTTTGACCAGGTATTTAAAGGCGTTCGCCAAAGTAAAGACCCGTTGAAATCTCTGAGGAATTTTCCCCATGTTTCCAGGTCTTATTTCACCTCTCTGCCTAGCCGGATATGCAAGTGTGGTTTGGTGAGTGATTTGATTTTGATCTCTAGGCTTCTGGAAAATATCCTCCCTGGAGGTATTATTCTGGATGCGAAATTGAGGCTGCCTGTTAAGGATTGTATTTCCTTTACTGTCCCCTTTTACTTCTGTCCCCCTTTCTTTCGTTATCAGGTTTTGTATTTTAAACAGGAGTTCTGCTATTTTTATTTTGGGGATTCTGCAGAGCCCCTTTGCTGTGTCTATTTCGGTGCCCAGGAAAATTATGTTTGTGTCTGGTTTGGTGGTTTTTTCCTTTGCAAGGGGAATTCCCCAATGTGCGGCCATGTGCTCAAGTTTTGCTAAAGCCCTGCCGCATTCCCCGGAGTTTGGTGGCCCCATGACCATGAAATCATCTAGGTAATGCACTATTTTTGTCCCTGGTCTCTGCTTTAGGAAAGCCCATTGGAAAAGTGAAACCTAGCCACTGCTGTGAATCTGGGTGGACTGGCAAAAGTCTGTAAGCAGATTTGATGTCCAGTTTGGCCATCAAGGTGTTTCTGTCGCACTCTTGTATGAGCCTTACCGCCTCTTGGAAATGTGTGTAAGATACGGCGGATTCTGTATGTGGGATGCCGGCGACTGGCCTTTGGGGTAGGAGAGATGATGGATTAGCCTGATTTTCCCAGGTTCTTTTTTGGGGACCAGGCCTAGTGGAGATATTAAATAGTTCTTTAAAGGCATGCCGTTCCCAGGGACCTGCTATCCTGCCTAGTTGCAGTTCTTTCTTGATTTTGGTTTCTACTATCTGGGGGTTATCCCTGGCTGACTTCAGGTTCATCGGGATGGTGTGAGACCCAGAGCCCTTAAATGGGATGGAAAACCATTGGTGATACCCTGCCATAGTATCCTGCTGGTTTCCTTGTCTGGGTAGTTGTTTAGGGCGTCCCTAAAGTTGCCCTGGTTGATGGGTGTTCATCCTGGTTCTAAAATTGGGGTATCATTCTTTCTTGGCTTGTAGTCTGGTGCAGTTGCTGGCTGCATGGTCGCCGTTGCAGTTTGTGCAGGCGTGTTTGTACCAGCATTCTTGTACACTGGTTTTTCCCAAAATTTCTGCCTCCTGTTTGTTCTGTCTGTGGGCATTATTTTTAGCCGCCCAAGGCTGGTTCTCCGAAAGGGCTGCTCCCCTTTTTTGGATTTATCATTGTCATTGGATTTGTTTCCTTGCAAATTTTTGCTATTTTTGGAAGAAGAATGCATGGTATCTTCTTCCTGGGGAGGTTCGGCGTTGAGGGTGTATAAATCGTTCTGGACTTCATCCCACTCAATGGCCGGCCTTTCTGACATGCTCCTCCTGAATCTGATATCATATGCTAGCCATGTCTTCCCCCTCTGGGTTACTTTTACTTCCCTTATTTTATCAACGAATGCCCAGATCTTCCTACCATCCATAGGGAATTTTTCTTCATATATTGTTGCTAAGATGGTAAAGGCTTGTAACCAGTTGTCCCAGTTTTGTTCGACCTGGGTGTTTCTGGCAATAGCTTTTTCTTCTATCTTTTTGGGGTCTCTGAAAGCGTCTTTCCCTTTGCCTTGGGCTTCTATTAAGGAAAAGATTTCTATAAATTCCTTGGCCCATATGGCTTCTTTGATTGTGGTATCAATGTTCCATGCCAGGCATCTTTTGTATCTATTTAATATCTCTGTTTGGAAAGATTTCATTTTTTGGTCTAACTGTGCATTACAGATTGTTACAATGTCAGTTGTATTGCTGCCGGGTGTCCTTGTCACGCCCGTGATGTCTGCGCTGGGGGTTGCCCATGCTTTTAGAGCACCTGCTGAGTCTGTTGCTGGAGTTGTGGAGGCTGTTGTATTTATAGCTGTGGGTGCTATTGGTAACTGCTGTACTTGTTGTGGCGGGATTGCTGTAGGTAGTGTTACAGGTGGGTTGACAACCGTTATTGTAGGTTCTACTGCGATGGTAGGGTTTGAGGCCTTAGGTTCCCTTGTGGGCGGTGTCTGTTTCCCCCTTACTTCTACCATTAGTTGCTGTAATTCCACTACATTCTCGCATAGTTTTGACAATTTTTTGTTACCTTTTTTTGGCGCCTTCAGATACTTTTCTCCTTTTTGATGGTGCAGAACCCTCATCTTGGCTGGGTGGGCTGGTAATTCCTTCCCTGAGTAGGCCGTACATGTTTTCTCTAACCCATGCCCATCCGTAGTGCTCTGCCACTTCAATGGCTGCTAACAATTGTGGTGATTTGGGCTTTTGCACCGGTGTTGCGGGTGCCCGTGCTTTCCATTTGGGCCCCATGATCTTTTATGCCTGTTATAGGAAAAGGAAAAAAGTTTTATCAAGGAGTTAAGGCGGTTGCTATCGGGGAGCTCTTTGAGCCTGTTCTATTTGTTGCCCGTGCTGGGTAACTGCTGGCTGGTGCCCTCTTGTTGTGGTCTGTGTTTTCTGCTAGCTTTTTGCTAAAAGAGATATATCTCCTTTTGCTAAGTCTATGTAGGGTTGTAGGGTTCAAAGAAAAAATTGTCTCCTAGTGTCCACTTTGTGCGGGGTTTATTTTGGTTTATTATAAATGGGCAGCCCCCAGACTTGTTTTACTGGTATTTAAATAATTGGTTTTGCTGTGAGGGCGCCCGTGCAAAATTACAGAAAATATTTTTAATCTGCAGTATTTGGGCCCGCCGAGTTTGAAATTGCATTTGCAAGCTCTGCGTGGATGTCAAGAAAAACTAGCTCCCGGCTCGCTGTGCTACCAGGCTGGCTGTGACTCTGCCCGAGTTTAAAACGGCTTGTGGTATCTTTCCCCGCCTGCCTTATAACGCGAAGGCTCCGGTCCACTGTAACAATTTGTATCTCTTCTCAGACACAAGTGTCTATTTTTCCTCCCACGTAGCCCCAGCGTGGTGGTTCACCTGTAAGTTGTTGAATCGAACGCCGTCCGAGCTGGGCTGCTCGGGTGCCTCTCTCTCCTTTGTTCGCACTGGCTTAGGATGATTCCGCAGCACGCGTCTTTGTTTGTTTTGTTTTAGACACGCTCGCTGCTCGCTTTTCCTTTATGCCGAGATGTTGAAATTGACACCGTCCGCGCTGGCTGTTCGGTTGCCTCTTCTTCCTTCGTTAAGGCTGCAATGCAATTGCTTTGAACAGTACAATGTTCAGGAAGGAAAAAAGACGCTGCGATGTACAGCGAACTTCAAGATTTGCTAAAGAAGCAAGAAGATTTGGAAGACACTGAGTAAACAGTGAACCTCCTGTTTGCTTGGGTCCTCGTTCAGGGTCCACAAACAGATTGTGTTTACTAAGAGCATGCTGCTCATATTTATAGGACCCAGGGAGGCCCGGGGTCTTTGTTGTGCATGTGGTGGGGGCTGCTGTTGTCACAGCCCCCGGCCGGATAGCCGACTGTCTGGCCCCCTGGTGGGGGCAGATCTTTTGAACCTGGGCCCTGCCTGATGGTTGTTTTCCTTATGGTGCTTAGCACCTTGCTGTTTGAAGGAAGGGTGAGATGACTGTTCGCACCTCACCCTTCCATGGCTTTGTGCTACCGAGACTGCGTGTCTCCGTAGCTGGGGGGAGGAGAGGAGCAGGCACAGGGAAGGTTGGGGCTTCCCCTCTCTCAGCTGCCGATGGTAACTGCAGTTACCCTGACTCGCTTGTGGGATGCCCATGTAGCATTGCCCATTTTGTGTGTTCCGCCCCCTACTCTGGTCTCTACACTGGCCACGCTCACGCTCTGCGGTGTGTCTCACGCAAGGCACTTGGCCACTCGCAGATACATGCCGATCATGTGCGAAGTCCCCGCAAAGTGCAAGAAAGTCCAGCACAGTCGATTCCATGAATCACCGAAGAAGGTTTGCGTGCCATTTGGCGTGCAAAGTCCCAATTTCCTGCACACTTCATTCCATAAATCGGGACATATGTTACTTGTGTTGTGTATATATCCAAAGCCGGGATCCAATGTTCAGCATAGGTTATCCTCATACGGTACCTATATAACCAGTACATGATGGGGCACTCATTTGCAGATGAGCCTTTGTTCGTCATTTTAACAGTATGCTTGTGTTAGCTGTATCTCACGTACTCCAGCCTCCAGTGCTGACTGCTGCGCATGGAATACACCCACTGACTAAATCCCATGTACTACAGCCTCCAGTGCAGACTGCTGCACATGGAATACACCCACTGACTATATCCCATGTACTACAGCCTCCAGTGCAGACTGCTGCACATGGAATACACCCACTGACTGTATCCCATGTACTGCAGCCTCCAGTGCAGACTGCTGCGCATGGAATACACCCACTGACTATATCCCATGTACTCCAGCCTCCAGTGCTGACTGCTGCGCATGGAATACACCCACTTACTATATCTCACGTACTCCAGCCTCCAGTGCTGACTGCTGCACATGGAATACACCCACTGACTATATCCCATGTACTATAGCCTCCAGTGCAGACTGCTGTGCATGGAATATACCCACTTACTGTATCCCACATACTCCAGCCTCCAGTGCTGACTGCTGCACATGGAATTCACCCACTGACTATATCCCATGTACTCCAGACTCCAGTGCTGACTGCTGCACATGGAATATAACCATTGACTGTATCCCATGTACTCCAGCCTCTAGTGCTGACTGCTGCACGTGGAATATACCCACTGACTATATCCCATTTACTACAGCCTCTAGTGCTGACTGCTGCACATGGAATACACCAACTGACTATATCCCATGTACTCCAGACTCCAGTGCCGACTGCTGCACATGGAATACACCCATTGACTGTATCCCATGTACTCCAGCCTCTAGTGCTGACTGCTGCGCATGGAATATACCCACTGACTATATCCCATGTACTCCAGCCTCTAGTGCTGACTGCTGCGCATGGAATATACCCACTGACTATATCCCATGTACTCCAGACTCCAGTGCTGACTGCTGCACATGGAATACACCCACTGACTAAATCCCATGTACTACAGCCTCCAGTGCAGACTGCTGCACATGGAATACACCCACTGACTGTATCCCATGTACTACAGCCTCCAGTGCAGACTGCTGCACATGGAATACACCCACTGACTGTATCCCATGTACTGCAGCCTTCAGTGCAGACTGCTGCACATGGAATACACCCACTGACTATATCCCATGTACTATAGCCTCCAGTGCAGACTGCTGTGCATGGAATATACCCACTTACTGTATCCCACATACTCCAGCCTCCAGTGCTGACTGCTGCACATGGAATTCACCCACTGACTATATCCCATGTACTCCAGACTCCAGTGCTGACTGCTGCACATGGAATATAACCATTGACTGTATCCCATGTACTCCAGCCTCTAGTGCTGACTGCTGCACGTGGAATATACCCACTGACTATATCCCATTTACTACAGCCTCTAGTGCTGACTGCTGCACATGGAATACACCCACTTACTATATCTCACGTACTCCAGCCTCCAGTGCTGACTGCTGCACATGGAATACACCCACTGACTATATCCCCTGTACTATAGCCTCCAGTGCAGACTGCTGTGCATGGAATATACCCACTTACTGTATCTCACATACTCCAGCCTCCAGTGCTGACTGCTGCACATGGAATTCACCCACTGACTATATCCCATGTACTCCAGACTCCAGTGCTGACTGCTGCACATGGAATATACCCATTGACTGTATCCCATGTACTCCAGCCTCTAGTGCTGACTGCTGCACGTGGAATATACCCACTGACTATATCCCATTTACTACAGCCTCTAGTGCTGACTGCTGCACATGGAATACACCAACTGACTATATCCCATGTACTCCAGACTCCAGTGCCGACTGCTGCACATGGAATACACCCATTGACTGTATCCCATGTACTCCAGCCTCTAGTGCTGACTGCTGCGCATGGAATATACCCACTGACTATATCCCATGTACTCCAGCCTCTAGTGCTGACTGCTGCGCATGGAATATACCCACTGACTATATCCCATGTACTCCAGACTCCAGTGCTGACTGCTGCACATGGAATACACCCACTGACTATATCCCATGTACTACAGCCTCCATTGCTGACTGCTGCACATGGAATACACCCACTGACTATATCTCATGTACTACAGCCTCCAGTGCTGGCTGCTGCACATGGAATACACCCACTGACTGTATCCCATGTACTCCAGCCTCTAGTGCTGACTGCTGCGCATGGAATACACCCACTGACTATATCCAATGTACTCCAGCTTCTAGTGCTGACTGCTGCGCATGGAATATACCCACTGACTATATCCAATGTACTCCAGCCTCTAGTGCTGACTGCTGCGCATGGAATATACCCACTGACTATATCCCATGTACTCCAGACGCCAGTGCTAACTGCTGCGCATGGAATATACCCATTGATTGTATCCTATGAACTCCAGTCTCCAGTGCTGACTGCTGCGTATGGAATACACCCACTTACTGTATCTCATTTACTCCAGCCTCCAGTGCAGACTGCTGTGCATAGAATACACCCAAACACTGTATCCCATGTACTGCAGCCTCCAGTGCTGACTGCTGCGCATGGAATATACCCACTGACTATATCCCATGTACTCCAGCCTCGAGTGCTGACTGCTGCATATGGAATACACCCATTTACTGTATCTCACGTACTCCAGCCTCCAGTGCTGACTGCTGCACATGGAATACACCCACTGACTATATCCCATGTACTACAGCCTCCAGTGCAGACTGCTGCGCATGGAATATACCCACTTACTGTATCTCACATACTCCAGCCTCCAGTGCTGACTGCTACACATGGAACACACCCACTGACTATATCCCATGTACTCCAGACTCCAGTGCTGACTGCTGCACATGGAATATACCCATTGACTGTATCCCATGTACTACAGCCTCTAGTGCTGACTGCTGCGCATGGAATATACCCACTGACTATATCCCATGTACTACAGCCTCCAGTGCTGACTGCTGCACAGGGAATACACCCACTGACTATATCCCATGTACTCCAGACTCCAGTGCTGACTGCTGCACATGGAATACACCCATTGACTGTATCCTATGTACTCCAGCCTCTAGTGCTGACTACTGCGCATGGAATATACCCACTGACTATATCCCATGTACTCCAGCCTCTAGCGCTGACTGCTGCGCATGGAATACACCCACTGACTATATCCCATTTACTCCAGCCTCTAGTGCTGACTGCTGCTAATGGAATATACCCATTGACTGTATCTCATGTACTCCAGCCTCTAGTGCTGACTGCTGCACATGGAATATACCCACTGACTGTATCTCATGTACTCCAGCCTCCAGTGCTGACTGCTGCACATGAAATACCCCCATTGATTGTATCTCCCATTGATTGTATCTCATGTACTCCAGTCCCCAGTGCTGACTGTTGTGCATGGAATACACCCACTTACTGTAACCCATGTACTCCAGCCCCCAGTGCTGACTGCTGCACCTGGAATATACCCACTGACTGTATCTCATGTACTCCAGACTCCAGTTCTGACTGCTGCACATGGAACATACCCACTGACTGTATCTCATGTACTCCAGACTCCAGTGTTGACTGCTACGCATGGAATATACCCATTGATTGTATCTCACGTACTCCAGCCTCCAGTGCTAACTGCTGTGCATGGAATACACCCACTTACTCTATCTCATTTACTCCAGCCCCCAGTGCTGACTGGTGTGCATGGAATACACCCACTTACTGTATCCCATGTACTCCAACCTCCAGTGCTGACTGCTGCACATGGAATATACCCACTGACTGTATCTCATTTACTGCAGTGCTGACTGCTGCACATGGAACATACCCACTGACTGTATCTCATGTACTCCAGACTCCAGTGTTGATTGCTGCTAATGGAATATACCAATTGACTTTATCTCATTTACTCCAGCCTCTAGTGCTGACTGCTGCTAATGGAATATACCCATCGACTGTATCTCATGTACTCCAGCCTCCAGTGCTGACTGCTGCACATGGAATATACCCACTGACTGTATCTCATGTACTCCAGACTCCAGTGTTGACTGCTGCTAATGGAATATACCAATTGACTGTGTCTCATGTACTCCAGCCTTTAGTGATGACTGCTGCTAATGGAGTATACCCATTGACTGTATCTCATTTACTCCAGCCTCTAGTGCTGACTGCTGCTAATGGAATATACCCATTGACTGTATCTCATGTACTCCAGCCTCTAGTGCTGACGGCTGCTAATGGAATATAGCAATTGACTGTATCTCATGTACTCTAGCCTCTAGTGCTGACTGCTGCTAATAGAATATACCACTGACTGTATCTCATTTACTCCAGCCTCTAGTGCTGACTGCTGCTAATGGAATGTACCCATTGACTGTATCTCATGTACTCCAGCCTCTAGTGCTGACTGCTGCACATTGAATATACCCACTGACTGTATCCCATGTACTCCAGACTCCAGTGTTGACTGATGCTAATGGAATATACCAATTGACTGTATCTCACGTAATCCAGCCTCCAGTGCTGACTGCTGCATATGGAATACACCCACCTACTGTATCTCATGTCCTCCAGCCCCCAGTGCTGACTGCTGCACATGCAATACACCCACTTACTGTATCTCATGTCCTCCAGCCCCCAGTGTAGGCTGCTGCTGCGCATGGAATATACACATCGATTGTATCTCATGTATTCCAGTCCCCAGTGCTGACTGTTGTGCATGGAATACACCCACTTACTGTATCTCACGTACTCCAGCCTCCAGTGCTGACTGCTGCATATGGAATACACCCACTTACTGTATCTCACGTACTCCAGCCTCCAGTGCTGACTGCTGCGTATGGAATACACCCACTTACTGTATCTCACGTACTCAAGCCTCCAGTGCTGACTGCTGCACATGAAATACCCCCATTGATTGTATCTCCCATTGATTGTATCTCATGTACTCCAGTCCCCAGTGCTGACTGTTGTGCATGGAATACACCCACTTACTGTATCTCATGTACTCCAGCTTCCAGTGCTGACTGCTGCGCATGGAATACACCCACTGACTATATCCCATGTACTACAGCCTCCAGTGCTGACTGCTGCACATGGAATACACCCACTGACTGTATCCCATGTACTGCAGCCTCCAGTGCTGGCTGCTGCACATGGAATATACCCACTGGCTGTATCTCATGTACTCCAGACTCCAGTGTTGACTGCTGCTAATGGAATATGCCCATTGACTGTATCTCATGTACTCCAGCCTCCGGTGCTGACTGCTGCGCATGGAATATGTCCACTTCCCAGGTCTCATTTGCACCAGCCTCCTGTGCTCATTGCTGCACACTGCATTTACCCACTCACTGCACATGGCTCATTCACCCAGCCTCCAGTGCTGACTGTGGCACACTGCATATATACACTGTCCATGCCTCATTTACCCCAGCTTTCTGTGCTTACTGTCTCAAAATGCACTTAACCACTGTCCATGCCTTATTCACCCCTGCCTTCAGTGCTGACTACGGCGTACTGAATATACCCACTGTCTGTTCTGTATTCACTCAGCCTTCTTTTCTGACTGCTGCATTCTGCTTTTTCCCACTGTCCATAGCTCATTCAACCCAGCCTTCTGTGCTGACTGTAGCACACTGGATATACTTGCTGTCCATGTTTCATTCACCCAGTCTCTTGTGCTGACTGCAGCACACTGGATATACTAGCTGTCCAAATCTCATTCACCCCAGCCTCCTGTGCTGATGGCTGCACACTGGATGTTCTTGCTGTCCATGCCTCGTTCACTCTGCCTCCTGTGCTGATGGATGCACACTGGATATACTTGCCGTCCAAGTTTCATTCACTCAGCCTCCTGTGATGATGGCTGCACAGTGGATATATTTGTTGTCCAACCTTAATTCACTCACCTCCTGTGCTGACAGCAGCACTCTGGATATACTTGCTGTCCAAGCCTCATTCACTCAGCCTCCTGTGCTGATGGCTCACACCGGATACACTCACTTGTCATGCTTCATTCACTCAGCCTCCTGTGCTGATGGCTGCACACTGGATAGACTTACTCTTCAAGCTTCCTTCACTCAATCTCCTGTGCTGATGACTCACACTGGATAGACTTACTCTTCAAGCTTCATTCACTCAGCCTCCTGTGCCAATGACTGCACACTGGATATACTTGATGTCCAAACTTCAGCCACTCAGCCTCCTGTGCTGATGGCTGCACCCTGCATATAAACACTGTCCAAGCCTCATTCACCCCAGCCTCCCGTGCTGACTGCAGTACACTTGATATACTTGCTGTCCAAGCCTCATTCACACAGCCTCCTGTGCTGATGGCTTACACCGGATACACTCACTCGTCATGCTTCATTCACTCAGCCTCCTGTGCTGATGGCTGCACACTGAATATACTTACTCTTCAAGCGTCATTCACTGAATCTCCTGTGCTGATGACTGCACACTGGATATACTTGATGTCCAAACTTCAGCCACTCAGCCTCCTGTACTGATGGCTGCACACTGCATATATACACTGTCCAAGTCTCATTCACCCCAGCCTCCCGTGCTGACTGCAGTACACTTGATATACTTGCTGTCCATGCCTCATTCACCTAGTCTCCTCTGCTGATGGCTGCACACTGGATATACTTGCTGTCCATGCCTCATTCACCCAGTCTCCTCTGCTGATGGCTCCACACTGGATATACGTGCTGTCCATGCCTCGTTCACCCAGCCTCCTCTGCTGATGGCTGCACACTGCATATATACATTGCCCAATCCTCATTCACCCCAATCTTCTGTGCTGATGACTGCACACTGGATATACTTGCTGTCCATGCCTCGTTCACCCAGCCTCCTGTGCTGATGGCTGCCCACTGGATACATGCCTTGTTCACCCAGTCTTCTCTGCTGATGGCTGAACACTGGATATACTTGTTGTCCATGCCTCGTTCACTCAGCCTCCTTTGCTGATGGCTGCACACTGGATATACGTGCGGTCCATGCCTCGTGCCCCCAGCCTCCTGTGCTGATGGCTGCACACTGGATATACGTGCTGTCCATGCCTCTTTCACTATGCCTCCTGTGCTGATGGCTGCACTCTGGATATACTTGCTGTCCATGCCTCGTTCACCCAGCCTCCTGTGTTGATGGCTGCACACTGGATATACTTGCTGTCCATGCCTCGTTCACCCAGCCTCCTGTGCTGATGGCTGCATACTGGATATACTTGCTGTCCATGCCTCATTCACCAAGAGTCCTCTGCTGATGGCTGCCCACTGGATATACGTGCTGTCCATGCTTCATTCACCCTGCCTCCTCTGCTGATGGCTGCACACTGGATATACATGCTGTCCATGCCTCGTTCACCCTGCCTCCTCTGCTGATGGCTGCACACTGGATATACGTGCTATCCATGCCTCGTTCACCCTGCCTCCTCTGCTGATGGCTGCACACTGGATATACGTGCTGTCCATGCCTCGTTCACCCAGCCTCCTGTGCTGATGGCTGCACACTGGATATACGTGCTGTCCATGCCTCGTTCACCCAGCCTCCTGTGCTGATGGCTGCACACTGGATATACGTGCTGTCCATGCCTCGTTCACCCAGCCTCCTGTGCTGATGGCTGCACACTGGATATACGTGCTGTCCATGCCTCGTTCACCCAGCCTCCTGTGCTGATGGCTGCACACTGGATATACGTGCTGTCCATGCCTCGTTCACCCTGCCTCCTGTGCTGATGGCTGCACACTGGATATACGTGCTGTCCATGCCTCGTACACCCTGCCTCCTGTGCTGATGGGTGAACACTGGATATACGTGCTGTCCATGCCTCGTTCACCCTGCCTCCTCTGCTGATGGCTGCACACTGGATATTCGTGCTGCCCATGCCTCTTTCACTCAGCCTCCTGTGCTTATGGCTGCACACTGGATATACGTGCTGTCCATGCCTCTTTCACTGAGCCTCCTGTGCTTATGGCTGCACACTGGATATACGTGCTGTCCATGCATCATTCACCCAGCCTCCTGTGCTGATGGCTGCACACTGGATATACGTGCTGTCCATGCCTCATTCACCCTGCCTCCTCTGCTGATGGCTGCACACTGGATATACGTGCTGTCCATGCTTCGTTCACCATCTCTCCTCTGCTGATGGCTGCTCACTGAAGGCTAGATTCTCAAAACATTTGGTTGGCACAAGTGATGGGATGAGCTAGGTTTGTGGTCAAGGGTGCTCAAGCCTTGTGGTTTTAGCGCCTTGAAACACCTGTGTATAGGCGCGTTATAAATGTCCTTATCATATCTTTTTTTTTTAAAAAAATATTTATTTTAAACAAACAGGATAAGGTGATACAAAACTTAATCAGTCACGACATATGGTACAAAAGCGATACAGTTGATTGCTCTTCCCTCCACTCCCCTTGGTCTTAATGTTCCTCTACCTGTCCCAGCTGCGAATTCTCGTCCCGTAAGGTTCTCCTGGCTAATTGGGGCTTGTATGTCAGGGCTGGATAATTCTGATCAAAGTCCAGGATCGGGCCCCAGATGTTCTCGAAGCGATGTAGACGGCCTGCCCCAGCAGCCGTCACCTTCTCCGCGATTAAGATGTCCCAAATTTTAATCCACCAAAAAGGCATTAGTGGTCCTTCTGTGGTTTTCCAAGTGCGAGCTATTACATTTCTGCCTGCCAGTAGACATTGGGACAGTAGTTTGGCCATAGGGCCAGATCTAGGGTAGATCCCGGGGACCGGGGCTCCCAGGAGGATGGGCTCGGGCTCCAGGGGAAGTCGTATCTGAGTGATGTCTGCGATTGTTGCTAGGCATTGTTTCCAGAAGGTCTGGGCCCTCGGGCAGGACCACCACATATGAAAGAAAGACCCTACTTGGCCGCATTGCCTCCAGCAGCCCGGGTTAAGCGTGGTGTTCATATGGTGTAGCCTCAGGGGAGGATAATACCAGCGAAGAAGGATTTTGTATGCGCCCTCTCTGTTCGTAATGCAAGATGAGGAAGTGTGCGCCCGCGACCAAATGTCAACCCATAGCTGGTCCTCGATTGGGTGGCCTAGGTCCGCTTCCCATTGGGCCATGTATCGAGTTTTAGAGGTTAGGAAGTCATTTTGGAGGCGTTTGTATAGAGTGGAAATTCTCCCCCTGGTTGGGAGGTCATTTAGGGTCAGTTCAATGGCTGTGGGAGGGCGGGTGGCAGCTTGGCGGGTCTGAGGATGGGAGCACCAGTGGCGCAGCTGAATGTACGTAAATCTATCCTGTTCCTGAAGTTGGAAGAGTTCTTTACAACGCCCAAAGGTGCAGGGTTGTCCCCCTTCGAAAAGTTGCCCCAGGGTCTCCAGGCCTCCCGCAATCCAGGCTCTGAAGTTCCGGGTGGACCAGCCAGGGGAGAAAGCTGGGTTCAGGAACACCGGGGAGAAAGGGCCAAGTCCCACTGGGGTTTTCTTTTGTTTCAGCGCTTTATCCCAGACAGCAATAGTGTGTTTGGTGGTCCTCAGGAGGTTCTGCCACAGTCGGCGCTCGGAGGGATTGATGTGCGGGAGAAAACGTAGCGGGAGCGGTAGTTGCGCCTGTTCGGGGTCCACCCATCTCGGGCGGTTGGTAAGTATCTGCCAGGATCGGATGCAGGCGAGTTGGGCCGCCATCTGGGATCTGGGATCTGGGACTCCGAGGCCACCCAGTCTAGCATTGCCCAGCATCGTGGACCTAGGGATTCTGGGCTTCTTCCCTTTCCAGATAAACCGTGACATTTTCTTTTGTAGATTCTGAAGAGCAGGTGCCGGGATTGGTACTGGAAGCGAAGAGCAGGCATATAGGAGCCTTGGTAGCAAGTTCATTTTACAGGCCGTGATGCGGCCCATCAGTGAAATCTCCTGTGCTGCCCACCGCTTTAAGTCTGCCTCGAGGTCCGTGAATAGTGGGGGAAAGTTTGCTCGATAGACTTCCCCCGGGTCAGCTGGGATCTGGACACCCAAATAACTGATGCTCTTAGTCGTCCATTGTATCGGACATAGTGGGGCCAGAGCCTCCCGGATCTCTCGGGACAGACCCACCCTCATGGCAGCCGACTTCTGGAAGTTGACAGCAAAGCCTGTGACCTTTCCATAGCTCTCTATCTCAGCTAGGGCCTGAGGGAGGGAAGTACGAGGTTCCGTGATAGTTAGTAGGACGTCATCTGCGTAGAGAGCCAGTTTGTGGTGTGTTGTATTCGATTGGAAGCCCTTAATCGCCGGGTTTCGCCTGATCCGTTGGGCGAATGGTTCCATAATTAGTGCGAAAAGCAGTGGCGATAACGGGCATCCCTGTCTGGTTCCACAGGTCAGGTCGATAGGGGGGGAGAGGATGCCATTGACTCTGAGAAGGGTCTTGGGCGCTGTATAGTTAGCCAATGTCATGGCGCAGAACTCTGGACCAAAGCCAAAGGCCTCGAGGGTAAGCCTCATGAAGTTCCAGTCCACCTTGTCAAAGGCCTTAACTGCATCCAGGGCCAGAAGCACCAGCTCTCGGGAGTCTCAGGAGGCAAGTTCCACCAGGTTCAGAGCTCTACGGATGTTATCAGCGGTAGAGCGGTGTGTGATGAAGCCACTCTGGTCGGCGTCGATTATCTCTGGCAAAATCCGGGACAGGCGGGTTGCTAAAATCTTGGAGTATATGTTGGCATCTATATTGAGCAAAGCAATCGGTCTGTAGGACGCAGGATTCTTCGGGTCACCGCCAGGTTTGGGCAGCAAAACTGTGATTGATTCCTGCATCGACGGGATTATGGTACCTGTGTCCCTGAATGAATTAAACAGCTGTACCAGAGGTGGCACTAGTTGGGGTTTGAAGACTTTATAAAACTTTGTCGTATAGCTGTCTGGGCCTGGGGCTCGGGATTTAAGGGATTTTATCGCCTCATCGACTTCCTCATTAGTGATTGGGGCTTCCAACGAGTCCCGAGCTGCGTTTTCCAGTCGGGGGAGCGCCGCCCTTTGCAAGTACTCCCTCTGTTCTTTGATGTCCCGGGCCGGGGCGGTCATTACCTGGGTCAGGTAGGTCGATGCGATTTGAAGCTTGTCGTAATCCAAGTATTGAGTCTTGCCCTGCTGATCCCGGAGGCCCACAATTGTGTTATTCCTTCTTGTCTTGGCCAGTTTAGCCACCAGTAGTTTATTTGCTTTATTGTTTTTGGCATAGTAGAACTGTTTAGCCTTCGTCATTTGGTGGGCGGTATGTTCAGCGTAGTGTGTTTCAATTTTCTTTTTTGCTATTCGGAGAGCTCACTGCGTTCTAGGGGTCCAGCCCTTCTCCTTATGGATCCTCTCCGCCCTCTCAAGTTCCTCTTCAAGACCCTGACGAATCTGTCGTTTATGCCTATGACAGGCTACCCCTCTGGCAATCAGTTCTCCCCGCACCACTGCCTTCATTGCATCCCAGTTGTTGGCTAAGGAGGTATCTCCACTAAAGTTTTCTTCAAAGAAGTTGTTGATCGTGGTTGCGATTGCGTCTCTGAGTGGCATCTCATTAAGGATGGGATCATATAGAGTCCATCTACGCCTCTGGGGATCCGGGGGTCCCTGGACTCGGATTTTCAAGGTTACTGGGGCGTGGTCGGATAGGATTCTGGAGCCTATAGTTACCTCTTCAGTGAAAGCGAAGATCTGCGGGGATATCAGTAGAAGATCTATCCTAGAGAATGTCCGGTGAACATAAGAGTAGAAAGAGAAGTCTTTTTCAGATGGGTGGAGTACCCTCCATGAGTCCACCACCCCTAGGATTCTAAATAATCGCAAAAGGGCTAAAGCCGTAGTGAAGTCCCCGGTGGAGGGTGGATGCGATTTGTCTTTTGCGGGGTCCGGGACCCCATTAAAGTCAACACCGATCACTATCTGGCCCTCCAGAAAGGGAGAGAGGGTTGCGTTTAGCAAATCATAGAAGGGCGCCTGGCCAGAGTTCGGTGCGTACACGGAGACCAAGGAGAACTGCTGTCCCGCTAGCAGGCATTTCACTGCTATGTAGCGTCCCTCCGGGCAGCTTATGGAGTCCAGAATCTGGGGATTCAGTCCCCTCCGGAACAGGATTGCTGTACCGCCCCGCTTGGAGCTTCCAGATGCGAAGAGCTGCTTTGGGAAGTCGCGAGAGTGCAGGCGGCCGAAGTCTGCCGGGAGCAGGTGAGTTTCCTGTAGCATGGCCACATCGGCAGAGTCATTCTGAAGTTTTTGTAGAATTGATTTGCGTTTAGGCGGTGAGTTTAATCCCCTGACGTTCAGAGAGACAAACTTCCAAAACTGCTGGTCCGGGGCGAGATCCGGGGTCGCTGATGAGACTTGTGGAGGGGGGGGAGCTACTGTAGAATCAGCCATTATGTCGTGGGAGATGTGACCATCTGTTATCCTGTTTTTGGGGTTTTTTCTCGGACCGCCAACGGGAGGTCCGAGGTTTAACTGGGGGAGGGGGACCCGTTATGGGGTCAGGCCCTCCCCTGGCCAACGGGGCCGTGTAACAGAGAATAGCCAACATGGCTAAAGGTATAAATAGTCTGAGTGAAATGCTCCAAGGACTCATAGGTGGAATGTACCTTGGAGCTGGGCATGGGCCGTGGGGGGAGGCCCGCTGCATCGGGGATGGAGATCATCCATGTTTTCAGAGGCGGCGGTCGGCTCCACAGCGCCGGGTTCACTAAGCCGGGTCTCAGGGCGCCGAAGAGTCCCTCGTGGGGTCGCTCCGGGTCATTTCCTCCTCCTAAATCTCGGAACCTTCGACCATGTGTTTTGCGTGGGCCTAGGGGAGGCTATAGGGTCCGGGTTAGCCGCCGCTTCAGTGGGCTGTTGGGACGAGGTGTTAGCGGAGTCCGGATGCAATATATTTTCAGCATCGTCCAGATGTTTGATCCTACGCATGGTACCCTTATAGGAGAATTGCAAAGCTGTGGGAAAGAGCCATCTGTAGCGAATTTTTTGGGCTTGGAGGAAGGTGGTTAGTGGGCGGAGGGCTCGCCTTTTCTGAAGGGTCAACGGAGATAGGTCTTGGTAGATCTGAAGGGGGGTCCCCTGGAAGGTGATTTCGTCGTTGGAGCGACTTATTGCCGATATGGCTTCCTTTGTCGTAAAGAAATGCACCCTGGTGATAACATCAGGCGGGCCGTCTGACTCCACTCCACGACGGGGATTTAGCCTGTGAGTGCGATCCAGTAGCAATAGCGAGTCCTCCAGATCGGGGAGAAGAGATTGAAAGAAAAGGCCTACATATTCGGCTAGCCCTTGGTCTGGGACTGATGTGGGAACCCCCCGAATGCGGAGGTTGTTACGCCGGGCTCTGTTCTCCATGTCCTCCTGCATATATTCCAGGATTTCGTACTTGTCCTGCAGAAGCCCAACGGAACGCTGGATCTCAATCAGGGAGGAGGCGTGGTCCTGGGCGCGATCCTCAATCTCTCCCACTCTCTGTTCCACCTCCGAAACCCTTTTATCAGTATTTTCCAGCTTGGCAGTAAGCTCAGACATACATGATCGAAATTCGGTCTTAATGTCAGCCATGAATTCCCGGATGTCCTCCTTAGTTGCTAGAGGTCCCTTGTTGTCCAGGGATTCTTGTGAGATGGAGGGGGGATTGTCCAGTTTCTTCGCTTTGTCGGCTGACATTAGCATTGTAGCTATGTCTGAGGACTTGGTGGATTTCGATTGCTTAGACATCGTGTGGTCTGACAGGAGTGGGTTAACGGCAGCAGGTGGCTCAGTCGCAATGATGGCGATAGTTTGAGGCCTCTCAGAGGGTTGTGATAAGGGTCCGATGTCTTGGTTGGACTTTGGTTAGCGAAGGAGACTTCAGTGCGAGTGAAGAGGAAGGGGGTTGCTGTGTTGTCCCTGTCTCCCTGGGACCAAGGCAGCCAAGGGGAAGGTGAATGTGGGCTGGGGCGCCCCAGGAAACAGCGGGGAGATGAGAGGGAGCGATTTTAATACCGGAGCACACCAGTCCAGCATGGTCTCTCGGGGTGGATGGTGAGGACCCAGATCGCCACAGGAGTTAGCGAGGCTGTTGGTGATGGTGGTGGCCGTAGACGAACCATTTCAAGGTGGATTGCACAGTAAAGAGGGCGACAGAGCACGGCGCCGCTGACCGGAGCCACGACCCAGTGGGTCCACCCCCGCAGAGGTGTCGGAGGCAGTAGGGTGTTGCGGCCTCCTCACAGTTGAAGGCAGGGGTGTTCTGCGGTGCACCCCCGAGAACCCTCCGGCTCCGGCCCCCTCCTCCGGAGTGGAGGCGGAGGGATACAGGAGAGGGCGAGAGCAGGGAGGCTGCGGCTGCGTGTCGTGTGTTGGGATGGCTGCAGGGTTCTATCCCTCTGGGGGTGTCCGGGGCGGTGGGCCAAAACCAAGGAGGCCCGGGGCCCGGTGCACCTAAAGCGCCCTCCGCCGTCCGTGCTTCTCCGAAATGGCCGCCCGAAGCGCCGTCGGGAGTATCAGCTGGAGTGTAGACGTGTGGCTCGGGTCCCTCCGATCATGTGAGGCGAGAGACGCCTGGATCTAAATCGATTCAAGGGTTCACAGGGGGAGCTCCGATGGCGAGGCCGCGTCTCGATCGTTGCGCTGTGTCCCGTCCGCCATCTTGGATTACGCGGCGGAGGGGCCGCGGGATAAGAAGGGCCCGATTATCTTCATCTTGGCGATTCTGGGTTCCAGCAGCACTCCGGCAGGGCTCCAAACCTTCTCACACCCTCTCACCTAGTTGGGTTCGAAAAACGCGGCATGGGAGCCTCAGAAAGCTGCGATGCAGCGGGCGTTCCACGGAGGCCATCACGGGAGCGACTGCATAGCCAGCGCTCCAGGCCACGCCCCTGTCCTTATCATATCTTATATCATTATCATATCAGGCGGGTCCCTTTTGGGGGGATGCTGGTGTGGATGGCACACGGCTGAGGGGCAAGCCTTACAGGAAATACTGAAAAGGATTTACTTTCCTTAACTGAAAGCTCGGCTGTAAATGCTGCAGCATGTCTCTACCCTGTGACATAAGGCAAGCCTGGCTGGGACAGAAGGAGGGCCTCTGGGGAGTCCCTCGTTTACAACCTCCAGGGAGGGCATCACACTTTGGGCCGCCATTCATGGCCGCCCACAGCCCCTGTGAGCCTACACGTTGAGGGTTACTAATGTGTTATTTACTCTACACATCCCCGATCACATTAACCAAACTCCTTTTCACAAAACTAATGCATGATGAAAAAAAAAACCCCTAAACTAATGCATGTCATGATCCATTTGCACTGCTTCACAGTTTGTTCAGCATCCAAGCCCAGTTCACATTATCCACTCCTCTACAATATGAAAGTGTCCACAGTCTGACCTCTAGCGATGCACGCACCTTAAAATGAACCACACCTCACAAATACACACATCTGGTGCGTGCATCACTTAATCATTGATGTTTCAAGTTCCAAATGGTATTGGCTAAAGGAAAATTAAAAACATATCTATATAGTAGGTTAATGCCTGCGTTACATTGCTAAAGTAAACTTAACTCTGTATTGTTTCAGAATGCCCATGTCACATACGACATCTCCAACGGCATGCCTGTTTGTGGTATCACAAAAAATAATGGCTACTGTATACAGTATGATTTTTTTTAAAACTTTATTTTGTGAGATTTTCATAACTTCTAATTACAGGTGTGCCATTCAGGCGTACCTACATAACAGTAAGTCAAGGTAGGAAAGGGATTAAGTCAGCTGAAGAGGGGGTGGGGAGAGGAGGAAGAAAGAACAGAAAGGAACTCAACATTACCCCTAAACAGGTTCGACCACAATTCCCCTCCCCCCACCCCAGTGTCCGCATCCCCAGGCCTCAAAATGTTCCTTGTTTGATGCCGAATGGCACCGCGTACAAAAAAAAGTGCATAATGGCTCCACTCCCGCCCCAGCAGCCCGCACCGAGTTTAGGTTTCTTCCGGGTCGGACGGGACTGTACAGTTCAGCAGATATGTGATGTAAGGCCCCCAGATGTCAGGAGGGCGCGTATGTAGCGGGAGGGTTCTGATGAAGTCACTCTCTATGTCTTGACAGAACGTTACGTCCCTTTTCCACTCTTCGAACCTGGGTAGGGGCCACCTGCTCCAGGCCATGGCGACTCGCCTCCGGGCCAGTGTCAACAGGAGAGCTGCCAACTTGCGTGACGCCGGTTGCAAGTATTTGGTGAGGCCGAGCAGAGGTGCTAATGGTTGCGGGGCTATCTGTTCGCCAATTATGTCAGCAATCATTTGTAACGTCGAAACCCAGAAGCGCCAAACACCCGGGCAATCCCAGGCTAGGTGAAAGAAATCGGCTCGTCTTGCTGAACAGCGTTCGCACTGAGCTGAGGCCTCCGGGTGATGTTGGTTCTTTTTAACAGGGGTGTAATACGTTTGGTGGACAAAGTTAAAATGTATTAATTTGAAGCGTGTGTTCACTGCGACCTTCTGAGTTTGACGCAGTATGTATGCCCAGTCCTCATCGCTTATCGATTCCTGAAGGGCGGATTCCCAGTTTTGTCTTGTTTTAACGTTGGGTGACATGGTGTGCACCACTAGGGATTTATATAGCAGTGACATCAGCCTCCCCTCTCCCTCCGCCCGAATAGTGTTATGTAACAGATCCCATGTGGGTGGTTGCTGGGGGAACGAGGGGAACAATTTTTGTAGTGTGTGGCGTAATCTAAAATATATGAAGGTGTCTAGTGAAGTATTGCCTCCTCTATCTTTGGCCATTTGTGGGGTAAGAAAGGTACCGTCTGGAAAAATATCGCCAAAGGAATGGACGTTGATTTTGTCGGCCCACGTTAAAAATACTTTTTCATTCGTGAGTGGGATGCCCAGGATGAACCTGACCGGCAGCAGGGGAGAATATCTAATACTCACACCGTACCTGGCGGCCATCTTTTTCTAAATCGTGTATGTTGCCAGGACCGTGTTCAATGTGTTATACGGGACCGGGATTTGGCTAATCACTACGGCGCTGAGCAAGTCAGGTGACGCCAGTGCGCGTTCCACCTGTACGTGTGGACGAATGAAGTGGGTCATGTACCAATAGCTCAGAAAGTGTGCCTGTGCCGCCCAGTAGTACTTTTCAATGTCTGGGAGCGCTAGGCCGCCCTGCGACGTTGGTAGTACCAGGGTATTGTATGCTACTTGTGCGGGTTTCCCTGCCCATAGAAGGTCTAGCACCGTGGACTTCACTTTCAATAGGAAGGATTTGGGGAGCAGCAGTGGGATATTCACGAACAGATATAATAGCTTGGGCAGGATAACCATTTTAGTCAACGAGACCCTGCCCCAGAGCGTCAACGGTAGAGTCTTCCACCTCTGTACCCTGTCCTGGACGGAGCTGAGCGTGGATAAGTAGTTATCTTTGTAGATCTCGTGGTGATTCCGCGACATGTATATACCCAAGTAGCGTACCCCCCTATTTTCCCATTTGAAGCCATAGTCGTCAATGAATTCCACTGTGTTGGGGGTCAGCGGGCGTATCACTGACTTGGAGTGATTAATTTTCAGCCCGGATATATGCCCAAACCGTATGACTTCCCTCATTATCGGGTTCAGGTTCTCCCTGGGATCCCTAATGAATAATGCGACATCGTCAGCGTAAAGGGAGACGATTAGTTTATGGGGGCCCAGTTTAAGACCTCTATGTATTTGGAATTCCCGCAGTCTCGATGCCAGGGGTTCCATAATTAGTGCAAAAATCAGGGTGGAGAGTGGACACCCCTGTCTCGTACCACGCTCCAGCGTTAGGCTGGGGGACCTAGAGTTACCCATTATGACATATGACTGGGGGTCGTTGTACAGTAGGGATACCAGCCTGATGAAAAACTTGCCGAAGCCCATCTGCCTCAGTGTCGCTAGCATAAATGGCCATTCCACCGAGTCAAACGCTTTCTCGGCATCCAGAAATACTGCTATCGCCTGCTGGGTCGGATCTAAGGCCTCAATGACACCGAACAGGCGTCTGATTCCGTATGTGGTGCTGCGGCCCAGGATGAATCCGGCCTGGTCTCCAATTACTAGGGCTGGCATGAGGGGTAGGAGTCTAGAGGCTAAAATTTTTGCAAGAATCTTATTGTCGAGATTAATTAATGAAATTGGCCTGTATGATGCACACATATCGATTGGTTTGCCGTCTTTATGTAGCACTATTATGTTAGCCTCGCGGAGTGTGGGGGGGAGGCAACCTCTCTCGATCGATTCCTCATAAACACTTAACAGAATGGGGGCGAGGGTGACTGCATGTGCCTTGTAAAACTCCCCCGTAAGACCGTCGGGACCTGGTGCTTTAGAATTCGGGAGGGATTTTATCGCCTCTACAATTTCCTCTGCGGTTATCGGGGCGTTCAAAGGTTCCCGCAGGGCTGGGTCCACCCAGTACAGTTCAGTATCGTCCAGGTACTCCTGCGTGGAGCCGGGGTCTGATCCGACCCTGGAACTGTACAGATCTTGATAAAAGTCACAGAAAGTCGTGGCGATGTCCTTTTCAGAGTAAACCCTCTGACCGTGTGTGTTTTTGATGCATTCTACGCGGGTTGGGGTTCTGTCTATCGATAAGAGGCGAGCAAGCAGTGCTCCTGGTTTCTGGCCCTCTCCGTATTGTCGGGTTTGGTGTTTGCGACTCAGGAATTTCAGTTCTCTTTCGGCTGTCTCTCTGAATTATTGAAGTTCCTTCTTCAGCTCTGCTTGAACCCGGGGGTTCTGAATAGGGGTGGCACTGAGTTCCAGCTCCTTGAGTCGACGTTCACTGTCCGACAGCTCTTTACGGATCAACTTCAGCATACCGTTCTCTTTGGCGAGACAGATACCTCGCACAAAGCATTTCAGCGCCTCCCAGAAGGTGCCGGCCGAGTTCACTGTGCCCTGGTTTATCTCTATAAACGACGCAATTTCTTGCCTGAGTTCTTCTGCAAAAATAGTGTCCGACAGCGACCCGGGCTTGAACCTCCAGTGTAGGCCCGGGACTGTCGCCCCTGTAAACGAGACATCCAGTGTTACCATCGAGTGATCCGAGTATGTACGCGGCCAGATTTGGCACGTTCCCCATGAAAATGGGCAGTGAGAGGACGCCATGATGTAATCAATTCGGGAGCTGGTGTTATGAACTGATGAGTGGAACGTGTAGTCTCTTGCATCTTGATTATGGAGTCGCCATGTGTCGATCAAGCCGAATGATCGGCATATCTCGCGGACTTGGGTGCTTGCCTTGGACGGGTTTCTGGTTGTATTATGGGATTTGTCTAGCGCTGGGTGCATAGGTGTGTTGAGATCCGCCCCCCAGATGATGGTTTCAGCGTTAATCTTCCCGAGTTGGGACATCACCCAGTTGAAGTTGTCGTGGCTGTCCGTATTTGGGCCGTATGAATTTACCAGCACGATTTCTCTCCCGGCAACTATTCCCCTTACTAACAGGGCTCTACCCTCGGAATCTTTCTGGGTCTCAATGAAACTGAAGTTTGACCTCCTATCAATTAAGATGGCGACCCCTCTGGCAAAGGATGAATACGATGAGAAGTATCTATGGCAGCCCCAGGCTTTGACCCATTGCGATTCTGCTGCGGGCAGGAGATGTGTTTCCTGGAGCATAACGATATTGACGTTATGTCTGCGTAAATATTGGAAGATTCTTCTGTTCTTCGCCGGTTGGTTGCCACCTCGTATGTTCCAGGTGGCTATTCTAAGCATTGGTGTTGTCATTTGGGGGGCCAGGCGAGTTTCTTTCTCGATGGGATGTGGCGGTGCGACGGGCGGCTGGGGCCGCCGGAGCTGGACAGGAGTTTGAGATTTTGGCCCTCGGGGCTGCGCTTTTCTGGCGATGTGAGGTAAGAGCGGGGCGAGCAGGGTGCTCGTGTCGAACCAAAGATCCTCCCTTGCATGGGCAACCCCCAACTGGCCCACATAGTTCCCTCCCTTGAAAACTTAACTGCAAACATTGCTGTGCTAGGGGCGTTAGTAGCCTACCAAGAAGGTGCCGGGCTTCCTTTGGCGACATGAGTTCGTTCCTGCGGTCGCCATCTTGCCCGGAGGGTGAGACACGTTGGTTCCGGCCTCCCTTGTTCGAGGTGTTTTATGGCGGGAGGTTACGTCTCGCCCGGTCTTCGCGCCTGGGCCTCAGGTTGTTTCCGCTGGGTCTACATCCGGCCCGGTCCAGAAAGTCACTGGCCTCCTCTGGGGAATTAAAGAATTGTGTTTTCCCTGCGTGCTGTTTCGCTTGGTATAGCATGGAGTATACAATTTGATTGTCCTGCAGGCGGCGCTTGACAGACGTGTAGGATCTTCTCTGCAGCTGTACTGCTTGGGAAAAGTCGGGGAAGAATTGGATCAGGTCTCCATCATACTGTAGTTCCCCCTTAGTTCTGGCCGCATGTAGTATCGCATCGCGATCCTTATAATTTAGCAGTCTGGCAATTATTGGTCTTGGGTGTGCGCCTGGTATTGGTCTAGCATTCGGGATTCTGTGTGCTCTTTCTACAACGAACAGCTGGGACAGTGACTCTTTGCCAAAGAGCGTGACGCACATTTGTTCCACAAAGTCTTCCATTTTGCCCGGGAGTTGTCGTTCTCTCACTCCTATAATTCTGATGTTGTTTCTACGAGAACGACCCTCCAAGTCTTCATTTTTGGCAATCGCAGTCTTCATCTGTGTTTCAAGTAGTGAGACTCGGGAGGTCAATGCCGCCGACCCGTCGTCCAGGTCGGACACCCGCTGCTCCACGCTGTCGAGCCTGTCCGCATGTTTGTCGAGTCTGTGTTGTAACTGGTCCACTTTGGTCGACAAGGTGTCTAGCTTGCACCCCAGGCTGTTGATACCTGCCTTCAGATCCATCAGGATCTCTCTGATGTCCTGATGAGGTGTCTGTACCGCCGATAATGCTGCCTCTTGTACAGGGGATTCGGGTCCACTGCTGGTCGTGGGTCTATGCTGCGAGTTAGGTTCGAAGTGCAGTTTCTTTTGGGTTTTGTCCATTTTCCCCATGACGGCTTGTGTAGATGTTTGTGATTAGCGTTTTGCTCGGGTAGGGCAAGGATGGGCGCCTCGGGGTCAAGGAGACTGAGCGCCGCCGGGTGGATGGAGTGTGGCCGTAGACTCAGAAGATTTGGAACTGGCAATCTTGAGGAAAGCTGTGTTCGCGATCAGGTCCCCCTTCTTTGCTTCCGCCGTCCCAGCGGGCCGTGTCCCCGGGATCGGCCGCCCGAGCGCTGTGGTCGCCGGTTTCTTGAGCTGATGGTAGTTGGAGATCTGCGAGGCAGAGGGTTCGTGCCCACGTCGCGGCGTCTCGGCTTCTGGGTTGTGCTCGGGAGGGGGCTCGATCGTGGCGGGGGAGGTGGTGCCGCTCTGCCCTGCAGCCCAGCAGTTCCGCGCGCTCCTACCTGGGCCCGTGCGGGTTTCGGCGTTGCCGGCCCTCTCGTCGTAGGACTTCCACCGGGCCGCTGCGGGGACGGAGACCGCTCGGTCTCTATGGTGCCGTCTCGCCTACGTCTACCCGCGCTGTTGAGCGGCTCAGTGTTCGCTTCCGTCGAACGTCGCCTCGTTGCGCAACGTGGGCGCCTGCTGGTAGGCCTCAGGATCAAAGAGGCGCAGCCGGTGATCAGGTTGCTTGCCAGACTTGAGAGTTAGTTCAAAATGATCTGCGGGGTGTTGCCAATGCACCCAGCGGCAAACTGGACTAGTTAGGTAACCGCGGGAGCAGCGATGGAACAGGATTCATTAGAGCCCTAAGGAGCTCTCTTAGGAAGCGGCCATCTTGGATGGCTCTCTAGCGCCCTCTCTACTGTATACAGTATAATAACAATGCACACACACCTCCAGAAAGGGCTCATGACCTCACCGATGTGGCCGTGTGGGGGACAATGAATTGTCCCAGACCTCCCGTCGGCTGGGAATTGCATCCACCATTGTCACAGGCACAACCCTCATTGATTGACTCCTGATAACGCACCTGATTGACCGCTTAGCAAATCGTTGTATCATTTTGAGTCCGCTAGTCTTTAATGAATATTAGGGGACCAGCTGAATTATTGACTGGCAATTGTCCGTAGAAAGGTCATGATGAGTACATCGCTGCTCATCTCTTTCAAGACTGTTTTTTTTTCTTCTATTTGTGCATTGGGCCCTGTACACGCCAAAGTGGACAAAACACCTGCAATTTGCTCTTGCTCCGATTCTCACAAGTATCAAGAATCCCCCAAGGAAGAGGCGTGCATGGAGATTGGCACGACCCATCTGACCTGTGATAAAGTGTTTCTTCCAGGGACGCTTCTTACCTGAAACGTCGCAGGTGGAGCATAGAGTATTCAGACACACCTCGGACACTCAACTCCTCGCCTATGAAAGGCAATGAATGGTGTTGCCATTGGCAGCCCACAGCCTGGCACCAGGGAGGCCTGGCATGGTAGTGTATGCGTCAGGGCGGTCTGGCACCACGGCGTATAATGTCGTTGTTCGTTTAGTGTGGTAGTGTGATGAGATCCACGGTGCTCACTGGGGGCCTGATTCCGAGCTCACGGTAAGATGAGATCAAAGCTGACATTCTCCCCTCCAGTTTCCAGCACCATCATTCTGAGATGGGTGCAAATACTGGAGGGGGAATGTCATGCTTTCCAGCAGCAAAAGCTGATAAAATCTATCTTTTGGGGGGGTGCGGGCGGGGGGGGGGCATGTGCTCCAGTGGCATTGCAAGCATTTCTTTAAAGACTGACACTTTTCTAATTTAAGAACGTTTTTTTTAAGTGTCATTAAACTAGAAAAGTGGTGTTGCAGTCTGAGAAATGCTATGTTTATAAAGGGGAAAAGTGTGCAGTGGAGTTTTGGTGTCGTATTTTAACTCCTCTTATGGAGGTGCTAAACCAGTGCTGCTGCTGGGAGGAGAACCCCCTCCCTGTGGCTGCTCTGCATTCCCGATGGTTGCTATGGCTGTTGTCAAGCTGGGAATCAGGCTCCTGCAAAAGCCGAGGCTATCATGTCCCTGCTCCACATTCTTTCCCTCTCAGAATATGGTGCAGTTAAGAAATGTGTTGTTCCGGCTTGGAACACCACTTTTCTATTTTTACACAGACTTCTGAATCAGGCCCTGAGGCATCTATGGTCTCTGTGGGTTTGGGTCACGTGTGTCTGCAGCGCTGTAGACAGGCAATTCACTCTTTCTAATGTATCTTTTGCATTTCTTTTCTTCAAGCCTGTAGATATAGCCACCTTAGATGCCTGCATTCCAAGATGGTGACTCCGTATGTCCTTCTTGTCACTTGGCTCTAAGTGAGTATAGAAGGCCATGGATGACATTTCTCTTTCTTGCTGCCAGATTCCTTATTGCCTTGCCTACAGTTTTAAGGTCTCTGAAGTCTGCCTGCCTGGCCCAAGAGAGCTTATATTGGACCTCCTGCTTCTGTCACACCTTGAGAGCTCTGTATCCATCTTTCTGCATTACACACGTGGACAGGATCCTTCCTGGAAAGGTCATCATACCTGCGGCCAAAGAAACACAGAGGGGCTTTCTATTATTATTATTATTATTATGGTATGTATTGAGTGCGGAGCTAGCTTCGAGAATCATTGGAGCACTTTACAGAGGTATACAACAGTACAGATGCATAACGGAGCACTTTTCGGAGGTAACAACAGAACCGATATAGAGCGGGGGTATGATACAGAGGGGCACAGAGGAGGGGTGCAGCTGTGCCTAGTGGCTGGGAGGAGAGGGACAAGCGGCATCTTGCAAGCGAGGTGGTGCGGGCGGGGGCTTTAGTGCGTGTTTCCACTGGGCAGGCAGTGACACTCACAGATTCTGCTCAGGAACATTGCTCTGCTTTTAGCAACTAACCATTGTGGTGCATAACATGACTGCCGAGGGTCAGACTTTGAATGGCGAGAATACTTAATTGAAAGCCACGGTTACGACTTGTTCAATCATAAGTAGGGACAGTATTGGAATTGGTTTTGGTGGTGCCAGATTTAATGAGGAACCTGCATGGTCAACGTTTTTCTTGATTTCTGTTGAGTTTGGCTCGTGTCTAAATCTCCCAAATTGTTTCCCACCGAATTTGGTGAACTTTGTTGTTGGGAATCTCACAGGTCCCATTTTGGCTGGCTTGGGCCATGTCCTTGGTAATGGCAATTGACTCGGTATTAGAAAATTAAGCTGCCTTCATGGCTGGTTTTGATCAGATGTTTGTCCATCGCGCTTCTTTATATATTGATATTAGTTTGCCTTTTCAGGTGAACATCATGTCTAAAAAAGTAGCAATGAATGTACTTTCGTGAACAGCTGCTAGAGATTGTGGTGGGGGCCCACCATGGACATCCGGCGGGCCCCCTGAGTGCCATGGACACCGACACTTTACAGGGCCAGTGCCTGTGGGGTTTGGGGCCTGCCCTGGACATCCGACAGGACCCCTGGTGCTATAGGGCCACAGCACCATTGGGGGTGGGGCCACAGGCAGCCAGGCCCCTGACTGTGCGGACCTCTGCCACTGTGCTGGCACGAGGGTCCCACGGCATCAGGGCATGCAGGCCTGTGCCTCCACGTCTAGGCCTGCAGCCTACATGAAATGAGACAAAGGCTCAGGAGCTCCTCTTCTGGAGTCTGCAGCCGTTCTGTTCCACGTGCCTGCAGGGCTCCCTTTTTTTAGCATGGCCCATCTTAAAAGGGCAATACACGGGGAGGGATACAACCCGTTAAAGGGGCAACACACACGGGAGGGTTCACTGCACAACATCCCTCCTTTTTCATAAAGA
The DNA here is from genome assembly GCF_040938575.1 of Ambystoma mexicanum. Lineage (NCBI taxonomy): Eukaryota > Metazoa > Chordata > Amphibia > Caudata > Ambystomatidae > Ambystoma > Ambystoma mexicanum. The sequence continues at coordinate 1,566,964,607 of NC_090937.1, read as the reverse complement.
ACAAACAACGGGTAATACAACACAACTGATTCTCCCCCACTCCCGTTACAGAATGACATTCCTTCAGAGTCGGGAGACCCACTTCAAACAGGATATGCTATGAACACGCATATGGTCTCACCTTCTTATACACATATCACCTGTCGATCACCCTATGGTGACGGTCACAGGGGGGGCGTCCACAGTGGATGGTTGGCAATTGGACCGCAAGCTACAAACCCTTTATTAACCTGGGGTAGAGAATTACCACCTTTGCATGACGCTCCCAGATAGTCACTGGTACCATATAGAGCACCCCTATGAACTGCAGGAGCACAGCTTCACATCACTGTCCTTTACTGAGACCACTTTAAGCATGTAAATACTATGCAGGTTCACAGCACCAAGACACATGTTTACTGAGTCCTCTTAAAGCAATGGCTGGACTGTAGGAGACCAGTTCATCCTCCATTAGCATCTGCTCAGGAGTCACTTCCCCCGGACCAGGTCCATTGATGGTAGAGTTCAAAACCGGCAAATTCGCACCTGGTGGATGATGCAAGGGGCTACATCGGCATAGACCCTTGATGAGGTGGGTTGTCCGTTCAGGTGTCACTTCCCCAGGACCAGGTCCATTGATGGTACAGTTCGCAGCCGGCAAGGCCGTACCTGGCCAGTGCCAGGGGCCACATCGGCCTAGCCCCTTGATGTTGAGGCCAGTGCAGCACGGCGCAGCTCATTGGGGATCCAGGCTGCTCCACCGACTGCTTACTGGGTACGGGGTGGCGGTACTGCACTCACCCCCTTCTTCTGCGATGTTCCTCCCGTCCACAACGTGCTGCTCTCCAGTGGCACATGAGGGCGCACAAGCACTCCTGAGGAGCTGCAATCCTTGCCTTTCCCGGTGTACCGCTTCCTTGCGGCGGGTGTCAGGGCCACCCATGGTTGCTGGTCAGACCTCGGCTGTTGGTTGGACTCAGGGGGCCTGTAGGTATCACCCCCAAGCCCACATCGGCATGGTCCTTTGACGTGATAGCCTGCCGAATGACATTGGTGGCAGGCACCCCGGGTGTCATCAGTGGTAGGCAAACAGTGCCACTAGCTCCCTGGTCCTCAGACGGTACAGTCGGGGTATTAGTGGCATAGTGTCGAGGCCACCCATAGGGCAAGTAGGTTAGCTTCGGGGGCAGAGTGACTTCCATGGCAGGGTGTCCTGTTTTCCTGATAGCACTGTGCCGGGAGATGATTGCGTACAGTCCTGTTGGCCTTGCATTTCGATTGCTGGTGCAGGGCACAGGCTCTTATCCGGCTGGCAGTGGGGGACTGGAGTGGCATCCCTGACGCGAACCACCTGGCCGTGCCTCGTGCCCCCTTCCAGGTGCCCGACAGTCTCTCTCATGCCTGGTCATTTACATGCAGCATCTCAAGCATGGCACAGTAAGAGGGGCGCCCGGCGCCCAAAGCGCAGGATGCTCACACCATTGGTGTAGGGTTCTGCTGAGCATGAGGGTGGAAGTCCCTTGTTTAACATAGCGTGGCCATTGTTGGTGCTGGTGCACTGCCACACGTCATTACCAAGTTGCTGCTTCCTGTGCGCAGAGTCCTTTCCCTTCACCTTCTGTTCTCCAGGCAGGAGTGTGCACCCGTGGCAGTGGGATACTCGTGACCGGGTGACGCTGGTTATGGGGCGCTGCGAGTGGTGTGGGCAGCCACTTGCTTATTATTTAGTTCCCCCTGGTAGAGACAGTACACGATCTTGTGGCGCCTGTAGGTGCCCCCTTTACCCTTCTCTCCTTCAATGGTGACTTGGGCAGCTTGTCAGGCGAGACGAACCACTCGTCAAACCGACACCCTTTTCTCGCAGTAGATTGACTGTGGACACCACCGTCCACGGCTGGCCAAGACCTACTAGGTAGGTTGCAAGCCAGGAGGTTATCTTAACAGCACAGCCCATAATCGGTAGGATGTTCTGTAGCACACGGCCAAAGGCAATAATGGACAATTGCAAGATGTTGTGTTGGCGGCACCAGACATGGGTGCCAGGTTGCAGCCATGTTCACTGTCCAGCCCCAAACCTTCAAGAAGACATTACTACATACCCCCGGGTTATGCCTCCCTTAGGCGTGGTGACAAAGATCGCACGATTTGTAATCCATGAATGGCTCCAGTAAGGAGCAAGTCATACCCAGGGACAGCCGAGCCAGGGGTACCGGGGCCACCTCAGGGTGCGAGGCCATTAGGACTTGGTTACTTCCACTTGCAGCACTGGCGTAATCGTGTGACACAACGCGGCAAGTCACACACAGGGAAGGTCACGCCCGGGTGCTGGAGCCAGTTGAGAATGCGAAGTAAAGGTTGTCTTTGTTGCAAGAGCGGGGTGAAAGTTTCATGGGCAATTAGTCATGCCAGCCCGACTTGCGATGGGAAATATCGGCATTAACGTGCCCATCCTCGCTCAGAAACCAAGCCACCTCCTCGCCTGCGGCGCCGTGTCATCTTACATGCACCACACCGCACTGTGGCCTGGGATCTGACACGCCCGATTTACCTTTCCCGGCTAGTGCCAGTGGGTGTCCCCCTGATTTCTCCACCCCACACTGCTCCGAATGCAGGGGTAGCAGTGTTCTCCAGCGGCGGATGGTCCGGGGCCTGCTCCGGGTTTCCTGGCTGAGAGACACGCCGACTGACCCTGCCTGGCTCTCACTGGTCTTTTCTGTCCAGTTCGGAGCAGCTTGACTCTTTTCCTTTTGGGGGAAACTGCTTCTTGGGCGCGGCCCCGATTTTCCTCCCACCCTAGGCTTCGGATGCCGCTGGGGCTTGCAGGCAGGCTCCCTCCTTGGCCTCCATGCAGAAGGCCGCGGCCGGGGGGACCCACCAGCAAGGTTCCTCTTCTCCCTCCTTCCCCTAAGGGAAAAGCACATCAGCTCTCTAGCCACTTTCCTTGCGGCAGCGGCCACTCCATCTCTTTTCCCATTTGGGGAGGTGCTCCCTCCTCTCCAGCATGGCGGATGCGGCAGGGGCAGCGGATTGGATCCTCCCCAGGCCGCACGAGCACCCTGCTCACAGAGGGACACGGCTGGGGAGGTCCTACGGGAAAGGGTGCTTCTTCCTCCTGGGCGGGCTGGGCATCCACCTCCTCCAGCTTGCCCACGGGCAAGCAACATCTTCTCTCGTCGGGTGGGAGAGTTCTTTCTGCATTCGCGGCAGCGCCACCAGCACTGCTGTACCTCGGTGGTAGCAGGTCCTCTTTCTGCACCTCTGCATCGGCCGGGCTGCTGGCGAGCCCCGAGATATCTTCGTTTCCTGGCGGCGAGTGCCGCAGGGGTTGGGCTGTCTCCCTCCTTCACCGCACGGCAGTTGCCGAGGAAGCAGGCTGGCATCTTCCTTTCCTGGCGGCAGGTGCCACAGGCGTTCGGCTGGCTCCGTCCTCCACCTCCCGGCAAATGCCGTGGGAGCAACGCATCTTCTCCCACAGGGCCGCGGGCATGGGCTCGTTGTCTCCTCTCCTTTCTTTATCGAGTAGGTGACTTCCTCGTCGCCAATGTAGTGGGGGGCCCACCATGGACATCTGGCGGGCCCCCTGAGTGCTGTGGACACCGACACCCTACAGGTTCCAGTGCCTGTAGGGGTTGGGGCCTGCCCTGGACATCTGGCAGGCCCCCTGGTGCTATAGGGCCTCGGCACCATCGTGGCTGGGGGCACAGCCGCCAGCCGGCCATGCCCCTGACCGTGCAAGCCTCTGCCACCGTGCTGTCACGAGGGTCCCACGGCATCAGGGCATGCAGGCCTGTGCCTTCACGTGTAGGCCTGCAGCCTACACAGACGCAGGACTTCCTCTTCTGGAGTCTGCAGCCCTTCCTCTGCACGACGTGCAGTGCACGTGCCTGCAGGGCTCCCTTGATTTAGCTTGGGCCATGACAGAGTCATGAGAGTCATGACAGAGTCATGAGAGTCATGACAGAGTCATGGCCCATCTTAAAAGGGCAATACAGGCACATCCCCTTACAGTGGCAACACACAAGGGAGGGTTTATTGCACAACAGAGATGTAGGTATTTATGTAACACAAATACCTTTTATTTGCAACTACAGCACAGAAAGGGGCGCTTTCAATTAGGAATGTACTCAGTTGTATATGAACTATTTGCGCCGAAAACAAAAATTATTTCCAAATAAACGCCCCGACACAGATTAAAATAGCTTTTCCATAACTTAAATTCCATACTTGATACATTTTGTGGAAAACACAATAAAAACAAAGTGGATTTTTCATTTGTATGTTTAATTTATTGCTGCTATTTTACTTTCATTAAGTGAGCAATGTAAGCATTTAAGGCGGAAAATAATGTATTTACAGGTAATAATGTTAACTCCTTATGAAATTTCATTTGGGAAATATCAAATGAAACTGAGTTTGTTGTCTTTGTCACTAATTGAGGGGTATTAGTCGTCCCCAGGCGTACCCGAATACCTGCGCTAGCCTGTGAACCTCGGCACGCCACCATTTTCTTACTTCTGGCTCATTTACTTTTTGAATGGGTTCCGCAGTAACGCTACGTTGCTCTGAGGGATTCTTGGCTGACAGTCACTACGCAAATGGCTTCCAGGGAGCCTGCCTGACACAGGACCTGTGCAGGCCTTGGGCCAGATGAGGTGTCGCGCGGCATGCCATGCCCGATGACAGAGTCGTTAGCAGCCTACACCGAGAGTAAACCTTATCTCTCGCAGAGGTGCAACTGAGCACTGCTTGCACGTTCTCCCGTTGCCATCGCTTGCAAGTGAAACCCTTGCATTTCTATACCTCATAAAACCCCTCATATGATGTCTGAGGTGACAGCGAGAGACTGACGAAACGGAGGACACGTGGAAGATGGACCAAGAAAAGGTGCTTATGAAAGCGAGCAGAGGGCAGCATGCAGCATTAAATAACAGGTCTGGTTGGAAGTAGAGGCAGCGCACGACCACACGGACTCCTGGTGTACTGGTGGGCATGCTGCTCTTAACTCTGCACCGCCTTTACTGCACATAACAGCACCAGAATGCACCTCCTATGTCTCTTTCCCTACATGTGTCATGCGCACAACACAGTGCATCGTACTCCACACCTAACCTAACTCACACAGCTTCACACGCCCCCTCCCAGTCAAAAGGAAAGACCTTTCTTAAGCATTGACTAAGCAAGCAAACGGCTTCGAAAATGACTTATTTAAGAGGCGTGTATAGGTGGCAAAAAAAGTTTCTGAGCTAAATAAACATGCAGTGAATATTTGGTAAGCATTTTACTCAGTGCTTAGTGAATCAATGAACTGCTTGTGATAAGGAGAAATGGACACCAATGCTTGGCAACAGCTATTTAAGGATTCTAGATGCTTGTAAGTGCTTGAAAAAGTTTAAGTAAGCATTTCTGTTTACGGTCACTTTAACTACAGAACTGATGCAAGCTACCTAATATTTATAGTGGGAGTTGTAAAACAGAGTTCGTGTGAGTTAATTGGGATAGACTGATGTCTACTGATAGCCTCATTTTAATATAATCATACGCTGCATGTAGGAGACCACCAACGTTAGCACGCTGTGGGGTTCCCCGGAATGCCATTTTAATTGTCCACGAGGCAGAGTGGACAAGGGAAGAGTAAAATTGAGGCAAACATGTTTTTGCTTTGCATTTTCTACTGCGACTTGTGGAAAGTAAATTCTGCCAGACAATACACTTCGCAGGTGGATTCATAGAGCAGCCACCTGGCCTTGACCAGCGACAAAACCGAGGTTGATTCCATAGGAATTCATTCGTTGTACACCTGCATGAAAATCTCAGACAGGCGTCCCGACGAGGTCCTCTCATGAGACGGGGAAAGTCGGCAAAGCAGCGAGATTACTTTCCCTTCACTCCCTTCCTCCATTCCCTCAGTGCTCCAAAATGAGGCAGTGTGTTAAATGGAGGCGTAAAAGCTTTATGCTTGGCTATTATGCTGAGGATGTTATTGTTTGGGGTCACCTGAACTTTGGCATTTCCAAAGTAATCGCACCCAACCAATCGCACCTCCAAGACGATCTTGAAAACTGTGCAAACCAATTACACAAAAGGCATAATGCCACCTTCCGTCTTGCCCTCATATTACGAGCTCATCACTCTCATAAAACCATGCCTACCATCAAATATCTGTTGAGTTGAAAATTATTTGTTAAAGCACTTTAATAGGAATCTCTTGGCGCACAAAATGAATGCCTTTAGCCACGACTCATACCTTAACCTGTGAGTGAAACAAATGAAATCCCACAATCTGAGATAACATATGACAAAAAGAAACCACCACTTTCTCTTCATTTTCGAACAAAACTCAGAACATGTCTTGGCATCACATTTCATGTATTACGAGAATAGTGTTGTAGTGTCCTTATAGGTTATGCAGTCACTCACCTTCATTATGTTAAGTTTGTGTCAAGAGAAGGAAGTGACAAGTAGGAAGGAGGAGTTAGTTAATATTGATGATTAAAGGAGATGGGCATACACTCCTGGTCTCCTGTGTTTCTTTCATACAGTGTCTACTGTCTACATCGGTCCCTGCTTCCCACTGTTAGGGAACATTGCTCTAAAGGCAACTTTCCTTCTATATTTTTGGACCCCCTCAAACCTTTTGCTTTTGTTACAGTATCCTGACCTGACTTTTGCCAGTGGAGCACAACTTTCATCTGCACTCCACTGGGTTTTTCGCTAATTGTTACAGGGAAACTGACATGTCCTTCAGGCTGACAGTACTGAGAAACTTTGTTTCTCTTAGTCTTTCGACTTTGTTGCCACTTTTGGTAACATTTTATCATTGCGCAAGGTACATTACTGTACCGCGCAATGCGGTCCTTGTGTTTTCTGGCCCTAGTCATCCTCTGAGGATTTTGATATGATTGTGCAGTGTGCCTAGGAACATACTGGCCGCAGCAGAAGCTTTTCTTTGTATTTTTACAACTTATTACCAAGCCATCCTGCGCTTCCAGTGTATGGCTCTTGACTGTGGCTAGTGTCCGTCATTGCCGTGCCATGAAGTCTCTTGTCCGTTCTTTTGGCCATTTGTGGCTTCAGGTTCTTGATTCTCATTGATGCTGCGTGTATCCTCATGGTTTCCTTCACTGACGATGATCCCTTCTTTATGTAATGCCTACCCTTTCAATTATCCTTCTTCTGCCATCTTTAAGATCTTTGTATTGTGCACCCATTATTAGCACTCTTAGAGGGTCCTTTTCTAAGTCCCGGAGTATAAATGTAAGGCATAATCTGTTCATGCCTTACTTTTACACTTTGGGAGGTTTTGAAACCATTTGGATGTCAAGTAGCAGTTCAAAACAGAATAACCCTTTAGTCCGCTCTCAAATGCCTTATAGATTTACGGCACAGTGACTCTTTTGTAGTGGTGAATGGACTCCTATGGGGTCTGCCTGTTTTTATCATCATTCTAAAACGAGAAGGATTCTGTAAAAGGCTACTGTAAATGCTGTCTGCCATGCAAAAATGGCAAGCAGCACTTAGACTTTTTGCAAAATGGAAGTGGAAAAAGAAAGCGTGAGAGCGATTTCACATGTTTTTACACTTTGGTATTGTACTCCATTTTGCAAATGATGAAAACTGTATGGAAGGAACCCGGCAGCTTTTGTTAGCTGTTCCCACAAATGCACTTAACTCTTCAAATAAAATTACAACAGTAGTGGCATGCAACATTTTTAAAGCTTTTCTTTGTCTTTGGTGTGCAATCTTATTTTGACATCTGATTTTGTTGATGTTAGGTGTAGCACTTCCGGGGCACTCCCAGCACGGCATAAAAAGAGTCCTGGAGTAGTTAGTTGTCCAGTAATGGGATTGCTTGGCTCCTTGTTAGGTCCCCTGTGGTTATAAGTGTTTTCTTGTTGTTGTTTCTATGTTTCCACTCTACCGTTTTGGTTTTTTCTCTGTACCTGGCATTCCCTATACATGTCTTAGACCCACTTTTTTCCAGTGCTCTTAGCACAGATTTCTAACACTCGTGTTCCCAGGCACTCTAATTTCAGCCAGATATTTAGTATCAACAACATTCCCTGGGTATAAATCTATCTATGAGTTAGCTACCACTACGACAGAAGAAAGCTATTGTGTGGGTGTAAAGTGAGGCCATTTGTCTCTGTGTGCATTTATCTTTGTTATGTGAAAAGCAACCACATGTTGTTCCCCACAACCAGAGCCAAACATAACACCTTAATATCCTAGGCTTTGCTACAGGACTCTTCTTCAATCTTTGGTCAAGGCAATCTCCGCCAGTTGCATCACTAGGGTAACTGGAGTTTGCATGGGAGGGTCTCTTTCTCGTAATATTTGCTCAATGACTCTGAGTGTGGCCATTTGGGGGATCTTAGTGTAGAGGGATTCGATGTCCAGTGTCACCAGGATGTTGTGTGCAGGGTTGAAAGGGCGGTCCTTGATGAGTTCTAGAACGGCTGTAGTATCCTTGAGATATGAACGCATTTTCACAACTTCTGGTTTCAAGAAATAGTCCACAAACTGTGACAGTGGTTCCAGTATAGAGCCTATCCCGGATACAATAGGTCTGCCGGGTGGTGGATTCCTCCCTTTGTGGATTTTTGGTAGTGCATAGAAAGCCGGTTTTTTAGGATATTTAGGGTTAAGGAATTCATACTCTTTGTTACTGATAAGTTCCTCAGCAACGGCTTCCTCTAGAATGGGTACTATCTGCCGTCTGATAGCTTCAGTGGGGTCCGATCCAAGTTGTCTGTAGCTCGCATGATCTTGGACCAAAAATTTCTTCATCTATGAGAACTCGTTCTATGAACAAGTTTCTGGGACGGCAATGGGAGCCACATTTGCCCCGAGTCTTGCGAACTTATACGTAGCCAACTTTGAAGAAGAAAGAATCTATAATCCAGCTAACCCATGGCTACCCAAATTGGAATTATGGTCTAGATACATCGACTATGTGTTACTCATCTTCAAAGGCACTGAACCTGAGCTTGTATCGTTCATGACATGGCTCAACAGTCAGAACCCCTTTCTCAATTTCTCAGAGACCCATAGCACAGAGTCTGTACATTTCCTAGATCTCACTCTCGAGATGCGAAATGCAACCATCCACAGCACAGTGTTTAACAAACCCACGGATAGAAACTCACTACTCACCTACGGGAGCTTTCACCCTACCAGTCTGAAAAGGAACTTACCATTTGGACAATTCCTTAGATACCGGAGAAACTGTTCAACATTACTAGATTACAATCGACAATCAGCAGACCTCGCAACTAAACTCCACAATAGGGGGTATCCTAAACGTATAATTAAACAGGTACGCAAACGAGCCAGCAATATCCCACGCGAAGTCACTATGTAACATCATGCCAAGCCGAATGAAGCCAACAACATTATAACAGCAGTAATGAGCTTCTCTCCACTTATCAACAAGATCAAGAAAGAAATCGTGAAACTTTGGCCAATCCTCAACGTCAGCCAGCACAGTATAGAAACCCCAAGGTTTGCATTAAAAAGAAGGAAGAACTTACGTGACTCCCTCGTACATTCATACAAAGAAATAGAACCCAAACCAAACACACTGTGGGGACAGAACCCAGCAACTGGCCACACTCCTTGTGGCGCATGTAATGCCTGCTCCAGCACCAAGAGAACCACCTCCATTGACATAGGGTGGCATTTTCCGTGGATTCAAAAATCATTTACGAACTGCAACAGCAGCAATGTGATTTACATCATTACATGCCCCTGCAACAAACGCTGCATAGGCATGACAACACGTCCTATTAAAACACGCCTTGCAGAACACAGATCATGCATCCGCACTAAGAAGATTACGGCACCTATGGTGGAACATTTCCTAGCCCAAAAACACACCCCGGCAGATTTCACTTGGACAATAATCGAAAAAATGGCCATCCCCACCAGAGGGGGGAATATACAGAACTTGCTGTTCAGACGGGAACAACTTTGGATTTTCCATCTAAAGACAGATAAATTTGGGCTGAATGAAGCAACACACTGGCAGTCATTGGCAACCTTATGAGACAGTGGTTATTCCTCTAATTTTATGTTGTGATACAGTGTTGTGATTTGTGCTTCTCTGCTTCTCTCTACATTGCATTCCTTTGCTTTCGCTCGTACTGTGTGAGAGCCATGGGGTCATGTGAACTATTGCCTTTGAACATACAGCAATGAATCATACCTTCTCGGTGACCAGTACCCTCCAGGCACAAAGTGGCTGGCCGATGTCCAGTGGATCCGCGACGCGCGTTGCCTGACTCTGCGATGGCCGCCGCCTCCTCCCGATGGGGCGGCCATGCTAGAGCCAGGCGCGCGCGCGCGGCACACAATGGAAATAAAAACAGTCTGCGAACGCCGCCCGCTGAGAAACTCATCTCTCGCGCACGGGTTGTTACGCGAACAGAGACGAACGCTCCAAGGTAAGCGACCACCCCTCGCGGTTTGCCTCGGACTGCCACCCCCCAACCCCCCCCACCCTCCCCTTGAGCGTGGTGTCCTTGACTCAGACACGCGACTCAATGGGTAGACTCAGGATGTTTGCCAAACCATCAGTGACCACGCAGCGCGTGTCGCTGTAGACAGGATATACACTCAATTTGGTTAAAATAGATAGCAATTATTATGCTACCTGTTGCTTTTCCGAAACGATGCACTCAGGCATCACAATTGACAGTATTCATTGTCTTTTGGCCCACAGGTTCCGGGCCGTCTCACCCACTGTGCTAAGTTACCATATCACACGGAGCGGGTAAGCCTTCTCCCTTCATTATATACTAATGCAGTGTTTTGAGACAATCTTTGGACATAGCACTAGATATTTACCTGTGCCCTATCTCTCTCCCCTCCCTCCTTGTCACCTCTACAGGGAGTTTTTTGAAGAGATACAGAAGTGATTCCCAGCAGGCACATACCCAGATGCCCTGCGAAGCCCTGATGAATGTGGCCCACTTATTTGTTCCGCAGAAACCGGTCGGCTAGAGAACGACTATACCTAGTGTACAACACGTAACACACAGGTTATGCTCGTTCTGATTAAGGACCCCCTGCCTAAACATTCAGGGGTCTTTCCTATAATTGTCTTCAGAGAGAACATCGTTGAAGAAATATTTCTTCATTGTTTTTACAAGTTCAACCTGCACCTGTTCATCCAGAGAAAACCTATTAAAACTAAAGTTCATTTTTCATCTGGATGACAGCTAACACATGCAATAACCAATACGGTAGAGCATGTGTCTTTTAGCACAACACATGTGCACAAGAGACTATTTGGAAAACCCAATTAGCGACTTAGGCTTTCTGGCAAACTCCTCCCCATGATGAATAATAAATGTCGGGTCACAGTAAGCAGTGGATATACAGGCTGTACCAAAACGTCAGTCTAGCCAGGTAATTATCATGCTTGCTTTATCAATGGTGATGAATAATAAATGTTGGGTCACAGTAAGCAATGGATATACAGGCTGTACCAAAAAACTCAGTCTAGCCAGGTAATGACACACAGGAATGCACCCACCCACCCAAAATATTCCAACGCACACCATCACATTCCTACTCATTCACCCACCACTCACCCACCCATACGTCTTCTCTTATATCCACTCACACTGTATTCCATACACAGGAACACATCCAAAGCACATTCAAACACACAGTACCACATGTATACTTATTTACCCACCAGTCACACCTTCATACACGTTGTCTTACATCCACTCACTGTATTAGCTACACAGGCACACACCCACCCACTCAGAACATTCAAACACACACACTGTTACATTTCATCTCATTCAGCCACCACTCACTGACCAATAGCACATACATACATCTGACACGCACTTCACACAGGCAAAATACACATCAATTATTTAAAAATAAAAATTTAAAAGCCTTCTTACCTGTTTTTCCAGCTTCGGTGCGTAATTCCAGGCCACCCTCTGGTTCTCTGTGCTGCTCACAAACAGGAACCAGGACGTTGGGAGAGCTTCCTGGTTCTTGTACATGAGCCGCAAGGAATCCAGAGGAGAAGGGGTTGGAGCCGAACGTGGCATGTGCCACATGTCAAGGTCAGCTCCAACCCCTACTAAGCACTTCATTCTCGCGCTGCAAACCCCGTCGCAGCCTTCACCCTGATGGGTGAAGGCTGTGCTGGGGCACACCCAGACCTGGTGTGGCAGGGCCCCCACACCGCAGTGGCCCCTGCTACTCCCAGGAGCTTCAGTTTAAAAAAAATATATATCTTTTTTTTACATTTTATATTTACAGGAGTAGCAAGGGAGATTGCAAGGTTAACAAAGAGGAACACAGGGCTGCGACCCCTGGCAACCCCCAAATTATTATTATTATTATTATTATTTTTTTTATTTAGTTGGTTCGGTCTCGACCAAAGTTGAGACCTTTCAACTTTTATGAAAATTAAAATTCATTTACACAGATTTACACAATTTAGGATACATACAGCCATGTCAATAAAATGAAAACTAATTAGATCTTTACATGTAGACAGATTAACACATTAGTCATTGTGGAGTTTCAGCAGTAGATCTTACATAGTATGTCTTGCTCAAGAAAAAATCAACATTTTGATAGTGCATACATCGGTATTTTGAGATGATGTAAATAATTAACCACAGCATACCTTACAGCTTTTCTATTAGTATGAAATAATAAGATCCATAGGCTTTCCGGGATTCGGATCTCTTGGAACATGAATAAGGGGTTGACGTCAGCATAGCGTATTGACGATAGTTTATCACATTCTGTACACAGATGGTGGAGAGTCTCTGGATGTTGCTTACAGAATCGACAGGGTAATTGGCTATCGACATTAACCCGTCGATTGACCACATCATTGGTCGACCACAGGTTTAGCCTAAATCTCATAAATCCATTCCGGTGGCTTGAGTTGGGAGATCTCACCATGTAATCAGCCACAGAATTATAGCATTTTAGTTCGAAGGGAAAGGCTTCCAAATTTTTATAGTTTACACAGGCAAGGCGTGTACGAATCCAGTCAACTTGCCAGATTTTTGATTTTGCTTTATCTGGGTTCTCTACTAATGAACCCCCAAATGACATCTCTGGCTGGAGACTAACTGTCTCATTCGTCCTGCTAGCTAAATGCTGGAGATGAGTTATTAGAGTCTTTATGCAGTAGCTCGACTTAACATGGCTATTTGTAATTCCACTCTAGAATATACATGCCAATTCATTGTAATTGTAATTTTAGAAGCCCCATTGTACTTAGAAATAATTGTGAGGGGCTTGTCTTTATTTATGACCTTCTATGGTCTTTGCTAAAAACTAATTTGAGGATGTTTAAATGGGTACCATTTCGGTCCATGCATTCGTAGTCTGGTGTTCAAGTTTTCTCACATCTTTTCCGGACTCGTAGTATGTTGCCCTGATTTTGGGAAGGTTTGTACCCTTTTTTGCCGGATGGGTGTCTGTATAGTCCATTGAATATATTCATGAGCTTTTTAGAAAACTCCATTGTTCACTACTCCCAATCCCACTCTCGGAGCTCCATTCCTCGGTCCACCTGTTCTTTGACCTGCTTCTGGTCTTCCAAGGGTGGCTGGCAAACCAAGCGTAGCAATGTGGCCTACACCAATCAACGGTGGTGGTTCAGGGTGTATTTTACAGCACACGTTCAATGAATAATTGGCTAAAAAGACATATGGTTTACAATCGGTTTTGCAGAGTAACACATAGTTACCAAGGTGTTAAAAGTGCCCAGTAGCATTGCCCAAAATATTTGCATGATGCCTTAGCCCACAAAATATGCCAGTGTTCTACCACTGCAAAAACATTTTCATTATGGCTGTGCGCAAACATGTCCATGCAGGCTGTACTAATATATTCCACATAAGAATATACTATAAGAAAACAGGTCCATGTTAGCTGCACCAATGTAGGACAGTATGGCCACATAAAATGCCTCATCATGTTGTTTTTGCCCATAATGTCAGTAAAAAATGTAGTTCTCTCTGGTGTGGATTTGTTTAAGGTGAATCTTTCTGCGACTTGGAATCAATTAATTGGTATAGCAGTAACAATATTCAAAGTTGAGTATGTTGTTGCATTGTGTACGGGCTATGAGTAGACCCACTACTCTCTTCAAAGTGAAATAAAATAACTTGCCACCACACAATACCGGGGAAATCCCTGTTCCTGAAAAGTGTAATCTTTAATCATCAGAGCTGTTTGACCAGATTTGCAACTAACATATACTGTTGTACTGTTCAACGTGGGGGAAACATGAGCTTTTGGAGACACAAATCAAGGACACATCAAATACACATGACAACAATTGGAACCATTAGTGGGCACCAGGCAATATGAAATATGTTTAACAAACAAACTTTCTACAATTAGTCACCTTAACCACGTCTAATGATGGACTATTCAATGACTGATACTATTTGCCAGACAGCTCTGATGATTAATGATTACCTGGAAAGACCAAGAACAGTCTTTCCAGGTTTCAAGATCTCATATCTTTTCAACTTTTGGGGTGAGTGATACCCTACCTATGTATTCTTATATTCACTGTGCAATTATTATGGTTTATGTTACTAGATCAGCTGTTTCTGAACTGTAAGACCTTGCATTTCTGTTCGTGATTTGAAACATTTTTAGAGACCGATTTATGCCAAAGATTGGTTGTTCGACTGAATGATTTCTATAACTCATATTTGATTTTTTTATACTCTCGTTGAATATTGCCTGAATCACAGGGCGTAGCATTAATTTTGTTTATTATTTTCTCATTCTCTCATCTCCTCAAAATCCGTACTCACCTCTAACCTCTATGTGTCTGTCTTTACACACACTTTGCACTTTCCTTGCTTTTTGAAAGATTTCATTTGATGTAACAGATGTCCGGTTTTGAAAAGGCCAAGGGCCGAAACACGTGTAGGACACATCAACGATTATATTTAATCTGGTGCAATTTGTTTGGTGGCAAGTTATTTTATGCCAGTAAAAAATTGCATAGTACTGCAAGAAATCATGTCCATACTAGTGGCACCAATGTAGGCCATCATGCCCACACTGATCTTTTTGGTTTTGCGGAAAATGCCAGCAAAATAAATGACATGTGACAGAGAACATGCCCATGCTGGCTGCACCAATGTTGGACAATATGCCCACTTAAGAACACCCATCATGTAAACGTTTCTCAGAGCAAGGGTTGCTCACTGTGCCGTAGAGAGGCACTGCTTCACCTAATTGATGATGCCCAAAAAGGCTGAAACACATGTTTTGGGTTGCTGTTGCAATTCTTGTTCAGAGAAGAATTGTTTATGATTCTCATGCTGGGCAGTCGTTCGGGGCACGAGCTGACTGATGAAAAGGTGCAGTGAGGTAAAGTGTGTTTGTAGCCCCTCCTGAGTGGGAGCCATCCCAAAGAACGGGTTACTGAGGTGTTTGTTCTCTATAAAGGGGCTCCCACAAAGTGTATATTTGCATTATGTGTTTGGATTATGAAAGACACATTTAAAAAAACATATTTTGAACATTTCATGGGAGAATTGATTGACAAGATCACAGCTGCTGGGCAGAAACAGATGGACAAGCTGCAGGAAGACTTGGCTGAAGGTCTGAGAGAAATTAAGAGAGATATCAATAAAGTAGAGGCGAGAGTGGACACTAATGAGAGGGCCATTCAGGAGCTGATAGAAGATGCAAGAAAAGTTGATAACCTCCTGGAAGCGTTGGCCGCAAAATCTTGAATTGCAGGCTGAAGACCTGGAGAACAGAACAAGGAGAGCGAATATCGGAGTTAAATCTCTGCCTGAAGATGTTCTGGATCAGGACTTGCCTAGGGTGCTCAAATCAATTGTTGCTGACCTCCTTGATTGGGCTTCCGAACCGGAGATGCATTTTGACAGAATTCATCGGGTGGGTCCGCGCAGACGGGAACCCGGTGCGAGGCCGAGAGATGTTTTGGTGGCCTTCCACAACTATGCTACGAAAGAGAAGGTTATGGCAAATGCTAGAAAGGATTCGCACATCACTTATAATGGCCAAGAAATCTCCCTGTTTCAAGATTTAGCCCAGATAACTCCAATCAAACAGAGGCGAATGGGTCCGGTGTTGTCTTACTTACGCTCACAACAAATTTGCTATAGGTGGTCCCACCCGTTCGGCCTGATCTTCACCTGGCAGGGCTCCCTACGTAAGATTACATACTGCAACCAAGGGATGGCCCTGTTGGGCCTGGAGGAGCGGCCTCAGAGGCCCTGGCGACATGAGGCTCCCACTCGAGTGTGCGGAAACTATGGGAATGGTCGACGGTCAAGCCCAAGAGATCGAGGAAGAGGGAGCAGGGAACAGTACCGAGGAATAACACCAGCAATTCGGAAGCGGCCCCCCCCTGATGGGGTTAGGAGGTCCACCGACGCCCCCGGAGCCAGAGAAAAGTCCTTGAGGATACATGCCAAGCTGGGGGGAAGGCGCTTGCCAATGTAGAAGCATGTTATGTTTTTGGTGGTTCACTAAGGGTTGTTATGGGTAGCAGGGAGGAGGGCCATCAGGAGTCTTGGAATGGGATTTGGAAATCCTGCGTGGGGTGGTTCTGGGTATCTTGAAGGGTCCGGCTCTCGTCTTTGCATTACGAGGAGGGTCTAGTGCCAGTCGGACTCGCCTGGAAAGGAGGGAGGGTTGGTTGGGGGGGTGGAGAGATCCAAGAGGTCCAAGTTAGAGGTTCAGCTAGTTGGGAGCCGGATGGCACGTGGATCCTGGCCCAGGGGAGGTGGGGGTCTGGGATCCAACAGAGGGCAATAGTAAACCATCATCCCCCCGCATGACTAACACTGGCTCACTAAAACTGCTTTTGTTAAATGTAAACTGGCTCAATTCACAGGTCAAAAGGAGCAAGGTAGAGAGGTTCCTGAGGAGGGAAAACCCCCATATAGTAACACTGCAGGAGACCCACGTTCATTCCAGGGATACGCACAGGATGAAATTTAGGGGCTACTCAAGACTAGCACAGGCCACACAAGCAAACAAATAGGGCGGAGTCCTGATCGCCCTGAAGGATGGGCTAGACCTGGCTATCACTGGGACACAGAAAGACGATCAGGGGAGGTACTTAGCAGTGATTCTCGAGGGAAGAGCGGAGGCCTTTACAGTGGCGACCCTTTATGCTCCCAATCAGGCGCAGGACTCCTTCATTCAAAAGGCTCTCGCCCGTCTAGGGAAATTTGCCAGGGCAAATATTTTGCTAACGGGAGACTTTAACTTGCCATGGGACCCCTCGAAGGACAGGACCTCGGGTACATGGGTTACGCAAGGGAACCCCTCTGGGGATCTGGTAAGGAAGATGGTGGATGCCTGGCGGGAACTATATGGAAATAAGGAAGGGTTCACTTTTTATTCGCACACACACAGTTTACACTCACGTATTGGCTATGTGTGGCTATCAAAACCACTGCTAGGGAGAGCGTTAGGCTTGGACATTGGCGCAATTGTCCTTGCGGACCATGCGCCACTTACTTTATTGTTAGCTTGTTCGAGGGAGCCCCCCCCGGATTATGGAAGTGGAGATACCCGGTCCCGCTCTTTAAGGATTCACTCTTGTTAAGGAACTAGAGGGGGAAATTAAAGACTTTGCTGTACATGATAACTGGGACGACACAACCTCGCAAATTTGGTGGGATACCCTTATGGCAATGATTCAGAGGAGAATTATAGCTATTAAGGCTAGAGGGGAACGGGAGTTGAGCCTGGAGGAGCAACAACTGGAAGCCAAACTTAAAGGGATCATGGCTCAGATGGGTCATAAACAATCAGCAGCCATTAGAAGGGAATATAGGGCAGTGAGAGGGCAGCTGAATCTTATACAGAGAAGGGCAGCCGAGCGTAATCTCCTACGGCTGTGTCACAGATATTATACCAAAGCGAATAAATCTGACTACTTTCTCGCCAGATTGCTAAGGAAAGAGACTGGCGACAAAACCATTTGAAAATCAGAGGGGAGGGAGGACGTTTATACACCAATAACCCGGACATACAGAGAGAATTTTGCAAATTGTACACTGATTTATACAGATCTGACAACCCACCTCTTTCTGAGCAGGAGGCATAGCTAAATATGATACACCTACAACATATCACGACAGAAGACAGGGAGCTACTAGAAGGCGAGAAGCCTTTTGAAAATAACTGCATGTAGACTCTTAGCCGGGTTAGGTCAGATATTTAATTAAGTTTTAATTAGAAGTTGCTTTTAAGATTTTACTAGTCAGTCCCATAATTTGCGTTTTGTAAATCATTGAGATCTTTGTATAATTCATCTTGTTGTGCTTACATTGTTTTTGATTGTAAAGACAGCCGTTTGTTTTAATCATTGCAAGAAAAGCGAGTAGTTTCTTTGCAACGCTGCTCTCGGCATGCGTTTTCAGACTGTAGGAACTACAATTCCCAGCAGGATTGTAGTTCTCCAATCACATTTCACCTCAAACCCGGCGCGAACGCGCCGGCACGCACGGGCAGGCACAGTCTGCTTCAGTCTGTGCAAGGAGGTGCCAGACGGTTCCCTGAGGTAAGAGAGGTAGTCTCAGGATAACCACTTATACATTAGTATTGTTGTGTTAAATTTGAATCACCCAGCAACTTGCTAACCTGGTAGCCCACTGAACACTCTTTGGTACCCAGGGGGCGGGTCATAGGAAGAGATAATTGGGGAAACTCCCTTAACGTTGAAAAGCAAGCTGGAAAGTGCTGTTCCGCAGCAACATCCTCATACACCATCTCAACAATATAGTATTGGGAGCACAGAGCTCGCCATTAAACAGCCACATGATAAGGCAAAGCAGAGTACAGATCGCACACTTGACCCCACAAGCTTGAAAATAGGTCTCCTTAATACGCGCTCATTAAGTAAACACGCCCTTAGCGTCCACGACCTTATAAAAGAGAGGGATACATTATGTACAACAAAAATAGGGACAAGGGACAGGGCGGTGGAGTGGCAGTTATAGCAAAAGAAGCCTTACATCTTTTTAAAGCTAGTTTTGAATGTATAGGCTGTGAGGCTATCCAGTTAAAACTAACCTACACATCCAACAACTGTCGAAATATCGTTGTGGTTTACAGACCCCCTGCGTTAACCTCTGACTTTGTAAATGAGGTTGTCAGTCAAATCAGTAAGCTAACCTCAGCAAACTCCTCTACTATTCTAGTAGGTGATATGAACATGTGGAGGGGGGACCCGGTGGACAAAGAAGCATTGGCACTAGAAAAGTCCTTGAATAACATGGGCTTCTATGTAATTAACAATGACCCTACAACACCCCAAGGAAACCAGCTAGACTGGATTTACACTAACAGCATACAATCAGAGCACGTTGCCACTGAGCCGTGTATCTGGACTGATCACAGTCTGGTTTCTTTTGAAATAATACTAGAACCTCCTCCTAAAAGACAGGAAAATCCACATATAGTAATTCGGAGCAGGAATTTCAAGAACATAGGACCAGAACTTCTTAATCCCTGCTTACAGCAAGTTTTAGTCATTTACAGAAAATGACAGCTGTGAGATCATGATAGCTAAAAAATCTGCAAAACTTAGTTGACAAGCACGCCCCTTTGAAAAATAAGTCAGTTAGAAAAAATAACAACCAACGCAAATGGCACAACGATGAAATTAATACATTGAAACAAGCGAAGCGTGCCAGAGAAAGAGCATGGCTACGGAACCAATCGCAAGACAATAGAAATGACTACAAATGTAAGGACATGGAGTACAGAAAGGCAGTCAAAGAAGCCAAATTAAATTACTGCAGTAGAGAAATCGAGTCTGCTGCTAACTCAACAAGCAAACTCTTTGAAATTCTCAAGTCAATTGAAAAACCCAAAGCACTCTCGCCACCCCATAACCCTTCCAAAGAAGACTGTGAGAGGGTACAAGAAGCCTTTGCGGCAAAAATTTTAAAAGCCAGAACCAACATAATACAGGCAAGGGAGTCCACCAGCCCAATAACAGGCACTACCGAAGAGCCCAGATCAGGAAATAGAGAAAGCTTTCAGTTTGAAGCCATAACAGAGGAGGATTTTTGTCAGGTGCTGTCCAAAATGAAGCCTACATCCTGTGCGGAGAACATCTTGCCCAAAGAGCTTTTTGCACCCACCGTCACCAAAATAATAAACGCCTCGTTTTCTGAAGGGAAAATACCAAACACCATTAAAGAAGTAACGATAACTCCTCTGGTCAAAAAGGCGGGTCTGGATCCGAAAGATCCTTGCAAACTACACCCGATAACAAATTCCAATTTTGTACTGAAGATTCTGGACAAAATTGCCACGAATCAGTTACAAAAACATGTAAAAACGCTGGAGATGTTACACACCCAGCAATCGGGCTTTAGGACAGCCCATAGTACGGAGTCAGCCATGCTGGACCTACAATCCCACATGCTAGAGCTGATCGACCAGGGCAAAGCAGGGATGTTCATGCTGCTAGACCTTAGCGCAGCTTTCGATCTAGTGGATCACCAATTACTACAAGCTTCACTAGACAAAATTGTAGGCTGCTCCCCATCAGCACTGGCATGGATAGCGTCCTTTCTAAGTGATGGGAAGGCACGTATCCATTGGGGAGATAAATTCTCAGAAGCAGCTCTCATCTTATTTGGAGTTCCGCAGGGAGCCAGTCTGTCTCCTCTGCTCTTTAACCTTTACATGCGTAGCCTCTGTGACCTATTGCAAAGCATCGGTGTGTTTTTTAAAAACTACGCCGATGATACACAGCTGGTTTTCGAATGAACGGGAGATTACACGACAGATAGCGCTAAAATAGAGGAGGTTTATAAGATCATTGACATCTGGATGCAGAGGCACTGGATGTGTCTAAACAATAGCAAGACAGAGCTCATGATCTTTGGATCCCAGCAAGTAAGATCCAAGTTAGGAGACCAATACAGGGAATTTATGATAAAAGAAGCCAAAATTCTAGTGCTACCTCAAGTTAAAACATTCGGGATGATGGTAGAAGAATCAGTGGGGGCTGAAGCACAGGTAAATTATTTATTTAAAAATAATGCATATTACCTGCGCCTGCTGAGAGCCATCAGAGCATATATTAGCGAAGCTACCGCGGCAAACATCGCAAGAGCGATCATTCTGTCCCGTCTAGACTATGGCAATGCGTTACTAGTGGGTGCCACCAAGAGGGATTTGCAACAATGCCAGGTCATGCAAAATGATGCTGTTCGTATCACCAAGAAAGCCAAATATGGAGAACATATATCGGCTGCAAGGAGAAACCTCCATTGGCTCAGAATTGAAGAGAGAGTTAATTTTAAGGCCATGATGATTGTTCATAGATGCCTATATGGCAAGGTGCCAAGGCACTTCAAAAGAGAAATTCTCACTCTTCACACCCAGGAGAAACCTTAGGTCAGCCAACATTGGCCTCCTGGCCATCCCAAGGGCCAAACGAGCAGCAGGTGGAGGCAGATCCTTCCCGATCAGAGCAGCCAAGTTCTGGAATAGTCTCCCATGGAACCTAAAACGGGAAGGAAATTACAGTAATTTCCGGAAATCACTGAAAACCCACCTATTTCAATAACCCCCAGACAATTCAGGTCGTTTTCTTCTGAGGCACTTCACGATAGACTTGATCTTCCTTTCTTTTAACGGTCTTCCCACTTCCCGTGCCTTCTTTTTGTTCCTTAGGATGTCTCTGCGCCCTGATGCCTGCGGGCTGTCGGCGCGTTATAAACACATAGAAATAGAAATAGAGAAAAGTCTGAAGCCCTCGCTCTCTCACTGTCGGACAAGGAATGAGTACAAGTACAGATGGGTTGGCAACTCCTTAAAATATTTGGGAATACATCTCACCAAAATGGTAGAGGATCTTTATAAAGCAAATTACCACCCCCCCACCTCCTCCGGAAGCTCAAATCCAAAATGGTAGACTGGGGACCCCTGGCGATATCTTGGCTGGGACACTTTAAACCCTTAAAAATGTTGGTTCTACCTCCTCTCCTCTATTTCTATTTGGCCCTCCCGACGCCGGTCCCGGCGTCCTTCTTCAGGGCCATCCATAGAAAAACCGACTGGTTTGTGTGGAACCAGAAATGCCCTAGGGTGGCGGCTTCACTGATGAGGGCCCCGCCGGGCAGGGGCGGCATGGGGGAACCAGATTTCAGGGTATATTACTTAGCAGCACAGACCCAAGTTATTAAGGATTGGCAAAAGGGGGACAGGGAGAAGGTCTGGAGGGCGATGGACCGAGCGGTGGCGGGAGGACACCTGGAGGGGATTCTATGGCTGCCGAGGCCTGATAGACCTATTCAAATGTACTGTAGTACAATAACCGCGACAACGGGAGAGGCTTGGAACCAAGTGGTAAAAAGGCCACAGATCACCTCCTATTCTTCTCTTATACGCCCCTGCATGGCAACCCACAGTTCACCCCAGCTTACACTCGAGTATCAGCCTTTAACCCCTGGTATCAAGGGGATGTAGGATGCTGCGGGACATGTTCACAGGAGACTAGGTTAAACACTTTGAGCAGTGTAAAAAGGAATTTGGCATAGGCGAGAAGCAGCGGTTTGCCTATCTCCAGATTAGGCATTGGCTTTCACATCCACAGGTAAAGCAAGCAGGGTCCCGTCCCCTTACTCCTTTTGAGAGGTATCTAGAGACAGACGTGGGGGATAAGGCGTTTCTGGCATCCATTTATAAACACATTAAGCAAGGAGAAGACCTGGTTTGCAGAACGTACATGAAGAAATGAGAGGGTGACATGGGAACAGTTATCGAGGTCCAGGCCTGGGAAAAGCTATGGTCGCAGATTCACAAGGTCGATTCAGATTCGAGAGATGTGGCTGAAACTGATGCTTCAGTGGCATTTAACCCCAGTCAGGCTAAATAGAATATTCCCCAATACGTTGAGGCTGTGTTGGAGGGGGTGCGGGCTGGAGGGCTCCTGGGCTCACATCTGGTGGGAGTGTCCAAAAAGAGACCAGTTCTGGCTACAGGTACAGCAATCAGTTACCCAGCTATTGGGAATTAGGCTAGGCCAGAACAGAGGTCTGGACCTGTTGGGTTCAAATGAGGTCCTCGCAACCTTTACAACGAGGCTAGACCGGAAACTGTATGTGATGATGTCGGCGGCTTCAGTTTTGGCCAGTAAATGGAAATCGAAAGATCCTCCACAAGAGCATGAATGGATTGCAAAAATTTGTTCTTATGTCGCCCTAGAGTGGCTCACCTACACTATTCAGGGGGATCACATGTGCTTTGTATCTGACTGGTCCAACGTACTGGCCTTTAAAGCGGGCTCCCGCAGAGCTTGGTGCCCCTAGGCCATTGAACTTCTTGGTATAATGAGACCACAGGACGAGTCCGAACGATCTGTGAAGAATGTCTTAGAGGGACATACAGTTCGATAGACCAGTGCAATAACTCAATGACTCCATACAGATGCTTACCCTGGTCTACTACGCAGGGGACCTAACTGGTGTGCTCTTGGATCATGAGAGAGGGGGGAAGGAGGGGGTGGGTGGACTTGTTGGGAGGTGTGTTTTGTTCTTTTGTTTTCCTTTTTAAGCAGTAGGCTTAAAAAAACTTATTTGAAACAAAAAAAAACATATTTCTCGAATTTAGTTTGGGTTGGTGCCCAAGTGACCCCTATGGGTGAGGTGAGCAACACTGGATCCATCACATTTATGGATCCCTGCCACTCTAACTTCTTTCACCCTGATATTAAGGACACACCCACAATACAGACCTTCATTGCTTCTTGCAAACGCACCTGAGAAGTATAGTGACACCATGCCATTCTCCTAATCCCAAATCTTCCCGCTCAAGTGAACACAATTATAAATACTGTATAGCATGCTCTTTCTGTACTGTCAGTAGTTCATGCACCAACTTTAAGTTGCCCCCTCCACCAATCATTACCAAACAGGTGCTCCCCTGCTCCTCCAGAACCATCAAGGACCACATTGACACCCTCGCCCCTGCCTTGGAAGATTTCTGCAATCACTATTTCGCCTCTGGATCTTTCCCCTTTCTCCTCAAGCACTCCCTTGTGCACCCCCTTCTCAAAAAACCTTCTGCCAATCCTACCTGTCCAGCAAACTATTGCCTGATCTCTATCACTCTTTCCTTGGGCAAACTCCTGGAAAAGATGGCCATCTCCCAGCTTACTCTCCAAACGGAATCTGTTGGTTGTCTCCATGACTATCAGTCTGGCTTCAGAGCAGCCAGCGGCACGGAAGCTGCTCTCCTGAACACCTGCTCACTAATCTTGACTCCAGCCTTCCTTGTGTCCTCATCCTCCTTGACCTTTCCTTTGCTTTTGACACAGTCAACCACTCCATCCTGATCAAGCAACTCCGTGAGAACCTGAGTATCACCGATCAGCCAGTGGGGTGGCTGACCTTCTCGTACCTGGACCAACCCTCCCAGGTCCAACTTGGGTCCTTTCTCTCCACCACCTCTCTCTCCACATGTAGTGTTCCTCAGTGCTCCAACCTCTGACCCTGGTTTTGCAATGTCTACTTCGCCCCCTTGGCCCACCTGATCTCTACCTTCTCCTCTGATTTTCAGTGTTATGCGGATGACACTCAGCTCTCTTTCAGGCTCCCCTCAGCCTCCTCTCCTCTCTCACTCATTCCCGACTGTCTATCCACGATCCAGGTTTTGTGCGCCTCCAACGATCTCTGCCTTAATGCCAGTAAGACGGAGATCCTTCTCATTGGGACCCTTGCTCCAACTTTTCCCTCTTTTACTCTGGCTGCCCTGTTATCTTCGAATAGCTTGAATAGTTCAATGCTGTAGAGAGCAGACTTAACCAAAGAGTGGCGCCAGAAAAGTAAATCTGTGATATGTCTCAATCTGTTTTATACAGCACTGTTATAGCATGTATGGGGAAATACAGAATCTGCGCCACAGGTGTGTTAACAATAGTAAAATTAGAACTACTAGAAGAGTATAGTAGGGTTAGATTTGAATAGGCCAAACAAATGCTAGTATAGCGGTAGGTGCATGACTAGTGACATAGTGATGCACAGCAGGGCTTGGGCATACTGAAATGTGAACAGCAGCATCGCCTCGTGGAGAAAGATTGATAGCATGTTGGGGGAATGTGGTCTGAGCAAGATAAACCTTTAGAGGAACAAGTCAGTTCCGTACCAAGGGAGCGCTCAATTGTTCGTATGAACAGGACAGAGAGGAGGCAAGGGACATGTATCCAAGAGTTATACAGGCAGAGTGAGGTTCTTGCCAAATGGAATGCTGTTCAAAAGTCACAGTAGAGCGAGGTAGAAATAAAAGACTACCAAAATTAGCATGTGACCTGGTAAGAGGTGCCATCACTGAGAAAGGATTGCCAAAGGGAAAGAATAATATTCCGAGTGGCGGATAGAGAGCGAGAGAGCTGAAATACAAAGAGGAGAAAGATGGTGGGGGAAGGAAAGAGGCGAGAGAGGCGATAGTTGCTGATGAGGAGAATTTCGACCGTCTTACTGCTGCGGTGGATGAGATTCGGCGATCAGCTCGTGGGAATTGCGTTGGTAAAAGACGGTCTAAGGCCTATCATGGGGAAAGCAGTTTTAAAGGGAACCTGTCCTGGCAGCAAGTAAGAGGGAGATTAAAATCAGAGCGTAGGTCGTCCCAGATGAAGCTAAGGACATAGAACACAGGGAGGCAAAGAGTCCATTTGACTAGTGAGTTATGACAAATAAATTAATAAATACAGTGCCTTGTGTTGCTAATTGTTGAAGTGTCAACTTTGGCATAACCAGTGGATTGTTAACCTTACGGTACCAACTTTTAATGAGTAGTCTGTGCTAAATGTATCTGAAAGATGGTCCTGTTATGGAGAAGTTTGAAAATATACCAAGCCATCCCATGATAGATGGGGTTGCGAGTGAGGAGTGAGACACAGAGGTTTGAAAGCAGAATGTTTTCACAGATGATCTAAATTGACACAGTAACTAAATGAATGTAGAAAAAATAACAAATCCTTCACATTGTGATTTCCATGCTAGATCAAATGCTGGATCACACTTGCAGTTCCAAATAACAGTTTTGTGAATGTTATAGCATGCACATGACATACTGTACACCTAAATTGGCTGTTTCAAGTTGATGAGATTCTGTACCATAAAGATGCATAATTATGAGAGTCTGCGTGAGTCTTTATTTGTCTCATGCAGTGGCTAAAGGGATATTACCATACCACAGTTCTAAGACTGATAATGCCTAGTGCCAGGGGTGTGGCTAGCTCTGGAAAAGATCAGGGGCTAAGCTAATGTCAGGACTGGCGCGGTTCGGGGCCAGCTATAGCCTTTTGGTTGTAGCCCCTGAGCTTCTTTCCGGGGCTACAACCAAAAGACCCGGGGCTATAGCCCCCTCAGCCACCCCCCTTAGCAACACCTCTACCTAGTAGTATATAACATAACAAATTGACAAAGTGGAACAGACAAGCACGCCTTCCTACAGCACATGCCAGCAATATACTTGTCTCTGGGTGCAATTGGAACTGAGATGTTTCTTGAATGATCTGGTCTGGGAACACAGCAAAGCGGGTGATAGGCATACTTTGAAGGGAGGGGTGGACTGGAGATTTCTCAGTAGGACTCCGCACCATTGGTCATTGGTGACCTATCTTATTTTCAAATGTTCCCATAGGAAAATGGTTGGGCTGGTGAAAATGTGCAATATGGGGCCACTTTGAACATTATTCCCAGGGCTTCTTTTGGTTTCCACTCCACCCTGTTTGGAGGCCTTTGAGAAACACACAAGGATTGGCTGTGTTGTGGTCGGGAAGTTGGTGAAGAGCTGTAGTGTCTGAAAAGTCTTGTGGAATACAAAAACGAATGGCTCCTTCGGAAATGGTGATGCACTGCAGAAGAGATGTTTCAATAATTATTTGTTTTTTTCATCACGCTCTTATTACTGGGAGCGTTAACAACCTTATTAACAGAGCAAAGTCGGCGACATCGTTTGTATGATCATTATAGATTTAATCCTTGCAGTTTTATAATGTTTTTTTCAAAAAAATATTGTATATTTTTTTCTTTATTTTTGTGTTTACTTCCGCCTGGTTCTCATTTTTATTTCGATGATGGAAGTGGTGGGTGAGTTGGCATTCTATGCTAACAGTAATTTGTTGTCTCAGGTCTAATAATAACCGTTTTTCGTTGGGTGCAAAGATTAAGTTGTATATTACATGGGTATGGCCTCCTTCGAGGGATAACCATTTCAGAATCTCTGATCTCATATGCATACAAGGACAAGCGCAGCCCATGCTTAATGGGATGTTAGCACATGCGCACAAGCTCCGAGCTCAGTATCTGCTATTGTGTTCTTCGGTGCTTGCCCATACATCATAAGGCACACTCATCATGGCGCATGGAGACCTGACCTAGGCAGCTCAGCAGCTGTCCGGCTGGCTGCGAGCACAGAGTTATTGCGCCTTGGCAGCGCTAAGCTCAAAGCTACCTGAGCAGGGCAGCCCTCTACAGTTCATAAAAAAGTATTTCTGTCCCAGTCGTATTTAGTTCTCTGCTTTCTGCCTGTGTGGGAAATTACTAACGGTTGTGAAGGGCAAAATACATTTTAATAGCAAAACATGGGTTGCTATGATTGGGCGCTGCTACCCAGCTGACGGGGCAGACACACTAAGTTCACAGTTTAGTCTAAAGAAGTGGTCATTCATTTATATATTTTTTTATATTTAAATCTTTTTATTAAGAGAAACATAAACCATTTGAGCACAAAGATATACATAAACAGTGTACCAGTCCATATCATATCATCAGTGTAGGGCGGCTGAGAGGAAATGGGGGGCTTCTTGCTCATCCCCTGACAAACTGGCCTGTCGCCTGGTCCAAAGGCAATGCCGACTCTCTGTCCTCACCAAGAAGAGAGTCCACATTCAAGCCTGTGTCTCTGCGGCATCTAACAACTTGGCCAAACTCTTTAAAATCTGCAAGGAGCTGGCCAACCCTGCTGCAGTCTCTACCCCTCCTGTTGCCTCCCAGGCTCTCTGCAATGTCTTGCCTTTCTCTTTATCTTAAAAGCTAAGGACATCCTGTCCACCCTCTCCTCCTTACCCCCTCCGCTCCTCTCTTCATCTGTGCTTGCTGACCCTCCTTCAGCCACCCCCCACCCACCTTTGCGTCCTTTCCTCTATTCGCCCCTGATGAGGTCGCTAGACCAGTCAGATCTATGAAAGCCTCATCAAAAAAGGTTCATCCCTGTTCTTCTAAAACCACCAAGGACCATATCGACACCCTCACTCCTGCCCTTGTTGATTTCTGAAACCTCTCCTTTGCCTCTAGATCCTTCCCCTCCTCGCTGAAGCACTCCCTTGTGCATCCTCTTCTCAAGAAACCCACAGCTGATCCTTCCAATCCTGCTAACTATCGCCCAATTTCCATTATTCCCTTTCTGGGAAAACTCCTGGAAAAGCTGGCCATCTCCCAGCTTAACCTTCATTCTGATTCTGTTGGCTGTCTCCACGACTACCAGTCTGGCTTCAGAGCAGCCAGAAGCACGGAAACTGCTCTCCTGAACATCCAAGAACATCTGCTATCCAATCTTGACTCTAATTCTCCCTCTGTCCTCATCCTACTTGAACTCTCTTCCGCCTTTGACACGGTCAACCATACCATCCTGCTCAACCGTCTCCGTGATAACCTGGGCATCACTGATCAGGCTCTGGCCTGGTTGACCTCTTTACTCTTTTATCGACTCTCTCAGGTCCAAATGGGGTCCTTCCTATCTATCTTCCTCTCTACCTGTGGTGTTCCCAGGGGTCTAACCTCTCGCCCTGGCTGTTCAACCAATACCTGGCAATTCTCACCCACTGCATTGCCATTTCCTGCTCAAATTTCCAGTGGTACGCTGACGACAATCAACTCATTTTCAGGCTGCCCTCGGCCACCTCCTCTCCCTCTCTAATCTCTGATTGCCTTACTGCCATTCAAGACTCGTGTTCCGCCAATGATCTTTGTCTGAATGCCAGCAAGACGGAGATCCTCCTCATCGGCACACCTTCACCATCCTTTCCCCTCACTCTCTGGCCCGTCTCCCTTGGCCCTCCTACCCCCACTTGCAAGGCTAAGAACCTCAGGGTCATCCTTGATTCCACACTTTCCTTCTCCGCCCACATCTCTGATATCTCTAAAAAGTCTAACTTCCTTCTACACCTCCTCACAGGTACTCTCCTTTTCCTCTCCTTCCCACAGAAGCTCATGGTCTCCCAAGCTCTGGTTCTCTCTAGGTTGGACTATTGCAACAGCCTCTTCCTAAATCTACCTGCCTCTACTCTCCGCCTTCTGCAACTCATCCAGAACAAGACTGCAAGACTTGTCCTAAGCCTCGAGCCCTGGGATCATATCTCTCCAGCCCGGAAATCTCTTCATTGGCTCCCAGTGGATGCAAGGATTAACTTCAAAACCCTCTGCATTGTCCACAAGGCTTTCTGGGGCCTTGTGAACAATGCAGACTGGGGCCTGGGTCAAGAATACCTTCAGCTATCCCTCTGCAAATACTTTCCCTCTCGAGCTCTCCGCTCCTCTACCTCTACCTCCTTCAGGGTCAGTCGTTTATCTAAGAAATGAGCTGGCGGTAGATCTTTCTTCGGCTGGGGTCTCCCTCTGGAACAGCCTCCCTACAACCCTAAAACTTGAGGAGAACCATCTCCGGTACCGGAAGCACCTTAAAACCATCCTCTTTGCGTCTGCCTTCTTCCCCCCCCGTCTCCTCCGCTGAACTGGTCTCTCTTGGCACCGTGCACCTGGCCACCCTCTGTACTCGGGGCCCAGGCTCCTGCTTATCATTTCCACCCTCCTGCACTGCCTCCAGGCCACCCTTTGCATTGGGGTCTATATCTGTACCCATACAGTCCCCCTTCTTTCTCCCTTGCACTTATCATGCCTACCCTGTCTGCTTCCCTCAACTTGGCACTTGCTGGCCGCGCTACTATTTTTATTTACTTGCTGTTATATTATGTATTCATCAGTATTTATTCCTGCTCTCCTCTTGCTCTGCACTTTCCACTTCTCCCCCCTCCCTTGCACTTTTCCCCCTCCCCCTCTCCCGTGCACTTGCGCGTTCTCAATGTCACTGGGCCTAGTAAGATCGTTGTTTTGTTTCTCCCCTGTTCCCCTTCCTTGCCTTGTCGCGCTCTGAAACACATGTGTATGAGCGCGATAGAAATAAAATATCAATCTCAATATCAATTCATTGTAATTTATTTATTTAATTTTGAGTATTTATTGAGTGTGATCCGAGCTTCAGGGAACAAGGCAGTGCTGTGCTGGAGAGATTACCTGCGTACAATATGGTTATAGGGGCACCAGTCCTTACTCCATTGCACTTATTACCAGCATGTCCCTTAAGGTTCAAGGGAATAGTTTGCATTTAGAGTGGGCCGCCAGGGCTAGCATTGTAAACTCACACAACGGTACAATCTAGTCAAGCTTTCGGAGTGACCACAATGAATATGTATATATGAGAAGTCTTTCCATGCAGTACATTTCAGTGGAGATTATTTGAATATGTGTTGGTCGTTCTGAAAACCTGACAGGATTTTACTCTTCATTTGGTTGATGAGGTGTCCAGCCTGGAAAGAAAACGCCTCATATGCGTCCATCTGTCAGGGTGATCCCAGTGGTGTACAGGGTCGGACTGGGACAAGAAATAGGCCCGGACACCTAGAAAAAAGAGGCCCACCCCTCGCCTTAAAAAAGTGGCCCACCCCTCGCCTCAAACTGTTCATCTGCAGGTCTGCTGCAAATTTGGCCACATGTCCAGCCTACGTGCATCTACTTTTCAGGCTTCAGAGCAGAGGATGGCAAAATAGGGAAAGCAGCACACTCACAGGATATCCCATACTCTGAGGCTGAGCACTCGACTCATTACCTCAAACTTGCAAACAAACATCCTGACAACATGCCAGGTTGATGGGAAAGAGAGACACATTACAACAAAGCATTCATTCTGCTGTGCCGCGATCGATGCGCGAGCTGGCTGTTGAGCGGGCTGCAGGCGGCACCGGCCCACATAGAGTAGACCAGCCCCCAGGGCCTCGGATCGGCCATGGCCGGCAGGCCGGTCCGACCCTGGTGGCGTATTTAGGCTTTCTGCTGCCATAGGCCCACATAAGTGCATGTGCCCCCCCAACTTTACTCTACCTCTGTCAGGGATTAGAACGTTATTGCTCCCTCTCTATTAATTCAAGCCTGTCATATCCTATGTTATGTAAGTGAAAGTGAAAGTGCTGGCAAAAGTGTTCTGCAGTGTTCCTAGATTGGAGCTGGAAGTACTTTACTACTGGGACCTGTCACCCCTCCCCTCCTTCGGCTCCTCTACGTGTCAGTCGAAGCCTTTCTTCCTTCACATACCATCTGTGAATGAGTGTCACAGCAAGCCTCTGTGTTCCAAACATTACTGCTCAAAACCAAGGGGTGGAGGGGGGGGCACTACTGAAGTATAAACATTGTGGCTGAGTTTACATATTGTTGGGACTATGCTACTTGTACGACTACTGCCTCAAACCCATTTGAACTGTGTCTACGGCCCCAGCACTTATCAACAGAAGCGCTATACCTTACTAGCGGCTTTCCTTGGGCCGCTTGTCGAATACCCGTGAGGGGTGAATATAACTGGAAAGGTGATGCCAATATCTGGAAACCCCAAATCTCGTACTGGCAAACCCTATTGTAAAGCGGTAACAAGAATGGCGACAAGGGAGGAGACACTAAAAAAGCCCCCCCGCTGGTAACTGTGGTTGTGACCTGTGTAGGGCCAGCTGGGTCTATATCCAACGTCCCGCCCGGCACGGGGATAATAACCAACTACTATCAAAGCACTAAGGGTGATAAGTCAAACCAGGAGGAGAGAAGCTTAAGTATGGCAGCTGAAACATTAAATAACTCTAAATCGGACTACAGTGATATTGATAACAAATCTTTGCTGGGCCTATGTTATATTCTGCAAAGTACCATGGGGTCTAGTAGTGCACACTTGGAGCCACCAGTTGAGTGACGTGGCCTGGTAATTAACCAGGTGGTCACAGCTGCATTGATGCTCAACCCCCCTATATGCTCAGCACTGACCCAGCGGCTATCGGCATCACCAAATTTGTTCCATAATACAAGGACTGATGAAAGCCAAAGTGACACGCAAAACAATAGCTTTGCCGATCAAACAGAGACCAAAAATACATCCACTGGCGTCTTGCATTTTGCCATAAAAAATCTTCTTAAGCTCTGGGGGCTCCCACTGGACGAAATTCAAAAACTGGGCAAGCTCACTGCCTCTTTGGACGATAGACCCTCATCTCTGGTTGGCCAGAAGGGGCCAGCTGTGGCCTCAAACCTGACTGTGAATCATAATGAAAATACAGACCCACCAGCTGGAAAAGCAGGGCCTAATAGCCCTTCCTGTGTTATAAGTTTGACTGGGGATACAAACCCCGATGCCACTTGTACATGACTAGGAATGAAAGGTGCCTGGCAAAACATGCAAAAATCAGCCAGCTAGGGGTGTTGCTCACCCCACCACCGATCAATTAAACTCTACTGCTTGCCAGCCTAAAAGTAAGAATGACAAAAAGAAGGAGACCCGGAAAAGACGGAGACAAAAATCTGCTGGAACCTTGACAAGTTGGTTAATTGGTGAAGCGATACCCGCCGTAGCACAAGACCTAGGAAATGATGTTACCTCTACACCTTCGCCCCTGGTTGCTTGTCTAGGACCTGTATGGGAGGTAATTGGGAAACCTGTAGGCTCGGATGAAGCCCGGCCAAACGAGGCAAATAGTGTTAGCTGTCGGTTTAGCATTACTGAAGCCTGAAACTCTGGTAGATCCATCTGCTCTCCTTGATTCACAGACATTTACCTTTGCCCGAGACCCACAAATGTTTTTTCAGAAAAGACGTGTGAATAGATCCGATGTGGTCCATGTCTGTAGAAGAGTTCTGGCTTTGTGTGTTCTGCCATCATCAGACTTTACTTTTGTTGAACCTGTCCAATCGGAGGGGGGCAATTTTGTGCAGGTTCATTGTGTTATCCCTGAGGTCTCTTCTCTATTGAGATGCTACCAGGGAGAAATAGAGAAAGCTGGATATGAAATTGACTGACCACGGCATGTTGGCCTTACAAAACAAGCAGCAGCCCTAGCAGTCACCCAGTTGGTGAGAAGAGCAGCAATGCCAACACTATCAGGTGCCCCGGGTCTAGGATATGTTACACCAACCAGGCTGAAGATGCGATGGGGTCGGAATGGATCAGGAAGTTAGTCTTAAGACACCTGGTGCAACCAGATTGATTGATGAGGGTCACCTCCTGGACCACACATGGTCATAGTCAAATTTATGGGAGCAAGGAATCTATCTCCAATCTGCAGGAATGTGACATAATATTCCTGCTGGGGACACAGCTTACAAAACCGATATTTCTAGAGGGCTATGTGTTTTTCCAGTCATTGGCAAAGAAGAACCTAGGTGGTCGTCCATCTGGTGGCCTGCCAATTGGGATTACGCAGAAACTCCCAGTAGAGAATGTAACGGAGATAATGAATACCCCAAATGTACTAGCAATTGAGATCTTTTTGCCTGGGGGATGGGTGGTGGCTAAGTTTAGGAAAACATCTATGGAAATGTTGTTGATTAACATATACGTGCCCCTGTTTATGCTGGTATTAGACAGCATCCAGGAAAGTATCGGTCCTATGTGTGCAGGGTGCTTAATGACTTTAGGGCATGAATTTGTACCCTTGGGTGGAGACTTGAATGCCGATTGTAGAGACACTGACAGTGGGGATGCCTATAGTAATATGGTCAAGAAACCGGGGGAATAATAAGGGGAAAAAATGGGTGTCCTTTCTAAAAGAATGGGGCCTAACATTGTTAAATGGCCACACATATGATGATATACCTGGGCAGATTAACAAAAAATCTTCCACTCTGGACTACTTCTTTGCTAGTAACAACTGTGCAGAAAGAGTATAATCCTTTGAAATACGGAGAACAGATTTCAGGGACCATTCTCTGTTAAAACATATGCTGTGTTCGATTTTGTGTGAGTGTATGGTTGGTGGTGGAGGGATAGAAGTAAACCTAGCAGGGACAGATTAGGCTGGACACCCAGGAACAGTGATAAGGCATCTAGAGTGGCCCATGGTCTTATAAAGCATGAGTATCAGACTTTTGGGGCCGCTGATGTAAACGTGATGAGTGAGCGGCTGAAGGTCCTCGCGTGGGAAGTTGGGATACTCCCCATTAAGCATATAAATGGCAACAGTCCCAAATATGGTTCGGCGTTTGATATTGAAATCAGAGACGCAAAAAGACAGATGAAAAGGAATTTACGGGTAGCTAAAAGCACAGGGGGCACGGAACTGGCTCACCAGACGGAGGTGCTCCGAGACAACTATACATTGGCAAAAGATGTTTACCACCCTATGTAGCAGGGATTCCTGACAAATCTGGCAGCTGCGGGCAACAGCCAAGGGAGACACTAATCGACAAACCATTAACCCTATCCCCGCGTACAAATGGGTAGATTTCCTCAGGGCCAAATTTGACCAACCAACTATAGTTTAATGGGTACCAAAGGGGGGTGGTCACTGTCCTCTGAAAATTAATGCCGAGCAAATATACCTAGCCATTGGTAAACTGAAGGGCTTGAGAGCCCCTGGGCGAAATGGTTTGTCAAATAGTCCTAAAAGGAAACCCTGCTGCTTGGTCCAAGATCCTGGAGATGCTGTACAGCAGAGTCTGTAGTGATGGTACAGTGCACGATACATGACAGCAGGTAATCCTTCTCCTCGTCTACAACAAAGAGGACAGAGATGCCTGAAAATTATAGGCAGCTCTCTTTCTCCTGGATGTGAATGGGACGTTATTTGCCACCTTTGTCCTGACTGCGCTGCAAAAGGGGTCACAAGTTGTAACATTCTGCATCCGACAAGAGACTGGGTTTAGACCAGGGTCCAGTACCACACATAACATCAATATTATTGATAATCTTATGAAGGAGGCCGTGGTGAGGAAAAAAACTGCCTTATTAGCGGTATAGGGACAGTGGCCCTCATTACGACCCAGGCGGTAAGTATCAAACATTACCGCCATGGCGTAATTTACGTTTACGCCCCGGCCCCATGTCGTAAAGTGCGGCACATTCCGACCCATCGCGCACGAGCATTACGCCTTGGCAGAAATGTAAAGTACGCGATGCCGTAAATGACCCCAAAACGGCCCCTACCGGCATCATACGCCGCGCAAGGTACACTTTCGCCACCCATCATAGCGGTCACCGCAATTAGCGGTCACCGTAATTAGCGGTGACCGTAAATAAGCGGAACCGAAAGTAGCGTCATCGCGGCGGAACGGGAAAGAGCACGGCGGCCATCTTTAAAAACACAATCCATTGCCATCCTCCCCAACCACTCCACATCCGACCCTGAGACCTGTCTTAACCCATTACCCACCCATTTACCAACTTGAAAATGCCAAAATCTGTCAAAAAAGCCTGCGATCGGCAGCGCCAGGACCGCTTCTCTCGTGAGGAACTCACCATGCTTGCGGAGACCCTCCAGGACAATGCTGCGGTGGTCTTCTCCACGCAAATGTCCAGGCCGGCAATTGCCAAGAAGAAGGCCATATGGGCTCTGGTGGCAGAGCGGGTCAGTGCGGTGCGAACCGTACCCCGCAACGCACAGCAGTGTAGAAAGCGTTGGGACGACCTGAGGCTCCGCGTCAGGAGCATCCTCTCGGCGAACAGGAACCTGGGCACGGCAACCGGGGTAGGATCTGAATCACTCATCAAATTGCAATCATGGGAGGAAATCTGTGCCTCCACTATCGGAATGGAGAGCATAGAAGGAGTAGGAGGGATGGAGAGAGGAGTCCCGACATCAGGAGATGCAGGTAGGTGGCTCAAATCAAGCCATGCAAAATTCACCAAAGTCCAATCATGTGAAGTACAATGTTGCCCCATAGTGCAAATGCAACACAGCAGCAGGAGACTGCCCACAGACACATCCGATCTCCACCCTGTACACATGCAGCATGCACACCCTAACTGCCGGCACCCACATACCTCCATGCTACTTCCACACAAAAGTCAGACAACCTGTATGCCCCTGCCTCAAATGTGCTGCATGTACTAACTGATAAGATGCCATTCGTCACAATGCAGGCCCAATGTCCGCTGACCCATCAATAACACTATCCCTCCTTTGCTCCACCACAGGCTCAGATTCAGACCCTCAGGATGAGGACACCACTGCCTCCACAGCCACCAAGAGGGCCAGGACAACTGTGCCAAGACCGCAAGCCTCCACCTCTGCCGTCCCGAGGAAAACACCACAGCAGCCACAATCCCTGCCAGGGAAAGAGGACAGGGCACTGACAGCCACCACACCTGTCACCACAGAATCAGCAGCAGCAGCGCACATTACACAAATCGTGCCCACCGAAGGGACAGGCTCTGCTGCAAGCAGCACTCTTGGTGAAATCGCTGCCATTGCCGCCTCCTCCGATAGTGAAGCTGGGATCATTGAGGAGATTGAGGATGCAAGCCCCACTGCCCACCTACATTCCCCCTACATATCCCTAAGCAGCCTGCATGCGGATGCCACACAGGGGCAGTTAGAGGACGAGGATTGGCCAGCCACCCCATCCCCGCTGCCGGAGGTGAGCAGCCCAATGGGTATGCCAATGCCATTAGTCATGAGCCAGAGGAATCAACAGACCCTGGATGAGATCGTCACCCGGCAGCAGCAACTATCCTTGCTCCTCAATGAGCATGTTGCAGAGTGTGGGGGGGCAAGGGATGCAATGGAGAGATGTGCAGACAGAGTCACAGCTGCCATTGAGTCCTCCACGAAGGACATCTGCACAGAACTCGCCGCTGTGCGGCACGTAATCTCAGAACTGGTGCAGACCATTCGGGACATGCGTCCAAATGTGCATGCAGGATCCTCCTCGTCAACCAGCTCGGCACAGAGCAGCCCCATCCGACGATCAGGGAGGAACCTGCACAGCACGGGCAGGGGTGCCCCGGGGGCCAGGGGAGGGGACTGTCATTAGTGGCTGGACAGTGGAGAATTACTGCATCACACACTGCTGCACAGACTTACTCACACCTTCATAGGGATTCCAGGGGGGAGGGGGGAGTGGGTGTGTTGGGGTGTTCAGGGGGGAGGGGGGAGTGGGTGTGTCATACCTTTTCACAATCATAATACACTTTTTCGTTTAGCACAAATCAAATGTGTGGACATTGCTCATTTCGTATGCGTGCTTTATTGTTGTACAGTCCACAGTGTGCATGTCCCAGACACACACAGTGCCCCAAGTGCCGTCTCCATGTTACACGCACACGCCGTGTGTGCTAGAAGCATTGGTCAATGAGATTCTGACGCATTTCACGCCCCTCCTGTGCATCGCTGCCTCCTTGAGGTGCTGTCCATCCCCACCCTCATCATCCTCATCGTCAGGTGGTTGCAGTTCTGCGTCAGGGGGCAGGGGCACATTTCGTCTGACGCACATATTGTGTAGCATGACACATGCCATGACAATCTTCGCAACCTTCTCATGGCGGTACAGGAGTGCCCCGCCAGACCTGCTGAGGCAGCGGAAACGTGCCTTCAGTAGGCCGAATGCCTGCTCAATCACCACACGGGTACGTGCATGGGCACGGTTGAAGTCCTCCTCATGCTGGTTCTGTGGGTTCCGGACTGGTGTAAGGAGCCACTTCTTCAGGGGATAGCCTGCATCACCTGTAAGTGGGCAACAATGTATGTGTCAGGGATGAGATTGATTTCTTTACATGACGTGCCACCATGCCTTGCATTCAACTGTTACTTTGCACCACTTTTAGTTGCGCTAATGGATTCACACTATGCAACCGGTATATGTTCATGGCTCTCATGTACAGTTTTGCATGCCAAGACACAATGCAGGGGGGACAAGTGCCTTGTGAGTGCCCATCCACTGTGTCCGTTCAGGCCGTTTCTTTAGGTTACCTGGCACGTGTCCTGTGAGGTCAACGCTCACATGATTGCAACATTGCTGTCTGCCTCATTATGACCCCAGTGAACAATACTGATGTCAATAGGGACAGTTTGTGGGCCTTGCTGTCTGTGTTGTGGTGTATTGATGTTCCTGTCCGTCATGTGCCTCCTTTGTGCGCCTTTCAGTTGATGGTGTTTGGTGACGTGCATGTAGGTGCTTTTCGTTGGAGTCAATGTGGTCACATTTTGTACAATGCACTTGCAGATGGTTGTGTCATGGTTGGGAGACACCTTCATTCCCATGTTAGGGCTGCTTAGGTCAGGCATCATGTATACATTTTGTCAGATGACGTAAGTGCTGCCTCAGGGTATGATCTGGCTACTGCTAGTCGCTGCCAGGTGAAGTATGCATCATTCCCCCCCCCCCTTTCTGCCAGGTGAAGTATGCATCACCCCCCCCTTTCTGCCAGGTGAAGTATGCATCATTCTCCCCCCCTTTCTGCCAAGTGAAGTATGCATCATCTCAACCCCCCTTTTTGCCAGGTGAAGTATGCATCATTCCCCCCCCCTTTCTGCCAGGTGAAGTATGCATCACCCCCCCCTTTCTGCCAGGTGAAGTATGCATTGGTACGTCGATCACCTACCCACTTCACATTTCCATGCTCATGACATTAGACTCACCGAGTAGCCAGGATCTTGGGCCTGCATGTCGCTCCATGTAGCGTGGTATTGTGGAGTTCCTCAGGACCATTGAATCATGGGTTGATCCGGGGAATCGGGCACAACAATGTGTGAAGATCCTGTTGGAGTCACAGACCATTTGCACGTTGATTGAGTGAAATAGTTTACGGTTGCGGTACGCTACCTCCATGGCATGTGGGACCACCAATTCCACATGGGTGCAGTCGATGGCACCAATGCAACCAAGTATGCCAGCTAGTGCATGGAAACCCACTTTGGTGTTAGCAATCTCCTGGGCAGACCGTGGCAATGAGATGTGGTCGTCTGTGTGCTTGAGGAGGGCATCAAGCACTTGGATCAGTGTACGTGAGAATAATGGTTGTGATATGCCATGCAAGTGCCCCACTGTGTGCTGGTAGGTGCCTGTGGCCAGGAAGTGGAGCACGGACACTACCTTCAGTAGGGGGGGGGGGTGGTGGTGGGTGTTTCAATCATGCTGACGATGTTGTTGTGTATCATGTCTACAATGTTGGTGATGGTGTCCCGGTCCAGTCGGTACAGGGTGTGGATCTGCTCAGCGGTGAGGTTGAATGGACTGGCTCTGATGCGTGGGATTGGGGGCTGCCTGCGTGGTGCCACTGGCTGTGCTGGTGGGGCTTGCTTGCCCTGCCTTGCCCTCCTTCTCCTCCTGCATCTCCTCTGTGCAGCCTGTTGTTGTTGTTGTTGTTGTAGTTGAAGTTGTAGCACTTGCATTGCTATCAGGTCCTCCAGCCCCAACTTTGCTAGTCCTATTGGTATCATTGTGGAGTGTGACTGAGTCTGGGAAGGGGTTGGGTGTGCTCTTTTTCTACTTCCTGAGTCTGTATTGCCTCCACCTGTGCTGATTCTGTGCACCTGTGGCAGCTGGATTCACTGCACAAGGCCCTTTACAGTTGGTTCGCGATGGCGTAATAAGCACCATGGCGGTAAGGTACTTAACGGGCTGGGTGATGGCGTTATGTGCATGTCGGCTTGGGTCGGCATTCGCGTATCTTTGCGCCATGCCGGTAATTACGGTGTGGGAGGGCGTGTGCGTGCGTCCTTGGTGCAGTTAGCGGCAGCGTTAACTCCAATGCCACTAATGGCATCGTAGTTAACGATCACGGGTCATGATCGGACCTAGCGGAAAACGATGGCGGTAAAAATTTACCACCATCGTTTTTCGCTTAGCGCCAGGGTCGTAATGAGGGCCAGTGTATAGAAACTACCCCCTGTAATAAAAGAAGAACTTGTGATTACCAATGAATTAATGAGTATTTCCTTTCCAATGATTGGAAGCCTGACTTTGAACGTGGGACGAGCTTTACTAAGTTAAACTCCATATACAAGAGGAAAATGGCTTCTTTTGATTGGATAGATAATTACAACTATCTGGTAACACTGAAAATCTATACGTACGTGATGGGGGTTACACATAAATACCTGCAAACCCATTGATACTTATTAAAAGGCACTAGTATACTAGTTTGTAGTTTTATACTACGATTGAGAGTAAATGAACTTCCTCTTCTCGCTATGAGGGGGCCTGTTTAAAAATTCCAAGAGCCTGGCAAAATTGGAGACCCCCTTCACATTTTTACAAAGTGTAAGAAATTGGGGCAGAAGTATATGTGCATGCTGCGACAGTTTGTTAGCCAGTATGATGCCATTCAAACTGACCATTTCTGGCACTATTGCCTGAATACAGAATCAGACGCAGTACATATAGCATTGTTTGGATTAAGGTCACAGATCAAATCGTATTTTCCCACCTAATTGCTGAACTGACCTTGACTATAGACATGGACATAGAAAGGTCCTAAATACACCTTGTGCATGTGATCCATCATTGAAAATAAACAAAGTAATAATAACTAGATGAGTCAGCGCACAGTATTGTAAAACATCGACCTACGTACGAATGTATGTGATAACTATTCTTGACACTACTCCCAACTAAAAGCTTTGTCGAAGCCAACAATTTCTTAGACCCCGCCCAATCAGGTTTCAGAGCCCGTCACGGAACTGAAACCACCCTAACCTCAATCTGGGATGACCTTAAAATGACGGCAGATTCTGTGGGATGCGCCGCTCTAATCCTTCTTGACCTATCCGCCGCCTTTGACACAATCAATCACTCAATCCTACTAGACCGTCTTCGCTCCCTAGGAATTCGTGGAACCGCTCTTAAATGGATAGCTTAATTCCTCAAAGATAGGTACCAAATAACGATACTCTCCACCTATACCTCCCAAGCCCGACCAGTCGACACGGGAGACCCACAAGGCGCATGCCTATCCGCCCTCCTGTTCAATCTTTACTTGATCACCCTCCCACCAATAATTCGCTCACACAACATCCTGTGTTACAACTACGCCGATGACACTCAATTAATTCTAAAAATCCTGAACGCAAAACGCAACTCCCGACCTTACCTAGCCTCCTGTCTCCATGACATAGAACTCTGGATGACCCAAATCCACCTCTTGCTAAACCCCTCCAAAACAGAAATCATGGTATGTGACAACGCCGAACTTCTTCCGCACACACTACCCTGGCCATCCGCCATGGGCAACTCTCCGACCCCCTCCAACTCAGTGAAAAATCTTGGATGCACCCTTGACTCTGACCTAACCTAATCAAAGTCCTTCCACTACCACCTTAAAACCCTTAGGCGCATCTTCCCATACCTCTCCTTTCCCAACAGACTCTCTGCGGTCCAATCAATCGCTATATCAAGACTGGACTACGCAAATCCCCTATACCTCGGAGTCCACGCGTACCAACTGAATAAACTCCAAAGGGAACAAAACGTGGCACCCAAATTGCTACTCGCGCTCGGCCCAAGGGAACACATCTCCCCAGCCCTTAAGACGCTGCACTGGCTCCCAGTAGCCCGAAGGGTGACTTTCAAAACCTTATGCATCGCCCATCGAGCACTGCATAAAACTGGACCTCAATATCTTCAAGACAAGCTAAAACCCTATCAACCCCCACGCACCCTAAAATGAAGCTCAGCTGGCCTCCTAGTCATACCGAAAACAAAACAAACTCAGTCAGGTTAGGCGGATCATCATTCTCAGCCTTGGCCCCCACACTATCGAACTCACTCCCACCCCACATCCGCCTAACTGAGGATTTAACGTCTTTCCGCAAACTGCTGAAAACCTGGATCTTCCCCTAAAACCATCCCGTACCAAACTAACCCAAACAGACTAACAGCATCTCAATAACTCAATCCAACAAACTACCTGACACGAGAAATTGAAAGCCAATAATCCCGAATATAAACTAGAATGGCAACCAGAATTAAATGAGTAAAGTAGATCAAAGCAGTGAAATGGTTAATAAGAGTAAATCATACGGAAACAGTAAAGAGATTTAAACTCCTGAAATTGACATAATGCATGAGGAGTGAACGAAGTGAATGGCGTGGATGAAATAGTTCTAAT
The DNA here is from genome assembly GCF_040938575.1 of Ambystoma mexicanum. Classification (NCBI taxonomy): domain Eukaryota; kingdom Metazoa; phylum Chordata; class Amphibia; order Caudata; family Ambystomatidae; genus Ambystoma; species Ambystoma mexicanum. The sequence goes on along the minus strand of NC_090937.1, from coordinate 1,566,922,460 downwards.
GGATGAAGCGTGTGGAACAGATGAATGCACTGAGTGGAAGAATACATGAGTGGAAGAACAGATGACTATATAGTTTGAATGTGTGTCCAAATTGAATGAGTATGTAGATCGGATGAGTGTATAGAATGGATGAACATGTTGAGCGGATGAGTGTGTAGAGCGGATGAGTGTGTAGAGCGGCTGGGTGTGTAGAGCGGACGAGCATGTGGCGCGAACAAGTGCGTAAATACAGAGAAGCGAGTAGAACGCAGGAGTGCGTAAAACAGATGAATGTATTGAGCAGAACGGATGAGCGTAAACCGGATGAGTATGTAGAGCAGACAGGTATGTAGAGCGGATGAGTAGGTAGAGCGCATGAGTGTGGTTAGCGGATGAGTACGGAAGTGTGGAGAGTGTGTAGATCGCTGGAACAGATGAATGTGCAGACCCGGCAAATGCATAGAGCGGATGAGTGTATAGAGCGGGCGAGTGCACAGAACGGGCGAGTGCACAGGGCGGGCGAGTGCACAGGGCGGGCGAGTGCACAGGGCGGACGAGGGCACAGGGCGGACGAGTGCACAGGGCGGACGAGTGTATAGAACAGATGAGTGTAGAGATGAATAGATAGAACAGGATAATACTGTTGAATGCGTGGAAAGCACAAGTGCATAAAGTGGATGAGCGGATGAGCGCAGGGAGCGTAGGAGTGCAGGGAGCGGAGGAGCACAGGGAGCAGAGGAGCGCAGGGAGGGCGGGGAGCGGATGAGGGAGGGGAGCGGATGAGCACGGGGAGCGGATCCATAGATGCATAGAATGGATGAGTGCGGGGAACACGGGAAGCGGGTGAGCGCAGAGAGCGGGAGAGCGCGGGAAGCGGGTTAACGCGGGGAGTGGATGAGGGTTGAGAGTGGATGAGTGTGGGGAGTGGATGAGTGTGGGGAGCGGATGAGTGTGGGGAGCGGATGAGTGTGGGGAGCGGATGAGAGCAGGGAGCGGATTCATAGATGCATAGAATGGATGAGTGCAGAGAGCGGATGAGTGTGGGGAGCAGGGAAGCGGGTGAGCGCGGGAAGCGGGCGAGTGTGGGGAGCGGACGAGGGAGGGGAGCGGTTGAGCGCGGGGAGTGGATCCATAGATCCATAGATGCATAGAATGGATGAGTGCGGGGAGCACGGGAAGCGGGTGAGCGCAGTCAGCAGGAGAGCGCGGGAAGCGGGTTAACGCGGGGAGCGGATGAGGGTGGGGAGTGGATGAGTGTGGGGAGCGGATGAGTGTGGGGAGCGGATGAGTGTGTGGAGCGGATGAGTGTGGGGAGCGGATGAGGGCGGGGAGCGGATGAGGGCGGGGAGCGGATTCATAGATGCATAGAATGGATGAGTGCAGAGAGCGGATGAGTGTGGGGAGCACGGGAAGCGGACGAGTGTGTGGAGCGGACGAGTGTGGGGAGCGGACGAGTGTGGGGAGCTGACAAGGTGGGGAGCAGGTGAGTGCGTAGGGTGGGTGAATGTGTAGATCAGACGAAGGTGTAATGCACGCGAGGGGATGAAGCGACAAACTCCTAGAGCAAATGAGCTACACGGACCAGGTGAGTGCGTAGAACGGATAAGCATGTTAAATGGATGAGTATCGAATGCATACAGAATGCAGGGAGCGGACGGATGAGCGGAGCTGGATGGATGAGCTGAGCAGAAGAATGTGTAGAGCGGAGGACTGCACAGAACAGACTAGTGGGTAGGGCCGGCAAATATGTAGAACATAAGAATGCATACGAGCGAATGAGTGCATATGAAAAAGGGAACGTAGAGGGAACGAGTGCGTAGAGCAGACGAGTGCGTAGAGAAGATTTGTGCGGACCATATAACCCTTCATATCACACGACCATGCTTACTCTCTCCTTTACACCATCACTCAGCTAGAACACAGAGATACTATGACACCATTCCGTATAACTATTCTCATACCAACATCTGCCGCACACTCCACATCATTCTAAGTAAACACTGCTGGTTACACCCCCCACCCCCAGCCAGGCGTTCTCCTCAGGCCTAACGCAGCCACATCCAGTCTGGATCAATCCTGCCAGAACTAACACATAGTCCAGATCTCTCAACCACCACACCTAGTGCTAAGAAGCAGCTATTACGCGAATACCACACCAGCTGCACACATACCGGTGCTCACACGCACCTTAACTCTGTCTACTCTCTCTACTGACATGAACTTCGGTTCCCAAGGGCGTTCAACCTACCAGCGCCTTCAGACCATACCAATGGTATATAAGGCGCTATATAAATGCAAAATAACATAACATAACATAACATGGGGAAACACCCAGGCTATGGGCTTGCCCCACTGGGTATTGTGGGTATTGTAAAGCCTGAGCAACTGGAAAGTTTGGGTCTTAGAACCAAGAGTGTGCAAAGCTGGCAATTTAGAGAATTGTGAAATATGAATTGTTACATAGTGAAACAGAAATGAACTAATCACCAACTGCAATGAAATAGAATGAAATTAAATGATAAAATATAATATGGAATGCAGTGGAACTAAATAATTATGAGGTTTTTTTTAAATGGATATGGTAATGGTGATTTTATCCTGTTTTATTTGTATTATTACTTACTTTAATCATTACTATCACTGTTGTTGTTATTACACAGTATTGCACGCTATTGCATTGTACTATTGCACTTTTCCATTGGGTTCTAAATGTATCATATGTATTTGTAAAACTTAATTCATGAACTAAAAACAAATAAATACAGTTAACTAAATTAAAATTATGTTAGTTTAAAGAGCGTTTTCAGATCTCTGCTGCCCAAGATTTGGAGAAGGCAGTGTGCTCTACAGTTGCGTGCACTATAGGTAAATGTTACAGCTAATTGTCTACTTTCAGTTAAGTCTGTTTAGAGGAAGTGAATAGAGCATAAGCTGTCTGCCAACTAGACTCAAGTGAGAGAAGGTTGGAGTGGGGAATTCTGGTTTCAATGCTAATATCTGGTTCCTCTCACAAATTGCCTGCTGTCACTCTGAGAAGCACCTAGACTGGTCTGTAATATTAATGCAACATAACTAAATTTCTACCAGTCTTGTCAAACGGTAAAGATTCCATATGAAATGTATGCAAGTGGTACAGGCACATTTTATAGAAATGTTGAATGAAAAGAACTCACTCCCTTCTCATGGTTACAACGCTGGTGTTAGCAGGGAGGCAAAATGGAAATAAGGCAGGTTACCTGCAGCAGCCAATGTACCTCCAATCCCTTAGGCTGGAACGCCGTTAAAATATGGCAAAAATCACAAGTGAAATGTGTAAACTCTGACTGGGCATAAACACCTCAGCAGAGTATCAGTTGGAGAAGGTTGAAGAAGGTTCTTCGAATCTTTGGCTGTCCATTCTCACGGTGGAGAATGGATAGCGGTGACCTTGCACATTCATGTGTAGGAAGCAACAGCATTCTTCGTAACTGCACAATGCAGGCACCTTTTATAACACATGAAGTGGTACATACTGTTTACATTATTGCTGTTTGTGCACTTAAAATGTTTAATAACTCTGTAGAGTTGGTTAGACTGTACAATACATAGAAGCATTTTGAGATTTTTGGTTATCAATATAGATGTCCTCCTGTCGTTTGAAGGACTGTTTCACTGTAAAAGTCCTTCCTTGTATTTAAAATAAAATTAATGTAAAGGTTACTAATAAGCATCACAGTTATGCATTATGTGTTGGTTCTCCTAGAAGTACTGAGCGTGCAGCATGTCATCAAAGACACATGATAAGCCCAGCCGGGATGCCATTTGCCTGCTTAGCACTGAGCAACTTCTACAAAGATGGCTGAATGGATATCTTTACGGGACACCTTTACAAATGTGACACAGTGTGTACCTTTGGCGCACATAATTTGGTCTCACCCTTCTATGGCTTTGGGTATCCTTTCACAGGTTTCTTGATGCACTTGCGCATTCAGATTTACTCTTTGCCGTTTAACTTCTCTATGATCTATTTTACGCTTGCACCTTTTGGGCGGCCACAGACCTCTGAAATGTGCGGCTGGAGAGGGAAACTAGTGCTTGCTTCTGAATGTCATTTTAGTGCCACCTGTGGGAACTCTGTGCTTTACTTAAGCATAGGCATGTATTTCATATTTTAAAACGATACATCATTTTTAACCTTTAATTTTCTGAATGGAAACCCCTCACTTTTGCAATGGTTTCAAAAATGCATGTTGTGTATTTGACTATAAAAGTGATAGCTTAACACAGTGTATGTGTGTATTAATTAGAAAGAACTTTAAAGATAATGTGAAGTGGCACCAATAAAAGCAATGAGGTTTTGGTTGTTTTGCATATTAAAAAGCATTTTGGGAAGATTAGAATGACCAAAGAGCTTTATATCTGAGATATATGACTGTAAGAGTTGTATGACTGAATCACTAAATACCTAAAGCACGCTGGGTTTGGTACGCATTTCCTTTTTTCTTTTATTTTTTTAACCGCAAATCACCGGGCCTCATTACGAGTATGGAGGTAGCCATGGTGCTATTAACGCCATGGCGACCCCCATACCGCATACCGGGTCCGGATTCCCTAAATGAGGACTTACCGGGTCATTCCAACCTTGGAGGACCCAGTATTTCCCCATTCAGGGAACCCATCCCCATTCCCATTCGAGCCTCCATAGGGCTCAATGGGGAGGAGGAAGCTCCCTGGTCCTTTAGCGGCTGACCCGTCCCTCCACTCTGACCCGTCCCTCCACTCTGACCACCCCAGGAAGCTCATAGCAGGGCAGCTGGAGCTGCCGCTCCCAGCTGCTAACAGCCACACCTGGGCTGGCCAAGGGCGTGGGGGCCAAGAAGCCAAAAAAGTGACACTATTGTGTTTGACAATGGAACCTTTGTGTGTTTGGGGTGTGTGGGGCGGGGGTAGGGTTGTGTAGGGACAGGGTTTGTGGGGAGGGGTGTGTGTGGGGACAGAATGTGTGTAGGGAGGGGGCAGAGGGTGTTGTAGTTTGAATTTCTTGATCAATACATACTAGTTTTCACTTGAAGCAAGGAGTGGCCATTCCTTCTTTTGGTGCAAGAGTTTATTATGTGTGCACATAATATGCAGTAAGGTGCAAGGGAAGTGCAGAAGAGTGGAAGGGGTACCCAGAAGAGGTTATCAAATGAGTACTTGATGGGCCATGCACCCGTCGCTGGCCTCCATGCATGCGTGCTTGGGCCTGGCTGCATCATCATCATCATCCTCTGGTGGAGGAATGTCCAGATCTGGGGGCAGAGGTATGCTTTATCTGACACTGATGTTATGCAACATTACACAACCCAGAACTATCTCTGGCCTGCAAATGAGTGCACCCTCAGACCGGTGTACGAATCTGAAATGTGCCTTCAAGAGGCCAAAGGTCTGCTGGATGGCTCCGCTGGTCCTCACATGCGCCCTGCTATATGCCATTCCCTCCTGCATCTGGGGATCCCTCAGGGTGGCCATCAGCCACAGAAGCAGTGGGTATCCAGAGTCAACTGCAAGGGATAAGGACACAAGGTTAGCCTTGTCATGAATGTGGAAGGGGCGTGGCCTGGAGCTTATGGCGAGTAGAGGCTGACTTGCCGAGCTCCGGCCGAGGTGACGTTTCTAGATCCTTTTTGCCAGCTAAAATCACACCCTCGACGCTGTAAAATGGCTATGAGGGTAGCAGAAGTGGACCCCAACACGATCCGATTGATCCGCCGAAAAATCAGAACTCCGGGACTGGCGGGACCGCACTCGAACTGATCCCCTCCTTCCCGCTTCCACACGCATCCAAGATGGCGGCCCGCCAGCGACTGCGGGACCCCCTGGGAAAGCAACGCCATACGGCGCAACTGCCGAGAGCACACGCGCCGGAGGGAGCTGCGACCACACTGAGCCCCGATCTCCCGTGCGGGTGCACTCAAATACTGGTGCCACCCATCCAATGCGACCCCCGCCGAGCTACGGGCTGCTGCAGCAGCTGGAAGCCATGCTGACCAAGCTCCGTGCATGAACTGAGAGCACAGGGTGCAGCTCGGAGACGCCGGATACATCCATCCAAGAACCCCTACCCAATACTGCTGGGAAACACCCAGAGAGTGCAGCTAGCACAGGAGCCTGGAGTGAGGAGCGACACGAGGAATCACGCATCAATAAATGAAGGAAGGGAGCCAGCCTTTCCTCCCTGCCTCCGAACTACCCAGCCGCAGTGAAGCAGAGATGAGCAACCAAAGGTGAGGAGGACGGCGGGTCCAACGCATTAGCTGCATAGCTGCTGCACCTCAAATATATTCGGGGGCAGTGTCACAAGCCACCATCACAGTGAGTGGCCCCCCGGCGAACTGACCAGTGGGTCCCCAGCACCAGTCCCTTCTGGCCACTTAATACAGAGATTTATCAATCCGGGGACCTCAAACAGTGTAACAGGGTGCAGGGCGAGGACTCTCTGACACCCAAACAAACGAGCCACTTACACTGTGGGCCACAACCCTGCCCCCATCCCCAACAAATGGAAGACATTACAATATAGGTCCGGCCCACCCGCCCTGCCCGGAATCCACCCAGATCTTCACCGGAGACCTGTATACCCTGCCCCCAAAGTAAGCTGAGCAGCACACCATTCACCAGTCACCATGGACACATTATGTCTCAACCAAAGCGAAAACCCCTGTGCAAACTCGCCTTTCCACCCCGGAACCCTAGCAGGCAAGAGAGGGCGAACTCACTGATAACCAATCCCAGGTACTGGAAGCCATTGCATCGCTGTGGACACATATAGACTCCAAGATTGATGAATTCAAATCAGACATCCAACTCATGCGCCAAGATGCCCGAAACGTAACCGAGAGGGTGACGACCGCTGAGACAACCATAATTGAAACATCAGAGGACACAGTAGCCCTGAAGGCCAAGGTTGTGGACCTCGAGAAGAAAGTGGCTGTGCTGGAGGCAAGGTCCGATGAGGCCGGGGCAACGTAAGAATATTGGTAGTACCAGGGGGGAGTGAAGGCCCAAACCCAACGGCCTCTGTTACAACAAGAGATAGGGGCTGGGAAGCTAACGCAAGGATTCGCAGTCGAAGGGCACACTGGTCCCTCCAAAAGAGGCCACCACCTGGCTCGCCCCTAGCCCCATAATCGCCAAAATACTCAACTTCCAAGACAGAGAAGCCATCTTGAGGCACTCCAGAGAAGAGGGACCCATGGAAAGCGGCAACGCCAAAATAACTATCTACCCTGATTACACCCAGAAAGTTCAGAGGGAAAGAAACTCATTCATGCCGGTGAAAGCAAGACTCAGACATTTAAATCTGAAATACATGTTACTTTACCCATCGAGATTGAGCGTGAGCGATATTCCTAGAGAACCCAGCAGCCGCCAACATGTGGCTGGAAGACAACAACCTTGCAGAAGGTAAAGACGCTCCCCAGAAGGAAGACTGAGGCAAACCCTATATCAGAATGTGACAATCGAAACCACTTATGAACCTACGCTCCTAACGCAGACATAAGGCAACCAGAAATCTAGTAGGTAATCCAATCAACAGTTGGCTACACAGACGCGGCCCTCGCTCGGCCTCCCGCCAGGCGCCAGGCTCGACCTCCATGAACAGCCCAGGACAGGCCAGATGCCTGACCGACCCACCTCGTGCCCGATACCCGGATGGGTCCAGACGGCACGAGAGCGCCTGAGCACCACATGAAACATTTAGTCGCTAGGCGCACCCGTTCTAGTTATGTTAAGTGTTTTATTAGTTACACAGTCTTCAAACCACTAATACTTATGAGGCACAGGATATGTCAGAATCAAGAATCGGGAACGAGAGGACCTTGGAAGCCAAATCCAGGACCCCGCAACCCGGGACCGAGACCACACCAGGATCCGGCGAGGACCGACTAGATGGACCCAAAACACTAACCCAATGGAGTCACAACTCAAGGTGATGACATGGAACGTGAGGGGCATTGGCTCGTACCTAAGAAGAAATCGGATTCAATCCTATCTCCGCAGAAAAAAGATTTCGATTGCGATGTTACAAGAGACCCACCTCACGGAAGAAACCATGTCCAAATTGACAGAAAAATGGGGTGGAATCAGAAGGGGAGCACCTTACTCCAAATACGCAAGGGGATTGTTCACGTGGGTGAACCCAAATGTACCCTTTCAACTTCAGGGCCTTGAGACCAACAAGGAAGGCAGGTACATAATAATGTGGGGTACTATCGAACAAGTGGCAGTCTGTCTAGTGAATTCCTACCTCCCACAACATGGAATACCCTCACACCTCAAAACACTGTGCACCAAAATGGTGCACCACAGAGAAGGAACCTTTATCTGGGGAGGGGACTTCAACTGCATCATAGATGGGTCCATGGACAGGTCAGAACCGCTCAATCAAGCAAGCAACACTGCAACCCGAGCGCTGAATGCCACACTAGTGCACCTCGATCTCGTGGATATCTGGAGGGAACAACACCCCACTGAGAGGAACTATTCCTGCTACTCAGCCCCACACAAGATCCACACGAGGATAGACTACCTGTTCATAGACAGAGAACAAGTCTCAATGGCTGAAACCACGGCATATCTAGGCAGGTTGATCTCCGACCACTCACCGCTGATTATGCAATGGAAACTCAAGGGGCCTAGACCACCGATCCCTACGTGGAGAATACCTACCACAGCTCTCACTGACCCCGAATTCAGGGAGGATCTTGGCGAAAAACTAGAGGAATACATAGACACCATTAAAAGGCTCTGTTGCAAGCTGGGGCACGCTTTGGGAAGCCATGAAAGTAGTGACACGAGGCGAAGCGATATCAAAAGCCGGCGGTATCCGAAGACAACTGAAGGCTGAACTAGAGGAACGGGAAGAGGAGATAACACGCCTATAAACCAATTCTAACGCCACACCAGAAGCAGAGGCGAAGCTGAGAGAAATCCGAGAGAAGTGCCAATCAGCCTGGGACAGGCTAGCCAAATTCGACTTCGCAACATACACGGCCAGGACACACAAAGAAGCCGATAAGCCAGGCAGACTCTTGGCTTGGCTGTGCAGGTGTGAACACCCCAGACACCTCCCAACAGAGATCTTGGATGAAAACGGGGCAATGTACAGGACACAACTAGAAATTAACACAGCGTTTGCTGAGTTCTACTCCAGTTTATATTCCCATGATAAACAAATAACCATAGAGGAAATCAAGGCTACCGTGGAGGAGATAGGTCTCCCCAAAATTTCTGCCGAACAGAGAGAGTCATTAGAGATGGAGACCACCACTGAAGATGTGACAGAAGCAATTCGATCACTAGCCACCTGCAGGGCTCCAGGAAATGACGGCCTCCCGCCTGAATTTTACAAAGCATACAAAACCACTCTCACCCCTATCCTCCACGAGGTCTACCAGGAGGCTTACGAGAATGGGATCTTACCCAACACCGTGAAGGAGACGATAATAATTCCTATGCTCAAACCGAACAAACCACACAATAATTGCGACTCCTATCGCCCCCTAGCTATGCTGAACTACGATAGTAAGATTCTCACTACCATCCTGGCCAGGAGACTTGCACGGCTGGTGCGGTCCCTAATTCACGAGGACCAAAACGGCTTCGTCCCTGGACGCAACACTACAGCCAATTTAAGAAGGCTCCAACACATCATGGCCGAGACCTACACGAGAGATGAAGACCTGGCAGTGCTCTCACTCAACGCCATCAAGGCCTTTGATTCCATATTCTGGGAGTGGCTCATCGAGGTGCAGAGGGAGTTTGGCTTTGGCAAAGGCTTCGTGAGATGGGCCAGGGTACTATATAATTCTCCTGTAGCTAGAGTGAAGACCGGTGGAATGGTGTCCGAACCCTGGGAGATGCAGCGGGGCAAGTGTGTCCACTATCGCCTATGTTATACATCTTAGGCCTAGAGCCAATAACTATTTACTTCAGGAAACAGTTCTTTGATGCAGGCAAAAAAATAGGCAATGAACACTCCATAATATCGCTATATACTGATGACGTTCTCCTATACCTGAAAGACCCCCAGGTTACCGCACATGTCACATTGGATGTCCTCGACAGCTACGCGCACTACTCTGGGATTAAATTCAGCAGGCTAAAATCCTGCGCATTCCCCCTGGCCAGACTGAGGGGCTTGAAGGAGACCTGATCTGCCAGATGTTGGGATAAAATGGCAACCCGACACGTTCCGGTACCTGGGAGTCCACATGAGGCACACCCCGACGCTCACACATGAGCATAACATGGAAGCAGTAATAAGAGGCCTGCGCAAATCTATGAATTTCTTGTCAAAGCTACCACTAGCAATGATGGGCAGAGCAGCAATTGTCAAGATGATAGTTCTTCCTCGATTCTTGTACTACTTCATAAATATCTGCTACTACATCAGACCACCCTTCTTCAAGAAGTTGGAAACACTAATCAGAGATTTCCTATGGGGTCCATCTAGGCACAAACTGTCCTTCTTTATTCTGACGCTACCATGCAAGGAAGGCGGAATACAGCTCCCTGACCTCCAAATGTACTACCTGGCGGCACAACTCAGCCATGTGACGAGATGGCTCTCGGATGATCGGACCGCTGAATTGGGGCTACTACGACAATCACCTTCCAAGTTATTCCCTAAAGAGACACTCTGGAACCCACTAAAGCAGACACAGGATGTTCCCATGATCACCGAACTAGGCAGGCAAATATGGTCCAGAACCTGCTTCGTCAAGCAACTGAAACACCCCTACTCCCCCAATACCCCTCTCCTGGCAGACGCATGCAAAACTCAGGTGGATCTCATCACAGCGAGACGATGGGAAAGCGCTGGAATCTACACATGGGGTGACATGTTCGAAGAGGGCGTATTCAGAGAGTTTGAATCACTCCAGAGACAGATCTGGAAACCACACTGACAGATAAGGAATCGGAAAGAGTACTACTCTACCCCAAGGAGGTCTCGAGAAACGCCAGATTCAGACAGATACAATTGAACGTCTTATATAGGACGTACATGACCCCACACAGGGTGGCCAGTTTCAATAGACAGACATCGCCAAAATGTCCAAGGTGTGGAAACGACAAAGCAGACCTGATCCACATGTTCTGGACTTGCACCAAGACGATGACATTATGGTTCAGGGTAAAACAGACCTGCACAGACGCTGGAATAACTATATATGAATGGACCCCAAAAGAATGTTTACTAGGTGCTCACCCCAGAGCGAGCAAATATAAGCACGTGGTCAAGTTGATTGACATTGCATGCATACTTGCTAAAAGAACCATAGCCATGGCATGGAAGACACCAGGGGCCCGAGGTATGAACGCTGGATCAAGGAACTGGAAAGATGGACTGAAGCTGAAACCAGATCCTGGAAAGACAGAGTCAACACAGGTGGAGATAGTAAGAATGACACTCTCGATTCTTGGAAGGCCCTTCTGAGCGACATCCACTTTGCTGCAGATCACAAGCCCCCCTGAGGAAACCACCCTAACTAACAAGCTGGACTCAAGAGCCACCCAAACAATGGGAGCTCCCCGACACGAGTCCCCTCCAATAACCAAGCTGTTACCCCACTGCATCCCCAGCCCTAATTGAATGCTGAGAACTTTACCGTGCAATACGAAGACTGTTGTTGTTAAACCGTTCGTTACGTTTTTTATTTGTTAACTGTTAATACCTGTATGCATTTGACTAAATGCCAATAAAATCTGTTACAAAAAAAAAATCGTGAATGTGGAAGAACTGTGTTAATTTGCCATGTCTTACACTTAGTCTGTGTCGGTTAGCTACATCATGCTCTGGTCTAATGGTATGGCTGTGCCTTATGCTCCCTGTTTCTCACTGAGACAGGCACTGTCTGTCATCTGTATCGTGCTGCGTTCTGCTCCCTGAGAGGTATTGCTTGGGTAGGAAATATATTGCCACTTACTGACCATAGTGAGGACTCACCAGTATGCATACGCAGCCTCATAGTCTGAACTGAACATAACCATACCTCTACCGCACCACTGACTGCATGCACTTCACGACACCCGCAATGAGGCCAAACCATACACATTAATTCATCAACACTGCATGACGGCTACCAAGCACAGAAGGCCCCAACACTCAGTGACCGGTTCAGTGACACTCAAGCTGCCAGCAGCACCTTAAAGCCCTCTTCTCTTCTCCCTCTCAATCCCACTGACAATCTGCCCCAACACGTCTTTCATTGCAGACCCACCAGAGCGCAAAGAGACTACACAAGTGGCAACAGTGTGCGGTACAAGACCCATTGACGTTCACATTGCCATTTACATGTGTGAGTAATGATGCTCGGTAGTGGCAGCAGAATCTCAAGTCAGTCTGTGCATGCATTCCCCATGTCTCACCAGGACATATGTCTCATGGCCCTAGGTGACATAGTCTACTGATACACTTGCTTTGGAGGGATGGTGGTGTTGCATTCTTGTACCTATAGTGCATTGTATGTGGATGTTCTTCAGGGGTTGAAATGGCCTGATCAGTGACTGGTACTTCACCAGTCATGTTCTACTCCTGTGTGTTGTGGTCTGTCAATTGAGGCATGCGCTTGTTGGTCCTGCATGTGCATAGTGATTGATGGACATGCATCTGTGGCATTAACCCCCCTCCCCTTCTGCCTTTCACCCATGCTGCAATGTAGTTGTATATTTACAGGTACTCACCCAACATCCAGGTCCTTTGTCCTACATGAGGCGCTATGTAAGCCGGCAGGGTGCTGTTCCACAGGACCATGGAGTCGTGGGTTGATCTTGGGAACCGGGCACAGCAGTGCGTGATGGTCAAGTCGGCATCACAGGTCACCTGGACTTTGAGGGATTTGTACTGCTTCCGGTTCCAGCTCTACATGTGCGCAGTCCAATATTGCCAACACATTGGGCATTCCCGCAATCGCATAGAAGCTGGCCTTGGTTGCGTTTACCTGTGCCTGGTTGGTTGGGAGGGCGATGTGCTGGTCCACATGGAGCAGGAGGGCCTCTTGTACCTGCACCAGCACACTGGAGAAAGTAGGCTGTAATATGCCATGCAGCTGGCTCAACGAGTGCTGGAACATGAAAGTGGCCAGGAAGAGCAGGACCGATACCAGCTTCAAAGCAGTGGTATGGCTGTCCTCATGCCGATCCTGCTTCCAATGTTATCATGGATAAGGGTCAGTAGGTAAAGAAAAGAAATCAATATGATGAACTGTGGATGTAATTTACAACAGTCCCCAGGAGCATTTAAAGTGTATGTGGAGCGACATCTGGTCTCCACACAAACAATATAATTTGCCAGTGAAATCTGATCTGTGATAGGTCATAATTACAATACAATTAGTGTGGATATACTCAAAAGTGTATGTCCAATGGAAAAACGAATAAGAATGAGAAATGTTGAGGCACAGAATGTGATTAGTGTGAATGCACTGAACAGTGTATATCCAATTGGACAAATGTGATATGGTAGTCTGCAACAGACTAAAGATGGTATATCCCGAATCGGTGTAGATGCTGGCATTCAATTTCAAATCAACCATTAACCAACCCTTTGACACCTCATGGCCCACCTCTTCCGGGGAGGTGTAAGCGTACTGGTCATGGTAAATGCAAATCCAGTTCAGGCAACGTAAGAACGCAACATAGTTTGCCGTGAAAAACACACATGTACAACTTACTTAGATAGTGTGAGTATGCAACAGAAGCCACTACAAAAAGCACAGATAGTTCACTTCCTCATTAATTCCATTTGTGGATAATGAGTCCAGATTTTCAATCCAGAATGTTTCCATTTGGTCTAGTCGTTTTGTCAGATGTTCGTGGGCTTCGCTTCTAGCGATGACATCCGCTACTTGAAATCTGATCTGTGATAGGTCATTACGTTTCTCCATCCAGTGTGTGGAGACTGCATAATTCATGTTATGAGTCCTTATGCAAGAGCTATGCTCATTCCACCTTAACTTGCATGGTCATTTAGATTGTCCCAAGTAGTAGATTCCACCTGGACATTTGAGGATATAGATAACATTCTTTGTGTTGCATGTGACATAACTTTTAATTTTAATTTGTTCACCTGATCTTGGCTGATTGAAAATATTCTCTTTCGTTACGAACCCGCAGTGGTACAATGGAAGCACAGGAAGGTACCAGTTCTTTTGGTGACGGTTGGTCTTTTTGAATCTGGTCTGGTCTTGACCAGATGATCTCTGAGGTTCAAACCTCCCTTGTAAGCAAAAACAGGTAGTTCACAAAAAAGATGTTCAATTTTTGAGTCGCACGTAAGGGTCTTCCAATTTCTCTTGATGGCAGATTTGATCTGTCCACTTTGCGTGGAGTATCTAGATACATACACAAGTGAAGGGGGTTTCTTTTCCTTGTTGGTTGCATTCAATAATGATTCTTGTGTGGAATTAACCAGTCTCTCCTTAGCAGCATTGACCTCCTCGTGTAGGTAACCTCGTGATAAAAAAAGTTTCCCCCATTTTGGTAATTTCATCTATACTTTCAATCGGATCACTTACAATCCTTTTGACTCTGAGCATTTGGCTTTAAGGTACATTTCTTATCAGGCTTGGTTGGTGGAAGCTCAGATGGTGTAACAGGTTTTTTCTATCTGTTTCTTTTTTGAAAATATTGGTGGTATATTTTCCCATTGCCAATTTAATTTCCACATGCAGATAGTGGATGCAGTCTTCTGAAGTTTCATTGGTGAATTGTATATGTGGATAAATTGTGTTAAAGTAGATTAAGAAATATGTGAGACTCTCCTGTGTTCCTTTCCAGACCCCAGAAATGTCATCTATATAGCGTAGCCAAAGATTAAGTAATTACACCATACTGCGTGGTCTAGCACATGTCCTCTCTCCCATTTGTGCATAAAACAATTGGGATGTGTCAGCCATGGTTGCACCCACTGACATTCCTGACACCTGTAGAAAAAATCTATCCTTGAATTAGAAGTAGGAATTCTCAGAGATAAATTGAAGGAAGATTAATATGAACTATTTTGATGCTTTGATCTCGCTTTTGTTAAGAAGGAACCATTCTATGGTTTCTATGCCCAAATCAGGAGGAATGGAGGTAAATACACTTTTTACATCGATGGTGAACATGATGAGCCCCGGTGTGTACTTTACATGTTGGAATACCTGCAAGAAATGAGCAGTGTCCCGAACATATGTGTTTGTTTTCTGTATCGTAGGCTGTAAGAAAAAGTCAATGTAAGTGGTTGTAATATGCTCTCCATGCCAGCCCCAATGGGGCAGCCTGGTGGTGCCGTTGGATGTTTGTGCATCTTGGGGAGTGTATAGAAATTAGGAATTACGGGGTGACTTGTGAGCAAGAATTTCTTCGTGTTATGATTTATCCAACCTAGTTCTTCCGCTTTATCATGAATCTCTATGAGATTGGCTTTAATGGTAAGGGTTGGATCACTGTCCAGTCTAGGATACACATCTGTCTCACTAAGCAGTCTTTCACATTCTTGTTCATAGTTAGTGGTATTCATAATTACTAAAGCCCCTCCTTTATCAGCACGCCGGATGGTTAGATCTTTGTCACTGTAAAGATTTTTTATGAGACCCAGCTCTTGGAGTCTCAAATTTAAAACTTTAGGTTGTTTTTAGGATAGTTTACCCAGGTCTTTCAGTACTTGTTTATGAAATATATCAACAGTAGGTATGTTGATAGGGTGCATGGAGTTGCTTTTCCCTTTGAATTCTAGAAAATCTTCCTCACCTTGTTCTACCCTGTCTACTTGCGTGTCTTCTCTCTCATCAAAGAACACTTTTAACTTGAGTTTCTTTACAAATTTAAACCGTTCCACTTTGGTGTCAAATAAAGTGGTGCCACATGTGGGTACGAAACTAAGACCTTTCTCTAATGTGTTAATCTCTGTGGGATTAAGTATTCTATTAGAAAGATTAACTACTAAGTCTTCTTATGTTGTCTTGTAACCCCTCCTGTCCGGTTTGTTTTGGAGGAAGGTCCTACATCTACCAAACGGTGTTCCGGCAGAAGTAATCCGTTATGAGCTGGGACTGTCTTCCATACAATTTCATCTATATTGGAAGAACCTATCTCTACTGAAAAAACATTCTCTGTGCTAAGGAGGGTTCAATCTGGTGGTTGCTAAAACAACTGTTATACAAGAAATCTTGGGTTGTCCTACAAAATTGGGAAACCAAGTGTGATCGGATTTGCAAAAAGTATGATATCCCGAAAGATACAGTGTGCTATAATCCAACTCAAACGAAAAGGAAACGTAAAAGAGTGGGACTGGATTGACACAATCAGCAAAGTCAAAACATATAATCTGAACTCTGACTTGCTGGTTGATGTCAGACCCGCTGGACCCTGTCCATAATATTTAAACAGGTCAACCAGTAGATCATGGTGGTCAAGGGTGATGAGGCTAAAACTGAACTTGATCCACACAAATGAAATTGGGGGTGCTAGGATTAAAGTACTCAGAGAGCTGAGAGTGTTTTGTTTCTGGTCAATTCCCAAAGAGGTGAGATGCTATGCCACATACTGTTACATTGTAAATCATTAGAGGTGAGGCGAATGTCATACTTTGGACCCCTAATCCAACCTTATGTCCAGGTTCACACAGGAAGAGTATAGTAGCTTATCATGAAGTCCTTTGGTCCTAACAAATGCATACTTGCCAACCCTACAGATTTAGGCAGTAGGCTACTGCTTTTTAAGCAGTCATACCGCCTACAGATTTCAGTGACAGATCCTACTGCTTTTTACAGTGGCAAGTAATTTTTGAGACTCTAAGGCAGGCTCCAGGACAGAGCATGCAACACATTAGACTGTCTATACAGTGGACTGGTAGGGGATTACTTTGATTGCACTCAGACCAATCCACTGACCTGACAGCTACTGGACTCTGTCCTGCACTCTTGCCAGGACAACCCTTAGGTGAACCACCAGTGAAGGCAAGTGGCAGAGTGTAACACCATCACACAGCATCTGCCTATCAGACTGAGGGGGGTATCAGTCGCCATGCCATTCATTGTTCAACTTGCAATAAATATGTATTACCCTGGCTGCTGCTACAGAGCAGTGGCAAATCTTGCCTACCAGCTCTGTATGATTACCTTCTGTGAAGTTAGGTAATTGAATTTGGTGTTAAATTACCATTCAGAATTCTACATTTTTAACATGTCCACATCTTTCCATATTGTGCTGTTTGATGGTTGTGTATTTTAGAATGATCCAATGGTGCAAACAATGTATGTTTTGTATTTGTTTATGATGTCATTGTTATGGGAATTATTATTTTTGAAACTTGAAAAATCCTACATCTTTTTGGTTACAGAATGTTGGCAAGAATGCAAATAGATGGGTGCCGCAAATCATTTCCTAAAAAATTTTTTAGGTACATGTCAAAGGGCAATATGATCAATATGATATGTTTTCCTGTATTTTGGTTATGTTTTCCCCTTTCATGGTTTGCTATTTTATATAATTCTTTCTTGTTTTGGCTTCCTTTTTCTGTATGATATATGCTGTTTTTCTATTCTTTTAAAGGTTTATACGATTTATTAATTTGTATTTTAAATGACATATTGTGTGTACATTTTCTTATGTTTGTAAGAGGTTACTTGTTAACCAAATAACAATAGAAAAACAAAAAAAAGCAAATAAAAGTGTTCCGTATTCAAAGAATTAGACTCATACACAAATCTGCCAAATAATTCTACCCTATCCTTCTGCAATGCAGGACAGAAAATCATTCAATGTTTTAGGGTTTCTAGTGAGCATCCACAAACACTTTCCTTTAATCCTCTTATTGCAAAACACCTCTCGTCCATAATGAACATAGGAAAGTATTCAGCAGCCAGTTCCTCAATCTTAATCTGTAGTGTAGTTGTCTCCCAAAAACTCCTGATAAGCCGATTCATAAACTCCATACTCTTTTGGTTCCAACCAAATCTATTCTTATTATTATTTATTATAATATTTTTACAACTTGTCTTTTCGGCATGTAGTATCTTCAAATCGAAGGGTAAACTCAATTTATCGTGATCAGTCACGTGACTACTAATTATCTCTAGACAGTCTGGATCTCTGATGCCACCACGTAGTGCAGCCATGAGTAGTAATCATTCCTATGCCAAGTGGGGTTTGCGAGTATGTCTCCATGCGTATGCCTATTTAGCATTAACAAGCCCCACCCTTCCCAGAATCCCCTCCAATGATTTCCCTGTTCAATGTGAAGGGATGCATAAGGGCTTGCAAAATTATTACAAACTACAATCAGACACATCTCCCAAGGTGCTCTGCCTCTCCAGAGCTGCGGACCGCGAATACAAGGAGACCTCCGACCCAATTACAGTGAATCATCTTGGAGAGGCTGAATCCGTCCCAAGTCTTTGCTGAGCTCCAAGTGAACCTCCAGAGACATAATCCGACTCATCCAAGTCTTCTCACCAGAGTGCTGGACTCCAGGAATTGAAGAAGATTGACCTGGCGAATCGGGTCCTTTGTTGGTGCTGCAGAAAAGGTGCCAAAACTGCAGAATGACCAGAGAAGCTGGAGAAATCTGTGCCAGAGGTCCTACCTCGAGACTGCTGCTGAGAGATCCTGTCCATTGTCCTGCCTTTCGTCACCAGACCAAGGAATCCGGAGGCGGGGTCCAGCGCTGCTACATCGAGGATAATCCAGCCATGAACATTTCTTCTAACCTAAGGTACTCTATGGGGAAAAAGGTATTGCTTACCTTGATCCAAGAAGCCGCTCCAGAGTATTGGAATGCTCATAGAGGTGTCCATGGTGTCCACTCTTACCTCTGTCGGCTTGTGTCCCTTTTGTGAATCCTTTAACAGGGTTTCCAACGTTTTGACAATTCTTCTAGCATCTTGAAATAGAGACTGAAAGTATCCACAGGAACGTTTACTGTTCTGCTGCTTCGTGAGACCTTGAGCCTACTCCAAACTGACTTTTCCAGATAGTTAAGGATCGGACTTTAAAAGTGTTCATTTGTGCTAAAACGGCATCTAGAAACTTAAGCTCTGCTACTTTTTGACTAACTGTTTTCCGTCCAAAAAGACTTTGTCCCTCATTACAGTTTTGACGGTCTGTTAAAAAAAGTGCCGGTAACAACGGTTACCGGCGTCTTTTCTGGACCGGCAAACTATAAGTCTGTCGGTAGAGACTGTGAACTATCGGCAAGTCTGACCTGCTGGTAGTTCAGGCCACTACCGGCAGATTTTTTACTGAAGCACCAGTACTGTTACTAACGGTGCTTCAGGACTCCCATTCCTGTGGAGTCCTATTGGATTCCACAGGAATGGGAACTTACGATTCCTCTGCAGCTTGTAAAATATCCTGCTATTACTGGGATATCAGGCGGCGTAAAGGGTAAGGCGAGTCTGCTGATAACCAGCCGGTAGCACTGGCGTGTTACCGCCAAACTCGCAATGAGGACCATTATCTTATCTGTTTTTGCCAACTAATTACAATTACTGTGTATCTCTGTCTGTGCTCAAGTGCGCGTTAATACCGATAATACAATACAACTGTCATTAGTGTCAAACTCTGTTACACTTGTAACCACGAGCAACTACAAGCTATGCAGTGGCCTTTGAAAAGTATCTAAAAGTATTCCTATTTATATTGGTTTAATGAAATAAGTATTTTAAGACGTGTTGTGTGAATATAATAAACCTATATTTCATATAAATGTATTGGTGTAGGTTTTTTTAATGTGCTTTACTAACTAGGTTCAGTGTACTTACCTACAGCTCACATCTTGCTCTTATGATAAGCCTGAGTGCTCAGCCACTCTACCAAGGTTCCATGAGTAGTACAGACGGATACTAAGAGATGAGGACATGTATACCATTGGGGTAGTTTTATGAAGTCTTACCTCAAGAAAACTCCCCTAACAATAGGTTAGATCAACTTTAAAATTTAAAAAAACAGACTGCAAAGACTATGAATCCTTCACTGAATGCTCATAAATACACAACATAATGACCCTTACCAAGAAGGCTTGCAGTAGGGGACCAGGATTACCTTCGATGCCTCTGGTCCCAGCTCTGCTGTTATCGCAGCCCTCGACTTCTATGATGCCTATTGCTGACAGAGGCCCTATGAAAGCTGCAACACATCTTTATGGTGCCAGTACACTAGTGCCCTCATGAGGTCCTTACATCTCTGCTTGGACTCTTCTGCCAACTCCTAGCTCAATGGCAAAAGAGGGCATACAACGCAGCTCATTTTTGAGGAGCAGGGTCTATGGCATGGGGCAACCTAGACAGTGTGCCTTCACTTCGACAATTTGTCCGACAAGGACCTGCTATTCTTGCTCTGTCAATCATATTTGTGGTTATCTCCCACCTTCCCTCCCATATGATATGATATGGCATCTCTACAAACGTGTCCCAAGGCGTGAATGTTCTCAGTTGCTATTGCACTGCCTCCCATTGTCAATGAATTCTGGGTAGCTCATATGGTGGTGGAAGCTGGTGGACCCACTTACAGGCTCGGTATAGATGAATGTGGAAATCAAGAGGAGCGCATCCGTGACTAGGGCTGGATTTGGATTATTTTCTGGTTGGGGCAGTAAATGGCATAGGAGCCTGGGGACTGCCATGGCTCCTGTACCAGTTCTTCTGTGTATCCAGTGAGATGGTCGCCGCGAAAAAGGCTGCTGCAAAAAAGACTGAATTTCTGTAAAATGTTTTGCCTTTTTCACGCATATATATGTGAGGGGTCGGTTAGGGAAATTATTGTATGGGGAAGTATGGAGGGTTTGCGGGGGGTACTCAACCTGCATATAAAGTGCAAAAATATATATATTTTTATCAGTCTTTTTTGCCGCAGTATTTGAGAGGCGACCATATCACACAGAACCTTACTGTGCCAAGGCAGAAAAGATGATTTGATCACCGCTGTGCATAAATACAAATTGGGCGGTGATCACTAAAGGAAGTCGTCATGTACAAACATGGCAGCCATCATTACAATGAATCCCTATAGATTCTGCCTGCATTTTTCACTTGTACAAAACAGATGGTAATCCATAGGGGATTCCAGACTTTTTGCCTGCATCATAATCGGATGCCGAGGCAGGCCATGCAAGTTTCCTCGCACAGAGTTGCTGAACGTGTGGCATGGATTTCCCGCTCCGTATGCCGTTTTGTCTTGGGAATCTTGCCCAAAATGTCATGGATAGATCAAAACAAGCAGACTGCTTGTCTCCACTAGTTTTTACCCATCCCTACCATTTTGCGCAAGCAGCCAAAGGAGACCCAATCTTCACTGGTGGCCATCAGTGTGGAAGATCCCAATTGCATAAGCTGGACATCGAGTCCAGCATAAGAAACATCCATATTTAAATTTAAATTCTTTAATGTGGTATAGTATGAAAAATAAATTCAAACTTTACACATATATCAATAGACATTAAAAATGAAAATCATACATATAAAATCATACATCTAGACTCGTCCTACTAATATTTAACACCAGATACAAAACAAATCTAAAATCTAAAATCCAAACAAGAGGGGTGGGAATTGGGGTAGGGGATCAGAATAAACATAATTGCTGATACAACCTTCATATTATTCAAAACTAGTATTTGGACAGCTATGTCAAGTATAAAAGCCTCTACAGATCATTCCCCAAACGTCAATGATAGAGTTTGCTCATTTTTCCACTTCATGTTCTATCTGTTGCCAGACATTATACAGGGCTATGAATAAATGCATGTTCGATGTATTAGTGCAATAGCGCCAAAACATAAGTTTGGGTATAGATAGCGGATCATGCACAAATTCTCCCAGATAGTGGACAATAGTCTTCTTGAGTGCTCTACATTGCGTTAATACATGTCTTGTCGTCTCCAGACATACAGGAGATTTGCACACTCGGCAAGTTCGCTCTGCTGCAGGTATGTTTTCCCTTACTCCTATTCTGGATAGGGTGGGGAGTTGTTCCAATCTGAATAAGATGATGAAACGGCGGAGTCTTCTAGTAGGACATAGGAGAAGATAGTCCTGTGGTTTCATGAACTTGTATACTCTGTAAGTCACAAAATGATAGGATTTGAGGGATTCCAAGTGGGCAAAGTTCTCTAACCAATCCCATAGGTCTACCTTTTTCCTCAGGGCATTTAGCATATCTTTGGTAACAGTTGCCTCTCTATGCATCCAGCCGATTTCATTAATAAATTTACCCATATCTTTGTATAAGGATGCAGTGGTAGATTTTTTGTCTAATTCCTGATGGAGTATCCCTAATAGGGCGTTAGGGGAACCACTTGTCATTTTAAGGTAGAAGCCAGCTCTTCTTTTTAGTACCATAGCCCTGAGTGAAGGAAGACCCAGCTCCAGTCTTATCAAGGCCATAGGCACCCCCGGTGGTAGTCCCAGCATACGTCGCCAGAACTTTCCTTCCAGTACTTGTAACCATGCCAAATTCATCGTCAGCAGTGACTCCAGGCCATAAATGACCATTGGTGCGAAGACTTGCATGTAGAGATGGCGAGTTCCCCACCGAGTAAAGCCCCCTTGCTTGTTGGTAAAGGATGCTATAAGCGAGATCACTTGGAGGGCCCTGCTGTTCCGATCCTGTTTGCAAAGTGTATAATCACCTAGGGGCTCTATCTCCACTCCGAGATAGCGATAAGAAGGGGCATACACAATTTTCTGTTCATGTACTATCAGGTTCACACGAGCTGTTCTTTTCTTAGTGAATCTTAATACGTTGGTCTTCTGCAGGTTGATGGTCAAACCATTAAGCTTGGCATATTCCCAGAGGACATGTGCAGAGCGTCTGAGACCGCCAATAGTGTTGTCTAGTACTACCAGATCGTCTGCATATGCCAAGACCACACACTTTTCCCCACCAAGTTTTGGAGGACAATTATTTGCCTCCGCAAGTATCGCAGGAATATCATGTACATACAGATTATATATGAGGGGGGCTGTTACACAGCCTTGTTTCACCCCTCTATTTTGAATAACCTTATGGATTGAATGCCCCTCCAAATTAAGTCGGAGGCTCACCATGGTATCTCCATGTAGTAGTTTGAGATAATAAAACAAACCTATGGGGCAACCCAATGCTTCTAATTTATTCCAAAGCCTGGCTCTAGGAATTGAATCAAAAGCGGCCTTGAAATCAATGAACAGAGCATACAATGGTGGCTGATCTTTACTGAGTGCTCTCGTGCGTAGTATGTCCATTACAAGAAGATTATGTGCTGTCGAGAACTCCCGTCTAAAGCCACATTGAAATCTGCTGAGTATTTGCTTATCTTCCACCCATTTATGCAGTTCGCTAAGCAAAAGGGAAGCAAAAAGTTTGCCCGACACATCCAGCATCGATAATAGTCTGTAGTTGTTAGGATCAGTGCGGTTACCTTTTTTGTACACCGGGATCAGGATCGCCGTTTGCCAGGTTCGAGGGATTTCTCCCCCTGCAAATACCTTATTGAAGAGTACAGAGAATAGTTCTGCCCAGAAGGCCGGGTTACTTTTTACAACCACGTTCGCCAGCCCATTAGGGGCAGGGGCTCTGGAGGACTTGAGAATCATAATTTTGTTGAGTATTGCCTCCGGAGAAATATCAAATAATTGAGACATCGGTGGTTTTTCCGAGGTCCTATTTGCCGACCCCTCTTCTTCCATATTACGGTCTAGAAGGAATTTTTCCCAGACTTTCTTATTTATTGGGTTAGTCGTAGCGCCTTTGACCTTGGTTCTATTTTCATTCAATAACACCCATATGCTTCTCGAATTTCTGGAGCAGATAGTTTTGACCAAACGTTGGTAGCCAATATTCTTCTCTATCGCCTTAATACCTCTCACCTCCGACCTATAACAGTTTTTGATTGCTCTTAATTTCTGTTGGTGTCGAATTACCGTGATATTCTGATCTTTTAGGCTACGTATCTTTCTTCTCATTTCTCTTTTAGCATCTCTAATATTCCTATTATAGGGAAGTGGCACTTTTCCATCTTGTATAGCATATTTCTTTTTGGTTGCTGCATGTAGGCCTGAGAATCTGGATATCCACTCTTCAATTTCATTGGCGGACATAGTGTGAAAGTCTCGCCCACTGTCCTCCAAGATGCCCTTTAGTGTTTCTGTGGCCGCTCTGACATTCTTTTCAGACCAAACTATTCTGGTTCCTGTGCAGTTAGTTGCAATGCCTCCAATGTTTATCTTGGGAGTGTCAGGAAACTGAGTCCTGAATGAGCACAGTACTGCCGTATGATCGCTCCAGCTGTTGGGCTTTACCCACATATCAGCCACTCTAGTCTGCATAAGGGGGCACATGAATACATAGTCCAAAGTACTCCTTGAAGATCCGCTAGATCAAGTGTGTGTCCCCGGCCTATCACTCATGGTGCGGCCGTTGATCATAGCCAGGTCCCAAGACTCAAAAAATTGCAGCCAACCCAGACCTTCCTTTTCTCTTTTCCCATGGGTCATCTTACATCTGGTACTCAGGGCAGGATTAGTAGATATGCTAGTTTTATCTTCCATATGACAGTTAAAGTCCCCCACTACCATCACTGCGGTGTTGTTTAATCCTAGTAACCAGGAAGACAGTAGATCCTGTATGGCTTCTTGCAAGGACTCTCTTATAGCTGCACCAGGAGGATTGTAGAGGTTAATAAGCAATAGCTTACCACTTCCCTCTTCTTGAGGGTACGTCACTTCTACTGCCAGTAATTGGTCCTCCGCTCGGCAACGGATTTTCTGTGACAGCATGGTATTAGAAACTCCCGTAAGTAGACCCCCGAAAGGACGTCCTATACTTCCCCTCTGTGCCAGTGATTGATAAACAAGATATCCATCCAAGAGAAGGGGTTCCCGAGCCCAAGTCTCTTGTAGGCAGATGAAGGTATGTTGGAGCAAAAGATCAGACGAGCCCTCTGCCCTCAATAGATGGGAGAAGCCTCTACAATTCCATGATAGTAATGATAGGCTTCAATGCTTATGCACCAACTGCGGAAGTGACTCCAATAGAGCCTTGATTGCTTGTTGTACTTCAGCTAATAGTGGATTCTCCTCTGTCACCTGACCGGGAGCATTTTCAACGTTCGCTATTTCAATTGGGGTTTCAGGAATTGCTGTTAGGTCTTTCTCTTGTAGATCCACATCTATAGCAATGTCTACTGCTTTCAGCTCTTCCTCATGTTCTCTTAAGAGTTGTGCAGTGTTCAAGAACACACAGTGGAGGGCAGAAACGTTGGGATTCGGGCCCGTTAAAGGCTCGATGAATAAGAAATCCTCTGATTTTAATACACGGAGTTGAGGTATATGGTATAACCTGGTCAATAACTCCGATCGTGCCAGCCAGGAGTGGCTGTCCCTTGGATATAAGTTCTTTATAAGGCAGATACGATTCATGTGGTTATCCGAGGCCCCCTTCGTTTTCTCTGAAGGTATAGGCTCTGATGGTTCTCTTACTGGGGTCTCAGGCAGAGTTATCATACTTAGTTCGCATTCTATTTCAGTGATCTCCCCGGTAGTAGGGTCAGGCTCCTCCTCATTTTGTTTCTCTTTGGGTTTCAACCAATCTTCCAGAGGACCTTTTTTCCCTGCCGTCCTCGCAGCTGCTCTCATCATCCTTTTCCGGGCTTTTTTAGATCGAGTTTCGATCACAGGGCCATTACTCCCCGTATGAGGCACCCGGCCTACTTTGGAAGGCTTATTTTTGCGAGCCTTTTTTGCCAGTCTTTGCTGTTTCCGTGTTAACGGGACCTGTGGACTGTCATTCTGCTCCCAATCTATTTCCTCAGCGGGGACTTCTTCATTCGAGATATTAAGCTCCGGTTCCTCCATACCCACACTCGCCTCTCTCTCGTCTGTCTTTTCTTCCATCTCCTTGGCAATTTGTAGAGCCTCTGCTAGGTTTTCTTCCACATCCTCTTGCGGTGAGTTCTTCATTTCCAATGCCAATACAATGGCATCGGAGTTTGCCAAGATACGGCCTGTCATCTGCAGCAGTATTTTTAGAGCAAATTGGAGGGCCCCCACCGACGTTTGTAGCTCAGCAAGTTGCATGGGACCGGCTACCGATCCCTTATCCCCCATAGTCTCCTCATCTGACTCGTCCTCCATCGAGACCATTACCAAATTCGGGGAGGCGGATAGGCATTCACGGTGGCCTGCTGCATTATGCTCCTCCGTTGTAATGTTCCTGCTGTTGTCATTCTGGGTCGGGGAGCCACTAGAGATGATCTGTGGGGTAAGTGGTTGCATTCCCCTCTGTATTGTGAGGCACAGGTCCAAGAGGGAGTTGTTGTCAATATCGTCATAATTTGAGGAGTTATTAGACTGACTTACTCTGGACATTTGCGCCGGCTCCTCATTCAGCACAGATTCTTCATCAATTATGGTGGAGTTTATCTTAAGGGGTGGGTTCACCGGGAAAAACTCAGTGATGGCACCATACACTACTGGGAGCTCATATTTGGTGTTCTTTCTGCGTTTGGCCCCTTTTTTTTTCGGCTCCATAGGCTCTTTCTGGACTTTTGCTTGTACCTTGTTCCTTAGATTATAAATTGAGTGCAAGGCTCTTTTCCCCCGCTGCATACCTAATGTGCAGGCCCCCTTTAATATTTTGGGAGAGTCCCGGGGTCTGTCTGTTGCACCAAACTGCTCTATTTATAGCAGACAGAAAGTAGATATAGCGCAGTTCAAGAAGTGTTAGGACTCACATCTGCGCCCAGGGGACCGGAGAATATTAGCTGCCCAGTCCAGGGTACTGCTCTGTTATTATCACAGAGGCAGCTCCTACGATGGACTCTCCTGAGGAAGTGATCCCTTCGGTCTATGCCCAGCAAACCATATTAGGTAACCCCGTCTCCCCCCTCAACCTAATGGCCACTTCAATTGCTTACGCCTTGCTAAGCTCAACGCCACCTTTCACCGGAGGTATAAGTTCCAGTGTTGTGCGCTGAGTACTGCAGAGGCTTCTTTATGCTTCTTTACTAGGAGCCCTCTTTCTTCCCCCGGATATCACCAATACCCTAGGTAGGAGGTTGTCTCAGCACCAGGGGCAAATCACTGTGCTCACGGGCCACGCTTTTCGCGGGTCGCCCTGCCGAGCGCTGAGTCGCTCACACGCTCCGTCTGAGCTCCGTCTGAGCACCCGGTGCCGTGTTCCCAGTGCTCACTGGCGCAGCACGGACTACTGCCGTCCCAGCCCTCCTTGTGGTACGCTGGCTCTTGTGTCCGCACTGCCCAGGGACCAAGGCAGCCCACAGTACTTACTAGTCTCACGGTGTACCCACGGACCACTGTCGTATCCGACCGCCCCACAGAGCGCAGGTTCACACGGCTCGCTCGCCTCCTCGCTCGCTCGCCACGGCTCACTCGCCTCGCCTCGTTTGCTAGAGGAAAGGACCCACACACGTGTCAAGCCGCACCTCTTCCCCTTCCACTTCTCTGAGGCCGCTTCTGACACTCTCCAGCTCTATTCAAATTGAGAAGTTGATGAGGAGCAACTTGTGGGCCATTCCCGAAGGGATCACACCTTTGTCAGATGCCCTCACCACCAACTGCAGGTAGCAGTGAATCGAATACATTCCAAAGGCCTAATCTGGGGGTACTATGGAGGCCCTATCTTATCCCAAGGGAAGCCCAGCTAAATCTCTGACAAAGAGCTTTAAAAGATAGGTTATTTATAAGGCGTTTAATACCCAGAAGTTTCTAAGCGCAGACCCGAGGATGGACGCTGTGTTGCTCCCCGTCGTCGTGTTTCCAAGGCGGGCACGTTGCCGCTCAGCTATCCTCCCGAGAACCTTGTTCAGGCTTTATA
Organism: Ambystoma mexicanum; assembly: GCF_040938575.1. NCBI lineage: Eukaryota > Metazoa > Chordata > Amphibia > Caudata > Ambystomatidae > Ambystoma > Ambystoma mexicanum. The sequence goes on along the minus strand of NC_090937.1, from coordinate 1,566,894,662 downwards.
TATGGCACAAAGGATGTTACATTCCTGAGTGTCATAAGGCTTCATTTTAAAATTAACACAATGCACATATATGTTGGCACAAACTTATGACGGAAGATGGAAAACAAAACGACTCATGAAAATTAACAATTGATGTTGGCGTTTACCGTGCTGTGTTTTCTAGTTTTCATAAAGGTTCTATGACAAAGCAAGTCAATGCGCCATCATAAGGGGTCACCAGTAGGAGGCACACGACGTTAATCTATACACCGCGTTCTTTGTCCCATTCTGGCCTCTGCAGGAAATTAAAGGCGCCTTGTGTCTGACAGGCCAACACAAGCACATCGTCACAACTGCTGACTGAACTGTCTACACAAATCAAACGTTTGTACAGCTGCCCCGCGACCGGATACGGGCTGCCCCTCTTCATCTTACACAGATCCGAGGGACGCCCTGTGGCTAAACGTGTGTTCCCGTTTTTATTTTCCTTTCCTGGAGCTTATTTTTATTCGGATATGAGGGAACAGGTGCTAAGTCTTATTTCTTCACAAGAGCAACACTCGGCCAGGCGAAAACTGCAAGCCCAGGTGTTTGATTAGGAGCACATCATTTATCATGGTCGCCAGCGTTTTACTAAGTTTTAAAGATGTTTTCTGTATCATGTGAAAGAATTGAGGCAAGCAAGATCTTTTATGAAGGATATTTGCCCAGTGGATTGAGCCCAGAGATCAAGAGGTCAAAAGGCATAAGTCTTAAAAGAAGCCTATCTCCTTTGCAAGTTAATAACCATAATGGCATTACACTCCCACCCCCTAGCTTACCGCAAAACATATTTATGTGTTTCAAGTATTCTTCAGGAGTAATGTTTATCTATACATCCTTTTTTTTTAACCCCTTTCTTCCCAAATCCCACAAAACACATACAAATTTACCAAAGCCTGATTGCAGCCAATGTGATCCGATGAGTCTATCCGTGCTTCGCATTTAGGATCCAGCCTTACATGCAGCAACCACCGGGAACAGTGGTGAAAGTGAGCGGGAACGGTTTTCCACTACTTTTTTGGTACACTTCTATCACTGACCGAGAATGGCTGTACAGAGGGTGACACGCTGCTAATAAGACCATTTTTCGCAAAGGGCGTCAGGGGTCTAGAGCTGCCGCCTCCCTGAGTATCCATGAGCCATTTCAATGCCAGGCATTCCTGAACTGCCACTGCATCACTCCATTCCCAGCCTCACATCCTGGGCTGACAAATGATATTTAGATTTGATTTTTGATTTTTGAGGAATTTATTACGTGCACCAGACAGAGTAAACCGTATTCAGTCGCAGATGACAACTAACAATTGACACTTAAAGAAAAGCAGGGGATGCTTCATTCCCTCTGCCTACTTTGGGAGTGTACATTCCAAGTATAAACTCCTTCCCAAAAGGTGTCGCCATTAAACATTCAACCACAATAAACTACAAAGCATGTAGTTGGAGATTTGGGTTGTCCAAAATACAAGCCTCGCGGGCGGAAAGCTGGCATGTTTTCAGTATATCACTCATTAATATTCATGAGAAAATATTTACATACATTTATAATAATTGTATGCACATTTATCTCATGATTATTAATGAATGGTATGCTGAAAATCTGACATGGTCCCTGCCCTGGAACCCTGGAGCTGGCCAACGCTGTTGTAGATTTTTGTGTCTGTGAACTTATTAAGGGCCTCGTTGGAATTACAGCCAAATTAGTTTACCGCTACCTTCTCTCGGTATGATTGATTTACCGTGGTAAGAAGAGGGTTCCTCCCCATTTTTGGAGTCCATGGGGATTTCGTCTGATTTAACATGAGCGGTAATTCCAGTGCAGTGACTCTGCTGATTTTTGGAAGAAAATTAGAGCAACAATCATGGAATGTGACAGTGCACAAAACTCGATGTAATTCTGTTACTGCCATTGCACAGTATTTTTTTCCGGATCGCCAAACTCATAATGAGGGAAAGCATGCAGCGCAACACAGGTTTGAATCCCGATCCTGCGCTTAGAATCCACTTGCTGGTATTAAGCGTGTTACGAAAGAATTATAATAATAATATAATGATAAGAGTTCCACAACTAGGATATCCTTGGGATCCAGCCTGTTAGAGGTTATCAACCTATAGCCAGATCTAACAGAAACCTGTTCTCCTCCTGATCTTGATACTTCAATATGAGATCATAGCTGTTCCCGGCGTATCTATCACATGCCGATCTAGCATTCTCTTTATCTCTCTGTCTCCCTCTCGGATCTTTCTCTCGGCTCCATTTCCTGTTCTCTTCCTAACTAGGTGTCTTTGTCTCTGTGGCTACAGAGACACATTGTCTGGAGTAGTTTCTTTGTTCTGTCTCTGGCATTGCCATCTGGTGTGCTCCCACTGCCTCGGTCACTGTAGTTTGTGTCTCTTTGGCAATGCAATATTTCTCTTTCTCTCTTCCTATTTGAGTGTGGTCCTTCAGGCGTTGTCCCCTCTCTCTTTGTATTACTTTCTATGTGTTGCTCTCTCTCATTTTGTGTCAGTATAGTATGCGACACGCACCCTCTCCCTGTCATTGTCATCTGGATTTGTCACTCTCTCTCTCCCCCTCCCTCTCTGTGTCACTCTCCCTCACTCACCAGGGATGTCATTTCACCAAAAATGCCAGAGGTAGCGAAAGTGACATCACATGACCATTGATATCTCATGGCATCACAGAAAGTGATGCCATTTGACCCCACCCCCAAGTAACCTAACAGGAAGTGATGGCACACAACCTTGGCATTGTTCCTCAGTACACTAAGAAAAATATGTGGCAGTCCTAGGACTGTGCGGAAGCGACCAAGAGACGTTCAGCATGATGAAATGCCCTTGGGCGGTTGGGGAAAGCCTGCACTACCATTTTCATGAACCTCTGCACTGCCACTTTGCAGGAAGATTCATGAAGTGAAAATGACAAAGCAGAGCAGATTTAGTGGGATTTATTGCCAAAGTCTAACAGAACAAAATTGTATGATTTCCCCCACCCCTCCTCACAGAAAGCCGATCTGGGAAGTGGCTGTTGCTAGTATGTAGGAGCTACTTGTTCTTCATCCACCTCCATCACCTCTGCCTCCACATCTAGATCTAGCAAAGCTGAATGGGAAACACAAAAGGCCAAATGATAGACCTTCCGCCAGTGATACTGTAAAGACAGCTCACACCTGCGGACACTGAATAGACGTAATGATTCGGAGCACACATTCCTTCTATAGCTCTAACCAGGTCAAATCGACAGAACACAGCCACGTTGACAGCCAGACTGTGATTAACTACTACAACTGGTGCTCAGAAAGGCACCAGCATAAGGGTGTCAGGGTGAGAGAACTTACATGCCTGTGTTTTGTGACTGAACATTGTCCTACACATCTCTGCATGCCACCACAAGTCCCATTTGGCAATGCAAACCACCCACTCCACTTACTTACGGCTAGTACCTAGTCTACTCCGAGGCTCTCTCCTTATATTTTATCTGGGGCCGCTTTTGTGCTTGGGCCAAACAGTTTGACTACTGGAGAATTGCACAATAGGAAAACGTGCAATGGTGATGCAATATGGTGATTTTCAACATACATTGATCCGGCAGGCCATGCTTCCTTGTCCTTGTTTGGCAAGGATGCTAATTTGTGATGGAAATTGCTGGTTTATCATTGGCTTTTTCTAAGGCACTCTGATTTTACAGACTCAAAGCTATGGCATGTGTTGGGCCTATCTTGGGCTGCATGGTGCAAGTTACATAAGAAGGGTGGCGAATAGGAAAATCTGTTACGTTCGTTGCTGACAAGGAGAAAGACAGGGACGATTATCCCTGCAATGGATAGCTTAATAATGGGATCCGACTATGGGATGGGATTCACGCAGTTCCCTTTCTTAGAGAAGGGGGGAGAAAGACTGCAATACATTCCATAGCCACAGATGGACAAGGATAACTTAAAGTGTAAGCTCCCGAGTTTCCCTTCGGGGCTGAGAAATGGATATACGAATTAGAGAAAAGACTCATTATTGCTATAATTGAACACATTGTACAGTTGCAGACATAAAAGGAACTCAATGATTGTATTAAAAATTATTAATGAAGAAGATGGCATGATTATAGAGAATGCACGAGACCAGCAAGCAGTAGGATGGCACGAGAAATGGTTGCCCGGATTTCTATGCATAGTATGTATTTGCATGATTGTTCTCGTTGTCTTTTTGTTCCTTATTTTTCAGAGTCTCTATCATCTTAATGGTTCTGCTGAAGAAAGAATGCCTATGATTCTCCCCACTATAAGTATGAATGATGACAGTTCCCTTGATCTCATTAAGTATGTTAGGAGTAATAAAAGAGATGCAGAGGACGATAATTAATGGATAAATACCTATATAGATAATATAGCTCACCTGGGAAATAACATGGGGTACTAGCACATGAAAAAGAGGGCGGGGAAGAGCATCTGATGAAAGTTGCTATGTCTGCTCTCTCATCCCCTATGCCATGAACTGAGTAAGGACTTTAATTACAATGGAGGTTTCAACATACGATCCGAAATGCCTCAGCCATCCTGCAGCATGTAATACTTGAGGACAGTTCCAAGGAAGTTGGGCGACCTTGCCATGGAGATCAAGATGGTCATAGCCATATCAAGATGACTACATCAAGACCATACAAATGGGGAAGGAGCCTGGATGGAAATGCAAGTTGCTTGTGTATTCTGCTGCTGCAGGACAGGATGACGTGATCATTGAAGAAATGAAGAGAATGAACTGACCTGATGTGAAGGAAATAGCAGGATCGCCTAGATGTTGGGGACGAACACAACTATTGATCTGTGGATGAGTGCATACCAAGAAGGAATGATGTCCTGTGCAGCTCATCTGCTGAAAATGGACTACGTACAAGAAGTACAGAAAGTGAATTATGGATGCTTAAAGTCAAGGGCCAAGCACTCCAAGTTACTAACATGGATAGAAGACAAATCTGGCTCAGTAGTAGTAATCCCATTGGTTAATGCAACACTATGGGCCTCATTCCGACCCGGACGCAAAGGGATACCAGGCACCGTTAAGGACAATGGTGCCGGTAATGCCTTTGCCCCTATTCCGAGATCCCTTAACGGGTCCCGCTATGGGTGCCTGGTGTTACCGCAAAGGGACCAGGGAGCAAATAACGGTACCGCAAATTGCGGTACCGTTATTAGCTCCCTCCCCATTCCCATTGAGCCCTATGGGAGCTCAAATGGGAATGGGGATTGCCTTTTTCAATGGGGACTTACCGGTCCCGCAAAGGTTGGACTAGACCGGTAAATCCACATTGAATCAGGGCGGACTCGGTACCATTATTGGAGGCAGTCATGGCGCTAAAAGCGGCAAGACTACCTCCAATCTCGGAATGAGGCCCTATGTTTCCGAAACCATGGAAAGAACCATGTGGGATATAACAAGGAATGCAAAACCACAATTGACGTTCCTGGACTGAGAGAAGGGACTGCTGTCCTATTGATCGATATTGGGCTTGTGGATCTAGAACCTATATAAAGTTGCCCAAGGATTGGGGCGTAATGTGTTCCCTGGTGCTCATCCATGTTGCAGCATTAGTGATTCCTCAGAGCGATCTAAACATTGGTGAATTTCCAAAAGTGGATGACCATGTGAGAAAGAGAAGATCACTTGAACTTATACAGATGAAAAGAGAACATTATTTCTCAGCCAAATCAATAACAGCGTATGAAACCATTCCTGATGAGCACAAGTTGTTCAGTAAGACTGCTATAATGACAGCTATATTCATGCCTGGAATTGAGACAGTGGCAAACGCCAAATGGTTGCAAATTACCAGATGGGAGCTTCTGCAGACGATCAATGCTACCATGAAGGGATTTAACACCATTAAAGAAGAACTAAGGGCCATACGATAGATGCCCATCCAGAATAGGTATGTCCTTGATATGATCACAACGACGGAAGGAGGATTTTGTGCCAAAATCGGCTATCATGTTGCACATTTATACCTTCTCAAGACGGCAAGAATGGGACCTTGACAGAAGCCATAACGATGTTGACAGACCTGCATACCAAGATGGAAGATGAGACAGATGACATTGAAGATGACAGTTGGTTCACCTCTTTGTTCTCATGGGTTCCTCAATGTTTAGCAAATCTATTTGAAGGTTCTTGGAGTGATATTGGTGCTAGTATTGTTTGGATTCTATATACTCCGGATGGTGATTGCCCAATGCAAGAAACAGCAAAGAAGGTGGTAGGAATGAAGATCATGACTGAGGCCAGATATGAGCCAAACGCAAAGGAACTGACTGATGATGCTGTCAGAAAATACATAGAGGCCAGCATCATGGCATCTGAAGGAACAATGTTTCTGTATCCAAAGAATCATAAGAAGCATGTCGGACGATGGGTCTATTGTATCCAAAATGGATAATGTAACCACATGACCTGGAGTGTAGATGGACATGTCAAATCTGCAGGCACCCTGAGGGGGTGATGAAGATATGGACGCCAAATAAACACTTCTTCAAGGGAAAATATCAGGATGTAGAAACAATGGAGGAGGTGGTCAATGATTTGACCAGAGGGGGGAATGTAGAGGAGCAGCTGCATGCCTCTGCAGGAAACCCTTCCCCCTTCCTCCCATATGTTGATGACCTGAGATTGTGCAGTGTTTGACACCAGCAGTTGTGCCAATAGAACAGCGTGTGTTCGAGAGAAGATACCCATTGAGACAACCCTACCAAATGTATCCCCGAATGATGACAACCTAAAGGAGGAACTCCCCGATGGAATATGAGAGTGAGCAAAGAAAGGAAGCTAGTGACATCACAAAAAACTATGTATGACGATCCAAGATACTGACTGAAGAGGATGTATAGATCCTAAGGAAATGAATGACGAAGTAAAGAATCAAGTGAACTTTTAAATACAAAGAAGAAAATTACACGTGCACGAAGTGCCACAGAAAATCAACCGTTCAATAAATGTACAGATGTTGAAACGCAAGGTAGACCAAGTCACCATAGAAGCTGGATATACGTAGTGAATAGAGTGCAGGCAAAGCTATCATTATATAGAAGCTGGACATCGGTATCATGAATTTAGTAAGCCAGGACCCATGAAGCGGGAAGGGAAAGCTGTGTCGTAGCAAGAATAAGTAGAATCGTGGAGCTGCAATACAAGGTTGTCTGGCCTGGAGTCAAGACTGAAGCAGCCAAGGTCAGCTAGCTATTCTGAAAGTGGGCCAACGTGATAAGTATGAATCATCTCTTCTTGAGGTGCAAAGAAAGAACACCAAGCGTACCAATTTTAATTCATTTAAAGTATTTCAAACTTGCAAAATGGACCAAATTGTGGTATCCTGTCACGTGAGACAAGGATGAAAATAGAGTCCGAATTTGGAGTCCCAGAACATGATAGTGAGTGCTCTCACGCCGATGTATTGTAAAGACAAGGATACTTTGCAAGGCCAAGTTCAAACACAATCTTCATGGCAGAAGCCATGACCGATGAGAGTGCTGGGCTAATTGGGTTGGGAGGTAGTGTCATGCCCCATCTCCTTGCACCAGGGTCTGGTCTTAAGTGCTCCTAAGCTGAATGTTCAAGACCTGTCACAAGCATGCCAACCAATTGTAGGGGTCCATATAATGAAGGACCTTACAGTTTGAAAACCAATAAGAAACTGTGCATCTAATATTTCTGAAGATTACATGTTTTAGAGGTAGGCATATGTTGTCCACCTGAAAATGAGCAGCCAATCACAATCCTAGTTTCTATAGAAAGTATACTTAGATGTTCCCCGTAAACATAATCCTGAACCTTGATAGGTTTTTTTATTATTGCCACATAGTATGACGTCATCTCCGATGTATTTCTGGTATAAAAGCTATTGTTTGTGAGAGAACCTGAGCGTACGTCCATTGATGTTCGTTGTAAACTCCCTGCTTTAGATAATTGTTAATAAAACAGTACCTTGCCATTTTCCTGAGTTGGTTCGGTTATTTGGATTTTGAGTTATTCTGTGTGATCCCATCCATTGCATATGCACGTTCCTAAAGGGCTCCAAGCTCACCTTAATGGTGCGTTCTTCACTGCATTTGCCTTGCCCGTTGCCAGTCCCGGTGGCAGCATTGAGGCCCGTTGTATTACGGCCCTGTGTGTGTGCTGTACGGGCGGACCACAGGCAGCCCTGGAGCGAGAGTAGCCCAGGTTAGGGGGCTGGGGAGTATCCAGCACTGCAACAGTGGGTGGAGTACAAAAAAAGTTCCTGCTACTTTCCCCCAAAATGCAGTGTGCCCAATTCCATATGGTCTCATTCATGCCCCCAAACCACCCACCTCTGCCCCATTCTACTTTTTTGGTAACGTTAGTGGCAGATGGCATTTTAACACAAAAAATGTAACTCTAGACTCAATACAGATGCCGGAAAATGGTCTTTTAGAGCCCTGTCCAGGCGCTCTGGGACAAAATACATGCAAACCTCCTTATTTGCACATGGATTGCACCAACAGAAAGGACTCCACAGAAATGGACATTGCAAGAAGCATCATCAGTCTTTGACACTTGGAGGAACCATGGAAGTAACTTTAGAATAAGTTGCCATAAGTAAGACAAGTGGCAAATAACTTTGTGGTGCAAAATACCTAAATTGCACTATTATTATATATGGAGCAACTCTATAGTCATTAGGCTTTAAAAAATATGTATAACAGCATGATCTATTAACATAAGCTATGAAGTAAATCACTTACAGAGCTGCAGATAAGAAACAGTGTGATTAATTGATTTTTCAGGATCACACACTGTTGCTTAAATTGTCCACATCCTGGTTCTACCATTTAACCAAAGAGCACATCTTCCCAGGTTTAGTTGATATAGGTTTTGCTTTGCATTTCATGTGCTTAAATAATACTTCATTTATAGAAATGCCTTAGAAGCAAACCACATTACATAATAAACTATCCTCTCATAGTAACCTAACTATACACTATATACATTGTCATAGAAATATGTTGAGCAATAAGAGTATGGCTTTAGTTTTATTCTCCCCGTCATGCATGCAAAGTCACAATAGCATCATGTAGATTAATGTAGCCTAACAAGCCCCCCTTGGGTTTCAAAGCCATTTTCCTTTGGTAAAGCATGGAACATTATGCACCCTTCTCACTTATGATCACTCCCTCCCATTCCCATTCTAAAGGTACAAAGGTCCCTGCTAATAGACCCCACCTCCCCCTTCCCATCAGTACCTAATGGCTCACATTGAAATTCTCTGTTGACACAGAGCAACGTGAGAGCTCCTCTGCTGCCCAGAGCTCCATTGGACATTGTCCTGCCAGCGGAACACCTTTCCCGTTGGGCACCCTCATTGAGGTGGCTAACGGGAGAGTCGTCCCACTGACAAATATTCTGGTCTTGCCCTCCCTACCCTCCCCCGCTCGCTACACCACTTTAGGGGTCGCCCAAGTGTGGGGGCACAGGATTTCAGTGGAGGGGCCTGGGCCCTCCTGGCCCCACCCTAGTGATGCCACTGCCTCTAGTCTGTCCCACATTCTGGTGCAGTGACACGTGATGCAGCTCTGCCACGTGACATGCTGCTCTTTCTACATCAGCGGTATTCATACTGTGGGGCGCGCACCTCTGGTGGGCCGCAGCCTCATGCCCAGGGGGGCGCGCACCCTGAAAATCTCAGCTAAATAGCGCGGGTGGTGGGCGCAATAAGGGGCCCACACAGAAAGCTGCCGGATAACAGATTAAGCAGCCTTCTGTGCCGGTGAGTGCTGCTCTGCGATGTGCGGCTGACTGATCTCTGTTGACTTGTAGATGACTGGGATGCATTCGGAATATGCAAACAAAGGAATGCGTATTCCAAAAGCAGCATGTAAGATGCTCTGGAGTCACACAATCTGAGCCCCTCATTCTTTGTGTTGACAGCCTTTCAAGTGGGGCAACTTATAAGTGATGGCTCATTTAACAAGCCATTGTTTTTATACATATGCTTAACATTTTAGTGTCAAGAACTGAACATGGGTCATTTTTATTCACCAGGCCAGCAAAAGTATCAGTTAGCTGATCAAACCTATGCAAAAGAGAATTACCGTGCCACACCAAAAAGTTGAAAACTATTTTCTTTATTTTCGTGTCTCTTTATTTGACACACCAAAAGTTTTTTTTTCAATATTACTTTTTAGTTGCATATAACGCATCCCTGGAAAGGTTAACTCTAGTTTTTTGCTTACATATTCTAGTGGCTGAATTGGAACACGGACTAAATGCATCTTCTCATCATCAAAGGTCTTTTAATTGTCTAAACAAGCCAGCCACTGCCTAGCGAGCACACCAGATGGCAACTCAATGTCACTTTGCACCTTGTTTAGGAAAGTGTGTGTCATCATGCAGACAATAGTCCATGGCAAATAAATGCAGTGATCTGTGCAGCAATGATTTGTGCACTGCACAAGTCCCCACCCTGTTTGTTAATGGTGTCTATGTGGTGCTCCCTTAAGTAACAGCACATGCATACTGTTTTTGTCTGATGTGCCCAATGTCCATACAAGAGCACACTGGACAGTTTTATGTATGTGACTCTGACGAGCATGCCATACTGTGCCCATACTTAAACACATAAAGCAACCAAAGAAGTTGCCTCAAATTGTAAATCCAGTAGGCCAAACACCCTTTCTACACTGCCACACCATGATTTTCACTAGCTGCAGGCCAGCACTAATAAGAGATGCTAACTAACTCTGTTAGCTAAAGCATGGACCTGCTCTTTTTTGCTGAAATAACCGATGAAGCCTGTGCAATGGTGTAGGAGATAGTGGCTGAGGCACTCTAGGCGCTATACCAAACATCAGAAGTCGGTTTCGTTTAAAACGCTTCCTCAGCTTATTACTGGTTAGGCTAAAATTTAAAAGAGGTACAATCCTTTCCGTGTAGCCTTTCTGTACATTGTTTATTGGGTCTCTCTTGTGCGGTATCCTGCCCTGTCTGTAGATATAATTCCCTAAATATGTTTCTGTATTGGGGTTGGGCATGCCCACACTGAGACCCAGCCCTTCCTCCTCTAGAATTCTTCAGAGACAAGAACGCATACGAGCCCTTGTACCCCTTTTGAGTGGCTGATGTTGCAGCCATTTTATACACGCATCCAACACAAAAGCTGGCCAATTGAGCCTGTATGTTTCATGGTTACAAACATTTTAATGTTAGGCTGAGTATTGTGAACCGTGATGTGAACACCAAGCCATGCATCAGTTATGCATTTAGAGATTCACAAATACAAACCTGTTATCACAGACTTGTTTATTAAATGTAGAGATCTCTGAACACTGTTATAGTCATGAAATGCTCTGTGATTTAATGCAAAGCATGCAGGAATCCTCGTTGGTGCTATTTGTTCCAGCAATTCCTTTTGGATGTGAACACTGGCAAAGCAAACCATCTGTGTGATCCCGCTGGCTTGTGTACTTGGCATACCTTGCTGATATTTTCGATAAGCCAAATATCCTCAATATGTCTTTGCAAAGAGCCAATGCCAATTCATTTACAATGAATAAAAAAGTATTTGCCTTCAAGAGGAAGCTAGAGCTCTGGAAAAGAACAATTGGAGCTGGGGTAGCTGTTCAGTTCCCATTGCTTACAGAAGCAATTGCGGAGACAGAGTACAACTTGCTGCATGTCCTAGAACCAATCACAAGTCACCTAACGTTAAGGTCCAGCTTTGATGAATACTTCCCTGAAGTAAATGCCGGCATTAATGACTGGGTGATGCAGACCTTTCTGGCAGAGGAGGTGGTGCATCTTTCATTTGATGCCCAGGAGGAGCTGATTGAGGTTCAGTCGGACACTACTCTACAATCTGAATTTAGGAACATTGCAGTGGGTGACTTTTGGCTGAAGGTAATCCTGAAGTATCCTAAATTGGCATGGTCTGCTTTACAGTCTCTTAACCTTTGAGTCTTCCTAATTGCGTGAAATAGGATTTTCAGCATTGGCTGTACTGAAAACGCAATTCTGCACAAGGCTGGAAGTGGAGGACAACCTCAGAGTGACGGTCTCAAAAATCAAGCCACACATTGAGTCACTTTCTGCAGAGAGACAGGCCCACCCTTCCCATTAGTACTTTCTCTGTAAATTCAAATTGCCTTCTGCTGAATATACTAATAGGAATGTATTTTGAGAAAATAAAAGCCCTAATGGACAATTTTGTGTTTATTTGCTCGGTTTCTATGTTTGGATTGGAAGTGATTGTCCTACTGTCGTGGAATGTCTCCCCAAAAACATATCCCATGAAAATGATGGCACCACACATTTTGCAGCCATCTCTATAAAAACAAATAACACGAACACAGAGGGGCGGTGCAGGTGGGTCCCGGACAATGTATTTTTTGCTCAGGGGGGGACCTAGCATATAAAGTTTGAAGACCACACTGGTCTACATTATCAGGTGACACCGAATTTCATTGGAAGGGTTTGTGTCAGTGTGAGGGTAATGTATACACTGAAATCTCTATGCACCTCACTACAACCGGCCGTGTGGCTGTGCTAGTGCGGCTCAAGCAGGGCTTGCCTTCTCACCTAAGCTGCGCATGCGTGCAGCGTTTGCATGCAGCATTGGGCAAGGCAGGCGGAAGGCAGCCCTGCCAGACCCTGCTGTTGCTGTGTCCGTCACCTGCGGGGCACCTGGGTGCACTATGCCACACCACTGCTCACAGCCCGGGAGCATCAGTTAAAGAAAATATATATATATTTTATTTGTAATTTTTCTCTTTTCTTTATAATGGGGTTGCAAGAGAGACAGCAGGGGATGCTCCTGTGAAATAAGGGATCGCGGGTGCGAACCCTAGCAACCCCCAAATGACGTCCTGGCCCTGCATCTCACCCTCATGCTTACACACACTCTCTCTCTATATATATCTACAAACATATACGTGAACAAGTGGTTTGTTACCGCGAAACGCGTCGTTTTTTGTGTCGTTTTCTCTGTTGTCCTCGACATATGCTCAATTAAAGTACAATTTATTTATATATTTTTTTTCCTGTACTCCCTCTCTTTCTCTTTTTCCATCTCACACTATCGCTCCCTCTGTCTCACTCTCTCCTCAATCAGTCCCTCTCCCTCTATGTGTAAGTCACTCTATGTCTACCTCTATGTCAAGGTTTTTATTCCACGATGGACAGCCTGGTAAACGCTTGTTGTACTCTTTCGAAATACAGGTACGAGAAATCAATGAATCAAATATATATTTTTCTGATTTCTCCATTTACATAAAAAAAAATAAGTCGGCAACGCTATATAATCATCATGAAAAAATTACATAAAACCATCCTGAAACAAAATGCAAGTTCCTTAAAAAGAGAGCCCCTTTAAGCAACTCGACTGTATATGAAATCCAAATCTTCACAGTCCTCAGTCTATTTGTCTTAAGAAAAGGCCTAAGCAGTGCTGGAAATGGAAGAAATGTAAACCATAGTAGCGCACGCACAGAAATACATGTGAGGATTTATATTTCTGTGCGTACCGTGCTATGTTTTGTGTGTTTTTCAAGCCATCTTTTGTACTTTTTTAAACATAAGGTTAAATATGGCAGGCAAAACTTGTGCAACTGTGACATGACACTACCCCGCTCCCCCGAATCGAGACTAGAGTTCAGTTCAGCAAAGCCCCCAACTTCGCATGTGTGAACCTTCCCTCGGCGAAGATGGGGGCTCAGTAATGTAATCTGTTCCGCATGCTCCTATGCAGAGCAGATTAGATCACTGAGCCCGACTGCCCTAGGCATCTTTGCCTGTCTGCTGCTGCTGCTGCAGCGGGATGATGGCGGCAGCTGCAGGTGGAGATGTGGCTGACTGCAGTCCCAGCCATCCGTAAGAAGCCCCTTGGGACTGGGCTCATGCTGCGTGACATGCGTAGGGGGCGGAGCCAGTCCCCACTCCATACTGCAACACTTGGCTTTCCAGTGCCACGCCAGTCACTGAGGTGGGGGCGGCGGTTCTAGAGGCAGAGCATGTCCCGATAGCCGACCAGACATCTGATGTCAGATCTCAGACCGGGCAAGAGCAAGCCCAATGATCAGCACTAGGCCTAAGCCAATATCTGTGAGGGCTAAAAAAACAGGGAAATGAAAAGAAAACAAGGAAAATCTTCTTCCTGCCCCAGGTCCCCATTTCTCCATCTTGTTTATTCGAGGGCAGCACATTTTACCTGATAAGCAGCAACCACCGTCCACAGTCTGGTGATCAAATCTTGTGATATCTCCGTGTTGGTGTAGCTAGCAGTCTCCGTATAGTGCTAGCGAGGACAGTCAAAGGATGTGTCCATGCTGAAGAAGACTCTGAGACACAATGTTTGGAAACAGTACCTTCTTTACTGAAGTCCAGTTGGCAAGGTTACAAATGCAGGTAAGTTCTTGGGTAAGTTACAAGGAAGACATAGGAGACATCCACCGGCACCCTCTCTCACAGGCACTCAGCACACCATCTGACAGCCAGGCTCTCACAAACAAACATTCCACTCATGAACATTCCACCGGCATTCCATATAGCTTGCATGCATACAGCTTGCATATAGCTTGCATGCACACAACACCAGGGTAGGGAAGAACCAAGACACAACACATCACCCTCTTTAACACAAACACAGGAAAGAGGTACGGAACAGAGCACACAGTGAGGACCATCTGGAAATGTGACCAGAAATCAGAAGTCTCCAACCAACACTCCAAGACAACTAAGACAAGACAAAACTCCCACAAATCTCTGACTCCATTCAGCCGATGAACAAAGAGCAACGCTCCACTGAACCTAATCCACTCACCGTCCTCTAAATGACCAGGACAACTCAGTCTAATACAATTCACAGTCCACACTTGTAGGCCCAACAGTGGGACACTCAAACCAGGGGAACCAGCCCCAACACCACAACTACACCCGAAGTCCATCATGATACTAACTACAAACATATCTCGTCATACCATCAACAGCCACCGTGCACTGCAATCAGCACACCCCTCAACACCACACTGCCTAAAGCACAAGCAGCAACCAAACATGCCAGAGGAACCAGGCATCAGGTACCCATCACCAACACACCAATGGAAAGGAGAGGACCACCCCCACAAGGGTAACGGATATCCAACCCAAAATACCGAAGGCACAGGCAAGAAACACCCCTGTCCCCCTGCATAGGATCTTCAACAACGTTCCAAACCACAGGGTGTCCAACACCCCCACCACCACACAAAATACTGGCACAGGTTCAAACAACCCCAAAAGTGCCAGGTGTCCACAACTTTGGGCGGTGCGTGTTCAGGTCAGTCACACACCAATGGACACTGAACCACACACACAGTCAGGTTAGAACCACTGGCCGACATTGCACTACTCACACACACAACGTTGGGCCGCCACAAACCCAACCAGTGGTTCTGCTGGGAAGCAGGGGTGAAGGTCTCAGGCCCCTAGGCAATTTAGGACGAGGCGATTGTAGAAGGAGATGCTGTAGGGGAGCTGGGACAATGGAGGGGGGAGGGGAACTGTAACATTAGAATCACGTGTGCAATGAAACTCCATTTTAGAAGTTAGACGCCATCTTGAAATTGAGGCCTAGTGCCACGGCTATGCTAGTACACTTATATTTAGTCCCGAGGGTTAGACGGGTATGAGTGCGTTCTTTGCTTTCAGCCATGGTAGCTTCACAGAAAGTTGTCTCGAACAAACACACACATTCCTTTATTGCGTCTTGTCAGCAGTGCATGCAACCCAGAAAGAATGTGCCCTGCAAGTCTAAGAGAGGGCCGGAATGGGTCTTTGAAGAGTTATCCCACAAGAAAGGAGGGTGAGGGCTCTAGGCCTCCACTGTCCAGATCTATAAAATATAGCGGCCCGAGACCCCTAAGACACAGACACAAATATTTGAGTACACTGACCAGCCCAAGACCCCTAGTCATACACTGTAAAATGACCAATCGATCAGGAAGATCAGAGAGCAGGAGCGTGTGGCCCCCACCATTCATGTGATTTGTGGTGCGAGGGGCCAGGGGCGAAGGTAACAAATGTATGCCGCGGGTGGGAAATTTGAGGAGGCGCCAATGTGTCTGGAATTGGAGTGGGTGTTCACGTAGTTCAGAGAATTTATTGCGACCTCTAAAGTATCCGCCTCGCTCATGTCCTTGGTACCAGGTGCTTTGGAGAGCTCTAGAATAATATGTTGTTTAACTAAATTGCCAATTACTGTCTCTGTACTTGATAATGACAGAAGAATATCCCCATGTGGAGGAAGACAGACAGAAGATGTTGGGACCAATTGCCTGGCATCCCGCATGGAGCAGGCTATATGTGTATAGGGTCATAACAAAAGCTACCTGGAT
Organism: Ambystoma mexicanum; assembly: GCF_040938575.1. NCBI lineage: Eukaryota > Metazoa > Chordata > Amphibia > Caudata > Ambystomatidae > Ambystoma > Ambystoma mexicanum. Next base: position 1,566,878,280 of record NC_090937.1, on the reverse strand, counting down.
TTGAAACCTATGTGATGTATGTCAGTTGTACTGCTGTGTACCTTCAAAAGCTATTGCTCGTGCTGTTTTTGTCAGAGTGCTCCATGACAGCAGAGTTCTTTGCTGGCGCGTACTTGTATATTTATGAGATTAAACCTTGTTCTCCTTGAAAGAGGTGTGCTGGGCCTTTTTCCCTCGTGGGTTATATTTTTTCTGGTGTGAGCGTTTAGGGGTTACTCTACAGTTTAGATAACAAGACTCACAACACAACAAGCTCACCACGCAAACATCGGTAAATGAGCCTACTAGAACACAGTAAATGAGAGATGACTACTCTTATCAAGTCCGTATCCTGACATAAAAAGTCCATATAATTGGTGGTCCTGTGGAGGTAAACATAGGTGAGCACAAAAAACCTAAACATGCATTTTAACATTGCTGTTACAAATGCCTTACCAAACAGAAGCCACGTCATGCATATCGATCACTCACTCGTCAAAGACCACTAACGCAGCCAGGGTACCAGCCTAAATTCACCACATCAACACACAAACCAGAGCCATGTCACTTCAACTACGTCACCAAAGGTTGACGTCATCAAAGGATGTGTCCATGCTGAAGAAGACTCTAAGAAGCCATGTTTGGGAAGAGTAACTTCTTTACTGAAGTCCTGTTGACAAGGTTACAAATACAGGTACGTTCTTACTGAAACCCAACAAACACTCAGAGGCAATGACACATAAACATTCCACTCATGAACTCATGAATATGTGTTCATATTCTGCTCTTCTGCCTCCCTTTTCCATCTTGTCACTTTCTTTTATTTCTTTCGTCAAACTGCTTCATGTACTAAAGTGCTTTATGTCTTTGCTTTCGTCTTCCACAGTATAATGCCTGCCTTATTCCACTTATACTTAAGGATCCCGTGAACAGCTGCCATTTCAGAAATCTCTGCATTGACATTTACGTTGTTAGCGAATCCCAGATGATTCTTTAAAAAATAAATAAAGAATCTGGATTGGGCCACTAACATTAGATGTATAACCCCCAGTTCCATTCTTAGGGCCTCATTACGACCCTGGTGGAATGGGTTTAACAGTGCCGGTAAAGGTGCCTGGTGCCGTTAACCCCATTCCGCCCTATTACGAGGTTCCCTTGCGGGACCCGCTCTGGACATCTGGTCAGACCAGACGTCCTTTGCGGGACCCGCAAGAGGACCTGCATGCTAACAACGGGCTCTTCATTAACCGCCCGTTGTTAGCATGCTCCCCATTCCCATTGAGCCCTATGGGGCTCAAATAGGAATGGGGATGGTCCGTGCCCGGGTTCCCTGAATCGGGAAATACCGGGCCCTCCAAATTCGCAATGGCCCGGTATTTCCCCATTCAGGGACCACAGACCCGGACCCGAGTTTGGAGGCAGCCATGCCCTTATTAAGGGCATGGCTACCTCTGAACACATAATGAAGCCCTTAGTGTGCTAGACCTACTATTTGTCTTAAAAATGTATTTTGTACCACTTCCAGTTGATTGCATATTGCATGGCCTCAAGTTTTGCTGCCATCAAAATCATTGGCTGGAGCTTGGTCTTATACACTTCCAGGCACTTATCAAGGCAGAAGCCTCTGTACATATAATAGAACCGCAGGAGGCCTTTAGCCTTCAGAGAGGTTCTCTCTGCTGTTTTCTTAATATGAGCAACCCAAATCCCACTTCACATAGATGTCAAGCCCAGGTATGAACATTCTTCCACGGGGTATACGCTGGTGTTGTTACGTAACCACTTCTTTGGTTTAGCCCTATTCCCAAAAAACAAAATGTTTGATTTAATTTTGTTTATTTTAAGCTTATGTACACCCAATTATTCTTCAACATACAAGGTCCCTTGTTGCAAAACTGCCTGGGTCCAATATACTATTATGAGGAGGGGCAAGGGGACAAATAGACCAATGGTGGGTCTTGGGTGTTTTACATAAAATAAAGAGCATGTTAGGAACATAAGTATGACCAAAGATCGCCATATTTGAATATGTCTTTGATAAAAGCATTGTATGCGTGAATCACTAAGTATATGATGCTTGCCAGACTTTACACTCGTTGCATATGCCACAACACTAAGCCTAACATGAAAGTCTTTGTAACCAGGAAACATTTGTACTTATTAGGACACATTAAGCATTTGGATGTGACAGTGAAATGGCTGTGACATAGGTCGTTCCATTGGAGATTGAGGGCCATACTGCATTTGGTTTTGGAGGTCCTGTTTCCTCCCCCTTACACCAGGGCAGGGATGTCTGAATTTGAGAAGAGGAGTGGGATAGGGGTGCATATGGGACTGAGTGCATGATCGTTCCCAGTCCTCCATGCACAGAAATCCTCAGAGAACATATCGAGGCGGTAGCAGGACAGACCTTCAGATGTATCTCGCTGGGCCATCTCTCCTGTTTTCCATCAGAAAGGACACACTGGGTTCCGCGCCGCTTACTCCCAAGTCTGGAATCCTCCTTTCTTACTCATACTTCTTGGTGGAGCCGGGGATAGAAATAAGACAGATGTGTACAGCTTCTTCCAGTGTCTCCCGCTCCCCCTGTATTATATAGCTGCCCCACATTGATCTGCTTCTCAAACAGGCTCGAACTGGCCTATAGGGTAATAGGGCAATGCCCGAACCAGAAATGCTAAAATGCACTGCAGGCCAGTTTTTTGGTCAAGTGGGCCAGTTTTTTTGGACAGTGTGGGCCAGTTTGATAGGTTACTTCGCCATGCGGCTGGTAGTTTTAATAAGTGTTACTGAAAAAATGGCATCACAATTTGCATCACATTTTTATCAAAAAACACCCCTTGGGTACTGCTCAAACGGTCTGCCACTAACGGAATGATTTGCCATTTGCAATTGTGGGCCACTTTGGTGCCTGAGGCCATTTTATGCGCCAGTCCGAACCTGCTCTCAAAGTATCTGCCACCAAACTCAAATTCTTATCTCTATCCCCTCCTTTGCGCATTACTTGCCATTCTATCGCCGCCTCTCTTATCCACTGGACCCACCCCATTCTTTATTCTGGTATTCAAGTGCCTGCCCCTCCCCGATTCACAATTATGCATAATACCAACTCCTCCCCTTTGTGTACCACATTGCTTGGCCCCCCAGGAAGGCGCCTCAGGATAAACACCAGAGCGGTGTTCACTCTCGCCTTGGCCCCTGAGGATGAACACCAGAGTGGCGAGGTGGCAGGAGCATCATGGGGAAAAACGTGCGCTCCCCCCCCCCCTGTGCTGCATACATGCTTTATGTGAGTGAAGCGCGAGAGAGTCACGATTCAAGTGCAACCCAGATGACATTCCAGCACAGGCAGGATTATAGGAATATATGACACCGACCTATACTGGATTATGAATGAGAGTTAGTGTTTCATCTTGCCTCAGACCAGGAATATATGGTCTTTGAGGCAAGATGAGGTCGGTGTCATATATTCTTGTAATCCTGCCTGTGTCGGAATGTCTGCTTGAGAGGGACAGGCAGAACCACTGGCTCAAGGAGTTCCTGGGTATGAATGTAGACCAGCAGAACACAAACTATGGTTCGCTTTTCAAGGTCCCTACTGATGGACCTCTCCTTATAGGCAGGGAGGGGGACCCTACTGGCTCTGAGCAGGATAGAGAAGCCTGCCAGGACGTGGAGAGGTATCTTTCCATGGGATTGATGGGCCCATGGAAGGAGATAGAATTCTTGAGTGATCAGAAGACGGAGCCCGCCATCAGAGGGAAGTTCAACTAGTGTAATAGGTGCTAAGCCCACACCTATGTCAACGCTTCTTCCCGGCAGACTTTCACAGACATCCTCTGTCGTTCATTCTCCAGACCTTTGGATTCCCCTTATGGTCTCTGTGCTCTCCCCTTTCTCTTCCTCTCGAATTAACGGTGGCACCCGTTGGGAGGTACTCTTGGCATCCTTCCTGTCCTCTATGGTCATCATTAATATATACCTAAATGGCACTGTCATGGTCCTGACTCTCAGCCCAATCTCCTCCGTCTTCTTGATAGGCGTCATCTGTCTCTAATCAACTGCCTCCCCTCTCCTGACTCCCCTCTGCCACCTCCCATGGGTGTACCACACTTCTATACCACTCCTTGGAAGACCTTCAAAGTGTCAACCTGCTCCACTTAGCTACCCTCAACTCTCGCTCTGACATCAAGCACTCCTCTGACATCTGCCACCTCCTTGAAGACCTCGACCTAGACGTCCTTGCTCTCACTGAGACGTGGTTCACTGCCAGCTCTGTCACGAGTTTTGACACTCTCCTCCCTGAAGGGTACAAGATCCTCTCTAAACCCAGGACAAACCCGCCCGGGAACGGAGTGGCCCTGATCTTCCCTGAGTGGATCCCTGCTACTATCATACACACTCATGCCTTCTTCTCTTTCAAATGCCTTGTCTGAAGGATTGGTGTCTCTCCTGGTCTGTCTCTGACTCTGGCCACCATTTACAGGCCTCATGACAAGGTCTCCCTCTTCCTCTCAGAATTGGCTGACATAACCTTTTCTCTCCTGGTCTCCTTCTCCAATCTTCTCCTCCTTAGAGACTTTAATATTCACCTTAACTCCCCTGATGCAGCTTCTGGTCTCTTCCGCAAACCTCTGTGACTCTCTTTCCCTCTCCATTCTTCCCTCCAGTCCAACAAGCTCAGCTGGACACACCTTTGATGCTCTCATCTCTGCAGACGTCCCCATCTCAGCCCTCTCATTACGCCTCTCTCCTGATCTGATCATGCTTAACTGTCCTCTCACCTGGACCTCCGGGGCCCCCTAGCTAAGCCTTCACAGCACTGCCAGCCACGTTCTCTGTCATTCGACTTATGAAGTGAGTATCAGTTGCTGTTTTGCCACCACCTTCACTCCCCCTCCTACTCCTGCCATTGACTCTCACTCTCAAACAGCCCTTACTAACCTTCAACTCTCCCTCTCCAACATTCTGGACATCCTTGCCCCTGTCATGAGGTTCCGCATGAAACCTGCCTCCAATCGCCACTCCTGCTATGACTCTGACATGGTTTCTCTGAAACGCACATCTTCTGACAAACTGGCCTGTCGCCTACTCCAAAGGCAATACAGACTCTCCATCTGCTTCAAGAAGAGGGCTTATCCCCAAGTCTGTATCTCTCTGGCCACTAACAACACGGCTGACCTTTTCAAAATCTGCAAGGCATTTGTCAACCCTACTGCAGTCTCCACTTCTCCTCTGCCTTTCCTGGCCCTTTGCACTTCTCTGGTCTCTTCCTTCATTTATAAAACTCAGGACATCCTGTCCTCACTCTCCTCCACTCCACACCCTTCTTCCTCACCCACTCGCAGGCCTATGTTGGCACCCACACGCCTCCTACTCTCCTCTTTCGCTCCCATAACACCTGATGAGGTTTCTAGACAAGTTCGCTCTATGAAAGTCTCATCCAAGCCGGTGCTCCCCTGCTCCTCCAGAACTATCAAGGACAACATTGCCTCTCTCACTGAGTCCTTGGCCGAGTTGTTACCCCCTTCCTGGCCAAACTCTCGGAGAAGCTGGCCATCTCCTAGATTATCCACCACACTGAATCTGTTGGCTTTCTTCACAACCAGCAGTCTGGCTTCAGAGCTGCCGGAGGCACAGAAACTGCTCTCCTGAACACCCATGAACACTTGCTCTCTAATCTTGATTCCAACTCTCCTTCCATTCTCATCCTTCTTGGCCTTTACTCTGCCTTTGATATGGTCAATCATGCCACCCTTATAAATCAGTTCTGTGATACCCTTGGCATCACAGACCTGGCTGGTTGACCTCTTTCCTCTCTGACTGACCTTCCCAGCTTCAACCGGGCCCTTTTCTCTCCTCCTTCTCACTCTCCAGCTGCGGTGTCCCCGAGTGCTCTAGCCTCTCGCTTTAGCTTTTCAGCTTCTTCCTGGCCCCTCCAGCCCATTTGATCTTCACTTTCTCAACTAACTTCCAGTGTTATGTGGATGACACGCAGTTCTCCTTCAAGCTTCTCTCCTCTGCCTCCTCCTCTTCCTCTCTCATTCCTGACTGCTTGTCTGCTATTCAGGTATGGTGCACAACTAATGATATCTGCCTTAATGCCTGTAAAACAGAGATCCTTCTCATTGAAACACCTGCTGCTTCTTTCCCTCCCACACTCTGGCCGCCCTCCATGGGCTCCCTCCACTCACCCTCCTATGAGGCAAAAAAACCTTGGGGTCATCTTCGACGCCTCTCTCTCCTTTCTCTCCTCACATCACAGACCTTGCCAAGAAGGCCCACTTTCAGCTGCACCTCCTCAGTGGCATTTTTACTTTCCTCACCTTCCCGCAGAAACTCAATGTCTCCAGGGCTCTGGTCCTCTCCAGGCTGGACAACTGCAAAAACCTCTTTCTCAATCTGCCTAACTCCTCCTTTCGCCCCCTTCAACTAATACAGAACAGGACTGCAAGACCTATCCTTGGCCTCAAGCCCAGGGACTGTATCTCTCAAGCTCTAACATCCCTCCACTTGCTCCTGGTGGCTGCGAGAATCAAGTTCAAGACCCTCTGCATCATCCACAGGGCTTTCAGGGGCATGGGACCCCGCTACATCCAACTATCTCTCCCTAAATACCTTCACGCTAGAACCCTTCGGTCTTCTAGCTCTAACTCGCTGCTGATCAGATGCTTTTCCAAGCAGTGTTGGCGGTAGATCTCTCTCCTCTGCAGGTGCCTCTCTTTGGAATAGCCTCCCTGCCCCTCTCAAACTTGAGACGGATCTCCTTAAATTGTAGAAGCTTCTCAAGGCCTTCCTTTTCTCTTCCTCCATCCCTCTCCCGCCCCCCTGCTAATCTCCCCATCTGCCGCTTGACTGGCTGCCTGGTTCCTTCAGATTCATACAGGGTACCAGGCCCCCCCTCATCTAGTCTACCCCTGCACATAGTCTCCCCTGTACTCCTCCCTCTCAGCCTTCACTTGGCCGCCCGGGCTCCTTCCCCCACTCTAGTCCCCCACTCTAGCATGCCAGTGCCTGTACCCCTGAGCCCATTCCAGCCCCTTACCTCATCCTTTGCTTGTGGACCTTCCTTCGCCTGCACTGTCTGCATTGCCCTGGCTCTGTCCACCCGTCCTCCCCTGGCTCTCGCTTCCTCACGGGCCCTTCCGCCCTGACCGGCACTCCCATTCCTCTCCTCTTCTCTGCTCTTCCTGCTACTGCACTTGCATAATCCGAATGTCACAAGGCCTAGTAGGAGCGTCTCTATGTCTTCCCCCCCCTTTCTTGGCTTGTTGCGCCTCAAAACACATTGTGTATAGGCGCATTATAAATACCCAATAAATTAAACAAATAAATAAAAAATAAGCATAAAGGTATGGTGGGTTCTGTGGAGGAACAAAGACTGCTTAGTGATACAGTTAACAAGCTTTAGAGAAGTTCAGCTAAACTAAATAGGAGGCTACACTCCTAAAAATAATGTTCTACTTGAATGTGTTGCTAAACTCACACCACTCTCTCTCATGGAGATCTGGAATGATGTCCTAATTAAGCCTGACATAAAGGCCTGGGCCCTACTCAGCAGGGAATCATCTAAAGCGGTCTCAAATATTGTCAGAATCAACCCCTGGCCCTTCTTTTAGGGTTTTGGGGTACAGTATGTACTGTGGTGGTGTCTGCTATGCTATATTACATACCTGGAGTTAACACACAACCTAAGAAAGGCCCCTTAGCATCTTGATCTGAGTATAATTATGTTATGATGCAGCTGTTAAGGCTCGTTCAATATATTCTATGCCAAATAAATATGGTAACACTCACTTAATGGGGTGTGAGTGCTATTTAGTGTTCAGTATATTAATGTATGTAAAGGGCTCATTATTCTGGTATTTCGTTTGCCTTTTCATTATCCTAATAAGGCACAGGCCGAGGAGCCATACTCATTATATACTCTGCACATGAATCCATAACACAGGTAGGCATAGTTGTGAAAGGATGAGCGAGACAGGAAAGAGCCTCAGGAAGCCTTGTGTATGGACTCGAGATACTGTCCTGGGCATACACACGAGGGACTGGGAGGAGGATGGTGGTTGCAGGGGTAAGGAGGGACTACAGCGGAGATGAGGGATGCCAGGGGTATTGGGGGCCTGTGATAGAGATGGGGGATGACAAGGCTAATGGGGGGACTGTGACAGGGATGCCAGGGGTAATGGGGGCCTGTGATGGGGATAAGGGATGCCAGGGGTATTGGGGGCATGTGATGGGGATAAGGGATGCCAGATGTAATGAGGGACTGTGACAGGGATGCCAGGGGTAATGGGGGCCTGTGATGGGGATAAGGGATGCCAGGGGTAACGGGGGCCTGTGATGGGATAAAGGATGCCAGGGGTAATGAGGGACTGTGACAGGGATGCCAGTGGTAATGGGAGTCTGTGATGGGGATAAGGGATGCCACGGGTAATGTGGGACTGTGACAGGGATGCCAGGGGTAATGGGGCCTGTGATGGGGATAAGGGATTCCAGGGTAATGAGGGACTGCGACAGGGATGCCAGTGGTAATGGGGGCCTGTGATGGGGATAAGGAATGCCAGGGGTATTGGGAGCCTGTGATGGAGATAATGGAAGCCACGAGTAATGGGGGGACTGTGACAGGGATGCCAGGTGTAATGAGGGACTGTGACAGGGATGCCAGGGGTAACGGGGGCCTGTGATGGGGATAAGGGATGCCAGGGGTAATGAGGGACTGCGACAGGGATGCCAGGAGTAATGGGGGCCTGTGATGGGGCTAAGGGATGCCACGGGTAATGTGGGACTGTGACAGGGATGCCAGGGGTAATGGGGGCCTGTGATGGGGATAAGGGATGCCAGGGGTAATGAGGGACTGCGGCAGGGATGCCAGGAGTAATGGGGGCCTGTGATGGGGATAAGGGATGCCGGGGTAATGAGGGACTGTGACAGGGATGCCAGGGGTTATCGGGCCTGTGATGGGGATAAGGGCATCCAGGGGTAACAAGGGACTGTGACAGGGATGTCAGGGGTATTGGGGGCCTGTGATGAGGATAAGGGATGCCAGGGACATTGGGGACCTGTGATGGGGATAAGCGAAGCCACGAGTATTGGGGGGACTGTGACAGGGATGCAAGGGGTAATGGGGGCCTGTGATGGGGATAAGGGATGCCAGGGGTATTGGGGGCCTGTGATGGGATAATGGATGCCAGGGGTAATGAGGGACTGTGACAGGGATGCCAGTGGTAATGGGAGTCTGTGATGGGGATAAGGGATGCCACGGGTAATGTGGGACTGTGACAGGGATGCCAGGGGTAATGGGGGCCTGTGATGGGGATAAGGGATTCCAGGGTAATGAGGGACTGTGACAGGGATGCCAGTGGTAATGGGGGCCTGTGATGGGGATAAGGAATGCCAGGGGTATTGGGAGCCTGTGATGGAGATAAGGGAAGCCACGAGTAATGGGGGGACTGTGACAGGGATGCCAGGTGTAATGGGGGCCTGTGATGGGGATAAGGGATGCCTGGGGTAATGGGGCAATGTGATGGGGATAAGGAATGCCAGGGGTAATGAAAGATTGTGATCACCAAATGGGGTGCGTGGGTAACGATAATGAGGTATTGGGGTAAGGAGGGGGGATGATAGGCAAGAAGGGACTGTGACGAGTAGGCGAGAGTTCAGGGTAAGGGTAGTGAGGGCATGTGATGAGGGGGGGCATGACTGGATAAGGCTAATGGAAGATATTGCCAAAGAGGTGGAATGCCGGCGGTAAGGATAATGAGACTACTGATCAGAGGGGGGATGAAGAGGTGAGGCTGATGAGGGGGACTGTGACGAGGAAAGGGGATTTCGAAATAAGGGATGGTGTTGACCATGATATATATACCCTAGTGTACACGGGCCAAAGTGCCGGTTTTCATTAACACAGTTGGACCACTATATATGCTAAGCCTGCAGCTCCCTTTAGTGGTGACAACAGGTGAAGCTATGCAGATTTTACCACTGTATATACTAAGGCAACAGCTCCCTCTAGAGGAGCATTCTGTGTTTTCGGGCAGCCTCTACTGCGCATGACCACATCGGACAAACACTCATCTGGCCTTTTATATTATTAAGATATTTATGCACTCTCAAGGTATTGTCCAACAATCCAGTGCATGCTGGGATAGCAAGCCAGTCATGTGAGATCCATACCAAAGGTATGCAAATGTATGGCTTTGTGCTTATAGTGACTTGTTCACAGGCCTGGGTTCGGCTTCCTGATCCCCTTATGGGAAGTGGGGAAAATCATGAACGCGAGGAGGTCTATCAATGTCGGTATGTAGTGTCTTTTATTTGGCACTCGGGTCTAGTGCGCATTAAAAATAATAAAACAAACAAACAAACTCTACATGCAATCAAGTAGCCTTTTCAGAGGACCCGTTTTACAGAAGTGTGTCGCAAGAGGGCAGTGTTAGGAATCGATAGCATGTTTTTCATTCTTCATTGGTTCCTTCTTTGTTTGGATGCCGCTTTCTTCTCTACTTCTTATGTTTCCCCAAAGTCTTCCGCTTCCCTGGTACACCTTATACTCAACATGCAGTAGAACAAAGCCAAGAACTCCGGATACATCAGAGGGTCAGATACAACAAATGCTGTGGCCATCTGCAAAAAAGGCACTGTTTGCACTCATCACCTAAACCATCAGCACTGGTTAATTTCTTGATTTTCAGGGGCCTGAGAAAGTGTTTAGGTGGGATTTAGGGAAGACCAGGCATAGAGCCTCATGACGGCTTGGTGGTTTTTCTGGCACGATTACTGCTGGTGGTAATACGAACAGCTTGCATTTTCTTAATACAAACAGGGTCGGCTCTGACCTTCATGCATTACTTTGGAAAGGTGGTGAGAGGGTGTGCAGCGTAGAAGCCCATTTTGACCACTTCCAATCTCTGCATTGAACGTGCTTTTCACTGAATAGAAGAGAAGTGCTTGCACCTCCCTCCTGTAGAGGACACATCTTTTTAAAACGTCTGTAGCTCTGGTCAATTTGAACCTCCACCTCTTGAGTGGATTTATGGATGTTCAAGGTTAATTTAATCCTTGCAATACAGTGGCATCTAGCCCTGGGGGTATTACTTATTACTGTTGAATACCACCAGAGGTATACCCTTCCATGTCTTCAATCAGGCAATATTTAGTAGGTGCCTGTAATGAGGAAGTGCTGAAGGGGACAATATTTCTCAAATACAGCCTGTTTTAGTGTTACCTCGTAGTCTATAATTAGGCCTATCATCTGCAGTGGCATTGCATGTCCATGAAAGGGGTATGTGTGTTTGTGTGTGTGTGTGTGTGTGTGTGTGTGTGTGTGTGTGTTTGTGTGCACATGCACCTGCACCACAGGGTGCAAGGAAATCGCAGGGCTTTGTTAGCAGCTGCCCCTTCACCCACGCCCCAGCCTAGGAGATCTGATCCTTCTCATCTCTTGTCAGGATATAGGATCCTCCTAATCTCCCGTAGGGCGAAGCTTCAACACATGCCTGGGAATCTTATGGATATAAAGCCAATAGGGCTATTACGGGACCCAAGTGTGGATCTGACTCCTCTGTCAACCTGTCAGCCTTGGAGGGCATCATTCTTTCAAGACATGCTCAGGCCCCGCTTCATAAAGAAAGGCAGGATTTAAAGCAACTCTTACGTCGCACTCCCAGTGGATCGCTGATCTACTTGTATTGAGAAGCGCATATGTGATGTGGTAGTATATTGACAATGTGTCCAGCTGATCCCCAGAATAAACAGCCTTGTATATTTCAGAGCTTTGCTCTGTCTGAGGGAGCTACAGACCCTTAAGAAGGTCCCAGGCGAGGATCCTTGTTGTTTTGGCACCTAGAGGGACCCTGGAATACGTGCAGCAAGCGTAGCACCATGTGGGGGAACTGGGGTGGAATACCCCACAAAGGACTCGAGTCAGCAACCTCTTCTTTTATTGTCCCTCTACATGGTTCTGTCCCGGGCTCTAGTAGCCCCTCTTTTTCCTCCTTCACACCCAGTGCACAGTCCTTCCTTTCCCTCCTTTAAGGCCGTCCTCTTTTTAAGGAGGGCTTTCTTTAATCGCTCTACAACACTTGCTCAGCATGGGGGGGGGCGCAACCTGGAACCTCTTAGCATGAACATACAATGATGGGGCTTTGCAATTGCTACCCCTTGCACTGTCCCAATAGCTACCATTGTTTATTAATAGTTCAATTTGAGGTGCTTTTTGGTAATACCTTAGATTTGTACTCTCGCAACCGATACTTTTTCTATTTGGAATTTGGAATTTTTGAATTGGAGATACTGTTTTGTTAACCCTCAGTTTCTCGCACAGGTGTATGCAAACACAGAGACCATGAGCTCCTCAACTCCGTTAGTAAAAATAGAAAACGTTTTTGGTTTTGCTTGCACCTTTCTTTGGTTAAAACGCTCAGAAAAAAGTACAAGTAATTATTTATTTATTTATTTATTTATTTGCATTTATAAAGCGCACAGAACTGCCCTGGGGCATCGTGGCGCTGTTACAGCAGACTTAGTCATGAACACAAGCATAGGAATGTGTTTACAGATGTAAACCGAGTTACCGAGTACATTTCACATTGGTAATAAACATTGAGCTTAGAGGTTATGCTATGCTGTGGTTACAATGCAAGCATGAGAGTGCATGTGGAAGACTTTAGCGGAATAGGAGGGTTTTGAGGTTTTTACGGAAGGTATGGTATGATTTTTCGTTCCTTAGTGAGGTAGGTAAGGAGTTCCAGTTTTTAGGTGCGAGGTGTTGGAAGCTGGTTCCTCCCGCCCTGGATCTTTGAAACGTGGGGACGTCAATCATGTTGGTGCGGTGAGCTCTGGTGGGTCTGATGGAGGCTTTCGGTGTGATTCTTTCTGCGAGATAGGGTGGGGCATCCAGGGATAGGCATCTATGTGTGATGGTCATGGCTTTGAAAAGTATGCGTTCCTTTACGGGTAGCCAGTGGGCATCTTTCCTTGCTTGCGAGATGTGTTCTCTTTTTGGAATGGACAGTGCTGCCCGGAGCGCATTGTTTTGCGTGATTTGGAGTTTTTTTAGGTTGTGGGCGGAGGTGCCTAGGAACAGGGCATTACAGTAGTCTAGTTTTGTACCTATAGTGGCTCTGGCGATGGACAGGCAGTTTTTGGCGGAGAGAAAAGGCTTGACAGCATTTATCATCTTGGTGGTAAGTGCCGAGGAAGAGGCTATGGCGTTGACCTGGCGAGACATAGATAGTGAGGCATCTAGGTGAACGCCTAAGGTTTTAACAGTCTTGGAGACTGAGATGGTGGAGTTGTCGATGTTGAAGGATTTGTATTGGGGGGGGAGTTTGTTGAGAATTTCATTGGTCCCTACTATGAGGATTTCGGTTTTGTCACCGTTTAGGCAGAGGCCGTTGGCCGCCATCCAGGTTTGGATGGCTGTGTAGATTTTGGTTAATGCTGTCGCATCTTCTTCGTAGGTCCCAGTTAGAGGGAGTAGTACCTGCGTATCGTCTGCGTAGTTGGTATACGCTATGTTACGACAGTCGAGGTCATTGAAGAGAGGAAGGGTGAATATATTGTAGAGAGTGGGGGCGGTGCAGGAGCCTTGTGGGACGCCGCAGTGGATGGTGGTAGGGGTTGCCGAGGCAGTGTCTGAGAAGACTTTCATGAGTCTGCCATTTAGGAATGAGGCCACCCATGCAATGGCTTCCGGGGAGAAGTGTGCTTCATTTTTTAGGTGCATGCCTAGGATATCGTGGTTGACAAGGTCAAAGGCGGCAGATAGATCCAGTAGGAGAAGGAGTGCCGGTTTGCCTTTATCCATAGTGTCAGCAAGCTGTATTTTCAGATCAAGTAGGGCTGACTCAGTTCCGTGACCTGGTCGGAAGCCTGACTGTCTTTTTCCTAGGATATGGTTGGTTTCGAGATAATCCTGGATTTGTGTGTAGGCCATTTTATCCAGTATCTTGAGCAGGAAAGGCACAGTGGTGATGGGCCTGTAGTTGGTAGCTACTTCAGGGTCGAGGGTGGTTTTTTTTAGAAGCGGGCGCACCCAGGCTTCTTTTAGACTGTCAGGGACAGTGTTGGTTTTGAAAGAGGCATTAATGAATGATTTAAGGAAAGGGGCGAGTGTTTCAGTGCAGTCTTTGATCAGGCTGGCGGGGCAGGGGTCTCCTTTACAATTGGATGGTTTGATCTTGTTCATTATCTCAATAACTTCGTGTTCTGTGACTTCCCTGAATTTGAACGGGGTAGTGGGGGCTTTGGTGGATGTGGTTCCCGAACTAGGGGTGGGCATGTGGCTCGTGGTGGTGGGAGATTTGAGGTGCAGTGATAGGTTTTTGTGGTGCTCCTTAATTTTTGTTTGTAGGAGTTCAATTTTATTTAACAAGGCAGATTGTATGGAGTTGCACCAGATTTGGTCTTTAACAATGTCTTGTGATTTGGTGGCCGGTGTGGTGAGTTCGTTGAAAATGGCGAAGAGTTCTTTGGATTCGGAGCTTGCATTAGCAATTCTATCATTATAAGAGACTGATTTAGCTGTGATTATGGCTTTTTTGTATTGGGCAGTGATTTTTTTGTAGGAGGATAGGGTGGCTGGGGAAGGCGATTTCTGCCAGGAGTTTAGAGCTTTTCTTTTCTGTGAGCGGAGTTCTTTGAGTTCAGTGGAGAACCAGGTATTTGAGTGTTTGATAGTTTTGGCTTTTTTGGTCTGCAAGGGGGCAATGGCGTCAATGGCGGTGCTTATGGTGCTCTTGTAGATATCTGCTAATTCTGACGGGTCAGATGACTTGAGGTCTGTGGAGAGGATGTGAAGGTGGGGTGTAATTTTATCTTTGGTGAGATTTTTTACACATCTTGCCAGTGCTGGGGGGATGGGGTTAGGTTTGTTTGTGTTAGATACAGCGGGAATAAAGAAGTGAATGAGGTGGTGATCTGACCAAGGAGTCGGGGTGATGGAGCTAATGTCGACGTGACAGTTGTGGTCAGCTATCCAGTCCAGGATACGGCCTTTGTTGTGTGTGGGTGAGGTTATTTTTTGGTCGAAGCCTAGTTCTTTTAAGGCTAGTGCAAGAGATTTAGCAGGCTTGTCCTTTTTATCGTTATACCCCAGGTTAAGGTCACCTAGAAGGATGCTTTTGGAGGTGAGTTTTAGGTTTTCTGTTAGGCGGTGTACAAGGTTCTCATGGAACTCTGTTAGGGGGCCGGGCGGGCGGTAGACTAGGTTGAAGGTGATGGTGGAGTTAGGGGAGAGGGCAATTTTTATAGCTAGAGAGTCTATGTTGTCACCTAGATTGGAGGTGATTTGTCTGGCCTCGAGGTGATCTTTCAGGATGAATGCTACCCCACCACCTACTGAGGAGAGGCGGTCTTGCCGGATAATGGCGTACCCCTGTGGGATAGTAAGGTTGAGGGCTGGCCCTGCAGCGCTGTGCAGCCATGTCTCGGTGATGGCTAAGATGTCGAGGTCCAAGCTAATTAGGAGTTCGTGAATTTCAATGGCATGGGCAGGGATGGATCTGGCGTTTATGAGGGCACACTGTAGGTTGTGTGTGTGTTGGGCCGAGGTAGGGGTGGTGTTGAGTGGTGTCGCCGGGATGGGGTGCGGCATGGTGGGTTTAGGTAAGGGTGTTTTGACTGTAAGGGATGGCGTGTTAGGCGTGTTAAGAGTGGTGGGAGGTGCTTGGTGGGTGAGTCTAGGGTATCTAGAACGGAGACCTAGGAGTTGGTTCCTGGTGTGGATGGGTCTGGTGTAGGAAGTTATGCTGGGTGGAGGATGACGTGCTGTGGGGATGCTTTCAGTGAAGAATGATGGTAGGAAGTAGGTGGGAGGAATGTTGGAGAGGAATGCCAGTGGGGCAGCTGGTGAGCTGGTTGATTGTTGGGGCATGGCGAGGGTATCGTTCAACATGGCACAACTAGAAACAGAATGCAATGTGGGCAGCAAAATCAGGGCACAGTATGCGACCATAAGGCACAACACAATAGTGTGGTCTAGATACGACCATAAGGCACAGCACAATAGTGTGGTCTAGATATGACCATAAGGCACAACACAGTAGTGTGGTCACTATGCGACCATAAGGCACAACACAGTAGTGTGGTCTAGATATGACCATAAGGCACAACACAGTAGTGTGGTCACTATGCGACCATAAGGCACAACACAGTAGTGTGGTCTAGATACGACCATAAGGCACAACACAGTAGTGTGGTCTAGATAAGACCATAAGGCACAACACAGTAGTGTGGTCACTATGCGACCATAAGGCACAACACAGTAGTGTGGTCTAGATACGACCATAAGGCACAACACAATAGTGTGGTCTGGATACGACCATAAGGCACAACACAATAGTGTGGTCTAGATATGACCATAAGGCACAACACAGTAGTGTGGTCTGGATACGACCATAAGGCACAACACAATAGTGTGGTCTAGATATGACCATAAGGCACAACACAGTAGTGTGGTCACTATGCGACCATAAGGCACAACACAGTAGTGTGGTCTAGATACGACCATAAGGCACAACACAATAGTGTGGTCTAGATACGACCATAAGGCACAACACAGTAGTGTGGTCACTATGCGACCATAAGGCACAACACAGTAGTGTGCTCTAGATATGACCATAGGGCACAACACAGAGACTACACAGTATTACAGTGGTCGCTGGGTGACCATAAGGCACTACACAATATCACAGTGGTCTCTGGGCGACCGTGGTAACGGTGCTATTGTCAGATGGCAGCATATTGCAGAGCAAGGCAAGAGCATGGTTGGTTGGCTATGGATTGTGCATTAAGTATTTTGTTGCAGTTCAGAAGCACAACGGTGCATGTGGGACCTTGGGCGTAGCAATGTTAGGAGGTGCTAGGTCAGGGCTCTAGCTCGAGGGTCGGGAGTGGATAGTGGAGGAGGGGGGCAGTATGCTTACCCTGTAGGTGGATGGCAAGGGGTCCTGGCTCTAAGCTCGACTATGCACTCCACCTGGAGCAGCACGGGCAGAGTTTGTGGCCCCTGGCTCTCAACAGGCTCTCAACAGGCCTTAGAGTGGCCTTTGCGCTGGCCGCCGGCGTGATCCGCCTGCCGGCGGTTACAGCTGATTTTAGCGAGGCTCAGCCTCGGTTTCAGGCCGCGCTGCGCCCGGCATGCGTGGGTCAGGCGGCGTGTGGGGACAGGGTCAGGCAGGCCCTGTCCGTGCTCCTCGTCGTCTCGTGGTTTCGCTGCTGGGCTGGGGTGCTGGGGGGGCTCCTGCCCTCGCCCCACGGTGTGGAAGAGTGAGTGAGGGGGTAAGCAGGCCTCAACAGGCCTTAGAGTGGCCTTTGCGCTGGCCGCCGGCGTGATCCGCCTGCCGGCGGTTACAGCTGATTTTAGCGAGGCTCAGCCTCGGTTTCAGGCCGCGCTGCGCCCGGCATGCGTGGGTCAGGCGGCGTGTGGGGACAGGGTCAGGCAGGCCCTGTCCGTGCTCCTCGTCGTCTCGTGGTTTCGCTGCTGGGCTGGGGTGCTGGGGGGGCTCCTGCCCTCGCCCCACGGTGTTAAAAAGTAATTACAAAACGTAATGTTTACCCAACCAACCCACGCCTCCGACTCCCTACACCTAGCACAATCCCATATCCTAAACAGTGCCCTGAAGGCGACATGTCGCACGCTGCAAAATAGTGAACGAAATTTAAAACAAGGTGGAAGCCAGTACTTATTTTTCCCGCTTGCGTTACGTTAATTTGTCTTATGTAGCAGAGCCTCTGCATGGGCCTGTTGGAGCTTCGGCACGTGCAAGAGTAGGGAGTGGGTGGTCAGTGAGGCAGTGGAAGGCAGTGCAAGATTAATTCTTCCTAAAGAGAGGTGGGATTTAGAAAAATAGATTCAGGTGTGAGAGCGCCTGTATACATTACACGGGGTGAAGTGGGCTTTTCAGGGGGCGATCTCAGGCTGGTCTTGTTGCTTCGTACCTTAAGACATATTCCTGGCCTGTGTGAGCATAATTGTGGGGAGGCAGATGGTATGTGTGGTGTGGAGGTCAAGGAGCGGGTGTTGGGTGTGAGCACCTGCCATACAGTACTTTGAAGGAGGTAGAACAATGTGCGGGGAGTGATGGGTCGTAGTAATGAAAGCAATCTCCAGTGTGCTACTGCAGGGGGATGTGGTTGTCGCTTATGATGCAAGTTTGAGGGTTAGGTGTGAGTGTTGCATGTTCTCCTTCCACTGTCCTCTGGGAACAGCTTCCATTTTCACTTTCTGTCTCGTCTCTCTGTCTCTCCTCTCCAGAATCCAATTACAATTTTTCAGTCT
The DNA here is from genome assembly GCF_040938575.1 of Ambystoma mexicanum. NCBI lineage: Eukaryota > Metazoa > Chordata > Amphibia > Caudata > Ambystomatidae > Ambystoma > Ambystoma mexicanum. The sequence continues at coordinate 1,566,860,018 of NC_090937.1, read as the reverse complement.
CATCTCTGTATCCCTCTCTCCCTCTCTGTGTCTCTCTCCTCTCTCCAGAATATGCAGCTGACGACTGTATGTCGGCTTCCAATTACAATTCATTGTCATTAATGTCCTCACCAAGAGACCAGCGCTGGCTCAAGGTGCGCTCAGGGGGTGTGGCTGCATAAGGGCGCCCCCTTGCGCAGCAAATAAGGGGTGCTTTGCCTCCAGGTGCGGTGCCTGCTCCTCTCATAGAATCCTGCGTGGCCCTTAAGTACACTGTACAAGAACGACAGGAGACTCAGTTCTGTTGTTCAGCTGATACTTGTTCTTGATAGGCATTATTTGGTGGGTTGGTGCAATTAGTGACTTCCTGATGAGTCACTAATCGCACCAAAAAAGCAGTGAAAAGATGATCATCCCGCGAGGTGTCATTCCCCTAAAAGAAACTGAAAACCTATTTTTTCCTAATTTTAGAGCGATCATTCTGATTATTTGTGGACGTTTGAAAATGACATGTCTTTTTCATAGCGCCTATTTGGCGGTGAACCTATTTCTGAGCGCTTTGACTTTTTCAATTTAGTGAAACGAGGGACAGGAGGAAAAGATCCCTATGTTTGCATGTTTTATTCTATTCATTAGCACATCACTCAGGCTGCTTTTTCGGGTATTTATAATGCTTCCGTGCCCTTTTAATTAATTTAATAGATTTATTAATGTATTCATCTATTCATATTTTCTACAATCGGAAATGTAGGAGATTCGTGGGGGGAAGGGCACTGAAACATCTCACACAGGGCGCTGCAAGAGACGATATCGGCAATAGGCTCTGCACCTCCTTCAAGAGTGACTGAGCGATCATCTGAAGACAGCCCATCCTACTGGAGTTACAGCAAAGGCAGCTGCCGCACACCCTCCTGGCAATATTAGCCAAAGAAGTTGGCAACCATTCAAGATTCTCAGGGGCGGAGAAAGGGTCCAGTATTGAATTTGAGCTGTACCGTCTTCTTGGCAAGATTTCAACAGGCTGTTTTCAAGGAAAGCTCTTGAGGTTGGCCACTAAATGCTGTCGGAGATGGAGAAGCTTCACTAGAAAGAACAAGTCTATCCTAGGTTGAATGCATTCGTGTGACTGAGTAACATACTGCTTAGAAAACAATACAAAAAAGGAAGAGAACCATTTCGTGTTTAGACTTGACTTGACTTGTCCTTGCAGGCCCTCCTGTCTCTTCGAAAATTCAGCGAGGCTGGGAAACATTATGACCAGGAACCCAATAAAGTGTTAGGTGTCAAAGTCACAAATGTATCAAAAAATATATATGCTCTTTTGTTACAAACACTTTACTGTAATGATGAGTGTTATGACACTTTTAATGGGTACCAAGCACAGTATGCATTTTGTGGTTAGTGATTAAAGAAGATAACCATTTTATCGCATAAGTAGTTCTCAAATATAAAAATATGTGTTCGTTCTTATGTTCTCATAATTCTCTTTAAATGTATACAAAGCTGCTAGGAACCATCATTGGTGCTATTTGTCTCGTTTGCTTTCTCATACAGAAATTTTTAAATAGCACAATAGGAGTTTACCAGACTGGTGATTGACATATGTCAATATAAAGGGATACACAGACAGAAGGAAGCACAGAGATAGAGAGAGACGTGCAGAGAGCAACACAGTGAGAGAGGTACAGATTGTGAGAGAGAAATAAAAAAAGAGACAGACACACAGAGGGAGTAAGAATGAGGAAGAGATATAGGGAGGGGAAGTGAAAGATTCAAAGACAGATGGGGAGACAGGAAGAGAGAAAACCAGACCGTACTCAGAAAGAGAGCGTGTGTGTACCAGACTGCACTGAAAGAGTCAAAGAGAGGCAGACAGAGAGAAAAGAACTCTCACGACCACATAAACAGACAGGCACAGAAGTGAGCCAAAGGGAGGCAGATTGCATTGGCAGAAAGAGAGAGTGAAAGAAAAGCAGAACAGACTGAGACAGAGCGACAGTGAGAGTGTTTTAGACCTCCCTGATAGACAGAACAGAGATTGCACACCTGAGAAGTCAATCGTTGACCACAAAGAGTGGGAGACATTGATACAGAGAGAAACAGACCAAGAGAGAGAGAGGAAGACAGTGCCAGATCAGTGTATGGTATGCCAGTGGCTGCTACAGTAACTGTCCTCAGCACTTGTAATATTGGCGAAGATATGGTGCGCCCTTTGCCCTGATACAAGGGAAATTTTCTTGTTGAGTGACCTCTGCTTTATGTATTTCTTTTCCCCCCGTTGGCAATGGGTCTAAAAAGAAAGCAACTGCATCTCTCCACTCTGCCCAGGGTGTGGCACTAGGCAGACACTGCCCCAACCAGGCCCAAGGGCTTGCCTGAGGCAGGTGCACAGTGACTTAACGTTCACCTGCGCTTCTGCGGGCTTCACTCGCATGGGCGTAATTATAGGGCGGACAGGGGGTTTTGTCTCCCCCAACTTCTGTGGCATGCTTTTTTGTCCCCCCTCCCATCTTTTGGAGGGAGGGTAGGGGGGCTGCAATCATCAATTATGTAATTGGACAGTGCAAGACCAGCTGGGGTGCCCAGCAAGGCTTGCGCTGTCTCATTACATAATGCAGAGATGCCTGGCAGCCGCACTGCAACGCATTCAGGGCTGGGATGCCCTGCGTGGCTCAGTCCCTCACACTGGCTGGCCTGACTCAAAGTCAGCAGCCAGGGTGCTGAACTGGGTGTTGCAGGGCCTGGCGCCTCTGCTGTCAGGCGAGCAGCAGCGCTTCCAGGGGCTAGCGGCACAGAGCATCGTTTTCCGGCTTCATGTTTGTGCGACACAGACAGGAACTAGGAAGCTCATTCAGCTTCCTGGTTTCTGTCTGGAGGCACGTGAGTGCAAAGAGGTTAGGTTGGTGTAACATGAGACGTGGCCTGGGCGGTATTGTAAGCAGAGCAGAGGTACTTTTTTAAAACAATTTTCTTTTAAATCTGTGTTTGTGTATGTTTGTTGGGGAGCTCTATCATAGCCACTGAGGCAAAATACATACAAACTTCCTAATTATCATATGGATGGCACCAACAGAAGTGACTTCATAGAAGAGCACATTGCAAGGCGCATCATCAGTCTTTGATACTTGGAGGCACCATGGAAGTGACTTTAGAATACGTTGCCATTAGCAAGCCAAGTGACAAATAACTTTGTGGTGCAAAATACCTAAATTGCACTATTGTTATATGTGGAACAACTCTATAGTCATTAGGCTTTTCCATGATAATGGCATGATACATTAACATGAGCTTTACAGTGAATCAGAATCACTCACAGAGCTGCAGATAAGGCACAATGGGCCTCATTACGACCCAGGCGGTAAGTTACCGCCTGGGTCGTACCTTAACCACCATGGCGTAAACTATGTTTACGCCATGGTGGTTGGCGGACTTACCGCCCCATTCCGAGGTTGGCGGGGCGGTAAGTCCCCAATCCCCATTTACCCTTCCCCATTCCCATTTTTGCCCCATAGGGCATAATGGGAGTGGGGAAGGCGTTAATTACGCCACCGTAAATTACGGTGGCGTAATTAACAACAAGGTCCCTTAGCGCCATGGATTTTAACACCTGCTAAAAGCAGGTGTTAAATCCTCCATGGCGCTAAGGGACCTCGGAATCAGGCGGTAAGGGTCGGCGCTGTTTACGCCGCCGTAAACCCCTTACCGCCTGGGTCGTAATGAGGCCCAATGTGATTAAATAATTTGCTCAGGATCACAAACTTGGTTAAATAATGTGGACAATGTGAGACACTGTACACATCTTTCTAGGCTTAGTTGATATAGATATGTGTTAAAGTTTTGCTTTACATTTCATGTGCTTATTATTTATATAATACATATAACATATAATTATGTATAGCAATGCATTGGAAGCAAACAACATTACATAATAAACTAGCTTTTCATAGTAAACTAACCATACAATATATACATTGTCATAGAAATGTGTTGAGCAATGGGAGTATGGCTTTAGTTTCATTCTCCCCATTCTTCATGCAAAGTCACAATAGCATCATGCAGATTAATATGAGCCTAACAAATCTTCCTTGGAATGTAAAGCCATTGTCATTATTTCATAAAGCATGCAACGTTATGCACCCTTCTCCCTTCTGATCGCTCCCTCCCATTCCCATTTCTAAAGGGAAAAATGTCCTTGTTACTAGTTGCCCCATCCCTCCCGTCGGTGCCTAATGGCTCACATTGTAATACTCTGTTGCTACAGAGCAACGTGAGGACCCTCTGCTGCCTGGAGCTCCTTGGGGCATTGTCCTGGCAGCGGGACACCTCAACCATTCGGAACGGGTAAGGTGTCCTGCTGCCAGTTCAATAAGCGTGCTGAACAGGAATTTCTCAGCACACATTGTCTTGCCAGCGGGACACTTGCCGTTGGGCACCCTCTGAGGTGCCGAATGAGAGAGGTGTCCCAATGACAAATGTTCCCGTCTGACTCTTAAAAGAGCTACAAGAGGTTGGGGGGCCGCTTGACCACCCCCTTTCGACTCTCCCTCTCGGTACTCCACTGCTTGGAGCCATTTGAACACAGGAAAACATACCTTAATTTGAATCAGTCAGCATCTTGTAGGAACAATCTATCAGCACGTAGACATAAGGTGCTGTGCAGAACCCAAGTTTGGAGATGCATTTAAAAATCTATACCAATTATACTTGGTCCCCCGCTGCATTGCATTAACCAATGGTGTTTGCCTTTGAATGAAAGTAAAATCTGGCAAATTGCTGACATACCAGTGAATCTGGTCCTTTTCGGCCACGGCTTTATAGTTCAGCTAATCAAGTCATCGTAGCCCAAAATTTCAGGTATCAGGGTGTGATTAAGTCTGATCTGCTCAATGGACGTTGCACCACTGTTTCCATGGGTTATTGTAAATGTACATATAAAGGTTGTGTGCACACAGTGTACGTCAGTGGAGGTGCTGGGTGCATTTGGGTCTGAGTGAGAGTGTGTGCAAAAATATGAGTGTTGACTTTTGTGTCTGAATGAATGATAAATAATGCATTGTTTGTATGTTCTAGTGGAATTAAGTTTGTGAATGTTATGTTGTGTCACTGGGTGCATGGCAGGCCGACTGAAAATGTGTGGGGGTTCAAATGAATTTTAAAGATAAGCCACCAGTCTTATGAAAGTTATAACAGAGCGTCTGCAATGGACTAGTAGTAGTTTAGTGTTATCCCTCAGAAATTTAGGTTGTTTGACCGACGTACAAAATCACAGCGGAATTAACCATAGTTCTTTTTGCTGCAAACACGTTTTTACCTCGGTACAAAAAACCGAACCCATGTCCCCTTAAACCACCAGTACACCCATAAACCCCCCACTTACCTTTTCTACATCCCCTGCCTCTCCTGTAACCTGCAGCGTCAGATCCATACCTTTAACGCGGGTCAGATCTGACGGTGCAGCCTCCATTTTCTTCTTTTTTTGTTGTTGCGTCCCCTGCCACCAATGCTGAGGAAGCAGGGGACACCCCCGCAACCGCCAAAGCCAAAAATACCAAACATGGGCTCAGGGGGCCACCCATGCAGCCACTGCTCTTCATGTTCGGTATATTCGGCTTCAAACTAATGGAGATGACCGAATTCGGTCAAATTTACCATTCAACCAAATTTGTTTTAACAATTTGGCCGAAATGATCCCTTAGAGCCACCATCCGCCCTCCCTTCACCCCACTCCTTTCGTTCAGTTGTCATGTCCGCCCCAACATTTTCAGCAAAGTTACTCCACTGTTCACTCACACGGCGTTGACCTTTGATTCTCATCCTATATTCCTCCTGAAGAACCACCGTGATCGTGCGGTGGAGAAACACGTGTTGAGGAACTAGCATTTCTTCAAGCATACGAACAAGGTTTGCATACCACTAGAACCCAAGAGAACATTACAAAAAGTATTCACTGCATTGATCTCAACCTCAACAGGATTCTTCTATCTTTAAGGACTTTCTAAACCTATGAGACTTAGTGAATTGAACTAAGAATTCCAAACCAATAAAGATCCCAAATCAACGAGGATATAATCCAACTTACAAACAAAACCTAGTGTATTCAACTAAGGATTTTTCTAAAAGGATAAAAGAATAAATCTTAGTGAAAACAACTCAAGATTTCACAGGACTTTGTCAAAGGATATAGACTAAAAAAATAAATCTTAGTGAAAATAACTCAAGATTTCACATGACTTTGCCAAAGGATATAGACTGAAATCTCAGTACGAACAACTTATAATCTCATACTGTTGTTACTCTTATAAGAATTTACTTTGCTTTAACAAACATTTACTTTATTTTGGACGCAAATGTGCACATTTTTGGCTAGAATTGCAATCTAAATAAAACTATAAGGAATCTGAACACTTTTGTTTGAATATTTATTTAACTTTTGAGAAGCGCAACAGGAGGGCTTTTTCTCTTCTAAGTTTGGCCAAGCCCAGGTCAGCCTCTGTGGCATCCCTCTACTGCAGCATCTCCACCATTACCATTTTTTATCTCTGTAATAATTTCCACTTAGAGCGCCAACACTGTTTCAAAGGCTGAACCCTCCTTTCTCTGCATGTGGACATGCGCTGGGGAAGTTCACGGCAGGGCGCTAGTGCAGGAGACCTAGACCGGAATTTGTGGTAGGTTTCCATGTGCATGGCTATGGGTTCTCACTGCCAGGGTAGGTGTTCTGGGAGAAACTACTAAGGACAAGGGCAGAAGTGAAGGTGAGATGAGGCAAAAGGGCCGGCATTTCGCCTTGCTGCCTGTACGAGGCTGCCTTGGGATGAGAGTTCAAGGAGCGCCAAAATCCAATCAGATTGGCAGTGTCCTGAGGGCTTCTAACGTGCGCTTGGGCCCTCATCCTGCAGCCATTACTTTCTACCTAAGGTCCTCACTATACATGGTCAGAAATAAATGTGTACTGTTTATTTCTCGGCCTGCTAACATGGCGCCCCACTCTCAAACACTTAACACATGCTCGATAGTCTGCTCGAGAAACGCCATTTAACGAGTATTCAGAGTCTCCATGCAGGGACCTACAGTACCGCACCTTTAGTAGAAATGGCCAAGCTGCAAAGTGCAGTTAGTCAGAGTTATGTATCTATATGCTGTGTTCACTTATGTATGTGAAGATGTGCTATGCTATTTTCTTTCATTACATTAGGATGTTTTTAAGTTTTACATGTTTTATTGCTATGTGATGTAATATAATTTTTGTTTAGTTGTTTAATTGAATGGTTAGTTGATTTATGTTAAGTTATGCTATGCATGTCATGTTGAGTTATATTATATAATGTTAGTGCTCTTGTGATTAGTATTTTTTTATTTAAACATTTTTTTTACACTTATATAGCGCACATAACCCAGAGGTATCAAGGCGCTTTTAACTTAAGAATGCTGTTACAGTAAGTGCTTCAGGTTACAGAAAAGGAAGCGTAAGAGGTAAATTACATCGTGGAACGTACAGAAAGTAATACATCCTACGCCAAGTGCAAAAGAGAAGTACATGGTGATCACATCTATTGGGCCTTATGTTAGATTATGTTATGCTTAGTTTGGCTCTGGTTAAGGCGTGTTTAGTTATGTTGTGTTATGCTATGCATGTCATGTTGAGGTATATTATATCATGATAGGGCTGTTGTGATTGTGGTATGCTTAGTTTGGCTATGGTTAAGGCGTGTTTAGTTATGTTGTGTTATGCTATGCATGTCATGTTGAGGTATATTATATCATGATAGTGCTGTTGTGATTGTGTTATGCTTAGTTTGGCTATGGTTAAGGCGTGTTTAGTTATGCTGTGTTATGCTATGCATGTTATGCTATGCATGTCATGTTGAGGTATATTATATCATGATAGGGCTGTTGTGATTGTGTTATGCTTAGTTTGGCTATGGTTAAGGCGTGTTTAGTTATGTTGTGTTTAGCTATATCTATTCACATAGAAAGATAGTGAGCTTGTGCTCCGGGTTGCAGGCATTAGGTTATGCTTTATTTGATTATTCAGTTGTGTTTAGTTATGTCATCATATGTTTGGCTGTGTTTCATTATGCTGTGAAGAGTTATTATCATATTTATTCATCATATGTTAGCTATTGTGACAAAGTCCCATTGTGGAAGCTAGAAGATGGGGCAGTGGTGACCTGGCGGTGGGCCTGATGTCGCCACCCAGTGCGCGATGCAGGCCCCCCACTGTCCATAGTCCATCGCCTGCTTAAGGATAATATATAAGTTTAGAACCCCGGATGACCTTATGCCTGCCAGTCACAAAATCTTGCAAACTCGTAAAGACGCCGAGTCCATAAATGATTCACATACTGAGGAACAAGACATGGGAAGTCGGAAGGTTTCGCTCGTCAGAACACACCTGGGGAGAGGGAAGTAGGCCAAATTCTCAAACAAGTATGCTGGCGCAAGTGCTGATATGCGCTAGCACTTTCCATTATGAAACAAAGTCCTCATGAAGGCCAGGTAAGTGCAGTGAGGCACAGGAATAAGGGGCGTGGCTTACAAGCCCTGTTTAAGTCCTTCCCACAGCCAGCCCATGTCACACCCCCTCAAGGCAGGTAAATGATTCGCCAAGGTAAATTGGCCAATACTGGCAGGGGTGGGATATTTAAGTGACTGTGTGTGAGTGTTCTGTGTGGGTTAGTTGAGTGAGGACAGGAGGAGGAGGAGGTCCGAGACACCAAAGGAGGCGAGAGCGAAAGGAGTGCAACGACTAATATTAGGAGTGGTCTGTGGATTGTTTCTGTGTGAGATTAGGGAGTGTGAGGCGTAGAGGAGGAGTAGCGGAGTGGTAGAGGAAGTAGTGGCAGAGGTAGTACTAGCAGTTGGGAGTAGTGACAGTAGGTAGCGTATGTAGTGAGTAAGTGGAATAGGCAGTATGGCGGTAGTTGGTAGTAGAGGGCGATAGCAAGCTTTAGTGAGTAGAAGTATCAGTAGACTGACAGTAGTAGTAGGAGGACGACGGAAGGGTAGTAAAGTGATAATAACAAATCAAAAATGGTAGGAGAGGGAGAGTAGATAGAGCAACAGCAAATGGGAGAATAGGATAGTAGAGCGAGAGAGAAACAGAGTAATAAGAAGTATAGCAAGAAGCAAGGACGTAGAGTGGAGGGAAGAATGTAAGAGACGTTAACACCGGCGGTAGACGTAGAGGGGTAGTTTGAGTTAAAATCGATAGTAAGAACAGGAGTAAAAAGAGATGTAAGATCAAAAGGCAGAGGTGGAATGCCAGAGTGAGAGATTGGAGGGATAGCAACAAGGTGGGAGGAGACAGTTTGAGACCAGTGTAGAAAAAGGTCAGGTAAGAACGCGTGTGGAAGCAGAGAAAGTGGTACAGTGTGCAAGAGGGCACCATCCATAGAAAACTAAGTGGGATAGGATAGTTAGGAGACCCCTAACAAGTCTGGTAGCCAACACCTTAGGGAAGCCACACTTAGCCCCAGGAAGAACTATAGATAGTAAGGGTCACCTGGCTGTAGTACTAAGACCCCTTTAGGGATGCTTAGGTTATGGAGGCAGAGACAAGTCCAGGGAGTTAGAGATAGAGGGGGCCGGCCCTAGCGCCAGCTTTCCCAAAGACACAGTAGACCCTGCGAGCCACTAGCATCTACACCAATCCTATCTGCTCTAAAGTTCCAAGAAAAACTCTCGGAGCGTGTTTAAGTCTCCAGAGTGGTTACTTGTGGCAACCACCCCACCACAAGAGAGAGAGGTGGAGAAGAGATAAGCTTATGAATTAGGAGGGGAGCAGAGCATTATGAATTACTGAGGAGGAGAGAAAAGAGAACAAGCTTGAGGTGTGAGACGAAGATAGGTTAAGAGTGGAGGATAAGCGCAGAGGATTGGCCATCATCGAGGAGGAGAGAAAGGAGATCGGCCTTGAAAAGGAGGTAGGGTGATAGGAGACGAGGTAGGCAAGACAGTTAAGGAAGATCAGGTGCCCATGGTAACAGGCAGGCGCCTATCAGAGTGGTTGAGATTTAAGTGCATGCAGAGACTGTGACAGGGTCTGCAACCAGCACCAGTGATGTGACGCTTGATGATTCCATGGTCCATAGCCATCTTGGCAAAACTCAACCAGAGGCTGATGACTGGCCCATGTACAGACGTCTCCGAGTAACGAGTGTGGTGGTGCCGGCTTCACACCCCGAAAAGAGCGGCATCCTGATAAGAGTGACCAAAAACCAACAACCAAAACCAGCTCTGAAAGAAGAGTTGGGACACTTAATTTCCAAAAGACTCTGGATAACTTTGTATACCAGTTGGCAGACAATAAGAGAGCTAGGGAAGTATTGGCAGACTATGGCCCTGTAGAACGCCAGATTTACTTTGTTCGTGCTATCCACTGTAAGCATTCAGATCTCCTTAATCACTCAGCATGTTGTGTAGTTTAATACGCAACCTTAAACCAAGACACTGTGGCACTGATACCTTAAGTTATGTTTAGTTATTTTGTGTTTATTTGCATTATGATGTGTTTAGTAATGATTTATTTGTTAGTTATATTATGCTTAGTATTGTAATGATGTTATGTTAAGTTGTTTTGTTATCCTATAGTCTCCGTTTATTTGTTGTTTTATAGTATTCATTTATTGTATTATATGTGTGGTTATGTGGTATTTAGTTATATTGTTTTAGATTAAGTAATTTGGATAGTTTTTTTATATGAGATACAATGTTGTGCTCAGTAATGTGTTGTGGTAAATTGTGCTATATCTGATTAGGTTACGTTTTTATTTATTGATAACCAAGGTTTGCAATATGCTATGTCATCAAATATCATCCCTTCCTGGGCAAGATCCCGGAATGGGCCGTAACCACCAAACTTCAAGCACACAACGATGCCAACAGTTCCCTAAAAACTATCACTCGTGCTTCAGACCGAAAAGAAGCATGATGATAGCCACCATCAAAGTGATAGACATACCACAATGTCTCTACTGGCTTGAACACAATAGACCATCAAGCCTGACAGATACCTTCAAATCATCACTCTACCAATCACCTGTGGAGGCCCACTGGGATCCATCCTCTCCCCCAAGATCTTCATCCTCTAGATAGAGCTCCTAGGTAAGCGTTCATGCAAACCATAACATCCACATCCATTTTTACACAGACAATACACAACTCTACCTGAAAATATCATACATTGGAGGCATACACAAACTAAAGGCCCGCCATGTCCTGTTCTGGACCAGGCAAAATTGCTGGACTTCAAACCAAAATTGAGGACAAGCGCCAACAACTCTCTAGTAGCAAATCTAATAATCATAGTATACCTACTCCCATCGAGACAGATGCAGGATTCACATTTAAAAAAGTATCTATCCTAGAAGTCCAAAAAATCATCTCCTCCCTAAAACCGTCCAATTGCAAAGGAGACAGCTGTCCTGCCCAGATCATAAAAAACGCAGCCAGAGATCTCTCCCCTTTTAGCACCAAACTAATTAACCTATCCTTTGCCAACAACTCCGTCCCTAATAACCTTAAACAATCCTGGGTTCTACCACTCCTAAAAAAACAGTCCCTTGACCCAGCCATACCCACCAACTACAGGCCCATCACCACTGTACCTTTCCTGCTAAAAATACTGGACAGAGTGGCTTACCTCCAGATTCAAGAACACCTGGAATCTAACCAACTACTTGGTATACGTCAATCTGGCTTTAGACAACAACATGGAACAGAAACTGCCCTTGTTGACCTCAAAAGTCAGATTGATGAAATGCCGCAATCCTACTCCTCTTAGACATCTCAGCCGCGTTCGATCTAGTTGATCACGAAATCCTCTGCAGCCACTTATCCACCGCAGCTCACTTCTCCCCGTCTGCCTCCACATGGATACAATCCTTCTTGGCAAACAGAACTATAAGGGTCTTCTCCACAGCAGCGGCAGCAGATATCACGCTCACCTGGCTCCCACAGAGGCATCGATCTGGACTGGACTGCTGCGGTCTCCACCAATGTGACGCGTAGGGCCGAGATGACGGACTGGACCGGCCCACCTAGCTTCATTAGCTTGCCCCGTAGGAATATTCTTCTGCAAATGGAGAAAGGGAATTAACCACCCGTAGAGTTGAGCGTAAATCCCCCCACCCCACTGTTCTCCCCACTGATAACCTTGGATGTCCCCTCTTATAGTCTCACCTGATGATTTGAAAAGATGAGCTCTCCATCCTGCATTGAGCGCAGGGGCACGTAGATAACCAGTTGCTTCACTGGCTCGAAGGAATTGGTGAGTTCCAGGACAATATTGACTCCGATATTCCCGGCAAGACGCCGTAAGTATGTAGTTCGTAAGAGTTCAAATGCCTGACTTTCACTCTTGTCCGATTCCTTGCAGGTTGCAGCTTGACCCTACTGAAGAGTTCCTCGTGGCAACCGGTAATGTTCTGATAAGGATTTGTATTATCCAACACAGTTCGATAAAATAATGTCAATATGTAACCTGTTGCTTTCTCCCTTATTCAGGCGCTGAGAGAAAGTATGAAGTCTCAGGGAATAATGCCTCCGGCGGTAAAATCAAGTAAGTCTTTTGTGGTGAGGAGGGTTCCCCTTGTTAGTCCCTTGTTTTATCTTGTTGTCCTTTTGTTTCCCCTTAGGGGCCGGGGTTTGGCTAGGATGCAGTGGAAGCTGCGCCGACCCGTGAAGAAGAATAGTACCCCCAGTGGTAAAATCAGGTAAATCTATGGGGGGTATTCCTCTGTGTATTCCCTTGGCTCACCTTGCTGTTCTTGTCTTCTCCTTAAGTGCCGGAGTGCGGCGGGAACATGCAGGAGGATGCGGTGAAATGTGAAGATGCTGCGAAGGCCGGTGAGTTCAGCGCGGCGCTGCAGCAGGCGAGGCGATGCGCATAAAATAACTTCTTTCTTCCAGCCCGAAGGCGTGATGGATTGGGAATTCAGGTAAGGATCAAAAGTATTGCTCTTGTTCTAACCTTTTCTCCTTCTTTCTCCCTTTTTCTAGGAGCTCCAAACTCGAGGTGGGCGTGGCAGAAGAGCAGAAGACTGGATGCAGACTTGCAGGCACGGTGAGCATTACGCTGCTGGATGCAGAATAACGCGAAGCGTGTGCTGCTCTTCGGGCGTGGTTTAAATAGCCTCCAAAGTAGTCCCAGGTAAGTATTCCTCCCCAGCCCCACCCGAGTAAAAAAATAGTCCCTAGGTAAAATAGTCCCTTCCAAGCCTCGTTTGGCTTGGAGCTATTGCAGCATGGTCTGCATCAGGTAAGTTTGCCGCATGGTCTGCATCAGGTAAGTGTGCAGCATGGTCTGCATCAGGTAAGTTTTAATCTATGAGCCTGGCGCCTATGGCCTATGGCGCCAGGACTGACTCTCCATATGAGCCTGGAGCCATAGGTGCCAGGACTGCACCCAAATAGCCCCTAGCAGGGGTTGTTGGGCTTGCTTGGGGTAACTTGATGCCTGCTTCCGGGGTTGCTGGACTTGGTCTGGGTCCCCGGGGGTAGGCATCATGACAGCAGACCCCATCCCTATCACATGCAGAGTCCCACAAGGCTCCTGCGTCTCCCCCACGCTCTACAATATATTTACAAAACCTCTATTAGACAAATTGGACCATCTGGGCGTCGTCTACACCAACTATGCAGATGACACCCAGATACTCCATACCATCTCAGGCAATTACAACATGGATGTCACCCGGATTAATGAAATCTTCTCCATCATTCAGGCATGGATGGCCACACACGGTCTATGCCTGAACGATGAGAAGACAGAGCTCCTTCTTGTCGGCTTTCCTAGTAACTTGTCTAAACTGAGCCCCAGCTACAACAACATTATCATTGATGGCAACACTATCCCCATTGTTAAAAGTGTAAAAACCCTAGGCTTTTACCTTGATGCTAACACCAATCTCTCCAAACAAATCAATATGACTGCATCAGCCACTGCTTACACCGGCAAGCTGATCAGGGCCAGTAGACCCTTCCTATCCCCTAATAGCTGCCTTACTCTTGCCAGGTCCCTCATACAATCCAAACTTGACTATTGCAACAGCATGTTCCTAGGTGCCAACCAATCCATAATTTCCAAACTTCAAGTGCTCCAAAATAATGCACTACGAGCAGCTCTCAACATCCCCAAGCGAGAGCATATTTCCGATATCAGAAAGTCATGCAAATGGCTGTCCATAACACATAAAATAGACCTGAAAACCCTCTGCCTTACTTACAAGGCTTTAAACCACCTAGCCCCACCATATCTCACCAATAAATTCACCATGAAATATACCAACAGAACCACTAGATCCTCCACCACACTCAGCCTAAGGAGATTCTCCGTAAAAAGAGCAGGCGGCACCAGCTTCTCAGTACTTGCCTCCCAACTCTGGAATACTCTACCACTCAACATAAAATCCATTGAATAATTTCAGATTTTTCGGAAACATGTTATTGACTGGCTACTGACCAAAATCTAATACCCACTCCTTACCGCCCGCCACCTAAGTATACAACACTCTGTTTAATCATGTCTGTAAATATTGATGTACTGAATATATTTTGGAAACTGCACATATCCCACTTGGTTGGACTATGGAACTGTATATATGCCACCCTGTAACCGCTTCCTTAAGCACCATTCTACCTCCGGGTCTGGAGCGCTATATAAATAAAATAAACAAACAAACAAACAAGATATCCAGCACCTACCTCACCCTAAACCATAGAATATGGAATGTCTGATTCTCACCAACAGCATCAAACACCCCACATACACACTTGGCTTTCTTCCATGAAACTCAAGGGCTTCACCCCACACTTGAGGCTCTGAGCTAAGACTCTGAAATTCCATATAGACAGTCTCATATTCTTCAAAACACTCATAAAAATGAAAACTCAGACCCACTTGCTAGCAACTACCCTCTCCTGCTGACAATTAGGTCTTTTCTAACAGCAACTACACACAGACCCTGGACTCTTTCACCAGGGCAGAGGAAATTACCTTCTCATCGATGGATCCACCATCACCCAAGCACCCATGAGAGGCTATCTCCACGATGCAGTCAGCCGCATCAAAGGTCTCTACAAATACAAACACATAACACTCACACTCATTGGAATTCACTGGCTACCCTTACAACACCACATCACATTCCAAGCCAGCAGCATCATATACAGATCTTTCACTGTGCACACTTCCCTCTACCTGGCAGGCAAAGTCACTTTCCCTTGTTATCAGCGAATCACCAGACGTCAGGGCCGACAAGACTAGAGCAGCAGAAATGCAACAAATAAAGAACCGGATAACAAGTACTCTCGTGTTATGCTCCCAGATTGTGGAACTTATTGCCCATCAACATCAGAATCAACCTCACCCTCAGGCAATCAGAAATAAATGAAGCCCCCCCTCCTGTGCTGCTCAGCTCATGCCCCAATTAAGTTTCAGTCCTGTGGCGAAGATATCATAGCTGCTACCTGAAGATAGTGACATTTCAAGTGTTTGTGTATGTGCTCGTGAGAGAGAGACTAGGTCTGTGCAAGTGTTGGAATGATGTGTGAATATATCATGTGAGCGCATGTGTATATATGTGTAAGTGTGTGTGTGGTTTGTGTCTAAATGCTTACTGTTGAATGTGAAGTGAACGAAGTGAGGGGTTAGGCAGAAACAATATATCAATGGCAAACCTGGCAAACACAATGTGAGT
Source organism: Ambystoma mexicanum (assembly GCF_040938575.1). Lineage (NCBI taxonomy): Eukaryota > Metazoa > Chordata > Amphibia > Caudata > Ambystomatidae > Ambystoma > Ambystoma mexicanum. The sequence goes on along the minus strand of NC_090937.1, from coordinate 1,566,844,338 downwards.
TCTTATGTTGGAGCTGTGAGTCACCTTAGGTCGGTCAATATGTTTTCTTATAGTATGCAAATTCACAACGGGGTTCCTGGGAGTCCCTCTGCCAGACATTAGTCCTGGTTACGAGAGCCTTACCCAGATTCTTTAGCTCACTATCTTTCACAGAGGAGAAATATCCAAAACATATCAGTCTTTGTCCTGCCCTGGGCCAGTCCGGCACCTAAATGCTAGGCAATTCTCCTCTCTACAAGAGTACCTAGAGCAACCCCTGACACATGTTTCTTTCAGGTTGGACCTAATCGGTAGGGTGGAGCTCTGCCTCTCTAAGATGGATACCCCCAGTAACTTAGGGTGAGAACCAAAGTTACTTAAATTATGCAAATTAACAAGGGGGGTCCTGGGAGTCCCTCTGCCAGACATACCTCCTGGTTACTAGAGCCTTACCCAGAGTATTTAGCTCACTGAAGAAATATCCAAAACATTTCAGTCTTTGTCCTTCCCTGTGGCAGTCCAGCACCTAAATGCTAGGCAATTCTCTTCTCTACAAGAGTACCTAGAGCAACCCCTGACACATGTTTCGTTCAGGTTGGACCTCATCAGTAGGCTGGAGCTGTGCCTCTCTAAGAATAGTGAGCAAGGGGTCCATGTCTGGAAACCCCTAGTAACTTTGGGTGAGACCCAAAGTTACTTAAATTATGCAAATCAACAAGGGTGAGTCCAGGGAGTCCCTCGGCCAGACATTATTCCTGGTTACGAGACCCTTACCCAGATTCTTTAGCTCACAGTGGCATGTCATTTGTCCTGGCGTTATTCGGGAAGCCAACATGATTAATTCCCTTCGGTGAGGGGCTGTTGGTTCTCTGGCATAGCCATTATGAACATGATTCTTACAGTAGCTTTGAATTTGTACTGCCAAGCTGGGGAAAGCCAACATGATGAATGTTCTTATGCATGGGGTACATTGGTACAGCCAATATGGACTTACTTCTGAAGTGGCATGGCATGTGACCTAGCATTGTGCAGAAGGGCACCATGATGAGTTTTATGGGGGTAGTATATTGGTGGAGTCCTTATATACCTGTTTATTAAAGTGGCATGGCAATTATACTGACATTGTGAGGAAAGCCAACACAATTTGTGGGTTTTTTGTGTGTAGCGGGTGCATTGGTATTGCAGCCACTATAGGCATTTATTCTTACAATGGTATGGCATTTGTACTGACGTTCTGTGGAATACAAAATTATTTAGGAGTATTCGTATGTATGGAGTACATTGGTGCAGTCATTATAGATCTCTTTTTACAGTGGCATGCAATTTGCAGTGGAATTATGAGGAATGCCTACATGATTTGTTTACTTATGTGGAGGGGTGGGGGTTAATCTGGTGCTGCCAGTATGCATGTTTTATTACAGTGATGTGGCATTTGTACTGGCATTATGGGGAAAAGCCAACATACTGAGTGTTCTTATGTGGGAGCAGAGGGAGGTATATTGGGCCAGCCATTAGGGGCATGTTTTCTTACAGTGGGCATATCATTTGGACTGGCATTATGGGGAAATCCAAGATGATTTGTTTTCTTATGTGGGTGGTACATTGGTGCAGACAATATGGACATATTGTCTTAAAGTGGGCCTAGCATTTCATTGGTGCAGCCAGTATGGACATGTTTTCCTAGAATGCCATGGTATTTTAATGGAATTATTGTCAATACAGGGATTCTTACATATGGATAGTGGACTACATTGGTGCAGTTGCTATGGACATGCTTTCCTACAAAGGCATAGCAATTTTAGTGGTATTGTAGCCAAAACCAACATGGTGAATGTTCTTACATTGGGATCCTGACCTATATAGGTGCAACCAGCATGAACAGGTTTTTGTATATAATTGCGGGGCTACCGGCATATATTGTAGGCAAAGGCATTATGAAAATGTGTTCAAAAATGCTCCTGTCGTCTGTTGGTAAACTGGCATCTGTTTGATTTTTACAAAGACAGCTGTAAACTGTGTAGCCTTTTACACATTTTTCAAAGAAAGTGTGCTGTAAAATGCATAATTTTATCCCATTAAGATCTAAACATGTCTTGGGGGAACCGCCGCAGAATCTCCTACGGTTGCTCGTGCACTTTCAGAGGAAATATTTACTGTCCTCCTTTTACAAAACTCACCATCTGCCACTGTGTAAAGCACTTTACAAAGGGACTTCTCTTCTCATTATTGTTGTGCCTATGTACAGTGTTTCTGATCAAAATACTTACCTTTTTCTTCATTGGATACAAACCATAGTAACATGTCCATCCAGCACTGCCATTAGCAGCGTAGGTGTTTAGCTCACTGATTTTGCTGTGCGAGTCTTTCCAATGCCCCAATGGCAGCGCTAGCATACAGTTATATCCAGAGCAGGGAAAGCAGTGGGCAAGCTGAGGGGAGAAGCGGAAGCGATAAAGTTGAAGGGCAAAGAGGCCAACAGTGGAAAATGAGAGTTGGGGGAGCTGACACTATGGGTTAGTGGGGTTGTGACAGGAGAAGTGATGTTGTTGAAGGAGAATACTCCCTCCAAGAGAAGACTATGAGCGACGGGTGTGCATTGAAGGGGGTGATCTCCCTTTGAAGTGTGGAATGTAAGTGGGGAGGAGCCCTTATGAAGATAGATGTAGCACAGAAAAAGAGAAAAATCTAAAGACATGGAAGCCAAATCACTTGATTACTATGTTAGTTTTGCTATTTTGATTTATGTAAAATTATCTTTAGTTAAATTTTCATTTAATGTTTAATTATGTTACGATTAGTTAATCTATGAATGTTATTTTATGTGTTTATCTATGCTATGGCATTATGTTGTGTACTGATATCTTTTGCTTATTCATGTTAATTAGTTGTAGGTTTAGCTATTTTGTGATTAGCTGCATTGTTTATGTTATATTTAGATATGTTAAATTATGTTAGTGATGCTGTGTTTATCTACATTATGTTTACTTATGTATTGTTGTATTTATGTTACGCAATGTTAATTTAATTTCTAGTTATGCTATATCATGTTAGTAATGTGGTGTTTAACTATGCTATGTTTAGACAAGTATAGAGAAGCCCCTGAGCGCTCCCACCAGGAAATCTACAACCCACTAGGGAAAAAGGCCCAGCACACCTCTTGCAAGGAATACAAAGTTTTATTTTCACAAAAATAGAAATGCGCAGACAAAGGACTCTGCTGCAACGGAACGTTCTGCCGAAATCCGTACGAACACCACTTGATGAACGCATACAGCATCATCAGTGACGTAAGTTACATAATGTACAAATCCGAATGGCTGGTTGGGCTACCGGCTCCATAGGGGATGACAGGCCATTGGTCCCAATCCTGTCTGTATATCTTCTTTCGATGCGGGCTCCTCCATGCGTGTCACGTGGGCATAAAGCTGCAACTAATTGCCAATGATGTGAAGGAAAGCAATACTGGCTCTATCTCTGCCCTGATGTGCACCTGGTACTGCAGACATGGGCTAAAAGGATACTTCAAGGCCATCGCTTCCAACAAACTACAGCTAGATTCCAGACACGTTGTCGCCCAACCAAAGTACCCCACCTTCGTATTAGCTATGTTGTTTTATCCATCCTGGCACCTCGCAGCACAAATCGCACGCCCTTTGATGAAGGCAACCAACTCTGTTTTCAGATCTTTTCTAATCAATTGGGGGGGGTCTAACCGTTTTATGGTTGGTGGTCTGGGACTGACTGGTGCCTTGGAATGCTGGGGGTCTAGGGAGGGGGGCATCTGGGTGCTATTACTTAGAGCTGGGACAGTAAAGGTCGGAGGCTCGTGCCCTCCTTCTCGTGGGATCGCTTTTCACAGAAAGCTCTCAAGTCCCTCGTGGCCTTGCAGGGCGCATTTCTTTTGGGATACCAAATTTTGGCAACATGAGACAATGTAGGGTCTATGAATCTCTGCAGCTCTGGCCTTCCTCACCGGTGCCAAAGCTACAACCTATTCCCACATGCATACATTTCATTTCTATGTGTGTAGCTCGGGGCTGCGGCCCTGGCTGCAGTACAAAGTTAGGCTTCAATGCCAATATGGCAACTACTATGTAAGATGGAGTTTGGTTTCCCATGTTCGCTACACCAAAAGAAACATCCCCCATCCTCCCTGTGCTATGGTCCTTGCCACCACCCCTCTCCCCTGTCCCTTCCCTGAGCCCCTACTGCACACTTCCAGGCCTCTGCCTCATTCGAAGTGCTGTGGGGCCTGGGACGATTGTCCCTTCTTCCCAACACAAGTTATTATTAGCTATGATGTATTCAGTTGTGTCATGGTTAGTTAAGTTCATTCAGGCTATGCTATCTGTGTTTACGTCATTATGCTATGTTTTCATGGATAATGATTCTATGCTTTGTTATATGTTAGTTGTATGTTTAATGAATATATGTTAGCTATGTTATGTATAGGTATGTTGTCTATAGTTGTGTCATGTTATATAATGTGATGGTATCGTGGATTTATTTATGAAAGTTTAATAACAGTTTCATTGTTTTTGGTAAAGGTATGTGTGCAATCATCTTGTATTTAGTTATGACGTTATGTGCTCGGTTTTGTTGTTATGTTATGTATGTCGAGTTCAGGTATCTTCTGTTGCTAGTTGTCACTTTCTAATTCTGGGAAGGCTGGTGAGAGGCTCTTCGATGTGTAATAGCCCCAGAATATCTTCGTGACAATTACAATGAATAAATGATACAATGCCAAAGAAAATAGTAACAATAAACCCACATTAAAAAGCACAACCGGAGCGTCAGGGGGGTCGGTGCGCTTGGGGGGAGCAGGGACAAAAGAGCTTGCATCCTAGCTCGAGCCGCCCCATCTTAAAATCAGGATTGTTTGCACTCCCGACACAAGCTGCCATAAAGCCAGAAATGTAGACCCCACTCCTGCACCCTACAGGGAGAAGTCCGTGGGGTGGTGGGCAAGAAAGGTTGTCGTATGGTCTCCCAAGACAATACACTATATACAAAAAAAAGTAACATACCGATTCCCACAAATAAAATCAGTCATGCAACGAGTTGTAGTGATGTCAGGGTTACAATCCAAAACCTAAACACCCAGTTAATGTGCCGGCTATAGTTAGCAGCGGCCAATAAAATGCGAAGTGGCATAGCCGGGGGTTTCTAGCGAGACCCGTGACTTGAAGGGCATCGCCTAGTGCTTCTAGGCGGCTTCTAGGCAGCTTGTAAAGGTAGAGGACCAGCTCATCCCCCATTGCCATTATCCACCCAGAACAGTACAATCTTAAACTATGATATGATTTCTGGGAGGAGTGCAATCACCCCTCCCCCCAGCCCCACTCCCGATTTTAATGCATCTCACGCATGATTATGGCACCAGATTAGAGAACAAATATATTCAGAGAATAGTCGGATGCATGAAAACATTCTGGAAGTTTGGCAGCAACCTGAGGGGCCATAACATGCATACTGGCACCAACCCAGCCATGCATGGCCACTTGGCAGAACCCCGGACACACATGCCTGCAGTACACTCTGTACATCTTTCTGATGTATGCTGGGGCGTTGAAAAGGTCCCACCCTGTTGTCAGCCCTGTACACAAATGCAATAACTCCAATCACCAACTAGCTCTTTGTTTTGGCATTGTAGGGCACTGTGGGCAGACCATCAATGCTGCAGCATAGCAAAAGGCACTCTGGCTCATCAGCGGGCAACAGCGTATAATGATGACAAGCAAAGTCAAATGGAAAGGCCTCTGCCAGCAACTGTCATGATGGAACTACCTGGTCATAAGATTGTAACATTTGGGAGGATAGCTCAGTGGCAAAGTGCTCGCCTTGGAAACAAGACGACACATAGCACCACAGGTTCGATCCCCGGGTCCGCCCTCGGAAACCTCTGCGTGTTATAAATAACCTATTATATTAAAAAAACGGTGCTTGACAAATTCCCATGTAAACCTATACACAAGCCAACGCTGTTATGTTAAAAGTTTTTATAAAGCACTCATTGGCCAATAGCATCTTCGCACTAACCTAATACCAACTAAGAGCAGCTTTCAGGAGTTAAAACAAAAGAGTTTTCAATTGGCGTCTAAACGACAAATGATTCTCAATTACCCTAATTGGAGTTGCCAATGCTTGTTTTTAATAGGTCTTCAGTACAAGGAAACGTACGGTGCTTATAAATCAAGTGGCTAAAAGCACACTAGGTTGAGCGATTTTTATTACACCAGTAGCACATACATAACTGCAATTAAGCCATTCAATCTCTGAAGATTACTTTCAAATAACATAGGCGTGCATTTACAGAATAAAGTTTGATCACACGGCTTGATAAAGCGGGTTCAAAGAGATCCCAGAAGGATGTGTTTTGGGTGTGGAGGGGCAGGTTGTGTGTGGAAAAAGCCATAGGAAATAGCACGGCCTTGGACAGCTGTGATCCAACGCAGTATTGTTGGATTGTAGCACCACCTAACAGCCAAAGCTAAATAATCGTGCCAAGAGGCCAACAGGAGCTTAGTGGTCACCGGCATTTATTGCAGAAGTTCTAGCAAAGCAGCTGAATAGTTTCTTACTTTCGCAGGAGCTCCAGAGGCAGCGGGGTTCCAGTCCCTGGGGTGCTCTTCACTCCATTGCAGAATTGGGCGCGCGTCCTTCTCCTGCTCGCGTCATTCTTGCGTTTCATGGTTCCCGTATGCCTGCATAGGGGAGGTGGGCGCTCGCTTTCAGGCAGAGCCTAAAGGATGCTCCTCAAACAATCGGCTGAAATGAAATGTGTTTAACGCTGCTAGCCTCACCCTCAGCCAGCCTTAGGCGAAACTGCCAATCGGCTAATTATAACCCCCCTTTCCCATGGTGCCGCCTGGGAGAGCCCACAGTTCCTGCCCAGGGTGGCTGCCGAGTGAAGCATGGGAAAGGCATCCCTCTGAACACGATCCCTGCCCCTCCACAGTGCAGGCAGACAGGCAGGGAACTCGGGCAGCCGATGCTCGCCTCTTAGTAGAGGCTGCACACGCGCGCACATGGCGCCTGCTCTTCTCTGCAGCATTGCATCCCATTAAGAAAACCGCCACATGCCACACCACAGCAGTTGCAACAGACAGTAGAGCTAGTTTGCAAGATGCTTTTATATATGGGCCTCCCCTTGCCCCTTCTGCCTCCTTGACTCCTCTTCCTACCTTACTACACTCGTTCCGTCCCGCCACCTTTCTGCTGTTATGATGCATGCCGGCAGAAGGTGTGCGTACCCCCATAAGCAGGGGTGACCTGGGAACCAAAAGTGGACTTGGAAATGTTTTACAAATTGGTCCCATGTCATGGGGATGCAGCCGGCTAACCGGGCGGCTAACCAGTGGTCGAAGTTTACCAAAAGAAGTAGTAGAACTATCTTCCCCACTGGCCTGCCAATGCTCCCCACAAACCCAGCGCTGGTCATTGGGCCGGCTCTCGCCGAATCCGAGATCCAGCACCAGATGTGTAGCCGAATCTCGGGATCCAGCCAGAGTCAGCGCCAAAAAACCCCTGCTCTGCACAGTGGAGAAGGGGGGGAAAAAAAGCAACCAAACTGTAACTTCTTCTGGTGACCCCATGCAAGAGGTCACAAGAGGAAGTTACATTCCTCAGCCACGTCCGGGTTTATTTATTTATCCATGCAAATTTATCCATGCAATGTTTGTCGGATACATGGATCCGGATTATTTATTTATGCAATGTTTGTCGGATACCTGTATCCAAACATTGCATAAATAAAGAAATAAATATACAGGTATCCGTCAAACATCGCAACCCCTATTAACATCCCACACGATGCAGCCACCCAACTGCTTTCAGAGGGGAGCTGCAGAAGCTGTGCTGGGTCTGGTACAAGTAAAAGGACAATGTTGCTGATGGCGAACAGAAATAACTGTGTTTGGATAGTACCCAAGGTTAAGTTTTTTTTAAATAAAATGGGATGCAAATTGTGCCTTTTAAAGAATATTTACCCAGCAACACTGGTCAAAAGTATTTTCCGCATAGTGAAGTAACTCACCAAAAGTGCCATGGAAGTGTTTAAAGTGGAATTGATATATAGTTTGGAAAAGAAGCAGCATGAAAGAAATAGAGCCGTTTTAAACTATTATTTTGGACATTTCCTTTGATAGGAGGTCAACTGCCAGCTCCGCCCCCCTTAACACAGCCTCTTTGGTCACCGCCCTCCCCCCAAACTCCGCCACCACCCTGGCCCTTGTGGGATCCCCCACCAATTTTTTTCCATTTCCACCACTGCAAAAACCCCATTGCCACGCCCCCTCCCACGCACAATCCAAGCCCCCAAAACAAAGGCAAAGGAGTTCGGGAAGCCCCTCTACTGAGAACGAACATGGGTCAATACCCTGTTGTATGGAATCTCTCCCACTCAGGAGGGTCTACGACCACAAACAAACGCGCCTACACTTCAAAGGAACACTCAATACAGCGCACTGAAGTGTACGTTTCAACTACTTTCTACACTTTTATTTCAAACTGAAACCATTCCGAAACGGTTTATTTATTTATTTTTAAAGTAAAGGAACGGTAAAACTTTTTTTTTTAAAGTAGAGGTGCACGGCTCCCGCCCACTTCGACCACTGGGGTAACCCTTGAAATGTTGGGAGAAAGGCTAACTTCAGAGAGTGTGGGGGAGGGGCATCTAACTTCCTAGCACATTCCAATCATACTATTCAGGTGCAGCTTCAATGTTAGCGCAGGTAACTTTCTCCTTCATGTCTGCTGTGCAATGGTCTGTCATCTGCCCCGGCCCCTGCCCTTCCCATCCCTCCCCTGACATGCAAGTAAACAACCCATCACGATTTCAATTGACTGTAAATGTATGCCTATGAATGTAGGTTTTTCCACGGAAATGCTTTGTGTAATTGCCGGGCAGCCACTGGTACCGTTTATTGGTGCCCATTCTAAATTTCCTGGTTCGGAAAAAATGGCAGAAAGAATTGCAGTAATGTTGGCACCCGCATGTTTTCCGGACTGGCGAGACATAATTTTGCTGGTGGGGACAGTGATCTACCAGCAGGTCGGACCTGCCGGAGGTTGAGGCCCCTACTGGAAAATAAATGCTGGAATCCCTTGCACCGGTTCTAGCAGTGCCGGTAATTCCGGCAATCGCATCCATGGAGTCCCATGGACTGGGAATTTACCAGCGTCTCTGCTGCCTGTTATATTCCGGTAATACCGGGATATCGGGCAGAGCAAATAGTAAGGCAATTTGGCAGTACCCTGCCAGAATTACTGATGGGATACCGGCAAAACTGTAATAATGGCCATTGTATCCTGTCCTGCCACAGCGCTGTAGGTCAGCCAGGTCCTGAATTCTCATGGCAGGCTAAAGCCCAATCTGCCCAATGGTCGTTGCGCCACTGCTAGAGTGGTTACCACCAAAGGCTCCCCAAGTTTCGACCTGGCCACATTCTCTAGGCACTGTTACTAGGAGATGGGAAGGAAAAAGGCGTAAACAACAGAAAATGGCTGCCCCCATTCCATTCAACAGTAGTTTGAAACCCCATGTGCAGAGGCTGGCCCAAGTGTCTGAGGCATTGAGTTGTTATGCCATGAATGCTTGAGCCATGTACTAATGGAATCTGTAACTGAACCAGTATGCGGAAACCAAGATATAAATCTCGCCCCGAGAGCGCCACTGCAGGTGTCAAATACTTACTGTAGCTTTGCAGCCTCGCTGACTCCCGACGGGGCAGCTAAACACAAGCGCTGTATCCCTTACACTTGGCCCGCATGATTGCAGCTAGTCGGGCTGCTAAAGTGCATATCAAACTCACACTACACCGGGGTATCTTTCCCAGTTTGGCAGTGCAGTAAAAAATGGTTGTAATTCCGTTGCTGTCCTTTTTACTGCTCCGGCAAATCCCGAGTTTGGCGTTGAAGTGGAGGATTTACCTGCAGCGTTAAGCTGGAGGTAAATCCTCCCCTTTAACTGAAAAGTCGGCGGAATTAGCCCTTGCGGCTAAAATCCCCACAGAGTCCTATGGAATCTAAACAATGGGACTAACAGTGCCTTACCACCACTTGTAATCCTGTGGTAAACCCCTGGGACCAAGTGGTGGCAATGGTATCTTATTTTGGTGGTAATTCAGTGAAATTACCACTGAATTACCGCCAAACTCAGAATGAGGCCCCAAGTGTCTAAAAGTGCACAAACTTGTGAAAAGTGTCTTTTGCTATTTGATTTGCATTAGTGGGAGTCTGTGTCTGACTGTATTGAACATACAAGAATTCATAAGGTCATGAGTTTGAAATCAAGAGACCACTCGCCAGCTAAGTGATTTCTCAAAAGGAGTATTGAATTGTGTAACCACGTGCAAAGAGAAGATTTTTCTTTTTCTCTGAGAGCAGTTTCTTTACAATACCATGCAGTACCTAATTCTACCAGTGTCTAATAGATATGCAAGCAGAGTGTAGTTTGTAAAAAAAAAAAAAACTATGCCAAAACCTTTCCATATGCACATATGGTTAACACCAGATGTGCTTCCTAGGGGCAAAATGTGTTCAACTGCACAATATATAGATTTGTCTCATATCATCATGCCCATAACATAAAATGTTTACAACTTTAATAATAGTTTACGCAACTTTGGAAAATTAAATTCGAAATGCGTTGTCACTGTTAGATGCCACATTTGTCTGATATGGCCTCTGGCATAGTGTAGATTTAGTTTGTCAATCATAATACCCATCGGTTATAACTTTAGCATATTCCATATCATGTTTCGAACCTGTGCTCCCCCCTTCTGACCAGAAATAATAGTTATTTTTCTGATCAATCAAAGTTGACTTCTATGTAGGTCTGCCTAAAATAGGTTTTGTCTGTAACCATATTGTTGCATTGCACTGGGCCGTATGCTCGGGTGGGTGTGGCATTCTCTAAAGAATTGTCACTCCCCGTGGGACACTGGCCTCTAACACTGACAACGCATTGGGGGTTCACATTTCCAAAAGATACGCAAATGAATCAAAGTTGCAAGTGATCTATGCTTTTCAAAGAGGGCTAAAACAAATGTATATATATATTGTGTAATGGGACACGTTTTCCCTGACGAAGCGCACCTGAAACATGTGCAGACGTAGGCACGGTTTTGGTAAAACATTGTTTTAATGAATTCCTAATTGATTGCACAGCAATCACGCGCAGTCAGAAAGTTAGGTACTGCATTTTATTGCAAACAAACTGTTCGATACAAACACAGTCCCCCAAACCAGCCAGCAACAGACACTTTTCTCTAGAATTAAAACTGGGCAGCTGCCTCTGTCACCAACAGTAGGGGGCGCCAGATCATTGTCCCCTTATCCACGTCGCTACACAACGCTGCCAGCTTTCCACCCAGAGACAACAGTTTAGCTTTGCACATAGGTCAGCACTCCAGTCTTCCGACGCAGCGAGTCGGTCTGTGGAAAGGGCGGTGGAGGCAAGTGCCTGCAGGAAGCGAACTGTCACAGGAGCTTCCGGTCTGGAAGTCCCAGCACACCCAGCACTAGGCAAGAGGAGCTCGAGGACAGGTGGCCCCGTGACACCCTCTAGGAAGGAACGTGCGTGTAACACTTCAAGGCCGCTCACAGACTTCAGTTATTGCCTATTGCTGGTTTATGTGTTGCCTGACAGCCATGCCCAGTCTTGCACATGGTTATTCGTATGTATATACACTGCATTGTGGTTATGCCAGAGTTCACACTGGATTGAATGCCATTACAGTTCATCACACCTGAAGGAGAGTCGTGTCGTGTCAGCATACCTTTCAACAGAACTGCACACGGGGCAGGACCAATCCATTATTGGACTCAAATTAACCCTTTGGATTTGGGTGACTTCTAACTGAATTATTTCGGTTTTTGTTTTTGTGAATTATGCCACAGCATGTGGGTTTATTATAATCTGTATTCAAACACTGCATGAATAATGGAGTTCTGTATGCACAGTTCATGCAGTATGTATAACGACTGTGCTTCTATAATGAATTTAATGTGTTTACCTTTTTGCCAAAAGTTCACATTTATTTATTAAACGTACAATATTGATTATCAGAAATCGCTTTAGGATTATTTTCTTGAAATATTCATTGAGGGATCTTTCATTGTCCCCCTTTTAGGTGTGCACTGCTATTTGCCTGATTGGTTTGAGACATGTCTTGTGTTGTCGCTAGGGTAGTTCCATGGGTCTGGGAGGATAGCTCAGGAGCAACGTGCTCGACTTGGATGCAAGAGATACGGAGAACCACTGGTTCGATCCTCGGGTCCACGCTTAGAAACCTCTGGGTATTAAGCGCATTATATATACCATATCATATGGGTAGCCCGGGCCATCCCTCTGAAATCCCCCCCCTCTCCTGCCTGGGCTACTGTCTGCAGTGCTGCCTGGCGTCCGCCTGCAAGCCGAGCACACACACAGACAGCCGTAATGCTGCTGCACAACAATGAAAATCAGTTGACTTCATCCTGCAGCTCTCCCACGAGACTATAGTGCACGAAACCGCTAATTATGGGTCATTCATGACTTAATGGTTTCGTGCCTACATGAAGTGGGCGGAGCGGCGCGCCTCTACTTTAGAAAAAAAAGTGTTTTTTTATATTTGAGTTTTAATCAAAAAGGTTTTTTTGATTTTTACAAGGGTCTTCAAAAACTTGAGGGTCCAAGAATCTAAGCGTGTTTTAATGTGTCTCGTCTTGCCACCTTCCCGATTCTTAGTGAACAGTCGTCTCGCTCTTCAGCTAGTGTATACTGGCCAGAATTTTTGTCCTTACTAGAATTGCCCTCTGAGTGTGAAAAAGGTGGTTTATCATTTTGAAGGCGAGTTCTATTAACTTCACCGTTGTCAGTGTCCATCTCGTCTCTCCCGAAATTAGCCTGTTCCAGACTGCATCTTCGTCCAGCATTACCACCCCTTGTAAGCGAGATTGGAGATATAGGTCTCTGTTTTGTTGTGTCTTAGGGCACTGCAACACTAAATGTTTCAGTGTTTTCACTTGATCTTTATTTTTGCACAGACGACAACTGTTGTGCATCGATGGGGTGCTGATCGCCAGGATTTCGTGCGTCGTCAGAAAATTGAGTCTGGCTTTCAGGAACGTACCTCGCATACCTTTGTTTGGAAATTTCATGCAGTAGTTTTGAGGTTTCTAGACTTTGTTGAACGTCGGTGGGAGATGAGTCAATAGTTTGTTGGCGCTAGCTGTGTCAATAGTTGTGATCCAATCCATCCGTTCCATTTTAAGTTTCACTTGGTCTGGGTTGGATTTCAGATCTTCTTCCGAGCATGCTATTTCTCTCAGGATCTCTTGCTGTCTTGACGCCCAGTTATTTAGTGCCTTGCATGTACCGCTCTTGAGCTCTTCTGCAATGATGTTATAAATTGGCAAGGTATCCACCATCAGGATTTTTCTGAATAGTCTCATCTTGCTTTGCTCTACCAACGATGCCAAGGAGATGAGGCCCAGTTCTCGTCTAATCGCGGGCAATGTCGACTTTGGTAGGCCCAGTACGGATTTCCAGACATGGCCTTCCAGCTTCTGCCATATCGAGCTTGGGATGTTTAATGATGCTTCCATGCCATGGATGATTGACGGGACGACCTTAGCCTTATAAAAGTTGATCGACGGCAAAAGCGATAATTTCCCAAATTTGTTATCCACTGATCTTGTTTGCACTGTTAATCGTTTCACCTTGATCCATAGCTGTTCTTGCATCGCTTTGTCTCTGGCCGACCCATCTATGGTAACCCCTAAGTATTTGAACTCGTTGACAACTTCAATTTTTGTTTTGTCCAGAAACCATTTAGGCGGTCTAGGCGACTTCTTTGTTGTTTTGTCCAAGACCAGTACTTTTGTTTTTGCTATGTTAATTTCCAGGTTGTTCTCTTTCGTATATCTCGCAGATTCGTTAGTTTCCTTTGTAGGCCAATTTGTGTTTGGTCGATGATGATGGCGTCGTCCGCGTAAAGGAGTTGCAACATAGTTGCTTTCCCAATTTTTGGTGGGAATGCTCTTATTTTTTCCTCATAATTTTGGTAGTCACCGAGGAAAGCAATAAAAAGGGCTGGAGCTAAGGGGCATCCTTGTTTGACGCCTCATTTAACTGGGGTCTCCTCAGACAGTATTCCTTGTTTGTTTAGTTTCACCCGGATCTTGGTTTCGGCGTGCAGAGCTTTTATTGGACTCAAAATCGGCAATGGACATTTCCACTCGTTTAATTTGGCCCACAATTTTGCCCGGTCTATTTTATCGAAGGCTTTTGTTAGATCTACAAATGCAAGATACACTCCTGGTGCTCCTTCTCTGACTTTGGCCTTCAGGATGTTTATCAGTAGGAAGTTTATCGCGGTGTTTCCGTTTTTTCTGGAAACCTGTTTGGAAGATGTCACTGCAAGGACCGTTTTTGGCCCAGCTTCTGAAGTGGTCTAGTAGCTGTGTTGCAAAGATTTTACCCACAATATCCAGGAGTGCTATAGGTCTGTAGCTTTCCGGATCTTCTCTGCCACCTTTTTTATATACTGGGACAATTATGGCATTCAGCCAAGTTTCAGGAATCATTTTTGTATTTCTGCAGTGGCTGAAGATTTTGCCGATTGCACCCGCCCATGCTTTCGGTGATTGTTTTTAAATTTAAGTTAGTCAGGCCGTCCGGGCCCGGTGCTCTCAATGTTTTGAGTTTGTTGATGGCTTTTTCAATATCGTCCACGTTTGATACATCAACCCATGGAGCGATGGTTTCTTCGTCTTCCTCCAGTGCTCTCCCCTGTGAGCGGTCGAATTGGGCCGCCAAGTATATTTCCCATTTTTCTTCTGTCACCGCATTCGAGATTTCTGTGTATAAGGGTGAGTTCATTGTTTTAATTAGCGACCAGAAGTCTCTCGATTTCTTTGTGCTTAGACTTCTTAGCATCTTTTCAGCGTCTTGTTGGTAGAGGAGAAGTCTATGATGTTTTAGCCAGGGTTTATACGCCTTTGTTTAAATTTGCCATTTTTCCTAGGCTTCTTTAGTATTCGTTTTTTTTGCTGTTCTCTTCCATTTCCGTACCACTTTTGTCTTTTTGGCCACCAATTTGTCGTAGACGTGCTTCGGTCGCGCCACCTTGTTCTGTTTATCTGAGGCAGGTCTTCTGTATGGGAGTAGCAGGGGCAGATAATTTGGACGCTCTACCCCACCATCGGACGTGTGTACTTCGTCGGGCTGCCCATATTTCGCAGTGATCTTTAGGATGTCAGCTTCGGTCAGGCGTAACCTGGATTGTTGGTTGTTAACCTTCACGTTGAACTTGTATGGTTGTTTGGCTGGCTGCTTTCCTTGCCATGCACAAATCAGCAGGTTGTGGTCGCTATGCGTAGTTCTTTGGACTTTGTATTCCAGAATATTAGGTAGAAGACCTTGGGAAGCATAGATGTAGTCCCAGGTGGCTTTAGAATTCTGGTTTTCCCAAGTCGGGATGTTAACTTGTTTTGGGAACAATGCTGAAATGTTGTGCAGGTTTCTTGGTTTGGAGACAGACCTCCAGGCCTTTCCTCGTTCGACTGTGTTACCTTGTGTCGTCCGATCTTTTTCTTTGTCGTGGGGTCCGGTGCAATCGGCGTTCAGGTCGCCGCACACGATGATGCTGATCTGTTCGAACTCCGTGTAAATCCAATCTATTGTTTCCCTCATATTCGTACAGTAGGCTTTTGTCATCCGTTGGGGGCTCAAATATGTATTTATTATTGCTAATTGGGTAGTGTGTTCCTGCTCCGGCACTCCTGTTTGGTGGCTCCATGTTGTCAAAATGACCAGCATCTCATTTGATTCCATTAGCGTCCTCGGTGTAGTTAACCCTGAACCCATTTTTATTGCTGTCAAGAGTCCCGAAGATGGGCGACCAGGCAGGCCCTTTACTGCCGGAGATATTTCTACTACAAAACCATCTAGGGTCAGTTTTTCTGATAGCCATGTCTCTTGGAGGCATACAATGTCCAATAGGCCTAGATCGACGTCGGCCAAAATAGTCAGATGTGCGTGACCTCTCGTGTTCTATGATCCCAAGGTGTGTCTTTCAATACCTGCATTTGTAGATGTAATGGCAGATCCTATGGGAGTGGGATCCAGGGTCTGTCTTCATTGCTATCTCTGTGGTTTCGGGATCAGGGTTCATTTAAGCCATGACCACGGGCCTTGCGATGTTGTCACCGCTTTTGTTTTTCTTGAGTTTCCGACTTGACTTTTGTCGGTTGACTGCCTGCGTGAGGTCTTCTTGGAGCTGTGGGGGGGGGGGGGTTTGGCTATGGTGATCCTCTGTTCTGGATCATGAAGTTTGACCGCGCTGCCCTTTCTCATGTCTTTCACTCCTTTCCTGTGGCTTCTTATTTTCGTTATCATAACTGGACTGGCGATGTCGGTAATGATGGAACTCTTGAAGGGAGCGCCCATTTGCGGAGAAGTTTGTCTTTTCCCCCTGCCCTTTGCCATTCCGTTTTGCTTGATATAGATCTTCCTTCTGGATGTGTATCGATATTTCCGTTCTTCCGTGCCTTTTGAATGGCAGGTTTTGGTTCTTGAAGGTTTTATTTCTGACAATGTAAAGCCGATTTGCTCCATTTCTCTGATTGCATTTGAGTTTATGTGTTGTATTCTGGCTGCCTTGACATGGAGGTATGCTTTTGCTGTGTTTCCTCTATGATATGGTTCGACTAATTTGATGTCTTCTAACTTGATACCTTTCAGTGTGTTTGTTTTACTTGTTATTTTTAGGATAGTTTTCCTATTCAGAATCATGTAGCCTTCAATCCCTTTTGATTGTTCTACTTTGAACGTACGTTCCTCGTCTTCTACCCTTGTATTTTTGCTTTGCTGTCCGTTTACTCTTTTCGGTTCCCTTTTCTGCTCAGGGGTTACGTGCCTACTTGGTCTTCGCCTATCTTCTTTGATATCTGCCCTGCTGTTGTGCCTTTTGTTCGTGGATAGGTGAGATTAACTCTTGAGACTCTTTGGTGGCTGCTTGATCCTTCATTCCATGACCTATGCTCACTTCTTTTCTGCTGGTGGCGAGATCTTGTGTTGGCGTTGTTTTGTTTCCGGTTCAATGATGAACACCTTTTGATCTAGGTCGCGGGCGTGGCTTCCCAATGTTGCGAGAGGTTCATCAACTCTGTAGCTTTCAAGCAGTCTTCTACTAATCTTGGAGAGCTACTAGTGTTTCCCACCTTTTTCATTGGTTTCGCGGCTTCCTGAAGTTCATTTTCTTAGGTTGATTTTTTCTGGAATGACTTCCACGGTTCTTGGTTACCACCGGTGAGCGTTCGTGTCGTCTTGGTCACCGGTTCTTTGCTTGTTAGTTTTAGTACCACCGGGTTTCTTATGGATGGGTGATTTGTTGCACCCTTTTTCACTGATAGAGTGGTGCTTATTCTGGATTTGGCTCCGATCTTTTCTTTTGCCTTTTCTTTTGCCTTTTCTTTTGCCTCACACGGTGCGTCTGGTTCTTTTGGCATTTTGCTGACGTACGTCTGGCCCTGATTTGTTTTCTCTGTTGTTGTTTGATTTTTCTTCTCTGCTTGGAGCGACTCTACCAGCTTTTTCAGGTCTTCCACTTTTTTTCCCCAACATTTATGATGATTACTGTTTCTTTCCTCTAAGGCGGTGATGTAGCCTTCGATGTAGGTCATTTTTGTCGTTAAGCTTGCAAGAATCGAGGTGTTGTCTTGGACTCGATCTTTTATTGCCTCATAGAGTTTGCAGAATGGAGCTAGAGCGATTGTAATGGCTGACATGACCGTTAACATGTCGGATTTTTTGCTTGGTGAATATTTTTGCATTGTTGTGGATATTTCGCTCAGCCGTCTGTTCTTAGGAGACGGTATCGTTATCACTGGTCTCCCCAGAGTTCGTGGAACCTCGAATGTCACGTTGTCACTTGAGTGATTTCCACACTGTTCGTAATCTGACATATTCAATGTTGTTGATCCTCTACTCACTTGTCCCAGGTGCTTCTTAGGGTTCTGGTCCCCCATTTTAGCTGGGGTAGTTGGTTTTTGGCTTGAGCTGAGGTGGATTTTGGTCCAGTCAAGGCGATGGTTACCCATCTGTGAGTCCTTTGTGCTATCCACCTGTTTGTTTGGTGGGATTCCGACTCTTGGTTTCTGGTCCTGTTGATTTGTTACCTCCTCCCGAAGCTTTAAGCGTCCTTCTTCCTGCTGATGCCTCTCTTTTTGTTAGATTTCTTTGTCAACTGATATGGACTCGTCCCCTTGGTTGCCCAAGTCCAGTTGGTTCCTAGCGGGAGTAAGCGGCAGGTTGATCCCCCTTTGCGCTTGGTTAGCGTCTATATTCTTTCTTTTTAACAGTGAACTCGCACTGGATCAGTTTTACGAAGTTTGTTAGCTGGAATAATGTCCTGGACAGCTTCTAGGATTTCTGCTTCAGACAATTCTGATTCTGTGTCTAGCTTGCATTTTTTGGTGATTGCAGAAAAATGCTTTTAGGGTACCCGACATCAGGGGGGGTTGGAAGCCATTTCAGCTGAGCTGCGCTTCTTTTGTATGGTTTCTGGGGCCTGTTTGCTGCTGTTCTACCCTTTGTCGTTTTTGTGTCACCATTTTCTTGTTTTTTCTTTTGCGTTTTTTGAGTTGGTGGTATTAGCTTGGACTTTTCTTAACGACGTGGTTTTAATGTCAAATTTTCTTTTTTTTGCTTTTACAGATGACTGACTCGCCTCTGGTTCCGATTCTGGGTTTTCTCCCTCGTTGGTTTCCACATCGTTATCACACTCCTCACTGTCTTGCACAGTGACAGAGCAGTCTTTTTCTTGACTTGCATGTCACTTTTGGGCTTTTTTGTATCATGTAGGCTCCTTTCTGGGTGCACGGGTGCTGTGTTATGTGGAGACCTGGGTTCCGTGTGCACTAATGCCGTGATGCATATTTTCTTATTTTCTGCGTGGTGATCAGAGTTCTGATTTCCAATGGCCGTTGCGTGCTTTGTTTTGGGGCTGACCGTGTCATCTGCTTGCGGTCCTAATTCCTTCCCTCCGGCAGCTCCGACTATTCTCGTCCGCTGCTCGGCTGCGCTCGGAGGACCCCGGCCCTCGGAGGAAACAGGCTCCTCCCCCCTCGGCGACGATGTGCTCGCCGGCTCCAGCGCGGATCCAGGAAGCTCAGGGAGCGCGAACACTGGCTCACTGGCCCCCCCACTGACACCCTCCTCTGCTGTGCAGAGCTGCAGCTCAGGGTCCGACAGAGGCCACCCTTCGGCAGCCCCCATCGGAAACCCACTCGCCATATCGACAGTTTGCTGGGCGCTGCACGCATCGCGCGAGGGTGAGTGGCTCGTATCTTGAATTGCTTGAGTTTCTTCCTCAGACATCTGCGCGCCGTGGGGCGTTTGGCTTAGGGTCTGCCCGAGACTTGTTTCGGTCCTGTCATCGCTGTGGGGGTCTTTTGTGTTAGGCACCTTTGGTGTAATTTTGTCACTTCTAAGCCGGCGACGGCTCAGGTCTGTATCTATTTCCATGACTAGATCTTCTTGCTGCTCCTTTCTTGCACATTTCCTCTCTGTGTGCTTTATGTGCTGTGAGGGTTTGACGTTAAGGTCCATTACCCCCTTGCTCACCGCAGATCCCGCGGACTCCTGCAGACTCCTGCAGACTCCAATTCTCCTCACAACTCCGCTCACCGCTTTAGACAGGGGAGAAAGACTGGAGGGACTCTGCAGACTCCAACTCTCCTCACAACTCTGCTGTTTCTGTGCCTATATTTTTATTTTGAAAAGAAACCTTTCCGGAATGCTTTCGTTTTAAAATAAAAGTGTAGGAAGAAGTTGAAACTAGCACTTAACACTGCACTAAACATTCCCTTAAACAGCAGGTGTGTTTGTCTGGGGGTTTGGATTGCGTGTGGAAGGGGGCACAGGGATGGGGTTTGTGGAGAGCTGGCTAGGCCAGCATGGACCATAGTTCCACTACTTATTTTCTGATGGGAGGGGAGGTGCCGTGCGGTGTGGTAGTTGGTGTGCACAAAAGCTTCTCTGGAGCAGTGCTTGTGACGTCTCACATCCCCTTTTATAGGCACCCACACAACTTTTGTCTTAGGCCCCCTCTGTGGCCCCCCTAAATTTGATCCCTGGTGACACCACTGCAAACAGGGCCCACGGAAAATGATGTTTGGGGGTCTGCTTGTCTACAGCTCGAAAACCTGTATGTATAGGTTACCAACAAAAATGCTTTGATCTGCTGTAATGTAAGGTTTTCAAATGCAAAAGGACAGTGGAAAAATGGTAAATATGTTATATGCAGCACGAGCAGTTTCATAGCGGGGACCACCCAGACTTTGCCCTTCTGGTGTCTTCGACTGTAACAGCATTAGAGCATTCCCAAATATCCCCCCTCATGCCATTCCCTTCCTTCGCCCCTGCATGCAAACCACTTTCCCCAAAAAAGGTGTCTCACAACTTTGTGTGGGTAGACGAAGCTCACAGATGCTTTATTTGGCAGGAATTAACTTACAGGGTTTCAATTTTGAGAACTCAGTCTCAGTGTTCGACGGGCATTTATTGCTTCTGGGGGGCACGCATTCTTTCTCTGTACCCAGTTCAAGTGACATCTTAAACATTACTGTTACCAAGATCACCTGACCTCTTACACTTTACTGTTACCCAGATCATCTGATGTTGTAGATATTACTGTTACCCAGGACAGCTGACCTCTTTACACTTTACTGTTAGCCAGATCAGCTGATGCTGTACACATTACTATTACCCAGATCACCTGACCTCTTACACTTTACTGGTCCCCACATCATCTGATGTTATACATATTACTGTTACCCAGGACAGCTGACCTCTTTACATTTTACTGTTAGCCAGATCAGCCGATGTTATACACATTACTGTTATCCAGGACAGCTGACCTCTTTACACTTTACTGTTAGTCAGATCAGCCGATGTTGTACACATTACTGTTACCCAGGACAGCTGACCTCTTACACTTTACTGTTAGCCAGATCAGCCGATGTTGTACATATTACTGTTACCCAGGACAGCTGACATCTTACACTTTACTGTTAGCCAGATCAGCTGATGTTGTACACATTACTGTTACCCAGGACAGCTGACCTCCTACACTTTACTGTTAGCCAGATCAGCTGATGTTGTACACATTACTGTTACCCTGGACAGCTGACCTCTTACACTTTACTGTTAGCCAGATCAGCTGATGTTGTACACATTACTGTTACCCAGATCACCTGACCTCTTACACTTTACTGTTACCCAGATCAACCGATGTTGCATACTTTACTGCTAGCCAGGTCATCTGATCTCTGACATTGTGTCCCTAGTTCACCTGACCTCTTACACATTTATTTGTTCTGAGGTCTCGTGGCTCTTAACCATTACGTGTTCCGCTACTTCACATGACCATTACGCTTTAATTAACCTCCCCATTATGTTCCAAGGTGTCATAAAAGACGGCAAGTAGCCAAGCGTTGTTCCGCTAGTTTATTAGAATAAAGGACCCCAACAGCATCTGAGAGCTCAAGCACAGATTTGCGAATGTCAATTCCCTGCGTGTGATGACAGTCTAATCTAGAATGTTGACAGAATGTCATCACGCGCACACAAGCTTACCACGTATGCTTTCCTTTATACAATGCATGCACTGCACATGGTGACCAGGAAATAAGAATCAACATTTTAACATTCTATAAAAAATTACAACAAATTCTGTGGAAGCATCTGGAATAAATAATAACAAAGTAAAACCAGCAATTCATTTATATCACAGATCTAGCTAATGACAAGGATCCAACCATGCATTTAATACCCTAACGCATTAGCACATAGCTAATGACAAAGACCTAACCATACATCTTATAATCATTGGCTTTTCTAACTCGACCAGCAGATTCATCAACGCCCCGTTTATCGTTGTCCACACACAACTGTGAGTAACTCCCCACCGCTCCACACTTACTGTCCAGTACCTCTACCATCGGTGTGCACTCCGTGACCATACACTCACTCCCCATCACCTCTTGTACTTGTCGTTCTGCCTGTACTTTTAGCCTCGAATCAGAACTGCCTCTATTCCACCATTCATCATCCCCATACCAAACGGATTTCAATACCTTCCAGAGCTAGTTTTGCAGCTTCTACATTCCTCATAACCGCCACCAGGTCCATACTCCATTTCTTCCCATCGCTGGTCACAACACGCCTCTTACCCACTCTCACTACACTAATAAGGTCGTAATATCATCCATCACCCTCTTATGTCCCACCACAGACGTCCAATGTGGATAGACTCTAGATCACATTACTCTCCCTCTCATTCTCTCAAAGGAGACACCCCTGTCGTGATGTGTGGTATGTCCCTGTACGCCACCATAATTTCACAGACTTTCACCCTCCAATACAAGTTATTCGCATATGCCAACTGTATGGTCTCTTTAGTTATGCCATTTATCCATTCCATCAAACCATTCGCTCTTGGATTGTGCAATGCAGTCCTCTAGTTCTCAATGCCATGACTAGCTAAATAACTTTGAATTTCGTGTAAAACTAACTGCACCTCATTGTCCAAAACAGTAATCTTAGGGTATCCCTCTCTTGCAAACAACCTCATGATACAACTTATTTTCTTTATATTTATTTTTTAGACATATGGTTTATTTCCACCCTTTTGTCATAACTATTCCATCCAAAAACACTAAATTCCAATTCAACTAGAAATCGAATTATCCTTTTAAGGGAAGAAAGATCTAAAATTCCAGTCCTCGTAGAGCCCCCATCATAATTCGCTTTGCAGTCTGGTTAGGGCACAACCTCGTCATTTTGGAAGATCTGTTTCAGAAACTTTATAAGAGCGAATATTGCTGGGAAGGAGTCCCCACATTGCAAAAGACACCTTAGATCCTCGGCCACATCAATTTGTCGTTCTGCCAACAGGGAGCCGAAGAATAATGTCTGCCTCTCAGTTAGGCCCGTGCATGACAGTATAAGGTGCTTCAGAATCTCTATTATGCCCTCCTTATGACAGAACCTGCAATCTCTGGACTGTGATGGTAGTTATAGATTGACAGCACCTGGCGAGTTGGGTATATATTCATCCTAAACCGCATGTATCGAGTACTGTACCAACTGTTTAGAAATTTGAATAGTTATCTTGGAAGGGAACCCCAGGTCTTGTGTTCTTCTCTCAGAGCGGATAGATTTTTCTCCTCGATTGTCTTCACCCAATCGTCCTGCCACAATTTCCATTTGAACCTTGCCGGGTTAGTGACTAAGTCCTCCACTTTAACCTCAAGATGGACAAGCACATATTGGCAGCAGTTTCCATTCCATCAAAAAGGGGTTTTTCTTTATCCTCAACCCTCTTTCCAGTATCAGGTAAGGTTTTGGTAAACCAGTCAGCCGGCATTTTCTGTAGAGCGAAAGTGTCTTTCAAATCACTTTGGCATGTAGAGAAATTAAGCCCAGTTCAAACCGTATCAAAGACGTCAGTATTAGGTTGGCAAGTTTTTGACAAAAGACCCCTTCCAATGAAGTCCATAATCGCCAGGTGGTTAGGGAGAAAACCTCTGCTCCGTAGGTTAGTATAGGCGTGACCTTTGCCTTAAAAAAGTTCAGAATTGGTTCTATGGAGAATTTGCCGTACTTTGTATGTATCAGTCTCCCCTGAGTGATCAAAGGCTTTAGTTTAGCTCGCAAGCCCATCTGACATGGGCGATCTGATTTGCTGTATTAATAAGCGAGCCGAGGTATGTAACTTGTTCTCCTAGTATTAGTGTTTTTTTCTTTTTTCTTTTTTTTTTTTTAAACTTCTTTTTATTATAAAGCGTGGCAGCAAAACACAGGCGAACAGCGTCAGGCAGTTACAGTATGAAAACAGTGTACATAAAGTAGGTGCGCAGAGGTTACTACACATGGAGTGGAGAGGGCAACAGGAAACTATGATAGGGGTGAGGACCCAAACTGGTGGGGGGAAGCGGGAGGGGGGGAGGCATCCGGTGTCTCGACAAGGTCAGACATGTAAGAGCGGAACCTGAGCCAAATGTTTCTAGGTCTGGAGTGGGTGGGTTGCATGTGGGACCAGGCTTCCTCAGAATCAGAGGCCCACGTGACCGCTCTCAGCCATTGGGCGTGTGTGGGAGGTGAGGGGCGAAGCCAGCAGAGCAGGATGGAGCGCACCGCGAGAAGCAGGCAGAGACCAGCTAGTTTCTTGGAATCACGGGGGAGGCCTGGGAGGTCGTGAAAAAGGCATACCACCGGGGAGAGAGAAATGGGGTGGTCAATCACAGCGGATACTGTCGAACACACAGCCTCCCAAAATTGTGAGAGGCGGGGGCAGGACCAGATCATGTGAATATAGTCGGCATCATCCCGGCCGCATCTGGGGCAGCTGGCAGGGTGATCACCGGACATACGATGTAGTCTGATCGGGGTGTGGTGGAACCTGTGAAGCACTTTGAATTGAATGAGTTTAAACCGGGAGTTGAAGGAAACACGATGTGTGCGTTCGCATAGGTGTGCCCAGCGTTCATCCGACAACTCAACACCGAGGTCTGCCTCCCAAGCGCGTTTCAGTTTAGCGAAGTCTGGGACAGATCTGGATTGTAGCATAGTATATAACCTAGAGATCTTACCCCTCGTGGGGCCGGGGGAGAAGAGCCATACACACTGGTCGCTTCTCAAGGGCAAGGGGAGATCGGGCCACTCAACGAATACACCCTGGTCAAACACGTCACGTAGCAGCTCGTAGCCCGCGCCCGCCCAGCGGCGAACCGTGCCCGGTGGAACCCGCGGGACCCCAGGGAGAAAATTCCAAAGAGGGAGATTACCGTGGAAGGCATAGGTAGTTCCCGTCAGCTTCCACATTTTAGCCAGTGCGATGGCTGTGCAGGCGACCGGGCTCTGTGAGTCCTGTACCAAGGGAGCGGGTTATAACACCAAGGAGCGGATGTCCCGGTCATATACCGCAAGCCTCTCAAGTCGGACATGCGGGGGGGATCCGTAGTATTAAACCAGTAAGAAGTATATTGGATTTGGGACACCAGCCAGTATTTAAGAAAGTCAGGGGCACCGAAGCCCCCGTTAGACATGGGAGTGGAAAGGGTACCGATTTTAAGGCGAACCGCACCCGAGTGCCAAAGGAAGGAATTCACGGTGCGGGTCAAGTCGCGAAAGAAGCCCACCCCTGGCTACAAGGGTATGTTGGTGAACCTGTAAAGTAACTGTGGCAACACCACCATTTTCAGCAGAGCTATCCTGCCAGCCAAAGAAATCGGGAGTTTATCACAGACCTGGATCTTAGCTGTCAAGTGTGTGAGATACTTCTGATAGTTTTCCTGGAAGGTCAGCACCCGCTGGCGCCTCACCACTGTCCCCAAGTAGGTAAATGTGGATTGGGCCCATGTGAAACCGAGGGTGTCGGGGGGAGGAGAAGTGCATTCCGTGAGCGGGAAAAGAGTGGATTTCAAGCAATTCACTTTAAGGCCCGAAATTCGACCAAACCGAATGATGTCCTCTAGTATAGGGGGTAAGTTGGTGGAAGGAGAGCGCACAAACAACAACGCGTCATCCGCATAAAGGGACACTATGTCCGTCTGTCCCGCAGAGCGGAGGCCCCTGTGAGCGTGGAGTTGGCGGAGCATGTCGGCAAAAGGCTCGATTGCTATAGCAAAGACCAGGGGGGAGAAGGGGCACCCCTGTCTCGTCCCTCTGGCGATCTTAAAAAGGGGGGAGCAACAGTCGCCGGTGCGGACCCTGGCAACCGGAGCGGAGTAAAGCAGTCTGATCCAGGAGAGAAAGGAGGGGCCGAATTTGCAACCATCGAGGACCCGCCACAGATACCTCCATGAAACCGAGTCGAACGCCTTTTGCATGTCAAGGGTAGCAGCCACTGTGTGCGTCTCGGGGCTGATTCTGTTAATAATGTTGAATAGACGCCTCAGGTTCAGGGAGGTAGAGCGACCCGGGATAAAACCAGCCTGGTCAGGGTGGATGATAGATGGTAGGAAGGGAGCCAGCCGGAGAGCCAGAGCCTTGGCGTATATCTTGACATCGCAATTTATAAATGAGAGCGGGCGATACGAACCGCACTGCGAAGGGGGTTTACCAGATTTAAGTAGTACTGTGATTGTAGCCTCACGGAGTGAAGTGGGGAGTACCCCGGCCTCCACGGACTCCTCCCAAAGAGCCAGCAAATGGGGGAGCAGTTGTGACTTGAAATGTTTGTAAAATTTGACTGGGATACCGTCCGAGCCAGGGGCGCGGCCCGAAGATAGGGAATCAATAGCGTCCGACAGCTCCTCCCGCGTGAGAGGGGAGTCGAGGGAACCCGCGGTCTCCGCAGACAAAGTTGACAGAGGAAGGGCATCGAGAAAGGAGTCGATCTCCGCCACCGATACCTCATCAGTGTTGGAATATACGGTTTCGTAGAATGTGAAAAATTCCCTGTTGACATCCTGTGAAGAAACAGCCATAGAGCCATCAGGCCTCTCAACCCCAAGGATGTTTGGGGACCCCGTCTCGTGCCGGATCAACCGAGCCAGAAATTGGCCGGGGCGCTCACCCTCCCCATACCTCCTTGCCATGCCAGGGTTATCCAAGAACCTCTGCTCACGGTCTGCAAGGGCACGGAACATGTCCAATTCCATCCCGATGTCAGCCAGGTTGCCCAGGGAAGAGTGAAGTGAGCATGTAGCTTCCAGGGTCGAAAGTCTAGATTCGCTGGTGGCAAGGTCTCTACGGATCGACTTAAGGACCCCATTCTCCTTGGACAACGCAATCCCTCTAATATAAACCTTGAAGGACTCCCACAGAGTGGCCTGAGACGTTACTGAGCCCGTGTTGGTCTCGAAGAACTCCTCAATCGACAGCTCGAGCTCGGAGCAGAACTCCGGGTCCAGTAAGGAGAGGGGTTTCAATTTCCAGTAGCGGGTACGGGCGGGATCGAGACCCCAGTCGACGGTGACGGTAACCGGAGAGTGGTCAGACAGGGTTCTGGGAAGGATCATTAACTGTGTTACATTCTTAACCAATTCGTTAGAGATCACCCATCTATCGATGCGAGAATAGGAATCATGAACAGAGGAGTAGAAAGAGTAGATGCGAGAATCCGGGTAGAAGAATCTCCATGCATCCACCATGGCCAGACGGGGTAGGGAAGACAGTGCAGCGTAAGCTGCCCTGGAGAGGTGACGGGGCCTGGAGCCTGATCTATCGAGAGCTACATCGAAGATCGTGTTGAAGTCTCCACCCCAAAGGATTGGAACAAGGGGAAAGCCATCGAGAAGGGAGGTGACCTGCACATAAAATTCCGGGCCATCCAGATTAGGGCCATAGATGTTCAGAAGAACCACTTCCTTGTGTTGTAGCATGGCATGGAGCAGTACATATCTGCCTTGGGGGTCGATTGTCGAGGAAATTAGGGTAAAATGGAGGCTCTTGTGAATGAGGGTCATGACTCCCCGGCTTTGAGTGGAGTAGTCGGTAAAAAACCTATGGGGGCCCCAGGATTTGGCGAAACGCATGCATTGTTCGGAACGGGCATGAGTCTCTTGTAAAAAGAGAATCTTGGAACCGTGGCGCTCGGCCTGCAACTGGAGCTGCATCATCTTTCTGTAATTACCCAGTCCCCGTACGTTCCAGCTCATAAAGGTCAGGGCACTCTCAATCACAGTGTGGTGGCGTTTGGGATGAGAGGAATGTCAATGACCAAAGGGTCGGATTCGCGGTCCTACGACACCAGTTCCAGAGTGCCTCAGCACAGTCCGCCTTCGCTGCCAGCGCTAACCTTTCAATAACAAAAACCCCAACATGACCCACCCTCACCCACACCCCCCCCCCAAACAGAGGGATGACAAGCCCAACCCCTTGCAGACAAAACCAAAACAAAGGCATCAGCGCCTGGGGGCCTGGTGGCCTGACTGGCCGTATTGCTCCGGGTTGCAGCAGAGCAAGTAGAACATAAGATGCCCACAATAGAAGTCACATGTAGCTTGGGCAAAGTACTCGCACATGGCGATCCGGGAGGACTCTGTAAATTGAACTGAACAAGCAGGCTACGGGATGAAGGATCAGCGTGGCCCCGGAGCGGGAAGGCGGAAGGGCTCGGGCGCCCCCCGTCGGGAACCTAGGATAACTGCTGAATCGAGGTCAGAGAAGAAGGATCAGCCAGGGAAGTGTTTGTCAATGAATTTGGAGGCCTCCTCTGGAATCGTGAAGAACAACACCTGGTTGGCATGCTCTATACGGAGCTTGGCAGGATAGAGCATAGCATATTTGATTGAGTGGTCTCGCAGCCTGCGTTTCACCGCCTGGAAGGTCTTGCGTTCCCGCTGGACGGCCGTTGAGAAGTCCGGGTAAAGATGAATCCTTGCGCCACCCAGTAATAGCTCGCCTTTGTGTCTTGCGGCCCTGAGGAGGGCGTCACGGTCGCGGTAGTTCAGCACACGAGCTATGATGGGCCGAGGTGGGGCGCCGGGCTTAGGTTTAGCCACCAGAGCGCGGTGTGCCCGCTCAATTGCGAAGTGTGGGGAAAGCTCGGGTTCGTCGAGGAGCGACAGCAGTGTGCGCTGAACAAAGTCCTCAATTGGCTCATGGATTTCATCCTCGGGAACCGCGATAATGCGGAGATTGTTGCGCCTCGAGCGGGATTCCAAATCTTCGTTTTTCTTTTCCACCTCGAGGACACGGTTGGAGAGAGCGGCAACCTCAGAACGTAGTGCCCCCAGCGCATCCTCAGCGGAGCCGACCCGCGTCTCATCCTCCGAAAAACCAGCTGTCAGTCCTCTCAATGTGGGCCTTGATAGAAGATATAGTGCCGTTCATATCGTCTAATTTTGAGTGAAGAGCAGTGAAACCCTCCCGTATAAAGTCCATAATATTTTGGGACTCTGGGGCTGCGTCGGACGGGGCAGTAGGGGCCTGCTCGGTAGCCTCCCCAGGTGATCTCACCGCAGCCTTCGCGAACATGTTGATGGAGCTCTGCTTCCTCGCGCCCCCTTTGGTCATCCTGGCAGTATCGGAGGTCGAGGAAAAGGAAGGGGGAGATATGAGAACTTGATATTAGTGTGAGGACCGCTCCCCAGATCACCAGGACCGATGCCTGTACAGGGTCAGTGCAGGCGTGGGGCAACTAGTGGGTCATCAACAGCCCGCGTGGTGAGGAGTAGAAGAGGCTATGACCCCTCGGGGGCAGGTGGGCAGATGTCGTAGAAATTGGTGGCGAGGGGAGACCGCAGGAGGGGGGCTGGAGGCCAAGCGTGACCAGGCAATGAAAGACACAGTGGCAGTTGTGGTGCTCCAGTTGAGCCAGTGGGGGCATTAGTGTTATGTGTGCCACGACTCTGCAGCTCCAGGACGCAGACAACAACAGGGTGTGTTGCCGTGGAGAATGTACCGTGGTCCGGCGGGTCTCAGTGTTCGGGGCCCCCCAATCGGCCTCAGGTAGGGTCAGCAATGTCAGCAGGCAGGCGGGACCCAGGCAGGCGTGGGGGGGTCAGTACCGCATCAGGCCCAGCGACGGCGCCGGCCCGTGTGCAGGGAGCCCACTCACGAAACAGGAGAGCGAGTGAGTCTCTGGTCAGGGGCCGCAGTAGCCAAGCACACCCCCCTCACACGCCCCCTACCTTTGAGCACTCCGGTGTCGTCGTCTGATGGAGTGGAGGAGCGGCGGGGGGGAGGGAAGGGAAAGCGGGCGCCAGGTCCGCCACCGGAGCACCTCGGGTTATGGCTCGAGGGCCCGAAGCCGGCCGGAGCCGGGGGGGCCGCCGGATGAGGTGGAGGGGCCGGCAGTTACCGACGATCCGGGTCGGGACGTGTTGAGGTGCGGAGAGAGGCCTGGCCGGCCGCGATGGTCCGGTGCGCCTCGCCGGGCGGGCGCCCCTCCCCCAAGGCGGCCCGCGGCGCAGCGGCTTCAGGTGGATAGGAGAGCTGATGCCGCCGGAGCCGTAGGGCGGGGAGAGCGGGAGGCCACAGCCGCAGTTAGGGGAAGGAGGCGCAGCCCCGTCCTCGGGGCACGCAGAGGCTCCAGACTTCGCACAGCCACAGCGGTAAGGCTCACGGAGGATTGGAGGTGGCCCTGCAGGGTCACATGCAGCGACGGGTGGCATTAATCAGGATCGATCGCTCTGCCAGTCCGGAGCGAGACGTTCAAGCGGCCATCTTGTTTCAGCGCAACGGCGCCCCCCGTATTAGTGTTTTTTTCTGATAAACCACTGGTGTCTCCTTCTCGGAACAAATCCACAATCTCCCAGTATCATTGCAATGGTCTTTGCGGGGTTCATGAGTCCGTTTGCCATTAGATATTTGTCCAAGGCGCCTATGCTCCTTTGCAGACTGATGAGAGTTAAATCAAACAAAACAACGCCATCTGCAAAGAGCAGGTGCGTCACTGGTCCTTTCTCGCGCTTTGGAGGAAACAGTCTTGCTTTAGGCCAGGCTTCTTTGAGGTGTGAGAGAAAAATACTGAACAGGGTGGGTGCCAAAGGACAACCCTGCTTCAGACCCCCAGATGTGTCAATTGAACGAGATAAGAGACCATGCGCACCAAGACAGATCTTGACACTGGTACACTCGTAGACAGATTTTATGGCTTCTTGTAGGTCGGTCGGGCATTTCCATGCCTCCAGTTTTGCCCACAAGGACCGGTGGCCGACACTATCAAAGACCTTCTTAATGTCTATGAATGCCACATAGATTTTTATTTTCTTGTTAAAAGCTTTAGCTTTCAAGACGTTAATCAAGAAGAGGTTTAATTCAGTACTAACCACCTTTACGAATCCTGACTGTCCCAGGTCTTCTCTTAAGGACTCTTTGATCCAGCAGTGGAGTTGTTTTAAGAGAAATGCTGCAAATAGCTTCCCCAGCGAGTCCAGGAGTGCTATTGTGCGATAATTGGAGGGATCGGATCTGGACGCTTGCTTGTAAATTGGGACTATTATGGCAGAGCGCCATGAGTCCTGTATCATGCCCAACTTCATAATCTGGATGAACGATTTATGTATAATGTGG
Source organism: Ambystoma mexicanum (assembly GCF_040938575.1). NCBI lineage: Eukaryota > Metazoa > Chordata > Amphibia > Caudata > Ambystomatidae > Ambystoma > Ambystoma mexicanum. The sequence continues at coordinate 1,566,813,344 of NC_090937.1, read as the reverse complement.
CTCTGGACTGATCAGATTTTTTAATTAAGAGTTCGAAATCGAAGCAGTCGAGCTGGAATGCCCATTTCCGGCCTAGCTTCTCTACTGGAACTTGGAGAGAACTATCTCTCGGTTTGAAGAGATTCTTATAGAAATCTGTCCAGGCTTCTGCTAAAACTGTTTGGAGAAGGGGGTCTCTGCCACCTAAGTGTCGTCCATTGAGTAGTCGCCAAATCGATCTGGCGACTTTTTTAATGAGAATCTTGAGCATCTGTTCAGCATCCTGTTGCATCATCATTGATCGTATCTCTCCAGGACTGAAATCTCTATACTGACTCCCAGTGGCTGCGAGGATTAAGTTCAAAACCCTCTGCATTGTCCACAAGCCCTTCTGGGGCATGGAGCCTCAATACCTTCAACTCTCCCTTCCTAAGTATCTTCCTTCTCGAGCTCTTTGCTCTTCCGCCTCCAACTCACTCAGGGTCATTCGCTTCTCCAAGCAGCGAGTTGGTGGTAGATCTCTTTCCTCGGCTGGGGCCTCCCTCGGGAATAGCCTCCCTGCCACATTGAAACTTGAGGAGAATCATCTCCTGATCCGGAAGCACCTCAAAACCTTTCTCTTTGCTTCTGCTTTTTCTCCTCCTCTCCCCTGCTGGCTTCCTGGCTGAAACTCATACTGCACTGGTTACCTGGCCACCCTCTGATCTCAGGCCCACGTCCCCTCCCCCGCCAGTCGCACACCTGCACTACCTTCCCACTTGGGGACTGTTTTCTGTTTCGCTACAGTCCCACTACCAGCACTTGACACCTGATGTCTGCACTTACCCTTGCCACTTTATGGCCGTACTTTACCTATTGTTATTTATTTATTTATTCTATTTTATCCCATGTACTGCACTGTCCCCTCACCCTTACCCCCCGCACTTTCCCCTTTTACTTGCACTTGCGCGATCTGAATGACACCTGGCCTAGTAGGATCGTTGTCTGTCTTCCCTCTGTTCCCCTCCCTTGCGTCATCACGCCTTGAAACACTTGTATATAGGCGCGTTATAAATGCCATAGCATATCATATCATATCTCCACTCTATATATAGGGCCAACCAATTTTTAAACCTTTGCTTTAATTTCTTTAGTTCCGTTAAGCATTGCTTAGCAATTGTCTTAATGTCCTTTTCTAGGAGTTTTTTCTCAAAAGCGATTGTCTTATTAGGAGCGTGCTTGTGGGCTGTCTCTGGCGAGAAGGCTCTTCTCGGAGGCCATTAGAATTCCTTAAGGAGAGGAATGTAATTTAATCCTTCATCTTGCCTCAACATATCAATAGCCTTCTTAGAGAACCGCGCATTTTCATGCTCAGTCATACGGAGGCGATTGATTCCGTGGGAAAGATCTAGGTCCACATTAAATTTTCCTGTGGACGACTGGGCCCACCATTCCATGTACATTTTAATAGCACATGGTCACTAGTGGTTTTCTCGATTATTTCCAAGGATATGATTTTCTGAGTTAGTTGGCTAGAAACGAAGACGTAGTCTAGTATGCTAGAACAAGGCCCATTAGACCATTTTGTTTTGGCAGGTTGATCACCGAATGTCTGGCCGTTGAGGATGTGGAGGTTGCGGCATAACATCACGCTCTACTAATTGGAAGTTCTCACATCCCCTGGGATTCTCACGTCCCACTGGGGCGGGGGTGGGAGCCCATTTTTTTGTAAATACATCGACAATTTGGGTCACCACCCACAATGGTAAAATCTGTCTCGAATTGGTAAGTCCAGCATATTACATATCTCATCGCTATGTTTTCCACAAAATCAACCACAAACCACCTGGACGCATAATCCACTAATACAATGACAAACCTATTCTGTTTCCCCAACATACTCATAGGCCCCATGAAATAGATTGCCATAATGACCGAAAAGAATGGTCGAATTTCAGCCGTATGAAAAGTTTGCATTATAGTGAACAAGGGCAGCAAGGGTTGTGGGGGTGTCCCACGCACCCTTGTCCCCTACAAATTTTGCATAATATTCAACAACCCCAGGAATGATCTTAATTCATCCTTATTCTCTGAGGATTTCACCTTAAGAATAGTGTCCACCATTTCAGGCTGAGTCTACAATCCCTCTTTTGTCAACACATGCCCTACGTAGGTTACCTGATGCACCTTTGACATTTTCCCTTTTCACAGTCAAACTAGCCTCCTCCAGTCTCCACAACACCTCGTGGAATCTTACGTCATGCTCTACCTCACTTTCTGGCTCCACCAAAATACTGAAAACTTTTGATACCAGGTACACCCCCCAGCAAAACATCCATCACCCTCTTGCACACTGGACACGCTATGCTAAGTGAAATGGAATTCTTCTGTATGGTACGCACCCATTGGAGGGATAAAAGCTGTCAATGCATGAGAGATTGAGTGTAAATCCACCTGGTGATACGCTGATGACAAATCCATGGTATTATACACCCTGCCTCAGCCATAGTTATGATCCATGCATAATCTTATGGGTATCGGTCCCTTACGTAACAACTATTTGATGCAGCTTTTCACTGCTCTCAATTGGCTCAATTAGAACTGCCTGACATTAGACCTTGCAACTCCACCCTCACTTTCTCCCTTACTCCCAATGGCAATGTTCTAACAATGTGCTGTCATAGGATCAAAGTCCCCAACAGCATATGGGCATCCGAGAGCTCAATCACATATTTTCAACTATCAATTCCTTGCGTGTGATGATATTCTAATATAGGATGTTGAAAGAATGTCATCACGAACATACAAGCTTACCACACAAGGCCTCTCCACTAAACACTACATTGTGGTCACCAGCAGCACTACACCCAATGGATGCACCACTTAACTCCGCTGCAACAGCACTGTGGGGAATAGGACAAAAGACAAAATACAAGTGTTAACATCATGCTTCAAATCATAAAGATGCAACCAGATTTCTTTCCCATGTTGTAGGGAAGAAGAGGTCTACAGAGCTTGCGCTGCTTTAAGCAGGCGCTGCCCTTCCCCTTCTGGAATGCGGACCGCCACTTCCCTTTTCCCTTCCTCTGATGGGGATGGCTTAGAATCCCCTTCGCCGGTGTGTGCTGCTGGGGGCGGCAGCCACCTATGCCTCAATACATAATAAGGAATGGGAAGAATGGATTCAGTGCAACGTAGGTAAAGGACTTTAGCTGGGGAAGGCAGCTGTGAGGTGCATACATAATAATATACATTGCATTGCTATGGGGGATTTCCCAGTCTTTATCACTGAGGTTGAATAGCATGAGGCCCACCTTAAACTTCATTAATCGCATATACTGCAACACATCAAAGAACTAAAATCAAGGCAAAACATGTCTCTGATAATTGAACACCTTTTGGAAAGGTCGAGTAATGCTTTTTCCCCTGCATACTATCAGCCCAACCTTATGGCTTTACTCTGTGGCAAAATTCTAGAGGAAGCATGCAGGATACACAAGCATCTTGATCTTCCATTCAGGTTCCTTTTCCATCTATGTAGTCTTAATATAGTCATCCTGGTATGGAAACAACCATTTAGATCTCCATTGTGAAGTGGCACAAATTCCTTGATATTGTCCTCCGGTCATATATGCTGCAAGATGGAGGAGACATCTGGCATCGTGTTCTGGTACTTCTCTGGAGATAAATGTTTGCACTGTATTCATGGCATAGGGGATGATAGCACAGACGTAGCAACTCTTCTTTAGATGTTCTCTCTCCAACCTTTCTCATGTGCTGACACCACATGTTATTACCCAAGTGTGCTGCATTATCTATATAGGCATTTATCCCCTCATTATCTTCCTCTGCATTTCTCTTATGTCTCCCAAATGAAAAGGTTGTGTAATACCCACAAAGTAAGTCAAAAGCAGATCTTAAAGTAGGGAGAACCATAGGGGACTCTGTCTCAGTGAAATTAAGTAAATCAAAAGCAGTTCTTGTAGTGGGGAGAACCATAGGGGCCTTTGCCTCAGTGGAAGTACTAGCACGACAGAACTGGGAACGAGGAGAAACAGAAAGACAAAGAGAGTAATTGTACAGGCATATATTATGCACACAAACATAGGCATCCACCTTTTGTGCCATCCTGGTACTTGCTGCACTCGTTCATTCTCTAGAACTGTACCAGCTTCTAAATTTCTCATCTTTAATACAATCATCACATTTCTTTATACCTGTAATTGTAAAATCTGCTCGATTATTGCAATGAAAAGCCTTATCATCACACGGTAATTTTTAGGATCCTGTAAAAACGTGTGAATATCAACGTCTCTTCTGACAAGCGCAGGATAAGCTTGAAGTTTAAACACAAACACAGCAAGCACAGGCCAATGAACATCACTGTCAGTAAGTACCATGTGTTTAACAGCTCAGAACATATTTGCACCACAAAATGATTCTGGATACTGATCTTGTTTCCAATTTTGGATCAAGAACTGACGTTTAAGCATAACTTTGATACGTCAATGTGTTTCAAAAGTTCATTTTCTGCCTACTAAAATTCACAGCAAGTCTTTGCACTCCTGCTAAAGTATCTATAAGGAGTGTCCCTTGAATTCAAGATTAAATCTGTATCAATTGGTAGTTGCTTTATCGTCCTCCTTCTTCATTATTGATTGAGTCTGCACACACAGAAATTCTTCTACTTGCCTTGCTTCTGGATCAGCGATGGTAGGAGGGTGTGTCTCACCTTTATATGCCTTTACATCCCCTAGGTGATGCCAAGCTCATCTTCCTTGGAACTTTACAGCTGAGGGGGTTATATTCTCTACGCAAAAGGGACCATTACATCTTGGCTCATGCCACTTTATAGTAACATTCTTGATTAATATTAGGTCTCCAACATATAGCTTAGGTGCCGATAGAAGTTCATTTGGGTTGGTTGTTGAATTGTCTTCTGTGTTCTGAGACCAACCCCCTTGCGCTTGCCTTGATCTGAAATGGGAGAGATGCTAGAGGTCATACATGTCAAATAATCATGCAATTCATCACCTAAGGTTTTAGCTACACTCTGGGCATCACTTCTTCTAGATGGGGGAATAAGGGGTGTACTCATACGTCGTCCTGTCACTAGTTTGTGAGGGGTGAGGGGAAGGTCTGATCATGGCTCATTCTGAAGGGCATATAATGCTAGGGGTAGGCAATATAGCCATCCCTTCTTCAAAGTTAATTTAGACTTGGCAATCCTTTCTTTAAAGAGGCCGTTGAGTCTCTCACATAGCCTGTTCACTTGCAGGTGATAAGCAGAAGAAAACTTTTAATTAATGTTCAGTAGAAGCACTATCTGTTCAAATAGCTAATTAACAAAATGTGGCCCATTGTTGGATCGTTGCACTTCCCACATACCCCATCTCGAGAAGACTACACATACACTAAAGGTTTTGCAGTGGCATCAAGGTGTGTTCACGGACCTGCTTCGATACACCTAGAGAAGGGACACACCACCACTAAAAGATACCTATATACATTACTTGCTTTCAGCATATCGACATAGTCAATATGTAAATACTGAAACAGACCATTAGTTCGAGGTATTACCCCTCTAATTGTTCTAAGTGTATGCCCAGCAGTAAACGTTTGACACACGATGCAGTTTACCATAAAACATTTGTTTTTAAAACACTCATTTGCATTTGTAAATAAGGCAAATAAATACCAACTTCCCCATTCCACCCCACTCCCTTATTTCCCATCTCCCGCTCGATTCCCATAAGACCTCTCAGCCTGCGCCTCACCCTCATCAGCCTCTCCCCTCCCATATGGATGGCAATCATTATAGGCAATATTTCCCTATGAGTCCCCTTCAATCCCCTCCACGCCCACTTCCTCCCTTCGTTCCCCTCCTTCTCCCCCTCCCCTCTTGCCGCTTCTTCATGGTGGATTTAAATCATTGGTTTTAGCCACGTCATTCAGCAGCTGACCCCAGTTTGTCGTGACAGCCCTTGCTCCCTGCAAAATTTCCAATTCCACTAAGCCCCATCTCTCAGCCTCCACCTGTCATAGCGTTATTGATGGGCCTTGTGGATGTTTCCAGGTGATTGCCATGCGCCACTTAGCTAATATTAGTAAGAATCGTACCATTGTGTTCCGTGATTTATGCCTCTTCCCTCCTGGAAGGATTCATGCATGTTTTCGTGTCGCGTTCCTATTTTGTTCCCAGGAACCCATTCACACCTTTAACCACCTCGTCCCAATAATGTGCTATAACTCTGCAGTCCCAGACCATATGCCAGAGTCCCGCTGGGCCCCTACCACATCTTGGGCACTCGTTGCTCACCCTTGCCTTCCCCCACACGTGTTCCAGCAGTACCTGCAAGAGGGCTTGATTATGGTTACTCCGGTATTCCTTCCTACAATTCCGCTAATCTCCAAACTACTGCCCCGTAGGCTAGAAACAATCGATTCGATAGTTCAAACTTTACACACCATTTGGAAAATGTCAGTCATTTCCCTCCCTCAAACAAGTCTCCTACCAACCCACACCCCTTTTCAAAGAGCCTCTGAATCCCTGCTCTCCCTATCGCCTGTCTCAACTTCTGGCCACTCCACAGGGTAGATTGCTCTCGTAGAGCCCCCTAGATCCTTTCTTCCAAACATGTTTCCTCCATATTTCTCTGACTGCTTCAAACACAATTGTAGTGCCCTTATTCCCCATCAGATTCCACAAGAATTAAATCCCTCTCCGCTTAGGCGGTAGACGTCCAACCTACCCTCTCAGGACTACCCCATCCCACTGCTCCCCACTCCAGTGCCATTGGCAATATAGCCACTATAAAGTATTTTTCATAGTCTGGTAGGCCCAGTCCACCTTCCACCTTCGGCCCTCGTAGCGTCGACAGGGATACCCTCCTCCACCCCATGTTCAATAGTAGTTCCCCCACCCTGCCATCCAACATTTTAAAGAAGACATTCTTCGCTACATATGGCATGTTGGTGAAGAAATATAGTACTCGTGGGAGGGCCACCGTCTTGCATAGTGCCACTCTCCCCATCAGGGAGAGGGGTAGGCCTTTCCAAAACTGCACTGAGTCTCCTATTTTCTATAACGCCCTCCCGTGTTGTGTATGACAGTTTCTAATATCCGAATGCCCTGGTATTTGAATGATTCTGTCTCCCATTTTCTCTCCCCCTCCGGTAAATCCCCCACCTGATGCACTCTCAGCCCTCCCAATGGGAACAACAGCGACTTATCCTCATTAATTCGATAGCCCGACATTTGTTGAAAATTCTTTAGCACCTCTAACAGCATTGGGAGATTCTCTCGTGGATTATTCACATATAGCAATAGATTGTTGGCGTATAGTGATGCTACATGCCTCACCCCTCCCGCTATAATCCCTGCGTCCCCATCTCCTGTTGCAGGAACTCTGCCAATGGCTCCAGGTCCAGTACAAACAGTATCAGAGACACTGCGCCCCCCTGCCTCGTCCCTCTACTCAGTTCCCATCTGTCATGACCGCAGCCTCCAAGGAGTCAGGTTTAGCCCAACTGCCTCGGAAGCTGGGTCACAACTTTATTTTCAGGCACCCATCGGCTCCCATAGGGGCCTTATGGACCTTGTCCTGGCGCCAGTGGCGCCAGGCCCATAAGGGGACCCAGTCCCGGCACAGGACGTGCCGGGCTCATGATGTAAGGAATGGTGCTTGGGTGGACCTACCGGCTGCAGACCATGCTGCTCACTCCCCTGCAGGATGAAATCCTCATCCATCCATGGCTGGAACTACTTTACCTTCTGGGTGTGGCCAGCACCACTCCCTGGGACTGGATACTGGAACTATTCTGGAAGCTGGGACTTCTTACTTGGGTGAGGCTGCTGTGGAAGGAGACACCTAAGCACTCCAGTAGGACTATTTAAACCACGCCCGATCAGAGCAACGTGCTTCGCGTTATTCTGCAATAGCAGCAAGACGCTCACCGTGTCAGCTCCAGAGAATCTTCAACTTCTGCATCTAGGGAAGAGAAATCCGTAATCTTACCTTCTGAAATACCATCTTCATCTTCTGCAGCATCTGAGAAGGGAAAAGAACACCAGGTTTGCACGAGATAACAACCAGCGCAGCACTTACCCAATCCATCGGTGCATCTCAAGCCACGGGCTGCAGCTCTCCATTTTTCGGCACCCTGTGGAAGCAAGGACATTGGTTAGTAACCATCGTGAAACTTTTCCTACCTGCGCTGCATTCTTCTCGCCTCCGCCGACGCTGCTACTCGCATGTGCAAAACAAAAGGACATCATTAAGAAATACAAAACTCCATCCATACGCACGTGTTTTGGGCAGCTCTCATCTTTCTCACTCCTCGGCGCATTCCTCGACATCTATTTTTCTACCCAGCTGCTTCTGCAACCTGAAAAAGGAAAAGAGACATTAAGAAGTGCTTTAAACTTCGAATTGACATTTTTTACTTACTTGCCTGCAATACCTTCGCCTTTCCATCGCTCTCCATTCAAGCAACCGCCGTTCGTGCTGCTAACGACGGCCTAGCTCCAAATCTTCATCCTCTGCAACCAAGAGGCTGGACAATTAACCAGTGAAGTAACTGGCTTCGGCGCCCCTGCACAGACGCAGGATGGAGAGCTCCGCTTTCACCTATATAAGGTGAGCACATTTAGCCTACGAACTACGTGGGGAGTACCAGGAAGGGGAGTCAGCTTGCCCAGTCAGGCTTATATATCCTATTAACCCCTTGCTCTCACAATTGCAGACACCTCACCCTTCAGATCAAGATCTCAGTGAGGAGAGGGCCTTTCCAGGGTGGCATTCGAGGCCTGCGCGTGACCCTAGAAGACTCCGAGAACCCCCAGCCCAGACCTGCGCCTCCGAGGGATTCAGGTGAGCGTTACAGAACGCGAAGCCTACCGCAATATTCCCACCCAGGCGCAATGGAAACCTCGGACACAGATCAACTGGCTCAAATGCTTGGGGAACTAAGGGCAGAAGTACACGCATCTCGCCAAGAAACAAACGCTATACGAAGGGAGTTGATCATGGCCAAGGAACGGACTGATGATCTGGCCAGACAGTTGCTACAGGCTCAAGCGGGACAGACGCCACTGCCTCTCTATGGAGGGGGCGGCACGCCTACAACCTCAAGTAATCCGGTGCAAATTAATCTGCCAGGGAATGTGCCTTTGGCCCCGCCCGAACGTTTTTCCGGTGATCCAAAGCGATATGCAGTATTCATCAATCAATGCCGCTTGCACTTTCTGTGTAGACCCGCCGCATTCCCAACGGACCAAGCCAAGGTAGCGTTTGTACTTTCCTATCTTAGCGGTAGTGCTGCAGACTGTTCCATCCCTCTCGTGACACAGGATGACCCGCTCCTCTATAACTTTCAAGACTTTCAGACCAGTATGGAAAAGTTGTTCACAAGACATTCGCAGGGGCAGGCCTTGGACAATGAACTCCTGTCACTCAGACAAGGTAATCAGGATCTCCTGGCTTACATAGCGTCCTTTAATAGACTGGTGGTTGAGACCAGATGGCCTGAAGATAAGAGAATCACGCTCTTCTACAGAGGTCTACGTGGGGAACTTAAAGACGTTTTAGCTCAGGTGGTGAATCCGCCGCAAGACTGTTCAGATTATATCGACCTAGTGGTCCAATTAGATCATCGGCTACAGAACAGGAAGACCGATCGATCCAGATTTGAAACCCGGGTACTTTCAAGACCACAGAGCTCCGCTAAAGGGAATGACTCCGTGGAACCAATGCAAATAGGAGTAGTAAAAGGACCATTAACCCAGAAAGAACGGGAAAGAAGAAGGCAATTACAGCTGTGCCTATACTGTGGGAATTCTGGACATTTCCTTTGTGATTGCTCCGTGAAACCGGTCAAGAAGACCGTAGGAGCTTCTGATAAAACTGCTGAGAAACTGGAATCGGGAAACGACCTCGCCCGACAAGCGTAGAGGTCCGCTTGCCGAGCGTTAGAACCAGTTCCTTGACCTCGCATTTGGTAATGCCTATGGTCCTCATATGTCCCAATAGACCAGATCGCATGCATGCTATCAAAGTATACATCGATAGCGGAGCAATCGGTAATTATGTGGACCACGACTTGGCTACCAGGATGGATCTTCCCCTACGTCCCAAGATGGTAAAGGACGTAATCACTACAGTGGATGGTACTGAAATAGCTTCCGGACCAGTTTCTCATACCACCGTGGAGGTAACGTTGTTATGTCAAGGCGGACATCGGGAGAAGATCGTGTTTGATGTAATCAAGGCCCCGCAGTTTCAGGTGATTCTGGGAATGCCTTGGTTGGAAAAGCACAATCCTCAGATAAACTGGCGAGCCAAGGTGATTCGGTTTCCAGAATGCGCTTCAACCTGTTATCCTCAGCCCGAAATCAAGCTAGCAGCCATCACTTCCGAGGACCCCCGATTACCTCTGGAATACCAAGAGTTCATCGACGTCTTTCAGAAAGATCAAGCCAACACCCTGCCTCCACATCGGTCATACGACTGCCAGATAGACCTGATACCTGGGTCCACCCCTCCGTGCAGTAGAATATATGCCCTCACTGAACCAGAAAACCTCCATCTCAGGCAATACTTGGACCAGTACTTGGCTAATGGATTCATCCGCCCCTCGAAATCCCCGGCTTCCTCAGCTTTGTTCTTCGTCCCGAAAAAGGAAGGTGACCTAAGAACGTGTATCGATTATCGCGCCCTGAACCAGATTACAGTAAAAAACCGATACCCGTTGCCCTTGATTCCTGAATTATTGGACCAGGTAAAAGGCGCCTGCATATACACAAAGTTAGACCTCAGAGGAGCTTACCATTTGGTACGCATTAAGGAGGGCGACGAATGGAAGACGGCCTTTCGCACTAAATATGGATTATTTGAGTATCAAGTAATGCCCTTCGGACTATGTAACGCACCGGCCGCTTTCCAGTTTTTCATGAATGATGTCCTCAGAGAACTTATTGATGTGTGCGTAGTCGTTTATATTGACGACATCCTGGTATACTCAGCCTCAGAATCTGATCATCGTAGACACGTCACAGCGGTTTTACAGAGACTTCGCCAACACCGCTTGTTTGCTAAACTGGAGAAGTGCACCTTTCACGCAAAGGAAGTGGAATTTTTAGGGTTCATCTTATCACCCAACGGAGTTCACATGGACTCAAGAAAAGTGCTATCACCAAATGGCCTTCCCCAACTTCCGTGAAAGGTGTGCAGAGCATGCTGGGCTTCGCTAATTTTTACCGAAGGTTCATTCCGGAATTCTCTCGGGTAGTCCAATCTATCACGGCTCTTCTGAAAAAGAATAAAAAATTCGAGTGGACTCCAGAAGCCGAACAAGCCTTCCAAGAATTAAAAACCAAATTTATCTCTGCTCCAGTCTTAAGGCATCCCCGTCCAGAACTTCCCTACATCGTCGAGACAGACGCTTCCAGTCTTGCAATGGGGGCGGTGCTGTCACAAAGAGACCCCGAGACTCACCAGTTACACCCTGTAGCCTTTTGGTCTCGCAAATTTTCGGCTCCTGAAATCAACTACACAATTACGGACAAAGAACTCTTGGCAATTAAGTCCACCTTTAAGGCCTGGCGGCATTATCTTTTGGGAGCCCGGCACACAGTAACTGTAATCACGGATCACCGTAACCTCCAGTACCTGTAGTCAGCTAAAGCTCAATCTTCGAGGCAACTACGCTGGGCTTTATTCTTCGCAGAATTCGATTTTGTAATCACATTTCGACCAGGCATTAGGAACGGAAAAGCAGACGCCCTTTCCCGGATAGGGGTAGACGAACTTACAGCTAATCCGGAGCCGGTGCCAATAATTCCTGAACAAAAGATACTAGGAGTAATCAACACCTCATCCCTCGAAGAGATTAAAGCAAGGGTCAATCAACTCATAACTCCCGAAGATTCATCGAATTGGCAATTGAAAGGGAAGGATTTTACAATAGATCAGAACCTATTGTATTTCCAAGGAAGACTATTCTTACCCTGCGCTGACTTACAAAAACAGGTCATCACCTGCTACCATGATTCTCTAATGGAAGGACATCCTGGAGTTGCCAAAACCTCAGAGAAAATTAAAAGGCATTTTTGGTGGCCATCTTGGAGGAAAGATATTAAGGAGTTTGTGGCTTCTTGTGGTATCTGCGCACAAAACAAGAGTCAGAAGGAAAAACCAGCAGGATTATTACGTCCAATAGACATTCCACCAGGCCCTTGGCACACGCTCTCGATGGATTTTATCACGGATTTACCCCCTTGCTCCGGATACAACACAATTCTAGTGATCGTGGACCTTTTTTCAAAAATGGCTCATTTTATCCCACTGAAGGGTTTACCTACAGCTTCCATTCTAGCCCGAGAATTCCTTGAAAACATTGTCCGGTTGCACGGTTTCCCTTCAGTACTAATCTCTGACCGAGGGAGCCAATTCATTTCCCATTTTTGGCGGAGTTGTTGTCGTTTAGCACAGATTGATGTACGACTTTCCACCAGCCATCATCCTCAAACCGATGGGCAGACTGAGAGAACTAACCAAACTCTAGAACAATATCTGCGCTGCATGTTGCATCAATCCGAGGGTACTTGGAAGGATGTCCTTTGGATTGCTGAATACGCTTACAATAATTCAATCCATTCTGGGACAGGAAAACCCCCTTTTTTCCTGCTGTATGGAAGCCATCCTCGAACCTCAAATCTGGACCCACCTCAAGCTCTCGGAACACCTGCTGTTGACCATCTGCATTCGGCGATAACTCAAGCATTTAAAGAAGCCACAGCTCATCTTCAACGAGCTAAAGAATCATACAAAAAAGGAGCGGACCAACATCGAAAAGAGGCTCCTCCATATCAAAAAGGAGATCAAGTCTGGCTGTCCACTAAACATTTATCTTTAAAAGGGCCACGCACCTTCAACCCAAGATATTTAGGACCCTACTCGATCACGGCCGTGATTAACCCAGTGGCTGTCAAACTAGAATTACCTACTCGAATGAAGATACATCCTGTATTCCATGTTTCTCTCCTGAAACCTGTGCAACCCGGAACCCGTTTGACTAAACCTCCTGAGCCAATCCAAGTTGACGGAGAATCCGAATTCGAAATTCGAGACATCTTGGACTCCAAAATTTCCAAATCAAAACTATACTACCTGATTGATTGGAAGGGATATGGACCCCAGGAGAGATCTTGGGAACCCTCAGAATACGTACATGCACCTCGTTTAGTCCGAAAATTTCATCGGGCTTTTCCCAACAAGCCAAAACCTCCCGAAAAGACAAGCTTGGGAGGGGCCTTGAAGGGGGGTACTGTCATGACCGCAGCCTCCAAGGAGTCAGGTTTAGCCCAACTGCCTCGGAAGCTGGGTCACAACTTTATTTTCAGGCACCCATCGGCTCCCATAGGGGCCTTATGGACCTTGTCCTGGCGCCAGTGGCGCCAGGCCCATAAGGGGACCCAGTCCCGGCACAGGACGTGCCGGGCTCATGATGTAAGGAATGGTGCTTGGGTGGACCTACCGGCTGCAGACCATGCTGCTCACTCCCCTGCAGGATGAAATCCTCATCCATCCATGGCTGGAACTACTTTACCTTCTGGGTGTGGCCAGCACCACTCCCTGGGACTGGATACTGGAACTATTCTGGAAGCTGGGACTTCTTACTTGGGCGAGGCTGCTGTGGAAGGAGACACCTAAGCACTCCAGTAGGACTATTTAAACCACGCCCGATCAGAGCAACGTGCTTCGCGTTATTCTGCAATAGCAGCAAGACGCTCACCGTGTCAGCTCCAGAGAATCTTCAACTTCTGCATCTAGGGAAGAGAAATCCGTAATCTTACCTTCTGAAATACCATCTTCATCTTCTGCAGCATCTGAGAAGGAAAAAGAACACCAGGTTTGCACGAGATAACAACCAGCGCAGCACTTACCCAATCCATCGGTGCATCTCAAGCCACGGGCTGCAGCTCTCCATTTTTCGGCACCCTGTGGAAGCAAGGACATTGGTTAGTAACCATCGTGAAACTTTTCCTACCTGCGCTGCATTCTTCTCGCCTCCGCCGACGCTGCTACTCGCATCTGCAAAACAAAAGGACATCATTAAGAAATACAAAACTCCATCCATACGCACGTGTTTTGGGCAGCTCTCATCTTTCTCAATCCTCGGCGCATTCCTCGACATCTATTTTTCTACCCAGCTGCTTCTGCAACCTGAAAAAGGAAAAGAGACATTAAGAAGTGCTTTAAACTTCGAATTGACATGTTTTACTTACTTGCCTGCAATACCTTCGCCTTTCCATCGCTCTCCATTCAAGCAACCGCCGTTCGTGCTGCTAACGACGGCCTAGCTCCAAATCTTCATCCTCTGCAACCAAGAGGCTGGACAATTAACCAGTGAAGTAACTGGCTTCGGCGCCCCTGCACAGACGCAGGATGGAGAGCTCCGCTTTCACCTATATAAGGTGAGCACATTTAGCCTACGAACTACGTGGGGAGTACCAGGAAGGGGAGTCAGCTTGCCCAGTCAGGCTTATATATCCTATTAACCCCTTGCTCTCACAATTGCAGACACCTCACCCTTCAGATCAAGATCTCAGTGAGGAGAGGGCCTTTCCAGGGTGGCAATCGAGGCCTGCGCGTGACCCTAGAAGACTCCGAGAACCCCCAGCCCAGACCTGCGCCTCCGAGGGATTCAGGTGAGCGTTACACCATCTCTCCAAGACCCTATCATTAGTCCTCACCATAGCTACCGGCCTGTTATATAGCAGTCCCAGCCACTTACAAATGTGTTCCCCGAACCCAAATTCCTTCACTACCTGGAAAAGCCATTCCCATTCCATCGAATCAAACGCTTTCATGGCGTCAAAGGAGGCTATCGCCATTTCCCCATTCTTGGATTTAACATGGTGGAGACAACTGATATTACCGGTGGTATTCCTCCCCCCAATAAACCCACATTGATCTGGGTATACTAGTTCTGGGGCCTCTCTCGCTATCCTGTTTTCCAGGATTTCCCCCAGGATTTTCCTATCAATATTCAACAAGGAAATAGGGTGATACGGCATATCGATCTTTCCCTTCCTTCAGTATTATTGTTACAATAGCTTCCCTCATGAACTCTGGGAGGTCTCCATTTTCAAACGCTTCATCATACACATTCTTAAGCCAGAGGGCCAGAAGGTCTATATATTCAGAATAAAATTCTACAGGTAGCCTGTCACTACCGGGTGCCGTTCCCCTCCATATAGAGCATACCGCCCATCCGATATCCCCCTCCTCTATCGGAACCTCCAAGCCTTCCCCCCAATTCCAACCCTAGCTTTGGAAGTCAGATTATATCAAACAGATCGTCTGCATTTTCTTGCACGTATCTCCCTGCACTTGTGTAGAGAATTCCATGAATGTCTTATCAATCTGGTCCTGGGTGCCCGCTATTCCCCCCCAACTTGGTTCTAATTTGGGTTATCACCCATCTCTGACTCTCCCTATTCATCAGCCACGTCAAAAGTTTCCCAGCCTTATCTCCCTCCCATGTAATCAAATATCCTGTCTACTATTATCATAGTGTGCCAGATCCATTAGTGTCTTATTATATAGCTCCAGATTCTGGGCTAGTTGGTCCCCTACCAACTTCTCCTTTGCCTCCTCCCTATCCAGTTCCGCCACCTGCTCTTCCACCTGTCGTAGCATGTCCTGTAATATCTTCATCCCCACTGTCGTCAAGAGGCATACCACTCTTATATTTGCCTTAAAAGCCTGCCACAGCACCCCTAACGATGTCACTGACCCCTCATTTAGCTTGCAATTCCCTTCTGTGTCTCATCCTTGAAGGCCCCCTCCCCCAGCGCTTCCCTCTGCATATGCCACAGCCGTCGTGGGATTCCCCTATCCCTACCCACCAGTTCAACCACCAGGGGCGTATGATCCGAGAGGATGCGCAACAAATAATTTGGCTCAATGAATTGTTGGCAGTGTTCCATCCCTGTTAATAGGTAATATAACCGAGAATATGATCCTGAATAGTATGAGAACCCCTTCTCCTCCCCATGTCTTTCTCTCCATATCTCCACCAGGTCTAGTTCCTTCATTACCCTCCATTACCCTGTGACGTGACGCTGTCATTTATCTCTTACCGGGCCCCGCTCCTCCCTTCCCATCCAGGCGCTCGCTCAGGTAGCAATTAAAATCCCCCCCATACAATCATTTCATCCCTGTAAGCTCCCACCATACACTGCACCGAGGGGAAGTATTCCTTATCATGAATATTAGGTGCTCCTCCAACTTCCCTACCATGACTATCGTTCTCCCCACCTCATCCTTCAGCACCTTTTCCACCAGTAGAGGAACCCCTGCCGCCAAACATATGAATACCTCTCTCGCCTGTGACAAGTATGACGTGCCCACCACCTGTCCTTCCCATCTTCTCCCCAGAGCTACCATATCCGCCAGAACCAGATGTGTTTCCTGTAACAGGGCAACCTGTATCCCCTGTCTTCTCAGGAATTCTCCAACTCTTTGCTTCTTTTGTCTTGTACCTAATCCCCGACCATTCCATGTCCCAATTTTCAAACCTTTGACCCTCATCATTTCTGCCAGCTACCGCTTATTTCCCGTCCTTCTCTTGCCAGAGCCCTTTTTCTATCCCCCCATCCTTCCTCTGACTTCCCACCATCCCATTACGTTGCGGCTGTGCTGATATTCCCAGCTCCCGGTTTTCTTCTTCAGGATTTTATGTCTTGTTGCTTGGTCTCCCCCCAGTGTCTCTACTCCCTCCCTACCCCTCAACTTCACCCAACCCACTAACCATTCCCAACATGATACCCTCCCCCTAACTCCCCATTCCTCCCGTCTCCCCACCTCCCGCTCCCCTATCCCCTCCCAACCCTCAAACTTATCCTTAGATCCTTTGACTGGTACGTCCCACCTCTTTCCCTCACCTCGTGGGCTAGCAGACAGTGGTGTCAACTAGGGAGGGTTCCACATCACCACTGCCCCCACCCCCAGCTCTAGAAACCTCCTTCCCCCTCTTCTCCTCATTATTGTCCCAACATTTGGTCACAAGCCATTGCTCCACGGCTCATACTAATGGCCACTGCTAGCTCCTTTTCAGTCCCCTGCTTGTGCTTGTACCCCTTCCCGCCCTCTCCCAGTTCCCGGCTAACCTCTGTGTGTAGTAGCCTCTATCCAATCCCATACCTGCTTTGGGCACATAAACAACCATGACTTTCCCCCTGAAATGACTTTTATTTTAGCCAGGTAGAACATCATATATTTTATGTCCAGTTCTAGAAGTCATCGCCGCACTGCATCATACGTCCTCCTCTGACGCTGCACCTTCAAGGTGAAGTCCGGGAAGCTGTAGCATAGCATCCCGGTCTCTAAAGTTCATGATCTTTGTCACTATTACTCTTGGTGCCCACCCGGCGGTGGGGCTCTACCCGGCACCCTGTGGGCCCTTTCAACTGTGAAAGATTTGGACAGGCCCTTTATCCCCAACACCTTCAGGACCAGGTTTTCCGCAAAGAGTTCCACTCTGGGCCCTTCCTCTCTCTCTGGTACCCCGACTTGCGGATATTACAGCATCTAGAGCAGCCATCCGCATCATCCGCTCTAACCTCCAGGTTCCTGTTGCCCCCACCAGGCCTTCCACTTGGTTCTTCAGACGTTGGATATCATCTTCCACTGTACTGACTCGTTGCTCCACTTCCGTGACTCGTTCAAATACCTTGCGCAGGTCAGCCCATACCAGGGACACATCCACCTCTACCTCCTTGATGCTCCCTTCCACGGATGACCTGGTGGCCTGAATTGCTTCCATCAATGCATCCAGCGTCCCCCCGCCACCACCTCCTGTCGCCTCTTCCTCCACGGCTCAGGCCAGTTCCTCCTGTTTCTGCCTTTTACCCTTTGTTTCTGTGTACTTCTCAATTTTCTGCTGACCTTCGACCATGTTGGCCACGTTAATGTCCAGGTCTATCCTCTGCCTTTCGGGGTCTCCAAGGGCCCCAGCTGTGTGTCTTTGCCCTCTTCTGCTCAGGCCTGGCGATTCTATTATGTGTATATGCTGTATCCTAGTTCAGCACCTGATGTATCATGCGGTGACATGGAGCATCACCCCCTCCAGGCTATTCTAAGCCTCCAGGTCAAACCATTGAGTGTTGCCCCTCTCGTGTCCGTAGTGGCCGGTCCACCCCTGCTTTCCTCCCCCTATCTCGCTCTCATCTTTGGTCTTGTTCACTGTCTTGATCCCTCCCCGCCCTGTGCGATGTCAAAGGGAGGCAGGGTGCGATCTGTTAGAGGGGCCCAGGGCCTCGGTGGAAATGTTCGCTCTTCCACCTCTCACCTCTCTGCAGATCTCTTTGTATGTCTGCAAAGCATCTCTGTTCCGCCTGATCACTTGTTTCCTGGTCTGGATCTCAAAATATTGCCTTATGACCTTCCCGTCCTCTCGTGTCCTCTATGGCGTCTCTCCGGTTTTAACTATCCTTGCGGATCAGCTGGTTCGGGGCCGTTGGTCCATTCTTGCTCTGCTCCTCATCTTGTTATAATCATCTATCTCAGTGATCCGTCTCCAGTTTTCCATAAATAATGCAACATGCTCCAACAAATTCGGAATGTACCAGTCTTCCGCAATCGTAGCAGCAGCTGTTGAAGCGCAACCCTTAATAATGCTACTGGCATTACTGGCTTTCCAGTGCTGTCTTGGCACCATAATGTTTCTGTGGGAGATAAAGAAACCCCCCCCCCTTCATTTCCACAATTGCTCTTCCTGCAGTGCACTCCCATGAATCTCCATTAACTGGGTTATCGATCATTTATTAAACCCTTCTTGTATCAACATGGTTGTAATTACTTTCTCTTTAATATTCTCGTATCAAAACTCGAAATATCTGGAGAATATGCAACCATTTTGGCTTCTTCGTCTGCAGCTTGGTTCCCGCAAGAGATAAAATCTGTTCGCTTAGTATGAGCTGTGCATTTAACGACCAGTATGGCCACTGGGAGTTGTAGTGCCTTAATGAGCTTGTCCAATAAGGATGCGTGCTGCACTGTGGAGCCGTCCGTACAGAGGTGGCCCCTCCTTTTCCAATGCACTATTCCTGCGTATGCGGCTGATGTCACGTAGGCGGAGTCACTGTACACTGTCACTTCTTGCCCTTCGTGTTTTCGAGCACGACAATAAGCGTTACTAATTCTGCTGCTTGCGCTAAAAAATGAGACGGTAGCCTTGCACTTGCTACAACTCCATTTAATTTATGTCTCACTACGGCTGCGCCTGAATGCCTTTCCGCAATAGTATGATACATTTTCGAAGAACCATCAATAAAGAGAATTTCCCCTCCCGCCAAAGCATTCTCCTTCACATGGGTCATATCATCATATCATCATATAATTCAAAATAATTAGCACGGTGATGCACATGATCGCCTTCTGCTATTAGCTCTGCTATAAACGTAGCAGGATTCACTATTTTACATCTTACAATCTTGATCGTTGGATTCAAAATCATTACCTCATAAGCTGATGCTCTTTGAGATGTCAATGTGCCTTTGGGTTTCTCTAAAATGGCAAATAGAGCATGCTCCACAAAGAGAGTCATAGAGCAGCCCATAACAATACTGGTAGACTTCTCAATTGAGAACGTAGTTGCTGCCAATGCATGTTCGCAAGTAAAGTGTCCACTCATAACTGGGTCTATAATCCCACTGTAATATGCTAAAAGCTTGTACTCCAATGTAGTTCTCTGTGTAAGCACTGCTGTCAAGACTGTCCCATTTGTGTGCGAAAACAAGTAAAATTCCTCAGCATAATTGGGAATTCCCAAAACAGGGGCTGCACAGATTGCTTTTTTCAGTTCCTTAAACCCTTCCTCCATTTCAGTAGTCCATTCTATTTTTACTTTATCCACTTGTGCTTTCTTTAAAGCTTGCAAGAGGGGTCTTGTGTATGAACTGTAGTCAAACACCCAGGCTCTAACATAGTTTCATAACCCCAAAGATTTTGCATCTGTTTCACTGTATTTGGCTTTGAGGTTTTCATATTCGCCTCAGCTCTTTCAGGTGTCACCTTCTTTCCTTCATGTCTAATCAACTGCCCTATGTATAACAACTCTTCTTGGCAGTATTGTAACTTCTCCTTGTCTACCTAATATCCCTTGTCTGCTAGAATAGTCATCACTGATCAGAAATCCTGTCTGCACTCATCTTCTGTGGTGCTACAAATTAAAATGTCATTGAAGTATTATATCATCGTACTCTTAAGATACATATTGCTTAAATCCATCTGTAGGACTCTATTAAAGATCGATGGAGACTCACAGTACCGCTGGGGCAAACCAGTATGTTTTAGTTGAGTTTGGCAGGATGTAAATGAAGTCAAGTCTTGTGAGTCTTTGTGCAACGGGATGGGAAAAGCGCATTTTCCAAATCGATCACCGTAAAATATGGAGCTTCCTCCGGGATACTGCACAGTATCGTGCCCGGATTAGGAACTAAAGGGAACTCTGCATCTACAATCTGGTTAATCGGTCTCATATCTTGTATAAATATCCACGATCGGCTACACTGCAGTGTTACACAACGATTCCAATGGCACCAGAATTCCTTGTTTCATCAGTGCTGATATAGTCTGAAATATACCCCCATCAGCCTCTCGAGACATTGGGTACTGACTTGCTCGAGGTAAAATCAATCCAGGCTTCAGATTTATTTTACTTCCCCTATTCCCTTCAATAAACCTACGTCATAAGGGCCTGTGGTCCAAAGGACGCTTGGCACCTTTTCCAAATCTTCCTGAAAAAATGCGGGACTCTGCCGCATTATCGCCATTCACTGGGGGACCGCCCTCTTTTTTATCCTTATCTAGTATATGATGCTCATAAAGAACACCACTTCATTCGCTGTTTGGTCTTCCCTAAATATGTCATCATCAGTGATGTTAGTCAGTTTGTACCCTTCTGCGAGAGCTATTATTGTTCTTCATGGTCTACCCTCATCATCTACTCCTTCAATCATTGCCATTTCTCTTCGTACTATGGCTGCTTCTAATTCTATAGGGATAGTCTGTACCCCTTTTTTCCGTAAGTATTCATGGTGTAAACAAGAACTCATCAGGTATCCTCACAATTGTTCCCACTAAGCCAGGAGCCATGTCAGTAGAATGCTCACCCATACAGAAAAATCTCTGTATCTAGTGGAATGCCTTGCAGAGTCACTTGCCATGTGAACGTCAGTATAAATTCACCCAAGTTTAAATAGTGTATTCCTGGAGTGGAGCACACTATCCTTTGATCAGTAAATGAAGTCGTCATGCTAAGTTTTGTTATTAAATCTCTTCCCAAAATGTAAATTGGTGCCTGTCGTGAATATAACAAAGGAACAGACATGTTACACTCTCCTATAGAGACTGGTAATTCATTAGTAACAGGAACTCGACTCGTAGCTCCAGAGAATTGTTGAGCATTCATGCCAAATCCTGACATTGGATATCTTTCCCTCTCGTATACATGTACGAGTAGCTCCAGTGTCTACTAAAAAAAGAAAAAGATGTGCCTCCTATCGTCACATCAACCCTTGGTTCCTCTTGGGGGTCTGTTATCACAGATAGTACTGAACACATCAAGTCACCCTGTGAGCAGTCCTATTGTGGGTACAGGCTCATGCATGTCCCTGTAAAAGGATTGGCTCCTACCACAGTGAAGCCTCCTATTCCGGGTTTCAGCACTTGTCCTGTGTTTGCATACTGCTGTGCCTGCATGGGGGCTTGTTGTCACTGTCCTTGTGGTGGATTCAATTGCACTCGCTCTTGCTGCTATACCTGCTGCACTTGCGGCGCTTGTGTCTGATACACTGTGTGATCTTGGACTAACCCTTCCCTAGTTTGTGTGCTATATGGTGGAGGGTAAGCTGTCCCCCCTCTTGAAAATTGGCCATTCTGCACATTCTGTTGGCTCCCACATACGTGTGTACTGTGCGCTGTCATCCCACAAGTCCCACATACTGGGGGTGCTCATCTGATAAGTCCCCCTTGGTTAAATCCCCCCCGGGTACTCTGATTCTCATTCTGTGTATTCTGAAACCCACCTTGATTATTTTGGAATCCACCTCCTCTTCCTCTATAGCCCATGAACCCGTATCCAACTTGATCCATCGGGCACTGATTAATCGCCTGCAATGCACCCATTGGTTCCTGTATTCCAAATCCTTCTCCACTTGTTAAAAGGCTCCTTCTATGGTAAATTTAGACTATTCTTTCAGAACTAACTTGGCTTCCTCGATTTTCCTAGTCTCATCTTTCTTCCTATTTTTCTCTGGTAACAACTGACAATGGTGTACTATCGTTAGCTGTACATCAGCCCATGGTTTCGCCTCCATCCCCACTTATTTGTTCATCTGTCTCTATGCTGGCTCAGGCAACCCCTGACATACAATGTGGTCAAATAATGCCACCGTCTTTTCCCCCGGCTCGCAAATTTCAAGTTGCCATTTCTCCAGAATGTCCTGAATGTAAGCAATAGGGTCTTCATCTTCCATCATCTTACGTGTCATAATTGTACCCACATCTGCTCTACAATTATTAAATGTCGCTCCGTCATGCGCTGTGTTTTGTGTTGCCACACTTGAATATCCTGCTCTCCTCCATATGTCATCAGCCCTTTCCCCAAGAATAGCTGTCATGTCCCCTATGGCCAGCGTGTTTCCTCCTGTCATTTTTTCTAATTCATATATCCTTTTCCCAGCACCCAAAGTCAAACTCAGGAGCATGCACCTTAAATTATCCTTGTACATCTGCGGCCATGGAATATACTGTGGTCGTGCTCCCACTTTTTCCAATAAGGGAAACTGTGTGAACCCTAACCCAGAGTCGGTTCCCAACATTAGTTTATCCATGGCAGGAACGATCGTTCCTGTCTGTCTCCTTGTCGGTAACTACCTTAACCAGCTCACATATGGAGGTGATTCTCCCTTTTCACCATACAATCGTCCTCGGGGATGCTCTGGATATGGTATGGGATCTGGTGTCCTATCCTTAGGTTGTTCCAGATCTGACCATCCTACTTCTACATCCATTTGCAGGCTTCCTCCAGGGACGCAAACACTCCCTCCCTTCTACCCCAAAACTGGATTGTCTTTCCTCGTCTGATATGTTTTGTCCCCAACTAGCGTGACTATTATCTCCCTCGCCTTTGTCTAAGTTCAGTTTGCTTAAGGACAATGCTCTATGTTGGTGACTGAACGGAATTCCCTCTTCTCTTTGTGATCGAGGCATTAGGGATCGATCATCGTTCCTTCGAGTTTCATGCTCGCTATTTCGCCTCAACTCTTGATAGGCCTTATCGATCCTCTCTCCAATGCTTCTTGCAACAAATTGTTCTTCTTCCAATACTACTCCAGATGCTGTTGGCATTAGTTCCTTCGTCAGAGGAATCTCTTCTATTCTGTCCCATCCTATTTCTGGGCTTGGCCCTACTGGTTCCTTACGAATGAGACTGGTATCAAGACCCTGCTACCTTCTCCTTTGTTCCATTTCTTCATCTAGTTCTCTTTGCTTTCTCACATCCCTTCTAATTCTTTCTTCCTCTTGCCTTCATTCTTCTCCCCTTACTCCTTCCCTTTGTCTCTGTATTCTTTGGTCCTTTAGTCTTTTTTGCTTCCTCCTCTTCTCTTCCATTCTCTTCTATCCCTAGCTTCTATTGCGCTCTGTTTATTGTCATACTTTATTTGTTCGTCTACCTGTTCTTTTTTCTCTTGCTCCTCCTAACATAGCTGTTCTTGTCACTCCCTGCTCTTTCTTTTCTGCTCATCTTCTTTCAATCTCTTTTCTCGTTCTGTCTCTTCTTTCTTGTTCGTCTTTACCTTCTCTTTGCCTAACTTCCTAGATGTGTTTCCCATCTATAATATCTGTTCTCCCATTCATTCGTTCTGCACAAGCGCTACCACGTCAGTTTTATCCTAATCTCCTTTCCATCTCTTAATCTCTCTATTTCTGTCGACAGATTCAACTGCTCACTCTTTTCTTCTTTGTCTTGTATGATCTTATCCATCTCTTCTTTTCTCTTATACTCCTCTGGGCTATCATCACTACTATAAGTGGGAGGTTCGTATATTGGATTACTATACCCCGTTGCTGCTTTTAACTCCTTCAAAGGGTACAACCCTTTTTCTTCCGTACTAGCGCCTTTTACTTCAGGTGAGGTAAGGGGAGATGAGAGGTCAACACCTTCATCCTTTCGCTGACTAAGCATCCACTCCTCAGGTGGTGAATCTTCCCTTTCTTCCTGATACATTCTCGTTGCTATAGTAGTCACTATTGCTCCTCAACCTTTTGAATGACTTCACAACTTCTATCGCTCTTTGATATTGTCATGATCCCTACCCCTGTGGACCCAGACCAAGTCCAGCAACCCCAGAAACAGGCATCAAGTTATATCCTAAGCAAGCCCAATAACCCCTGCTAGGGGCTATTTGGGTCCAGTCCTGCCGCCTATGGCGCCAGGCTCATATGGAGAGTCAGTCCTGGCGCCATAGGCGCCAGGCTCATAGATTAAAACTTACCTGATGCAGACCATGCTGCAAACTTACCTGATGCAGACCATGCTGCAAGAGCTCCAAGCCAAAAGAGGCTTGGAAGGGACTACTTTACTTAGGGACTATTTTTTACTCGGGCGGGGCTGGGGAGGAATACTTACCTGGGACTACTTTGGGGGCTATTTAAACCACGCCCGAACAGCAGCACACGCTTCGCGTTATTCTGCATCCAGCAGCGTAACGCTCACCGTGCCTGCAAGTCTGCATCCAGCCTTCTGCCACGCCTGCCTCGAGTTTGGAGCGCCTAGAAAAAGGGAGAAAGAAGGAGAAAAGGTTAGAACAAGAGCAATACCTTTGATCCTTACCTGAATTCCCGATCCATCGCGCCTTCGAGCTGGAAGAAAGAAGTTACTTTATACGCGTCGCCTCGCCTGCTGCAGCGCCGCACAGAAACTAACCGGACTTCGCAGCATCTTCACGTTCCTCCGCATCCTCCTGCATGTTCCCGCCGCACTCCGGCACCTAAGGAGAAGACAAGAACAACAAGATGAGCCAAGGGAATACACAGAGGAATATTAGTTACCCCCCCATAGACTTACCTGATTTTACCACCGGGGGTACTATTCCTCTTCACGGGTCGGCGCAGCTTCCACTGCATCTTCGCCGAACCCTGGCCCCTAAGGGGAAACAAAATGACAGCAAGGTGAAACAAAGGGACTAACAAGGGGAACCCTCCTCACCACAATAGACTTACCTGATTTTACTGCCGGAGGTATTATTCCCCGAGACTTCATACTTTCTCTCAGTGCCTGAATAAGGGAGGAAGCAACAGGTTACATATTGACATTATTTTATCGAACTGTGTTGGAAAATACAAATCCTTACCAGAATACTACCGGTTGCCACGAGGAACTCTTCATTAGGGTCAAGCTGCAACCTGCAAGGAATCGGACAAGAGTGAAAGTCAGGCATTTGAACTCTTACGAACTTTATACTTACGGCATCTTGCCGGGAATCTCGGAGTCAATATTATTCTGGAACTCACCAATTCCTTCGAGCCAGTGAAGCAACTGGTTATCAACGCGCCACTGCGCTCAATGCAGGATGGAGAGTTCATCTTTTCAAACCATCAGGTGAGACTATAAGAGGGGACATCAAAGGTGATCTGTGGGGAGAACAGCGGGGGTGGGGGGATTTACGCTCAACTCCACGGGTAGTTAATTCCCTTTCTCCATTTGCAGAAGAATATTCCTACGGGCCAAGCAAACAAAGCTAGGTGGGCCAGTCCAGTCCGTCATCTCGGCCCTACGCGTCACATTGGTGTAGACCGCAGCTGTCCAGTTCCGATCGACGCCTCTGTGGGAGCCAGTTGAGCATAACAGAATGCGAAGACTACCAACAAATTCCCACCCGGGCGTTATGGATACCTCAGAGACTGACCAATTGGCCCAATTACTAGGGGAACTGAGGGCTGAAGTGCATTCCGCCCGTCAAGAAACTAAAGCTCTTAGGAGAGAACTGATTTTGTCAAAGGAGCAAACTGATGACCTTGCTAGGCAACTATTGCAAAGCCAGGCTGGACAAGCACCCCTACCTGGTTCCAGGGGAAATCTAGCTCCTGTGTTATCGAGTAACCCTGTGCAAATAAACCTACCAGGAAATATTCCATTAGCTCCACCAGAACGCTTTGCCGGAGATCCCAAAAGGTTTGCCATGTTTATGAACCAATGCCGCTTGCACTTTTTATGCAGACCTCGAGCCTTCCCAAACGATCAAGCCAAGGTAGCCTTGGTATTGTCATATCTCAGCAGCAGTGCAGCTGATTGTTCAATACCACTAGTTACTCAAGATGACCCAATTCTTCGGGATTTTCAGGGCTTTCAAACGAGCATGGAAAGACTATTTGCCCAGCACTCCCAAGGACAGGCCCTGGATAACAAACTTTTGTCCCTACAGCAGGGTAACCAGGACCTTCTATCCTACATCGCAACCTTTAATAGGTTGATAGTGGAAACTGGATGGCCTGAGGTAAAACGAATCACGCTATTTCATCGAGGGATTCGAGGAGAACTCAAGGATGTCTTGGCTCAAGTCGTGAACCCACCTCAAGAATGCACTGAATATATAGACTTAGTGGTCCAGTTAGATCACAGACTTCAGAACAGAAAGGCTGATCGAGCCAAGTTTGAGAATTGGGTGTTGGTCAAAACCCACGCTAAACCCAAAGGAGCAGATGCTTCAGAACCCATGCAAATCGGAGGGGTTAAAGCATGGGTGCACAACATATGGCCCGCGGGCCAGTTGCGGCCTGCCATGCTCTTTTGTCTGGCCCACAAGGCACAAACACTTTCCTAATGGAGGGCGGCCCGCAAGCAGCATCGGCCACCCTCCATTAGGAAAGTGTTTGTTGTCTTCCGGGCCGGACAAAACACTGGCCGTCATTGGCTCAGCAGATACGCACCACGTTGCTCCTACGAGCCACGTAGTGCGTGTGTGCTGCACCAATGGAGGGCCAGCACTATGGCTGGCGTGTCCATAAGGCTTGATGCCGGAAGACATTTCAGCCTTGGACCACGCCAGCCGTAGTACGATTCCAGCGACTTCCAGCTTACCTGCCTTCCAGCACGTCTCCGGTAAGTGGTCTGTTTGTGTGTCGGGTCTGTTTTGCTGTATGTTTGTGTGTGTATGTTGAGATGCGTGGGTGGGGGTGGGGGTGTGGGTGGGGTGTCGGATGTGTATGAATGTTTGGATTTTAATGTTTTTTGTGTGTATGTTGAGATGCGGGGGTGGAGGGTGTCGGATGTGTATGAATGTTTGGATTTGAATGTTTTTTGTGTGTATGTTGAGATGCGGGGGTGGGTGGGGGGTCGTCGGATGTGTATGAATGTTTGGATTTGAATGTTTTTTGTGTGTATGTTGAGATGCAGAGGTGGGGGGGTGTTGGATGTGTATGAATGTTTGGATTTGAATGTTTTTTGTGTGTATGTTGAGGTGCGGGGGTGGGGGGGTGTCGGTTGTGTTTGCATGTTTGGATTTGAATGTTTTTGGTGTGGATGTTGAGATGCGGGGATGGGTGTGTGTGGGGGGGTGTCAGATGTGTATGAATGTTTAGATTTTAATGTTTTTTGTGTGTATGTGAGATGCGGGGGTAGGGAGGGTGTCGGGTGTGCATGAATGTTTGTTTTGGAGTGTAAGTGCGGTGTATGTTGAGATGCAGAGTCTGTATGTGTGCATGCTTGCTAGTTTGTATACTGATTTGGGGGCGGGGGGTGCTGGTCTGTATGGGTGCATGTTTGAGAGTGTGCTGAGTTGGGGGGTGGGGATTTGGGTCTGTATGGGTGCTTGTTTGAGTGTGTGCTGATTTGGGGGGTGGGGGTTCGGTTCTGTATGGGTGCATGTTTGTGTGTGTGCTGAGTTGGGGGGTGGGGATTTGGGTCTGTATGGGTGCTTGTTTGAGTGTGTGCTGATTTGGGGGGTGGGGGTTCGGTTCTGTATGGGTGCATGTTTGTGTGTGTGCTGAGTTGGGGGGTGGGGGTTCGGGTCTGTATGGGTGCATGCTTGAGTGTGTGCTGATTTGGGGGGTGGGGGGTTCGGGTGTGTATGGGTGCATGTTTGTGTGTGCTGATTTGGGAGGTGGGGGGATTGGAGTTGGGGGGTGGGGGTTCGGGTCTGTATGGGTGCTGGTTTGTGTGTGCTGATTTGGGGGGTGAGGGGTTCGGAGTTGGGGGGTGGGGGGTTTGGGTGTGTATGGGTGCATGTTTGTGTGTGTGCTCAGTTGGGGTGTGGGGGGTTCGGGTCTGTATGGGTGCTTGTTTGAGAGTGTGCTGATTTGGAGGGTGGGGGTTCGGGTCTGTATGGGTGCATGTTTGTGTGTGCTGATTTGGGGGGTGGGGGGTTTGGAGTTGGGGGCGGTGGGGGTTCGGGTCTGTATGGGTGCTGGTTTGTGTGTGCTGATTTGGGGGGTGTGGGGTTCGGAATTGGGGGGTGGGGGTTTGGGTGTGTATGGGTGCATGTTTGTGTGTGTGCTGAGTTGGGGGGTGGGGGGTTCGGGTCTGTATGGGTGCTTGTTTGAGAGTGTGCTGATTTGGAGGGTGGGGGTTCGGGTATATATGGGTGCATGTTTGTGTGTGCTGATTTGGGGGGTGGGGGGTTTGGAGTTGGGGGCGGTGGGGGGTTCGGGTCTGTATGGGTGCTGGTTTGTGTGTGCTGATTTGGGGGGTGGGGGGTTCGGAGTTGGGGGGTCGGGGGTTCGGGTGTGTATGGGTGCATGTTTGTGTGTGTGCTGAGTTGGGGGGTGGGGGGTTCGGGTCTGTATGGGTGCATGCTTGAGAGTGCGTGCTGATTTGGGGGCGTGGGGGGTTCAGGTCTGTATGGGTGCATGTTTGTGTGTGCTGAGTTGGGGGGTGGGGGGTTTGGAGTTGGGGGGGTTCGGGTCTGTATGGGTGCTGGTTTGTGTGTGCTTATTTGGGGGGTGGGGGTTCGGAATTGGGGGGTGGGGGGTTCGCGTGTGTATGGGTGCATGTTTGTGTGTGTGCTGAATTGGGGGTGGGGGATTTGGTTCTGTATGGGTGCTTGTTTGAGAGTGTGCTCAGTTGGGGGGTGGGTGGTTCGGGTCTGTATGGGTGCATGTTTGAGAGTGTGCTGATTTGGGGGCTGGGGGGTTCGGAGTTGGGGGGTGGAGGGTGCCAGGATGAATAACATCAGAGACAACGGGCAGCCTTGCCTGGTGCCCCGTAGGATCACCCAGGCAGGTGAAATGTGTTTGCCAGTGTGAACCCTGGGCCATGGGGCATAGTGTTGGGTTGGGTGTTGGGGTGGGGGCCATGGGGCATAGTGTTGGTTGAGGGGTGGGGGCCATGGGGCATAGTGTTTGGTTGGGTGTTGAGGGTGCCGTGGGGCATAGTGTTTGGTTGAGGGGTGAGGGGGCCATGGGGCATTGTGTTTGGTTGGGGGTGGGGCCAATGGGGCATAGTGTTTGGTTGGGTGTTGAGGGTGCCATGGGGCATAGTGTTTGGTTGGGGTTGAGGGTGCCATGGGGCATAGTGTTTGGTTGAGGGGTGGGGGCCATGGGGCATAGTCTTTGGTTGAGGGGTGGGGGGGCCATGGGGCATAGTGTTTGGTTGGGGGTTGAGGGAGCCATGGGGCATAGTTTTTGGTTGGGGCTGAGGGGGCCATGGGGCATAGTGTTTGTTTGTGGGTTCAGGGAGCCATGGGGCATTGTGTTTGGTTGGGGGTCAAGGGGCCATGGGGCATAGTGTTTGGTTGAGGGGTGGGGGCCATGGGGCATAGTGTTTGGTTGGGTGTTGAGGGGGACATGTGGCATAGTGCTTGGTTGAGGGGTGGGGGCCATGGGGCATAGTGTTTGGTTGAGGGGTGAGGGGGACATGGGGCATAGTGTTTGGTTGGGGGTGGAGGGTGCCATGGGGCATAGTGTTTGGTTGAGGGGTGGGGGCCATGGGGCATTAACTTATTCATTTGCATTTGTTAAGCGCGCTTGCAGCCCAAAAGGCATTGAGGCGCTGTTACAGAGGATACACAGATTTAAGATTTCATACGGGTGCCAGAGGCTCTTAGTTACAGAGGATACACATATTTAAGATTACATACGGGTGCCAGAGGCTCTTGGTTACAATTTGGCAGGCATATAGGCAGTGGAGGATACATATTTAAATCGCACAAAGAGTCTGGTTTTGATAGCCTTACGAAAGGCTAGGTGGGACTCAATGAGTCTTAGGTGAGGAGGCAGGGCGTTCCAATGCATGGCTGCTAGGGTAGGGAAACTGGAGCCACCAGAGCGCACTTTCCGAGAGGTAGGCCTAACAATGGTGTTGGCGTAGATGGTTCTGAGCGGTCTTGTGGCGGAGTGCCTGGTAATTCTGTTAGTCAGGTAGGGGGGGGCAAGTTCGTGAAGGCATTTGTGGGTGAGGGCAAGAGTTTTAAAGACAATTCTTTCTTTAACCGGGAGCCAGTGTACTTGCCTTCTGATTTCGGAGATGTGGTTTCTCCTTGCGGTGCCGGTGGCTGCCCTTAGTGCATTGTTCTGGACTAGCTGAAGTTTGGTGAGGTTTTTGTTGGAAGTTCCGACGAGAAGGGCATTACAGTAGTCAAGTCTTGACCCGATGATTGCCCTGGCAATCGTGAGGCAGCTTTGACGGGCCAAGAAGGGCCTGGCTTCGTTGAGGACTTTGGTGTAATAGGCTGAAGCGGCGGCGACGGCATTGACCTGTCTGTCCATTGACAGGTCAGAGTCAAGGTAGACTCCGAGTGTCTTAACATGGTTTGAGACCTTAATCGGAATATTATCAATAGTGAAGGAGGTGTACTGTTCTCCAAGATTGCCGAGAGTGAAGGGTGAGCCAATAAGGAGGAGTTTGGTTTTTTCACTATTGAGGCACAGCCAACTCCCCGCCATCCAGGATTTGATGGTAGAGTAAATAGAGGAGAGGGTGTTGGAGTCTGCTAGGTAGTCGCCCGTGAGTGGGAAGAGTACCTGCGTATCGTCCGCATAGTTGGTATATGAGATACTAAGGGAGTCCAGGATGCTAAACAGGGGCCTCGTAAAGAGGTTGTAGAGAGTAGGTGCGATACAGGATCCCTGGGGGACACCGCAGGTGAGGAGGCTGGGGGTGGCGGCAGCAACCTCAGAAAATACTTTCATGGCCCTTTCTTGGAGAAAGGAGGTGATTCAATGGCAGGCTTTAGGGGAGAAGTTGGCTTGGGTGGCTAAGTGGTGACACAGGGTATTGTGGTCAACCAAATCGAACGCTGCGGAGAGGTCAAGACACAATAGTAGGGCAGGTTTGCCTGCATCTCTGAGATCATCCATTTGGTTTTTAAGGTCTAGGAGGGCCGTTTCAGTGCCATGCCGGGGGCGGAACCCAGATTGCCAAAGACCGAGGAGACGGTTGTCCTCTAAGAAGTTCTGGACTTGCAGGTAAACTGCTTTGTCCAAGATTTTGAGCAGGAATGGTACAGTCGTGATGGGCCTGTAGTTCCCCGGGACGGATGGGTCGAGTGAAGGTTTCTTGAGAAGTGGGCGTACCCAAACTTCCTTAAGTCCTGATGGGACATGGCCTGATTGGAAGGAAGAGTTGATAAAGGCCGTAAGGAAGGGGGCTAGGCTGGGTGCGGAGTCTTTGATGAGGCTGGCGGGGCAGGCATCACCTTTGCAATTGGAGGGTTTAATGGAATTGAGCAGGGTGATGAGCTCTTGCTTGGTAATGTTTTTGAATTCGAACAGCGAGGAGGACGTGGTCTTGGTGGGTGGCTTAGCGTGCATGTTCGCTATAATGTCGGAGAGGGCTTTTTGGTGGCCACAAATTTTGCTTTGGAGGGTGTTAAGCTTCTCTAGCATGGCAGATTGAATGCTATTACACCATTTGTCATCTTTAATGATTGAGGGGGGGGAAGATGGTTTTTCGAGTTCCCTGAAAATGGTGAAGAATTTCTTAGACCCCGACATAGCGTCAGCGATCCGGGTGTTAAAGGACGCAGCCTTTGCCAGAGTGATGTTGGTCTTGTATGATTTGGAGATGGCTTTGAACTTCTGTTTAGTGGCTTCAGACGGGTTTGCTTTCCATGTGGATAATGCAATCCTCTTCTGCGCACGCTGTTCAAGGAGTTCTTTGGAGAACCATGAGTTGGCATGTTTGGCTTTTTTAGCTTTTTGTGAGAGTCAGGGGGGCAATAGCATCCACAGCTGACGTGATGACATCCTTAAAGGTGTTAGCTAAGGTATCGGGGTTGTTCGAAGAGGGGGTTTGAAGGGCTGGGTTAAGGAGGTAGGGTGCCATGTTCTCAACTGTGAGAAGGCCTGAGCTCCTGGCGTACGTGGCGGGGCATGGTGGTGGCGGAGAAAGAGTCACTTTGTTGGTTCCGAGGTTGAATTGGATGTAGTGATGGTCAGACCAAGGGATCGGGTTGTTGTCCTTGATGAGAAGGGAGCAGTTGTGATGGCTGACCCAGTTGAGGGTGCGTGCTTTGATGTGTGTGGGCTGGGAGATGGAATGCGTGAAGCCTAGGTTGGAGAGTACCTTCTTGAGGTGTTTCGCAGAGGAGTCTTTGGGGTCGTTCAGCCCTAAATTGAAGTCTTTGGTTGAGGGGTGGGGGGGGCCATGGGGCATAGTGTTTGGTTGGGGGTTGAGGGAGCCATGGGACATAGTGTTTGGTTGGGGGTGAGTGGGTCATGGGGCATAGTGTTTGGTTGGGGGTTGAGGGAGCCATGGGGCATAGTGTTTGGTTGGAGGTGAGGGGGCCATGGGGCATAGTGTTTGGTTGAGGGTGACATGGGGCATAGTGTTTGGTTGAGGGTGCCATGGGGCATAGTGCTTGGTTGGGGGTGAGGGTGCCATGGGGCATAGTGTTTGGTTGAGGGGTGGGGATGCCATGGGGCATAGTGTTTGGTTGAGGGGTGGTGTTCCATGGGGCATAGTGTTTGGTTGAGGGGTGGGGTGCCATGGGGCATAGTGGTTGGTTGAGGGTGCCATGGGGCATAGTGTTTGGTTGAGGGGTGGGGGTGCCATGGGGCATAGTGTTTGGTTGGGGGTGAGGGCATAGTGTTTGGTTGAGGGGTGGGGGCCATGGGGCATAGTGTTTGGTTGGGGGTCGAGGGAGCCATGGGGCATAGTGTTTGGGTGGGGGTAAGGGAGCCATGGGGCATAGTGTTTGGTTGGGGGTGGGAGCCATGGGGCATAGTGTTGCACTCCAAGAGTGAACCCAATAATAAAGCTAAAACAGGCACAGTTAGGAGATGTACATCCTTTGCTTTTTGAGGAAACCTGACTCAACGAAGGCCATACTCCTCTTGGGCAACCCAAACAGCAAACTATAGCAGCCCAAAATAACAGAATGTCCAATCTAGGGTCAATAAAATATACATAAGTTAATTAAACAGACGAGATACAATAACTAAATAGAAATAAATTATAACAATGGAAAATGTGTAGTACAAAATGTAAGTTTGAAATGCAAATAAAAATCATTACCCCTCAAAAACATTCTTTTTCCATGTGTTTAATACAAATTGGGGGTTTAAAAAGCCTCCTGGGGGTTTAAAAAGCCTCATACATTGATAGCGGGGCCATAGGAAACTATGTGGACTATGAATTGGCTTCCAGGATGAATCTACCTCTCTGCCGAAAAACCACCTCAGATGTCATCACCACAGTCGATGGAACTGAAATTGCCTCTGGGCCTGTAACTCATTCCACCGCAGAGATGACACTATTGGGTCAGGATGGGCATCGAGAGACTATTGTGTTTGATCTAATCAAAGCCCCACAGTTCCAAATAATACTGGGTATACCTTGGTTGGAAACAAATAATCCTTGTATTGATTGGCGAGAGAAGAGAATAACCTTCCGGGATAGTGCACAAACCTGTTAACCAAAGAAAAGTTAGAACGCAGGCCTTGCCACAGTAACCATAGCAGTCATGCAACTACCTCCAGAATACCAAGAATTCCAGGATGTCTTCCAAAAAGAACAGGCAAACACCTTACCTCTTCACAGATCGTACGATTGTCAAATCGATCTCATACCCGGTGCACAACCCCCTTGTAGCAGGATCTATGCCCTTATGGAACCTGAGAACCTTCACCTACGACAATACTTAGACCAGTACCTTGCCAATGGCTTTATTCGCCCATCCAAGTCCCCTGCATCTTCAGCTTTGTTCTTCGTGCCCAAAAAGGAAGGTGACCTCAGAACGTGCATAGACTACCGCGCATTGAACCAG
Source organism: Ambystoma mexicanum (assembly GCF_040938575.1). Lineage (NCBI taxonomy): Eukaryota > Metazoa > Chordata > Amphibia > Caudata > Ambystomatidae > Ambystoma > Ambystoma mexicanum. Next base: position 1,566,779,110 of record NC_090937.1, on the reverse strand, counting down.
ATAACTGTTAAGAACCGATACCCATTGCCTCTGATCCCTGAACTACTAGACCAAGTGAAGGACGCTTGTATATACAATAAATTAGATCGAGGAGGGGCATACCATCTGGTACGTGTAAAAGAAGGCGACGAATGGAAGACTGCTTTCCGCACTAAGTATGGGTTATTCGAATACCAGGTGATGCCTTTCGGTTGTGCAATGTACCAGCACCCTTCCAATACTTCATGAACAATGTCCTTCATGAACTCAATGACGTTTGTGTTTTCGTATATATCGATGATATTCTAGTATACTCCTCTCCAGAATCTGAACATGTGAAGCACGTCCGAGTAGTCCTTGAGAAATTGCGCCAGCACAAACTATATGCAAAACTGGAAAAATGCGTTTTTCATGCCACAGAAGTTGAATTCCTTGGGTTTATCCTGACCCCAAAGGGAGTCCGAATGGACTCACGAAAGGTGGACGCAATCCTTAAGTGGCCATCACCAAGTTCAGTTAAAGGAGTACAAAGCATGCTCGGCTTTGCCAATTTCTACCGCAGATTCATCCTGGATTTTTCACATGTTGTACATCCCATAACAGCACTCTTGTGGAAAAATAAACGCTTTATGTGGACTGAAGAAGCAGAAAATTCCTTCCAAGAGCTGAAAGCAAAATTCACGTCTGCACCTGTATTAAAGCACCCGCACCCTGAACTTCCATACATAGTGGAAACTGATGCATCCAGTCTAGCCATGGGAGCTGTCCTGTCTCAAAAGGACCCTAAAACTGGCCAGCTTCATCCAGTAGCATTTAGGTCCAGAAAGTTCTCAGCACCCGAGTTAAACTATGCGGTTACCGACAAGGAGTTATTAGCCATTAAATCCGCCTTCAAGGCTTGGCGGCACTATCTTCTCGGTGCCAGGCATACCATTACTGTGATCACCGATCACCGGAACTTACAGTATTTAAATACAGCCAAGGCCCAATCGTCACGTCAACTCCGATGGGTATTGTTCTTTGCTGAGTTCGATTTCGTAATAACCTATCGACCAGGTTGTAAGAATGGTAAAGCAGACGCCTTATCCCGAATAGGGATGGGAGAGGCAGAAGTGAACCCAGAACCAGTACCCATAATTTCCGAACAAAGAATTCTTGGCATGACTACTCTACAGACACTAGAGGACATTCAGGTAAAGATCCAGCAACTCTTTGATCCTACAGCCCTGCAGGACTGGGTAAGAAAAGGCCCGGACTACTCTGTCACCAATTATCTGCCTTATTACCAAAGGCGGCTATTTCTGCCACACAAGGAACTACAAGAGCTAGTCATTTCCCATTATCATGATACCCTAATGGAGGGGCACCCAGGTATTGCAAAAACTGAAGCTAAAATTAAAAGACAATTCTGGTGGCCCACCAGGCGAAAGGATATTAAATCATTTGTGATGTCTTGTGGCATTTGCACCCAAAACAAGTGTCAAAAGAAAAAACCAGCTGGACTCTTACAACCTTTAGACATTCCGCCTAAACCATGGCACACCTTATCGTTAGACTTTGTTACTGATCTACCCCCATGCAATGGATTTAACACCATTCTAGTTATTGTGGACAGATTATGCAGATTAAATTACAAAAAGTATACAGAGAGGCTACATGCAGGGGGAGACAAGCCAGGTAGATTACTAGCCTGGTTATACAAAAATGAGACCCCCCGCCCGGTGATCAGAGAGGTCAAGGACGCGGAAGGCCAAATCTATAATACCCAAGATGAAGTTAACGGGGAGTTCCTCAAGTATTATAGACGGCTATATGAGGATACAGGAGGAGAGATGAGCCAAGAAATACAGGAAGCAATAAAGGATTTCCCACCTTGGATGATTTAGAATGCGCGGCGCTAGACGCCCCCATCACCTTAGACGAATTGGACGTGGTGATCCAACACCTGCCCACATGTAAAGCGCCTGGGTCGGATGACCTACCCAGTGAGTTCTATAAAATATATAAGCAGGAGCTACTTCGCCGCTACTTGCCATGTTTAATGAGGCCTATGAACATGGGGAACTGCCGGCGTCTCTCCGTGAGGCAGTAATCATCCCGCTCCTGAAGCCAGGCAAACCAGAAGGGGACTGCGGGTCTTATAGGCCCCTGTCTATGCTCAATCACAACAGTAAAATACTCACGGCAGTGCTGGCCAATAGGTTAAAAAGGGTAATTGGTAAACTGATACACACAGATCAGACAGGATATGTCCCCGGTGGAAATATTACAGATAACCAGAGGAGGCTGCACCATATTATCGATCAGACCGAGGGAGACCCGGGTGAGCTGGCTATCGTGTCATTAGACGCGGTCAAGGCATTCAATTCGGTGCGGTGGCCGTGGTTGAAAGCGGCCCTGAAGGGATATGGGATGGGGCCAGGATATACCAGATGGGTCCAGATATTATATAGCTCCCCGATTGCGAGAGTTAAAACAGGAACAACAATCTCTGACAAATGGCAGCTCGGCAGAGGGACCAGACAGGGATGTCCTTGGTCGCCCATGTAATACATTTTGGCATTAGAGCCGCTGGCAATATGCCTGCGGCAACAATACAGGGAGGTGGGGATCCGAACTATGGGCGGCACACACCTGATATCATTGTACGCAGACGACATGCTCCTCTATCTGCGCTACCCTGAGGAGAACCTGCAGTGTGTGTTGGAGGTGATGAACCGTTATGCCACCATTTCGGGCATATCGGTGAACCCCGGGAAGTCCAGTTTGTTCCCCTTGGGAAGATACAGGAACATTCTACTGGAATGATTACCAATCCTGCAAATACCCTGGCAGCCGGTGACATTCCGGTATCTGGGCGTAAACATTTACCATGGGATTGAGGTGGAACACAAACTTAATACAGGGAAGGCAGTCGAGGGCATTAAGAATAGCATGGTGTTCTGGTCCCGGCTAACCCTGGGCATGGTGGGAAGAGCAGCCCTGCTTAAAATGGTGGTTTTGCCCATACCTTTGCATTTTTTTGTGAATGTCCCGTTCCTTGTTCCTAGACGCTTTTTTGTGAAACTTCACAGCATGTGTAGGGGCTTCCTATGGGGCAACTCCAGGAATAGGGTTGCCCTGTGGAAACTGCAAAATGCAAGTGATAAGGGGGGCATAAATCTGCCAAATTCCGAATTGTACTACTTAGCGGGACAGCTGTTATATGTGGCTAGGTAGCTGTCTGTGGAGGACTCTGCGGAAACCAGGCTTTTACGAGGGGATTCTGCCCCTTACTTCCTAAACGAGATAGTGTGGCTGCATAAAACTAAAGTGGCAGAGATGGGGAGATTGTTGATGCTGGGATGGGAGATCTGGCACAGAGCATGGAGAACAGTGGGCGATCCAGACCCACTTTCATGGCAGATCCCGCTGGTGGCACTATGTGGGGCAGACTCCCAACTACTTAGAGTGGTCCGCAAATACTGGGAACCGGTGGGCATAGCTACCCTCGGAGATATATGGCAGGACGGGGAGGCAGTGGAATTCCAGAGGTTGCAGGAGGAGACAGGGGTGCATGGAGGCCAACACATCACTTACACTAGGTTTATCAAACGGGTGAGGGAGAGGTGGCCTGAGACGGATATTAACAGAGGAACCTGATGCCACTCTGGAAATGATGTATGACATCTCTAAGGGGGGGCACGAAATATCAAGGATATATGAGCTCCTGAGTACAAAGGCAGGGAAGGAGCTGCCCCAATTTAGGAATGCCTGGGAGGAGGAGGTGGGAGAACCTATGACAGAGGGACAATGGGATAGAGCCCAAAAGTACCATAAGAAAGTGCCCTGAACGCGAGGCTTCAGCAGATTCAGCTGTACGTCACCCATAGAGCCTATTTGACCCCCGGAAGAATAGCCAGGTTTGGAGGCTCAGCTATACAGAAATGCCCCAGGTGTGGGAAGGAGGAGGCAGGGTTACTGCACATGTTTTGGGACTGCCCTGAGATACAAAGATTCTGGGAAGAAGTAAGGATGAGAATGGCTGGCGGGGGAGTGGAGCTTGATGTGAGATCTGCTTGGGCATGCATGCATGGGAGCTTTCCCAGGCCGCATACTTCAAAACATGCCAGTAAAATGAAAGATCTGGCTTACATGCTGGCCACGCGCAGAATCGCAATGAGTTGGAAGTCGGCCCATAGGCCTAGAGTGGAGATATGGTGGGCATACCTTTGGGGATGGGCGGAAGCAGAAACTGTGGTATGGTTTGAGGCTGTGACCAGAGGAGGGGAGGAGGAAGTAGGCCCCCTGATAGCCTGGAGACAATCGGTGACCTCAATGGGGAACCCTCACCAGGACAATCAGGAAACAGAAGACTCGGATGAGTCGATGAGCACAGAGAATCCCGAAGATGCTCATGCAGATGGCACAGATGTGACGGCTCGAGTTTAGGGGGCCAAGGGGGAGGACAGTAAAAACTTTTGTGTAACGTGATATGCGCTGCGTAATATGAATGTCCTACAAGGTTGTAATGTTGGTTGTTTTTGAGATAATAGAAATTGTTTTAAAAAAAAAGCCTTTGCAAAAAATAATGTAGTTCGCTTAATAAAAGTATCCTCCTGACAAAAAAACCCAAAAAAAAAAGAAACATTTTTTCTGTCCTCCCCCATTGGGTTTTGAAATGTCTCCTTCTGAAACTCCTTTGAGCCAGGACTCTATGCGCTATCTTTCCTTCATACAGTGTCCTGAAAGGACAGCCAGCCAATCAGGACTTGGTGCATTCAGGCATTCCTAAAAATAAAGGACAGTTGATTTTCGGGAACCTGTCTCACTTCCTGTCCTTCCAGACACACTTTACTGAAGCCCGCTAAAAGCAAAATTAACAAAGGGCTCAAACCTGACTTGGCACATTGAGTAAAACCCAAGAAAGACCTCACAAACAGAAAATGTAAAAAAAAAAAAAAAACTGGGGCCATTTTGACAAAATGGTCACACATGAATGCTATACTGCAGCTGAGCATTCAGCCTACTGTAAAAAAGCACAATGGTAGGAACATTAAACCATTTTCACCAGCCATGTAAGGAAGTGAGGGTAACATAACAATGTTACATGAGTAGGTAGGAAAAGGAGCTACTAAGTAACACCTAGACCTCCACATAAGATGGTGTGTGCTGGACATGCAAAGAGAAAAGGTAAGTAAAAACAATTTCACTTTACTATTCTTGGGAACAGTAGTTCACACAAGAAAAGGTATTGAAACCTTAGGAGAAATCTAAAGGATTTCTCTGTGACACTGCACTGAAAGTGCTGTGTGTCACCATACAAAAAGTAGATGCCTAGTTTGTCAGACTCCAAAAACAAAGGAAACACATAATCCAAATCAGGTCAAAACACATGAGTGAGTGAGAACAAGGGCTTACTCGCTTCAGGGTTCAAATTGTTGGGAAGGGGCCTAGTGCTTTTGTCATTCCCAAATTTCCCAAGCGCTTTAGAATTAGGAAAACCTTTTTAAACTGTTTTCTAAGCACTACAAGAGTCGAGGGGGGAGGAGGGTCACTTAATAAAGATAGATAGTATTTCAAATATAAGGTGCAAATAACCATTAGTTGAAAACACATGTAAATGTTATTCTGTGTAGTTTTAAAATCAAATCTCAAAGCAGGCTCTCTGCCAGAAGGAACGCAGCCTGTGCTAAAAGTATACTACATGCAGGCTTGCAGAGTACACAAGGTAACCCAGCAGCTGGCCCCTGTCCATCACAAGCCAATGGAGACTAAAAAGATTCAATGTATGACAGAGTACTATGGGAAAACAATTTTTTTTGTAGAAATTACTGGCCAGATAAAATATAATTTTATTGAGTGAAGTGTTGAGAGTATCGCAGAAAGATGTGTTTATGTATAAATGTTTATAACATAGCAACTGATGCTAAACAAGAGCTACAATGTATTCCTGCAGAGGCTGCAGTATGTTAAGCAGGATTGGTCTAAATGTAAACCTAGGCCATGCAACACTGGAGACTACAGCATCCCTTGTATGGCAAGAAGAACATGGATGAGTTCTGCCGGTATCCAGTGACCAAGTTGAAGAGTATATAAAGGTGCCTGCTTGCATTAGTCTGGATGAGCGAGTCAAGGAAGACAGAATGCAGGTCGGAACGGTAGAGTCCTCTGCAATTCCCCCCAATCCTCATCTTTGTAAAGATGAACACTTGTTATGTCTTGCAAGATAGACACATGGCTTTAATTCCCTGGAGGGGTGCATTTAATCTGGTGTGAGCGTGATGAAGGGTACCCCAATATATTTAAGGGGTACAAGTATGGCCTGCCTTTCAGTGGTGACCGCCACGTGACCTCAGTTTCACCCTCATACTTTGCAAAGCCCAGGCCTAGTCACCAGGAAAAGAGCCAAACCCAGCTATAGTGATCGGTCCCCTTAATCAAAAACCCCATGTATATTGGGCGACTTTACTAGGAGCCATTTTAAAAGAAATCCTCTCTGCTCACTGACGCAGGGCGTGGCTCCAGAATGACAGTCCAGCTTCAGAATTTAGGAAACTCAAGTGAACAACGCCCACGTGAGTATACTCTTGCAAGTGATAACAAAATGGGAACATACATATGGTGATGTGTATGTATGATAATATGGTGATGTGAATGGTATTATGGTGATGTGAAAGATGTATTATGGCATAGGACTTTTGGTGATGTAGTATTGGTGATGTAGTATAAAATAGGACTTTTGGTGATAAGAAATACGATTGGATAGGATAGATTGGATTAGATTTCAGGTGATGTCTAAAGGAGTAGATTGGATAAGAGGTGTGCTAAGGATTTCAATCGGACGACACACACCGGACCAGGACCCTTGCCCTTAGCCTTGGATGTAGCGCACAATTGGAATGCTTTCTCTTTATTTTCTGTGAATTCAAATTGAGCTGGCACACAATTCGTCTCACACCCCCCTTTTACAAATAGCCCAGGTCACAAAGGACCATGAACCAGGCCGGTTGGTGAGAATGCAATATTTATTTATTTTTACAATGTAAACCACTGAAAAATACTTGGTTAACCTTCTACAAGAGCATATCCAAAGCACAAATGAATAGGAACACTTTTTTAATTAGGATAGATAGCACCCAAGTTAAGGTTTCCCCCTGCAATGTTCCCTCAACCCACAATTAATCACGTTCTGAGTGAATAGAATGAAGCAGCAAGGAGTCAGGAATATTAGGCAGCAAACTCCGACCTTCCCTCAAACAATAAGAGGCAGAAACCTTTTGGAATTGCTAAAAATGACACTCAGATTTTGACAGATAATTAATTAAATGTGTGGTTAAATAATGAGGTGCTGTAACGCTCACCTGATTCTCGCAGAGGCGCCGGTCTTGACTGGGCAACTACCGTATCTTCAAAGGTGATGTGTAGCACCCGGTTGGCTCTTTGGGCTGGACCTCTGTGCACTGTATGCCTGACTTCAAGAGTGAGATGTCTGCAGATAGAAAATATGGGATTAATGAACTGGGGTTATTGGGGTGTCCCTATCTCTTTCCTTTTTGCTCTCCTGTAGACCCCCAAAGGTTAACGCTCTCACCTTAGGTAAGTGAATGCCGAGCTCTCCATCTGCCTCGGGGCAGGGTGCTGTAACCAGTTTCTTCACTGGGTAGGTAGCGCAGGCCTCTTGACTTCAGAGGACTGCTGTCCGTCGTTTACTGCACGAACGGTAAGTTTCGAGTAATTCTATTGTCTTTAAAGTCTTTAGTAATGATGTCTCTTGTTTTGCAGGGTTCCGGCGATGGCGGATGGCGGGCTGAAGTGAGTTGAAGATGGAGTCCGTGTGATGAATAGAAGCGCCTGGAAGCACGTAAGTAAGCGCTTGTTGCCTGCTTCACGATGCGCTCTAACTGTCTTTTTATTTTGCAGGTACGAGTTCGGAGAGGCTGCAGGGTGCCGGAATACCCACTGGGTTAGATGTGGAAAGGAGTAATGGCACGTGAGTATTAAAGTTCCCCAATGTCTTTAAACGCACCTTGTTTTGTCTTTCAGATGCGGGATGCAGCGCCGAAGGCCTCCGGAGTGTGCGAAGAGTTGGTAAGCTTTTGTCTTTCAGATGTCGGAATGCAGTGTGAAGACCTCCGGAGCGCACGAAGAGTAGGTAAGCCTTTGTCTTTCAGATGCCGGAATGCTAACCTGTTCTTTCTTGTCTTTATAGGTGTTGCTGAAGACTGGATTCAGGATGGTAAGCCTTTTTCCTTAGGCCCAGGATCCGATGCAGAAGACACGATGAGCGTTCTGCTGCAGAGGATGCAGAATAACGCAAAGCAAGATTCATCCACCGGGTGTGGTTTAAATAGCCTCCTGTAGTGCTTAGGTGTCTCCTTCCACAGCCACGCCTAGGTAAGAAAAGAGTTCCTGCTTTCCAGAAGAGTTCCAGTGTTCTGAATCTAGGGAGTGGCTCCTGCCCCACCCAACAGGAAAAGTACTTCCAAACAGAAGAGGATCAGAGGCTCAACTGGCAGGCAAGTAAGCAGCAAGGTCTGCTGCAGGTAAGTCCACCCAAGCATTATGAGCCCGGCGCTTCCAGCGCTGGGACTGGGCATATTTATGAGCCTGGTGCCACTGGCGCCAGGACTGGGTCCAAAAGGTCCCAATTGGGACTGGTTGGCACTCGGAACCTGGGTTATGGATCTGCTTCCAAGGGAGTTGGGAAAACCCTGACCTTTTGGAAGCAGAGATCATGACAGTACCCCCCCTCAAGGCCCCTCCCAAACCGGGCTTCTCTGGGGGTTTTGGCTTGTCAGGAAATGTTCGGTGAAATCTTTTGATTAGGCGAGGAGAGTGGACATATTCAGCAGGTTCCCAGGATCTCTCTTGGGGGCCGTAGCCTTTCCAGTCAATTAGGTAAAATAGTTTAGATTTGGAGATCTTGGAGTCCAGAATGCTTTTGACTTCAAACTCGAGTTCTCCAACAACTAGGATGGGTTTTGGAGATTTAGTTAGTCGGGTTTGAGGTTGCACAGGTTTTAATAGAGAGACGTGGAAGACCGGATGTATCTTCATGTGCGGGGGCAAGTCCAACTTGACCGCTACTGGGTTTACTATGGTAGTGATGGAATAGGGACCAAGGTATCTTGGGTTGAATGTGCGTGGCCCTTTTAGAGGTAGATATTTGGTGGATAACCAGACTTGGTCCCCTACTTGATATTGAGGGGCTTCCTTCCGATGTTGATCTGCTCCTTTCTTGTATTGTTCTTTAGCCCTTTGAAGGTGAGAAACAGCTTCCTTAAAGGCTTGGGTGATTGTAGAATGCAGGTAGTCTACTGCTGGTGTTTCAAGATCTTGGAGGGGATCCAACTCCGAGGTTCGAGGGTGACTGCCGTACAAAAGAAAAAACGGTGTTTTCCCAGTTCCCGAATGGACAGAGTTATTGTAGGCATATTCGGCTATCCAAAGGATGTCTTTCCAAGTTTTTTCAGTTTGTTGCAGCATGCAGCGTAAATACTGTTCCAGAGTTTGATTGGTCCTCTCGGTTTGTCCGTCGGTCTGAGGGTGGTGACTGGTCGATAGTCTCACATCAATTTGAGCCGACCGACAGCAACTTCGCCAAAAATGAGAAATAAATTGACTACCTCGATCCGAAATTAGAACCGAAGGAAAACCGTGTAGTCGGATGATGTTTTCGAGAAATTCTCGGGCCAGAGTTGCTGCTGTTGGCAAGCCTTTGAGCGGAATGAAATGCGCCATCTTGGAGAATAAGTCCACGATTACTAGAATCGTATTGTATCCGGAGCATGGAGGTAGATCGGTGATGAAGTCCATAGAAAGCGTATGCCAAGGGCGAGGTGGGATGTCAATAGGGCGTAAGAGGCCTGCTGGTCTTTCCTTTTGACTCTTGTTTTGGGCGCATACTCCACAGGACATTATAAAGTCTCTATCTTTTTTCCAAGACGGCCACCAGAAGTAGCGCTTGATCTTTTCTGAGGTCTTGGCCATACCGGGATGACCTTCCATTAAAGAATCGTGATAACAAGAGATTACTTTTTTCTGTAAATCTGTTCTGGGTAGGTATAATCGTTCTTGGAAATACAATAAGTTGTCCTTTACTGCAAAGTCCTTTCCCTGCAGATGCCAATTCTGTATGTCTGCTGGAGTTACAAGTTGCCTGACTTTATCCTTAACTTCCTCTATGGATTCTGTGGCGATTACACCCAGAATTCTTTGTTCGGGAATGATTGGTACAGGTTTAGGGTTGATCAAGTGTTCTTCCACTCCCATCCGAGAAAGGGCATCAGCTTTACCGTTCTTTGTACCAGGTCGATAGGTAATTATGAAGTCAAACTCGGCAAAGAATAATGCCCAACGGAGTTGTCTAGAGGATTGGGCTTTTGCGGTTTTCAAATATTGCAGGTTTCGGTGATCCGTAATCACAGTAACTGTGTGTCGGGCCCCCAGCAGATAATGCCGCCAAGCCTTAAAGGCAGACTTGATAGCCAGAAGTTCCTTGTCAGTAATCGTGTAATTGATTTCAGGAGGCGAGAATTTGCGGGACCAAAATGCCACGGGATGCAACTGATTGGTTACCGGGTCCTTTTGTGATAGAACTGCCCCCATGACAAGGCTTGAAGCATCAGTTTCCACGATGTAGGGGAGTTCGGGGCGAGGGTGTTTTAAGATTGGTGCAGAGATAAATTTAGTCTTCAAATCCTGGAAAGCTTGTTCCGCCTTGGTAGACCATTCAAAACGTTTGTTTTTCTTTAACAAGGCAGTGATGGGCTGGACTATCCGAGAGAATTCGGGGATAAACCTGCGGTAAAAGTTAGCGAAGCCTAACATGCTTTGCACACCTTTTACGGAGGATGGTGATGGCCATTTGAGAACTGCATCGACCTTCTTTGAATCTATACGTACTCCGCCAGGTGATAATATGAATCCCAAGAATTCAACTTCAGTCACGTTGAAAACACATTTTTCCAACTTAGCGAAAAGTTTGTGTTGACGCAATCTTTCGAGGACCATTTTCACGTGTTTCCGATGTTCAGATTCCGATGAAGAATAAACGAGGATGTCGTCAATGTAAACAACAACACACACATCTATGAGCTCTCTGAGGACATTGTTCATAAAATATTGAAAGGCGGCCGGGGCATTGCAAAGTCCGAAGGGCATGACCTGATATTCAAATAGCCCATATTTGGTGCGGAAGGCCGTCTTCCATTCATCGCCCTCTTTTACTCGTACCAAGTGGTAAGCTCCTCTAAGATCCAGCTTTGTATATATGCATGCTTTTCTGACTTGGTCCAGAAGTTCAGGGATCAAAGGTAACGGATATCTATTCTTAACGGTGATCTGGTTCAGGGAGCGATAATCGATACAATTTCTAAGGTCTCCTTCCTTTTTTGGAACGAAGAACAAAGCTGAAGAAGCAGGGGACTTCGAAGGACGAATAAACCCATTCGCCAGGTATTGATCCAGGTATTGTCGAAGGTGAAGGTTCTCAGGCTCGGTGAGGGCATAAATTCTACTACAAGGAGGAGTAGATCCAGGTATCAGGTCTATCTGGCAGTCATAAGACCTATGAGGAGGTAGAGAGTTAGCCCGATCCTTCCGGAAAACATCTTGGTATTCTAGGTATTCGGGAGGTAACTGGGGAGTCTCTGAAGAAATTGCTGCCAGTGCAACACCAGGTGGAGGGTGACAAGTAGAGACACATTCTGGAAACTGGACCGTTCTTGCTCGCCAATCGATCAGAGGATTGTGTTTCTCTAACCAAGGTATTCCTAGAATAATCTGAAACTGAGGGGCCTTGATCACATCGAACACGATCTTCTCATGGTGTCCATCTTGACTTACTAGCGTCACCTCTTGAGTGGTATGCGTTACTGGCCCGGAGGCTATCTCCGTACCATCCACTGTAGTAATGACGTCCTTTACAGCCTTGGGACAAAGAGTTAGATTCATCCTCAAAACCATTTCATGATCCACATAATTGCCGATGGCACCGCTGTCGACGTAAGCTTCAATTGCATGTAATCGATCCGGATTATCAGGGCTAATGAGGACCATAGGTATCACGAAATGCGAGGTCACGGAACTGGTTTTCACGCTCGGCAAGAGGACCTCTATTCTTGTCGGGCGAGGTCGTTTCCCTGCTCAGAGTTTGTAACTTTGGTAACTGCAGCTCCTACTGCCTTCTTGGCAGGTTTCACTGGACAGTCTCGAAGAAAGTGCCCTGAGTTTCCGCAATATAGGCATAATTGCAACTGTTTTCTCCTTTCCCGCTCCTTTTGTGTTAGAGGACCTTTCAGACCCCCTATTTGCATGGGTTCCCCGGAGTCTACTCCTTTGGAAGGAGTTGGCGATTTGGAAAATACTCGAGCATCAAACTTGGAACGGTCGGCCTTCCTGTTCTGCAGTCTATGATCTATTTGAACGACCAAGTCTATATAATCCGAACAGTCTTGTGGGGGATTCACTACTTGGGCTAAAACGTCTTTGAGCTCTCCACGTAGACCTCTATAAAACAGCGTAATCCTTTTGTCCTCAGGCCATTGAGTTTCCACTATTAGTCTATTGAAAGATGCAATATAAGCCAAAAGGTCTTGATTATCCTGTCGCAACGAAAGAAGCTCATTGTCCAAGGCCTGCCCCTGTGAATGTCTTGCGAACAGTTTTTCCATACTAAGCTGAAAGGCTTGAAAATCATGGAGAACCGGATCATCTTGATTAACTAGAGGGATCGACCAGTCTGCCGCATTGCCACTAAGGTACGAAAGTAGAAAAGCTACTTTAGCTTGATCAGTTGGAAAGGCTGCTGGCCGGCATAAGAAGTGCAACCGGCACTGATTGATAAATACTGCAAACCTCTTTGGGTCACCAGAAAATCGTTCGGGCGGAGCCAGAGGTACATTCCCAGGTAGGTTGATCTGCACTGGATTCATAGAGGATGTTGAAGGAAGATTTGCCCCTGATGCGGGTAACGGGGTCTGTCCGGTTTGTGACTGTAGCAATTGTCTAGCAAGACCGTCTGTTCTCTCCTTGGAAATAATTAGTTCCCTTCTTAGAGCATTCGTTTCCTGACGAGCTGCATGCACTTCTGCCCTTAGTTCCCCAAGTAACCGGGCTAGGTGGTCAGTATCCGAGGTTTCCATAGCGCCTGGGCGAGAGTTTTGCGGTAGGCTTTGCGTTCTGTAACGCTCACCTGATTCTCGCAGAGGCGCCGGTCTTGACTGGGCAACTACCGTATCTTGAAAGGTGATGTGTAGCACCCGGTTGGCTCTTTGGGCTGGACCTCTGTGCACTGTATGCCTGACTTCAAGAGTGAGATGTCTGCAGATAGAAAATATGGGATTAATGAACTGGGGTTATTGGGGTGTCCCTATCTCTTTCCTTTTTGCTCTCCTGTAGACCCCCAAAGGTTAACGCTCTCACCTTAGGTAAGTGAATGCCGAGCTCTCCATCTGCCTCGGGGCAGGGTGCTGTAACCAGTTTCTTCACTGGGTAGGTAGCGCAGGCCTCTTGACTTCAGAGGACTGCTGTCCGTCGTTTACTGCACGAACGGTAAGTTTTGAGTAATTCTATTGTCTTTAAAGTCTTTAGTAATGATGTCTCTTGTTTTGCAGGGTTCCGGCGATGGCGGATGGCGGGCTGAAGTGAGTTGAAGATGGAGTCCGTGTGATGAATAGAAGCGCCTGGAAGCACGTAAGTAAGCGCTTGTTGCCTGCTTCACGATGCGCTCTAACTGTCTTTTTATTTTGCAGGTACGAGTTCGGAGAGGCTGCAGGGTGCCGGAATACCCACTGGGTTAGATGTGGAAAGGAGTAATGGCACGTGAGTATTAAAGTTCCCCAATGTCTTTAAACGCACCTTGTTTTGTCTTTCAGATGCGGGATGCAGCGCCGAAGGCCTCCGGAGCGTGCGAAGAGTTGGTAAGCTTTTGTCTTTCAGATGCCGGAATGCAGTGTGAAGACCTCCGGAGCGCACGAAGAGTAGGTAAGCCTTTGTCTTTCAGATGCCGGAATGCTAACCTGTTCTTTCTTGTCTTTATAGGTGTTGCTGAAGACTGGATTCAGGATGGTAAGCCTTTTTCCTTAGGCCCAGGATCCGATGCAGAAGACACGATGAGCGTTCTGCTGCAGAGGATGCAGAATAACGCAAAGCAAGATTCATCCACCGGGTGTGGTTTAAATAGCCTCCTGTAGTGCTTAGGTGTCTCCTTCCACAGCCACGCCTAGGTAAGAAAAGAGTTCCTGCTTTCCAGAAGAGTTCCAGTGTTCTGAATCTAGGGAGTGGCTCCTGCCCCACCCAACAGGAAAAGTAGTTCCAAACAGAAGAGGATCAGAGGCTCAACTGGCAGGCAAGTAAGCAGCATGGTCTGCTGCAGGTAAGTCCACCCAAGCATTATGAGCCCGGCGCTTCCAGCGCTGGGACTGGGCATATTTATGAGCCTGGTGCCACTGGCGCCAGGACTGGGTCCAAAAGGTCCCAATTGGGACTGGTTAGCACTCGGAACCTGGGTTATGGATCTGCTTCCAAGGGAGTTGGGAAAACCCTGACCTTTTGGAAGCAGAGATCATGACAGGTGCAGATGTTTTATCACAGTATCAGGGATGTCATATCACTAGCAACTATAAGGCAAGGTATCACAAAAGGCATACAGTTCAAAAGCAATTTGAAAGTAAGAACACGATGCAGCCGAATCACATGTTGGAAAGTTGGATTTTTCTACTTTGCAGTTTTAAATGTCAAAACAGTTTTTATGAAGAACGGTGGAATATTCGGAATTGGATTGCGGTTTTTGAGCTGGGGGTTAGAGGCACCTCACAGGGACAATAAAGAAGTGAAAGGATGGCTATAGTTGAAGAACTGGATGAGATTTGCAAGATAAAAGCCTATTCGGTTTTGGTAAAATAAAGCTGTTAAAGAGAGGAAATTGGTTTGGAAAGAGAAAGGACAAGTTTTACTTAAACTAGATTATTAGGACTAGAAAGACACGGTATGATCCAAGGTTAATTAGCAACTTAACCCTTTTAACCCACGTTCAGATGTATGTGGGAATTTATTTAAATAATTCCAAATATTTACAAGATGGGGTGAATGAAAGAATTGTGCTAACACTAGAAAAACAAGAACAGGGTGCACAGAGAATTATAATAGTTTTAAACAAGTTATCAGGGTGTTGATAGGATTACTTAGAGAGTACAACAAAGACAAAGTATCAAGATGGGGTAGACTATGTATTGTTATGGGAAATACTCACAATCCAGTCTTGGATTTGGGATTAGGAACAGTCACCCGGGTTCTCGACTCAAAGGCTCGGGTCACTAGGTAGTGGCGGACTCTCCTAGCAGAACAACAGCTGGGCCTGTCTGGTCACTGGATAGCAAGTACAGCTGGATGGCAGGGGTCAGTGGACATGCAGTTAGTGAGCAAAAAGCCGGTCTGGTCACAGGATGCTCTCCAAAAGAGTACTACAGCTTTTTCCCTTTGGTTATTGGATTTTTAGTGGGATTCCTGGATCAAGGCCTTGCTGGTTAGGGTCTTCTATGCGTTGGCCTTGCAGTGGAATCTGAAATCTGTCAAGATGGATGTAGAATATTAGGATACGCAGGCGCTGGAAATTCAGGAGAGAGTGTGTCCAGAGTTCTGTCTGCCTCCCTTATTTATAAGGCATGATGACATCATGGGATTATGTGGTGGGGCAGGCTTAGCTGGGCACGCCTCTAAACAACTGGATTGGTCAGGGGTGATTGTTATCGCCTTGCTGTCAGCTGGTTGGATTTTTAGGGACATGACATCAGCTTTATGAGGTGGGCTTTACAATGCAAAGGATCATCCCACAATCACTTTAGCTAAAATCATTCTTCACATAGATCACACATTTACCCAATTTTGGCATTTTTATAAATTATCTAGGCAGGTTACATATTTCACGCAGAGCATGACAGTCCAACTATCTAGTTTGTAAGACTTAGTTTCATCCATCTAATAATTTCTCGTCATTTTCAGTGATAAATATTCAACCTAAAATTCTATAACTTTATACATGTGTATAGATTATCATAAGGCATGTCGGAATGATATTTCAAAATGGCATCATGTACACCTTCCTCAGAATATCCAATTCTCTGCCATTTCTGTTCCCAATATGGCAGTGAAAGCTACAATTTAAATTAAAAATCACAAAAATTATATTTAAACTGTTAACTTTTAACATTCCTGTGAAGTCCTGTTGCAGAGATAAAAGTCTTAAAAGTTTATTAATAAAATTATCTTTTGAAATGGTCAGCATTGTCTCCCAATTAAGGGCATAGCTTACAAGGCTGCTCTTGAGTTGGCTTTGAAGCTCCCAGTAAAAGTTGCGAGGACGTATGATTTCCTATTTCACACGCATGTGTCCAAGAATCTCGTTTGTAAGAGGCCTCTGCCCAGACAAAAGTCTGATGGGCATGGGATGTTTAGTGCTTTTTGGTCCATTCAAAGTTTTCAAAGGTAGCAATTAGCATGCATGTGTCCTAGAATCTATTGTAGCTCCTTCTGCTGGGGGTGAGGCCACTCCTGTTGTCAGTCAAATGGCCCTTGAGCCATGGCAGAAAACCTGTTTAGGCTGATTTCCCCAGTGTAGCCACTGCCATTATAAGGACTGGGAGGTAAGGGATCCTCAGCTATAACAGGTTGAGAAGGTAGTACCACACATTATTATTTTATGATGATAAAAAGCCATAGGTGGTATTACAAAGGATATAAGGAAAAACAGTAGTGGCTCGGTATAAGGAATGGCCCTGGATGGTAGTAAATTATTTTGTGTATATTTTCTCTTGCTGTCTTTTGTGGTAAAAAAAGGAAAGAAGGTGGATGAGTCGTGGTGTGTGTGTGTGGGTGAAATCAAAGTGAGAAAAAGTAAGGGGGTGGGGGAAAAAGTGGGTTGATCTGTATTTTTGAAGCTTGTGCATCATAGCAGTAGGGTTTAAGTGAAGCATTAGGGAAGCTCTCAACATTATGGAGGAAGAAACTCCAATAAAACACATGCATAGGGTTCTGCCACTGTATTGTGACAGAATAAATAAACAATTGATAGTAGAAACAAAGAAAGGGGGGGATGTCCTGCTCCAGGCCAGAGCGGGGCTCTCATAACAGAAACATGCTAGAAAAGATGTCCATCTTTGTAGCAGCAAAATATGAAGGGAACAAGTCCCAAAAAAAATATATTCTATATCTCTGGCAATTAGTTGAGGATATGGAAGATCAGGAAGGTGAAAAAGAGATCCAATGTAAGGGGATATACCCTGTAACACCTAAACCTGCATTAGGGTATAAAAACCCAGTCTATAAGCCTCTAGAGGTAGACAGAGTGTCAACAGGATTATCAGGATTAGCAACTAGGGGTGGACTCAAGAGCTTTTGCACCTCCATATAACCCATCCACAAGCTCTAATATGCCCATAGCATTGGTGTACCCAGAGGGTCACAAGCAGACATAGACAGCGAGTTAAGAGCATTGCAGGAAAGGTTGGTCACGTTACAAGAACATGAAGAAGTATCACCAGAAATAAGGGTACTGGTACAGAAAATGGGGGATTGGAAGTCAGGAGATGTTTTGTTTAGATTCAATCCTAGTCCACAATTGTAAGAGAATCAAGGAGCAGGACAGGGAGACAGCCCAGAAGCGGCAAATTGACGAGGCAAAACTAGTAGAAAAGAAACTAAATAAGGTTGTCATTCAAGCACCAGTGAAGGCACGGGCTCAGGGGGAAAGGACAGGATATACTCAACAAATTCGGAATGCCACAACTGTAGCACTATGGGTTGAAGGAGTACAGGGACAATGGGGAAGGGGGGACAGTACCCCAACCCACAGTGGCAGTATAAAGGAGTACCAAGGTGCAAAAGGAGGATTTCTAGGAGCAAGAGCAGGAGGCTTTGGGAGGATGGGGCCTCAGGGAGGAGGACTGGGAACATAACAGTGCTGGTATTACGGGAAAAGGGGGCATTTCGCAAGGAAATACAGGAACAGGCCTGGGATGAGATTTAATTATGGGCCATCACCTCCAGGGCAGGGATTCCAAGGGACTCAAGGAAGAAGACTACAGCAATTTGGGCGAGGGGGTCAAAATAATTTACCCTGTGGGGCTGACATGTAAGGGCAACAACTACAGCAGGGTGAGGGAACACAGTAACAGAATGGCAGGGGAACAGGTGCCACATTCCAAGGAGTTACAATCATGTGGGCCACCCTTTTTGATTCCGCAAGACAAATACTTATTCTGATTAGGACAGCCCACAGAAAGCAATCGTATGTCCAATTCTATTGATACCGTGCACCCTGAAGAGGAGCCCTTGGTGGAGGTGGAAATAGGAAACTGGCAATTTATATTTATGGTAGATTCAGGTGCAATTAAATCATGCATAATGGAGGGGAACTTTCCATTATCATGCAAACCAAAACTCTTTACATGCAGAGATTCTCTGGGGCTATTTCTACAGTTCCATACACTGCGGAGCTGGATATAAAAGTGGGAGGGGAGGTAGTACAAGCCGCCTTGTTATATTCAGAGAGTTCCCCTGTGAACTTGTTGGGTATGGATCTGCTCAGTACAATAGATATAACTGTATTATTCACAGATCAAGGGGTAGTGTATTCTACACCAGGGATCTGTGTAACTCAAGCAATGGTATTAATCAATGCAGTAGCAAGGGAGTCAGTAGTACATGGGGTTCAAAGTACCAAAGTGTTGGCAAGTACCTACAGATTTTATTTTCCGACCCATGGTGCCACTCGAGATGGTGGCAGGGACAATATTGTCATTAGATCTTTAAGGACTAGTAGTATCAGACAAAAGAGCAGTCCTAATTGCAACAGACCAGGATGGGTGCAAGTGGCGTACAATATTGTGTATAGACCCGACAGTGTAATTAATGAAAATGACTGATGAGGAGTTATTTGAGGACAGTGAAGAAAATAGGGAGATTATTTTGGAAATCTTCTTCCCCTGTGATATCATGGTGCAGTATGAAGAGGCACAGTGCACCCTGATAGCAGTGGTAACTCAGATGTTTTTATTTTTTGAGGAGGACATGCGATATGTGCCAGCACAATTATGGACTGTTAATCCACATGATGTTGGGTTACTGAGAGATGTGACTCCAGTACAAGATTACATTGAAGTCAGGTGCTTAACACAAATCATCCAGTATGTGGATGATCGGTTGGGATGTAGTGAAAATAAACATCAGTGCAGGAGGGATTCTGTTGCATTATTGTAATTGCTGGCTCCCAAAGGGTTAAAGACAGATAAAAAGAAGCTACCATACTGCCAACAGGAGGGACTATACTTGGGACAACTAATTTTTGTAATGGGGAAAAGAATGTATCAGATAGGGCAGCGGCAGTACGCACCGCCCCTAGGCCCAGTACTGTGAAGGAAATGTAGCTGCTTTTTGGGCTTATGTAATTATTGTAGGGCACTACGCAGTCTACACAAGGCCACTATTACAACATTTTCAGGAAGGACAGAGGACTTAAAAGTACAGTTTAATGGACTGACAAAATGACTAGACAATTTGAGGGCTCAATCTATTTAGCAACTCCGGATTATATACAGGAGTTTTATTTATTTTCCCACTGTGATGAACGGCTCATGCATTGACGGAAGGAGACATATTATATGTTGATGGGTCATAAATAATTGACCCGGGGACGGGACGAAAGCACACAGGGGCGGTAGTGGTGTGAAGTAAATGGGGGAGAAATAGTGACCACCCCTGTAGAAAGCAAGACCATAGTTCCATACACAGCATTGCCCATATTACAACTGGACCATTATCATCTGGGGAACTGACCAGCCCCTGGTTTAAAGCTCCACTTGCCATCCGTATGAAGGAGTTAGATATTGGGTGCATCTCTCGGATGTCCTAAGAGCACCTGAGACAAGGCAAAGTTTAGTAAGGGCACATTGTTGAGGGTCCCGGCCAGGGTGGTGTGCTGTGGCACATGCCTGCTTTTTTCTTTCTTTTTTTCATTTTTCCTTGTTTTTTCGTTTGTCAATCTTTATTTGATTTTTCAATTTTTGTTTTTTTTGTTAGGTCCAGGACCCGGTTGGCCCTGCTGGAAAAAGGGTCTCCCTCTCTATCTCTTCCTCTCTCTTTCCCTCTCTCTCCTTCTCTTTCTCTCTTTCTATTGTTCTCTCTCTTTTTTCTTTCTCTTTCTTTTTCTCTCTTTCTTGATAAGCTTTTTTTTCCTCTCCAGGAATAAGCAAAGATGGCTGACCAACCTCTCTGTTATGTAGGGATAAAGTTAAAATACATTACATTTGTTTCAGAAATGATGAAGTGCCTCTTTTTAGGAATATGTTGTTTTGTATGACACTGGCTGTGGTTGTTGGGGTGGATGAAGATGTGTCTGTTATATGGGGTGGTTGGACAGTTGGAAATAAAGT
The DNA here is from genome assembly GCF_040938575.1 of Ambystoma mexicanum. Classification (NCBI taxonomy): domain Eukaryota; kingdom Metazoa; phylum Chordata; class Amphibia; order Caudata; family Ambystomatidae; genus Ambystoma; species Ambystoma mexicanum. The sequence continues at coordinate 1,566,758,720 of NC_090937.1, read as the reverse complement.
GCTAATATGCCTATACAAAAAGGAAATACAAAATGTCTCACTTTTTGGCAGCCACCCCTAAACGTTTTCATAGACGAATGAAACTGGAAGTATGAATGACGTATGATTTAAGGGGTTGGGTTTTGATACTATTTCTGACATCCAACATTTAGAAACATTGAATAGCTGGTACTCTGAAATGCGCATTGCAGGAAGGAATAAAATAAATGAAAGCTGTTACGTGTGTGCACCTATGACGCACACAACAGGGGCTCCTAAGGTTTTAGTTCCACATCCAGTCCCAATTACAGAGGCACAATGCTTGGTACATCTTGCACTATACAGGATAAAGGGCACATTCCATGCACATAGCGTGCTGTTGAGGTGCACTGATCTATACCCAGCATTATGCAATGGCAATACAAAATACTGCCAGTGTCTACAAGAACCATATTTCTCCTTGGGGGGTTACTCAAATGACAATGACAAATGGCAGGGCACCACAGTGATGTGCCTGGCAGATTGAGTACAGTGAAGAAGCAATATCCCAAATAGACACTATGTGTGCACAAATATGGTCCCAACACATCACAAGGTTGACACGGATTGCAACAATGAAGAAGCCAGTGCAAGTACATAGAGCCATAGACTCAATGAAGGAACAGTTCCTGATGACACAAACACACAGTGCAACCACACTCTTGTGATCCCTCGCATGACGAACGGTATGGCAGCAGTGATGATTACTACTGGGTTTGTGGCCGACAAGCCTACCTGCACCTCGTGCCATCTTGAAGGGGCAAGTGTTCACTGGCCACCCTGTACTCAGGCTACTAGTAATCCTGGAAGAACACCTGAAGGGAGAGGAAATGCCTGTCGAGGTGCCAACAGCCACTCTAGCACCTAAAGAAGCAGAAAGAAGTGTGCAGATTACACAAGAATTTGGTATGCTGCCAGAAAAAGGACGATCTTAATGGCAGGGAAGAAAGAAGAGATCAAACTATCTCAAAAAACTGTTCTGCAATGCACAGAGGAAAACCTGACGAGTATTTACTTTTCAGCCCAGCAGAGACTTTATTTTTCAACTTTTTTGGCTCCTGGGAACAAGCAGCTGCTGTACCTTTCTACCCCCGCAGGATGCTGAGAATGGGTCACTATCCCACGTCATCAAGGCGGTGCACAATCTAGGTGTTCAAATGAAGAAAAAAGGTGGAGTTCAGAACACAGATTGGCTATCGCTTTCCTTTGATTGAGTCTCGTCATGGCTGGAGGCAGCAGTAAAAATACTGGTTCCTGTGATTGTGTTCTTCTTGGTTCTCTTCTGCACGTGCCAATGGGGTCTCCGATGATGTGTTCCTATAGTCCCTAATAGTGCAAAGATGATGGTGTCAATTGGGGGATCTAGAACACCTTGCCATACAATAAACAGCGAAACTTAAATCTCATATTTCTGGGGTTGTAGATATGTTGGGTGGGGATGAGATTGTTACTATAGAAGTAACGAAAGTGGGAATGTTGGGAAGGAGTCTAGTGCTTTTCGTCATTCCCAAGTTTCCCAAGCACTTTAGAATTAGGCAAGACTTCTGTTAACTTTTTTTTTAATTTGTGTTAATTGTATTACAATTTTTACAAAGAAAACCAGAAAAACAAATCCAGTAGGCTCCATATTGGATAATCTTCCTTATTGTCTTTATGTCAGTTTTACTCCCCCTGACCTGAGTCCCAAAAAGGGCCTCTCCTCGTACAGAGTTCAATGAAGTGTCTAGGGTTTCCAAACCAATGTTTTTCATGAACAAAGTTACTGCAATTACCCACTGTGTTTTTTCACTCATCAAAAGGGACCACCACTCCTCTTCATCCAATGTTTTTATTGGTCTCATGATTTTGCCCAAGTAGGTCTCCCTAGCAATCCGTGTGCCAGTGTTTTCTAAGCCCTACAAGAGTCCAGGGGAAAGGAGGGTCCCAAAAGAAAGATAGGTAGTATTTAAAATATAAGGTGCAAATAACCATTAGTTGAAAACACGTGTAAATGTTATTCTGTGTAGTTTTAAAATCAAATCTCAAAGCAGGCTCTCTGCCAGAAGGAATGCAGTCTGTGCTAAAAGCAGACTACAGGCAGGCTGATAAGAGTACACAAGGTAACTCAGCAGCTGTTCCCTGTCCATCACAACCCAATGGAGACTAAAAAGGTTCAAGAAATGACAGAGTACTATTGGAAAACAAGGGTTTTTGTAGAAATTACTGGACCAGATAAAATATAGTTTTATTGAGTGAAGTGTTGAGAGTATGGCAGGAAGATGTGTTTATGTATAAATGTTTATAACATAGCAAATTATGCTAAACAAGAACTATACTGTATTCCTGCAGAGGCAGGAATATGTTAAGCAGGATTGTTCTGAATGTAAACCTGGCCTTGCAACACTGGAGACTAGAGCATCCCTTGTATGGCAAGAAGAACAGTTTTGGATGAGCTCTGCCGGTATCCAGTAACCAAGTTGAAGAGTATATAAAGGCGGCTGCTTGCCATTAGTCTGGAGGAGCCAACCAGGGAAGAGAGAATGCTGGTTGGAATAGCAGAGTCCTCTGCCATTCCCCCCAATCCTCATCTTTGTAAAGATTAAAGTTTGTTATCTCTTGCAAGATAGACTCATAGCCTTAATTCCCGAGAAGGGTTCATTTAATCTGGTGTGAGCGTGATCAGGGGTACCCCAATATATTTAAGGGGTACAAGTATGGCCTGATTTTCAAAATTAAAAAGCCCTAAAGTCCAGTAAAAGAGCTGGGGGTCTCTAAGGTGGGAGGAATTAAGCAAAATTAAAATTCTGCCCAACACTAGCGAAAGGGGTCAGAAATGAAAGCCGGGCACAAAGTTGTCATGTTTTTGGTTAAAGACATTTATTAAATAATAATGGGTTAGGAAAATGCCTCTCTGACCCTATTCTAAAGAAGAACTCCCCTACCTAAAACCAAAAATTAAGGATCTGTCTGTGTCAGAATGTAAATAAATGAAAAGCCATGCTTGTGTGTAAAACATCCTATCCTGACCCATCACTACAAACAAACAATACAATGTGAAAGGAAATGTCTTCAATTTGATATTGACAAAAAGTGTTCACAACTAAAAATAAGAATAGCTCCAACACAGATGTTCTTCAAGGTGAAAGCCTGGGGTGGACCCTTGCCCTGGATTTTTAAGTAGGATGGTAATTGTCTCTTTTACTAACAGTTCCTTTGTGTCTCTTCTTGATTCCAAAGGTTCCTGTTTAGGCAACAAGTTCTGTAATAGTCTTTCTTTGACACAAATGTAGTACTTCTGGAAGTTTTACAAACTCCCTGGTATAACCCCCTGCTAGGACTCTTTATTCAATTCCAACTGTCTGGCGTACTCTCCCGCCAGGACTCGTTATGGAATACCAACTGCCTGGTGTACTTATCCTGCCAGGACTTCACTTGTGGTTTTCACTTACCTTCTATACTCCTCTGCCAAAACTTCTTATGTTATTCAATTGCCTGGTTTCCTTCCATTGTCAGGACATATCATGCGTTTTAATTGCCTGGTGTCCTTCCCCTTGCAAGGACTTATTTGTTTCACAGTTCTTCTATATTACCAAAAGTGTATATATTGCTCTTGGCTTGGTATATATGTTTGCAGTAAGGCTTGTTCATGTGTTGCCCTACACTTACATCTTTTGTATCCATAGCTCATTGGAGAGGTACTTTGCCTTTTCTGCATTCAAACAATATAGTTTTATCAATGGTATCACATTTAAATTGTTGTTCGTGCGGTCACCGGAATGCCCCGGGGTTCCCACTATCTTCGGGTAGACCCCCCGTTATCTCCAGCATCTCCGTCCCGGTTTGTGCTTCTGCGGCGTGACTCTTTCACCTGCTTTCCACACTGGAGTGTGCAGATGCCCTTCTGGTTCATTTGTCGCTCCACGGCCACAAGCCTGCTTCCCTTCAAGTCCCAGAATGGAGAATTCTGCCTCTACAAGCAGCTACGCACCCAGGACCTGTTTCACAGCTCCCAGCGTCTCCACAGCACATCTTTCTCTCGCTCAGCGTTTCCACTTCTTTCTCTGCGGCCTTCTCAGCTCCGCCACACCGGTACAAGTTTCTTGTGTTCGTGAGCCTCTGCATAGGAACCAAAGTCTTCTCCTGCACTGCTACACTTAGTGTGGTTGCCATCTTTATATGTTCCGCGCACAGGTGATTTGGAAAAACAACTGGACTGCATGTTCTGCTTCGATTTCTTGGTACAAACATCTTCATCCACCGTGTCTCAGTACTTGGATGATTCTGGGAGTTGAAGTCCATGGGTATCATTGGGCACATGGTGTGTGATTCTACATAAAGGTACCTCAGAAGCAAAAAGTGTTGTGTTGGAGCTTTGCGTGTTTAGGTCATAGATGTGTGTTTGACCAGAAAAATAAGAAGAACATGTTTCTTTACTTCCTCTGCAAGGGGGAACAAGCAGCGACAATAGGCCATTAGGTATTAGGTATTAGAGGGTCTTTCTCATGGGAAAGGGGAGGTACCACGTCTGGTCCAATGACCTCATGATATCTCCCGGGTAGTTGTCTCCTCCCATGTGAGCCTCCCTCATAAAGCCGCCCCCAGGGTCAGGATCAGATTGGGGCTGCCCTCTCCTACCCATATGGGAGGAGTGCTTAAACTGTACTCAAAAAGGGGGCACCTGGCCTCTCCATGTTCCCTCCAGGTATCTATACATCATAAACACAAAATTGAACAGGGCGAGTTCAGATAACAAACATATAGACCAATTAGATTTCTCTTCATATGACTTGTAGTACATTTGTGATAAATGTATTCTATTATATACAATTAATGTGTCAAAAGTTAAATGATAGAGATCAATGCATACATAACAAATGGCCTTTCTTATTTAATGTGTCATTCATGTTTCGTCACGCAGCTGTCTGGTAATATAGTCCAGTGGGGTATCACTCACATAAATACAGGCTTCAATTCTACCCGAAGAGTCCAGCTGCGGGGGTCCACACCGATCGGCAGACCGGCACAGGTTACTACCGAATGGAGTACCTGCCATGAATTGAACCCAATATTTATGTGAGTGATACCCCGCTGGACTATATTCCTAGACAGCTGCGTGATGAAACATGAACAGCACATTAAATAAGAAATAACAGATTCAACAGAAAGCGCCGAGAGGCCCCTGGGTTAGGTGTGCTATAAAAATGTCAAAATAAATAAATAAAATAAAGTCAGCTAAGCATAGACACCACTCCCTTGTGACTAAGCCAGACGTGCATGAGGCCTATTGAAATTGCACGATATTGAACACAGGAAATCACTTGAAGGGGATTTGAAAAAATCATTTGTCTTGTCGAAGGCATCTACAATAAATCACTCAGGAGGCTGAAACACAGTTGTGTAGACAAGCCAAGAATACAGTAGTGCAACACAAGACACTACTCAATCAGCCTAGTCGGTTAGGCAGTCAGATTAAGATAGCCCTAGTCTAGTATTAGAGTCCACAAAGTTGTGGGAAGACAATCCCTGGTTTAAACTAGAATTCTTCACCGATGTTATGTATTGTACCATCACTCCTGTGTGAAATTTAAATAGTTTTGTTTTATGTTATGTATGTATCGATCTCAATCATTGAAGCTTTGACAAATGAATTGCATAAAATAATACATTTATCACAAATTTACTACAATTCATATGAAGAGAAATTGAATGGGTCTATATGTATCCGAACTCGCCCCTTGTTCAATTTTGTGTTTATGACACATGGTAGGAGGTCACCACCAGGGAATCTGTGATTACTCCATTGGGTTCAACACACTATACTGCAGTGAAAAATCAGAAGATGGCTTCCTGTGTTGGAGCTTAAGCCCTGCAACCTCATTGGTTAGGGTCACAAGGCACTAAAATGAGGTGGAGGACTATATAATGAGGGGGAGGACTGAACCCTGCAATGGTGTCAGACGCCTCTTCCTTCAGCTTGCCTCATTGTTTAGGTAAACTGTTGCTCTTCCACACAGCAATCAGCCCCCCACCCCACTGCAATCTCTGATCTACTTGGTTCTGGGTTAATGTACCTGTTATGCTCACCTGGCTCCCACAGGGGCGTCGATCTGACCTGGACAGCTGCGGTCTCCAACAATGTGACGCGTAGTGCCGAGATGACGGACTGGACTGGCCCACCTAGCTTTGTTTGCTTGGCCCGCAGAAATATTCTTCTGCAAATGGAGAAAGGGAATTAACCGCCCTTGGAGTTGAGCATTAACCCTCCCCCACTCCCGCTGTTCTCCCCACTGATCACCTTTGATGTCCCCTCTTATAGTCTCACCTGATGGTTTGAAAAGATGAGCTCTCCATCATGCATTGAGCGCAGGGGCGCGTAGATAACCGGTTGCTTCACTGGCTCAAAGGAATTGGTGAGTTCCAGAACAATATTGACTCTGAGATTCCCGGCAAGACGCCGTAAGTATGTAGTTCGTAAGAATTCAAATGTCTGACTTTCACTCTGTCCGATTCCTTGCAGGTTGCAGCTTGACCCTAGCGACGAGTTCCTCATGGCAACCGGTAATATTCAGGTAAGGATTTGTATTATCCAACACAGTTCGGTAAAATAATGTCCATTTGTAACCTGTTGCTTTCTCCCTTATTCAGGCACTGAGAGAAAGTATGAAGTCTCAGGGAATAATGCCTCCGGCGGTAAAATCAGGTAAGTCTTTTGTGGTGAGGAGGGTTCCCCTTGTTAGTACCTTGGCTCACCTTGCTGTTCTTGTCTTCTCCTTAGGTGCCGGAGTGCGGCGAGAACATGCAGGAGGATGCAGTGAAATGGGAAGATGCTGCGAAGGCCGGTGAGTTCAGCGCGGCGCTGCAGCAGGCGAGACGACGCGCATAAAATAACTTCTTTCTTCCAGCTCGAAGGCGCAATCGATCGGGAATTCAGGTAAGGATCAAAGGTATTGCTCTTGTTCTAACCTTTTCTCCTTCTTTCTCCCTTTTTCTAGGAGCTCCGGACTCGAGGCGGGCGTGGCAGAAGACTGGATGCAGACTTGCAGGCATGGTGAGCATTACGCTGCTGGATGCAGAATAAGGCGAAGCGTGTGCTGCTCTTCGGGCGTGGTTTAAATAGCCTCCAAAGTAGTCCCAGGTAAGTATTCCTCCCCAGCCCCACCGAGTAAAAAATAGTCCCTAGGTAAAGTAGTCCCTTCCAAGTCTCTTTTGGCTTGGAGCTCTTGCAGCATGGTCTGCATCAGGTAGGTTTGCAGCTTGGTCTGCATCAGGTAAGTTATTAATCTATGAGCCTGGCACCAGGACTGACTCTCCATATGAGCCTGGCGCCATAGACGCCAGCACTGCACCCATAAAGCCCCTAGCAGGGGTTGTTGGACTTGCTTGGAATAACTTGATGCCTGCTTCCGGGGTTGCTGGACTTGGTCTGGGTCCCCTGGGGTAGGCATCATGACAGTACCCTGGGGTCCTGCAGTGCATGATGACACGCACCATCGGCTGATACACGGAAAATAAATGAATGATAAAAATGAAAGAAATCTCTTTTGTGTATCACAGATCATCACGGCCGACATCAGCAGTGATCTGGAAAGGGCTTGCATTAATATGCTGTTCACTGCCCATTCTTCACCTCAATTCCTTTTCTAAGATGGACAACACGTTTTGCCTTGTTGATGGTAAGCCCTGGGCATGGCCTGCCTCAACCTCATTGGCCATCTACAACTTAAGAGCCAATCACTTACACCGGGAGGTGGCCCATCCCTCAAAGGCCCACAACAAGGCCCCTGTCTGCTCTCTATCCGCTACCAAGCCAGGCCCGGGGGACATCTCACACCCCTTCACTTCCATTGACGCTGCTATCCCAATGTCAGTCCCCTCGCCTGTTTCCTTCTTCCTCCTTCCCTCCACCATGACTCTCACAATAATCGTATTTAGATGTCCCCCATCTGTTGTCTGATTAGGCCTGCTTGCCTGAATCTCATATTTAGATGTCTCCCCCCCTCTGCTGTCTGATTGTGCCTGCTTGCCTGAATCTCATATTTAGATGTCCCTCCTCGGCTGTCTGAATGTGCCTGTGTGCTTTAATCTCCAATTTAGATGTCCCCCCCTATGCTGTCTGAATGTGCCTGCTTGCCTGAATCTCGTATTTAGATTTCCCACCTCTGCTGTCTGAATGTGCCTGCTTGCCTGGAAACCCCTTAACTAGCTGTCCCACTGCCCGGCAGGTATGGCATGCTGTGAACCTCCCACTCCCCTACCCCCCCCCTCTTCAACACCTACCATTTCCTCCGTCCGCCATTGGCTCTGTCCATACTGGCACCTTAGCAACTCTGCCATCCCTCCATGCTTTCCCCTTCCATATCATTCCACTGTTGCAATGCCTCCTCTGACCCATCCAACCCGCCCTGTCCAAAGCCTGAGTCTGATGGCCATAATATTGATGTACCATCACCACTTTGTTGCTAATGCTTCAATTGACACTTCTGAATCACGCTGGTTCACCCATCTTGAATCTCAACGTTCTCATGCTGAACTTTTGAATCATTCGCAATCATGGTGGCCCTGAATCATGCTGTGCCCATCAATGACTCTGAATCATGGTATGCACATGCTGGACTCCTGCATCATAGTGTATTCAACATTGACTTTTGTATCTTGGCGGTGCTCATTCCATCTGCTTGTTGGCTCTGTAACACAGAATTTCGTTGGCTGTGTTTCTTCTCACCTTACTCACTGTTTCTCAGTCTTCTCTTCCTCAATCTGCTTGACCTTTCTCTTCCCCTCACCCCCACCCACTCACCATAACTAATGAACTTGCACTATCAGAAATGCTGTCAGGCCTAGTACAATAGTCACTGGATGTTCCTTTTCTTCCTTCCCTCCTACCCCCTTCCCTCACCTATTGTCAATGCCCTGGCACTGTCAGAAATGTCATCAGGCCTAGTACGATAGTCACTGTCTGTTCCTTTCCTTCTCCCGCCCTCCCCCCCATCACCTATTGTCCATGCCCTTGCACTGTCAGAAATGTTGTCAGGCCTAGTACAAAAGTCCCTGTCTGTTCTTTTCCATCCCCAGCCCCCCACCTACCTCTCTTCACTCACCTATTGTCAATGCCCTTGCACTGTCAGAAATGTCCTCAGGCCTAGTACGATAGTAAATTATCCATTCTTGTTGTCTCAAGGCCTTGTAAGAATGTTATTGTATTTTTCCCTTGCTCCCTCCCCTGCCTTGAAGCGCTTTGAAAAACGTGTATAGGCGCTATACAAATAAATTATCATATCATAAGTGAGTGCTTTCCATGCATCATTGGCAATGTACATTGTTTTTTCCTATATGAAATATTTTAAAATTACTGGGGATTCCCAGTCTGACAACAGGGAATATTCCAGCATGTGAACCAATGAAAGATCTAATGCTGGAGCAGTGAACGCTCCCAAAGAGGTAACGCTGCTGAGAGGGGTAAACAGTTGTATGAGAGGCTGGCAAAGCCAAAAGGTTACGGGATTCAGGAAAATGCGTATTGGCAGACGACCTTGGACAGCAAGACTGGGAACAGAGAACCTGGAGGGTTCCAGTGCTCAAACCCAAAACAAGGACATTATCAAGAACCAAATCAGAAATGGTGGAATTGTGTTAAGAAATCCCTTTTTCCCTGTAAAGAGGGGAACGTATGGGATATATGTAAAGACTTCAGACTTGCCATTCAGAACCTACAAAGAGGCTGAGGTCTATATTATGAAAAATTGACAAACTTTTAAAAATCTAGTTCAGAAAAGAGCCACAAGTAATTTGGCCAAGCAAAGCCCAAGGATAGAGGCGATTGCTCTGGCCTACTTTTTGTTATTTGTCGAAGTGGTGGGGACAGATAGCTAGTAGGTTTTGGACTAAGGACTATTTCTTTTTGACATTTGATGAGCACACTTCCTTTAGTTTGTTAGGTAGTGAATAACCCTCATAACGGTAAGGCTACATAGGCGTATTCTTATTATTTAAATAAACCCCCTTGAACATGTCACATCTTAGTCCTACTCCTTGTTCCCTACAGGCCCTAGGAGAATTAAATGAATGGTAATCGTGTTTTAGGCCAGGGATTGTAAATCCATGTTTTCCTTCTTTTAATCCCATACCCTGTCATTTGAGCTAGATTTTGACCACCAGGTCTATGGTCTTTCATATATCCTAAGGTTGGGATGTGTCTTTAGGCGACTGCACTTATTTATCCAAAGTACTGGGTGCCTGCTTGCAACATGCCAATAGAGGCACAACTCCTTGGTGCAGAGATGCACATCTCAAGTGGCAGTGGGAAGAAGGACATGTGGATGGCACTGGTCAATGCAGTCATTGTTGTGTCCATTGTGCCATGATAGAAGGCCTTCATAAGAGGTGGTATGACCTTGAGCGTGCCAGGCGCAAGTAAATATCGAAGGCACAGGAAGCCAAGGACAGCACTGGTGAGGGGGGACACAATATCATGAACTGCCTGGGAGCAGAAGGTACTCCCACTGATTGAAGTGGAAAGTGTGACAGGCATAGAGAAGGGACATGACACAGGTGAGTGGAGACCAACAAATTCTGGCATACAAAGAGAACCCATGCACACATATATGCACATCGACAAACAAGTATAACTCGGGTACAACATGTACACCTGTCAACCAACATTTTGCCCATCCCAAGTGCACAACTACTCAACTTCCTGCAACACCCATAAGACATGCATCTCCAACGTGACAGAGATACAGACATACCACATGAGTAGAAGCTGATGCCATATATGTGTGCTTTGGCCCATGCAGTCAATACATCACAGCAGTCCAGTGGGCATGAAGCTGCACATGCCAAATGGCAGAGAATGAGTATCAAGAAGCAGTATGCTGCTACATCAAGGCACATCGCCAGCACCTCTGGCGACACCAGATTCAGTAGCCACAGTGGATCGTGGCAGCAGTACTGGTACCACCCGGCAAACCCCAGCTGAACCAAACCACATTGCAGAACCCGTGTCACAGGTGGGAGCAGTTGAGCAGGAGGAAGATGCATCACCTGCTAACCTTGTGGCCCAGGCACCCATGTAGGAGAGAGGATGAAGATAGGCAAGGGGGAATGCAAGAATACTGACGGCTAGGTTGAAGATGGGTCCACCACTCCAATGTGGAGATTCACGATCAAACAGCCCGTTAGTTGCAGCCCAACATGACCTGGTGCACGAGGCCAGATGGCAGTCTGATACAGCAGAAAAACAGTAGCACAACAAGGGTAGGATCCTGCAGCAGCTGGAGCAGTACAAACAGCTCCTCGCATGCCAGAATGAGATACAGGCATCACGCAGGAGGCAGCTCTAGCACGGCAATGCTGGACTAGCAGCATCAAATCGGGGATGCACATATGCTGTGCCAGCTGTCGGTATCCTGCAGTGTGGAATGCAGCTTGATATGTGCCGCTGTAGGGATAATAGAGTGCAGGAATGTGCAGGGGTCTAAGAAAAAATAGGTGCATAGTGGAGTTAAAGACATAGCGCAAGTGAGCAAGGTGAGAGGAGGGGAGACAAAGAAAAAGAACAGACCAGAAGCTTATTTTCCTGAAAAGAGAGGAAAGGATCGGCACGCCAAAGATTCTAAAGAGGATAGTCGGCTGAACGAGCTGTGGTAGCATATGAAGAGAGGATGAGGGGTAAGATTGCTAGCAGAGGAGGGAAAAGGGTAGCAAAGCTGGGTTTAAATAGATACCAGCATGCATTGAACAGAGGGAAGGAGAGACAAACAAAATAGAAGATCTAGGTCTTGGAAGGGTTGAGATGACTGAAACGATCAGCAGATAGACAGGAAGAGACAATGTCTGGGAGTGAGGGAGAGAAAGAAGAGAAGGAAAAGAAAACGAGTGTCAGAAGCATAAAAGTGACATGAGAGATTTGAGTAGCTGATGAGCGCAGAGAGAGGAATGATGTATAGAGAGAACAGAAGGGGGCCAAGGACAGTACCCTGAGAAACTCTAAAAAGAAGCAGGCGGTAGAAAGAGTTGCCTAGCCCACGAGACAGAGTAATAACGGGTTGAAAGATAGGATGCGGACCGGCTTTCGACAGTATCAAAGGCAGCAGCAAGATCAATAAGAATAGAGGATTATGCAGAGCAGAGAGAGGCGCGTTTGAGACATTTAGAAGTGAAGATTCTATGGAGCGGGCAGGATGAAAGCCAGATTCTAGAGGAGGAAGGAGAGAGAGAGAAGGTGGAGATAAGAAGAAAACAGAGTAGATAACCCTCTCAAGAAATATACATGAGAATGGGAGGAGAGACAGGGGACGGAAATGACATGTCTAGGAAGAGTCAAGGATAGGTATTTTGAGGATAGGAATAACGGCATGCTTGAAAGAAGAAGGGAAAGTAGAAGTTAGAGTTGAAAAGCGATGTGAGATATGGATTCCAAGATGGATACATGAAAGAGATGAGGGAGGAAAGAATAGGATCTAAGGGAGAGATTGTGGGGTGAGCATGCACAAAGTAGAAAGTCAGTCAGTCAGTCAGTCAGGAGGGCAAATGAAGACAAAGACGGAGGTGATGGGGAGAAAGGGGAAGAAAAATGAGGAGAAACGACAGGAGAGAGTGGTGGAGAGTGAGGGGGATAGGAGAAAGCGACAGAACAGGCAAGAGTGGAGGAGTGCAAAGATGTGACGTTAGAAGTAAAGGAAAAAGCAAAATCAGTGGCCCAGAGTTTAGACGAGAGATAAGAGACAAGGGGGCGAGGGGCGAGAATAGAGTTGAGGAGCTGAAAAGACAATTAGGGTGTTGGGAGAGAGGAAAGAAAAGTACTGTTTTTTTAGCAGCGAGTTAAATTCGTAAGAGGTATGGAGAGAGGTTAGAAAGTGCAGACCCTCTGGAGAGTTGGACTTCTTCCAACAGTGCTTGGCCCGGCAGAGAGAGGAGCAAAGGGAAGGAGACGGCAAAGGCTGAGACAGTTTCATAGAGGGATTAAAGAGAAGAGAGGGGAAGGAGGAGTCAGGATTGAGTGTAGCAAGGAGGCACGATGGGAAGAAGCATTTTAAGAGAAAAAACACTTGATATCCTTGCGCACATGTCTCTCCTGACCCATCTCTTCACTAGGCCCTTGGATGTTTTCCACCCGCTGTACTATTCCTCTGCTCTCACGCTCTGCCTTACTCCCCGCGATGTTACCACTGTATTCCTCCAACTACAACCACAAATCTTCTACCAACACTTTCGCTCTCTCCTTCCTTCCTCCACACTACTCTACCACCACTACTTCCATGCTAGCATGACTACTTCTCCACTGTTCCTACTAGCACTACTACTCTCACTAGCTCTCTCCCGCTATCACTTTCAATGCTGTTGCTACCACACACTGCCCACTACTGCCAACTACCACTTCCTGCTACTACCACCACTCCCAACTACTCCCTTCTACTGTTTTGCTATTTCACAAACCCCTTACTCTCACACACAAACACTCCACAGACCCCCTCTCTCCAACCAATAGCCTCCACACTTCTTTCCCCTCCTCTGGTCTCTTGGACATCTTCCTCCACTACCTGTCCTCACCCAACTAACCCACACTGCACAACTCACATGCACCTCCTTAAATACCACACCCCCTCCCAGCATTGGATACTCACCATGTCTAATCACTTGCCTGACTCCAGGGGTTGTGCAGGGGAAGTGCTTAGGTAGACTTAAAAAAGGGCTTGTAGGCCCGCCCCCTTTTCCAGGTAGTCTTAAATATAACGAGAAAGACTTCCTTTGGAACAGGAGTCCCCCTTTGATAATGCCTTATAGTGGGCCTTTTGATGTTAACATCAATGGTGGGGATTTCATCAATCATGCCTTTATTTAAAAGGTAGGATCCCTGGTAGTTTAGTGGAGGTTTTACCCTTTCACAGGCTCCAGCAGACAATGTCTGCTGGAGCCACGCCAGTGTTGTAAAGGATGTCACATCCCACAGTGTTGCATGATAGCCTCCTTCAGCAAACACAACCAGTGTGGTCATGTTCGCGGCTTGCTGTGGCGTTCTTCTGCAGCTGGGATACTGCCATCTCACGAGGTAAGGAGGGGCTTTTAGGGGGTCCGGCACTCCTGGTGGCACCACATGTTGCTTGGGGTGGGATCCAATGTAGTGGGTACTGAACCCATGTAGTCTTGTGTATGTTTATGTGGCCTCACATTAGAAAGGGGTGCCAGACCATGAGCAGGTTGAGTATTACTTTTTGTGCTACCCTTGACACAAACAATGTATTTTATTTATTGTGCGTTACAGTACAAATATGCACTTTTCACACAAACAAGATTTAACGAATTCACATAAAAACACAATTAAACAATTTCATTTTCACCACTACAATCACATGCCTAAAATCATCAAACCAAATATGACTGCATTCCATAGTGCACTAAAAACCTTAAAATAAAACGTGAAACATGCCTTTAAAAACTCTAAAAGCCTAATTGAGAGGGACATTTCATTTGTGTTTAAAATTCTAATCCACAAATCCTGTTCCGTTATTCTATTATTCAGATAAGTAATGTCTCTCCTTAGTGTACACAGAGCGGGACATTGGACACACAGATGTTAAAGGGTCTCTATCTCCTGAGTGCAGTGCCGGCAAAGTCTCTGGTCCCTAGGAACCTTAGTCCGTCTGCCTTGGACTTCCCTGGTGAGCATTAAATTTAGCTTCATTCTCAAGATTTGAGACCCAAATAACCTTGAGGGATGCTTTTTCAAGTAAGGAGAAACATTGTTGTAGTTCTTAATTGACCATACAAAATGATCTCCAAAGCATTGCTAATTCATTAAGTTCTCTCTTAGGCAGTTCCATACGTATCTAAATCGTAATTTCTTTTACCATATGTGGCGTTGCTATAAGATCTTGTATTGAGACCTCTATTTTTGACAAGAGTTGCAAACAATCAGCCCCCCCTTTCCATTAAAACCTTACACGAGTCTTTGTGCCATTCTACACTAAGACTCTCATAAATTGAGGCAGCGGAAGGAGGGGGGACAGAATACTCAACAAAATATGCAACTTTACCCAATCAATCAGGGTCTGGATTGGAAGCTGCCCTAATTCAAACACTATCCCAAGGTGTGGTACTGATGCCAGGAGATAGAGAACCCCTCTCCAAAGTTTCACCTCCAGTTTTGACCAATCTATTTTTTGAAACCAGGCGGAATGTCCCCGTGAAATTGACCGTTTAGAATTGAAAGATTCCATTCCATCAACTCTTGCCGTACCCTCATTCCCCTGTTCCGTGCTTCCCTAGAGGTTTTCAACCTGTTGGGTACCAGATATCAATAATCTTCCAGGCATTCTGCATTGAAATCGCCCATAACAATCAATGCAGCTCCGTCTTCGGGCGATTACCCCAAAAATGTAAAGGAAAGGGACACGAGTGCCTCCTCTATCTATCCGGATTAAAGTATACATATACCAAAAGGAATTTACTAGGCACACCTACACAGTCGGTCTGCCATTCCAATAGGGCCACGAACATATCACTGCACTCCAACTCAATTTTACGGAGAGATAGGCCATGGCTCTGTTTAATTGCTGACAATAAGCCACTGTATGGCCGCCCTCTAACATCATGCAGTGCTTCAATATGCACTACATCAAAGCCTTCAATGATCGATATGTCAAGCAAAAAAGTTCCCTGGAGACAAACTATATCAAAGGAAGCAAACAAGCCCTGGTTATTGAGTATGTTATTAGAGCCTCTTGAATTCCAGGAGGCCACTACCCATTTAGGCAATCACAAATCATACCTGGAACTTGCTTCCCCCTCAAACCTCAATTGAAATTGTCTCCCACCATCATTTACATTATATTGAGGTGCCCCTTGAATATTTCCCCATGTCCTACTCGTGTCAACCTGTCGCACAGGAAGCAAACCATTCACCCCGCTGCCCTTTCCTGAGTAATTTGGGGTTAACCTTGAAATTATTGAAGTCCCTGCGTCAGCCACTTCAAAGCCTAATGACAATAAGCGCTCATTTTCTGCCAGAATGGCGCCTTTGATAATATATGCCCTTAAGTAGAGTTTAACTACATCCAAACAGTCTTCATGCATGAACTCCACAATACTAATAATTGGGCGTTTCGTACATAAGAGACAGAATGTAGCGTCTATTCAGGGGGTACCTATTTCAGCTCTCAAAAAGACGGCGCAAGTAGATACAAATCTGCTCCTCCTACACTTTCACTTTTTGGGTTGGTTTATAGGGAAGTCTACACAATGCTTCAGTAGTCTCCCCCTTATAATCAGTATGAGGGGGGGATACCTTGTCCACCATCAATTGTTGGCTCTTTTGCATACCCAAACTTTGCTAGTCTATTGTTCGATGTGGCAGCACTGGTATTTCACAATGACCACTGCACGTCTCCCGAGACTGAACATCTACTACAACAGGTTTTGAGAATATTGCAAACAATTTTCCTTTTACTTCCCCCACCTTTGGTGGCAATTTGCCTTCTCCCCCTTCCAATAACTTTGGTTGTATTGGCCCTAACAATGGTGTCGGGCTAAAATCCCTTAAGACACAGCACTTTCCGGCCAATGGCCCAGTCATTTTGTCTGATTTGATCTCACTCACATGCTCTTCCCTCTCTAAGGCTTCCAGGGACTCCCTCTCTATTGGGTACACTATAATGTTGCTTAGGTCAAAGGATGGACTATCCTCTACTAGCTTAATAGCATGTATACCTCACTCTGCGCCTTGTCCTTACTCCCTAATTGGTTCTTTAGAACTTTTTGCTTTTTCTATTAGCATTTGCTTGTCTACCTCAGTTCTTAAGATTTCTCAAAAACGTTTGGGATCCTCTATTATTTTGTTTGGGTGGTAACTTACAATTCTTTAGTTTTTCCATAGAGGGAGTACTTTTTCTTTAGTTTGTGGGCCCCTCAGTAATTGATGTGGCTCCTTTGGGCTACTACAAACCATTTCATTTCCTTGGTCAGGGTCCACCCCCAAAATGGAAACTGGCGTAAGTGGCGCCTCTAGTGAAGGTTCCAATTGCTCAGGCTGGCTAGTTAACATGCCTCCATCTTTGACCAACTCTGTCACTACCACTTTTACCACTACCTCACTCACCCGGATTTTAGCCTCCTCATCAGCTGTTTCCCTTTTATTAAGGATTGCATTCTGATTGAAGATGGCAATTATGTATCCTTCCAGGAAGTGAACCTTCACCACCTGTTCCCTCCAAATCTGTTTAAGGTCCCGTATTTGAAAGTTGAGGGAATGCTATCCTCTGTCCATTGCATCAAGGAGCCATGCTAGGATTGGGAAGGACAGCTCGTCCACCACTGTTGCTGAATCCTCAGCCCTCCTGACTTGCCCGATCCACCTGGGACCTGGTCCTCAGAGGATAACTGAGACTTTGTCTCTCTGCCCCGAGCCACCCCAACCTGAGCATTCCCTACCTCCCAGTTATGCCCCTGTAGGTCAGACATAGTGGGCGATTGTGTTAGAGAATATGCCCCTGCAATTATCGGCATTTCATTGTGTGTTTGTTTGTGCAGCATTATTTCTGTAAGGCCTAACTCACAGACCAGGGGCTCCTGGAATACACCATTGATTGGTTTTAACCTTACCCGTTTAGCCAACTCATGCGAGATTGGTGGCGCCAAGATAGAGACATCAGAAACCAAATTACCCCCCTGTATCATATTTTCAGAAACAATAGTTCCTAAGTTACCTTTAATGTTATTCAAGACTTGGTTTACGTCTCCTATGGCCACTAAAACGCGGTCCCCCTGTTTAATTTGTGGAGGTGAGACATGGTCATGAACTTCAAATAACGTTTTCAATCCTAAATTTGTTTATTTACTAGATTCAGCAATCTCCAGGCTGAGGAGTCTAATCGGGCTCAAAAGCGGGAGGCAGGGGGACATTTATTTGTTCCAAATTTTAGCCCTCTCCTCTTTCTTGGCTTTCCATGGAGCCTACATTACTTTGGTGTGTTGTGGGGGAATCAATGGAACAACACATACTTCTCAGGGTTAACCCCATTTTAGCCCAATTACACCAATTAATATCAGCTTTGCCCAAGAACAAGGTATTCAGGGCCCAGTGTTACCCAATGTTACCATACTCACCTGAGGCCAGGACTAATTCGACAAGGCCTTCAGGGTAAAAATACAATGCTTAATTAAATGCTAAACCAGGCTTTGATGACCCAGGAACTTAATCTCAGTGAATTTGCACTTTAAAGATTCTGTGGGTAAAAGGTCTTCACTCTTACAAAGTCAATACAACGGGGTTCAAAGGCCCAATGGCCTGCAGTCACCCCTAGATAAAAAGGCTCTGGTTCACTTTATAAAATTCCAATTAAGAATAGTATTCTTTGTACGCGAGTTAATAACCCAGGGTTCAAAGGCCCACAGTCACCCCACGTAGAGCCCCGTTGATGGTAACAAAAATAACTCACGGGATGCAGAATCTTTTTGCTAAGAGCTCCTGGCTTCTAACAGCCGTCAGGCTGGAATATATGTGTGCTTTTTATGGCTCAATTCAGTTTGCTGTGAGATCACCAGGCCCGAGCTTTCCCCACCAGGAACTACATTGCTCATTATACACAAAGCTGCTGTCTCGGCAAGACTCTTGCCGTTGTTTGATGGTACAATTACATAGGCCTTCCAACTACTCACGTGTGGCCACACAAACAACAGCCCGGCTGTGACAGCAGCAACACTTTAAAGCTGGGAAACAAGAAGTGGTGGACTCATCATCCTGGCCCTCTGGTCCACAGAACACACTGCAGCACACTGCTGCGCTCCGCACCTGAGTAGAGGTTTTACACATATTACTTTCCTGATTGCTTTCCCTGTAGGATAAGGATGTGAAGTTTGAATTGAAAGTATAGTGTGCAATGAGTATTTGGACACACCCTATTCTGCGCTGGAGTGTGGTGCATGGAGTACGTGGTTTCAATCCAAATGTACGTGACGGGTAAGTGGATATGTGTACTTAATTATGCAGCTTTACATCACCACATCCTCTACCTTTGGCTATACCTAGTGTTAGGAAGGATTTTCATTTTGCAGCTCCCCCTCCATAGATATTTATGAACCACTTCCCCACAAAATGTTGCCGTTTTGTACTTTTGGAGGCAAGTGAAGTCTTTTTACTTCTCTTGCCTTGCTAAGCTCATCTGTTTTGGGAGCGCTGATCAGTCCCTACGACCATCAGTTCAGGAAATCTCTTTTCGTCATTATGAAATTCTCTGTTTTACCCTGTACACTTCACCTTACATGGAGGTGCAGTAGGGTTACTTTGTGTCCCTTTAACTTTGTGGTTACTTACATAATGTGTCCAAGATGGGCTGATGGCAGTGGATATATTTCTACTGTGTTTCTTTTAAGAGCCTTGCACACTTTTGCATTTTACTGCCAGTTTGAATGGTGCAGATCCTTACAATAGGTGGGATTGAGGACAACTCTATCTCAAATCAGCAGATTGTTGTTGCCAATACCTCTACAAAGAGGAGGGGCCACTGAAAACCCAGAACTTCTTTTGCCACACTTTTATTGGAGTTGCTGTCGGCTTGGGTTAGGGAGAAGGGTCTTCAGAGTTACCAGCAGACTGGTTTTAGGAAAGGATTATAGACCACCCATTCGATATGGACCTTGTTAACCATCATCTCACACAATGATATCCGTGAGTGGTGTTTTATCTGTGCTTCATTGACTTCTCAGCCGCTTTTGATAGCGTTATTAGATCAAAACTTTGGGAAAAGCTAGAAGCATTGGGCATAGACACTTAACTCCAGTATTTCATCAAAGCCTTGTATAACAACACATAGGTCAGGGTGAGGTTGTCCCAAGAAGGGGAATTGTCCAAAGCATACAGCACTGTTCAGGGGTTAAAACAGGAGTGCCTCTTCTTTATACATGTAAACTCCCTTCAGTGCTCAGGAAGTCCAAGAACTATCCACCTTGTTATGATAAGGATTGCATCCATTGTCTTCTTTATGCTGACAATTCTGTGATCTTAGATCGGACACCGTTGGGTTTGCAGCAGTCACTCAACGCTCTTTATGCCTGTGCAAGTAACCATGGTCTCAGCCATAACACAGAGAAAACCAAGATAATTATTTGTGAGACAGGAGCCTATGGAGCTCCTTTGTTTGTATGGAGACTGGGCCGGGTGAAGCTAGAGGCCACTTCTCTCACCTTATCGCGAGAAGGCAGGGATATCGCAGAGGGCCTGGTTTAAGTGACTGTCCCTCAAAATAATCGATGCCCAGGGTGGCCGGTCAATAAAGGCAAAAGTCATTGCCTACAGAGTTTCAATAATCCCAGGGATTTTGTATGCTCTGGAAGTTTTAATGCAGAGGGCAGTGACTAGGCTCTGCAGGCAAACATCCTCTGCTCCTTACTTGGAGTCCCTAGGAGGGTTCCTGTGGCGGCGATCAGGTTAGAGTTGGGCCTCCCATCTTTGCAGACACTCTGGAAAATTGCTGCTAGCAAGTTTTGGGCAAAGATTCATTATGGTTGCTCAGTAGAGATATGCTGCTGAGCTGGGTGGAGGGGCACTCGAAGAGATTGTCGAAGTTTGTTTGTTTATTGATTTAGTATGGCGCGCCAAACCCAGGGGTAACAGGGCGCACCAGAGAACAGGAAAATATGATTACATAAAAACTTAGTTACGAGATAAGGCACAATATGAGTATAGAACAGAACATTACATTTCGTCGAACATATACATATATACAGACAGTAAATTGCATTTCGGCAGGTCAGTTAAGGAATGTACATATATACAGTTGGGTTAGGTAGGGTCTGTTAGTCTAGGAGGGGCATGGTTCAGTCATAGGGGTCATTGGAATGTAGCCAGGTGAGAGTGTTCCACCTAAAACTGTGGTAGGGTTGGTCGGTTCTGATGTTGAATGGGAGAGCATTCCAGTGTTGGGCTGCCATGACAGGGAAGCTACTGCCGCCCGTTTTTCTTTGTCTGAATTTAGGTACCTGAAGGCAGTAGGAGTTAATCGTTCTGGTAGGGCGAATGGAGGTTCTTTTTACTATTCTGGCTGTGAGATAAGGGGGGTTGCGTTATTTAAGCATTTGAAGGTGAGTGATGCCGTTTTGAGTGAGATTTTG
The DNA here is from genome assembly GCF_040938575.1 of Ambystoma mexicanum. Taxonomy (NCBI): domain Eukaryota; kingdom Metazoa; phylum Chordata; class Amphibia; order Caudata; family Ambystomatidae; genus Ambystoma; species Ambystoma mexicanum. Next base: position 1,566,737,621 of record NC_090937.1, on the reverse strand, counting down.
AGCCATTTCTGTTCTCTTCTTTTGTTTGAGATGTGTTTCTTGGAGGGTAAGTTTAGGGCTTTTCTGATGGCGTTATTTTGCAGTGTTTGAAGTTTGTCGGTTATGTATTTATTGGCTTGGCTCCCAGATACAAGGTGTTACAATAGTCAAGTTTGGAGAGTATTAGGGATTTAGCGATGATGATGCAGCTGGCTTGGGAGAAGAATGCTCTACTTGCCCTGATAAGCTTGCACGTGTAAGCGGTAGAGGACGCTAGTGAGTTCACTTGTTTCTTTAGTGTCAAAGCTGAATCTAGGTGAAAGCCTAGAGTTTTCACTGTTTTGGCAACTGTGATGGTGTTGCCATCAATGTTGAATGCCTTGTAGTTGGAGCTGAGTTTTTTTAGGTTGGTGTTGGAACCGAGGAGCAGGATTTCGGTTTTGTCATCATTCAGGCATAGGCCATGTGTGTGTGGTTTAAGGACATGGAGAGGATGGTCAAACCATTCTTAGTGGAGATAGGCTTGGATAGCACACCAGAGTCCTGGCGGGATTTTAACCTGGGAAAAATTCAAGAGAAATGTATCCGCCATGACACAGGTGTTGCCATCGACCATCTGGCATGGCCTACAAAAGTCTTACTCCCACCAGGCATTTACACTGGACCTACTTGACAAAGGTGCACCCTCCAAGGTTGGTGAGATTCATTTTGGCGCACCGTTTACAAACCTTTTCCATACTTGACCACACAGGGGCATGGGTATACCTAGAGCAGAAAGACTATGCAGATTGTACTCTACGGAGGTGGAAACCTCCCATCACATTTTGACTCTGTGAGGCGCTGGGTCCGGTGTATGACAGGGCTTACACCACAGCTTGCCCCTACACCTCTGATCAATTCTTGGGCGCAATATTTGCTGCCGAATCTCTGGTGGTAGCTGCAGCTGCCTACCATGTATGGCAAAGAGCGGTGGGGAGACTGTCCTTGGACCTGTAAGAAGTTGTTGGGGGACATGTGTGTAGACCTTCCTGTGGTTGGATTTTGTCATCCACAATGATTTCTAAGTATTGTGAGTGTGTCATTGGAAATTAATCATAATTGAAATGTATTATATTGTTTGGATTGGGTTTTATGTTTCTGATTTTTTATTCAATTTGTAAGTGTTCATGTACCTGTTTTTTATTTTATCATGGAGTTTTAGTGTAAAAAGTAACTAAATGTAACCGAATGCACGTAACAAATAAAAATGTAAAATAAACAGAACTTGTTGCAGCTAACAAGCATGCTCTTCTTCAACAGTCCTTGTGAATCCCTCTTTCTTTGCTGATCTACAGATCGCCGCTTCAACCCCAGACAAGTGAAAACAACAAGTCTCAACCCCCGCTTGAGGATCCTGCCATTGGAAGACTTTGGAAGTATCCCGAACCATCCTGTGTGCTAACTTGATATATCAGTTGTCGCCCAAAGTTCCGACTGGGAATTACGCAGACCTTTGACTTGTGAAACAATAGGCCTACCCCTGCATTTGCACCTCTCTAGCACAAAGATGGACTAACAAAGCAGTTTTCGCTGCTTTGTTTTCGCCATATTCTTCAAATGGCCATTACTGATCTCCACCTGCATAGTATCCTGGGAGTCTAAGGGTGCCAACACCGTGGTTGTCCTTTCTTTATTGTGCCAGCATTGTCCAGCTGCCCAGTCCTCAGAAACCCCCTTAGTGCTCGGAATCGCTGACTAGCGGACCCAAAATCCTGACACTGAAAGTAAATACTGCACCCCTAATACCTGGACCTCCTTAGACAAAGCCAAGATACAGAGCTGCTACAGGAGCTGCCAAAGTGTTCCGAGTACAGGGGGTGAATACACATACTTGTTTGATGCTTTGATACTAACCCTCCTCCCGCTATAGGGTTTATCGACTGTAAAGCCCTTGTTCTCAAGGCTCCCTTGCCTAACTGATCATTTGAGTTCTGGCCAAAGATTCCCTGGGCTTCTCCTAAGGTGGTAGGACCCGCACAGGGAATGCTAAGAAATTTCCTACAATTGTTCTGGTACTTTGAAACACTGCCTGTTTGCTTTGACAGCTCTTGATCAGACTCTTAAAAAGACGCCTAGCCTTCTGAAATGAACTGCATTGGAAACTGATTCAAAAGGGCACTAGGACCCCTCTCATCTAGCTAGGGAAGGGCTTTTTAAGATGCAGTGCCTTTTTTTTAAAACAATGTTTGTGTATGTTGTTTCTAACTTTCTTTTCTACAGATCAATTCTCTAAATCGTTTCTTTCTTACCTGGTTCTTTATTCACTAGCTTTTTTACATCACAATTCACATTGTTTTAATTGTGTTTAAAGTAAGGTTTTAGGGACCTTAATCAGCCTTGCTGCTCAGCCACACTACCAGAGTGTTTGCCTGTTCACCGAAATAGGGTGGCCTTTCATAATCTGTCCACTGGCAGCGTATGGCTACTTAATTGCCTTTTACGCCTATAGGATTTCCCTTTGGTCTTGCTTCTTTTCCTTATTTATGTGCAGGCTGCATGATGTCTATTAGTCATTAACATAAGATGTTCTGGCTGGTGACAATCGAATTTTAGTGGTGTCCCTTAATATTATGAGAAGGGATGCGTGGAGTCTAAACATGGAAGTACAATTAGAGGTTGCTTTCAATTAACTGGTGAATGCTTGAATGCGTCATGCACAGACTAGACGTTTCCTTCCGGTTGTTCCACTATACTCTATTCACGCCAGTTGGCAACCTTCTATCCTTTTCTCCCTTCGGCGGCGTGCAGGCTTAAATATCATACATGCGCGTCACTCAGAGCGTTGCAACCCTTTCCGCTGGTTTGGGTAATTTACGCTCCTTTGTTTTCTCTCATTTGGCCTCCCCGCGTCCCTCTATCTAGTTACCCTCTTACACCACCCTGCTTCAGCCTTCTGCCTTTTGCACTTCACTTCCTTTCCGCTCTTCTACTTCTTCGCTTGCTTTCGCTCTTTGCTTTCTTGCGGCCATCGCCCCGCCAGCAACCCTTCTGCTCTTTCGTACTCTGTCATTCCGCCTCTTCAGCCTTCCGACTTCCACACTCCATCGATCTTTGGAACTCTGCTTTCCTTGCTGGACATCCTATCTTTATTGGCAATTCCATTGCCATCCAGTCTTTTGTACTGATCCTCACTACATGTCCTTGTTTATTGGAAATGCCTTTCAAACACCAGATTCTACAAAAGGAAACCTGTTCCAAGCAGGGTCGTACTGAGACAAGTAATAGGCCCGGACATGCAAAAAAATGTGGCCCACCTCTCGCCTCAAAAAAGGGGCCCACCCCTTGCCTCAAAAACAGTGGCCCTCAAACCATCATCCGTGAATCGTGTCAATTCACAACTTTACAGAAAATGGTACTTATCGATGGTTCATGTGTCTGTTACATCACAACACAACTCAAAATACCATAACTTTGCATAAAGTTCTGTGCCAGGGTCCACAGCTCCGAGGCGCAGGAGTGGCATGAACCAATCACCCCCACTGCGGTTTTGGGACCTGCTGCAAGTAGATGCTTATACAGGGCTCCGCAAACCCCACCCGGGAAGGAGGGTTAGGTTGACGATGGTTGGATAGGAAGGGTCAAGTAGGGAAACCGGAAAGCGGTTTAGGGAGAGGTTATGGATAGGTTGGGGATGTTACTGTAAGGTTTTGATCACTGTGCACGCTTCCAACGAGCTGTTACACTCATAGAAATATGTTATTGTATAGCACTTACGCTTAAGCTCTTTTTTTATAGAACAAATATGCATACAATATCACCCAACCTGTGTGGTACTCATTCATCGACCTCAGAAGGATGAAAGGCTGAGATGCCCTTGCTGGGATTCAAATCTGCAGATCACACTCACATTGCAGCAGTGAGCACTCAACCCACTGAGCTATCATATCGGCTATAGTAAAATTAGCAATTATTCTGTAGTGGAACCATTAAACTGGTAACTTAGATTGAACAGCAGATCAGTTAAGTTAATCTGCAGGTCTGGTGCAAAGATGACCACATGTCAAGCCTGCGTGCATCTTCTTTCAGGCTTCAGAGGTTGGGAAAATAGGGGAAGCAGTGCACTCACAGGACATCCCATACTCTGAGAACTCGTTACCTCATACATGCAAACAAACATCCTGAACATCATGCCAAGGAGTTGGGAAAGAGAGACACATTACAACAAAGCATTCATTGTGGCATAATTAAGTCAATGGCCACTTGATGTGCTATGGTTATTGAAGCACTTGGGGTAAGAATCTGCAATGATGCGCCATATACAAAGTGATTCCATTATGAAATATACAAAAGGCAAACATTCACAGGAGGACTCTGGATTTCACTTAGGTTTAGAATGGGGAATACTCACTACACTAAAACACATGGACTGTGTTTTTGGCAAACATTCATCTATATAGCGTCTAAATCGGTGGGGGCACATGTGAATTAGTGTGTCATTGTCCCCCTCAGCATGTAGCTTAATGCAGCCTTATGTTGCAATCACCAGCCATTCGCTCCTCTTAAGGGCCATGCCCATGACCATGGCGACTGACACACCCCTGCGCCCGCAGCAATTCCCAGATTGCTGCCCGACTGCTTGGGAATGGGCTTCGTGTGCAAGCAGTCCTTTGAAATAAACAAAGCTTAGCCAGCACTTTAGAGTAAGCATAATGAGGTTTAACAGATGGTTGTTACGGGGCAGAGCCCAGGTTCAAATCCCCAGCAGGGGGGAAATTATAGAATAAAAAATAAGTGGTCATTCCTATCGTCCTGGGACTGTATACCAGGTCACATACAGTAAGGGAATGAAGGCAGATTTCCCTGAGAAGTAATGGAAAGTCCTGCACCCTTTAGTTCACTCCCACTTTGCCCTCTGCTATAAGCAAACCAGATGCAAACGGGGAAGCGTCATTTCACAAGCACATGAATGTGTAGGAGCAAGGCTCCAGCATTGCGTCCAAGTTGCTACACTACACTTTTATCAGTTCCACAGTAAATTTTGTCATACAATTTGATAATTAATTCGCCTTGCAATTGGGGTTCATCTCATTTCTGATTTGCTTGGAGAGAAACGTATATTTAACTGTTGAGTGCACAGCACGGTGCAGCATTCCTCTCTGACTGGGCAACCCTGCCGTCTCCCCTTCTCCCACCCTCGGTGTGGATGGCAGGCGGTCCCGGAGCCATGTACTTGTTCTGGAGTTTTGTTGATGCAGACTTTTGCTCAATGGCCGTGGACAACGAAAGGATCTTAGCTCGGGCAAAAAAAGCATTTCTGTTGCTCTGTGTATTGAGCGATATGATGAAAAACATTTCACATTTTGTTGTTCCATAAAGACTGTGCATGTTTTTCGGAATAATTAGCGTGACTGGTGGTCAGCAGAGAAAGATTAAAAAATTAAAACATCAGATGTCTTTGTAGCAAGCAGCACCCATGCATGCCCCTTTTGAAAGAAACCAGAGGCGTGAATTGGGGTTATGCCTTTATTGTGGCTCTAAAGACCACCTTTTGCAAGAGTGCCCTTAGGTTCCAACTCATCGTCAGGGAAACATCAGACCCTGATCCTAGAAGGGACGACGATTCGGGGTTTAGCAATCTGTCCCTCTGCTTTGATATGTAGCCAACCTGAGATGTTTGATAACCGCCTTATGGCTCTCCGTGTACAGATTCTTCTACTTGACAGACCACCTTTGGAGGTGGTGGCGCTCCTTGACTATGGAGCCGCAGGCTTATTTATGCAAAATGTATGGGCAGAGAAGGAGAAGATTCCCTCCTTGCTTAAAGGGGATTCTCAGGCATTAGGAGTTGATGGTAAACCTGAGTTCTGGACCCATTGCACAGAGTACTATTTGGATGACATTGGTCATAAATAACCACCATGAATCCCTTGCCTTTGGCAGCCTATTTTTCCATCATTCTGGGTATGCCCTGGTTATGCAAATACAACCCTCAGATAATTTGGATTGAGAATACCCTAAGTTTTACTTCGCCAATGTGTCTCAAGGAGTGTATAAACGCCATCATTGTGAACAAGACCGATGTTCATTTGTATCCCAGCGACTGACCCTCTGTTACTCTCCATTGTGTTCCAGTTGACTTCTGTAAATTTTCCGATGTGTTTGAGGATAAGCTACCGAAGGAACTACCTCTGCATCGCCCAGAAAATTGTGCCACGGACATCATACCCGACTGTCTAGTTCCCTCTGGTAGAATGTTTACGTTGTCCCTTGTTGAGAAGACTTCCCTCAGGGGATACTTAGCCAGTAACCTCCAGAACTGACTCATCCGCAACTCTAAGTCTCCGGCAGGGGCATCATTATTTTTTGTTCCCAAAAAGGACATGAAGGAACTTCTCCCCTGTATAACAGAATCACTGTCAGAGATTGTTACCCCATGCTTCTCATCAACAACATCTTAGAAGCGGTTGAAGGGGCTACCGTTTTCACAAAGCTTGACCTCCATGGAGCCTTCCATCTTTTGCGCATACAAAAAGACCGCATTCCGAATACCCTTTGGACTCTTCGAATACCAGGTGATGCCCTTGGGCCTAGTCAATGCCCCTGCCGTTTTCCATCAATTTATGGAAAGGATATTCTCTAACATTTTGTTCCAGTATGTAATTGTCTATCTTGACGATATTCTGATTTATTCTTGCAACCCTTATCAATATCGCCTACACACCAAGGATGTTCTTTGTCGCCTGAGGTCTAACCACCTCTCGGCCAAGCCTGAAAAAATTATTTTTGGCAAGAAAGCTATACCTTACCTTGGTTTCATCCTTTCCAGAGAAGGCATGGCCATGGACCCAAGAAAGATATCAGCTATTCTACATTGCCCTTCCCCATCTTCAGTCAAGGAAATCCAACGGTTTATCGGTTTGGCAAATTTCTATAGGCGTTTCATCTACAACTTCTTGTTTGTAGTGCGCCCTATCACAAACCTTTTGAACGAGGACACTCCCTTCAGATGGGACAAAACCAAAGATACTTTTTGAAATCTTAAGACAGCCTTTTGTTCCGCTCCTATCCTGCTCCAAGCCGATCAAACCCTACCCTTTATTGTGGAAACAGATGCTTCCATGCATGCCATAGGTGGCATTCTCAAACAAATGGGAAGCGATCAAGAGGAGCACCCCATAGCCTTCTATTCCAAGACTCTTCCACCGAGTGAATTAAACTATTCTGTTATAGAGAAGGAATTGTTAGCCATCCGGAAGGCCTGCATTGAATGTAGAAATCTCCTCAGAGTACGACACATGTTCGTAGTAAGGACCAATCATCGGAATCGCCAAGCCCTCCAAAACATTGAATGCCAAAACAGCAGACAAGTCTGGTGGGCTAATTTCTTCCTACAGTATGATTTCACGCTAACCTACCTCCTGGGGAGATATGACATTGTCGCAGATTATCTATCTAGGACTTCTGATTGTACACTTTCTTTTCTTTTACTGAGAAGGAGAAGTTCCTGCAGGGTAAGACCTTCATAAACAAGGATTCATCCTTCCTTCAACGTGTTTGCCAGTCCAGTGATGTCAACTTGTTTCCCGAGCTTCAGAGCAAGTTACTTGGAAAAGGAAGACTCCTTTTCTTCAATGAATGTTTGTTTGTCCCCACACCCACTTTGCAGAAACAATTCCTATCCTGGCATTATGATACTCCTACTAATGGCTATCATGGTATGTCTTCCACTTACGATTAAATCCAACGCACCGAGTGGTGGCCATCTCTCAAGAAAGATGTATTTAATTATGTTAAGACTTGTGATGTTTGCTCCCAAAGTAAATATTCCACTTCCAAACCTTTGGGCCTACTTCGACAGGATATCATCCCCATACCCCATGGTTGCATATTTCAACTGATTTCCTTGTGGATTTGTCCCCTTCTCAAGGTTGTACCGCTATAGTGGTGATGGCTGACTCAGTCAGCAAGAAGGCTCATTTCACTCCCCTGAAAGGTGTTCCCTCAGCTCCCGTCATGGCTGAAGTATTCCTCAAATAAATATTTTGTTTAAATGGGCTTCCTGAGAAGATAGTCTCTGATCGGGGATCCCCGTATACGTCTACATTTTGGAAAGCTCTGTGTGACCGTCTTGCCATCTCAAGAGCTCTCTCCTCTGGATACCATCCTAAAACTAATGGCCAGGTGGAGAGGCTCAACCACACTTTGGAACTATATCTTAGATGCTTTTCTTCTGTTTGCCAGGACAATTGGGTCTCCTCCTTACCCACCGCTGAATTTTCACACAATAATTCAATCCACTCTGCCATTCAGATGAGTCCTTTCCTCTGTTCTACTGGTATTTACCCCTGGTTTTTACCCATTTCTGTGCCTCGCTCCGCTAATCTTCCCACAGCAGATTCCCTACTCAAGACCATAGCTGAGAATCATCAGAACGCCTATACCAATCTCCAGAACAACCGATGTTCATACAAGAGATTCTACGATCTCGACCGCAGAAGCAATGCCACATGGGAAGTTGGCAAGAAGGTATGGTTGTCTACCAAGTTTCTACCCAGGTTGATACACAGATCCAAATTGCCTCCCCTATATGTAGGCCCTTTCAAGATTACATCCAAGATTAACCCTGTTGCGTTTAAACTGCACACATCCCTATTGAAGGAGTTCAGACCCGATCAGTTTCTTAGAAAGAGGAGAAATCTACCCTTACCTGATCCCGAGGAGCCTGAAGAATTTGAGGTGGTAAATATCTGTGATTCCCGCTACTACAGAGGTTCTCTCCAGTATCTCCTTCACTAGATGGGGTATACTACAGAGGAAAGAGCTTGATAACCCTCTTCCAACGTTCATGCACCTCAGTTGGTCTGTTGCTTTCACTTGCTACATCCCTGGAAGCCTGGGACATACCCGGATGAAAGGGGGATATACTGTCATGCAGAGACACTGCTCGCTTTGGCGGCGCTGGAAGTGTCCATCTGGTTATTCCCCTATGCTCTATTCACACCTGTTGCCAACGTTCTAGCCTTTTCTCCCTTCGGCAGCACGTATGCTTAAATATCATACCTGCGCATCACTCGGAGTGTTGCAACCCTTTCCACTGGTTTGGGTAATTTACGCTTCTTTGTTTTCTCTTCTTTTGCCTCCCTGCACCCCTATCTCCAGTTACCCTCTTCCGTCACCCTGCTTCAGCCTTCTGCCCTTACTTTCCGCTCTTCTACTTCTTTGCTTGCTTTCGCTCTTTGCTTTCTTGCAGCCAGTGTTGCATTGCCTTTAGCCTCCGGCTGCCCTGCTCCTGCTCTTTCATACTCCTGTCATTCCACCTCTTCAACTTTCCGACTTCCACACTCCATCGATCTTTGGAACTCTGCTCTCCTTGCTGGACATTCTTTTTTATTGGTAATTCCATCGCCGTCCAGTTTTTTGTACTGATCTTCACTACCTGTCCTTTTTTATTGGAAACGTCTTTCAAACACCATATTCTACAAAAGGAAACCTGTTCCAAGGATGTTTTTCTGCCTTTGTGGCTTTTCCTCTTATACTGATCTGTCTCCTCGACAGCCCTCCAGTCCTGACTGTGGTAATTACCGATCGGGCAAGGTGGCTGCTGAGAGGAACCCAAGACAAGCGGAAAGAAGAAGAAGGGGGAGAAGTCAGGAAAGGAAGAAGTTTCACTAAGTTCTACTGAACTTTCAGGTGAGAGTCAGGAAGAATTTGAGGAATTGCCTGTTGAGAGAATGTTAGAAGTGGGGAAGTTGGATACAGATTTGCAGCATCCTTGAGGTCCATTAAGGAGAACCAATCTCTTCTTCATCTTTAATAGTGTCTTGCAATCTTATTGTTGTTCTCCATGGCAATGAACATCAAGCAAAACCTTAGGAGGTCTATGCCAGATGGAACAACTTGATAGCCATTACGGATCAATCAGCTTGCAAAACTGCTGGTTAATATTTACTTACTTACTATTCCCTGTTCCGCAACTCCTCTACACTGTGTGGTGAAAAGGAAGGTTGGTGAAGAGGAAGGTGGCATACTTGTCCCAAAACAAAACCATGAGAGGCAAGAGGGAATAGGTGCCAACAAGTGATCCCTCAAACTAGGTGAAGAACCTACAATTTGCAAACAAACAATACTTGTGGCTTTTAGTTTTTGTTATTAGGGGGAAAGAATATTCACTACTGCAGTCCCAATTCGACCATTAATAAGTCTAGACAAAAGTATGTTTCACAAAATTACATATTTTAATATTATTCTAACATGATAAAAAATCATTACAGTCTTAAAAAGATTCTTTAATTCAGTTTGTATAGTCGCAATACAAAAAAGCACAGAGAATATAAGACACAAAAACAAAGCAAGAATCTTTTACAATTCCTAACTCGTAAAGTGACTAGTGCTGTACAAACTCACATTCGGATTTACTACACTCTAAAATACATTTCATCTTTCACACCATTCATACCATTCTCATCATACATAATTCATAACAAATTCATAAAAAAAATCACGTGTGTTTATAATATTTTTGATTTCATTAGTATATGGAAATTCTTCAGGGGCTTATAGTTGTGTCAAAAATTCTGCTTGACTGTGACTTCCAACTTAAACATCAATTTTAGTTGCTGCTAAATCACATGATTTACATTCACGTCATGAGATTTCAATTTTCTGACATTTCTTGTACTTATGCCAGTGTGCATATCTTCCCCATCTCTAGAGAATCAATACGTCCGTTCACTGTATATTCTTTCTCCGCCAGCGGTGGATAGCTGAAGGTGTAGAGCCCTTATGTGTGCTGCGTTTACTCCCGCAAGGAATATTCGAGCGCGCCGTCCTTTTTGGGAGAGAGTGTTTGTTACTTTATGATTTCAATTTTAAAGACTTTAATAGTGTAGATGCTTTTTGGTCAGCGGTCCACAGATTTCTGGCCCGTCTGATTAGGGACCTACTGTGTAGGCTTTACGGTTGGAGAATAATCATATTGTCCTGGATGTCTACTGGTGCATCTCTGCCTATGCAAATTTGAAGTCCCAACACGCCCTGTCTCTACTGCGACCCTTCAATGTTGAAACTACCGCCCAATCCTGCTTTCCTTCAAGCTTTCCTTCAAGCTGAAATATACTTGCCCTCTTTCTAGGGCTTTCTTGTGCATGGGTTCTGTTGACGATTCTCACGGACCTCGACTCCTCAGGACATGGACCATACCTGTCCCATCACAGAAAAGAATGAGTGGTCATTTTAGAAACTTCTCCCGTCTCTGGAGGAAAAAGAAAATTTTACTTCATGCCTCTCCCCTGGTCAGAGGTACTCACAAATATCAGATAGTCAGAAAAGCTCCTGGTGGCCTTGCTTTGCATACAGCACTGGAAGTAGAGTGATCTATCCCATTTGCTCTCAGTGAAGATCCTAGATTGGTTCCATCTTGGTTGGATGGAGGACATGGGGGGTTTGCTGACTGTGTAGAGATGACAGCAAGAGATTTCACAAGCAATGTTTTTCAAGCTCATTGCCTATAGAGGAGTGGAATAGTCTGAAAACTGATGCACGAGGGACTACAATTCAGAAGAAGTCACACTACTCTACGAACCCTAACTCGAATGAAACTCTTTTGCCATAGTGTTTGTGTCTGAGGATCCACTCTAAAATATCTAAAGCGGATTGTTTAGCATTGGCCAGACCTCAGCGTATATTTTGTGGTTTAGCTGGTGGCAGATCTTTGGCCAATTTGGCAATTTGCTTCCATGCCTGGAGCTTGCACCCAGCAACAACTGCATCTGCACATGCATGCCTCAAGTGTATAGAGCAATTTTGTAAGACCCGTTGTGGCAAAGGGAGACATAGTGGCTACTAATGGCTTCCTCCGTATGGTCACATCTACAACAGATGTCTGGGTGGATGTTGGAGATGTAAATCACTTCTAGTGTTTCATGATAATGAGCATCCAAGCCCTTACCAATCAGAGTGGGTAAATTGGTATTTTTCCTTTGCTTCCTTCATTATTTTCACACCTTTAAGACAAGGTTGTGAAAAGCCAACCAAGCTCTCCCAAACTGACCCCAATATGACCAGCCCTATGCCCAAGAGCCTGAAACCAGGAGGGCTCTTCTCTTTTAAACCTATATGTGAAGCTGAAATTGTCATCCTAGAGAAACTTAAGCCTTCATATTGTAAGGGGGACATTTGTCCTGCACTAGCTACTAAAGCATGCTCTGCTTTGCTGCTCTAAATTGCACTGTTTGCAGTTTTATGAAAGCGTCTTTAAGAGACTGCTCTGTACCAGCCGGCATTAAGCAATCATGGGTCACACCACTCTTAAAGAAGCCTAACCTCTCACCCAGCGACCCGCTACACTATAGACCTATCTCTAACTCGTCATTTCTGATGAAGGTTCTGGACAGGGTGGCATATACACAAGTGCTCGCCCATTTGAGTACCGTTGACATCCTGAACCTAAGACAATGCGACTTCAGAGAAAAGCATGGTACAGAGACAGCACTTCTAGATTTAAAGGCCAGACTTCTTCGGCACATGGAACAGGGAAATGCTAGAATGTTTATGCTGCTAGACCTGTCGTCGACCTGGTGGACCATGCAGCTTTGGTCGCCAGGTTGGAGGAGGTAGCAGGCTTTATGCCTGTCGCAGCCCGATGGGTTAAATCATTCTTGGTGGGGGGCGTTACTGAAGAGTGAGTAGTGACCTAGCGGATGTCACCCCTATAGAGTTAGAACAAGGAATTCCTTAGGGAGCTTGTCTCTCCCCTATCTTCAGCATTGAGTTTACCAACTACGCCGATGACACCCAATGTGCCATCCCACTCACTGGTGTCTTTGCTGAGGATGAAGCAAACATCAATAGAATCTATTGTCTTATCCAAAACTGGATGAGTACTAACAGCCTCTTACTCAATACGAGCAAGACAGAGTTAATGCTTGTAGGAACAGAAAAGAAAATGTAAAAGCTGGAGTGATAGTATACCCAATTCATGATCGGTGGCTGCATTATTGAAACTAAAAAGGCCAAACCTTTATGGCTCTATTTGGACTGTAGTTTGAATATGAAGGTGCAGGTCAGCAATCTTGTTGCTTCAACAGCCTACTATATCAAACTTTTGTTTCATGCCCGCCCGTTTCTATCTAGAATAAGCAGGGAAGCATTAGCGCATGCTCTAATTAGTTCAAGAATGGACTACTGTAGTAGCCTCCTGATTGGTTCACCCAACTGCCAGATCAATAGACTCCAAGTGATGCAGAATAATGCTGTCAGAGTCGAAGACCGGAACAGAAGGGATCATATTTCGGACGCAAGAAGAGATCTACACTGGCTCCCAATCAAGGAGAGAATTTGGTTTCGCTTATTGGTTATCATCTTTAACTGTCTGAAAAATGCAGGCCCAATCTATCTTAAGGGTGATCTGGTTCTCAAATCCAGTAATTATAACTTGAGATCCAGCAACTGCTCCCTCCTTAATACTCCCGTCTGCAGGCTGACACAGGCCAAAACTGGAGCCTTCTTCTCGGCATCTCCTATTCTGTGGAATGGACTTCACATCAACCTGATAAAAGAATCCTCTATCAGGATATTTAGAAAGGGACTGAAAACCCTTCTACTAACTAACAGCATTTCCTAGCTTCCGGATCCATCTGACATACCACTCTGTCAGTGTGTAGAGGAGGTCCCAGATATGGCCTGCACTCCAGCCACCCATTTTGAAATACCAGGAACATACTCTCCGAGATATGTGACGTATGAGGAACAAATAAACCAACAGAGAGCAGCACTAAGGCTCTGACCAGTGCCCATCAGAAGAGTAACACCTGTTGAAGTGCCAATAATCATACAACCATGGGCAGCACAGTACCCATTGAGACAACCGTACCAGCAGCTGACATGAAATGAAGACTACTTACAAACTGTCCACGAAGAGATCCAAAAGTGAATGATGACGACATAAGAGCCGGATGGACGTACAGACGAACAAACAATCAATCAAAAGATGACATGCAAAGACGAAATGTATAGAATAATAATGTAATGGACTCTGAAGAAGAAACAATGGTGAAATATAGCCTAACCATAAAGCAGGATGGAAATATGCAACTGGCTAAACGCCTGTAAATAGGCTTGGAACGCAAGAAGCTAAGGAAAACTGTACTGCTTGCTAAGCTTAGTAGAAGAATAGAGCGGCAAGCGCCAGCCATATATCTACCTCATAGAAGCACACTATACTAGTGCGATTCCATGTTACAAATGCAGAATTAAGTCCCGAATGGCAGGAGTCAAACCCAAGCCAGGATTCGTATACCAGCACAAAGCCAGACGAAAGAGAAGAATCAAAACTCAGCAAAAGGCAGCTCATGCCTGGGAATTAGAGGTCCCCCAAGGAAGGAGAGCGGCAACTGCGAAGAATCGAAATTTAAGAGCATAGCAGCTTGCCTCGTGAAGGTTGGGATAAGGAGGCCCAGGCAGGTGCCAAGGCTAAAGAAAGAATCAAATACACAAATAGAGGGAAAATAAAGCAGATTCATGGTGAACTGACACGTGACCAACCAAGCGCGAAGTGGTACCCACGTCTGATGTCCTCCAAACCCAGAGGATGCCATTACGTCTCCTGATAAGAAGCTAAAGTTTGAGGCCATCCTCTGACAACTAATTGACACATAGCCCTAAAGTACTGATTGATGGAAGGGAGGCAATGTGAATCTTGGGGCATGCCGCATCTGGGTGACCATTCTTCATGCTGCTAATTAAAGTGGAGATTTATGTCTAGGGGTGTAACCCACCCAATCACAATGGACCAAATAATCTAGGGTCGTATAGTTAGTAGAAACAATGAGACGTCATACTTTTAGTGACGTCTGACACGAGTGATATAGGGGGGCAGGCTTAGACTCCCACCCGATAAGAGTTATCCAATCCTCACACTCTGTTACCATATACAGATATAGCACCTATACTTAAGTTACCCTTTCCAACCAATAGAATTGCATGACAAACTTTTGAGTTTTTACACGTCAATGATGATGAGAATTTGTTATAAAAAGTTACTGTTTGTATGAAGAATTGGAAGTTGAAGCGAGACGGGCGATCGCATCACTGATGATTTCCTATTGTTTCCCCGTTTTTTGTACTTGTCATTAAACGGACTTCCCTTTGCCAAACCATTGAGTTGTCCTTATTGATTGGTGTTGGAGTAAGAGAATCCCGCACCCCATTTATCTCAAGGTGCAGCTATCTCATCTTAAAGTACTAGAGGGTGAGCCCTGATCCCATGGGCCCGCCAGAGGTCGCTCCGCCCTCTTGTACCAGTGTATAAGCCATCTGTTGTCTTTGTTGTATATGTTTAGTGCTCTTAAGCCCACGGGTTAGTGGCAGCGCTATATAAATTATAATAAATAAATGTCTGTACCATTATTGTATTCAATGCAGACACCAGTTAATATACTGGGTCGAGATTTAATGACAAAGTCAAACATGACGATTTTGTTTACTGATGAAGGCATAGGGTGTTCAACACCAGGAATGCATTACTTAAACGTGAGGGAATTTATCATGGCATTTACAAGGCAAATGGCCATACGAGGAGTACCGTTAGAACCAGAGGTCTTTCACTATGAGGTATGCATTTTGTTAACATGGTTACCTGGCTTAGTGGGTAAGACTGTGAGGATACCTGATGAGATTGTATATAGGCCAAGGATACCTATGGATAAAGAGGGGGGACAAATCTTTCCCTTAGAGTTAAAAGCAGCTATAGTGCGAGGAGAGATAGCTATGCTTGATGGAGTTGATTATGAAGGTAGACAATGGAGTACAGTGATTGCCATTGGAGAAGCTTATAGATTGACTGACGTAACTGACAAGGATATGTTTAGGGACCACCCGTCAGATGACGAAGTAGTATTTGGAATGAGTATCACTTATTGGGTGAGAGCAATAAGACGTGAGGTTTCCCAGAAAATTATGTTAGCACAGAAGCATCCTGAATTTGTTGATGAAGACATGGCGAAAGTGTCAGTTTCATTATGAACAACAGGGCCTTATGACGTAGGCCTATTGAAAGGGGTTGGAGAAGTTAAAATTAAACTGACGCCAGGAGCAATTTTGCCTCAAGCATGATAGTATCCAATGTCTTGAGGGGCAGACTAAGGTATTTTTAAGACAATGTCCGCCACAATGGATCAAGGCATCTTAGTGACGTCAGAGTCACCATGTAATACCACAGTGTACTCTTTAAAAAAATCTAAGGGGGGGGTTGTTGCGTTTAATTCAAGATATGCCCCCAATTAATCAGATTGTAGAGGCTGAGTTTCCTCTAGTTCCTAATCCAGCGACGATCTTATGTATGATATGACAGTAGCACCTATACACAATGTGTTTCAAAGTGCTTCAAGGCAAGAGAGGGGACAAGGGAAAATACAATGACATTCTTAAGGCCATGAACAACAAGAATGTGAAATTAACTATCGTACTCGACCTGGCGACATTTCAGATAGTGCAAGAGCTAAAACACAGATAAGGAAGGGAGGGTGTGGGAGGAAAAATGGAAACATATAGGCGACTACCGTACTAGGCCTGACGGCATTTCTGGTAGAGCCGGAGATTACAAGAGGTGGAGGGAGATGGGGAGAGAAAGGAGGAAGAGGAACAAGCGACTATCGTACTAGGCCTGACAACATTTCAGATAGTGCTGTAGGAGGGGGGAACAAGTAAGGGAAGGGGGAGGAGATGGACAAATGTTGCTATCATACTAGGTCCAGGGACAATTCCAATAGAGTAAGTGCTTAGAAAAAAGTAAGGGAGGGCGGGAGGAGAGAAGAGAAGTGTTCCTGTTGAGGCACAATATTTCACTGTGACTTCAAAAATGTGTTTTTCTCAATCCCATTGCATAAGGATTCTCAAGATCTGACGTCATTTACATTCAGACAGACTAAGTTAAAAAGCACGAGATTACCCCAGGGGTACTATGAGTCTACATTTATTTTCAATAGAGTCCTGCAGATGGACTTAAGCAATACTGATTTGCAAAGTGTTGTGTGCAATACGTAGATTACATATTAGTCTCTAGCACCTCAGAGGAAGGGTGGAGACGTGAATCAATTCAGCTAATGATTATTCTAGCTGAGAAAGGGTATAAAGTGGACAACGAGAAATTGCAGTATTGCCAAGAAGAGGAGTTATACATAGGTCAGTTAATTTTGCATGAAGAAAAGAAAGTTACTCCAGAAAGGGCTGAGGCTATTTTAAAGACAGCAAAGCCAGACACGATAAAGCGCATGAAGAGATTTTTGGGGCTATGCAATTATGTTAGAGGATGGATATTTGATTATAGTTCATATATTAGGTCACTGTTACAGTCTCTGAAAAAAGCACAGGCAAATCATGAAGAAATTGTCTGGACTGAGGAAATGGAGGAAGGTTTTGATGAGTTGAAAAAAGCTAATTTGCACAGCTCCAGTCTTAGGGATTCCCAATTATGCTGAGGAATAATTCTTATTTTCGCACACGAATGGCACAGTCATGACAGCAGTACTCACACAGAGAACTATGTTGAGGTACAAGCCTCTAGCATATTACAGTGGGATTCTGGATCCAATAATGATGGGTCACTTTCCTTGTAAATAATCTTTGGCAGCAAGCCGCGTTCGCCATTGAGAAAGCTGCCATTATAGTAATGGGGTGTTCCATTATGTTATTTGTTGAACATGCTTTGTTTGCCATTTTGGAAAAACCGAAGGGTATTTTAACATCTCAAAGGGCTTCTGCCCATGAGGTGGTCGTATCAAATCCAGCAATTAAAATAGTCAGATGTAGAATAGTGAACCCTGCCATTTTTGTAGCAGAACCACTGACGGAAAACAAGCATGCACATGATTGCTCGAATTATCAGGAATTCTATGATGAGATGCCAAGGGTGAAAGAAAATGCCTTGGCAGCTGGGTAAATTCTCTTTATTAACGGTTCTTCTAGAATCGATCAGAATGATGGACAAAGATATACAGGTGCCGCTGTGGTAAAGCACACAGCCAATGGGGAGTTTGAAGTATTTATAAGTGCACGACTACCGTCTCACTTTTCAGCACAGGCTCCGGTGCTAGTGGTGCAGATAGTCACGCTCGAGGAAAACGCAGACCAGGAAGTAACAGTGTACAGTGCCTCCGCCTATGTGACATTGACAGAACACGCAGGGCTAGCACTTTGGGAAAGGAGGGGCTATCTCTGTGGGGACGGCACTCCAGTGCAACATGCTGTCTTATTGCACAGACTTACTAGAGCACTACAACTCCCAGTAGCCATCGCAGTTGTTAAGTGCGCAGCTCACACTAAGAGAGCAGACTTTATCTCACGCGGAAATCAAGCCACAGACGAGGAAGCAAAATGAGTTGCATGTTCAGAAATTATAATGAATCTTGATACGCCTGATGTGAATGAAATAATGGTGGTGATGATGAGTGTAAATGTCAGCTTTAACAATTTGTCTTGAACTCAACTGATGGAAATTCAAGGGGGAACACCACAGGATGAGAAAGACCTGTAGACTCGGAAGGGGTGTCCTTTAACTCCTTCCGAAGCATTGTGGCGACAGGAAAGCACTGGTAAACCGGTGATGCCTGTAGCCTTATTAAGGGTGGCGTTGAAACAGCTGCACTACCCTGTGCATGTCACTAGAGAAAGCCTCACAGCAGCTATTGCTGAGGACTGGTTCATACTGAACCTGTTAGAACCCGTTTCATTTTATGCAGTAAACTGCATCGTATGTCAAAACTTTACTGCTGGGCACATGCTGCGTACAGTTAGAAGAATCATCCCGCGACCTAATGGTCCTTTTCAGCATTTAGACATTGACTATGTCGATATGCTGCAGATCTATAATGGATACAGATATATGATAGTGGTAGTATATCCCTTTTCAAGGTGGTTTGAAGCTGGTCCTTGTACACATCCAGATTCCACCTGCGCAGCGAACATTTTAGTATGAGTAGTGTTTCCTTATGGGGAATATGTGAAGTACTAAGATCAGACAATGGTCCTCATTTTGTCAATGAAGTCTGTGAGCAAATACCCTTGTTGCTTAGTATAAAGCACAAGTTCTCATCGGCTTATCACCCGCAAGTGAATGGTATCTGTGAGAGACTCAACGGCCAGCTTAAAAAAAGGATAACTAAATTGCAGCTTACATTGAAGAAAATTGGGTGTGTTCTGTAACTTGAAATTTGGGTTGTTTTTTGGAAAGTCAAATTTGGGTGTGTTCTGTAACTTATAATTTGGGTTGTTTTTTGTAAGTCAAAATTGGGTGTGTTCTGTAACTTGAAATGTGGGTTGTTTTCCACACTACTTTTGCGGCCTCAATTGTAACCTGCTAGCCCATTGATTTTTCCTTGCGCTTTTCTTGCATCTTCTTCCTACTGCCACCCTCTCTTTACTTGCTCATGGCATTATCTGTCTCCCCTATCTACTCTAACTGCTTCTCCATTAACTATCTCTCCCTTATCACTAAGTCTGGTAAGAAGAAATTCAAAAAGGATATCTTGGCCTCCAATCCAGGTCTCCCCATCGCTGATACCTATTCCAGTGCCTCTGCCAGACAAACCCTCATTGATATTCTCTTTTGTGTTCCCTTGCCTGTGATCCCTGTGCTTTCTCCTGTCTCCTCCTCTCCCATTAATTGTGGCACCCGCTGGGAAGTCTGCATGGATCTCTTTGACTCCTCCAGAGTCATCATTAATGTCTACCTGAATGGCACTGTCATGGTACAAGGCCCTCAGGCTAATCTCCTCCTCTTTGATAGACGGTTCCCTCGCCTCATCAACTTCCTCTCATTTGCAGCTTTACCTAACTCTCCTCCCTTGGCACCTTGCCCTCCATTCCTTCTGCCTCTGCCTGATCTTAAGCTCCCTCCTCACCTCCACAGGGTGTCCCCCTAATTTGTACCCCTCCCCAGAAGGTTTTTAAGGCTGGCAACCTTCTTAATCTTGCCACTCTCAAGTCTCCTTCTGCTGTCAAACACTCCTCTGACATCTGTCACCTCCTAGAAGAACTTGACCTCAATGTCCTCTGTCTTACAGAGACTTGGTTCACGACCAGATCTGTCACGAGTTTTGATACTCTCCTCCCTGACGGCTATAAAATCCTCTCTGCCCCCAGATCCAACAGTCCTAGAGGGGGTGTAGGCCTGATCTTCCCGAGTGGATTCCTGGCTCTCTCATCCCCACTCAGACTTACTCTTCCTTTGAATGCCTTGTCTGCAGGCTCGCTCTCTCTCTCTCGGACACTCTCTCACTGTTGCGACTCTCTACCGGCCCCCGGGTCAAATTACCTCTTTTCTCTCAGAGTGGGCAGACCTCTCCTCCTCCCGGCTGGCCTCAACCACTCAATTCCTTCTTCTTGGTGATCTCAACATCCATTTTGATTCTCTCAGTTCATCATCAACGGTCTTTCGCTACCTCTGCGACTCACTCTCCCCATCTATTCTCCCCTCTGGCCCGACTCATTCAGCCGGACACACACTAGATGTCTTGATCTCCTCCGGCCTCCCCGTTTGAAGTTCAAAGCCAAGTGTAATTCCTGGTATGACTTGGAACTAGCTACACTTAAACCTAAGTGTAGGGCAGCTGAGAGGAAATGGAGGACTTCCTGCTCATCCTCTGACAAACTGGCCTTGTGCCTGCTTCAAAGGCAATACAGTCTCTCTATCCGCTCCAAGAAGAGAGCACATATTCAGGCCTGCGTCTCTGCAGCATCAAACAACTCGTCCAAACTCTTTAAAATCTGCAAGTTGCTGGCCTACCCTGCTGCAGTCACCACCACCCCCCCTTTTGCCTCCCAGGCTCTATGCAATGCCCTTTTCTCTCACTTTAATTTAGAAACCCAGGACATCTTGTGCACCCTCTCCTCTGCCCCCTCCTCTCCCTACTCCGTCCCAGCTTCCTAAGCCTCCTTCCCCCACTCCCTCTTTCTCCTCCTTTTCTCTTTTCTCCATGGATGAGTTTGCTAGAAAAGTCCGATCTATGAAAGCCTCATCAAAACAGGTCCATCCCTGTTCCTCTAAAACCATTAAGGACCACATCGATACCCTCGTTCCGGCCCTTGCTGATTTCTGCAACCATTATTTTTCCTCTGGATCTTTCCCTTGCCCCCTGAAGCACTCCCTTGTACATCCCCTCCTCAAGAAAACCACATCTGATCCCTCTTGTCTGACTAACTACCACCCAATTTCCATTACTCCCTTTTTGGGGAAGCTGCTGGAAAAGCTGGCCATCTCCCAGCTTAACCTTCTTTCTGACTCTGTTGGATCTCTTCATGACCACCAGTCTGGATTCAGAGCCTCCAGAAGCATGGAAACTGCTCTCCTGAACAACCGTGAAGACCTGCTCTCTAACCTTGACTCTAACACTGACTCCATCCTCATAGTACTCGATCTCTCCTCTGCATTCGACACAGTCAACTATACCATCCTGCTCAATCGTGTCCGTGACAACCTGGGTATCACCAATCAGGCTCTGGCCTGGCTGACCTCTTTCTTTTCAATCGACCCTCCCAGGTAACACTTGGGTCCTTCCTATCCTCTATCTCCCTCTCTAACTGTGGTGTTAGCCTGGGGTCTAACCTTTTGCCCTGGCTTTTCAACCAATACCTGGCAACTGTCGCCTACTGCATTTCCATTTTCTTCTCAAACTTCCAGTGACATGCTTATGACACCAAACTCATTTTCAGGCTTCCCTCAGCCACCTCCTCTCCTTCCCTTATCTCTGACTGCCTAATCACCATTCATAATTGGTGTGCTGCCAATAATATTTGTCTAAATGCCAATAAGACTGAGATCCTCCTCATTGGTACACCTCCACCATCCTTTCCCCTCACTCTCTGGCCAACCACCCTTGGCCCTCCTCCTACCCCACCCGCAAGGCCTAGAACCTGGGGGTCATCTTTGACTCCTCACTTTCCTTCTCCGCACACACCTCTGACGTCTCTAAAAAGTCAAACTTCTTACTGCACTTCCTTAGAGGTACTCTGCCTTTCCTCTCCTTCCCCCAGAAGCTCACTGTCTCCCAAGCTCTGGTTCTTTCTAGGTTGGACTACTGTAACAGCCTCTTTCTAAATCTACCTGCCTCCACTCTTCGTCCTTTAAAACTAATCCTCAACATGAGACTTGTCCTTGGCCTCAAGCCCTGGGATCGTATCTCTCCAGCTCTGAAATCCCTTCATTGGCTCCCAGTGGATGCAAGGATTACATTTAAAACCCTCTGCATTGTCCACAAGGCCTTCTGGGGCCTGGGTCCAAAATACCTTCAACTAACCCTCCGTAAATAACCTCCCCTCTCGAGCCCTTTTGCTCCTCTACTTCTAACTCCCTCAGGGTCGGTCGTTTTTCAAAGAAACAAGCTGGGGGCAGATCTCCGTCTTCGGCTGGCGCCGTCCTTTGGAACAGCCTCCCGACCTCCTTGAAACTTGAGGAGAACCATTTTCGGTTCCAGAAGCACTTCAAGACCTTCCTCTCCGCTTCTGTCTTTGCCCCTCTTCTCCCCTGCTGATCTGCCTCTCTATCTCTCTTGGCATCGTGCACCTGGCCACCCTCTGTCCCTCGGGCCCAGGTACCTGCTCACCCTGCCTCCCTTCTGCACTGCCTCCGGGCCACCCCTGGCACTGGGTCTGTATCTGTACCCATACAGTTCCCCACTCTTCTTCTGCACTTATCAGATATACCTTATCTGACTAATCATGCACTTGCTGGCTGCACTACCTTTTTTCACTGCATTTATGTATTTATTTCACCTATATATTTCAGTTCCGCACTTTCCACTTCTCCCCCTTCCACGCACTTTGCCCCTTTCCCTATACCATGCACCTGCACATTCTTAATGCCACTGGGCCTAGTAAGATTATTTTTGTTCTCCCTTGTTCCCTTCCCTTTGCTTGGTCGCGCTCTGAAACACTTGTGTATGAGCGCGATATAAATAAAATATCATATCAAAGGATGGTTACATTGCCTGCCCCTTGCATTATATGCTTTGAGGAATCAACCAGGCTCTGACCATCATTTTACGCCCCATGAAATAGTGACAGAGAGGCGAATGAGGACACCCATCAATCCTCCATCAAGAACTAGAAGTGATGGCAGATGACAGCAGAATTGATAGGAAAGGAGTTACATGCCTACTTAACATGTAGGACTACAAGTATCTCTGTCATTTAAGATCAGCTCAAGCAGAAGGGGTGAGGGGCTCAGAACGCAGATGGAGATCATACAGAAAACGAACCTGAAAAATGACGTCTTCCCAAACCTTTCCCCAGAGATGAGATCCTAATACAAAAAACGTGGCACGAACCCCAATTTAACTGTCAGTTTGGCATGGAGGACGTAACGCCATCAGCCGTGAAGGTCCAAGGAAGACACGTGTGGATATTTCTTGGAGACGTAAAGACCTACACCAGAGAGTCTTCTTCAGCTCCACCCCAGTCGAAAGCAAGCAACAGAGAAGACGTTCAGTGTATGCAGACTAGATTGATGACGAGGAAGGAGGACGCAGAGATGGTCCAATAGACAGATAAAGAGTACATTGGACTGTGGTTCTGTCGGGACACTCTTTGAAATTGCTAAACGAGGAGTGAAAGAAAAGTTATTTGTACTTGAGGCACAGAAGCTTGCCAAACATTGGACTGGGTCACATTTAAGTCTTGATCGAGAATGAAAGATGCCAGATCTGGAGTTCCTTTTCGACGACTGGAAGAGGGAACTGTACCCCGTTTCCTTTCTCACTGAGTTTCTTTTTGGAGGCACCCATGGTAATGCCTGATGGCCACGTGCACAGGATCATTCTTACTGTTTTTCTCTTCATCCTTTGGGCATACCTTGCACTTGTGGGGAGAAATACTACTGTTCATCTGTTCCTGCAGGATTCTAAAAATGGTGCAATCATAAGGAGATTTCTCACATCTATCATAGAGCAAGTTCTCCAGCTTCCTGAGTGCAGTTTGGAAAACACAAATGCCCCTATCTGAGGACAATGCTAATAGACTAGTTGGAATGGTCTTTTACTTCCTGATTGAAGAATGTCCTCATCTTGTTGGAAGGCAAACTGATGGTCATACTTTCCTGAGCTCTCTGAGAAATTTTGTGGCACTTAATCAATTGCTACGTGACATTGTTGAACAAGTACATCTGTTTTTGAGAGAATATAAAGAACTTTCCTGAATGAGGCTTTCGAGGGAAGATATCCAGAACTTACTGTCCACGGCCTTTTACTTCTTACTGGAGACGCACCCTAATTTTGTCTGGCAAAAGGACGACTCCTTTGTGTACATCAGGAATCCTGTTACTCGTCCTGCAATCAGCCAGCTGCTTGAAGAGCTTGTGGAGCAGATTCAGATTTTGCCAGAGTATTTCATGATGTTGCCCGAATAAAGTTGGTTTTTTCCTTCCTTAAAGAAGATTGAGAATGGGCAACATCGACAGCAACAACAACGTGGCTAACAATGAGAGACCACCACGAGGAACAAGGAGCTACTGCTGCGTCAAGTGGGCCTATGTGTATGTCATTCATACATGCACCTTGTTTAATGTGATCCTTCTCTCACTTACAATACGTACTGCCTACTATTTGGATCCGAATAAAGCAAGGATCCCTGTGTATCTTCCTATGCAGAAGGAGGGTACAGATGTGGCAACTACAAGACAGCCAAGACCTTATGTAGTTGTCCCTACTCCAGAGGTACATGTAAAAGCACCAGTTTCACTGGCATATGTTCCTATGATTCCCCTAGTAAGAATGGATTATACTGACATACCTCATGAGATGGTTATAGAGACTCATAAGAAAAAGAAGATACATAAAAGAGGTACTAGGGAGGATGATCATGAGTTGAAAGATTACCTGGATAGTAGAGCACATTTTGGAAATAACATATAGTATCAGCATATGAAAGAAGTGGAAAGGAGGACCTCAAAGGAGGAATGCTTTGTATGTGCACTCCTGCCTTATAGTATGGGGAAGTCTAAAATTGTTATAGCTATTGAAATTGAAGGCCAGACAGCACATGCCGGACAAGAGGTTAGTTCATGGGCAAAACAGCCTATCTCAAATGGGCAACTGAATGGACAGACCCAGAGGAAGATGAGTATGTCCAAGATACAAAGATAAGGCTGAGCGAGCATACCAAAAATCACGTGATCAGATATAAACAGCCTGGAGTAAAAGGAGCTGAAATCAGATGGGAAGTAAACAGAAGACTTGAGAGTCCAGGAAAATCTGCAGAAGAAATTCGAAGATGGAAGAAGAGAGGCCAGATGCAGATTTGGGGATCAGTGCTTTCAACAGATGGATGTGGTTATCTGTAGAGCATGGGTAGTCATTGGTTTCTATCAGCCAACAATTGACATAGTATAGAATGGATGCAAACCTTTATGGGTGTAACTTGCTAAACTTCTGACATGGATCGAAGACAAGGGAGGACCTTTCCAGATAGTGCCTTTGGAAAGTGCAAAGTTGTGTTCCAGAAACAATGGCACAAGAATAGTTGAAGAGAATCAGAACTGTGGTCGAGTCTTTGATTTACCAGGAATGAACATTGGAACAGCAGTGATCATGGATCACTACTGGGCTTGTGGATCCAGGGCATATATGAAGTACCCAAGGATTGGGGAGGTTGATGTTCCATAGTAAATGTTCATGTTCCAGCGTTGATGATTCCTAAAAGTGATTTGAACATTGATAGCTTTCCAAAAGCAGATGCTCACCTGAGGAAGAAGAGATCTGTAGAGCTGGTAAATCGAATGAAGAGAGAGAATTATTTCTCAGCCAAGTCAATAGAAGCTTTTGACTCTACCCCATAAGAGCATAGACTATTCAGTCAGACTTCAGCGGTATTTACAATAATCTTCATGCCAAGGATCCAGATATATGCAAATACTAAGTGGTTACAGATAACCATATGGGGGGAGTTGTAGACAATCAACACTACCATAAAGGGATTCAATGCTATCAAGGAAGAGCTGAAAGCCATACGACTGATGACTCTTCAGAATAGATGCATCCTCGATGTGATCACAGCTATGGATGGAGGTGTTTGTGCCAGTATTGTAGAATCATGTTGCACGTTTATACCTTCTCATGACGAGAATGGCACCTTGACAGAGGCCATTGAGACGCTGACAAAGCTACACGTCCAAATGGTAGATGTATTGGAAGATATTGCTGATGACAGTTATAAAGTGAAGTGGAAGATATTGCTGCTGACAGTTGGTTTGGATCACTCTTTTTGTGGGTTCCACAATGGATGGCAGACATGTACAAGTTCCTTGGAGCCCTGTTGGTGATGATCATGCTTGGATTCTGTGTAATCAGATTGGCTATTTCACAATGCAAGAAGACTGCAAAGAAAGCCATAGGGATGAAGATCATGATTGATTATGAATCAGGATGGAAAACCAAATGGCCGACAGATGAAGAAATCAGAGATTATGTTAAAGCCAGTATCCATGCACCAGAGGGAATGAAATTCCTGTATCCAAAGAACCACAAGAAGTATGTGGGGAGATGAATCTATTGCAACCCAAGTGGACAATGCATGCTTATGACCTGGAACAAAGTGGAACGCTCACCTGGTATCCACGGGAACGTCACTCAGCCGGCCCTGGCCTCTTATGACCTCAAACACTTCCCTGGAGGCTATTCGACTGGCGACTGGGCCTGAAACACAGGATTGGTAGAGTTTAACTCCCTATTGTCTCTGTGAGCTTGAACCCCTTCCTCCCCGGGGTCCAACCCTTCCCTTTGATCCACAGCTCACCTTGTTTTCTTGGATGGTGTGCCCTCCGTCCTGCTTTCAGCGCAGGGGCGCGTTGGTTGATGCGGGCTCGTTGGTGCCTAGTTACTTCACTGGCGAGAGTCCGACTGGTAAGCATAATGACTCTCTGAACAGTTCTCTAACTTCGTTCCTTTCCTTCTTAGATGATGGCCGGCGCCCGGGCATGGTGGCATGCTGCTGAGATGAGTGGCGCTGAAGGTGAGTGAGAGCGCGAGGCAACCTTTTCGTATTTGTATTGAGCTGAGTTCTTTTTCTGTGTCTTTTAGGTGCCGCAACGTTGTAAGCGTGGATGCCGGTTTATGAAGAACAAATGCGGTGAGTAGGCGCAGTATGCGGCGCCTCTAGATGTTTCCACACTAACCTGGAGTGTCTTTTCCCCCTCGCAGATGGATGAGAAGTTCCGGAGACACAGTTCCCCCAGAGCGGCTGGGATTCAGGTAAGCGTTTGAAGCTTGTACTGTATTTAAAAAAAGAAATAAGCGAAGAGCTGTAGAATGCTTACCAATTCCTTTTCTCTGTTCTTTTCCTCTTCTTTAGGAAGCAGCGTGCCGGGATGGGAATGACACCGCCGAAGATGCCCACAGAACAGAAGGAGCGTTGAATGATGGGCAGAAGGGCTACAAGGTAAGTCTTTTCCTAACAGTGTTCTTGTTCTTGCAGGAGCTGAGCGCAGAAGAAAGATGCAGCACTGGAGACCGATCCGAACACAGTGAGTGTCACGCTGCAGGTGCAGAAAACGCAAAGCATGCTTCTCAGCATGGGTTTGGCTTAAATAGTCTCTGGGTATCCCAGGTGCCTCTGGGCTGAACCACGCCCAAAAGACTAGACCGCACATGCAGTTCTGGGAACCGAAATTTGTGGTGGCATCCATCTTGTCCCCATTAATGCACTACAAGTCCAATCCCCAATGTTATCCTATGGGAGGGAGTGAGTCTGGTGCCACAAGCGCCAAGTCTGACTCCAAGTGAGTCTTTGGAGGGATGGAGAGGCCCTTGAGGGCCATGTAGGTGATTGTGGCCTGGCTCCAGCCTGACATCTTGGAGGGCTGGGGACAAGAGGGGCAGATATCATGAGACAAAGATGAGCATCTGAAATCAACTGGATGCCTCAAAGGAGTAATAAAGATATGGGTCCCAAAAAAGCATTTTTTTTTGGCCTCCCCACACCCCCAACCAAACACTATGCCCCATGGACCCCTAACCCCCAACCAAACACTATGCCCCATGGACCCCTTACCCCAACCAAACACTATGCCACATGGCTCCCACCACCAACCAAACACTATGCCCCATGGCCTCCTCACCCCCAACCAAACACTATGCCCCATGGCCCCCCTCACCCCAACCAAACACTATGCCCCATGGCTCCCTCAACCCCCAACCAAACACTATGCCTCATGGCTCCCTCACCCCCAACCAAACACTAAGACAGTTGGAAAAAGAACACCTTTTTGGAGATGTACCGTTTTATTTGTATTTAAAACTTACATTTTGTACTATACATTTCCCCAAATCATACAGGATGAAACAGTGAACCAGACATAGTTGATCAGTGAGAAACATTGCAGCGTTTCTCAGCTGTCAGTTTCTGGATCTCGGGCTCCAGTGAGGTTGTTCCTACTCTCAGGATAGCATGGAGATGTTGGTCAGTTAGTCTTGTCCTTAGGCTGGATTTATGTAGTTTGATTTGTGAAAAGACTTGCTCACAAATGTAAGTACTGCCAAACATAGATACCATCTTTAATGCTTCCCGTGACAGATTGGGGAATTGAGCAGTGTCCAGAGACTGATAGAAGACTAATAAAGGCATCTCTCTGTACTTATGTTTGAGGGCACTACAGCACTGAAGTTCAATCAGTTCCAGTTGCAGTTCAGGTTGCACACTGTCAACATCAGCTGAAAAAGGGTCTGCAAAAAGTTTAAAAGAGGCTAGCTGGGATTTGAATTGTGAGAAACTATTCTCAAAAACATTTTGCAGTTCCTTCAGGACCTTCACATGCCGATACCATCCTACATACTTGTCATGGGGGAAAACCTCTGCACATGCGGAGTAGTATACCAGCATCCCTTTCTCCATTTGGGCTGTCAGAAGCCTTAACTTTATTTCAGAGGCACAAACTGCCTCAAACAGATCCGATATGAGATTTTGGCTTCCTTGCAACTTTAAAATTAAATCATTAAAATGGCCTGTCAGGTCAGTCAGAAAAGCAAAGTCAGCTACCCAGTCAATATCTTGCATGACAGAAGTGTCCATTCCCTTTTCATCAAGGAATGCTTTTATTTCGTGCCGTAAAGCAAAGAATCTTCTTCAGCACATTGCCACGACTAAGCCATCGAACATCGGTGTGATATAGGACATCACCATAATCCGCCTTTACCTCTTCTAAAAACGCCTGAAACAATCAGTGATTTAAAGAGCGTGCACGGACAAAATTAACCGTTTTCACAACAAAGTCCATCACTTCAGTGAATTTCAAATGTTTTGCACATAATGCCTCCTGGTGGATGATGCAGTGATAATTTTTTAAATGGACAGCCTTCTCGCCAAAGTGCCTTTTCAAGCAGCCAATAAAACCATTTTGCTCCCCAACCATGGGTGGCACCCCACCAGTCGTCACGCCTACCAAAGCATCCCATGGCAAATTTAAATCATCGAAGACTTTTTGAAAGGCATTAAAAATGTCAGCACCAGTAGTCCTGCCATGCAAAGATACCAGGGAAGCCAGTTCCTGAAATACTTTGCATTGATTATCGACCCCCCGAATGAAAATTAAGAGTTGGGCTGTGTCACTTGAATCTGTGCTCTCATCAAGAGCAGCTGAAAAGAACTTGACATCCTGACACTGCATTTTCAGTTGGCTGTAACAATTGTCAGCCATGTCTACAATACGCCGCTGGATACTCAAACGTGAAAGGGGAACATTTGTAAAAACATCTTTTTTTTCTTTACACACTGCCTCGCAAATCTCCATCAGGCAGACTTTAACGAATTCCCCATCTGTGAAAGGACGTGCTGACCTTGCAATAAGCTGTGCAACCTTATAACTCGCAAAGGTGGCCCATTCAGATTATTTTTTTTTCTGGGCAAAAACACCCTGTTGCTTAGTCAGCTGTGTTTTTAGCTCCCCAGCTTTCTTAATTCTCGCTTCCCCCTGCAAATCCTTATATTGTGAATGCTTTGTTTCACAATGGCGGCGGATATTACATTCCTTGTGGACTGCTATGCGTTCGAGACAAAAGAGACACGAGTACACACTAGGTTTGGATTCATTGAAAAAAAACTTCTCAGTCCACTCATCCTTAAATTGACGGTGCTCCTGGTCAATCTTTCTTTTTTTACTGCAGTGAACATTGGCAGGGACATCTTTGGATAAAGATACAAACTCCACTGTTATGCTCCCACTACGACGGTCCAAGCCTAGAGTATATACAAATTATATACTTTTTTGAGAATCCTAGAAGCAACAAAACAACAAGATCAGATAAAGAACATAGCCTTGCCAGCATTCCTATTCATGCACTTATTGATGGATACTTTCAGGAATAGCGGGCTGCATAGCATATCAAACTGCTATGTTTGAGATTAAGGTGGAAACTGAGGACATTCTTTAAAAAAAATATAACATTTCAAAGCACAAGCTGTTGCCAAATTATGAGCTTTTGAAAGGAATTATCACAGGATGGCCAATTACTTTAGTGAACGTACAAAGAAACTGATCTCAGTTTCTTCCTGGCCAGGGCAAAACTGACAGGAGCTCTACCATATTGCGCCAGAGAAATAGGTTCTTCTGGGAGTACTACCAGTTTGAATATTGCAAGCCATTTCCTGCCATAAAATCTGGATCAAATAACTCAAACTGTCACCTTGAATGTATGATTCGTAGTGTGCCGCAAGTGTCCTTTAGCAGTTAAGCTTGCCCTCAAAGAGCAGTTACCTTCTCTAATCAATTTCATTGTGCATCTATCCCCCTGAACAATGCTTGCTGGGGTTGTAGAAAGGTAACAATTACCCACACTCAATGGGTCTCAAAAGCTTGATCGAGGTTTAGTTGCAAAATTACAGGAGCAGACATCATCCAGGACCATACTAGAAAAGGCTGCGGCCGGTTTTGAAAGCTTTAGGAATGTACAAATAAACCACACCCACTGCTGACCCTTGACACACTGGCCCAACATCTCTAATGATATGCTATGATAGTTTATATAGCGCCTATACACAATGTGTTTCAAAGCGTTTCTCGACAAGGGAGGGATCAAGGGAAAAAACAAAACATTCTTACAGCCCATGAACAACAAGAATGCAAAATTAACTATCGTACTCGGCCTAGCGACATTTCAGATAGTGCAAGTGCTATGACACATATAGGAAGGAAATGGGAACAGACAGGCGACTACCGTCCTAGACCTGACAACATTACTGGTAGAGCCGGAGAATTACACAAGGTGAGGGAGAGGGGAGGAGAAAGGAGGGAGAGGAACAAAACAAGCAATTATCGTACTAGGCCTGACGACGTTTCAGATAGTGCTGGAGAGGGGATGGTAAGTGGGGGTGGGGGGCAAACATTTGTTACTATCATACTAGGTCCAGGGACAATTCTGGACCTAGGAGTATGATCTTTAGGGAACTGCAGCTAATGCCAAAGAGCAACACTAAATGAGCCATCGCTATCGGACATTAACAGGGTGGTTGAGTTACACCTGTAGACAGAAACCCACAAATCATTTCTCCCCAGCTAACATTCCAATGGAACCTGGGCAATGTGGAGTGGCAGGGTAGAAATGTTTGGCTTCCATTTGACTTTTGGAGCCCATTCCCATTCCCAATCAGGCACAAACCCGAACCCCCCACCCCCAACTCTGAACCCCCAACCCCCCAAATCAGCACACTCTCAAGCATGCACCCATACAGACCCAAACCCCTTACCCCCCAACTCAGCACACACACACTCACGCATGCACCCATACAGACCAGAACCCCCCACCCCCCAAATCTGCACACTCTCAAACATGCATCCATACAGACCCGAACTCCCACCCCCCAAATCAGCACACAAACTCAAGCATACATCCATACAGACCCGAACCCCCCACACCCCCAACTCTGAACCCCCAACCCCCCAAATCAGCGCACTCTCAAACAAGCACCCATACAGACCAGAACCCCCCACCCCCCAACTCAGCACACAAACTCTCAAACATGCACCCATACAGACCCAAACCCCCCACCCCCCAACTCAGCACACACACTCTCAAGCATGCACCCATACAGACCAGAACCCCCCACCCCCAACTCAGCACACACACACACTTAAGCATGCACCCATACAGACCAGAACCCCCACCCCCCAAATCAGCACAATCTCAAACATGCACCCATACAGACCCGAACCCCCACCCCCCGAATAAGCACACTCTCAAACAAGCACCCATACAGACCCAAACCCCCCAGCCCCCAACTCAGCACACACACTCTCAAGCATGCACCCATACAGACCAGAACCCCCCACCCCCCAAATCAGCATACAAACTAGCAAGCATGCACACATACAGACCCTGCATCTCAACATACACTGCACTTACACTCCAAAACAAACATTCATACACACCTGACACCCCCCCACACCCGCATCTCAACATACACAAAACAAACATTCAAAACCAAACATTCATACACATCCAACACCCCCCAACCCCCGCATCTCAACATACACAAAAAAACATTCAAAACCAAACATTCATGCACAACCGGACTCCCCCCCTACCCCCGCATCTCAACATACACAAAACAAACATTCAAAACCAAACATTCATGCACATCTGACACCCCACCCACCCCCGCATCTCAACATACACAAAACCAACATTCAAAACCAAACATTCATACACATCCGACACCCCCCCGCCCCCGCATCTCAACATACACAAAAAAAACATTCAAAATCAAACATTCATACACATCCGACACCCCCTCACCCCCGCATCTCAACATACACAACACAAACATTAAAAACCAAACATTAATGCACATCCAACACCCTCCCACCCCTGCATCTCAACATACACAAAACAAACATTCAAAACCAAACATTCCTACGCATCCGGCACCCCCCACCCCCGCATCTCAACATACACAAAAAAACATTCAAAACCAACATTCATACACATCCGACATCCCCCCCACCCCCACATCTCAACATACACAAAACAAACATTCATACACATTCCACATCCCCCCACCCCCGCATCTCACCATACACAAAAAAACACTCAAAACCAAACATTCATACACATCCGACAACCCCCCCACCCCTGCATCTCAACATACACAAAAAAAACATTCAAAACTAAACATTCATACACATCCGACATCCCCCGATCCCCGCATCTCAACATACACAAAACAAACATTCAAAAGAACAAGTTAATTTCTTACCTGGTAACGTTCTTTTGATGGGATGGTCCGACGACGTATTCCATATCTATGACAGGTAATGTCCACAGCTGTGCAGCTTCGGAAAATCTTCGGCGTCTGCGTCCTGCGTCGATGACGTTGATGCGCCGTCCCCGAGGACCTTCTCCGACAGCCGACGTCACCCGATGTGATAAGTAGGACGCACGATGCCCATAGCCTCAGTTGTAGTTTTTTCCCCCCAGAACGTGTGCACCAGTTTTCTGCCAGTCAGACACACAAGGCCTTGCGGAACGCAAGCTGCAATCGCAAAAGAAATTCTGCAGCGGGGAAGGTAGGGAGGGAGCGATATGGAATACGTCGTCGGACCATCCCATTGAAAGAAAACTATCAGGTAAGAAAGTAACTTGTTCTTCGAGGGGATTGGGTCCTCCGACGTATTCCATAGCTATGACAGACTCCCAAAGCAGTACCAAGCAAGGAGGTGGGAAAAGAATTTTGAACACAAATTTAGCATGCCCAATCAAATTACGGAATAAAGGACTGCCTTGCCAAAGGCCAGATCCTGCCCTCGGATGGAATCGAGGAGTAGTGCCGTACAAAAGTATTTACTGATGCCCAGGAGACTGCATCACAGATGTGACAAATAGGAACACCCCTCTGCAGGGCAGTAGACGCAGCCACTCCCCTGGTAGAATTGGCCCGCAAGCCAGCCAGGAGGGTCCTTACCCGCCAAGCGGTAACACTCGGAGATAGCTAAAATAATCCAACGAAACAAAGTCTGTTTCTTCACAGCTTGTCCCAAACGCTTTCCAGCGTAACCAATGAAAAGTTGATCGTCCACTCTGACCCGGGACATGCGCGAAATATAAAAGCTCAACGCTCTCCTAGGATGAAGCCTATGGAGCCTCTCCTCTTCCTTACCAGGATGTGGAGAGGATAGAACGCCGGAAGAACAACCTTCTGGCTCAAATGAAATTCCGAAACCACCTTTGGAAGAAAAGAAGGACAAACTCTAAGGACAACCCTGTCCTTATGAAACACAGTGAAGGGTGGCTTAACTGAAAGTGCCTGTAACTCACTCACTCTGCAAGCGGAAGTAACCGCACCCAAAAACACACTTTTCAGGGTTAACAGTCTCAAAGGGCAAGAATGTAAAGGCTCAAACGGAGCACACATAAGAAATTTAAGAACAAGGTTCAAATCCCAACCGGGCACCAGAAAAGGTGACGGAGGGAACACATTAGTGAGCCCTTTCAAAAACTGAGAAATTATAGGAATCTTAAAATAGGAAAATTCTTCAGACGAGCGCTTAAATATGGACAGCGCTGCCAGGTAACCTTTAATGGTCCCCACTTGCAAGCCCGTGTGGGCCAAGGAAAGCAAAAAAGACAGAACCATGGGAATGTCACATTCAAAAGGATCCACATTCTTAACTCTGCACCAGTCGCAGAACTTTCTCCAATGGCAATGGTACAGAGACTTTGTTGCCGGCCGCCTTGCCGAGAGCAACACCTCCATCACGTCTTCAGGGAGGTCCCAATCCTTACACCTCAACCTTTCAGAAGCCAAGCGTGAAGGTTGAGGGATATCACCTCTGGATGGAGAACCTGACCCCCCTCCCGTGAGAGCAGATCGTCTCGGTAGGGAAGACGACGTGGAGGGCAGATGGACAAGTCGAGAAGGTCCAGGTACCACGTCCTCCGGGCCCACGCCGGAGCAATGAGGATCATCCGGGAACCGAACCTCTGTAACCTCTGCAGTACTTGCGGGATGACGGGGACTGGAGGAAATGCGTACAGCAGTGGGAATGACCACACCACCACGAACGCGTCTCCTAAGGCTCCTTTTGGAGGAAATTCCCGAGAGCAGAACCTTTCGCACTTCCGGTTGACACTGGAGGTGAAGAGATCTACTTGAGGGGTCCCCCAAAGGGCGAAGATCTCCAGGAAAATCTCCTGAGCCAGCTCCCACTCGTGAGAGATTGTGCTCTGCCTGCTTAGAGCGTCCGCCGTCTCGTTGTCGTCCCCGGCCAGATGAACAGCCAAGATCGAAGCTTCCTGCTGGATGGCCCAGAACTCGAGCTGCATCGCCTCCCTGCACAGAGGAAGTGACCCTGCCCCCCCCTTTTTGTTGAGGTAGTGCATGGCCACCGTGTTGTCTGTTAGAATCAGGACACTCTTTCCTCGCACAGTCGGCAGAAAAGCCTTCAGGGCAAGCCTGACGGCCCTCAGCTCCAACAGATTGATATGGAGTCTGGACTCCGACAGAGACCAACGACCGCTGACTGTCAACTCGTTGGCATGAGCTCCCCATCCCATGAGGGATGCGTCCGTCACGATCGTCACCTCCGGCCAGGGCAGCCAAAATGGGGCCCCCTTCATCAGATTTCCTTTGACGGCCCACCACAGAAGGTCCTCGGCGACCGAGGGCGGCACCTGAACAGGGTCCGACAGCCTGCCGGAGGACTGAGACCACTGGAGCTTGAGTGCCCACTGCAAAGATCTCATCCGCAGACAAGCCTCTGGCACCAGAAGAATGCAGGATGCCATTAGGCTGAGCAGTCTCAAGAACTCGGACGCTGTGAGATTCTGGCCAAGTTGAAACTTGTGCACCATCTGCTGAATGTGAAGAGCCCTCACCTGGGGAGGAAAAAACTGCCCCAGGGATGTGTCGAGCACTGCTCCGATGTACTGGAGCCGCTGCGTTGGTGTCAAATGGGACTTCTTTAAATTGAGGGAGAAGCCCAGCTTGTGAAGGGACGGCCATATGATCCACGACTTGCTCGGGAGAGCTCCCCCTGATCAACCAATCGTCCAGGTAGGGGTAGACGTGAATCCCCCCTTTCCTGAGATGTGCTGCCACCACCACCATGAGCTTGGTGAAAACCCTCGGGGCGGAGGTCAATCCGAACGGCAGGACCCGAAACTGAAAGTGCGAGTCGCCAACCGCAAACCTCAGGTACTTCTTGTGCTTGGGATGGATCGGCACATGGAAGTAAGAGTCCTTGAGCTCTAGAGACACAAACCAGTCCTGAAGTTGAAGGGCCTGGAGGACTTGAGAGAGAGTAACCATCTTGAACTTGTCCTTCCTGAGGAGTTTGTTCAAACCGCGCAAGTCCATGATGTGTCTCAATCCTCCGTCTTTCTTCAAAATCAAAAAATAAGGGGATTACCCTCCCTTGTTCCTCTCCGCTACAGGCACCAGTTCCATGGCGCCTTTCTCCAGCAGAGCTTGAATTTCCTGCGCAAGGAGCGGATCCGGACACTTCAAAGAGAGGTTCCCAGGTGGATTGTCGTGAGGCCTCTGCCGAAAGGGAAGACAGTAGCCGTGGGTTATGATCTCCAGAACCCACTCATCTGAAGTAATGGCTCGTCACTCTACAAGATGCTGCGCCAGCCTTCCCCCAACCGGCGAACCATGGGACCTGGCCTCATGACTGAGTGGTAGCGACTGCGGCGTTGCCTGAGGGCAAAGAGGCAACTGCCCGAGCGGCCTTGGCACCTCGAGTACCCTTGTTTCCACCTCTGGCACTCTTACTGTGTCCTCTTTGACTGCTAGCTACTCTCGCTTTACTGAAGGACGAGTAATAGCGAAAGGAACCTCCCCTCCATTGCTGTCCCCTTCGATGAAAAGGCGGAGGTTGTCGAACTGCAGCGCCCAACGACTTCGCTGCAGCTTTGGAGGTCTGAAACCTCTCAAGGCTCTCGTCAGCCTTGCTGCCAAAAATATTTTCACCGTCAAAGGGCATGTTGAGGAGCCGGGACTGTACATCATGAGCGAACTCAGACTTCCGCAACCACGCAAACCTGCGTATTACAGTGCTCGCCGCCATGGACCGGCTGACACAATCTGCCATGTCCAAACCCGACTGAACGGCCTCACACATGGCATCCTTGCCATCCTGAACCATAGCAAGGAAACCATCCCGTTCGTCCCCTTCGGGAATATGTTCAGCCGCTAATGCAACACATTTCCACAGAGTGTGTGTGAAACGAGACAAGGCACATATGGAGTTGGCCGCCTGAAGCGCCATACCCACTGAAGAAAACACTTTCTTCGCCCAGCCGTCAAAACGTTTGTCGTCCCTATCCGGTGACCCGAGACATAAGGCGCTGATATGAAGAATCGGCATGAGTCCCAGGCTCCGGACTACAAAACTCCACCTCCGGAGAGGTGTCCAGTCCACTGGCATCATGCAGTGACTGCCTCAGGTCATCAAACTGGCTATGACCCGAGATAAGCTCATCTGGTACCGTAACCGGAACCAAGCCGTCATGAGAGCCTTCATCACCCTCTGAAATGTACTCCAGGCGGTGAGAGGAAGACACCTGGGGACCAAAGCTGTGCCTGACCTTAGCCAGAGCCTTTCTAGGGGCTAACCCCGTCCCACAGGGCCCCTCCGACACCACCGCCTCAAAAGGCATCGAGGGCACCGAACGAGTCGGCGCCGGCATCGACATAAACGGCGTCGACGTCGAGAGAAATCAGCGTCGACGTCAGCTGCAGTGCCGCCAACAACGACGGCGTTGACACAGGCCTCGAAGCCAGAGCTCCGAGCTTGTCTCTCGACGACCTAGGCGCCGACAGCGTCGACGACCCCCTCGGCGGCGGAGCCTCAAGAGAAATTGTCGACGACCTCGGCGCCACAGGCGTTGATGTCTTCTTCGAAGACGGCACAGGATCACGCGGTCTCGAGCGCCTCGAGGACCGGGACCTGGAACGGGCATGGCGAGAACGGCTACCCTTGTCCGAGCGGGACCTCTCCCGCGAGCCGTGCCGACCACCCGAGCTCGAAGGCGTACGAGCGGCGTCTCATGACCGGTGCCGATCGACCCCACTCGGAGGAGCAGACGGACCGGTGCCCTGCGATTCAAGAATCACTAGCATCTGCTTCTCGAAGGAAGCCCATTCCTCCGGTGTCGCTTGCATGGAGGGATAAGCGACCCGCCGACGGCCGGAGTCCTCGGAAGAGGACGGGGAAGGCGACCGATGCCGGCGCTTCCGGGAATGCCTGGAAGAGGCGGAGGAGTGGCGAGACCGACTCCTGGAAGGAGACCCACTGGCGGAGAGTCGCCTCTCGAGTCATCCGTCGAAAGCCCTGCAGACCTCGACTTCCGGGGCTTAGACACCCGACCTACAAACAGCTTCTTCTTGCGTTCCCGCAAGGCCTTCGCCGTGAGCGACTGGCAGTCGACACAGTCGTCCGTATCGTGGGCCTCCCCGAGGCACCAGAGGCAGGCGTTGTGCGAGTCCGTGACCGTCATCTTGGAACCATAGTCCCCGCATTTCTTGAAGTCCGGACGAGGGGTTGAAGACGAAGTAGACATCGCCACGAACAGGTCTTCACAAAGAAATTGAACAGGTTCAACGAACCGAGAAGAAAACAGCAAAATTCCAAAGAGTCGCGGCGTACCGAGATTCACGAAGCGAACACGTTCACGGAAAAAACGGAACTGAGGCTATGGGCGTCTTGCGTCCTACTTATCACATCGGGTGACGTCGGCTGTCGGAGGAGGTCCTCGGGGACGGCGCATCGATGTGATCGACGCAGGACGCAGATGCCGAAGATTTTCCGAAGCAGCACAGCTGTGGACATTACCTGTCATAGATATGGAATACGTCGGAGGACCCAATCCCCTCGAACCAAACATTCATACACATCCAACACCCCCCAACCCCCGCATCTCAACATACACAAAAAAAACATTCAAAAGCAAACATTCATACACATCCGACACCTCCTCACCCCCGCATCTCAACATACACAGAAAAAACCTTCAAAACTAAACATTCATACACACCCGACACACCCCCACCCCAACATACACAACACAAACATACAGCAAAACAGACCACTTACCGGAGACGTGCTGGAAGGCAGGTAAACTGGAACGCTGGCGAGGTAACTGGAATCGTACTACGGCTGGCATGGTCCAAGGCTGAAATGCCTTCGAGCATCAAGCCTTATGGACCACGCCAGCCGTAGTGCAGCACACACGCACTACGTGGCTCGTCGGAGCGACGTGGTGTGTGTGTGCTGAGCCAATGAGGGCCAGTGTTTTGTCCGGCCCGGAAGACAACAAAGACTTCCCTAATGGAGGCCGGCCGATGCTGCTTGTGGGCCGCCCTCCATTAGGAAAGTCTTTGTTGTCTTCCGGGCCGGACAACACAGCATGGCGGGCTGCAACTGGCCCGCGGGCCGTATGTTGTGCACCCATGCCCTACTGGGAAGAGCTAGGGGAAGCCGTATGCACGTCCTGTTTCCACCACATGTGGGGTTAAATGGTAGTCGGACCCGGCCTTATTGTGCAGTGGGATCCAGGTTTAGGGAAGGCAATGGAGCACATTTTTGGTCAATGTCTTTTTAGTTTTGGCTATATTTTTTTTTTAGCAAGCAGTTGAGACGCACACACACCCGATTTGCTTGCGGGTGATAGGCACAAGAGAATTTGTGTTGGATTCCTAACAAGGTTGCGATGTGTTGAAATATCTCATTGGCGAAGTGGGGGTCATTGTCAGACCGAAGGTCCTGACATACGCCACATTGTGGGAATAACTCCTGGACCAGGAATTTCACCACTCTATGCGCCTTGGGATGGGAACAAGGACCGGCTTCGATCCGACGGGAAAATGGACATACAACCACTATCATGAAGCTGTAACCTTGGCAAAATTGGATCATGCCAACATAGTCGACTTGCAGGTGTTGGAATGGACCCACTTGGCGAGTTATGGCTCCTCTCACTACCCTCAATATATGTTTACGCACTATACAATTAGGAGTTTATGATTCTATGTTAGCCTGTGCACTTCATTGTATACGGTTTTCACAGAGTTCTTTCTCCAATAATTTCCAATGGGCACAAAGTATTGAATAAACGTATTGGTTTAATTCATTTGTTTCAATGTATTCATTCACAGCTTTAAGGTGCCTGCGATGGTGCCAATATAACTCTGCTAGTAGGCACGTGCAAGTGTTTTGCCCTTCCTTAGGCTTTTTCAAGGCACTAATATGGGCGATCTAGTACACAGATTGTTTCCTATAAATTTTGCATAGTATAGGTATTTGCAATCATATAATCACAGTCAAAGCGTTCTTTGTTCTTTTGTTAAGAGGTTCATGATTGAACACATTTCTGTGGTTCTGAGGGGTTAAATGAGAAGTGAGAATTAGGGTTAATCTGATGTGTTGCTGTGTGGTAATATGCTACCAACTAGTCAACTCTACTAATTGTAGGTTGCGCTTAAGTAGAGTATTGCTTACCTTTAAATTAGGAAAGTAGCTTTCATTCATGTGGTGTCCTGTTTGGTTTAAGCATCCTGCAATTCCGGCAGTCCAATTATGATCTCTGACAAATTTGGTCAGTTTGTCTGGGTTCTGATTGTAGGTGAAAATATATTCTTCCCTAAGAATTGGAAAGGTTTTGATTTTTAATTATATAGTCTTATTTGCCAGATTTAGAAATTGTTTGCTTATATTACCTTGTCTCTGGTGGTTTGTTATTACATAAAACTTAGTATCAATATGCAATCTTCTGCACATGATGGCGTGAATTCCAGTGCTTGTTATGTCAATCATACTAGTCTGTAATCTCTGTGTGCGGTACATTCTTAATGGATTTTGAACAAATTTGTTTGGTAATTGCCACCTTCAATTGTGTATAAATCCAAGAATGGTAGATGTGCCGTGTGCCACTTTATTTTGTGTGAATTGTGTTCATATCCATGTGCAACCTGCTTATCTGCTTCTCAAGTTAGTGCAACAACCAATGCTAGTTTTTTCCAATATATTAGCTTTTACGTTCCGTGTTCGCTACATTC
This sequence comes from Ambystoma mexicanum, assembly GCF_040938575.1. NCBI lineage: Eukaryota > Metazoa > Chordata > Amphibia > Caudata > Ambystomatidae > Ambystoma > Ambystoma mexicanum. The sequence goes on along the minus strand of NC_090937.1, from coordinate 1,566,696,635 downwards.
TTAAGTATTTTTACCCTTTGTTTTGTATTTGCCGGCTTCAATTCTTCAAAAATCCAAGAATGGTGGCTGCGCCGTGTGCCACCTACCTTGTGCAAGTTAATTCGTTGCTTTGGATGTATTTCCGTGTGCTCACGTTTTCTGAACTCAATAGTGCTCTAGGCCGCAAACTTCTTAAATGAGCATTCGCATGGTACAGTGTGATTATTCAAAACGAACGCAGCTCGTTGTGGTTTATTGCCTTCTTAAAACCTGTGGTATCAATTCTTGGAGCGAATGTGATTAGCTATATATTGTCACGTATACAGTCCCCAAATTAGGTGCAAGCGCCATAGTGACATGAATTGTCTTACAAAATATTTGTCTTTCTATGCGACATACAATTGCTATGTTTGCGCGGTTAAATGCACATTTCAGTTTTCGCTAGCTCTTAACTATTGGGAACTGTCGTCGTTTTTTGGTGCTCCGTGCATCCGTCTTTTTCTCGTGGCTGCTAAATTCTAAAGTGTAGCTCCAGCCTGGATAACCCGTTCCATTCTGTGACATCATTCCCTTGTGCCCTGTGTATAGTTCATCGTATTCGTATCACGTGATCTCAATGTTGTGATTACGTGAGTCGGTTGTTTGGTGACCCTTTTGCTTTTCCTATTCCAGTCATTGCACAGATGAAAGAGAATGGTTTAAACTCGGGTTGTAAGGCTATTATTGTGTAACAGCTCATTGTCGTCATTCATTATAGTGTTATTATACTTCTTACTTGGTTTCAAGGCTATTCTAAAGATAAACGATCGCATCACAATCTCCTGACATTGTTCACATGGGCTTGGTAGCCTGCCCATATCTCTTGCACTTGGTGTGCACCTTTTTTTTCGTGTTTGACTATTAACACATTCTTTCTGGTGTGGCATATCGTTTTTAGGTTACGGTAATGTGTTCCAAGATTCTATAGGTTCCTGAGCTGGATATTCATTTGTCATTGAGTCTGTATGTTCATTTACGTCACTGTTATTATAATACCTCATTGATAATTTACGACTACTGGTTGTAGTGTATGGAGGTTTATGGGTGGTGCTGGTGGGGGTTTATTTATATTATAGTTAATTACCTCACCAGAAGACCACTTCCATGTGTCCCTTCATTTGCTACAGAAAATGGTGCATTTCTGTATCCATGTTAATCCTTCTGTAGTAGCTCTAAAATTACAAATTAATTAACATTCATTTTGGTGCAGACATTTTCATGGTTCCCCAATCTTTCATCCTGGCTTATGTATTTAGCTCAGAAGAATTGTATGTCTTATTTTTTGTCATTTTGATGGTTCTTGTTCCAGTGTTCCCACCGTGTTGATGGGTTGTCTACATTTGTGATACTTCCTTATCCTCACTCTTAATTCCCACATGGTGCTTCCAACATTAATTTTGTTAAAAACACAAATAATCACATAGATTACAAAGGTAGTTCTACAGTTAATAAATTAATTAATTTCTACATTTCTTCCATTCGCTGTACTGTAACTCTGTATGTTAAGTGCATACCTGCACATGCTACATTTTGTACATTTAAAGAAACTTTGAGTGTTTTTTCAGTCAAGATATTGGTCTGAAATGTTTGTTTTGTCCCTTTCATAAAGCTTGGAATAATCTTGGAGCATAATGTGGGGTTTTTACTGTAGATGATATCTGGTTTGTCGGGTAGGTATTCCACTAGGTCAGAGTCGAGTTTTAGAAGGTGCCAATTATGTTGGAATATTTTATGAATAAGTGCATTGTTTCCAGTACACTGCGTGATCATTCTTACTGTATCTGTTTATTTGAGTCAGAATTTGTTCTTAGGTTTGAGGTAGTCATTTCTGATCCCACTATCCACTTTACTCTTAGCATGCAGTATCCAATCTTTTTTGAACCTCTTGAACCAAATCTATCTTCAATGGTTATATGGTTACACATTCTGACAATTTTTTTTTTTGGCTACAATTTCTTTTAGCCCTTGTGAATTCTCCAATGGGTATGGTTACATATAGTTTTTTGGAGATGGCAGCTGTTTGCCTGTAATGTTGCGTTCACTTCCGTCTTCTTGTGGTAGGTTCTTGTTTCTAGTTTGTCCTATATATACATATATATATATATATATCCAGAAATGTGACTTCTGTCCTGCTGGTTCCAATTGTAAATTCTAGCCCAAACTCATGTGTGTTAAGGTAGTCACAGAATTCTAATATTTCTGTTTCGTTGTCATTCCATATGGTGAAATGTTGTCTATGTATCGTTGCCATTTAATCACTTTATGCGACAGATTTGGGTCTTTAGTCACGTGTTTCTGTTCAAATTCCCCTATGAAGAAGTTGGCCCTAGTTGGCACAAAGCAGGTGCCCATGGCTATACAATTGGTTTGTTAGTATAAGGTTTCATTAAATATAAATACATTGTTTTCAAGTACACAAAATCAATTGACTTGATGGCTAAGTTGTGTGCAGTACAAGTATACAGTGATTTCACATCCATTGTTACTAGTATATAATCTTCATCCCATTCAATATTTATTATTTCTAGGATATGCATGGTATCCCGGGTATAGGACTTGAGTTTGTAAACCTCTGGTCTAAGGATTTTGTCAATACATTTTTGAACATGGGGTTGCTAGATGTTTATCAGCCATTGCTATGTAGTCCACTTTGTTTAAAATTACAATATTGCCTCCTTTGTCTGCTTACTTTATTATTATTTCTTTGTCACCTTTCAGTTTGTTCAATGCTAATCTTTCTTTTGCGTTCAGATTCTTATTTCTTCCCGTTCTGTACCTGTCCCTTGCTAGTTCAATATCTTTTGATACCGCTTTGTGAAAGGCATCAATGCAATTACCTTGTTGAATTATAGGGATGAATTTTGATTTAGGTTTTAGTCCTTTCTCTCAGAACACTGCTATGTATGCCTAAGTGATTCAGTAGGTCTTCCTCTGGTATTTCTTTATTTTCTTCTAATAATGATAGAGGTTTTGTATTACTTAGGTTTTTTATGGTCAGGTCACTAATTGGGAATTCAAATCTTTCTTCTTGCGCAATTGGTTCTAAATTGTGAGAAAAAGAAATTCTATTGGATTTTCCGTATGCATTTGTAGGTGTCAATCTGTAGATTAGTATAATCTGGGTCTATTCCTGGTGCAAATGATAAGCATTTGTTAAGCCCACATTCAGTGTTTTGTTAGAAAGGTTCATTACAAAGTTCGTCTTCATTCTATTGTCTCCTTCCTGTATTCCGATCGGGTTCTTATTCCTTGTCTGTTTCCTTCTTTTTCCCTTTCCTCCTCGTCTTCTGCTTCCCCTGCAGCCCCTGTTGTGGGTGTCGTTGTTGGTATAGTTTTTGTTATTGGGGTATTTGAAAGCAATGGGTTTTGGAATCTCACTTGTTTCGTCTTTTTAATTCTGTTTCCTCTGTGGTAGCATTTTATTTTTTCTTTAAAAAAAACGTTTGGTCGGTTCTTGGTTGTCCATACATTTACTTTTTGCGGTCTCATTTTCGCTATTCACATCTCAGCTTGCTGGTGATGCTCCTGGTGTGCTATCCCTGGAGGATGGTTTTCTTTTGTTGTCATACTTCTGTTGGAACGTGTATACTCTATCCTGTCTGTAATCTTTGTCATCTCTTGAGATTTTTCTCGCTTTTCTTAATTTTAATCTTATCCTGATGCTGTGTGAGGAATGTATCCATAGTTTTGTAGCATTTTCTTTTTAGTTGCTTCTGGTGCGTCCATTTCCTGGATTTCCTTTTCAACTTTTTCCATCTCTTCAATTCTTTCATGCTCCTTGCCGGCGTGTTCCGCAAGCAGTTCCACCATTTTAGTTGAGTTTCTATTAAGATTCATTTCACATTCTTCCGGTAGGTCCTTACATTCCTCATTATGGAAATTGGGGAAAATTAATATACGTAAACCTTGTGGTAATTATTTGTTTTTAAGGTAATTCAACATGGTTGAATTCTCATAGTACTTATTGATTTCCTTAATTGATAGACTTTCCACTTTTATACATTTATCCTGTAGAGATTCCGAAGTGCTTGGTCTATTCCTAAATGCATTTTCTGTACTTCCTCATAAAGGGAACAGTGCTCTTGTGTCCTCATCTCTATTTACTCTATATGTAGTCTTTTCTTAAGATTCTGTTTGTTAGTGGCTGCACTATTTGAGGTTGGTGACTTATATTAGTCAGTGCGCTCAATCCTCTTCTTTATTTATTTCAGTGTATTTATTCACAGCTTTTACAACAATTCTGTGCCTAGGTCATATGAGGGGCCTAGGATGGGGCCAACATAACTCCGTTAGGAGGCACGTGTGTATGGTTCGGCGTTCCTTGGGCTTTTTCGAGACGCATGGGACGAAGTCTCCATTTCTAAAATGTCTCTGAAGTAGGCGGCGCATTTTGCTTCCATGTCTTCTGCTTCGTTGCCCCTGGAGATGGAATCCTTTGCCCTTGTGTGTGCTTGGCATTTCGCTACTGCTATTTGCTCTGGGAGGTCTATTGCTTCTATTAACCTGCCCAATAGGAGTGCATGCTGCACCGCTGACCCATCAGCATGCCTGAAGCCCTTCCTCAGCCAACGTGATAGCCCAGAATGTACTATGGATGTCACGTAGGTGGAATCTGAATACACGGTCACCTTGTTGTGTTCTAGTGACAATATTAAGGCAACTAATTCTGCTGCTAGTGCTGAATAGTGTGACGGACGACGTGCGCTTGCCTCCACCTCGCTTGCCCCGTCGTCCCTCAATCTCACGACTGCTGTCCCAGTATGTCTTTCCCCAGTCATTCTGTCAATGTTGATGACCCGCCAATGTAAAGCACGCCTCCCCCCTCAAGTGCCTTCTCCTGTACCTTGTGAGTGTCATTGAATTCTTCTATGTTTGCTGTGCAGTCGTGTGCATAGTCATCTTCCTGTAAAATGTCAGCAATGAACGTCGCCAGGTTGACATGTCTGCATCTCACTATCTTGAGAGCTGGGTTTCACAGTAACACATCGTACCCTGAAGCTCTCGTCAATGTACTTTTTGGTCTTTCTATTATTGAAAAGAGAGCATGCTCCACATAAAGAGTGAAGCTGCATCCCATAGTAATACTTGTTGATTTTTCCACTGTGAATGTGGCAGCAACCAATGCCTGTACGCATGGATTGTCCACTCATTACTGAGTCTAATTTCCTACTGTAGTATGCTAGAAGCCTGGGCCTCATGCTCGTCTTCTGGGTCAGTACTGCAGACATAACCACTCCATCAGAGTGTGAGAATAGCAAAAATTAACTTTGATAATCTGTGATCGCTAACACTGGAGCTGTACAACACTTCTGCCTTGCAATATTGTAATTTGGCTTTGCCTACCTTGTACCTTTTTTCTGCTAGCACTGTCAACATGTCTCCTGAGTCATTTCTGCACTGTTCATCTGTCTTGCTGCAAATCAATGTGTCATCTACGTACTGTATAACCATGCTTTCCATCTGTACAGTGCCCAAGTCCACCTGGAGTACCTTATTGAATATAGAATGTGATTCACAGTACCCTTGAGGAAGTCTTGTATGTTTCCATTTCTTATTTATATATAGAAATGAAGTTAAGTCCTGTGAGACTGGGTGTAATGGTATAGAGAAGAATGCATTCTTCAAATCTATGACTGTGCAAGAGGCAGCTTCCATGGGGATGCTACACAAAATTGTAGGCGGATTGGGAACTAAAGGAAATTCTGCTTCTATAATGCGGTTTAGAGTGAGCAAGTGCTGTATTAAACATAATGACTCCCCTGTCGCCTTTTTGAGGATACCCTGCTTCACTAGTGCTGCAATGGTCTCAGATACCTTTGTCTGCCTCTCTTGATATTGGGTACTGCCTAACTGGTAAGATGGCCCATGGCTTCAGCTTTATTTTCACTGCTCCTATCCCTTTCAGAAGCCCCACATCATAGGGACTTGTCAATATGATGCTGGGGACCTTTGCCAAATCTTCCTCGAAAAAGGTTGGCGGTGCTTAGAGAATCATCGCCATTCTCTGTGGTACCTCGTAATGTATTCTCACCCAATATGTGATGCTCATTTCGAACACCATCTCATGATCTGATCTGAATAGTTCTTCGTATGTAACTGTGGTCAACATGTATCCTTCTGTCATGGAGACCACTGCTCGCCATTGTCGGCCTGTGTTTTCTGTCCCATGCACTGCTATCCAGTCGTCCCACACTATTACTGCCTCTAATTCTAGTGGCACTGTGGTCCCTTCCTTCTTCTCTAATGGTATTTCTGGTCTGCATAAGTACTCATTTGGAAGGCGCCACATATTCTCCTGAATCCTTGGGAGCCATACTGAAACAATTCCTCGTCTACTAGCAACCCCCTCTGTAACCTCCGTCCACAATAGGCTTGAATGATCTTCCTCAAGTTTAGAAGGTGTATCCCTGGTGTGTTACACACTATCCCCTTGTCGGTGAATGAAAAGGTCATGTTAAGTCTGTCGAGAATAATGTATGGGGAAAGCTACATCATGTTCCCCTGTGGAAAGTGCACTATCTTCGGTGAAAGAAACCAATTTCGACATCCCAGAGAACCCTTCAGCATTGATGGCATCGCCTGGTATACTATATACTCCCTCTGAATGCAGGTTCTAGTTACGCCTTTACCTACAAGAAAGGAAAAAATTTTGTCACATATCGTCACCCCTATACATGGTTCCTCCACCGGGTTGGGTTTAATCGATATGATGGAACACAAAGTCCGTCTGTGGTCTGTCCTATTGAGGGTTTGATGAGATTCTGTTTCCCAAGAATGGGTTGCTGCCACTACATTGACCCTCCCCCCCTACTTTACCTATGGGGGAGTCGTCATGGAGTCTATGAGTGCAACTGGATTTTGTGCTGTTTTGCATCTGCAGTATTTGCTGTGCCGTGTATAATTCCTGTGTGTTGCCCTGCATCTGCAGTGCCTGCGAATACTGCTGCATGGGCACCTGCATTTATGGTGTCTGTGTCATGGACTAGTGTCTCTGCGGGTATGCGTTTGGTACCTTGTCCTTGCTGTTTTTTCTGATTTTGGGCATAAAACTCATTTAGTTCCCCTGGATATGCTGGCTGGCACTGCATTCCCTGATTCGGTTGCCTCACTCCTCTGCTCCTACATACTCTTGATATGTCCTATATGTCCACACACCCAGCACTGCAGCAGTTCTCTCACTTACCTCTGATACCCTCCAGGGATACTTTCTGGACCCTGCTGCATTTGTTATCCGTATCCCCAATACCGTCACGGAAATCCCATTTGGCTCTGTTGCATTTGTTTCCCATACCTGTGCCCCCTTGGTTGCCCCCCTCTTCCTCAAAAACCTTGATGTGCACCCCCTCAACGCATGAACACCACTCCCGCGGTCGGTGGTGTGTACTGTCTCTGTGGTGCCCCTTGTACACCTTTGCTTGCTAATACTGCATCGTCCATGGCCTATTTAGATAGCTTCTTCTGTACTAACTTCGCTGCCTCCTGCTTTCATTCCTCATTCTTTTTATTTGTGTTCTCTTGCTTTAACCTACAGTAATGTACCATTGTAAGTTGTATTTCTGACCATGGTTTTGCTTCCATTCCCACCAGCTTCTTCAGTTGCCTTTGCACCTGTTCTGGCAACCCATGGCATAATATATGATAGAATAATGCCACAGTTTTATTCCACGGTTCCCGCGTTTCAAGGTGCCAGAGCTCTTGAATAGTCTGAATATATGGTAGCAGGTCTTTGTCTTACCCCATTCTGGGTGCCATAATCGCACTAATGTCTGACGTGTCTGCGTACTGCGTCTGTAGAGCTTGCCATAATCGCACTAATGTCTGACGTGTCTGCGTACTGCGTCTGTAGAGCTTGCCATACAGCAGCTCGGGAGTTAGTGAACGGCAAACCATTGGGTACCGTGTTATGGCTCGTTACTCCTGAGTAGCCCGCTATACGTCAGTGGCCTCTCTAAGGGTCACCACTAGACCTTTTACGTCCTGGCTGCTAATTCCTGTCCTACTGTCATTCTTTCCATCTCGTATATATCCATTTTCCTGCACCCGCAGTGAATAACCAGGTTACTCACCGTAGTGACCACCTTACTCCTAGTCCATAGTCCCCTTTCCTCCATACTTATGGGACATCTCTCCGTCCCGTGGGACGGGACCAGAGCGCTTTGTAAAAGCATCAAAAATTTCAAAAAAGAAAATGTTCTTTGGTCCTTACTCTCTTTCGCCCATCAGTCCTTTTCTATCGCCGGGTCAGAGACCCTTTAGCAATAACAGAGGAACCTTATTAGAGGGGACAGCGGGCGGGTTTATGGAGGAAAGGGGACTATGGACTAGGAGTAAGGTGGTCACTACTACGTCCCGTTCCCTTTCCTCCATACTTATGGGAAATTCCCAAGCACTCCATACAGGAACTATGGGTGGATGGAAAAGAAAACCTTACTGGAACAGGTTCTTCAGCACAGCCTGACCAAACTGGGCATCAGCACTTGAACTCAGGTCTAGACAATAATGTTTACAAAACGCGACGTGGAGGCCAAGTAGCCGCCTTTGCGATGGTCTCCCAGCGGACATATTTCTGAAAGGCAACTGCGGCTGCCTTGCCCCGCACCAGGTGTGCATGAATACATTTAGGAGGCTTCAGCCCTTGAACGGTGTAAGACACTCCGTAATGCAGGCCGCGATCCATCGGGAGATGGTCGCCTTAGAGGCCAGCTTGCCTTGTGAATTACCAAAAGTGACAAACAGTTGAGAAGAGCTCCTAAGCTCGGAAGTCCTGTCAAGATAGAAGTTAAGAGCCCTTCTAACATCCAGCCAGTGTACAACCCTTTCCGCCTCTGAAGCGGGTTTCGGAAAAAATACCGGCAAGGTAATAGACTGGTTTAGATGAAATTCAGAAACCACCTTCGGCAAGAAAGCATAGGACCACCTTATCCTTGTGAAAAGCTAAGAAGGGATGTTCCACTGACAAAGCTTGGAGTTTGCTCACGCGCCTTGCCAAAGTGATGGCCACCAAAAAGGACACCTTCCATGAGAGGTGCTTGAGTGTTAGGCAGAATCCTGTGCAGTGCCCTTAGGGACCACTACACACAATGAAGACCACAGGTGTCAATACAAGTTTTACCTTTGGTACAAGCCTGTACTACTAAGTTATAGTGGTAGCAGTAGCAGAGCAGCCAGGCTTATCTCAAGAGTATATGAGCAGTAGCAGAGATTACACAAAGGGACCACAATTACTGTGGCTCAAGCAAACACTGACTCAAGGTTTCAGGTAAAAAATATAAGGACATTTATTTCTAAACCATCAGTTATAAACACAACATTTCTATTACACTTTAAACAACACCACACGTTAAATATACTACATCTAACCAATTCACTTTGTACAGTATGTCTCAAGGTAAGTACCCTGTGTTTGAATGAACCAGTGTTATGAACAAAACACGATACCGCGGGTACGGTTGCAATCACTTTTTTACAGTTCGGTCTACTAAATAAACGCGTATCCGTGACATGAAATGCTACCGGGGCAAAAACACACTTAGCACCTGAGATACCCAGAGGGAGTTGGAGGCAAAAATCACAGGCAATATTTAGGTTAGGCAGACAGTATCGAGAAACACTCAGAAACAGGCTTTCAAAAGTCAAAGGGTCGGAGCCAGGTTTAGATGATACCAGAGGCCTGTGCCGAAGATCACACCGTTAGACAGTTCACGATTCCGTATAGCCCAAGAGTACTTGAATATTGTCAATGTTCGGAAGCAAAAGTTATAAGAAGGAGGGAAGACGAGGACGAGCCTTGGAGATGAAGAAAAGGGGTTCACCCAGTTTCCTCGAGTAGAACACAGTACCTTATTTCTACGATGCAACTGGAGCCCTGGCAGTTGTTCCTGTTGGTTTCCCGCAGACCCACGATTCCTGGAGCTTCGTTGTGAAGGAGAACGTCTGAAGGGGGTCTGTACCACACAGGGATGAAGCCAGCAGCAGCGACAACGAAAAGGTGTGCTCCTTAAAAACAGGAGAGGCTCAGCAGGTGGCTATCCGGACCACTACAGCAGTGTGCAGCGATTTCGACCACAGCGGAGATCTCTGGCTGAAGAAGATGAGCTGGTTATCCCCACCAGGCGCAAGGGGAGAAAACTCCGGACTGGATCATCTCCTCTTTGTCATCGAAGGGTAGATAGCTCAGGACTGCAGCAGGGCTTCACTGGGACGGGGTAGTTGCAGCAGCCGTCCTTCTCTCTGCTTCTCTTCGGTTCATTGTAGTTCTAGAGGCGACTCTGACTTCTAGCCCAAGAGACCTGCCTTTTATGCGCAAAACCCCATTCACAAAGCCTGGCTGTCAATCACACAGCAGGGGGGTTGTCCAACCGATGACATCCACCTCAGCCAATCATGGCAAAGTGCTACTTGGGTTTCATAGGATACCCTGTGCAGGGGGTGACTACACCCTTCCCTCACATTCAGCCCACCTAGACACCCAGGCGCCTTGCCAAAAGACGGTGAACAAGGACGGCGAACCTAGTTTACCACGTAAAGTAAAACACAAGAAGGACTTTAACAAAAAGAAATGGTGAATAAACCCAACCAGAGCCAAAAGAAAGACAATTTGGTCAAGTGGGTTTATGTTCGAGGCTAATATAATAGCCAAGAACAGTACCACGTTTATCTAATATAATCGCAGTAGAAAAGTTAGGGTAGATACCACTGCCACCAGCCAAGTCTAAATGTTAAAAGAGCGAAATAATGCTCATGGAGGTACAGACAGAAAAGGGGTACAGATTAGCCCTTTCCAGTACTCCATGTAAGATGGGGTGTACTTGGGGTGTACTGGGTCTGTGGTAAAAATGTGTACTGGGTCTGTGGTAAAAATGACTATGTAAAGTAAATGGCAACTTTACCTTTCTCTGGGGGACAGTAGTCAGCCCCAGCGAAATGGAGTCAGAGGGTTACTACACTGAGGGTGCGGTGTAACCCATACAAGAACAGGGGCACCTGGAGTGGTGTGCTCCAGTGCCAAGATCACACAATGAGTAAAAACACATAGGCCAAAACACATGTAAGAGTGGAAAAAGGATGTACACTATTACCAGGTGGAAAAAATAAACTCCAGAAATTCAGCAAAGCTGCTGGGGGACTCACTAGGTGAGGGAAATTAGTCCTAGAAGGAGAATTCTCCCTAACATTGAGGTCCACCGTGGCCATTGGTTCGAAAGGCTTATGGCACAATGCCGTCAGGACCACATTTAGATCCCACGCCGGGTGTGGACTGCGAATCGGAGGAACGAGGCACATCAAGCCTGCAAAATGTCTCTTAACCACTGGGTTAGCCAGAGAGTAAGAACATTGGTCCGTAGATAGATAGGCGGAAACTGCCGAAAGTTAAGTTCTACATGATAAAACATGAACTCCCAACTCTGCTAGGTGGGATACAAAGGACAGTACCGTGTCAACTGAAGCCCGCCTTGGGTCCATCTGTTTGTCTAAACACCAATGACAGAACCTAAGCCATTTGCTTTTGTACTGGGACCTAGTCGAAGGTTTTCTGGCTGCCTGGATAATGCACATGTTATCTGCGGATAGGCCAAGATGCTCTAAAGACCTGAACTCAGGCACCACGCCGCCAAGCTGAGCGATTGTGGGGCGGGGTGCCACAGTTGTTGTTCCCCCTGGTGAAGAAGATCGGGGGTCACCGGTAATCTAATTGGCGGATACACTGACAGGTGTTGAAGTTCTGAGAACCAAAACCTGGCCGGCCACCACAGGGCAATGAGCAGGAGAGAACAGTTCACCGAGTTCTTTGCAAATCATCCGATGAACTAGAGGTAGAGGTGGGAAGCCATAAGCCCTAAAGTTGTGCCATGGAATCTCGAGAGCATCCCCCAGAGAGGAGGCTCCCAGCCTGTTTCTGGAGGCATACAGAGGAAGCTTCTTGTTTGCCATTGTAGCGAAGAGGTCCACTTCTGGAGTGCCCCCGCACTGAAAAATCCATGAGAGGACCTCCGTCTTCAGTTCCCACTCGTAGCTGAGGGCATCTTCCGTGATAGTCAGCTGGCCCGGAATGTGTACTGCCAGTAGCCAAACTCCATGTTACACCGCCCATTCCCAAATCTGGATGTTCTACGAGCGGGGGAGACTTGGTGCCCCCTTGCTTGTTGATGTAAAACATAGACACCGCATTGTCCGTGCGAATCTGGACCACTTTGTTGGCTAGGATCGGCCTGAACGCCTTGAGCGCTAGGAAGATCACCAGGAGTTCCAGATGATTTATGTGGAGGAGCTTGTCCTGAGGCGACCAAAGATCCAAGACCTGAAGAAGATCCAACGTCGCAACCCACCCAAAAAGGGAGGAGTCCGTCATGACCGTTAACGTCGGAGTTGGGTCCTGAAACCCCGCCCCAACCGACACGTTGCTGAGAGACGACCACCAGTCCAGGTCCACTCTCATGGAAGCTGAAATCGTTATCAACTTGGAGTCCGGATCCACAGCCTGAAGCCAAGAACTCCGAAGAGCCATATGAGTCCACCTCATCTTGAGGCGAGCAAGAGGAAGCGCCTAAACACACGAAGCCATAAGGCTCTCCGACTGTGCAAACATCTGACACGTGGCCAACAGATCCGCCATTCTGTCCCCGGTCAGGTACACTCTGCAGTCGATCGTGTTCCAGCAAAAACCCAGGAAGATCAAGTCCTGAGAGACCGTCATGGAAGATTTCCACCAGTTCACCGACAGCCCGCGGTGGAACAGGAGCTGGAGGAGAGACTGAAGATTGAAGGCAGCTTTCAGTAGACAAGGGCTGCGCAAGAGCCAGTCGTCCAAATACGGATACACATGGATACCCTGCAGACGAAGATAGGCCGCGATCTCCGACATCATCTTCGTAAAGACACGCGGTGCCGAGATCAGGCCAAAAGGAAGCACTCGAAACTGGAAATGCTCCTCTCCCATGGAGAAATGGAGATATCTGCTGTGTGGACCCCTTATCAGGATATGCATGTAGGTGTCCTGAAGATCCACCACGCTGAGCCAGTCGCCCATCTGCGAGAAGGACCGAATCTGGCTGGGCGTGATCATCTTGAATTTCTCTTGGGGTAGGAAAAGATTGAACTGGGAAAGATCTAGGACGGTGCGCAGGCCAGTCTGGTTGGGTTTGGCCACCGTAAACAGCTGGGAGTAGAAGCCCTCCCCTCGCTCCCCCAGGGGAACGGGTTCCACAGCTCTGAGGTCCAGCAGTTTCTGCACCTCGGCATTTAGGGAGGGCGATCCTGACAGCTGGAAAGAAGGGTTGTAGGGTGGGGTAGGTGGTAGGGGAAAGCGGAAGCCCACCCGAGCGACTGACAAGACCCTTCTGTCCACAGTGATGGTCTGCCACGCCTCCCAATCAGATGCAATGCGTCCTCCCACCGGGGTCTCGTGCAAGCAAGGAAAACCCTCATTTGGCAGGCTTTTCAGTGGTGTTACCACCTGAACCTGAAGCATAAGACCCTGAGCCGACATGTCGACGTGATGAGCCGCAGCCTCAAGCAGATCCTGAGCCAAGACTCTGGCATCAGATAAACCCGCCTTAAAGTCTTCCAGCTTCTCAACCGGAATGAATTCCTCGAACTCTGACAGACCTTTCCACATCTTCATGTTGGCCCCCGCTAACACTAGTTCCGCATTGGCCTGCCGGTGCTGCAAGCCCGCGTTAGGGAAAATCTTCCTCCTAAGGGAGTCCAAGAGTTTGTCCTCTTTCCCCAGAACCTGAGTCGCCATCGTAGAACAGGATGCTGCAGGCCTGGACTGCAAAGTGGCCACGGCCACCACTGTGGACGAGGGGGGCGGACAAGATGACAGGGCCACCTCTTCCGAAGAGTGCAGCCTGTAACACGCGTCAATTTTCTTATTGACAAAAAGTCCAGAATGTGGCTTTTCCCAGACCCTGCAGACCTCAGCCAAAATGTCCTTTTGCAAGAACAGGCCGGTACGCTCCGAAGGAGACAAAGTAAACGCCCCCGATAGCACACCCTCCTGCGGAGCGGGTGCCCCGGGCACTGGCACATCCAATAGGCACATCATGTCCAGTACCCGGTCATGAAAGGCTCTGATAGAGCGGGGCTGGTCTTTGCTGTCCTGCTCGCCCTGCGCATCATCCGACAGGTCAGGATCCTGCTGAACCGTGTCAGGCACCGTCTTGACCACGGGGGGAAAAAGGGGCAAGGGCGGAAGGGTCGGAGGAGGCACTGTAGGCAAGGGCGGCGCCGGCGGAACCACTGGTAGATGGCACATCTCCCGAAAAAGACCCTTGAAATACTCTCTTATGGGGTCAGTACATGAGCGTCTGAAATTTGCTGAAAAAGGCGTCCTACGGAGACGGTTTTGGAGACACCGGAGAAGGCCTCTCATGAGGAGGATAATTCCAGGGATGCAGCGGGGACGGTTGCCACATATGCCCATCCCCGAAGTGTCCACAAGAATCAAAGGTGCCGAACCAACAGGCAACGAGACATTGTGCGGGAGGGGCATCCGGGCGTTCCAATCATAAACTGGACAAAATGGATGCGTACAAGGAACTTCATGTTCACCTGCGGAACCAACTCCTACACCTGAGGCCGATGACGTAGTTGTAGGGTGAGCGCCCAAAATGGCCACCGTGGTCGTGGCGGGAACGGCCACCATTTTGCCATCACCTGAGGGGAACTGCAGCACATGTGGAAGTGAGGCAGGGGTCCCCATCGGTGGGTCAGGGGTATTAATCAAGGAACCTCTGCCGAGCCAGTACTATGAGGCCTGGAATGTTTCTGCGACATACCAATAGCCAAACTATCCTTCACAGGAAGGACCTCGGCACTGCTGGTAAGGGAAGAACTTCCACTCCTTGCTCCCTCAACAGTTCTGCCGTTGCCACAAGAGCGGGACCGGTGAAGAACAACCTTCACCGATAAGGCCTTCGCAGGCCTCTCACAAATGTTGGTAGCTGTAGCCTCCGCACGAGGGACCTCGGACCCAGGTCCGGTAACAGACTTACTAGCATGGGCCTCGAACATCTGTTCGGTAACACCAAGCCCAGCCGAGGCCTTGAGGCGCACCCCGGTACTTTTGAGGGAAGCTGACAACGAGGCCTCAGAGCGAGCTCCGGTACCCCACGATTCAGTAGAACAGGGATTACAGGTAGCCCCAACAGGAGGGGCCTCGGAGCGTGCTCTGGTATCCACAGGCCCCTTACGGAGACCCTGGGAGAAAACTCTGGTACAATTATTAGGCCCAGAAGGCACCACGGGGCAATCCCCGGTGACAGAGCGATCAACGTTCCTCCTGGCGCGGGAAGAGCCCGGAAAGGTATCTCCAAGCTGAGGTGCTCTGAAAAGTAAATAACTTACCGGGCGTTTCTTCTTTTCCTCGATAAACACCTGAAAATGCGAAGGAGGAGTATGTCGAAACCCCTCCTCCCACCGCTCCAACTGACATTGAAGTGCCGGGACCGAAAGGGAGTCACAATAAAAACAGGAGTCCCAATGGTGATCCGGACCCAAACACTCTAAACAAAGAGGATGGGGACCGCCCTCGCGAAGCCTCAGTGACATGATGAACAATCTGGAAAGTCTAGTTTGAACGACATAGACAGACTAGAAAACGATCGCTAGCGAGAGCCAGAGAGGAGGAAAAGGGAAGAAGATCTTCCGAGGATGCAAGCGCGTCCAGTCCCGATCGAGCAGAGAAAAGGACTGATGGGCGATGCGCGTGGCGGAACCGAGATGGGCAGGGTTACGGCCGCATAATGGGCCCTGCGTAGAAAGAGAGGAAGGACAAAAGAACATTTTCTTTTTGGAAATTTTGGATGCACAGACCGGAGAGATGTCCCTTAAGTATGGAGGAAAGGGGACGGGACGTAGGAGTATGAGGGTAGCCTACACCTCAAGTTTTCCTTGTCTATATGTTTCCGTGGTATGTACTGAGGTCGCCCCACACCTTTTTCCAGCAATGGCATATGTGTGAACCCAATCTCCCCGCCCGGTCCTCTTGTCAACTTGATTTCCCCCTCTGATCTCCTGTTGACTTTGGTGGCAGTGAACGCCCTTACCATTTCCACCCCTGCTTTGCGCTGGGAGGTCCCTGAGCCTCTGTGCATATGGGGATACACCATCCAGGCAGCGCGATACATCCTTGGACTGTCGTGTTCTCTCGTCTTTGTCAACCTACAATTAGCCTGTGTCTGTCTGCTCCCCATGTCAAGCTGCGATTGCTCTTATTCACCGTCGACTGACGAGTCGGTTGTCCCGTCCCCTCGTCCTCACCTTCTACCAAATCGTCTTCCGACTCGGTGTCTCCCACGTCACTGTCAAAATCATCATGGTGGCTAATTCTCCTCAGTACCTAGCCTCCCTGTGGTTCGCCTCCTAAGTCCACCAGGCTCCCGCTATCCCCCCTCATGGAGGACCCTGCGTCAGTTCTGTCTGGCAGCGTGGCTGCCTTTTTATGTGTCTTGCTGCGATCCTGCTCTGCTTGCCTATCTCTTCCCTAACGTCAGACGCTGTCAATCCCCATTTTAGTCTTATGTCTCTTACTGCACGCTCCTCCTCCTTGCATTTGCGCTCTCTTGCCAGTCGCTCTAGTTCCCACTTTCTTCTTTTCCGTCTTACAAAAACTTGCTTCGCGAGCTCCCTCTTTCTCATCTCTCGCTGCTCCCGCTCTTTCTCTTCTTCCCTTTGCTTGTCTCTTCACACCCTCTTGTGTTCTTCCTTCCTTTTCCTTTCTAATTCTTCCATTATCTCTCGTGCTTCACTGCTTCCCTTACATCCAGCTACTTCCTTAGTTACCCCTCCTTTTTCTCCTGCTGTCTTCCCATCTAATTTCAATAATATTTGCCCTCCTACCCACTCGTTCCAGGCTATTCCTCCAAGCCAATCCTTGGCGCTTGTCTGGGTCTCACTCCGTTCCCCTTTCTGCCCCTCCACCTTGGTATATGGAGGTTCAAATCTTGGCTTTGTGTACGCCTCCGCGGCTTTTAATTCCTGTATAGGGTATAATCCCTGTGCTTCTGTTGTAGCCTCTTCAGTCTCATGGTTAGGAGGAGGTGGGATAACAGGGGCTGAGGGCACTGGAGCCAGGGAATCCTGCTGGCTCAGCATCCATTAAGGCCTCACTACTTCCCCCTCGTCCTCCTGAAACATCTTCCAGATTTCGAATATCACCATACGACTGCTCAACTTTTTCCCCTTATAGGCCTCCTGTATTTGTGTGTAATGATTGCTGCATGTATTTGGAGAACCTTCTGCATTTTGGCCATGGCTTAGTCAATTTACCCCTCTGTGTTTTTGGCCCATTCTGAGCTACATTTACAAATCTTGGATCGCGGAAGGACCCCACATAGATGATGTAGCAGCGTATCCCTCCACATTTCCCCTGATACATTGATTTATACTCACTTGACCTCAAGTAGAGGCTTTTGACACTTCCTTTATTATTCAAACATAAAAATACTTTTAATCTTGTTTTTCACAACTTCACAAATGCCAGTTCTTGTCAATTATCCTGAGCGCCTCTGGCTCCCAACCAACCGTTCCGGCGTGCTGCACGCACTTCCCTTCTACAACTTATAAGACACGCCAACAATCTTGCGAATACGCCCTCCGCGCACCGCCACTGAACAGCTTACTCTGTCAATTGCAAATTGTGAACACCAAATTCTGTACCTCCTCGTGCTGTCCTAGTCCTATACTCAGGCCCTACGGGTGATGTCACTGCTTCACTACATAAGGGAAGGATAGAAATCGCTAACAGAGCTTGCAACGCTATTGTTCCATCGCACAGACAATTATTACCCGACATATACCCACAGCTGTCTTCCTGCCTCCTAACAGGGGATACCAATACTTCTTGTGCTCAATCTGTCCCTAGAGCGTCCCCCTGTAGAGAAATGCCTCCGTAAGACTTAACCAAAAGAACACTGTGCGCAATCTAGGCTAGCTCCCTTTGCTAAGCCTTTACACAGAGATACCATCATCCATAACCTGAGCTAAAACTCCCAATCCACAGGGAATCCAATAATTAGACAACCTTTTATCATCCGTACCCTTAAGGCAATAGTCTAGGTTATTCGCCAGAACCTTTTACCTTTAGACCCAATGCTCCCTAACCACAAAAATTACAAATATCTCTGGTCCTTTCCCTACTACACATCACACTACTAAACGATACTTAACAATACTTCAAGGCTACTCAACAATATTCGTCACCACCTGAGACCCGACCCCATACTTGACATTACTTTACCACCCCAGGAGTCAATACTTAAACTCTGTGATCCACTGACACTGCTCGGCTACCGGCTCCCCCAAAGCTGCTGCATCACCCTTCTGGTCTGCTGGGCGCCTCACGGACCGTGGGAAAGATATTCTCCAAAGTAGCTCCTGGCTGCCTCTGCACAGGGGTGCACCTCCCGTTGGTCTTACCATCCATGAGGCGCCTCACAGCCCTCCAGGCGCTGCGGAGGAAGAGGCGGCTTATGCCAAAAGGGCGTAGTCAACCATACCTCTGCTATCAACTTGTTGGCTTAGGTATACCAGAGGGACTGGGGGTCACACTACAAGCTCACCGTTCCAGCTCCCAGAGCCCAACAACCATGCCCCAGTGCACAGATGGGAACATAATCTCGAACTCTCGCAACCCAAGTAAGGAACTCCATTTTATCATCTCAGAATTTATATTGCCAGGTTGCTCAACCCCCCCCTCCACCAAACCCCTATGCCATGCCTTATCATAAAATGTTCACAACATTGCTATCGACAGATATTCTGCCACCTCTAAAAGAGAAACAATGCTCCTGCCCAGCCCACATTACACCTCCCAATCCCTGTCCATACTCCATCCTGATGCAAACTGTTGGCTTAGGTATACCACAGGGACTGGGGGTCATACTACAAGATCACCGTTCCAGCTCCCAAGGCCCAATGAACCCTCACCCAGTGCATAGACAGAAGACTCAACCAAGGGCAAGTTAGCACTGTCATTTATTACACAAACAGTCAGGGATCATGACAGGACATTGAAAATCTCCCAGACTCTCAACACCTAAGCCCGTGTGGGCCAATTTTGTTCGATTTCTATGTCACAACATGGGGCCTCGTCCCCAAAAACCTACGAGAAGACAGGATTGGGTAGTTGGGGTGGTAGTGCCTATGCATTGCACCTATAGATGTTACGTTATTGGTCCCCATATGTCGGGTGACTTGCCTGACACTTCCCCCAAAAAACAATATGTTCCCTGATTGCCTGGAGCTGATCTCCCCAGGCTTGGGACACAGCTCTGTTCTCAGCGCTCAGTGCACCTTCTCAAGGTGATGAGAAAGACTATGTGTTCACAATGTAACCGTCCGTGCTACAACATTTGCCTTTGAGAGTGCCCTCAGTGTTGCAACGTTGTTAAAAATTCCATGTTTCACTTCATGTCTGTGTTGCTGATAAATGTTCGTCTTCCAACCGTGGGGGAATGACCATTGTCCGGCTCGGCTGCACCACATTGTTGAGGACGACAAAATCATAGCTCTGGTCTGCAATTTATGAGGATGTATTCTGCTTTTCGGCAGATGGCTCCTTTTTTCTTAGCTTCGGAATGTGCTGTTTGTCTCTGACCTTGGCTGCAAGCCCTGGCCTGCTGTTCTGTGCAGACTAGTTCTGCTTTTCTTCAGCTCTCGTCCTGTGGCTTGTGGCCTCATGTAACCTCATTATGGATATACTATGATTTCTATACATCTATACTGTGCTATGTTTCTTATACGATAGCAGTATTCGGGTCATCCAGGCTTCTTTTCCGATCCTGTAGTACCATATGGTTAGTTGTGATAAGCGACTGCAAGCTTGCTCTGCATTTCTTCTTTTGCCTTACATTCAGCGTTTCTCAACTTGGCTAATGAGAAAAATAATAAAAGGTTTCAAAAGTATGTATATGTATCGTCCTCCATTTACGGAACTGTGTAAGCATGTTCTTAGTGTGTGCATGTGTGTGTCCGTGTAACTACGTGCATGGCTGCGAGTTTGCTTAATGACTAACGTAGCTATGTCGTGGTGTCACTAATGACGTCAGCACAATGGTTCTCCGTTGTAGGTCAATCTGATCCATCGAGGCATTTGGGTCCATGATCCGGGTAGTGGCACCTGTTTCCATAAAGATATTGACTGCATAAGGTTTTAATGGCTGTATAAGAGAATATCTGTTTGCATATGTGGATATCACTCACCCTCCTGGGATCTGTCCAAATAGTGAGTTGCTTTGTGCGTTCTTGGCTCTTCGGGTTGTCATGTTAATGGGGGTGAGGAGGGGCATTCCAGGGACCCTCTCTTCAAAACCTTTGCCTCTTTCTCTTCGATCTCACACCAGAGGTTGCTCTCACTCCTAGCACAAATCTACCCATAAGGCTCCCCTGAAGACCCTTGCCCGCCTGCCCTCCACAAAAACATCCTAACCTCAACCTGTGCAGGCAGTATTGCACGCTGAATCCTTAACCAGTCCCTAACATCGAGAATCTTTCCGGAAGTCTTAAAAACCTCATACATCAAACCCCTCCTCGAATAGGCGTATGCTCCACCCACTCCTTCCCCAGAACTATCGGCCCATTTCTAATACCTGCTTCATGGCTAAACGAGAGGACTGGAAAGCATACAAGAAACCAGGCCACTTCACTGAACCCAAGACCCTCCTTGACCCAGCCCAAACAGAGTCCTTCTCAGTGTCTGTTTGGGATAACCTAAAAAGAACAGGATGCGCTGTACTCATTCTCTGCCGCCTTCGATACCACTGACCACACCATTCTCCTAGACAGGCTACACTCTTTAGGAATCAAAAGAGAGCCCTCAATTAGATCTCCTCCATCTCTAACCGCTTGCAAATCATGCTCCTCTACCCTTTCACCTCTGCACCCCACCCAGTACTGAAAGGGGTCCCACAGGGAGCATCCCTTTCTCCCCTCCTCTTCAATATCTATTTGAACCCTCTCTCGCTACACTCATCTGCCACCACAATCTCACCTGCTACAACTACGCAAACGATACCGAGATCATCCTTAAAATCCCCAAATCACTGGTTGTCACCCGCCCAGATCGGTCATCATGCGTCTTGGAATGTGACCACTGGATGACGACCAACCACCTCATCCTCAAAGCTGGGAAAAGAGAAATCCTAGTCTACTGGAAAACTGTGCTCCTTCCCCAACATATCCCTTGGCCTCACTCTCTTGGCCCCCCACCGGCAACAACCCCCTCAGTGAAAAGCTTTGGATGCACGCTTGATGTGAAATTATTCCTCTCCCAAAACATCAATACCATATCGAGAACCTGTTTCTTCCACCTACACATCCTCAGGCTTATCTTCCCATACCTAACATATGCTCACGGATTCTCTGCCACCATCTCCATCATCCTCGCCCACTTAGACTATGCAAACTTCCTTTATCTAGGTGCACCAGCATTCCAGCTAGGGAAACTGCAAAGAATCCAGAAAGCTCTGTTACGCCTGCTCATTGGCCTCCCTCCCAGAGAACACATCAGCCCTACACTAAGAGTCCTCCACTGGCTCCCTATTGGTAGACAAACTACTGTTAAAGCCATGTGCATCACTCACTGTGCCATCCACAACACTGACCCGGAATTCCTTTGAGACAAACTCACTCACTACCACCCAGCCAGGACACTCGGATCTGGCATAGCGCCCTCCGAGTTGTTCCCCAAATGTACCAGACTGGGTGGATCCTCCTCCATCCAAACTCGGACCACCTCGAACTCTCTGCCCCTCCACATCCATAACATTGACAATCACCTGGCATTCAGAAAGGCCCTAAAAACCTGGCTCCTCCCTTCCTCCTCTTGAATCTTCTTGCACTCTATGATGAGATTGACCCGCGCACATAAGTACTGGGCAAAACCAGATAACACACCTCTCCACACCTAGCTATTGCCGGCAGAGTTTGCAGCGGCACACTGTGATAAACTCGGCCTCCCACCCAGACGATCATACATCACTCTCCTGTCACTCCAGGCCCCACCCACTACTCCGGCTCTCTATCTAGGGAATCCTCAGCTGGGGAAACCAGCCAATCGCCCTGGACCCAGGAAAAACGACATCTGAGATAAACTCCATTCGAGATTAAGGTATAACTTACACCACGTTTGTGGACACATGCCGCAGCCATAGCCAACCATCCATGCACTATAGAATGTAGCTGTGGCAATGCAAATCCGGTCTAGCGGCTTGCATAGCCATCCACACTGAAGCACCTGGCGCGCCTCAATACCTCTGTCATTAGTATACAGCGACAAACTACAAATTATTTCGGTCCAGCTAGGCACACAGAGTCTCTCGCACTAGCACTCTATCCTAACCCACCAACAGCACCCTCCCACGTGCATGACCACCAGGCTGCTTACTGGAGCCTAGCCAGCCCTCCTAAGCCCTAACCTGGCAGAATACACACACACATCTTAAAGTTAACTCTTAGAATCTCCCATACATGTACTTCGGTCCCAGAGGGCGTTCCAACCACAGAGCACGTAGGGGCCATACAAAAGTGGCAGTATATAAATACGTCCTTCACCACACTGCAACAAACAAACAACACAAACTGCACCAACAGCACATGAGGTCTCGCATCGGTCTGATACTCACTCCAAAGCTGAATCCGCCAACAGCACACCACTTCTCTCACTTTCCTACTCCCTCTTCACCCGACCCTGCATTCTTGTTTGCAGATCCGCCTGAGCGTCTGGGGACCAATTCCATTGGTGATGGTGCGCTATATAAATACCTTTAACATGAACATAAATGATGAATACAATAAACCATCTACCTACGCAGAAGATATGCAATATACAAATGCAGTACTAGATATAGCCTGTCCTTTGGCAGGCTCTGACGCACACAACTTACATAATCACGTGGCAGAAGTAGCTGATAATCCTCCTTTACGGCCCTTCGCTCCAATGTTTCTTCCTCAATATAGGGATTTGTCCAAAAATCGAGAGCGTTTGGCTCTGAAATCAGTTTACTACTCAAGTATGAATCAAGACTCTTGGCTGTATCAGGAATGGAGCCCTTATAGTTTTCTAAATTCAGATAACCCCGCTATTATTGTAGACTCAGGACTATGACCTCAAATTCCAACAGAAAAAAAGGCACTAAGGGTAAATGTATCAAGAAATAATGTGGTTTGTGTTACAGGCTCTAGTGAATCATCTGTTTATGTACATTCAAGCCAAGCCCCTGCATCCCTTTAATGCAAGTCTACTGAACATAATTATTCTCAAAGGGATTCTCTGATTCTCGGATCACATTCTCAGAAGATCCTATTTTTTACTTGGAAAGTATTTTTGATGAAAAGGCGTTTCCACTACACAGAAAATATGTACTAGCTTTGTTCTCAGAAATACCTAATCTTAGGCTAATAACATCAAAAGATCTAGCGCAAGTTGAATTTACTTCTGAGAAAAAAAAGGTCTTTATTGACCTTTGGGTTTGATGTGACACAATCTTTGGCTTCTGTTAAAACACATTTTTCTTCTCAGGATTCATTTAACTTATTTGAAACCAACTAGGATTCGATCCCAAGAGAGCCATTAACTATTAGTATTAACACAAATTGGGTACAGGGAGTTGCGTGAATAGACCGAATGTAGGTATTTCCAAAAATACAGTCTCTTATGATGATTCTTAAATTGCATACGTCTCTGCATAGGGCGAAAACCTGGATGGCCAATCTGGTTTGAATCAGGTGTCTTTTCTTTGCCTCTTGCAACAGTATGCTTTGATCGGTCTTCAAGAAACCTGGAGGTAAAAGCCCTTCAGGAGCCGAGGGAAAGAACATAGGGTGGTCTAATTTGTGCTTTAAAAAAATAGCTTGGAAATTTCTATGACTCAGTTACCATCTAACAGATCAAATATCCAGTTGATCAAATTGTCTGGATGGATGTTAAATCTGGGGTTTTGCATTTTTGTCTTGTTTTTAATATTTATTTTAATCCAAGAGTTATTACTATGAATGTTTGTATATGTTGTATCTCTGATTTATAAGCTATTGAAGTGGTCGCTAGTGTGATCGTAATCAGAGATTTCAATAGTGAATGTCATGATTCAAGATGTTATGTAGAGGGTTAATGCTCTGAAACCTCAGCATAGTCTAGAGATTGTGATTTTTTAAGAACAGGATGAATTGTGGATCTGGGACTTGCTATTGAATGGAAATATTTCCCATGATGTGCCACCATACTTTACCTGGTGGAATAAAAGCTCCAGATCTACCTTCAATTACATTTGTATGTCTAGAGATTTAAATGCCGTGTGTGGCAAAATTGATTTAATGGAAATGCCATTGAGTGACCATACCCTGTTAGTAGACTTACTGATATCTGGAGATTTGAATGCAGTTGGTGACAAAATGGAATTAAAGAAATGCCACTGAGTGACCATACCCTGTTAGTACACTTCCTGATATCTGGTCCACCGTTAGGGCTAGGGACCATTCCTTAATTTGGAAACCTGGGCTTGCAATGTCTTTTAATCAGGCAATTGTCAAATGCGAGGTGATAGATAACGATACTTTGATTAATGCACTGTTCTAGGATTATTTTCTTTTTTTTAAAATTTGTTATACGCCCAAACCCTGGGGTATTTCTGCATAGGATACAGAATGCTTAAGTATCTGGTTACAGTGAGAAAATCATTACAGGTCATAGAATAGGCAGTGTAGTCAATGCATAATTACAAGAGGGGTTCTCTGGTTACAAAGGAGAATCCACATTTTACTTAAGTTGGTGCCGCCTGTTCACATTGTAGGTGTGGACCACAGTTAAAGTTGCTGTGGTATCTTTAGTATTTGTTGAAAAGCCAGGTTTTTAGCATTTTCTTGAATTTCTGGTGGGAGGGTTCATTTCTGGTATTCGAGGAAAGGGAGTTCCATGTTTTAGGGGCCAATACTGAGAAGCTATTTCCCCCCCGCCCTTATGAGTTGGTATTGTGGGACAAAGAGTTGAGTGTTATTGCTAGATCTCAGAGATCATGTGTTCTTATAAGCAATGGTGTTGTTGAGGTCGATCGGAGATGTTTTATTGAGGCACTTATGGGTAATACAAAGTGTTTTAAAGACGATTCTAGCTTTAACTGGGAGCCATTGAGCTTCCCTTCTAGTCTTTGGTCAGATTCTTTTATACAGAGACCTGCTTGTAACGCTTTATTTTGCAGGAGTTGGAGTTTAGCCAGGTTATTGTTCGAGGTACCTAACAGAAGTACATTACAATAGTCTAATTTAGACAGAATGAGGGCCCAGGTTAGAGTAATACAATTTTGTGGGGTCAAGAATTGACGACTTAGTGCAATAAGCTTAGAGGTATAGGATGAGGCTGATGAGAGTACATTCACAATTTTGGTCAGTGTTAGGTTGGTATCTAGGTGGGCGCCTAGAGCTTTAGTCTGATTGAGAATCGTAATGGGAGTACCGTCGATAGTGATCGATGAGTAGTCTGAGTGGAGAGATTTGATTTTGGCTGGCGAACCCACGATGAGGATCTCTTTTCATCATTGAGACAAAGGCTGTTATTTGCCATCCAATTTTGGATGATGGCATAGATTTTATTTACCATGAATGTGTCTTGTTCATGATTACCCGTGCTGGGGATGAGTATTTGGGTATCATCAGCGAAGTTGGTATAGATCACACCCATTGCGTCTTAGGCTGCAAAAAGTAACTTTGTGTAGGCATTATAGAGAGTGGGCGAGAGACAAGAGCCTTGAGGCACTCCTATTGGGACAGGAATGGGGTCAGCAGCGTCCTTACCAATGGCAACTCTTGAGGTGCGTTCGGAGAGAAACAATTTGACCCAGAGTGTAGCTTCCTCTGAGAATTTGAAATGAGATTGCAATGTATTACATAGTTCGTCATGGTCTGTCAAGTTGAAAGTGGCTGACAGATCTAATAGTAATAGGATGCACAGGTTGCCTGAATCTCTTATGGAATCCATTTGGTTTTTAGGTTTAACAGTGCTGTTTTGGTGCTGTGACTTGGCCGGAACCCGGATTGTCTAGTGCGTAGGATATGGTTCTGCTCCAGATAGTTTTTTATTTGGGAGTAGGCCATTTCTTTAAGCAAAAAAGGAACAGTGGCTATAGGGTGGTAACTTGTGGGTACCGATGGGTCTAGTGATTGTTTTTTGAGCAGTTGGGTGACCCATACTTCTTTAATACTGGCTGGTACAACATTGGAACAGAAAGAGGCATTGACAAATTTAGTAATGATAGATGTTAGCGTTGGTGCGCATAGTTTAACACTTTTAGCTGGGAAGCAATCTCCTTTGTAATTGGAGGCTTTTAGGCTGAAATGGTGTCTAAGACCTGCTCTTGGCTGACCTGGGAGGATTTAAATAGTGTTTCTTTATTTCCATGTTCTATGTTCAACTATCTAAGGGGGGAGTTTTTGCTATCCAACAGTATCCTTTTGGCTAGGATTTAATTTTGGAGCTGTCTATTTTTGAAGAGAGTGCACTTTGTATGGTAGTGCACCAGGTTTTGCTGGCGTTTAAAGGGGCGGCCATCGGTATGGGATTTTACAATTCTTTCAGAATGGTGAAGATCTCTTTGGAGGTCGAGGATGCATTACTTATATGTGTGTTCAAAGCGTTAGCTTTAACTGCTATTATGGTGGATTTGTAGCGTTTGCTGGCTTCTGTAAATGATTTTGCAGAGTCTACAGAGAGAGTTTTTTTGTGGATGTGTTCCAGTGATCTTTTGTTCTGCCGTAACACTACCAGTTCCTCATCGAACCAAAAGTTGGGAGCGTTTAGCTAATTGTGGTATTTTAGTTTTGAGCGGCACTAAAACGTTGATGGTGGATTCGAGGAAGTTGTGGTAGGTGTCTGCAAGGCAACTCGGTTCCGTGTCAGTACTTGGCTGGGCTTCAAATGCCTCTAGCAGTACAGGGGTGATATTTTCAACTGTGAGGGTCTGATATTTCTTATTTTGATGGGACTGAGGGATGTAGTGGTTGTGGATAAGTTTCCTTGTGTTATGACTTGGATGCAGATTAAGTGGTGGTGGGACCAATTTTTTGCCGAAATGGAATCAATAGCCAGACATGCATTTAAGGTAATTATCCAGTCTAGCATTCTACCCTCATCATGTGTAGGTGCAGTCACTAATTGAGAGAAATTCAGGTCCATGCAGGATGTGTAGAGGGCGTCATTAAAACCTAAATTGATATCACCTAGAATTATTAATTTGTTTTTAGGTTTAATATACGGTGTAATGGGATGTCAGTTTCTGGGTGATTGAGGTGGTTGGATGCTCTGTAGATGATGAGGAAGTTAAAAGTGGTTTTGGGGTCAGTTGTCAGTTTAATGAAAAGCAATTTCTAGTGGACATGTTCTGAATTGAAGGTTGGTTTTTGCAATGATTGCAACACCTCCACCCACTGAGTTGGGACGGTCCGTCCTGATTATAGTGAAGTTGGAGGGAATAGTCAGTGTAAGCAATGGGCCGGAGGCTTGGTGCAGCCAAGTTTTCCTAATTACTATGAAGTCTAGTTGTTGATCTATAATGAGATCGTGAATCTCAATGGCGTGTGCACCTAGGGATCGTACATTGAGGAGGGTGCCTTTGAGCGGGGGTGAGGGCACGGGCAGGGCGGGTTCTTAAAGCTTGAGGTTGAGTCTGGAGCGCCTAAGGAGTCCTGTGCAGGGGTACGTAATGGTGGACAGTGGAAGTTACAGTCAGGACTTAAGGCGGAATGCGCGTTGTGGTCCAGTACTAGGGATGGTGTTGTGACTACGGGTATGGGTGCTGTTGATGGGGACAATCTCATTGGGTTTCGTTATGATTGTGGTGCTACAGCTGGGAGTGCTGTAGACGGTCTGATAGAATAATGTGTGTGGGAAAGGGGGTGTTTTGGGTAGGAAAGCGGTAGGGCATTGGATGGGGTGATGGCAGAAGCAACCAATTTTGGCTAGGCCGTTGACCACAGGAGTGAACGCACCTCCTGTGCAGGGTGGGTAATCATCCTTCATGGTGGTAGCCGCCTTAATGGTGGATTAGAGCCCTAGTGGTGCCGCCGGCGGTATACTAGGAGGAGTGTAAGCTGGTCCTATTTTGGGTAGGTGGGTGGGGTGTAGTGTTCACAATTATGACATTTAGGATAAATTACGAGCGCTCAGTGGCAAACTGAAATGGCTCACAATTAGGAACATATTAAGAATGTTACTTGTATTAGAAGCAAATGGATATGCAAATGGATATTTCCCATCTGTGAAAGGTACAGTGAGCAAAAAGTGTGTGCTGCAAACTCATCTCAGAACAGGTTACCATGCCATGTTCTTTCTGGAGAGGAGCACCTGCTACCTTTTTTGAAATATTTTCAAGGAACTTGGGTTGGTCACCCTAAGTTACCTTGGGTCAACCAGACGTGGGCTCCCTGCTCACTGTGCTCAGACAGGCACAGCTTCACCTCACTGATGAGGCCCAACAAGGCTGAAACAGGTGTATGGGGTTGCTGTTGGTACTCTTGTTCAGAGAGGAATTGCCCTAGCATTTCGGTGCTGGACTGCCCATGCGGGCGGGACAAAGACTGATATGCAATTGGATATTTCCCATCTGTGAAAGGTACAGTGAGCAAAAAGTGTGTGCTGCAAACTCATCTCAGAACAGGTTATCATGCCATGTTCTTTCTGGAGAAGAGTGCCTGCTACCTTTTTTGAAATATTTGTATTAGAAGTACTTGTATATATTGATATTGCGCACTATAATTAGTTAAACTAACTGCATGCAGGCAATACCAAAGTAAGCGTACTATTCACAATGAGGGTAAATACTGCATAATGAGGGGAAGGGTGAGGTGTTCACACATATGAGGTTAAGGATGGATCGCGTACAACTTCTAACAAACTAGGGTGGCTTACCAAGGTCCGATGGAAGGGTTGGATGCAGAGCTGAAGCGGCTTTGGTTGTACTGGTAGGTTAAAGAGTCTAGAGTGCGGGCAGTTCGAGCAGCGTATTTGTTTGCTAAAGTCGAGTGGTGGCCACGGTTTGGGCTCCTTGGCTTCTGGGATACCTGAGCAAGGTACACTAGGTAGTGTTTGTCGAGAGTATGAAAAAGGTTGAGTTAATGATGATCATTTAGCGACGATGCAACGGAGTCGATCCACAATGTATATGCTGACAGTGGGTTTACAGTGAGAGGCTGTGGTCGCCGGTAAAATAGCTGAATTGACTAGCTAGGAATGTTGGGGTGTGATGCTTGATGGGCAGCAGAAAACTTGACCATAGGGCTTATCGTAGCAGAAGCGTGGTGTTGGTGAGGGAAATACGTATTAAAATGGAAGTTATCCAAGGATAATGACATACACAAGTTAAGAAGAACAAGTTACTTCTTACCTGGTAACATTCTTTTCACAGGATGTTCCTCCGACATATTCCTTATCTTTGATAATACGTTTCCAGCTTGCTGGCCTCAGAAATTTTTTCTGTAGAGGGCGCTGCGCGTCGACGTCCGCCGAGTCTATGTCCCTCGACGGCCACCGTATCGGCGCCAACGTCATCATGCCATAAATAGCCACGCGCTGCGTCCGTTGCTCAGTTCCGTTTTGTAGCATAAGAAAAGTCATGCCTGAATTGGTTAATGACCTTGAAGGAGCGTAAGCTGCAACCACAAGGGAAGTATCACTGCGGGGATGGTTGGGAGGGGCGGTAAGGAATACGTCGGAGGAACATCCCATCGAAAGAACGTTACCAGGAAAGAAGTAACTTGTTCTTCGAAGGGATTGTGTCCTCCGACGTATTCCTTATCTTTGATAGACTCCCATAGCAGTGGAATGTAATTGGAGGTGGGAGTGAGAATGTTATGTATCCCTTTAGTGATGGACCGAATGTAATACGGCCTTGCCAAATCTGGTCTCTTGAGCAGTGGAGGAATCCAGATTGTAAAATTTTGTGAATTTTATGTGCGGACGACTATGTGGCAAACGCAGATATGTCTCGGACCAGTATCCCTCTTTGGAGAGCCGAAGAGGCTACGATACCCCTGGTTGAAAGAGCCCTGAGATTTTGGGGTGGCTCTTTCCCTGCCAGTTTGTAACATTCCAGGATGGCCAAAATAATCCACCTTAAGATGGTTTGTTTTGTTATGGGTAGTCCCAACTTGTGACCTGAGTATCCTACAAACAGTTGGTCTGCTTGCCTGATCCTAGCCATTCTGCTGATGTAAAAGCTGAGAGCTCGCCTTGGTTCCATCCTATGTAGCCTTTCCTCCTCTTTCCCCGGATGGGGAGGAGGGTAGAACGAAGGTAAGGTTTTCTGAGTAATATGAAATTCAGAAACCACCTTTGGGAGGAAATTAGGCTTCACCTGTAGGACAACTTTGTCCTTGTGAAAGATTGTATGTGGGGGTTTACAGGAGAGAGCTTGTAGCTCGCTCACCCTCCTAGCAGATGTTAGAGCTACCAATAGGATAGTTTAAGCGTGAGAAATCTCAGCGCGCAAGAGTGAAGTGGTTCGAATGGAGTGCCCATTAGAAGTTTAAGACTAAATTTAAGTCCCATAAGGGAACCTGGAATGGTTTTGGAGGGTAAACATTAGTCCCTTGAGAAATCGTACCACTAGAGGAAGTTTGAAATACGATGGTTCCTCCGCAGTGCGCTTGAAGATAGAAAGCGCTGCGAGATAGCCTTTTACAGTGCCAACTTGAAGGCCTGAGTTTGCCAAGTAGAGTAGAAACGATAACACTATTGGTGTACCACATGAAAAAAGGTTGATATTCTCTTCCCTACACCAGCTGCAAAATGTGTTCCAACGGCAGCGGTATAAAGACTTTGTTGCCGGTCTTCTGGCCGAAAGCAACACCTCCATGACGTTATCAGGGAGATCCCAATCCTTGTACCTCACCCTTTCAGAAGCCAAGCGTGAAGATTGAGGGTTCTGGTGTCTGGATGGAGAACCTGACCTCCCTTCTGCGAGAGAAGAGGGATTGGAGGACAGATGGACATATCTAGAAGGTCCGGGTACCACGTTTTCCTGGCCCAATCCGGGGCAATTATGATCATGGTTTTCCAGAATCTTCTCAACCTCCTGATCATTTGAGGAATAACAGGGACTGGTGGGAACGCGTAAAGGAGTGGAAACTCCCAGTCCACTACCAACACATCTCCTAGAGCTCCTCTCGGGGGAAATTCCCTTGAACAGAACAGATCGCACTTCCTGTTGGTGCTTGTGGCGAACAGATCCACCTGAGGGGTTCCACAAAGGGCGAAGATCTCTTGAAGGACTTCCTGAGCTAGCTCCCACTCGTGGGAGACTCTGCTCTGCCTGCTCAGAGCTTCCGCTGTCAAGTTCTTCTCTCCGGCTAGGTGGACTGCCGATAGAGAGATTCCTTCTTGGATTGCCCAAAACCAGAGCTGCATCTCCTCTCTACACAGTGGCAGTGATCCTACGCCTCCTCTTTTGTTGAGGTAGTGCATGGCCACCATGTTGTCCGTCATTATCAGGACATGTCTCCCCTGTACTGATGGCAGGAAAGCTTTCAGCGCTAGTCTGATCGCTCTCAGCTCTAATAGGTTGATGTGTAGTCTGGACTCTGATGGAGACCAACTACCGCTGATGGTCAAGTCGTTGGCATGGGCTCCCCACCCCGTGAGGCTTCTGTGACTACTGTTATCTCTGGCTATGGCTGCCAAAACAGTTCTCCTTTCAAGATGTTCCCTGGATAGGCCCACCATTGAAGGTCGCGGGCTACCTTGTCCGGAATCCGGAGGAGATCTGTCATTCTCCCTGAGAATTGCGACCACTGACTTCTCAGTGCCCACTGAAGAGATCTCATTCTCCGGCGAGCCTCTGGCACAAGGAAGATGCAGGATGCCATGAGGCCTAGCAACTTCAAAAAGTCGATGGCAGGGAGACGTTGGGCATTTTGAAACTTGGTGACAATCTATAGAATATCTTGAGCCCTCACCTCTGGTGGCGAGGCTTTTTTCCAGGGAAGTGTCCAGGACCGCTCCAATGAACTGGAGTCTCTGTGATGGTATCATCTGTGACTTCTTTAAGTTGAGGGAGAAGCCCAGTCTGTGAAGGAAGTGGCAGACATAATCTAGCTGGGCCTGGGCCTGTTCTGAAGATACAGCCCTGATCAGCCAATCGTCCAGGTAGGGGTAGACGTGGATCCCTTCCCTCCTTAGACTCGCCGCCACCACCGACATCAGCTTGGTGAAGACCCTCGGGGCGGAGGTCAGCCCAAATGGCAGAACTCGAAATTGATAATGAGAGTCGCCAATTGCGAACCTCAGGTATTTCCTGTGTTTGAGATGGATTGGCACATGGAAATAAGCATCCTGAAGGTACAGAGATACCAGCCAGTCCTGGAGCTGGAGGGCCTGAAGGATCTGTGAGAGAGTTACCATCTTGAACTTGTCCTTCCTGAGGAACTTGTTCAATTCTCTTAAGTCCAGGATGGGTCTCAGTCCTCCGTCCTTCTTTGGTATGAGGAAGTAGGGGGGAGTACCAGCCCTTGTTCCTGTCCGCTACAGGTACCGGTTCTATGGCACCTTTCTCTAGCAGGTCTATAATTTCCTGCAAGAGGAGCGGATCTGGAACTTTTAGAGAGCTCTTCCCCGGTGGATGACTGAGGAATGTGTAGAAAGGGTAGGCAGTAACCCTGGGCAACTGTCTCCAATGCCCAAGCATCTGACGTTATAGCCTGCCATTTTGTCAGATGGTGAGTTAACCTGCCCCCTACAGGTGTATTGTGTGGGAAGGCCTCAGAGTGGTTTGGGGGCGGCTGATGCAGATGCCGAGGGTAAAGAGGCACCTGCTGCTGCTGCGGTTTTAGTACTTTTGACCCGTCCACCTCGGGCGGATCTCCTTTGGCCTCTTTGAGCCGGCTGTCCTCTGCCTTTTCCGAATGCGGAATAATAGCGAAAGGACTTTCCTCTCCCAGAGGGTTCCTGAGGGGCGAAAAGGAGTTTGGCGGATAGCAGCTCCCAAGGATTTTGCTGCTGCTTTAGAAGTCTGTAACTTTTCCAGACTGTCATCAGCCTTTTTCCCGAATAATGAAAAGCCGTCAAAGGGCATATTCAAAAGCCTGGTCTGTACATCTGGAGCAAAGCCCGACTTTCGCAACCACGCATGCCTGCAGAGTGTTGTACTTGCCACCATGGCCCTGCTGATACTGTCAGCGGAATCGATGCCAGTTTGAAGTGATTCGCACATGGCATCTTTGCCATCTTTAATAATGTTAAGGAAGGCTTCCTTTTCCTCTCCTTCGGGTATGCAGTCAGCCGCTGATGAAGCACACTCCCATAGTGTGTGACTGAACCTGGCGAGCGTACAGGTGGCGTTGATGGACTTCAACGCCATACTACAGGCAGAGAAGACTTTCTTCGCCATAGAATCGTACCTCTTGTCATCTCTATCCTGTGGGACAGTAGGGTAAGCGGTCCTTCTGCTAGATGAAATAACCGCTTGAACCACCAGGCTCTCTGGGGTCGGGTGTTTTGATAAGTATTCAGGGTCAGCAGCCGCTACCCTATACTTGGCTGACAATCTTTTATTGACCGCAGGGATAACTTCAGGAGTTTCCCAATTAGATGCAATTTTCCTTCGTAAGGCTGCATGGAAGGGGACCACCGGGTCCTCCTGTGGGCCTTTGTCTAATATGTCTGTTAGGTCATCCTGTTGAAAAACAGGTGAAGGCACAGACCAACCCATAAATTCAATAATTCTTGCCATCAGGGTTCTATAGGGTGTTTCGGCATGTTCCCCTGGGTCTGGCTTAACAAATACCACTTCTGGGGAAGTGTCCAGCCCACTTGCCTCATGTAGTGACTCCTGTAGGTCCTTCAGCCTTCTTTCCTCAGAGGTGAAATCCTCTGAAATAGGCAGTGTGGTCCTCCGTAACCCAAATGTTTCCTGGTCAGAATCTTCCCCCTCTTCATAAATTGAAGATAGTCCAGGGTACTCTGACCTCTGAAATGGTGTAAAACCCATCTGTAAGGAAGAAGGAGCCAAACTCGTCGTTATTGGGCGAGAAAACGTCGATGTCGTCGACGCCGAAGTAACAGGCTTCGAAGGCGCCGAGAACGGCGTTGAAAAAACTGGAAGGGGTCTCGAAGAACTCGAGAGGATCAGGATCCTACTCGAGGGCATCGACGACGGTCTCGGCGCCGTGCCGGAGGCCCTTGGAATCACTGTTGGCTGTGGAGTGGCCTTGGTCTCTCTTTCATCGGCGTCGACGATGGCGTCGAGTCGATCGAACCCTTCGTCGACGGCGGCGAAGATGGTGCCTTCTTCCCCGATGGCTCATGGCGCTCTCGGGTGGAATGTTTCGCCGGGTACTGCGACTCGCATCGTTTTGATTTTTTGGTTTTTCACCCGGGGTATCACCCTCAGCTGTCTTCGAGGGGGTCGAGGCCGAGTTCTCGAAGACGCTTAACATTTTCTTTCTGAATTCCTCCCACTCAGCTTGAGAACTGTGTTTAGTGGGAGAGGAGACCCTTTCTGGGGACACAGAAGACGACGAGGAAGGGGACCTTCGACGTCTCTTTTTTGAGTGTCTTGATCTAGACGAATGGTGGGAGCTACTTAGAGATCTAGAATGCAAATGTTTTCGACGGCGAGGAGACGAATGCCTCGACTCAGCCGAAGAAACTTTCGAGGAGGTTTTGACTGACTTACCTCTCTCGAGCTTCCCCTTGCACTCCTTCAAGGCTTTCGCCGTCATGGACATGCAGTCCTCACACTCCGAACAATGGTGCTCGGATCCCAAGCACCACAAGCAGATCCTGTGTGGATCCGTTATTGACATTTTTTTACTGCAGTCTCAACATTTCTTGAAGCCGGATCGCGGCGTCATCGATTCCGATGAAGAAGCCATCGAGAACGAGAATGTATATTCGAGTAGATATAGTTAGTTATCCTGACTGAACTGAGCAACGATGTTCCGAGGCCCCACGAAGCGTGGAAAAACGGAACTGAGCAACGGACGCAGCGGGTGGCTATTTATGGGCATGATGACGTTGGCGCCGATACGGTGGCCGTCGAGGGACATCGACTCCGTGGACGTCGACGCGCAGCGCCCTCTACAGAAAAAAATTCTGAGGCCAGCAAGCTGGAAACGTATTATCAAAGATAATGAATACGTCGGAGGACACAATCCCTTCGAAAAGTAGTTACAGTGAGAGTGTTGATCTCTTCTTCAGTTAAGAAAAGTGCTCAGACATTTTTGAAGACATGATTAAAATAAAAAACAGGAACTACATTGTAAATTGAGGAGCTTGGATAAAAATGATGCACACTATAAGATTGAGGCTCGCATCTTCAAGCAAAGATACTCTAATTGGGATAAAGGACATAATCAGTTGATGTATACAAAAGGCACGGAAGCCATGCTCAATTGTATAGATGCAGGCTTTTTTTGGAGGCTAAACCAACCTCTGGTTTTTTCAGGTGCAAGGGAAGAGCATTTTAGTAAACTTTATGCAAGGTCCTATATTATAACAGAAGTAGAAGAGAAGTTTGCGGCTTATTGTAGTGAACATGTATCTTTTGATTTAGCCTCAATTCAACACTGCATTTTAAAGTGTAAACTTTCAAATGCGCCTGGGCCCGACGGCTGTCAAATTCCACTCTGAAATCTAATCCATCATTATGGTCTATAAGTCTTTGGGGTTTATTTGATAATATTTTCAAATCTAATATCCTGCCTCCATCATGGAGAGGCGCCCTGGTGGTGCTTATTTACAAACATGGAGCTAAGATGATGCCACATCACTATCAGCCTATATCCCTTTTGGATTAATTGTGCAAACATTTTTGTAGTCTAATTTTAAAAGAATTATCAGTTTGGGCTAAATCTTCGGGATGTCTTGATATGTAACAATCAGGATTTAAGAGTGCCATGGGTACATCATTGAACTGTTTTGTATTACAGCTGCTACAATCTCAAGCTTTAATGTAAAATAGATTGTTTTGTTTTGCTTTTTTGGATATCTCACAAGCTTTTGATTGTGTTAACAGATCAATATTGTGGGAGAAAATGTATAACCTTGCTTGCCCTGAGGGATTAGTTAGTATGTTAGCTGCCCTTCACAGTGGCAGACGAATAAAAATTAAATTGGAGCAAAATGGGTTTATACACTTATCAGGGATTACACCAAGGTTGCCTATTTGCACCATTTTAATTTAATGTATACATGCATGACTTGGGTAATGTCTTTTAAAATATTTCAGTGAATACCCCTAGGATGGGTGGTACTTTTATTAATTTCCTAGCTCATGCGGACAACATTTTGTGTGATTTAATACTGATAGAGCTACGAAGATCACTGACGGCTATAAAGTCCTATTTTGCTAAATGGATTTGCAACTGAATCTATCCCAATCTAAAATATTGATTGCTAATCCAAAAAAGCATTCTAAATTTAGATGGTATTTAGATCAATCGCCTCTGGAAATATCATCCAGTTTCAAATATTTGGGTGTGACTTTTTATGCCAAAAAAGCCAAGCAGATAATGTTGAATAATATGAGAACCTACAAAAAGTGATACCAATAATAACCTTCGGGGCTGAGGCCGGGTGGAATACAAGTTAGCAAACATGGCATGTACTGGAAGGTCGCTTCTGGCTAAAAGTACTGAGGTTGCCACAATCAACATCGATGACCATCCTGAGACATGAACTAGCCATAAACTCACTGCACACCAGAGTGGTGTGGAATTCAATTGCCACAATGCGTAAAATGGCCCTAGAATCACTGGCACCGGCATATAAAATCTTTGCCAATGAATATTTTCCAAACAACCAAAACGTACTGAATACATGGTTTCGCAAGTTACTGGCATTCTTAACGGCTGCAGACATAAATAATCATGGGTGGTGGGCCAGGATCATCTCTGGAAATAATATAAAACTTGTGTGTGCAATTGTGAATTATCTTGACGTGACTTTGAAAGCAGATGCTTGATACTTTTGATTAGTTTTCGTGCTGATTTTCTAGAGGGCTTGTGGAGTTTTCTTTTCTTTTTTTTCCTTGTTGTCTCTTTCTTTTGAAACAAAAGTTTGAATCTTGTGTTCAAACTGAAGATTCTTTCAAATAAAAAAAAATAAAAAAATAAAAATATGAGAACATTAGCTACGGTATTATTTATTAATGTATACCACGCCGCAGCCTGCAAGCTTCGGGGAGCACCAAAGTAACGAGGACATTTTACAACCAACACAGGACAAAAAGTTTACTCAGTTAAACTGTTTTTAGGCTATCAGATGGTATTTATTTGAAAAGGTGGGTTTTCAAGTTTTTGCTGAAGCTGATTCTTTCAAACTTTAGCTCGATTGGAAGGCTGTTCCAGTTTTGGGCTACTTTTACATGGAAAGATCTGCTCTGGCCATTTGAGCGCTTGAATGCCTGGCATTTGATCACAGTCTGTGTTTCAGATCTTAGAGAACTTGGAGGTACATATTGACTGGTCCTCTATTTAAGATAAGCAGGGGCCTGTCCAAACAGACATCTATGTGCTAGCGCCAGAATCTTGAAAGAGACCCTCTCCTTGACAGGTAGCCAATGGAGGTCCATTCTATCCTTAGTGATGTGATCTCTCCTTTTTTTATTTTGATTATTCTTACCGTGTTATTTTGAATAGTCTGACACTTGGTCAGGCCCTTTTGGCTTGCACCGGCCATCAGGGCATTTCCATAATCCAATCGCGATAAGATTGTAGCTCTCGCTATGGTAGCACTGTTTTCCTCGTTTAAATAAGGTCTAATGTTCTTAAGAAGTCTGAGATAATGCTAGGCAATTTCTGTGCAAATATGGCACTTGGGATTCTGCCCCCAGGAAGGCTTCTAAATATAAGCCAAGTGTTTTTACTTTTTCACTGACTGGGATAACTACGTCCTTGATGGTAAAGGACTTGAACTCTGGGCCGAGTTGGGTAGATGCCACAGAGATGAGATTACTAGACAAAAAGTGTGGACGCTTTTTGAGTTTGCTTATTGTTATTACCATCACAAAATTGTACCTAATATCCTGTGTGGTGCCGAGTTTCTCCCTTTGCCATTTGATTGGACAAAATCGAAGACAATACTCTGG
Organism: Ambystoma mexicanum; assembly: GCF_040938575.1. Lineage (NCBI taxonomy): Eukaryota > Metazoa > Chordata > Amphibia > Caudata > Ambystomatidae > Ambystoma > Ambystoma mexicanum. Next base: position 1,566,658,548 of record NC_090937.1, on the reverse strand, counting down.
TGAAGAACTCTCTCAATTGCACAGAGTGTCGTCATGAATTAGGTTTAATTTCTCTGCATGCCGTGTTAAATGGAGACTCTTACAGTTTGTTTTAGAAAGCTTCTACTTCAACCGGATGACAGCTTGGCAGAAGTGAAACATTCTTTCTGCAAGGTAGTAACAAACTGGAAGGCTCAGTGTAATTCTATTCTTTTGAGCGTCACTTTATCAGAAGTAGAACTTGTAAGAAATCCTACAAAGGTGAAATCGTAGCTCTTTGATCTTGATATGATCGAGAATAGAGATTCTTTAATGGAGTATCACTTTAACCATTTTAAATCAGAAATTAAGCCATTCAAAATTATCTCTGGCTACTTGAAGAAACATTTAGGAATGATATGCTGCGACTGAAATTGAATTTATATCCTACTACAGAGGTTATGGGAGCTAGAGATAAAGTTTTAAGAGATCTCAGACTGCAGATATTGTACCGTAACCATTGAAACTATTGCACAAGATTTTAAAGTGATGATTTTTTGCATTATCTTTCAATTTTGTACTATGTAATAGTGTTGTGTCAATAACGCGTAAAGGTTTGAGTAATTATATACACAAATAGATTTTAAATCCCAGCAGAGTCGATAAAGTGAGTAGCAATTTCGATTGGGTAATAATGGTATTTAAAAATAGTGTATGTACAAGCACCATATAACTGACAGATGATTATTAATCAATGCAACCTTCCTACCTCAAAGGTCATGTAGGAATGCTACCTGTCATAAAAAGGTGGCCCTCACATGAATGCTTCAGCTGCCGTGTATCAGGCTAAGCGATTCCTGTAGGTCAGGGAACAGATGAACATTTCCAGCTTGGGTGGACACTTCCCATCTACACAAATAGTGAGTAGCCAAACCCAATGGGAGCAAGGTCTATGAACAAACTGGGGTCAGGGATGCACTCTACACACAGTTAAAAAGCCAAATAAAAACAAATTTCTTTTTCACAACAGGCACTGCCATGACTTGTAAAAGGACAGTTTCGGTTCTAATGGATTCCCAAACAAATAATCATAGAAGCATTCCAGCGCTTGATTTGATTTGAAAGATCTGTACCACGCAGCATGACGGACTTAACCGTATATGGCCAGTGATAGAGTATTCAGATGTTTGCTGCAGTCCCGAGAACCTGAATCCTCCTTCCACACTGCCATCAGATGTGGTTATAGGTAATTGTAAACCCAATGGAGCTCTACTGAGAACCGGGGTGCATCTACTTAAGTAGCCCTGACTGAGTTAATCCAGCACTGTAAACCCTTAGAAAGCATCCTGGTACTGGACAATGCCTCAGTAGTAGTCCCGATATTAGAACTATGATAGCCCTCGAAAGCCCCACAAAAAACCCTAACAATATTCGGTCCAGCAGGTGGCTTAAGTCATCAAGTTACCTTTTTACAGTGTGACCACAGGAATAGGGAGGTACATAAGGGTCAGTAGATCACACTGTACACTTGATTACATTTTACTGTTTTAAGTCCAGACTATAAAATGCTACCATTTGGCGCTTTGATAGATCCAACAATTGGATCTCAAAGAGACACCATAAGGAAATGTGGGTTGTAGTTTTTGGAAAACCCAAAATGATTAAAACCAAAAAATAAAACACTGGAGTAACATTTATGTAAAAACATACAATTTTATTGAGCGCAAAATGTCACAACACAAATCAAAGAAAAGATTCAGGAGAAACACATTCAAGCTTCCCTAATTCTTGTCCCCTAAACCCTTTTACTACTCAGCCTGTGATATAATCCTCTTTCCCAGCTTAATGTGCATGAGCAGTGACTCAGCCTCTTTTCACACTACCCACTCTAGTGAAAATCACTGCATGTGTTCACCAGCGTTTTCCGTTAAGGCCTCCAGTTTGGAAGTGGGTCACTACTGGGAGCTGTTACTCCAGCTGTCATACCATTTTGAAGATCATGTACAAAGTGGGAGGACATATTCAAGTGCACAAGCTTTGAAAAGTGAAATATGCCAACCCTATTTATTAACAATGAGTATTGTATATTGTTCTGGGCAACCATGCCACTTCCCAACTAATGCCAGACTAAGGCTGCATGACATCAAGACTCACAACCTATGCCAAAGGAAAAGTCATTAACCCACAATGGATAGCTGTACAAGATTACACTAGCTGGTCTATATAGTACTCTCAGCAATTGAGCACCTTCGGTCAACTGAGTTTTCGGATCAGCTATATTCCCTGAGCGCCATCTATGGTGCCTTTTGCCCAGCCCGCCATCTTTTTACGGTCTCAAAAATGTCTGTCAAGAAGATTTCCATTCCTGCTTCTGATAGCTGTACACCATCTGAGTCAAAACATTTTGTGCAATACCGGTTTATTTTCACATGGCGAACGAGGAAGAAGTTGAATAGCTTACAAAGTATGAGCATATCGTAATTCAACATTCTGCGTAATTTACTAATTTTTTTCTCCTTTACCTTCAACCCCCAATTGGGTCTGGAAATAATTTCAGACCAGGCTAGTCTGGCCTGTGGATACTGCTTAGCTAGCCACCCAAGTTCCTTGAGCAGGCTCTCTCTAAGGTTTGTTTTCTCTGTTGTCGGCATCTCATCCGCCCCTAAATGTACCATTATCATGTCGGGACTGCTTTGCTGCACGATTTCTTGTGCTGAACATAAACGCTGCCTCAGATCTTTCAAGAGCATGCCTTCAAAACATAACCATACAACGTCAACATTTAAATCTCGCATTTCTTTCTGCCACTGTGTAAGTTCAGTCGTTCTGCTGCCTCTTGCAATGAAGGAGTTCCCCACAATCCAGACCAGTTTTTTCATAGCATACTGTTCTGTGGAGAAATGAATGAGTCATCAGTGTTATTTAATGTGTCTCTTTCTTCAGTATGTTGTGCAGTCTTACTAACATTTCATGTGTATTATCATATGTTTACAAAGTTAAACATCCATCACTTGCAAAAAAAATCAGAATAGGTTACAAAAAAAAGCTTGTATTGCTGATAGTCAAGAAAAGCAAGTGTCTATGTAGGATGAAATGTACATAAATCCGGCAATTCAGTTGAGAATGCGCACCACACATCGTTGTGTAATAGCCATGCTCTAATCTGGCACACACAAAATGTTAGTGATCAGCTCAGAATGGTTTCCTCCAGGTTTGTTCTTTGATGGCACCTTCCTATAAAGCCCCTGCCCTTTTGGCATGTTCTTGAATGATGCTCCTCAGAGAGCCTCATCACTACACTAACCCCCCCCTCCTTAGTTAAGGGTAGATAATGCATTAGCCCATTATGAAGTCTCTGGGCCCCTTGATTCTTATTGCAGAGTGGTTCCATCTCTAGAGCTAGTTTCCGTAGCTCTTGCTGATTCTTCTCTTATTCTCTGTGGTTCTGTCAAATCTGGTGTTGAGGACAGTCCATCTTTTCTGATGCCTATTTTATTAGCCGCTATGGACACTCCTATCATGGCACAACTTCCTCATGTACCAGACACTTGCTCAGTTCCATTTCTTTCTATTCATTCCATGTATCTTATGTACTCATACTTGCACTAGTTGAAAGATATAGCATTTGGAAAAGAAACATCTGCGTTTTTGGTGGTGATTACAGCTTCATCCAGTCTCCTGCTCTAATTTTGTTATTGGTCTTGCATTATCTTGACTTTGGATTTTAAATCTCTCATGCCTGTGACTAGTATATTCGTCTTGAGAGGAGAAATTAAAGGCTAGTGCACACCCTAGAACCCACTCTCTGGTTGAAATCGATATATTGATTCAAATGTAACTTTCACTGTAGACTTGGTATGGTAAGAATAAGTACGCTTTATTTATTTTTACAATAAACAAGTGATTTGTATTTAATTTGTGGTGGAGGAGCCAAGCACTCCCACTCCAAATGCCCCACCTACAATACCTGGAAAATATGAACCAAAGTATGTGACGTATACTGAACAGTTAAATCAGCAAAGACAAGAGCGTGGACTCTGTGCAGTACCCATAAGACTACTTATACCTAAGAGAATATGGGAGGTAAAGTGCCCATTAAGGAAACCATACCAGCATACAATACAATATGATGGCCATTTGAACAAGATTCCTGAAGATGCAGAGAAACTAAAAGGGAAAGATGTATGGTGACGTCATACAAAATCGAACTGACACCCATTGAAGAGATATACAGACCAGACGATGCAGACAATTCATAAACCATCAAGAAAGTATAAAGGATAAGTAACATTTTGGGATCAATGTGTAGAAACCTATGCCACAGACCTGATGAAGATACTTAGTTTAAACGTGTACAGATACAATGAAACGCAAGCAGCAAAGCAATCATGAAGCTAGCCACATGATTTTGAATAGTTAGACCGCAGCAATCGCCAACATATACATATATAGATACATTAAGTAAAGGATGGATGTTTCCACTATGCATATAAGCAGTACTGAACAAAGCAAGAAGGCCTCATTTTATGTCGCAGTTAAGAAAAGCAATTGAATCAAACAGTATAAAAGCTCAGCTAAGTTGTTGACTGAGCCAAGAAAGCCAAGGTCTTATCAAACTGGAATTGGCTGACATTGGATACAATTAACGCAAAAGAACAGAGGCTCCTGTTCAGAGAGGACAAGCAAAAACAAAAGACGTCAGAGGACTATTGGGGAATAAAATCAAATACACGAAAAGCTCGATTTCATGGTGTCCAGCCATGTGGTAGAGGGAAGTTGGAAGGGGAAAATGGTCATAACTACGCACGAAGGCCAGCTGGTGCCCACACTCTCTAAAAATTGTCAGAACACAGTACAGACTCAGGCCAAACTTCAAACACTAATCGACACTGAACCATTGAGGTGATGATGGATGATATGCTAATTGGTGGGAAGCTGGTGCTAAGACGAGCTCACCCGCCCCTGGTTGTTCAGTCTGCATGGTGCTAAGAAGTAGATGGAAAAGTATTGATGGCGGTTAGGCGCTAACCAATTGTAGAGGACTAAGTAGTTGGGGGTTCCTATAGCTTGTGTAGCCAATGGGACGTCGTATATTTAGTGATGTTCATAGTGGCCATTTTAAGGGAAGGGCTTAGTTGCCCCACCTGATGTTAATTATCCTACCACCTTCTTTCGTTACTCCATACAGATATAGAGCTTATACATAGAACGTCACTGAGACCCAATCACACCCTCCGTTAGGTTTTTGTAGTTTGCCACGTAGGATGACGTTGGTAATGACACAGGTCAAAACGTCAATGATGACCAATTGTGGATATAAAAGCCCAGTTTTTTAAGGAAATAAGTAGAGTCAGAAGATCGAGTGATTGCTGATGTTCGTTGTACTCCCCGTTTTAGATACTTGACATTAAAACAGACTAACTTTGCCAAACTATTTGTGTCGTCTTGATTATTGATGTATGGATACAATTTTCATCCCCATCCATCTCCAGGGTATCGCTAGTTATCTTAAAGGGCTGTCTGAAAGAACACCCAGCACACTTGGTAGCAGAGGATGGTTTGATAAGATAACTATCAGCCGTCGACATAAGCCACTTTAGAGTCTAGGCAATATCGCACGACCTTTGCCATTCGGCTGACAGGACGTGAAACTCCCAGTGGATAGTGTAAACAACTCCTTGCAAGAGACGGCTTGACGGGACCCCTATTTTCAGATAGAAACCCCTCCCACATCTACGAGAAGCGGATCGAAAAGTGGCGTGACGAGGCGTTAACGAAGGCGGTGATCCTGAGGGACTGAAGAAGAAAAACATGCGAACGGTGAGGAGATAGACCAAAGAGTGTGGCAAAGGAATACACCTATAGTAAATAACGGAGAGTAACAAAGGGAGGTGGGATAAAATATAACGAAAAAGTAAGAGTGTAAAATATATGTATATGGGAAAGAAAATATTGACTTGAGAGTGGCCGAGCAATATATAAAGAAGAATAGTCGTGAGTGAGGCCACGATAAGAGAATACAGCCAGTTCCGAGACTTTAAAGAAACCTTTATCTCGAGTCCCATAAGTGGATGACGTAGGAGACGGGATCGGTTAAAGAAGATCCAGAAAGAGACAGGTTTAAGTTACAATTGGAGCAATCTTAATGGGCAAGACAAGTCTAAAATAGTAGATTGTGCAGAATATATGTGACCGGTCAAGTTTGTCTGTTTGTTTTATGTGATTGAAAGGTGTGATGACGTCAGAGTTGAAAGAACATTTTTTATGTAATAGAGAAGCTTGAAGTTGCGACACTGAAATTGTTTTTAAATTTGTATGTTGATGGTTGTTTTTTAGCACGATTAAAGTAAAAAATTGTGTTTTGACAGGATTGGAGCTTGCAACGATTGGTGCTCGCTGACATTATATGTTGATTGAGACGTATTTAACAAATCTGTGATAAAAAAAATAATTAAGTGTTAGCAAAGAGAAAAGTGAAAGGTTAAAAAATGGAAGAGCTTACTCGATTAGTGCCTCTTTGCAAGCAGCTGCCGAAACACGTGCCCAAACTTAGACAGTACACTGCAGAATGGGTTAAAGGAACCGCGGATAAAATGTTTATGCCATGGCCCCAAGACGGATCAATATGACGACATATTTGCATGCAGCATACACAGGAAAGAATCTAGAAAAGCGCCTAGCGAGTCTAGAACTTTGGAAAATGTACCAACAAGAAAAGGAGGAGGAGCCTCTTTTAGATTGGATACTTAATGTATACATTAATTATAGATTAAGGGCAGATGCACCCTTAGCAGATACATTTCCGACTATCTAAGTCTTCCTCAGGGCATATATAGGTCACCTTGTTCATACAAGTAAAACAGAAATTTCTCCGCAGTAGTCATACCAAAAAACTGTTGAAACATCAAGTCATTCAGATTTGGTCAACATAATGAAAATAATCAAATATGCAAATATACCAATCGTGTTGCAATAAATGTAAAGCCACAAGACATACAACACATTTAACAACATATATAGAAAAAGAAAGAGAAATATGTACAGTATGTTAGCCAAGCAATTCGTAGGTGCTAACATATTTCATTAATGCAGCTAAAAACTCTTCCATCATTTACATGTGATCATAGCCATAGTTACCAAGGCTAGTGTGACCCTCTGTCATACAAAAGTTGAAAGCACTATTAATGTGATGTCTCTATGTTGTATGCCAATTCAATTGAATGTTGCTTATTCTCTAATCTTAACATGTGCCAAAAACCTTAGCGTGCTTCTTCTGATCTAATAAAGTCAGTGCTCAAGACGTTCGTCAATACTGTAATCGACGTTGCCGTGGATGTTCGCCGCGTTCTAGCAGTGTGTGCGTAGGCTCCAGTCACTTGCGTGCCAGGCTTCTTGTTTCATAGAAACTCACCGGCCTCATTAGTAGCTGTCCTTGCACAGCATACAAACACAGCTTCTGCTGCTAGGGGTCCAACTCCTGCCCCTTAGACAACCCTGTGACGGCTTCTCAACAAAGGGGAATAAGCATATTGATTGAAAGGGAAAGGAACAGCCTTTCCACCTGGCTTCCTTATCTGCTGCCAGTCTGCTCCACTGAGCGCCTGCTCCCATGCCATGCTTTCTCAGACCACCTCTCCTTGCAGTCCCCAGCATCTCAGCGTGTAGTGTACCACAGACCTTCCCACAGCAGTTTCCTCCAGCAGTCTCCTCTCTTCTAACAAGGTTCCCTGATCACACAGGTCTCTACGCTGCTGCTCCTTGTGTTGCTTTTTCCTCCTCCTTTTATACACCTGCAACACTAACAAGTTGCAGGTGTGCTCTCTCAATCCGCGTTGCCTGACCATGATTAGCACAACATACCTGACCTTCACACTACCTTGCAGGCATCTTCTTCTTCCCAGTACCAACGTGGTGAAAATGTCTTGTGTTCATTACTCTCAATTGCCTCTTCCTCATCTCAGTACTTTCAAGTGTCCCATATGGGGAATTTAGGGAAGCCGCCTTAAAAAAACTCATAAAGGTCGGGGGAGGGTTAGGTTGATCGTCACCAGTAAAAGGGCGATACCATGTCTCACCGAAGGGCATCTCACTCCCAATCCTCAAAGACCCTCCACCCAGGTGATTCTCTGTCACTTCGCTGCACCCAGGGTCAGGATCCAAAAGCAATGACTTTTCCTTGCCACCTGCGCAGAGTATTCAAGGGGATTAGGAGTGAGAAAACCTTCCGGTTTCTCACACAGCCTACAACAAACACTGATACCGGATGGCCAAGGTGCTTCCAAATTGACAATGACCTACCAGGCCACTCAAAGCAGTTAGATAGTCATGTACAGATTCACTCTAGCTTTTATTTTTGCTGTAAAATTGTAGCATGTATATTCATTCATTCGCTCCTGCTTCAAATATTTATGCCAATCTTCTCAAGGCCTCTTCAAAGAGGCGTGTGACTTCCTACACATTACTTTTGGCCTTATGTGATGTTTTCTCTGTCCTCCTATTCCTAGAGCATGCACTAACAGCTGCTTTCCGCTTCACTCCCATTTTTGTATTCCAATATACACTTTCCTGTAGCCACTAATGCCATACTATTGTTGGTGTACCCGTGGTAAGCGGCAATGCCTGTGTTGCTGTCACATGCTAGTTCACTGTGGGTTCTTTGTCTGCATTTCTTCTCCTGTTTTTTCACTGTTAAGTCTTGTTCCTTCATTTCAGTTTTTGGCATACGTTTATGATTTCTTCAGAACCCACCCCACATCACATCACATCACTAATGTGGTGGGGAGATCATATGACCCATTTTAATAAACTAAAGCGCACTTCAGCTGATCAGAACTGTATATTTATTTAGATATAGAAGCACCAATGCATGTAGGAGAAACGGGTAAATCTGATCAGTATAGGTTCCCCAGCACTTCTGCCCTTTTCGCTCCTCCCTTTCTGTGACATAACTAAGCACACGTAGGCAAGTCACTTCACTACATAACGCTTAAGACTGGGTGCTGTAATAACCTGAACAGAGTAAACTAAAATACATCAGGTTCCTGTAAATGCTGTGCAGTGTGAGGTCCTCCATCAGCAAAGGAGGCTTCCAGATAATGCTCAGAGATGAGCAAGATCATTTGTGTGTTTGACCTAGAGCTAAGCGGTCTTTGCTATGTCAATGAGGCATACCCTTTAGCTTGCAATGTGGGAAATTAGTATCAGCAATGTGAACTCAGACAATTTTCAAAAAATTGACCGGCAACCAATCCACTCTTTTCCCAGATACAATGTCCCAACAAATTAAATCTAACTAATTATTTTCTATCATGCCGGGCGATCGTGGAATACCACAACGTGACCAGCTTTGCTAAAGGTTATGTGCACATCATTGGGATTCGAGAGTACATTCGCTGAGGAGGGGTTACGTAGCTGGTCTATAGAAAAAGTGAAAAAGAAAAGAATGGGGGGCATGGTCCAAATGGCATCTCCACTAATGCCTTTTTGAATTGACTGTTTTTATTTATGTTTTGCTTTTCATTGCCAATTGAAAAGTACAGTAGTACAAAAATATAGGAAGTGGTATTGAAGATTATGTACTCTTTGGAACAGGAATTAGACTCACAGAATGGTAGCCGATGAGTAACTGTGTACTGGCGTGTATCAAAGTCTGCACTGCAGGACTGAGAGACCGTGTAGATTTCTGGTTCAGAGAGGGGTACTGGATTCCTGGCTGTGTCTATTGCCACAATATACATGTCCAATGAGAGGCAAATTACCTTCCTGAAGGAATTTTGGCTGAAAACCGATAGTCTTGGTGGATGGAGACATCCTTCTTACTGGAAACATTACAATCTTTGAGAAGGAAGTAGACAGATCTTGAGTGCACTATGATAATTAGGCCAGGTGTGCAGAGAAACAGCTCAGGTGCTGACATCTTTGATGGATGATTGGTGTGAAACTCACATCTTTATTTAGCATTTACCATTTACTGCAAAGAGTTTGTTTGCAGTAAATGTTAGATACATGTCAAACATCTCAGAATTGAATTATACTCACCATCAAGGTCGAGTGCCATGCAAATGGTATTCAACCTCCATAAAAACTCCTCAACTATGCTAGTGCTTGAGTAGATTTGGCAAAACCTGAAAAACACTCTATTGTATCATACCAAACATATAATGGTTGAGGGCAGAAATACTAGGGTAACTGGAGGTTACCAGTGATTTGGGAACAATTTCTGGTCGCACATCAGTTTCTAGGACGTTAGACTTGTCCCATCAAAAGATCGGCATAGGAATGATAAAGCAGATCATATTTAACAAAAATCTGCAAACAAGGCCAAATACATACCTTGCAAAGAACTGGAGACAGGAGAACCATGTCTATCTGGCCTCCTTCTGATTTTTGCTAAATATGATTTACTTTATCATTCATATGCCGATTAAGTACAAATGGTGCCAGTGAGTAAAAACGTACTGAGTTGATCATCAAATGAGATTGAACACTGGATGATCCATGTTGGTAGTCAATTAAATATGAATAAACCCAAGGTTATTCTTTTCGGCCTAAGGCATCTTGCTTATTATGCTTTTTCCCAGCTGAGCTATTTGGTCTTCTTATCTCCGATGTTAAAAGTAAAATACTGCGCTTTTTTGGCAATCTGAATGACCTTTCTGCCCAAATCAGAGTTGTGGTAAAGCTTATTTTTACAAACATTTCCCTCTTGACTGTGTTCTCTCTTTTCTTGCTAAGGAGAAACATTCTGTTACAGTGGGGTCACAAACTCCAACCTGGATTATGCAAATGACTTATATGCAGACATTCCAAACTATGGGATTCAACATTAAGGGAGATCAAAATGCTGCTGTCACGCATCTTTGTAGCCTCACCCATCATGACCCGGTCACTATGCACAAGCAGTCTTCTTCATTGGCTTTCTATGAACTGCAGTAAGTCCTTCAAGGTGCTACGCATATTTTTTAAATGTCTACATGGATTAAAAGCCAAAATAAATCTTTACAAACCATACTGCAGTCAGAACAACTCCTTTTATTGGAAAATCTGCCCAGTGAATTTAAAACTAGGGAAAATCATAGATTCTTGGTCCTTGCTTCCTGAATCTGTAAGTCTCCCTTTGCATATTCTCAAGTTAGGAGTTTATCTTCTGGAGAGCTTTAAAAACTCTTTGTGCACTTGGGTCGGTTTGGTTCTTGCATGTTACAAATGTTTAAATCAAAAACCTAACATAGACCTTAACCCATCCTTAAGTCTGCTGAATTATTCGAAACTGTGCAGGTCTTTTATTTTTCAGGTTTTCTTACCTGTTGCTGGAGGACACTTTGCCACAAAGATCCTGCTGGATTTTTAGGGACGGGTTTGGCCATACTGCCTGAGCCCTGTGTCTTAAGCTACATGTTTGGAAGCTGGACATTCTTCATTGGGTCTTATCGACCTGGTACTCAACACAGGATATGCCAGGATTTCCTGTGCTGGCATTGGTTAGGGCCATTTTACCTCAGTCTTTCTGATTTATCGCTGTGGTCACGCATATTGTTTGTTTGTTTATTTATTGTGCGCGCCAGACCCTGAGGTAGAAGGGCGCATGAGAACAAGTAGGTTTACAGCTTGGTTACAGAAGTTACAAGTATACAGAACATGGAAAAACAAATTTCTTAGCACCACAGGGTGAGGCAAGAACAAGTACAGAAGATGCACAGCCAAACAGTCTTCATATAGCTAGCGTTAACATAATATCAAGTCAGTATACATCAGAAGCAGAGGTAGGTACGTGGGGAGAGTGCAGGTTACATAGCATTCTCAGGGAGCCATTTTATTGTGGCCTTTCTGAATTTGTTGAAAGTTTGGTCAGATCTAAGTGCATGAGGTAGGGAGTTCCACAATTGAGCTGCCTTGACAGGGAAGCTGGATCCTCCAATGGTGGTTAGTTTAAATCTGGGCACTAAGAGGCAGTTAGGGCTGACTGTTCTAGTGAGTCTAGTAGTTTTTTTTTTAATTAAATCGTTCTGTTAGGTAGCGGGGGGCTTTATTATTTAAGCATTTGTGGATGAGGGATGCAGCTTTAAGATTGATTTTTTCTTGGGTAGATAGCCATTTGTATTTGTGTCTTATTTCAGAGATATGTGCTCTTTTGGGAATACTTAGGGCCGCTCTATTAGTGTAGGGAGCTGCTCTCATCCAGAAAGGTGGCGGGATATCACTCCCCCACCTCTACTGCTCATCTGTGTCATCCTGGGTTGCCTCGACCATTATTGCTGTTGTGGGACCATTTCCGGCTGGCTGGCTGGCTGGCCTGTCCTCTGAGCCAAAGTGATGTGATTGGTGGGGTTTCTCAGTCCATTGTTTTAATTCTTGTTTGGTGGGCCACCCTTGTGGGAAAGCCAATTGTTGGTCCCAGATACATGTCCCTTTGTGACCGGATCCTGTAACCAGACCTGAAACAGAATACTCAATGGGCCTCATTACGAGTTTGGAGGTAGCCATGCCCTTGTTAAGGGCATGGCTACCTCCAAACTCGGGTCCGGGTTCCCTGAATGGGGAAGTCTTAGTTACTTACATGTAACTGTATTTCTCCAGCATTGGTATCTTTCATAGATTCACATGCTTGAATATTCCCCGTCGTCAGACTGGGAATCCTCGGTGATAGATTAAATAATAATACATTTTTTTAAAAAATATATATATATATAAATATACACTGCCACCTAGCAGTGCATGTACATAGCCCATTATAGCCTATGAGCCACTCTATTATGTAGTCCCTCCACCTCACTTTGGTCCTTTATGGCCCCAGCCAATGAGGTGGCAGGGCTCAAGCTCCGCCCCCGGCAGCCATCTTCAGATTTTGAACCGTAGAGATTACAGTATGATGGATGCCGAGCATAGGAGCAGCCTCTCAGGGGAGGCGGGCGGGCGCATGTGAATCTATGAAAGATACCAATGCTGGAGAAATACAGTTACAGGTAAGTAACTAAGACTTCTCCAGCATTGGATCTTTCATAGATTCAGATGCTTGAATAGAATACCAAGCAGTTAAAACATGCCACCATTATAAACAGATATGCATAATTACAGAAAAACATATTTCTGATCAAACCTTTACCATGCAGCAACACAACGGTTACATACTTCGGGAAAGGTGGGAAAGGAGGCTGGTCCTACCTTATACAAAGAGATGGCGGAGCACTGCCTGTCCAACTGCAGTTTCTTTGTTGGTATCTTCAGTCAGGCAGTAGTGTTTCGCGAAAGTATGCAGAGTGCTCCAGGTGGCAGCTCTGCATATGTCTTTCAAGGCCACCCCTGCGTGGAATGCTGTTGACGCCGCCCTTCCTCTGGTGGAGTGCGCAGACGGCGGTCTAGTTAAAGGGTCGCCTTTCAACTGATGACAGTGGGTGATGCAGGACGATACCCAGCGTGCCAGGCTTTGTTTGGATATATGTTGGCCCTTGGTACGGCCAGAGAAGGAAATGAATAGCCGGTTTGAGGAGCGGAACTCCTTGGTTCTTTGCAAGTAAAACTTCAACACCTTAGAAACGTCTAGAGAGTGTAATGCCCTTTCCGCTTCCGAAGCGTGATTCTGGAAGAAGGTTGGTAAAACAATGCGCTCAGTGAAGGACATCTCCGAAAGTACCTTGGGGAGGAACTTCGGGTGAGGCCTTAAGATGACGCGGTCCTTCTGGAACAAGGTAAAGGGAGGTTCCGAAGACAAAGCTTGCAACTCACTGATCCTTCTGGCCGATGTGATGGCTACCAGGAAGGATGTCTTCCAGGACAAGAATTTCATATCGCATCTATGTATGGGCTCGAAGGGAGGTTGCATGAGGGCTGTTAAGACGGTGTTGAGGCTCCAGTCCGGAACTGGTGTAGGTGTAGGCGGATAAGTACGCATCAGTCCTTTCAGGAAGATCTTGATCGCTGGTAAGGAGAGTAAGGCTTGCGTCTCCGCGGTTACTGTGTAGGCCGCTATGGCTGACAGATGGACCTTGATAGAAGACAGTGAGAGCCCTGATTTAGCCAGGTGCAACAAGTAAGGCAGAATTTGATCAACCGATCCCGTGAGGGGATCGATCGCAGAGGTCTCGCACCATTTGGAAAACCTGGTCCATTTTCTGGTGTAGGTGAGTTGCGTGGAAGGGGCTCTAGCGGCCCTGATGATATCCCAGCATTCTGATGGTAACTTTAGGTGCATCAGTTTACGCTGCTCAGGAACCATGCTTTGAGGGACATGCTCCTCGGGTCGTGGTGGAGGACCTTGCGGTTCTGTTGTGTCAGTAGATATTGATGTGATTTGAGACGAATCAGGGTTTTGCAGGATAGATGTCTCAGCGTCGGGTACCAGACTTGCCGTGCCCAATCGGGTGCAATAAGAATCAAGGAACAATCCTGTTCTTTCACCCTGCGAAGTACCCTCGACATGAGGGGAATGGGTGGGAAGGCGTAGAGGAACTTCCCCGACCAATCCACTGAGAACGCGTCTCCCAGCGATTGGTGCTCGGGGTATCTTGACGCAAATATCTTGCATTTTTTGTTGTTCCTGGTGGCAAAAAGGTCGATCTGCGGATGGCCCCATAAGGCAAATATCCGTCGGGTTTCTCTGTCGTCCAACTCCCACTCGTGTGACGCTGTGTATTCTCTGCTTAATCTGTCCGCTAGGACATTGTCCACTCCTGGAAGGTGCTCTGCCCTGATCTGTATCCCGTAGCGCAAGGCCCATGCCCATAGCTGTTGGGCTTCTTGCGACAGAATCTGAGACCTCGTGCCTCCCTGCTTGTTTGTATAGTGCATGGAGGTCGTGTTGTCTGTCTGGATTGTAAGAACTTGACCAGCTATAACCGGTAGGAAGGCTTTCAGCGCCAACCTTACGGCCCTGAGCTCCAACACGTTGATGTGGAGCTGGGACTCTTGTGCCGACCAAGATCCCTTGGTTTGGAGGTCCGCAAGATGAGCGCCCCAGCCTGATAAGGAAGCGTCCGTCCGCAGCAGGAGGGTCGATGTCGGTGCTTGAAACGGCATTCCCTGTAGAAGATTCCTCGGAGCGTTCCACCATCGAAGGGCCTTGTGCAACGTCGATGGAATCTGGACAATGTCCTCCCAGCATCCGAAAGCTTGTTTCCATTGGTGGTCCAGAGCTTCCTGAACCGGCCTCATGCGAAGCCTGCAGTTCGGTATGAGGAATATGCATGATGACATCATGCCCAAAAGGGATTTGTAAGAGCGTACAGATGTTGTCTCTTTCTGTAGGAAGTTCGAAGTTAAGCGTAGAATCGCTGCTATTCTCTCTGTGGATGGTCTCACTCTGGGAATGCTGGAGTCGAGCTCGGCTCCCAGGAAGAGAGCTACCTTGCTGGGAACGAGGCAGGACTTCGTCTGGTTGATGGAGAAACCTAACTCTTTTAGGAGGTTGACCGTCCTCGACACTGCCGAACGAGCCTTTGCAGCTAAACTTGCCTTTATCAGCCAATCGTCCAGGTATGGAAAAACGTCCGTTCCTGCTCTCCTGAGACTTGCCGCTACCGGTGCCAGGCATTTCGTGAAAACTCTTGGCGCCGATTTTAGACCGAACAGAAGCACTTGAAACTGAAAGTGGAGCCCTCCCACTGTGAACCTGAGGAACTGCCTGTGTGCTGGATGGATCGGAATGTGGAAGTATGTATCCTCCAAGTCTAAAGTGGCCAAGAAGTCGTGCTTGTTTAACCAAGGTAGCACCCCTTGTAGAGCTACCATCTTGAAAGTTATGCGCTTGATGAACTTGTTGAGAGCCCTCAGGTCCAAGATGGGCCTCCATTGACCGTTTTTCTTTCTGACGAGGAAGAATCGGAAGTAGAAACCTTTTCCCCTCTGAGAATAGGGTACTGGTTCTACTGCTGCCTTCTGGAGCACTTTTTTCACTTCGGACATGACCTGTTTTAGCATATGCACTCTGCGGGGAGTTGGAGGCAGGGAAGGAGGTTGGTCCAGAAATTCCAAGGTGTGACCCTTTCGGATCACCTGTAACACCCATTTGTCCGATGTAATTGACCGCCAGCGCTGGAAAAACTGGCTCACCCTTCCCCCCACCGGGGCGTGGCGAAGGGGGGGGGAGATTGGTCGTCAGTTCTGCTTGCCTTGCGACTTCCCTTGGGCGGAGCCACGTCTGCCTCTATGGGCGTATCTGTTGGATGACTGATATTTATTGTCTTGGTACGTGCCGCCTTGTGCTTTTTGACCATAGGAGGAACGTCTGTATCCCCTGAACTTGGAAGATGAACCTCTAAAGGGACGAAAAGACTGATGGTCCTTACTTTTGTCCTTTAAAGAGCTGATGGCTCTGGCTGTGTCAGTGTCTGTCTTGATTGCCTTCAAATGGTCGTCTATCTTTTTCCCAAAGATATCTTGGCCGTCAAATGGTATGTCTAGTATCTGCGCCTGAATTTCAGGTCTAAAGTTAGTAGCCTTCATCCAGGCCTGCCTTCTGAGCACTGTGCCGTGCGCCATCTGCCTGAAGCCTGATTCGGCCACATCAACTGCTGCGTCGATCATGTGATCCGATGTTGCTTCACCATCCGCGATTATGGATTTTGCCTCCTCCTGGAGCTCCGGTGGTAATTGTTTCGCCAAGTTAGACATGCAGAGCCAAAGCTCGCGATCGAATCTTGCGGTCATGGCCAGTGCATTACCCGCTCTGATTGTAAGTGATGCAGAAGATGATACTTTCCTGCCCATGGCTTCCAATTTACATCCGTCCTTATCCGGTGGTGCCGACAACGGTGAGGAGGGGTTGGCGAGTTTCTTTCTGGCCGCCACTGTAATAACTGAGTCCGGTTTTGTATGACCCCTTAAACAAAGCGGTGCCGAATCCGGAGCTTTATATTTCTTTTCTGGCCTGGACACCAACGCCGGAGTCGATAAGGGCGTAGATAGGATCTTGGATCCGCAATCCCAGATGGTATCGAGGAGGGGAATTGTGGTCACTGTCCTCCTTCGTTTGTCCCTGTGCTCATAGAGCACTGATTGCCTTTCCTCCGAAGAAACCTGAATTTTAAACAGTTCTGCGGCTTTACCTATTATGGTGTGGAAAGAGACGAAATCATCCGGAGGTGAGGCCTTGCCCGGCGAGTCTATCCTCCTGGGCTTCTCGACGACGTAGTCATCCCAATCACTGGGTGCGTCTGGCTCCTGAGTTATTTCTCCTTCTTCTGGTTCCGAAAATTCACCAAAAGGATCCTCCTGCCAGTCTGATACCGAGATGGTGGACGGTACCATGGTGGGATCTACGTCCGGAGATCGCGGTCTGTGTGATGACTGTGGTGACGGGACTCTTGTAGGTGAAGCACTGTGGGTGCTGCTCCTCGGTCTTCGAGCAGGTGATCTCATCCGTTTTTGCGGTCTACTCCTGTAAGGAGAGCAACCCGATGCGCCTGGAATCGGGGATGACTCTCTAGGAATGGGATTAATCGGAATTTGCTTCTCCCTTTGCCGTTTGTAAAATTCTTCTACAATCCTCTGCACGGATAACATGAGCACCGGGTCATGAGGATATTCGGATTCTCCCGTGGACGGGTGCCAAGGAGGGCTGTATTGTTTCGGTAAGGGGCCGATGGACTCTTCCACCACTTCCGCATCAGAGAATTCTTCCTGAAGAATTATATCCGGAAGTTCTGCCATGTGCCCCAAAGGTGAAAATTGCTGCACCAGAGGTTCAGTTACAGTATTCTTCTCAATGATATTGCTTGTAATGACAGGAGCTTCAAGAGTGAGTGGCAGTAATTCCTCTGTAACTGCCGAAATTTGCGGTGCCTCTGAAGGCGTTATGGATGATGTTATCCTCGTCGACGACTGAGATTTTTCCGTCGACGAGGGTTTCGCCGTCGACTGAGATTTTCCCGTCGACGACTGAGATTGTCCCGTCGACGAAGGCTTCGCTGTCGACTGAGATTTTCCCGTCGACGACTGACATTTTCCTGTCGACGAGGGCTTCGTTGACGAACGTGGAGTGTGTTCCGTCGACGACTGCGTCATGGATGAATGCTTCGTGGACGAGTGGCGTTTCTTGCTCGTTGACGATTGTTTCGCGGTCGACATGTCCGATGACGATGATCTAACTGTCGACGATGTCTTAAGCGTCGTCCTCGTCGATGCTGGTTTCGTCGACGGTATGGCCGATGACGGGCCTTTACCTTTCCCTTCATTCGTGGGCGGTTTACCCGCCGACGACTGCCCCCCCCCCGTTTTTTGCAAACTCCTCCTTACCTCTGGAGGCAGATTTTGCTGACTTTTTCTGGCTTGATAGGTCAACTGGAGGCAGAAAAGGTATCAATTCCAGCTTCCTCTTTTTGGATTTGGGAGAGGAACTCCTTTCCACTGAAGAGGCCCTTCTCTTTGAAGTTTGCCTCTCAGATGGAGTGCTGGATTGGACAGGAGCTGTTCTGACAGACTCTTCGTCCGAAGATTGATCCCTGGATTCCAGGTATGAAAGGAGTCTTCTATGCCTGTCATGAAGGGTCTTGGTGGAAAAAGTTTTACAAATCTCGCATTTTTTAATGTCATGTGGGTACAGACAATAAATGCAATGCTCGTGGGGGTCCTTGTAGTAAACCAATTTCTTCTTGCACCTCGTGCAGTCCCTGAACAGCCTGAGGTGCCTCCATTTCTGAAGAGAAGTTCAGTCGACGATTTTGAGAGGAAAACAACAAGTTTTGCCACCAAGGTTAATTGGAAAGAAAGCCCCTAAGAAGGGGAACAAGATGGAATATATTTTACAAATATATTCCACACAAAAGTAGAAAGAATTTGAAAAAGCTCAGAGAGCTTGAGGATTCCCTGTGTCTGATAGACTGCGGTGAAAAATCTGAAGATGGCTGCCGGGGGCGGAGCTTGAGCCCTGCCACCTCATTGGCTGGGGCCATAAAGGACCAAAGTGAGGTGGAGGGACTACATAATAGAGTGGCTCATAGGCTATAATGGGCTATGTACATGCACTGCTAGGTGGCAGTGTATATATATATATATATATATATATATATATATATATATATATATTTTAAAAAAAAAATGTATTATTATTATTTAATCTATCACCGAGGATTCCCAGTCTGACGACGGGGAATATTCAAGCATCTGAATCTATGAAAGATCCAATGCTGGAGAAATACCAGGCCATTCCGACCTTGGAGGGCCCGGTATTTCCCCATTCAGGGAACCCGGGCATTCCCCATTCCCATTTGAGCCTCCATAGGGCTGAATGGGGAGCATGCTAACAACGGGCCCGTTATTGACGGGCCCGTTGTTAGCATGCTGGCCCCCTCGCGGGACCTGCTAAGGGCGTCTGGTAAAACCAGACGTTCAGAGCGGGTCCCGCAATGGGACCTCGTAATAGGGCGGTATGGGTTTAGCGGCGCCAGCAGCTCTACCGGCGCCGTTAAACCCCTGCTGCCAGGGTCGTAATGAGGCCCACTGGGTTGTTTGACCATTCATGAGCAGTTTTCTTCAAAACTGCCACTTTGAGTAGTTACCTTTGGGACCTGGGCTAATGGGTTATTCTTTGACTGTATCCTCAGGGCCCACTAGGTCATTGATTACGCACGTCCCTGCCACTGGTAAATATCGTCCTGAACCTTATGCTTTTCCTGGGGCTTCTGGGTCTCAAACTTGGAATTGGGGGTAGGATGCTGAATCTCTGTACCTGAATTGTAGAATTCAGACTACCCAACTTTTCCTCATAACTCCAGCTATATCTACAGACGTTGTCCTGTTTATTCCCATCAGGAAGCTTCAAGTCAGACTAAACCTTTTCAAGTGACTTGGAATGTACTAATCTGTTAATGGATATTGTGACTGCATCTCCATTGTGTTGCTGGAGTTTTGGGTGCAAGAACTGGAATTTCAGCATGTACCACGTATTCCAAATGTATTTATAAATGACTATATTATACTCCTATGGAAACGTCTTGCTACTTGAATTTACTTCTGGTTTTAAGTAGATCATTGTATTTCTAGGAGTGTAACGAGTAGATGAGTCTGGTGCTCTAAGCAAGTCTAACTGTATCCTAACTTTGGGTGACCCCTTGGGCTTGGGTCGCTAAAATGTTCACCACTTTGTCTCTTCCTAGGTGCTGTATGTAACAAACACATGGTGCAAATTTGTAACATTTATGCGATGTGCAGGACTAGAGGTATAAGAATTATTGTGACACTTGCCTGTGCTTGCATTGTGGATCCTTATGACAATCAATTTTTACTGTGCCTTTACTTTTTTATGCCACTCCTCCATCCAATATGAAGGATACCTACCACCATGTAGTGGACCTAGAATTAGTTTAGGCGTCGGTATGTTCCTTATGCACCATTACTACTTTTATACATACACGGTTTTATTATGTATTCTGTTTATACTTATTTGACCAAATAGATATTTTATGTTTCATTTTATTAAAAGTGTATATTTTTCAATATACCGGTGTGGTGTATTTTTTGGGGGGTAATTTAAGGATTAACTGTACTTCACTACCATCCTACCTTCTCCTTCGAGATATGCCTGACAGCTCTGCCACTACCTACCCCTTAAGAGAGTGTGGGCTATCTTTTGGTTGGAAACCCTGTTGTACCTTTATGAGAGATGGATTTACATCCTTCGCCAGAGGACTTTGGAAAAATCTCCCCAACAATGCCTTATAGACTTGAATTGTAGGTAACTGACAAGGACCAATCCTAGTTCATATTGGGATGGCTGGAGGTGGACAATTTCGGTCTAAATGATAAAGCCAAAAAGACTAAGGTTCCAGACAACACTGATTTTACTTGATGCAGAAAGAAAATCGTTGACTGCTTTAAGTGGTTGTTCTTGAAATGGGTCATGCTGAAAATGCAATTTGTGGAATTACTTATGGAGGCACTCACACAAATATATATCGAGCCATAGGCTAAGGTGTGAATGAAAGGTTGCGTCTCTCACTTTACGTTTCATATTTTCAATTTCATTTCAGGGCTCATTAGAGGGTAAACCAGCTAATTTATGGTAAAACACCATAAAATAACAATGACAATACATACAATGACAAAAGCCATCAACAGAACAATAATTCACCTGAATGATCTAAGGAAGCTAATAATTCTCAACCTAATCAAATGTTGGTATAGACAGAATAATAGAAATTACATTGATAAACCTAAACTAAATATATCCTCTATTTAATCTGATTCAGAGTGTTCTAGTAAAACAAACTGTACAGTTATGCCACCAAAAAGTCTGGCATAAGTGATAAATATAAGAAGGAGGGCTTGCACTGGATAAAGTCACTAGGTTTCAGTACCGGTAGAACAGTTGATCGACTAATGTGGATATCATTAGGACACAATAGTACAAAACAAATCAATGATTTCTCATACTGAGGGCAAACGGGACAAGTATTAATACGATCTACAAGTCTAGGACATTTTGCTAAAGTGCTCCCAATAGGAAGCTGTTAAGTTTGATTTTCAGAATCAGACCTGTGGGCAGATTGTGAGGGGGCCCCCTTTCTGGTGCACATGTAAAGACACAAATTAATGCCTAGCCAAACTGTCTAGTTAATGTTACTGACTAGGTAATGTGACTGATCAGTACTGCTAGACTCACTGGGATGTTTTTCATTGACTTTGAAGGTGAGTGAGAACTTTACCTCACTCACTTCCTAAATGTACTTTTGTTCTGTGATCTCTGAACACTTCTTGCAAGGTTCCAGTGAGGGTGGAATATCCTCCTTAGTTTTGGCTCCATGATTTCCTCTGGTAGTACCCCCCACCTTATGTGGTGTGCTGCCTAGGACTCCTATTGCCCCTTGTCGTTTTTGGTTTTACTGGGGAGTCTCTAGACCCCCAAGTGCAGGAGTGTTTATCTCCCTTTTATGACTAGTGTGTTTTGGGTTTTGCAGCACATGCCATCCTCAATGGAGCTATTTGTATCCCCTTATATCTGTTCTATTTGGCATTGCTGCTGTTTTCAGGCTTCCTCTCAACACAATGGTGGCATGCATTACTTTCTTACCTATGTATGTACAGCTGCGATAATGCACTAAAGGGGACCATATATGAATATGGCTCCCCTTCATGTTTTAAGTCCTGTTGAAAATGGTCTGTCCTTTGTTAGCCCTCATTCCTTTCCAGGTGAGGGAGGGCTGCCTCCTTCTGCTGGAATTGGACATAAGATTCTGAAGTACCTATTTTACATTTGCCCTGAACTGCAGTACTTTTACCTACTACAAACAAACACCTATGGGGAGGTAAGAAGATTATGAGCCCTCTTTTTGGCACATCCTCTAAACGTTGTAGGCAAAGCCTAGAACAACAAACAAAACAGTGCCAAGGGGCTTCGCTTGATCCCTTTTCAATTGGTGTCCCAATGCTTGCAGCATTAATCACCAGTTACTGATTAGATTCCAAACGAGTTTACAAAAAATGTATATCATTTATTAGTTTTCAACATCATTAAAAAACTTTGTTTGTTCATAGTCAACATTAAAAGCTTCAGTAACCAGACCACTGGTATAAAGAGCAAATGCAAATGACACGTACCTCTTCACAATCGGAGGTGAAAAAGCAGAGTAAACAGAAAAAATATAGAATAATCACCAGAGATACCAAACAATAAAAGTAAAAACCAGTGTGAAAACCATGAGTGAATAAAGATTGAGATCTCTCTGGGGTAGTGTTGTGCAAATGTCACCAAAATCAAACTAATCACTCACTACATTCGTTCTAATTCAAATTCAGACATACTCATTCATTCATTCATCACTTTCCCAACATGTTTCTTTCTGAACGTGTGTGTAAGCAAAGTAAACAGAAATTCTTCAGGGGTAGTCTGCCGTCTACCAAAATCAAAAATAACCCACTAGTGATAATGGTGAGGGTACAAATCACCTAATAACAACTACAATCCGATTATTGCAAAGTCAATCAACAGGAGGTAAAAAAAACGCCATTACAAATACAATAGCTTTAAGCACATATTCATGTGAATGGATGGTCCAAACTCTTCTCGTCCTGTGAATGGTCCAAGAATTGTTTGAGACTCAACAGCAAGAGGGGGGCTCCATATCTGAAAAGGGAACAGATCAGGGTAAAAATGCGTAATGCCAAGTTTATTCATTCTCTAGTGAATAGGAAGGAAATGAACATCAAAGGTTGACCTAATTTATAAATAATTGTCAACAAATGATATAACTGCCTGCACTGGTAAGTATATCACTTTGAGTGGTCTAAAAAGAAAAGGAAACAGTGACACTCGGTAAGGATGAAAATACTCATGGGAGTAAAGATTGAGGCACCAACAAAAACAAGGATACTGCTCAAAGTGCTGGCTCGAACAGGACTAGGTGAATCAGAAACTCATTAGGATACATTTGTACATCAAGGTGCTAAAGCTCGAAGTGAGATTCATCACTTACATCAAAAATGGAAATTCACAAAGGAATACAAGAAAGATCATCCAAGTTGGTCGTCTTTGATTCCGTGTGGCTACAGTCTGGGGTTACACAGAACAACGTTGGTTATTCTGCATCAGAGAGACAAGGAAGAACAAAAAACGAAATACATCTCTGTCAGTATGTTCTGCAGACATTGGAAATGTAAGCATTCAATGATGGAGTATACTGCTTACAATTCCGTATGCAAACATGGTTGCGCAGTGGAAGAAAACATATAATGTCCTTTTCCATCGTGTTTAGAGTGTTAAAGCTTTATCCATGTTTCGTGGGCCAGACTCAGGATAAATGTCCTGTGGCGTTCCTTTGCTAACAAATCACTGCAAGATTGCTGCGGGTGCCGGTTAATGAGCTGTAAACAATAAAGGCATAAGATGCGGTTAGTTGCCCCTGAGGCATAAAGAAAAACTTCATCTCGCAATTGCCTGCGTTAAGCAAAACTTAACGAGGCTCGAGTTACAGAGTGAGAGGGTCACATCTAAGTCACAGTACATGAACGAGCAGAAGGAAATGAGCAGCTGTTAAAGCTCATTAGTTACGGTACTCCATTTAACATGAGTGGAAGTCCGTATTCAGCTAGCTTAAAGGGCTACAGATTTAACATGTAGCTACATTTTATGCCCAAGATTCTGAGTCTTACCGCGTAGTGTGTTTCCTCCAGTGGTTCTCCGTCCGTGCTCACAGTGCCGTTGCTGGAGTGTTCAATAAATCACGTGATTTATATACCTGAATAGACGTGTCTCCAAACATCTCGCGTATCATGTGATTAGAGCGAACACGTGTCATATGGATGAAACATACGTCAAGCTATTAACTGTTAGCTTGTAGTTCAAGAATATAACAAGTCCCTCGTTTATTTCCATAATGGATGTTCGTCCGTGTTACTCGCGCAATATTGAGGCAACCCGCATTGGGAAGAAAGCTGTCAACCACGCGCGATATTGGTAAGTCAAATATAACAGGTCCCTCATATATTTCCATGATCAATGTTAGTCCATGTTACTCGCGCAATTATGAGACGACCCCCATTGGGAAAGAGCTCTCAAACACGCGCCATGTTAGTGAGTCAAATACGTTAGTAGTGTTCAATTACATTTCGTTTTGATGTTTGAATAGCAATTTATAGACACCAATCCACTTTCTCATTGAGGCCAGTCCTGGAACTGTTGGTTAAAAAAATAAGTTGTTCTTTTTTTAGGAGGATCGTTTTGTCCCTGTTAGAGTCCATAGTAGGAATCAATTTATAGAGTACTGTCCATTTCAGGTCTTCCAATGTGTGTTGATATTCTATCCAGTGTTCGACCATAGGTGCATTTTTAGTTCTATTTTTAAGGCAGCTTTTATGTTCGCTAATACGGAGTTTCACCTTCCTGTCCGTTTTGCCTATGTAGATTTTTTCACATGGGCACCAGATGGCATAAACTCCCAAGATGGAATTGCAATTGGTATGTAATTTTTGTTGCCATTTGGATTTCAGCCCTATGTCTACTTCTGTACTCTTGGTTGTGTATTTACAATATACACACTGTCCACACGGATAATGGCCCACAATTTTCGGGAGACCCCATAACTGGGACAGGCTCATTGTGTGTTTAGGTCTGAGTAACACATCGTTCCTGGTCACTTGTTCTCTCAAGTTTTTGCTGCATTTGAACGCAACAACATGTCTATGTACCGGTATCTCTCCTTTTTCCAGGATTGGCCAATTTCTCAAAATTATCTTCTTGATGTCATTAGACATATTGCTGAAGGTATTGACGAAAATTATTTTGGGATCTTTCTTGGTTTCAGAATGTTCTTTGTATTCCAATAGGGACTCCTGATTGTTGTTAGCTCTTTTAAGAGCTTTCCTGACTATCATATGCGGATAGCCTCTTTGGTGTAACTTGTTCTGCATCTTGTCAGCTTCTTTGTTGAAATACTCCTTTTTGGAACTATTCCTTTTGAGCCTCAAGAATTGGCCCAAAGGGAGGCTGTCCCTTACATGTCTAGGATGTCAGCTACTATAATGCAGCAGCGAATTTCTGTCTGTCAGTTTATTGTAGGGTTTGACAAAGATGCAGTTCTTCATGGGGTCTACCGTGATGGTAATGTCTAGGAATACAAGTTCACTGGTACTATAGTTAGATGTGAATTTCAGATGCTGTCTTGATTGTTTATCCACACGAGAAACTCTTCAAGGATTGTTTCCGGGACAGACCAAATTACAAAGATGTCATCGATGTACCTTCGCCAGATACGTATATATTTGAAAAAAGGATTTATTATTTTCATGATTTTGTTAATTTCAAAGGCTTCCATGTAAAAGTTAGCTACACTCAGGGCTAGAGTGGCTCCCATGGCCGTGCCATGTATTTGCTGGAAAAATTTGCCATTGAAGTGGACGTAGTTTTCAACTAGACTCATTTCCGCACACCAGAGGAAGAAAGAAATAGGTGTAGAACCAACTTCATGATCAGAGAGAAGTTTTTCTTCCAACATTTCGATGGATGTCCTCTCCGGAATGCTGGTATAGAGAGCTACCACATTTAACCCTAGTAAGATTTCAATGGTAGGGTCAAAAGGTAATTCTTCCATTTCTTTTATTATTTGTGTAATGTCCTGAACAAAGGATGCCATTTTGCGAACCATAGGTTGGAGAAAGGTGTCTGCAAATTTAGACAGGGGTTCTAATACAGAATTGACCCCTGAAACAATAGGACGGCCCGGCGGTTTGGTCATGGATTTATGTATTTTGGGAAGTGTATAAAATTGAGGTATGCGCGGTTTATCCTTTTTGAGGAAATCAGCCTCTTTTTTAGTGATCCATCCTCTTTGCTCTGCTTTATCCACTTTGTTATTAATCAAATTTTGTGGTCGTCGGGTCTTGTTTTAGAAGTTTATAGCAGCTGCGATCTAAGATTTGTCTGTTGCACTCGATTACGTAGTATTCTCAATTCTGTAGAACAATTGCTCCCCCTTTGTCTGCTTTGCGGATGACTATCAGTTCATTATTTAGGAGGTTTTTCATTGCTTCTTCTTCTTTCTTACTAGTGTTGTTATACGTATTCCGATTGGTTAGGTTAAGTTCTAGTTTTCCCAAATCGTGTAAGACGCAATTCTCGTAGGTCTTTGCCTCCGCGCTCTGCAGTGAAGTGGGTACACAAAACGCTGATTTGTTCTGTAGCCCTGAGTCAGATTTCTCAGGTTCGTATTCTGTTCCTTGGAAATGTTGGAACAAATGGATCTTGCGCATAAACTGGGTGAATTCTTGGTGAAAGGTAAATCTGTCCACCACCTCCTCACTCTCCACCACGCTAGTGGAGTGGGCCCTCCTGGGTCTCGCCTCATCCCTGAGGAACTTATTGGGACACCGACAAGACTACTGGAGACTTGGTACAGGTTAGGGCTGAACTTCTGAAGTTAAAGTATACGGTGCTGGGTGCCTTATAACTACAAGGCCTATGTATGATGCGTGTATATCATCTATTCTCCCTACTTTAATTATTGCATTTATAGTGTGGTTAAGTGCTTAGCATTTTAAAGCAGTGTGTAACGAATAGCAGGGCTGCTCTGAGTAGAATCTATGTGTTACAGTATTTTTACTTATCTTGAAATATTTAAAGTGTGCCTTTGTGTAGTTCTGTAATAAAGTATAGTTTTTATTATAACTCACCTGGGTCTTTTTCTAGTAATCAATTCTGCTACGTGCTAACTGTACTATAAAGCAGTGCTGCCTTCCTCCTTAATTCAGCTTTTCTGCTTGGTAAACGATACTTGAGAGCGGCTTTGCTCAACTAGGGATGTGAATAACCTTGCTAACCCAAGTTTTGCTTTTCCAAGTCCTACCCCAGGTAGTGACTTTAAAAAACCCTCCTAACATCTGGTGAGACGGTTTATGTGACCAGACATCTAGGCCCTGACACAATGAAGGAATGGACCACTACATTGTCCACAACCTCAGAGGACCCCTACGAAACGAGGCAGATCAGTAATGCCACTGAGGAAATTGCGGACGCCTATCTTTGCGGCAGAAATAAAAAATAATTATCCTGCAAGGCTACTCTTCGAGCTGGAGAGCTGCAACTAGGGGAGGAAGCTTCTTGTTTCACAAGCTGTGATTCTGCAGAACCCAAAGTCCAAACTCGGGACAACCAATGATGCAGCAAGGTAGTCCATGAGAAGCTAAGCCCATAGGATGGTTCTGGGACCCCTCTAAAGGCTTCCAAGAGCTGGATCCACAAGAAAGGTTTAAGACTGGTCAGCCCCAAGGGTTCAGGTATTGACACACTTATGTAGGTGTTCTTGAGATCAGCATAGGAGCAGGGTGTTGCTGGGATGTTTGATGACGACAATGCTGGATAACTGCACAAACTATTTCTGGGCAGGGTTGGACTGACGGCATCAGCGTGTCGGCCCATCGGCCACTGGCCAATGACCTTTGGGACCTGTGGGCCAGTTTTGACCTGAGATGGGACTTTTTTTATTTATTAAGTGTTTGTTTATTTTGTCGGCGCTGCAGTCTGCGTGCACGGTGCATCATGTCCTGTGCCGCGCCGAAAAGGAAACGAATACAATTTAAATTGGAAATGAAACTGACACGCTGACGCTGTCAGCCTGTCACGCATGCCTCACCCTCTCCCTCTGTCAGTAGCGCTCTTGCCCTTGTAGTGTAGCCGAGGAATTCTTCTTGCCAATCTACCGAACTAGTTGATAATATGAACCACCAGAACAATTGATTGGCGGAAAGATGGAATGCCAACGAAGAACCCAGAACCGCATGGAACAGGATACTGGGACGAGACGTCTTCTCAAGGTATACAGGCAAGACCCCCAGACAACTGCAATAAGAGCAACAATCACAATGGTGCAATTCTATGCCAAAATGCAGACATCAAAAGAGAAACCAACCACTAACCTGTGCAGTTCTTCAGAGTGTCAGAATATCCCCAGGAAGGAGAAGAAGTAATGTGGAAGTGTTCGTGGCAAACCCAAATACGAAATGACAAGGAATCAACCAGAAGTGAAGGCAAAGCAGGAAACAGGAGGCGAATCCAAGCAGATGTCCAAAGAGCAACACCTAACCCGACGGCACGAGGACGCCTAAAGGTACATTTAAGGCAGTCTCTAGTCCGTGTACCAGTGGTGCAAAGTTCCAATGCAGGAGTGGAAACCGTAAGCGGGAAACAGTACAAAAGCTGGCCGGCATGGTATAGTAAGTCCAGTGGCGGTCCGAGGTCGAAGAGCAGGGCTGGCAGCAAAAGTTCAAAGGAGTAAGCAAGGCAGGTCCGTTGACGGTCCGAGGTCGAAGAGCAGGGTTGGCAGCAAAAGTACAAAGGAGTAAGCAAGGCAGGTCCGGTGGCGGTCCGAGGTCAGGGAGCAAGGCTGGCAGTAAAACTACAAGGGAGTAAGCAAGGCAGGTCCGGTGGCAGTCCGAGGTCGAGGAACACGGGGAAAACAAGGCAGAAAAGACAAGAACCTGGATACGAGGAAATGCAAACCGCTAGAATACAAGATTCAGAAGCGCCGGCAAAACATACAGGCGTGGCTTAAATAGGAATCACATGAGCACAATACGTCCTTCTGCGTGCATGGTGAAAACTGAAAGCCGTGAGAGGACGCCATCGTCTCCATGCCAACTTCCAAGCTCCCGGCAGACGAGGTCTTAAAGGGACTGTAACCACCGTTCGTCGGCAAATACGAGATCCATAAGTATTAGGTCTCGTGGAAGCCGGATAATTACGGCGGCCTAACACCGATGAGTTCTTCCAATACTTGACAGTTTCCTACCCCAAAGAGGCTCCACATTCCGAGATTTCCAAAAACGGGACAACAAAACCGGGGCATGTATGTTCTCATATGGTTCCCAGGTGCGATCCTCCGGACCATAACCCTTCCAGTAAACATAGTAGAGTCTTTTACCGTTCCGTACCTTGGTGTCCAAGATCGCTGAAACCTCGTACTCCACAGCACCCAGAACCCTAACAGGCGGAGGATGAGAGGGGAGACGGGTATCATGACGGCACGGTTTAATCAAAGACACGTGGAATACTGGGTGAAGTTTCCACGAACGTGGGAGAACCAAACGCACCACTGCCGGGTTAATGACATGCGATATAGCATATGGACCGACAAAACGTGGGAGTAACTTCCTCTGACCAGGCAGGCGTAAATTGCGAGTTGATAACCACACGTTCATGCTCGGGTGATATACCGGGGCGGGGGTACGATGCCGGTCTGCATAAAGCTTGGTCCTGTTCTGAGCCTCCACCAACTGTCTTTTGACCTGGACATGGGTGCCGGAAATGTCCCTAAAACAGGCAAGAGCAGCAGGGTTATGAGTCGGCAATTCAGGGGCAAGAGGCAATGAACGTGGATGTTGTCCATAAAGGGCAAAGAAAGGAGAAACCTGTGTAGCAGTGTGGAGCGAATTATTATAAGCAAATTCGGCCATTGACAGTACAGAAAGCCAATCGTCCTGGCGCTGAAAGATAAGACATCTTATATACTGTTCCATAGTGGCATTCAGACGTTCAGTCTGCCCATCAGTCTGAGGATGGTAGGCACTCGAAAACCGAGCTTCAATACCTAAAGCAGAGGACAAGGCTCTCCAAAAGCGTGAAGTGAACTGAGGACCGCGGTCGGAGATGATCATAGAAGGAAGACCAAACAACCTAAAAACGTTCCGCAGAAAGAGATCCGCCAGTTTAGGAGCAGTAGGGATCCCCTGACAAGGTACAAACAGTGCCATTTTAGTAAAATAGTCGATGACTACCAAAATAGTGTCAAAACCTTCCACCACAGGTAGTTCCACAACGAAATCCATGGAAATGGAGGACCAAGGGCGATCTGGAAGAGGCATAGGTTGTAGCAAACCCACGGGTTTGCCATGTGATGTCTTACACTGAGCACAAACCGAACATGTATTTATGTAATCAGTGACATCCTGCAATATCACTGCAGGATGGCCACCAACACCATCTTTTTAGTAGATCAACCGTCTTCCTAATACCTGGATGAGCAGCCAGAGACGAATCATGACACCATTGTATAGCAGTACGTCGCGTCCCCGGAGTAGGCAGGAATATTTTACCCTGGTTATAGGGTAATGAATTTACGATCTCCAGTCTGTATTTGGCTACTTCTGGCGGATCGTTTCGAAGCCATTCCTGTATAAAGGACTTAAGTGACGGACGTAAGGAGCAACCACACACCACCTGAGTGGGTAACAAAGGTGCACCAGTGGCGTGAGAGTATTTGGCGGGTCCATGTAGACGAGAGAGAGCATCCGCTTTAGAATTCTGAGAACCAGGACGATAGGAAATAGTGAAATCAAACATCGAAAAGAACTCATGCCAACGAGCATGCCGTGCAGTAGTGCACTTCACTGAGTGAAGAGCCAAGAGATTCCTATGATCCGTGAACACCTGGACAGGCACTCGAGAACCCAACAAATGATGCCTCCAAACCAAGAAGGCGTCCCTGATAGCCAACAATTCGCGCTCCGTGATAGTATAATTCCTTTCATAAGGCGTTAACTTTCTCGAATGAAAGGCTACTGGATGTAAACCTGCATCATCTGGGCAATGTTGAGACAGGATAGCACCCAAGGCGACATCCGAAGCATCAGCCTCGACTATGAACGGTTGGGTTGGGTCCGGATGCTGGAGCACAGGTGCTGAGGTGAAGGCGGACTTCAGGCAATCAAAAGCCTGTTGAGCTTCCCCATTCCAATGAAAAGATCTCTTAGAGCTAGTCAGAGCCGTAAGGGGACAAACAATGGCTGAAAAGTCTTGAACAAAACGTCTGCAAAAGTTCGCAAACCCCAAAAAGGATTGTAACGCCTTCAGATTGTTCGGAACCGGCCAATCCAGAATGGCAGAGACCTTAGATCTGCTCATCTTAACCCCTTTGTTGGTCATGTTATAGCCAAGGAATTCAACCTCTTGTACGTGGAAGAGACACTTTTCCAGTTTAGCATACAGATGATAGTCGCGCAGACGTTGTAAGACTCTACTGACATGAACAACATGGGTTTCATGGTTGGGGGAGTAGATCAGGATGTCATCTAGATAAACAATCAAATATTGATCCAACATGTCATGCAAGACTTCATTGATGAAGAACTGGAAAGTGGCCGGGGCGTTACTTAGACCAAAGGGCATTACAGTGTATTCATATAGACCGTATTTTGTTTTAAAGGCGGTCTTCCATTCGTCCCCTTCTCGTATGCGTACAAGGTTGTACGCCACACGTAAGTCTAGCTTAGAAAAGATCTTGGCCGAGCCGAGCTGATCGAGCAAGACTAATATCAGGGGAATCGGGTATTGGTTCCTGACCGCAACAGCATTCAAGGTCCGATAATCAATGCAAGGGCGAAGGTCTCCCTCCTTCTTCGAAACAAAAAAACAGAGGGGAAGCTGCCGAATGAAGCTTGATTTTAAGGATTTGTCGATATATTCTTTAAGGATGACATCCTCCTTGGGTCAACGAATAAATCCGACCAGATGGTATCTTGGCCCCTGGAACCAATTATATAGGACAATCAAAAGGCCTGTGGGGGGGAAGGATTTCTGCCCCACTTGCGTCAAAGACATCCAGATATTCTCGATACTCTGGGGGTAATTGAGTGTTAATAACAGCCCCTATCGTGGAGGCAGAATCCATGAGTGCATGGCTTGGGCTAGAGGTTTTCTGAACTGATGTCAAACAGAACTGGTCACAATGTTCTGAAAGGAAGCTCACTTCCCCCGACTGCCAGTCCACCACGGGGTTGTGTAGTTTCAACCAGGGAAGCCCCAGGATAACTTTAAGCTGTGGGGCGGCAATCAGATCAAAAGAGATTTCTTCAGTGTGCCCACATTCCGTCCTCATGACCAAAGTAGCAGTACGCTCAGTCACAGGACCAGAAACCAGGGATGAGCCATCGACCACATTCACGACCTCGGGGCAGTCTTTGGAAACAATCTGTATACCCAGCTCTCGAGCATAAGCACCGTCAATATAGTTACCCGTGGCACCTGAGTCCAAAACAACTGGAACCACCCGCCTACCGAGGGAGGTGGAAGCAAGAGTAACAGATAAACAGTAGGGTGTAGACATGAGGGGGTCACTGCAAGAACCACCCGGCAACTGAACCCCCTCTATTGCCGGGCTTTCGCGTTTCCCTGTTTAACAGGTTTCTTAGTGCATGATCGTAGTAAATGATCCGATGACCCACAATAGAAACAAAGGCCATTCTTTTTTCTGTGTTCCCTTGTTTCTGCTGACAAAGGTCCCCGCAATGCTCCGATTTGCATTGGTTCTGAGGACCCAGTGGCAGGAGTGGAAGTGGTGGTCGTAAGAGGAGGAAGCGGCCTCCGTTCCCCCCTTCTCTCTGCTTGTCTAGAGTCAATCTGCAGTACCAAGTCAATCAACTCAGGGAAAGCGGTAGGGATTACAGGTACTGTGGATAGAGTATCTTTAAGGGAATCAGACAACCCTTTATAAAATAGGGATGCCTTCTTCTCCTCTGGCCAATTAGTTTCGGCAACCAATTGATTAAACTTGGCTAAATAAGCCAAAAGGGTAGAAGTCCCCTGCTGTAAGGCCAATAATTGTAAGTCGGTGGCTTGCGTGGCATACCGCGTATCAAAAACCCGACTCATAGCCTCAATCAAAGCGTCACAATTGTACAAGAGGTGACTGCCCTCTTCCAGTAGTGGATTGGCCCATGCTGCCGCCGTACCACCCAAGTGTGACAACAAGAAGGCCGCTTTAGTGGTAAAATCCAGAAACGAGGCTGGCCTACATAGAAAGTGTAACCTACACGGGTTAAGGAAGGTTCGACAGACCTTAAGGTCACCTAAAAACCGCTCTGGCGGAGCCAGGGGAAACTGAGCAGTCATGTACACTGGCCCAGTGTCAGAACGGGCAGGAGGTAGCCCAGAACCCGATGCCACAGCGGGCGAAGGCACCCCGGCACCGGTGGGCTGAAAACCAGCCTGTAGCTCATCAATGCGTCTTTCGGTGGCAGCATGGGCATTAGCCATTTCATTGCGTAAATCCGCCACCAGTTGCATGATGGCTGTCAAAGACTCATTGGCATCCATTTATATAGAAGGCTTCTGAATTCTTCTCGCCAACCTACCGACCTAGTTGATAATATGAACAACCAGAACAATTGATTGGCGGAAAGATGGAATGCCAACGAAGAACCCAGAACCGCATGGAACAGGATACTGGGACGAGACGTCTTCTCAAGGTGTACAGGCAAGACCCCCAGACAAATGCAATAAGAGCAACAATCACAATGGTGCAATTCTATGCCAAAATGCAGACATCAAAAGAGAAACCAACCACTAACCTGTGCAGTTCTTCAGAGTGTCAGATTATCCCCAGGAAGGAGAAGAAGTAATGTGGAAGTGTTCGTGGCAAACCCAAATACGAAATGACAAGGAATCAACCAGAAGTGAAGGCAAAGCAGGAAACAGGAGGCGAATCCAAGCAGATGTCCAAAGAGCAACACCTAACCCGACGGCACGAGGACGCCTAAAGGTACATTTAAGGCAGTCTCTAGTCCGTGTACCAGTGGTGCAAAGTTCCAATGCAGGAGTGGAAACCGTAAGCGGAAAACAGTAAAAAGCTGGCCGGCAAGGTATAGTAAGTCCAGTGGCGGTCCGAGGTCGAAGAGCAGGGCTGGCAGCAAAAGTACAAACGAGTAAGCAAGGCAGGTCCGTTGACGGTCCGAGGTCGAAGAGCAGGGTTGGCAGCAAAAGTACAAAGGAGTAAGCAAGGCAGGTCCGGTGGCGGACCGAGGTCAGGGAGCAAGGCTGGCAGTAAAAGTACAAGGGAGTAAGCAAGGCAGGTCCGGTGGCAGTCCGAGGTCGAGGAACACGGGGAAAACAAGGCAGAAAAGACAAGAACCTGGGTACGAGGCAATGCAAGCCGCTAGAATACAAGATTCAGAAGCGCCGGCAAAACGTGCAGGCGTGGCTTAAATAGGAATCACATGAGCACAATACGTCCTTCAGCGTGCATGGTGAAAACTGAAAGCCGTGAGAGGACGCCATCGTCTCCATGCCAACTTCAAAGCTCCCGGCAGACGAGGTCTTAAAGGGACCGTAACCACCGTTCGTCGGCAAATACGAGATCCATAAGTATTAGGTCTCGTGGAAGCCGGATAATTACGGCGTCCTAACACCGATGAGTTCTGCCAATACTTGACACCCTCACTCTCTGGGAACTGGGGCCACCCACCCAGCCAGGGGGAGCCTCCCTCAGCCAGCGGCTCAGCCTAGAGGGTGGAGCGAGCATATTCATCAAAGCATGGTAACACACAGGTTGTTGTTACCTTGCTTTGTTGATTTGTAATGCATGATGCATGCATGATGCATAATGCATATGAGAAGGCCAGCGGCGCAGCGGCCCCCCCATCACCCTGTGAGAAGTTGAACTGTGTAATACACACAATACAATTTACAAACACCGGCGGGGCCCTGGGGGCGGTCTGCAGACTGCAGCATGCCAGCACACAGCAGGAGGTTGGCTCGGCTGCTCGCTCCGGCTCCTCTGCCTGCAGGGCTGGGGCTGCCCAAGAGTTCACACACAACAAGTTGCTTTCAACTTTCAGGAAGAATCAACAACGAATTTGTTGCCCTGCAAAGTTGAAAGCAACTTGTGTGCCTGTGGGTGGGGCTGGCTGGGGTCGCGGGCGGTGACGACAGACTGCGTGCCGCCACAATCTTGGAGCCGGAGAGTTATGGACATGTGGGTGAGAGACACTCTCTGATATAATAGTGGGCCTCCTCTGACCCTGGCATTTTCGGCCATGAGTCGACGAGGCAGGCAGCAGGCCAGCCCACACTAGTCAGCCAGCTCAGTGCCCAGCCATTGCCCAAGACTGACGACACACAGCCAGCCCAGCAGCAGTAGGCAGCAGAGTGGCCTCAGCGCCCACAGAGCCAGTAGCCTGCCCTGACCACTGAGCCCAGCCCAGGCCCCAGCAGCAGCAACAGCAGACTAAGTGGCTCCGGTAAGGGGAGCTGCATCATGGGGTTTGTGATTTTTTTCCACCGTCCGTATGGTCATAATGATGATTTCTGGTTTCTGCCTCCTTTTACGTATTGATCTTTGTCTCTGCCTCTCTCTCCCTCCCCTATTTCTCTATCCCTCGCTCTTCTCTCCCTCGTTCACTCTCTTGCCCTCTCTCACACACTCCCTCTCTCTTCCTCCCACTCAGCTTCTCTTTCTCCCTCCCTCTGCCTCTTTACCCTTCTCTCTCTCTCCCTCTGCTCTTTCTCCCTATCTTTCTCTCCTCTCTCTGTTTCTCACACTCTGCCTGCTGGGTTCTGGTCCTCATCGTTCCCTCCCCACGCCCTTGACGGACACTACTCTCTGCACATTGTGTAGGGCCCTGGCTGGCGCTGTAAAGAGTGGACCATGTCCATGTAATGGGGCCTGGACCACGGACGCCATGCCAGCCGCTCATCCACCCATACATGGCGGTGCAGAGGGAGGCGGCGGCCCCGGGTGAGGGGCCGGGTGGGGAGAGGAAACGCAAGGGGTGCCTCCGGGGTGGGACGGATCAATAGCACTTTCCGTCTCAGTATCAATCGATCTATGCCTCTCTGCCCTTGCAGTCTCGTTATCTCGCTCACTGTCCCTTGTCATGATTCCTCTCTCTCTAGTCTGCATCTCCCCCATGTCCGTCTCCACCTAGTTACTTATGTCCCTGCCTCTGGCTGACAGCCCCTCTCCTTTCTGTGTTTAGTTGCCTGTGTAGATCTCCCTCTCTGCCTCCACCACTGTGCAGTCTGTCTCTGTACACACATGCCCCAGTCTGCTCCTTTCCCAGGTCTGTCACTATGTGTGAGTGTCCTGCACTTTCCGTCTCGCTATCAATTGATCTCTCTAAGCCTCTCTGCCCCCTACAGTCTCGTTATCTCTCTCACTGTCCCCTTGTCGCGATTTGTCTCCCTTGTCACGATTCCTCTCACTCTAGTCTGCATCTCCCCCCATGTCTGTCTCCCCCTGGTTACTTATGTCCCTGCCTCTGGCCGACAGCCCCTCTCCTCTCTGTGTTTAGTTGCCTGTGTAGATCTCCCTCTCTGGCTCCACCATTGTGCAGTCTGTCTCTGTACAAACATGCACCAGTCTGCTCCTTTCCCAGGTCTGTCACTATGAGTGTTTAGCACTTTCCGTCTCGGTATCAATCGATCTCTCTATGCCTCTCTGCCCCCTGCAGTCTCGTAGTTATATCTCTCACTGTCTCCCTTGTCACGATTCCTCTCACTCTAGTCTGCATCTCCCCCTGGTTACTTATGTCCCTGCCTCTGGCTGACAGCACCTCTCCCTCTCTGTGTTTAGTTGCCTGTGTATATCTCCCTCTCTGCCTCTGCCACTGTGCAATCTGTCTCTCTGTACACATGCCCCAGTCTGCTCCTTTCCCAGGCCTGTCACTATGTGAGAGACATCATTCCTCACCCATGCATCTCCCTCTGCCTGGAGCTCTCCACATATGATGATGTAGGATGGGGATGTACTTTAATGTGCTCTGTCCAGCACCGCCCCTCCGGTCCCTGTGCACACTTCAGTGTAATTAACTTGCCTGGCATGCTTTCATGTACTGGCTGTTGCCTCAGTTTGTTTAAGTGCTCCCCCTCCAAACTCCCGCTGTCGTTTTCGCCCAGGTGTGCAGAACACCACATGCGGGCTGCGTAACCGCGGAATCAGATGAGAAATGCATTTGCCTGCACTTGGTTGGATCGGGATGTAGGGCTGGTAACTCCACATCTCGCATTATCGCAAGCTTTACAATGTCCTATCTGATGGGAAACATTGCTAGGAGAAAACGCATTGCCCTGTACTTGCCAGTCTCAGAATGGCCAGCAGCCGCTCATGGATGTTTATTTATTTTTTTTAAATTTTTATTTTCAAAATTACAATAGTAAGGAAAACAAATAATAAAAGAGTAATATATATAACACATTAAAATGCACACCCATCTATATACAAACCCCACCCACAGAGTCACATCTTATCCAATATCAGGCCTAATATACTAAAAGAAATGTACCCCATATCTTGTTGAATAATGCACTTTTCTTCTCCCTCAAGTACAAAACCCTTTCGATATCAGCCAAAATATGCATCTCAGCAATCCACATTTCAATTGTAACAGGAGTAGAGGTTTTCCAATGCCTCAAAATCAGTTTCTTTCCCACCATTGCTCCCCGAAAGATCCACTTTCTCTGGGAGGTACTCAAGTCTTCCAGCACATCAGTACTGCCCAACACAATGGTCTTAAAATCCATGTGAATTCTCTCTCCGAGAACCCTCTCACAAATCAGATAAATTTCGAACCACATACCCCTCACCCTTGAACACTCCCACAGCATATGTTCAAAGGTGCCCACCTCGTGTACAACAGTCAGAGTTATCACTCATTCCTCTTTCCAACAGTCTCTCCGGCGTCCAATACGTTCTATGCAGAATTTTGATCTGACGCAATCTTTCAACCAGACTCAGAGAACACAGTTTCACATTCTCACAAATTCGAGACCAATGATCCTCCGTAATATACTCACCAATCCACCGGTTCAAATCCAGTCTCACAGCGTCATTTATCTCAAAGTTAGACCCAACTTGTTTATAAACATAGCTGACAAGGCCACAACCACTCACCCCCGGTATCCAACCAAGCAAATCCAAATTGATGGGATGCACGGACACAAAGTTATACCCATATGTATAACTGCGGGCCCTGACTCGACAAATGGAAACAAAATGGCCGCGGGAACAAAGGGATAATTAAGGGTCATGGGCGCGCTGCAGCGATAACTGATGGAAGGATAAGACGGTACCAGTAATGGATTTCAGGATCCTGTTTTAAGCAATAGACCCAAAGGGGCCGTGGTGTGGAGAAGCAGAGGAAAGAAGGCGGACTGCCCGGGCCGCGCTTATGCTTTGCGAGCTGAAAGACAAGATCGAAACAGTAAGACGCCCGAAGAGGCGTGCGCCCGGAGCCCGAATGCGCATAGATGGTAATTGACGACACCCACCTAGCGAACTCGCGGCTGATGCTGGGCCCACAGTGAAGCCAGACTGCACTTGGAAGGTGCCCATGTTGTAAGGCAGAGACCGGTGTGACGACACAGAGTGCGCAAGTACGTGGGCGGACACAGCCCACTCTAAGGGTGAGGCGAGCAACCAAGACACACATGGGCATAGCCGCTAGTGCCCTATACTGCCAAGAGTGGCCTGGTGCCCCGCAGACCGTTGTGCACGGGGAGGTGCAGCGGGCTTACGCCCGGACAACATGGCAGGATGTCTAATAAAGTTGTCAGACCCAGGACCAAACAACCCACGATAGAGGCCTACACCAAGACGCCCCTAGGTGCGGAGGGAGGCAAAAGCAAGGAGACCCCCACGACAGAGGCGGAGGCACCGGGCACGATCCAGGAGGTGCTAGCAGCAATTGCAGACTTGAAAGTGGCCCTCGAGACTAAACTGGGCCAGGCAATGAACAAACTGAAGGTGGGCCTGGACCTCAAGATTGGTGAGGTCCAAGAGGAAGTGAACCTGCTGAGACTGGACGTGCGGACGATTGTGGAGCACACCGGGAACTTGGAGAAGGAGATGGCCCTGAATACTGCGGCGTGCGCCGCACATGGATCTGAGCTACATGCCCTTGTGCAGCGGTTGGGCAACCTGGAGGACAGAGCGGAGGACGCGGAAGGGGGAGCCAGACGAAACATACGAATTGTCGGCTTGCCGGAAGGAATGGAGGGGCCCAACCCAACAGAATATATGGAAACCATGCTCCTGCAGGAGATAACTGGCGGGGTGCTGACCCAGGGGTTCGCAGTTGAAAGGGCACACAGGGCCTTGACAAGAAGACCGCCCCCAGGAACCCCCCCACGACCGCTGATCGCAAAAATTCTGAACTATCGAGACCGGGAGAAGATACTCGAATTCTTTCGGAAGGGAGGAACGATCGAAAGGGGGTCGGCAAAAATCACGGCATATCCGGACTATACACTGCACGTACAGCATAGCAGGATGAACTTTGGCTGGTGAAAAGAAGATTAAAAGAAGCAGGCCATCGTTATATGTTGCTTTACCCAGCCAAGTTGAAAGTGTTCTACAAGAACAAATCCCTGTTCTTTGAGACGCCGAAGGATGCGATGGAATGGCTGGATATGCAGGGCCGCCCTCAAGAACCGGATAGCCAGATGGGGGCTGCAGAAGATAAGTAGCACGCAGCTGTGTCCTCCTTGGGGACATGGCTAGGACATTGGGACTTGAATATAGAGTTAAATTAAGCTTGTAGGGGGTGCGTGGCAAGATAAACTGGCGGGATCCGCTGGCCGCAACAACCCTAAATGGATAAGTGGGAGCACCCAGGAGGCATCCTTTGAACCCATTAGTAGTACACCTATTTAGGTCACTGTTAGATCGGTGACGCCCTGCGGGGTCCTAGTCCTCGGACGCTAGATAGGACCAGACACGGGTGGGCCTGAGATCCAGGGATGGAGCTGGGCATTTGTTGGGGTAAGGTAGGGTGGGGGGAGGGGTTGGGTTGTGTGCAGTGGGGTGGAGTTGGGGTACAGGGGGGCGGAATTGTTGAGGCTGGGAAGGGTAAGAGTCGGTAAACGGTCCATCACGGGAAGCATCGGAGGGAGGAATGGATTGGGAGCACACCAATTAGATTGCATCGAGTAATCTTAGAGTGGTGACCTGGAATGTGCGGGGCCTAAACAGTTACTTAAAACGCAACAAAGTGATGCTGTATCTAAAAAGGATTCGTATTGATATAGCCTTGCTACAAGAGACCCACCTCATGAAGGAGAAGCTGGAGGTGGTCAGGAGAAAATGGAGGGGTAGTGTCATGGGGGCCATGTATTCGACATATGCAAGAGGGGTGGTCACATGGGTGGCACCACACATGCCGTTCCAGGTGCTCAGTTCGACAATAGACCCAGAGGGCAGAATGGTGGTGGTAACGGGACTCCTGGAGAACAGAGAGGTGCACATCATCAATTTGTACACCCCTAACCATGATACAGCGGCTTACTTTAGGTCCATATACAGTAAGATTAGAACCCTGGTGGGTGGCGCGATAGTGTGGGGAGGGGACTTTAATTGTACCTTGAATCCTAGAATAGACAGGTCAGATGACAAATCAGGGAAGCCAGCGGCTAAAGCACTGGGGACAATGTTGGAAGACCTAGGCATAGTGGATGTTTGGAGGAAGCTGCATCCATTGGATAGACAATACTCGCACTACACAGCACCACATGACCTGCACACGAGGCTAGACTATGTGTTTGCAGCTTCCGAGATATTGGGAGAAATGATGGGAGCGGAATATAAGGCTCGGGTATTATCCGATCACTCGCCTTTGGTCGTAGAGTGGCGATATCAACCACCCAGGGCGCGCATCCGACATGGAGACTCAGAACGGAGGCGTTACAAG
Source organism: Ambystoma mexicanum (assembly GCF_040938575.1). NCBI lineage: Eukaryota > Metazoa > Chordata > Amphibia > Caudata > Ambystomatidae > Ambystoma > Ambystoma mexicanum. Next base: position 1,566,617,715 of record NC_090937.1, on the reverse strand, counting down.
ATGCAGGGTTTCGAGAGGACCTGAGGGAGGCCATCGAGGAATATTTTGAAACTAACACGGGCAGTGTACGCTCTGTGGGTACTATATGGGCGGCGTTTAAGGTGGTGGTGCGGGGGGTCGCTATATATCGAAATCTAAAGGGCTCCAAGGGGGCATTGAACAGGAACTTCAGGAATCTTAAAGAGAGCTGGAGGGTCTCATGCAAAATGAGGAGACAACCCGGGAGAACAAGATAAAAGACTTATAGTTAACTTGCAGTGGACTCTGGGATAGATTATGCAAATTCAATTACAAGAAATACACGGAGAGACTACATGCAGGGGGGGGGGGGATAAGCCGGCTAGATTGCTGGCCTGGCTGTATAAGAGCGAGACAACCCGCTCAGTGATTAGAGAGATCAGGGATGCAGAAGGCCAAACCCGTAATACCTAGGAGGGGGTAAATGAGGAGTTCCTCAAGTATTATAGACAGCTATATGAGGACACAGGGGAGGATGCAAACCAAGATATACTGGGAACAATAGAGGATATAGGGTTGCCCACCATGGACGTCCTAGAACGTGCGGATCTGGATGCCCCTGTTACCTCGGACGAACTGGAAATGGTGATCCAACATCTGCCCACATGTAAGGCGCCTGGGTCAGATGGGTTGCCTAGAGAGTTTTACAAGACATACAAGCAGGAGCTACTCCAGCCGTTGTTTGACATGTTTAATGAAGCCTACGAGCGGGGAGAACTACCACCGTCCCTCCGCGAGGCAGTGATCATCCCACTTCTAAAACCAGGCAAGCCAGCCATGGAGTGCGGGTCCTATAGACCCTTGTCCATGCTCAATCAGGACAGCAAAATACTCACGGCAGTATTAGCCAAAAGGGCGATTGGCAAGTTGATACACCCAGATCAGACGGGCTATGTCCCTGGTAGGAATATCACAGACAACCACAGGAGGCTGCACCATATCATTGATTACACCGGGGAGGACACGAGTGAGTTGGCTATCGTGTCGGTAGACGCGGTCAAAGCCTTTGACTCGGTGCGTGGCCATGGTTGAAAGCGACCCTGAAAGGATACGGAATGGGCCCTGGATACATCAGGTGGGTTCAGATGTTATATAGCACCCCGGTAGCGAGAGTTAAAACGGGATCCACAATTTCAGACAAATGGCAACTCAGCAGAGGGATCAGACAGGGATGCCCCTGGTCACCCATGTTATACATACTGGCACTAGAGCCGCTGGCAATATGCCTGCGACAACAATACGGGGAGGTGGGGATTCGTACGATAAGTGGCATGCACCTGATATCGCTGTATGCAGATGACATGATCCTCTATTTGCGCTACCCGGAGGAAAACCTGCAATATGTATTGGAGGTGATGGACCGTTATGCCACCCTCTCGGGGATATCGGTGAACCCCGGGAAGTCTAGTTTGGTCCCCTTGGGAAGGTATAAGAGTGTCCCGTTGGAGAGGCTGCCTATCCTGCAAATACTCTGGCAACCTGTGACATTTAGGCATCTGTGAGTAAACATTTATCACAGGACGGAAGCAGAGCACGAACATAATACAGAAAAAGCGATCGAGGGAGTTAAGAATAGTATGGTGTTCTGGTCTAGATTACCCCTATCTATGATGGGGAGAGCAGCTCTGCTCAAAATGGTGGTTTTGCCCAGACTCTTACATTTTTTTGTAAATGTCCCGTATTTGATTCCCAGAAGTTTTTTCAAGAGACTTCATAGTATGTGCAGGAGCTTCATATAGGGCAACTCCAGGAACAGAGTAGCTCTGTGGAAACTACAGAACTCGTGTGACAGGGGGGCATAAACTTGCCGAACTTTGAGCTTTATCATCTGGCGGGGCAGCTGTTTGTGGCCAGGTGGTTGTCGTCAGAGGACTCAGCAGAAGCTAGACTTTTGCAGGGCGACTTGGCTCCATACTTTGAGAGAGACGGTGTGGCTACAAAAGAGTAAACTGGCGGGAAGAGGGAGACTATTGGAGCTGGGTTGGGCGGTCTGGCGCAGGACGTGGAGAACAGTGGGTGATCCAGATCTGCTCTGCCAGCAGGTCCCGCTAGTGGCGCTGTGTGGAAACGACTCCCAATTGCTTGAGGTAGTCCGTAGATACTGGGAACCGATGGGCTTGGCCACCCTCGGGGATATATGGCAGGAAGGGGAGGTATTGGAATTACAGAGTTTGCAGGAGGAGACAGGGGTGCATAGAGGCCAACATATAACTCACACCAGACTCACGAAACGGTGAGGGAGAGGTGGCCTGAGACGGTGTTGGCGGAAGAACCTGATGCCGCCCTGGAAGCGATGTATGAGGTTTCAGAGGGCGAACACAAAATATCCAGGGTATACGAGCTCCTGAGAGCTAAGGCTGGGAAGAAACTGCTTCAACTGAGGCAGGACTGGGAGGAGGAGGCAGGAGGACCCATGACAGAGGGGCAATGGGAGAGAGCGCAAAGGTACCATAAAACGGTGTCCCAAAACGCGAGACTCCAACAGATCCAGTTGCACGTCACCCATAGGGCTTATCTGACCCCTGGGAAAATAGCCAGGTTTGGAGGCTCGGCCACACAGAAATGCCCCAGGTGTGGGGACGTGGAGGCGGGGTTGCTACACATGTTCTGGGCCTGTTCCGAGGTGCACAGATTCTGGGACGAAATAAAGACTAAAATGGCTGGTGGGGGAGTGGTGCTGGATGTGGCGTTGGCTTGGGCATGCATGCTCAGGATTTTTCCCAGGCCACGCAATCTAAAGCACATAAGCAAGATGAAGGACCTGGCTTAGGATCGCAATGGGCTGGAAGGCGTCCCACAGACCCAGGGTGGAGACATGGTGGGCGGACCTCCTGAGATGGGCGGAGGCAGAATCAGTAGTATGGTTTGAAGCCGTTACCAGGGGGGGTGAGGAGGAAGTGGGCCCCCTGATAGCCTGGCGACAATTAGTGACCTCTATGGTAAACCCCCACCAGGTTAACCACGAAATAGAAGACTCAGACGAGTCTACAAGCACTGTGATTCCCGAAAACACTCCTGTAGATGACACGGATGAGCCGGCTCAAGTTTATGGGGTGGGTGGGGAGAGGATGTATAATATGACGGTATGATATTGATTATGTACGTCCCAAAAAGCTGTATTGTTTGTTGGTTTTGTTTGTTTAAAATAATAAAAATAAATTTAAAAAAAAAGATAATCGTCTGGACCTACGCAAGTGCATTGGAAATTCAACCGATGGTGCATCCAATATGCAGGGGCAGTACAATGGTCTCACATCCTGGCTCAGTAAGGAATCCCCTGGTCAAATACATGTCTAGTGCTATGTACATGTATTAAATCTTGTCCTTGTAGAAGGGACACAAGTATCAAAGGAATCCACGTCTTTGTTTGGCCTGTTAAACTCCTGTGCTGTTTTTTTCAGGGAGTCCTACAAAAGGAAAAATGTGTGGCGTGTGCTGTCTGTGCAAGGACGCACAATCCAAATAATAGTAGAAACAAGGTGGTGGTGGGCAAAGGATGCAGCACTACGGAAAGTTTTTGGCTCCTTTAATAACCCAAACAAAGCAATTTTCATTGATGTGGTTGTTGCACTCAATAATATTGGCTCAAATACAGATAAATTCAATGCAAACGTCTGTTACCAAGCTTTTAACTTTTCTGAGGCTCTGTGCAAATTCCAAGCAGTGCTCACAGCCCAGTTATATATCAGAGTATTTAATTCGACAACCCCATTATCTAAGTACCTCCAGACAAGTGGAATGGACATCCTACAGGCACAAAGAATGGTCTTGGACACTACAAAAGCGCTTGCTGCACAGTCAAGAAATTTTGATTCTGTGTATTCTGCAGCTGAACAATTTGCAGAATGGCCCAACGTGGGCTTGGAAGAGAGGCTATGATAAAGGAGTGGAAACTGCACTTCCAGAGGGGAGAGTGTCCCACAAAAAGAGGAAGCCTTGAATGAATGCAAGGGATGTGCCAATCACCTTGACTAAAGACCGGTTTAGAGTTACTGTACATAACGCCATTATGGACAACATTCTTCAAAGCATAACTAGTCGTTTTAAAACCCACTCATCTCTTGCCGCAGATATAGCCTGCCTGGATCCCAAAAATGTCAATGAAAGTCTACCTGACAATGCTCTTACAAATATGTGCACCTTGCTTGAAAGACTGGATGACTCCATAGCGCTACAGGGTTAAGGGAAGAACTCTCAGACTTTGCAAGCAAGTGGACTAAACTGAGGAGGACACTTCCAGAAGAGTATGCCTTTGAAGCCCTACATAGTGAAGATCCAGCACTACAAGATTTTGAAGAGCTACCTTTGGTACAGAAATGCAATACATGCCGTAGCTGAGCCATATGTTGCTCTTTAGTAGTGCTTACCGGCAATTTTATTTGGCATACAAGTTTATCTTGACCTTATCTTTCACACAGGTAGCATTTGAAAGAAGCTTTTCAAAATTGAAGAATATTAAAACCCGCCTAAGAAACCACCTCTGCCAGGATAACCACAAAGCCTTTATGCTCATGTCTGGGCAGCGTAATGTGCTTGTCCAATTGCAAAATCCAGACATAATCGACCTGGTTGCACATAAAAGTGCATTGTTGCAGGAACTCTTGATTGAGTGATTTCCAGGATTTTCATGAAGCCGGAAGCAGGATTTCCAGGAGCTCTGGACCCGGTCACAGAACTGTATGCAATGTTATGTTATTTTATGAGTTGTATTGTTATTGTGTCATCACTTGGCTGTCCAGTTTACTAAATGCAACTCTATTTTCATTCATGGTGTCAACGAGTAGGCATTCTTTGAGTCTGGCTCTGCAAAATAAGTATTTTACTATGTGATGATGATTTTTTTTTTTTTAAGAACAAAAGGCATGTTATCACTTTCTCAAGCGTTTACACAAAACATAACATGTAACAGACACATGAACCCTCCATAAGTAGCATTTTCTGTTAAGTCGTGAATTGACGCGATTCATGGATGGTTTGAGGACCACTTTTTTGAGTTGGGGGTGGGCCACTTTTCTAAGGCGAGGGGTGGGCCACTTTCTTTTTGGTGTCCGGGCCTATTTCTTGTCCCAGTCCAACCATGGTGCTTGGTCTTCAGCAAAATGCTCTTCTTAATAGGTGTCTTGCTCCAACGACTATCTGAAGAATGGTTGCAGGAGCTCTCCTTTTACCCAGGTTTCGAGCTGGAGTCGACTCCGACTCCCACCAATTCTGTACAGCCTCCAACCACTATATATGCCCAGCAACAGACACTTTGCCATGGATGTGGACTGGGACCAGATAGTCCCAAACCCCACATCCAATCAAACACACAGCTGCTTTGCCTGGGAAAATGAGGCTTTGCCCAGGAAACAGCTTATGAAATATAGCAAATCCGGCCCCCTACGTGGCAGGAAGATGGACACATATACAAGATGACAAAAAGACAGGGCAACATCTTGTGCCACTGCCGTTTCAGAGTATATGGCACTCCAAAAGGCATTATGGGGTGAAATGCAAATGTTTACTCAAGAAAGTAAAAAAGCACTAAAGAAATATATCAAGGGCCACCAGCCAGTCTTGGACACATGCAAGCAACCAAAATGTTACTAGGGACACAAGGAAAGACATACAAAGTATACCCACGGCACTTCACTGTAAGGTGAGGTGCTGAGTGAAAAAAGAAGAAATGTTATTTTGTGTTATCCAATATTTATACTGCACCCATCACTACTGTAGTGGCCTTACAGCACCAGGCCTTACCTGGAAGTTGGCATATTGTGATCCTGCCGGGTTTTTCGCGAGACCCTAGCCTGTGGTAGGGAAGGAGGTTATCAGAAAAACAAATTAGACTAAAGAATGACCAAAATCAGAGAGAAATACATTTGGAATTAGTTTGGGTGGATATGGTTGTCAGAGTAGGGATGCATGTTTCTTAAATGTGTTTTTTATTAAACATGAGTGAAGGGCTCGGGAGAGTAAATCTCTGTTTAGAGCAGAGTTCTATTGTGATGATATATGATATATTTTATTTATAGCGCACCTATACACAAGTGTTTCAAGGTGCAACGAGGGAGGGGAGGGAAACAGGGGGGGGGACAAGACAACAATGTTACTAAGCCCAGTGACATTGAGATTGCGCAAGTGCAGGGGAGAGGAAAAAGGAGACTTGCCGGGGGAAGTGCGGCCAGCAGGTGGCAGTGCAGGCAGCAAGTGTTGGGAAGTGCAGGTAGGGGGACTGTAGGGTTACAGATATAGCTCCAAGTGCAGGGTTGCCAGGAGGCAGTAAAGGTGTGCAACTGGGAGTCCAGGGACCTGGGTCCGTGGTTCAGAGGGTGGCCGGTAAACCAGTGCAGTATCAGACAGGAGATCAGCAGGGAAGAGGAAGAGAGAAGACAGAAGCAAAGAGGAAAGTCTTAATCTGCCTCCGGAGATGGCTCTGCTCAAGTTTCAGAGAGGCAGGGAGGCTGTTCCAGAGGGAGGCAACAGCCGAAGACAGATCTGCCCCCAGCTCGTTGCTTGGAAAAGCAACTGACCCTCAAGGAGTTGGAGGAGCGAAGAGCTAAAGTAGAAAGATACTTCAGAAGAGAAAGCTGGAGATATTTTGGTCCCAGGCCCCAGAAGGCCTTGTGGATAATGCAAAGGGTCTTGAACTTGATCCTTGCAGCCAATGGAGGGATTTCAGTGCTGGAGCGATAGCATCCTTGGGCTTGAGGCTAAGGACAAGTCTCGTAATCCTGTTCTGGATGAGTTGCAGAGGACGGAGAGTAGATGTGGGCAGATTCAAAAAAAGGCTGTTCCAGTAGTCAAGCCTAGAGAGAACCAGAGCTCTAGAGAAAGAGAGCTTCTGGGGGAAGGAGAGGAAAGGAAAGGAAAAATACCCCAGAGGAGGTGCAGTTGGTAATTTGACTTCTTAGAGATGTCGGAGATGTGAGGAGAGAGGGAGAGTGTGGGGTTGAAGATATTCCAGGGGTTCTTAGCCTCACAGGTGGGAGCAGGAAGAAGGCCAAGGGAGGTCAGCCAGAGTGTAAAGGGAAAGAGGGGTGCTGGTGTGCAGATGAGGAGGATCTCCATCTTGCTGGCATTCGAGTAGAGACCACTGGCGGCGCACCACTCTTGGATTGCAGACAGACAATCCGGGATGAGAGAAGGAGAAGAGGTGGCAGAGGGGAGCCTGAAAGCGAGCTGGGGGTCAGCCGCATAGCACTGGAAGTTGGATCAGAGAGCAGCAAGGCAGTGGGCAAGAGGTTCCAGGTATTGGTTGAACAACCAGGGAGAAAGGTTAGACCCCTGGGGAACACTGCAGGTGGAGAGAGAGGAGAGGAAGAACCCAAGTTGGACCTGGGAGGGTCGATCAGAGAGGAAGGATGTCAGCCAGGCCAGAGCCTGATCAGTAATACCGGTTTGGGTATGTCTGACCAAATTCAAACTGCTTGTGGCAAACTGACCGAAAATCATTTTGGTCAGTGCCTAATTTCTTTTTTTAAATTTTTTTAAGGCCGCACCCCGAATATTGCTAAATACCAACTCTGGATAGCAGGACCCACCTCTCCCCCCCTTATTGGCATGTAGCAATATATGCGTTCAAATTGGCCCGAAGGCCAAATAACCCATATCATATTCAACCAAATTGGTCATTCAGTCAGTTTGCCATGGTACCGTGATACCCAGGTTATCACAGAGCCGGTTGAGCAGGATGGCATGGTTGACCCTGTCAAAGGCAGAGGAGAGATCAAGTAGGATGAGGAAAGAGGGGAGATTACCATCAAGGTAGAGAGCAGGTCTTTTCGACTGTTCAGGAGAGCAGTTTCTGTGCTTCTGGCTGCTCTGAAGCCAGACTGATGGCCATGGAGAAAACCAACAGATTCAGTGTGAAGATTGAGCTGGGAGATGGCCAGCTTTTCCAGGAGTTTGGCCAGGAAGTGAGTGGTAGAGATCGAGCAATAGCCAAAAGGGAGGGGTCGGCTGAGGGTTTCTTGAGAGGAGGGTGCACAAGAGAGTGCTTCAGGGAGGGAGGGGAAGGTTCAAGAGGCGAAAGAGTGGTTGCAGAAGTCAGCCATTGAGGGTGTCAATGTGGTCCTTAATGATTTTGGAATAACAGGGAAGAACTTGTTTTGATGAGGTTTTCATAGATCAGACTGGTCTAGAAACCTTGTCAGGGGAGAAGAGAGGAAAGGCAGAGAAGGGAGTCGGGGTGGCCGCAGGGGGGCCAGAGGAAAAGGGGAGACTGGAGCGAGAAGCAGGAGTAGCTGAGAGGGTGGACAGGGTGTCCTGGGTTTTAGAGATGAAGTGAGAAGACAGTGCCGTACAGAGGGGCTGGGAAGGAACAGGAGAGGTAGAGACTGCGGCAGGATTGGCCAGCTCCTCACAGATTTTAAAAAGTTCGGCCAAGTTTTTAGATGCCTCAGAAACGCAGGATTGTATGTGCGCTCTCTTAGTGAGGACAGAGTCGGTATTGCCTTTGGAGCAGGCGGCAGGCCAGTTTGTCAGAGGATGTACAAGATGACAACCATTTCCTCTCAGCCACCCTACACCTGCGTTTAAGGGTGACGAGATCTGAGTCGTACCAGGAGTTGCACTAGGCTTTAGGCTTCATGCGGATCCTCGTGGCAGGGCAAGAGCATCGAGACTATCAGAAATAGCAGAGTGGAGCATGGAAAGGGCTTTCAGGGTGTGGGTCAGCCAGAGGTACAGGAGGGGGAGAGAAAGAGGCGACGAAAGCCTCAACTGACACACGCTTCATGGGTCGAATGACAGACGGTGGGTGGCAGTGTGGGGGTGGACTTGGCCTGAGGGGTAGAGAGGAAGAGAGGAGAGGATCACAATTTCTAAACCCAACGAAGCATGGTACTAGATGTAGTCTGTTGGTGAGTGGTTTTGTGATGTGCTCAAATGGGCACTAGCAATATGGAAGCTTTTCACGAAGTTAGTTTGAAAGAGGCAATCCTTGTATCAAATTTGAGCAATGGGTTTGCCAAGTCAACAAATAATAATAATTTGGCATTTATATGGCGCTACGAACCCTGAGGCATCTGAGCGCTGCTTATTATTACCAACGGTGTGTGGTGCTCATTTATCGACCTCGGAAGGATGAAAGGCTGAGTTTGGCCCTGCCGGGATTCGCACCTGCGTTAGCAAACTCTGCACGGATGTTAAAAGCGAGCGCTCTACTCGCTGTGCCACAACTGATATAAGTGTTGGTGCTAAGAGTTGGACTTGTATATAAGTATACCCTGGGAGAACATGGGGTTAGTGGTAGGGAGGGAGAAGAAAAAGAAAGATGGAATTGTGTCCATTAATATCTGGTTCTGTAAACTATGAGCTAGGCACAATTCACTAACTTAAAATAACATTCATAGATCAAGCAACCAGCTACTCAAGCTAGGAAGACAAATACAACCTCAAACTGAAAATACAGGATGAACTCCAACGCACACCAAATACCAGACCACACTATCCTCTAGACCAGACAAATTAACGGTAGGGCAAGATGCCTTCTCGTTATTGCTCATTCCATATCCAAATGATAACACCATCTCTTAACTGCTCCTTTAGGGCAGCACATGGTTCCTCTTGGTTGTCCCAATCAATTTAGTCCACCTCACCGGCAAGAGGAGAGGAAGAATCACCTTCATATAACAAGATTGCCTTAACAATGACATAACACCACCACCAGCATACCGATGAAGAATCCCACCTGCATTTTATATCATGGTTACAACAAGGGTTTTATTGTTGACTAAGCTATAGGCTTGTGCATCTGGGCATAGTGCTTAAGGACACAAAGGCTGTCTTTGGCTTAACATTGTGTCAGGCTTTTGAGCCACTGTGTCATGGTGACCCTGGGCATGTTAAAAAATCATGCCCAAGAAAAGGTCTCCTTTTGGCCCCCCAACATCATTTGAGAGGGGTTATATGTCTGAAATATGAATTTTTAATGTTTGTAAAATCATCTTTGAAAAGCTACCACAAGGACTTTATATCTGACCAAGCCCTTGGCTCGTACTTCTGGGTAAAGTTCTTAAGGACACAAAGGCAGCGTTTGGCTCAGCAGTGGTCAGGCTTTTGAGCCTTTCACCTTGTTATGGTGAGCCTGGCCATGGTGAAACCATGCCGAAAAGAAACTAGAGGGTCAAGCCCAACCAGTATCTCGCTTAGGCCCCAAACAGCTAGGTTTTTATAAATGAGAAAGCTGTGAGGAAGTATGGGCCCATTTGAATGAGGGTGAGATTTCAGCACAACTGCCCTGGGAGCAGAAGCCCTGGTCCATGCTTCCTGAGTTCTGCTAGGACCTTAAAGGAAATGGTTGTAGTGGTGTGTGAGACAGGAATCCCCTTAAACTGGGCGCTTATGGGAGTTAATTTACATAATCTGGCCTTTGACTAGCAGACTCAATTTGGGCTGCAAGTTACTGTGTTCTGTTAAAAGAGTGCATCATGGAAATATTCGGTCAAAACAGGAGTGTATGGATTCCAAGATGGCCGTGATGCTGTGAACACCGCGGCCTCCGAGTTCCCAACCCTGAGGCCCTGTAAAAAGTCTTGCGGACCGCCAAAGCCCTCCCCAGGCGACAGGAACAGCACGCACTGAGCCCTTAGTGCCATGAGGGCACGGATAGAACTGCCTCGAGCCTTCACCTCCTTGAGCCTCCATCGACCCGAAGGCACGTATCGAGGCAGGCTTTCTGGCCGTTGTGCGGCGCCTCCCTCGACAGCACGGTGGTGAAGCGCTTGTGAGCCCTGCCCCGGCCTGACACACAGAGGTGCCGCGCTGCCTGGAGCCGGAAGGAGCTGCAGCTAGGAGGTGGGGGGGACCTCCTTGCTTTCCAGCATCGACCGCCGGCGCTTGGACAGCGCCGAACAGCAGAAGCGACTCGCGGGCAGGCCCGACCGCGCTCCACCGGTCGCGGTCCCTACAGTGCCGGAGAACCCAGAACTGCCGGCAGTGAAGGAAGTGCTCTGTGGGACAAGTGGACCCCCGCGGTTCACAGCCCAGGAATACCTTGCCCCGGAGGGACGCCCATCAAGGGTACAGCAGGGACCCACCGAACAGAGGAAGCAGGAGACCCGCAGCCTCCACCAAGGTGTGTGCCCCCCCTAACCCTTGCAGCGGGGTGCGGCAGCGACCTCGCTCCCTCTGGGCTTCCTCACCATCTTGCACAGGAGCCCCACACCCCCCCCGATCCTTGCCTCTCCACGCCGAATGGCCCCAGCTTTCTTTTGCATAGTCTCTTCTTGGTGCTGGGATCCCTTACTGCACGGGCTGCAACACCTCCTGAGGCCCCCTGAAGACAGAGGGTGGTGAGCGGTCTTGGCCCCCCCCCATATTCAAGGGACTTCGCCTTCCCCAGGAGGCCCACCGCCCATACATCTGGATTTGCCCCTTGGGCACACCACTCAGTCAACAACAGCGAAGGGCCACGGTGCACAGATCAGGCCTCCACTCCTCCAGGGACAAGCAGCACTCGCTCCTGGTCACTGTAACAAATCTCACCCATCGCAAGCACACAGGGGGGCCCACAGACCAGCGGGCCCATTGACCAGCAGTAATAATCACGGCAGCGGGGTAGGCCACGACTGGAGGACGACCCAGACCAGTAGAATCTCACGTGGAGGTCCTCTCACCAAATGTCCTGCTACGTCCACTCAACATACTCATGTGAGGGGAAGAGAGTCTCTCTCGCCAGAAGATCTGTGGGGCCACAACCTCTCCTCTGCTGCGAACCACCCTCTAGAAGCACTTGCCATGTCCAGGCAGAAGCCAAGGACATCCAACCTCTCCAAAGGCCGCTGACGAGAGCGCAGGACGGTGCGCTGGACAAGATATGGGCCAAAGACTCGGAGGAAGCTCAGGGAACCTTCTCTGCTGAGATGTCTACAGGGACCCCCCAGTGGAACGGGAGGTGCCTGAACAGCCAGTCACTCAATCGGCGCTGAAACTTCTCCTGGCCGACATAGTGGGCAAGATTACCGCAGCTAGCCAGAAACAGATATACGCCCATTGGCAGGACTTGGCGGAAAGGCCTCCAGGAGATCACGAGGGACATCAGCAGGAAAAAGGAAAGGGTTGACACAAATGAGAGGGCGATTCAGGACTTAGCCAAGGAAGCAAGGAAGACGGACTCTCTCCTGGACACATTGGTGACGGCCACGCACAACCTGGAACGCCAGGTGGAAAATTTAGAAAATAGGTGTAGACGCTCGAACATTCGTATTAAGGCTCTTCCGGAGGATACCCAGGACCAAGACCTCCCCCAAATCGTGAAGGGCATTTTTGCGGACCTCTTGGATGCGCCAGGGATGGAGGACATCATTTTCGATAGGATACATACAGTCGGTCCCAAACGAGCAGAGCCAGGCTCTAGGCCCAGAGATGTCCTAGTGGCACTGCACAGCTACACATTGAAGGAGCGAATCCTCTCAGCAGCACGGAAGGCTGGCCGACTCACGTATAATGGGGCGGAGACAGCGTTATATCAGGACTTGGCACAAGCAACCTTAAACAAACGCTGAAGAATGGGATGTAATCTCTCCCATTTAAGAGCCCAAGATATTCGCTATAGATGGCCACATCACTTCGGCCTGACCTTCGACTAATGAGGGAAAGCTCAGAAGGTTACTACATGCGAAAAGGGCCTCGCATTGTTGGATTTGGAAGAGGACTCTCCGCCATCATCCATTCCGCCTTCATCCCAGCGTGCCGGCCGTAGAGCGTGAGAATGGTCCACGGCTCTGTCAAAGAAGTCAAGGAAAAACGACACCCAATCGCTCCTGAAAGGTCTGTCACCAAGGAAGGGACAGGAATCTCAGAACTGAATAGACCATCACCGGGAGCGAGGTTCCGCACATGGTGCGGCTGATGGAGCAGGAAAAATGCCTGGGGAGGGCACAGAAGCAGAAAAACGGATTATCAAGGTCAAGCCTTATCAGCATCGCCTACATGGGTCTTGGGAGGTGGGGGATGGAGACTCAGTTCTTGGAAAGGGATTGGGATATCCCACGTTGGAACATTTGGGGGGCACTCGATGGACGACTCTCGAGGTTCTGATTCGAAGGGGGCCAAGGCAAGTCGTCCCACACTGCCAGAGGCAATGGGAGTTGGGAAGGAGGGATTCGGGAGAGCCAGAGCACCAAAAATAAAGAAAAGGATCCTACAGCTCAGGCTGAAAGAGGAAGCCCAAGAGAGGATGGCTGGTTGCTAAACTGTGTGTCCCGGGATCTAGATTAGTTCCATATGAGCCACTATGTCTAGCCAACTAGCAATGAGGATCTTCTCCCTCAATGTAAATGGCCTGAACTCCCGGATTAAACGCAAGAAATTAGAGCGCTTGATCAGGCGCGAACGGCCAGACATCATCACGCTCAAAGAAACTCATTCGATCATCAGATAGGGGAAGGGTCAAACTTTGGGGCTATTCCAGGTCCATACAAGCGACTCAATCTTTAAAGAAAGCAGGGGTTCTATTGGCCCTTAGGGACAGGCTGGATTTACATATCACTGGGAAGGTGGCAGATGAGCAAGGAAGGGTTTTGGTGGTATCTCTGGAGGGCAGCGAACAGCCTCTCATGGTGGCGACTTTATATGCCGCAAATACGGCACAAGATCTTTTTCTTTAAAGCGCTATAGGAAAACTTGAGAAGTTTGCCAAGATCCCCACATTCTTACTGGCGATTTCAATATCGCGTGGGACCCTGAGAAAGACAGAACCGCGGGAGGGCCAGGCCCACAGGTAAGACCAACACATGAGCTGAAGGGGCAAATCAGTAACATGTCCCTAGTCAATGCGTGGCGAGAGATACGGGGGAGGCAGAGGGGTACACCTTTTACTCGCATGCACACCGGTCTCATTCAAGAACAGATTACATCTGGCTCTCATCCATCCTTCTGGGGAGGGCTCTAGATATCTCCATGGGCTCCACAACACTGTCTGACCATGCCCCCTTGAATATATCTTTGAAATCAAAGGGCAGATCCCCGGGTGTGTGGAAATGCCGCTACCCGATCTCCTTTTTAAAAGATCAAGTATTGGCCCGAGAGATCGAGGAGGAAATACAACGCTTCTTCACAGACAACTCTGTAGGCTCACGACACTCCAGGTTAGGTGGGACGCCTTTAAGGCTACTCTGAGAGGGGCAATAATAGCAATTAAAGGCAGAAGGGACAGGGGACAGGGAACTGAGAATAGAGGTTTTATGTCGGTTTAAATGTGCATTATTAGTTATGTTGGGCTCTATGTTAGAAACAGGTCTTGTCAGTTGTTTAGAGAAGGACAAACCGTGACCCGCAATTCTATTGGCAAACTCATCCTGAATGGATTCACACCATAAGGAATCTTTAGTAATTGGAGGAAAAGATGATGGATGAATTTTTAAAATTCTGAAGGAATTTTAAAGAGTTCTTGATTTTAGATTGTGCATTATTGAAGCGTAAGTTATAGGTTGACATCTGTGCTTCAATAATAATATTTTTGTATAGTTCACCAGTTCTCTTGTAACTCTCAAGGGTAGCAGAGCAACAATTCTTTCTCCATTCATGTTCTAACAATCTTTTTGCCCTTCTTGCTTCCACAATCTCATTTTTAAACAATGTGTTCTTGATCGTTTCTGTTTACAATATTTAACTTTTAACAAGAGTGTCAATAGTCTCTCTGATAGTAGAGGACAAGTGAGTGACCAGGTCAGAAGGGTTAGTACAAGACTCATTATGCCCAAGCTTTGATATAACTAGAGCAGAAAAGGCAATAACAGAAAAGGCAATAACGGAAATGCTCTTGGTATCACAAGATGTTATTTTAACTCTTGGGTTAGTATCAAGACTAGGAGGGGAGGTAGGGAGTATAATGGAAGTATTAACAAAAGAATGGTCTGACCAGGGCCATCGTGAAGTACTAATGGGTGTGTCCTGTACATTATGTCTCAGCATCCAATCCAGTACGTGGCCTCCCTGATGAGGTCCTTTAGCAACTGTACAAATGCAGCATTTTCCAAGGAAGAGAGCAGAGATAGAGCAGCAGCATCTGCTGGATCATCATCCCATACATTAAAATCACCCATCAAGAGTACTTGGGATTTAGCTTTAATATTACTGATTAATAGTGCCAATAATAGTTCTTCGAAGAGCATGAGGGCTTTGAGAGGTTCATAGAGTGAAGATAGTGAGCGATGTATTAGGGTTAACTCATTTTGACAACGAGGAGTTTGCAGCCATCCAAAAACAGGTTATTGGATGAGTAGCAGTCAAAATTAGCTTTCACAATAAGTGCAATGCAACCACCCCGTTGATCATTACGATCAGCACGATAGAATTTATATCCTGCTGGCAGGGAATTCTCAATGGCAATCTGGGCTGCATCGTGTAATCCCGTTTCTGATAAGGCAAGAATATCAAGATTGTGAGTACAAATATAGTCTTCAATCTAAAGAGTATGCCTTACCACGGAGCAGGTAATTGAGCAACTAAACACATAGTTGACATTTTGCATGTTCTCGCAGTTTACATACAATGTGAGATACTATCTTCGTTAGAACTCTGTTCCATCCGAGTGGTTACCAGCAGTTCTAAGGTGACGGGAGGGGGAGTTGACAGTGGGGCAAAGCCAGGGTCCAGATGGGACAGCCCCTTAACTTTTTCCTTAAGTCCGGCTCCGGTAGTTGTTCCAGTGTCTAAGATCGTGGAGGGAAGGAAATTAGTAATGTTACGTGCATTGGTGGGCATTAATGGAGATTTGGGGGGGGATACCACAGTAGGGTTATCCAGCACGGTGATGTTCTTCATTTGCACACGCCTTCTGGGCTTAACGACCATTCTCTAAGAAAAATGAACGTTCAAACAACATAACATTCTTAAAATTACCTTTGACGCTTACAGAGAGGAGACTCAGGAGAGCTAAGAAGTGTGTCACAAAGGTACTTCCAGCTACCGCCACCTACTCCGCTGCTCTCACCTTGCACTAACCAGCAAAACCAGCCTGTAATCCAGGCACTAAGTCACACCTGGGATCAAATTTGAGCAAGAATGATTCTACAGGGCGAGTAGGGAACTGTAGTTCCCCATAGCAAGTGCGTGCAGAAACTTACTAAAGTTCTTCTTTAAATCGCACACGTTAAGACGGCTGGAGTAGAGCACAGTAGAGCACAATAAAAAACAGAAGGAGAAAGATAAAATAATTAAAGCAAGGGCTAAAATCAGTAAGAAACTTGTTATGTGCTTGTGAATGTAGGCGGATGCTTGTGGTGTCATGTAGAATGGTATTGAGTGGATGAGAGAATGTTGGTGATGAGAGTTCCTAGCTCAGGCAGTTAGAGAGAGCCCTGCCTGGGTGATGGGAGCCAGTGTCTGTTCTATGCGTCTTATGTAACTGTAACCTAAGAAGATGCTAATAAAGATAAGAGGAACACACAAAGAAGATTAGGAGGTCATTTCATTTCATTGGCGACGAGGATGGTCCTTCAGGAAGGGAAAGAACCTACATGAAGAAAAAAAAGAGAAGAAAGTAACTCGGCTGCTGCAGGGGGTGCACCAACAAGAAAGAAGAACATGCTGCGCCCCACTCAAGTAAGTCCAATCACCCAGGGCAATAAAGGGAGGAGTTTGGTCCCGCTGTAGTAAACAAGACAAGGGTGTCAGAAGAGAGGAATTCACATTAGTGGTCCAGTAGGGAAACCTCAAAGATAAAGGGACTTGGTCTCTGTCCAGAAGAAGCAGAGCAGGGCCCATGAGAGAGGAGCCTTGTACCCCATAGATATAAAGAAGGGGGACCCAGCGTATGACCCTTAATATGAGCAGAAAGGAATCAGTGGCTCTATTGGTGGAGATTTGTTCAAGACTCCTGCCCAATCACCAGGACTAAGAGAGAAATGGATTTTAAAGATACTCTGGACAATATATATCTTATAGAAGGAAGTGTTAGCCTTTTGATGGGTACGGAGCAAAGATAAGGCTGCTGCAGCACTGTCGTATATAAGGAAATAAAAGAGGGTGAGAAGATCAACGGCACCATGAAATGAATTAAGTGCGTGTTTCATCTCCTGTGAATCGTATAGGATGAAGAAACGTACACATGGGGAAAAGCAAAATATAGTGCTCCACATGTAAATGTACTTACTGCTGGGGTGTGACCACAGTGCCGGACAGCCATGGTTAATGGAAAGAAGATGCTTACACAGAGAAAGGGAAGCCAAAGACTCTCTCTGCCAGCCACGAATGGTGAGAAGGGAGAAGAAGAGGGGCTTGACCTTCGGTGGCATGATGTGGCCAAGTTTCGTTCAGGCAAGGCAGAGAAGGGTGCCCGTGGTTGATTTGGCCGTTAGAGTTGTGGAGTTCTTCTTGGCCCGGTGTCAACTGTTGAAATGGTGAGGTCAGTGGGAGGACCAAGGAAATTGGCGATGAAGTGGAATGCTGAGCATCACGCATCAGCTTGTTCTCCACTGCTGTCAGAAGAAGCTAGAGTAAGGCACCTGACAACATTCATCTAGCGTGGGGAGGGAGGAGCTCTCTGTTGAGTTCACAGCGACTGCGTTATCTCCGGCGAGCCTATGAGGGACAGGATGGTGTCGGAGGAGGGTCGGATGTTAGTGGAGGCAACACAAAGTTGGTTTTAACAGACTACATGGAGAAGGGTAGTCATAAGGATATCATCGCCGTACGAAAGCATGGTCAACGATGTTAGAGGAACTGTAAATGTGCTCCATGACCACGAAGTGGGGGGGACATGTGCGCCACATGATAGAGAGCACAGTTGAAGAGTAATGGAACGGAGAAGTCGTGGAGGTACAATGAAATTGTGAGATTCCAGTTTAGGTTGCACAAGCAACAGGGACTTTGAGGAACATAAGTCCAGCAGCAGCAAAAGGGACTTCTGAGAATGCTGATGTAGCAGTGATACCCAGTTGAGGAATCTCAGGATGAAGCCTTTCAGGCTATAGAGTCTAGGAAGAGAAGAGTGAGATATATATGAAGTGTATAGAAGTACATGAAGTATGCATGCAGTTGGAGTTATGTGCAGTAAACGGAATAATTAGATATTGAGGATTTGCAGCATTAAGTTGCGAGAACGCAAAATGGACTTTTAGGATTATAATTACTTACAGTGGTTATGTTGTGTTGAGTGGTATGCGTGATGTTAGACAAAGATTTGAGGATTTGCAGCATTAAGTTGCCAGAACGCAACAAGGACTTTTAGGAGGATAAAGATGTGAAATACTGTTTGAAGTTCACAATAAAAGTAATGTGATGGAAAATGTGTTTAAAATGTGGTGAGTGAGTCAAGGTTTGGGGTTGGAAGTTCTCTCTAAGGATGATTAAGTTGGGGATGGTCATGCCTTCCGCAAGTGTAAGCGGGATGTCATGCTTGCCACCAGTGATATGATGATGGGATTGGTAGTTCCCTCCAAAGAGATCAAAGGGGAGTGGGGGGTTTGGGGTGGTCAGGCCTTCCACAGTTGTTTTTACAAAGTAGCACATCTCTTCAAAGGTGCATTGTTATGGTGAGTATGTGTATGTGGTGTCTGTGGAAGTAAGGGAGATGTGTTGTAATGTGTTTCGTGTGTGAATGTAGTAAGATGTGTTGTAATGTGCTTGTGAATGTAGGTGGATGCTTGTGATGTCATGTAGAATGTTATTGAGTGGATGAGACAATGTTGGTGATGAGAGCTCCTAGCTGAGGCAGTTAGAGAGAGCCCTGCCTGGGTGATGGGAGCCAGTGTCTGTTCTATGTGTTATGTAACTGTAACCTAAGACGATGCTAATAAATCTAAGAGGAACACACAAAGGAGACTAGGAGGTCACTTTATTTCAGAAACAATAAAAGCACACAGAGCAGCAATACAAAGTAGCAGTACAAATGGAGATCCTTTTATGACTATATCTGGGCACACACTGGGCTGGTTTTCATCCTGGTCCCTCTCAAGTGTTGTGTATAAAGGTGGGATGTTCTTTTGTTATTGAAACACCCTACATCAGGACAGTAACATTTGCACCAAAGTGTAATTACAGCTGAGCAGTGGTTAGTGGGCAACTGGTGTTAAAGCCCAATGAGAAGCAGAGCACCCCCCACACACTTCCCATCCACAGTCATTAATTGCCAAATTAAAACAACAGGTTCAAAATAAATCATTTGAAGATAATCCTGGAAACTTGAAGAGAATATTGTACAATAAGAATGTTGGATATGTTAGTTACTGTAACATTAACTACTGAGATCTAGGGTGCCCTTTTGTGGCAATAGCCAATCAGCTCGAGCCTTTGTAGGACTGGGTTTGCTGGCCTTTATCACTGAAGCCTAAACCAGACCATGGTAGTTACGGCTATGACAACCCGTGGATGCTTACGGGGTGTTAATATTACTTTCTTTCTTAAATGGGAACCCGGCTACACACGTGCCGATTTCCTATGAAAAAGTGTACAAAGAAAAGTGGATAAACAGAAGAGACCGAGCAGAGGAAGGAGAATGCAGTAGGCCGTAGCAGGCAGCAAAGTGGCTTCATGGCATTGTGGGGAGGGTAGTAGTGTTCATGGGAGGTAGGGTAATCATGTGACGTAAGGGGTCCATGGCACTGGACAAAGCAAAGAATGTGGCAGCCGAGGAGCGGCACAGGAGGTACTGACTGATACAGACTGTGTTCCACGCCTCCATTTATTTGAAATAGTGTGAGAGAAACAGCAGGGCTTGTAACAGTGGTTAAACCAAATGTTGTCCACTTTTTACAATAGCCAGGCCACCATTTCAATGCTATAAACTAGCATTAAAGGCTGGGATATTGCTTATCCATCTGGCAATGGCCTGCTTCCAAGCAAGCTACTAGGGCTTTAGGCATTACCGGTGAGGCAAAACCTCAGCTCAGCAAATAATTCTATTAGCTCGTGGTCTAAAACCTGGGTTGCTAATGTTCTTTATCTTTGCAAGGAACATTTCCTAGCCATGTACAGTTTGCACCCACGTCCTTAAAAAAAGCAACCAACACTATAATTCCCAGATTGCTGCCCTAAGAACAGTAGGGGGCTTACACGGGCACCCATTTACCATTTATGTCGCAGTGAACTACGGTGTAGAGCGAAATAGGTGCACTGCAGGAAACAAAGCTGTGTGATTCAGAAGAGTACAAGAGGGTTGGGGGGACAAGCAGGCAAACAAAAATGGCGAACTGCGTGAAGAGCCGACGGCTGGTATAAGAACGGTTTCATTGTCAGATTAAGCATGCATTCATGGCCTGATTGGCCGACGCCCTGTTGTGCGTTCTAATGCAGATGGGTTCTTCAAACTGCCATCAATATTCCTTCAATAGAAGCCATTGTTGTATGTTAAAACGTCTTCATCTTTCCTCTCATACTTCTATTTTCCCTCATCATCTATCTCTTGCCACCACCCCCTGATCCAGGTCTAGTTTACCATTTCCCTCTGCCTAGTTTTGAATGTGTCCATGGTCTTCCCCTCCTTAATTGTCATTGCTTTTCACCATCTACATTCCTCCTCATGCTTTGGTTTCTCAAAATCACATTCTTCTTCCTGTTCCCAAACCACCTTGTACTCAAATCTAGCTTTCATTTTTTCCCCTATTGGTTCCAAAACACTGGAATGTGTTGGGCCTCTTAAGATCTTATACATTCTCCTTATTTCATTCTGGTCATAATGACAATTTCTTATGCTCTTTATATTAATCCTTTTTATTATCGATTGCTTCTCCTTAGAATGTTCATTCATTATTACATCGTTTTTACCCTGTCTGAACAGCTCTTTGGTGACAGCGCTCTATAAATACAAATATAACCCAGTTGCAAGCCTGTACTCTTTCAGCAAAGTAGGAATACACTCCCCCTCCCGCCCCCCACACCCACCTTCTCTGGTAGGCAGGACATAACGCCTTCCTAGATGACAGGCCAAATTTGCCCCAGGACAGAATCAGCAGAGCAATCAAGGAAGCGCACCTCGAATCCGGACTGTGTATGTGCTGTCATGTTCTGCAATGTTGATATGTTCGTTTTGTTCTCAAATCCATTTTTGCCAGAATAGTACCTTTCAATGTGCAGCTTCCTTTTTTTCTTAAATGCAGCCCCCTCTCCCACTTTTCCACCACACACTCTTGGTTGGCTTGTACTTCCTCGCTCACTGCTCATGCTCCACCCTCATGTTTTTATCACCTTTTCAATTTTGTAACCGAAATGCATTTCTCGGTTTGAACGGAGTTCACTCATTTTTTGTTTGCATGTATGTGTTAATGTGTTCACCTCGAACTCATTCCTACGAACATATTGCCAGTTTTGTTACACTTTCGCGTTGTAATAAGCCATGCTATGTCATGGGATATCATATGTCTTGTTATGTATGTCATTTCAGTTTAATAGCACATCTCGCTGTTTCATAGTGCTTGGCGCCTTATGATGGTGACATGTCACGCCACAAACTCCCACATAAACACACGTTAGTTGCACTCAATTCATTAAAGGGATTCCAAATTCTTGCTGAATTGTGTATTTCTCTGTTACAAGCTTCACAGGTAACTGCAGCCAAGGTTGCCAAATAGTGGTGTGGCTAGATTATACAAATACACTCCCAGAAGAGCCAAAGAAGAATCAAGCATCCTGCACTACCATTACCCTCCCCATTAAGCCCTTTAGTAGCCCTAACTAACTTCACGGGTGCTCAGGGCACTGGAACTAGATAAAAACAGTGTTCAAAACAGCCACTCATTTAAGAATCCCTAAAATTCCTCCCACCAACTTGAAGACCCGAGTGAAAAAGAGAGTCACCCCAAAGTGTATTTCATGAAGCAAACTATTGGTAACTATGCGGCACAGTTAGCTTAATTCATGCAGTTGTCAATAACCGAGACAAATTGAGCTTTGGTGAAGGGTCTGCCTTAGAAAAGGTTTGGATTGGCCCAGGAAAAGAGGAGTTTGTGCTCTCCTGTTACTATGAGTATTGGTTTCACATCCAGAATGCACAAGACAGTCTCAAAGCTTGACGACCACCGAGTCAAAGGGGTACAAGCCTCATTGGGACATTAAACACAAAAGGGTTCCAGATTTTCCCTGCCTATTTATTTTACAGGCCGTAAAAAACTGTTGCCCTTCTAGTGAGTTGTGCTTCCGTGAATACTTCCTTTAATTTAGCCGGTCTACCATGTATTGTTTTACAACCTTACCTCCGAATTATTTTTTTTATCATTGACTTGTTTTAAATGGGTCATGCTTTACTACATCTAGTAAGATAGCGAAGGATAGCATAAGAACAGCAGACGTGCGTAGCGAAATAACTGGCAACATACAAGGACAGCATAACGCTCTCATATCTCGCACAATTCTTATTAGAATTCACCATTACAGAGAGGACAAGCAGGTTTCCCTGAATTCACCTTTACGCAGTCAGTCATTGGTTTGTCAGTCCAAGAAGTTTGCAGGGGAAGTGGAAGGCGGGTGCTTCGAAAAATCTATACCCGACCATTCTGGCCTCCACACTTCCATGGTTTTCCGAGCACATTCTGGAGCCTTCACACAACCATGCTTCCACCAATTCTAGTACTTCCTTCCAAGGAATTATAAACCGCAGTCACTGGAAAATAGCTCATTACCACAATATGTCTTATCTTCCCACTTTCAAGAGCAGGTTTCCTTTTACTCCACCATTACACATGCACCCCTACTTCTATAACCACGTTGCCTTACCCTCAACACCATTGTATATTCACAATGTGTTAGTTCTGTGTTTCCTTCCTATTTCCACTTCCCTCTATCCCTCACATTTGTCCCTTTTTCTTTCTTCCTCCATAGACTACAGTTTTGTTACCACAGACAAGGGCACAGTATGCCAATTTTTCAGACTAGCTTTTGGGGCTATACGGCCACTACTTTTAACATTCTGGTTCATATAGGAACATCAATTTCTCTCTTTCAGCACATTTATACTGTGATGCCAACAATCCTCACAGTTGTTTCAATCCCACGATTGAAAGAGTAGAACCTCAAGTGCCAGAGCCATTGATTCTTTGTCTTTCACAGTGTATATGATTGTGAATTAAATAAGTAAAGAGGATATTTTCACTAGTTTCTAAATACAATACACCCCTCAAGCTTTAACTCATAGTCCTGTGGGATGTTTTAACTCACTCATCCAAGCCCTACAACAGAAGAACAAGTTACTTTCTTACCTGGTAACGTTCTTTCGATGGGATGGTCCGAAGACGTATTCCATATCTATGACAGGTAATGTCCACAGCTGTGCTGCTTCGGAAAATCTTTGGCGTCTGCGTACTGCGTCGATGACGTCGATGCGCCGTCCCCGAGGACCTCCTCCAACGGCCAACATCACCCGATGTGATAAGTAGGACGCACGACGCCCATAGCCTCAGTTATAGTTTTTTCCCAGAACGTGTGCCACCAGTTTTCTGCCAGTCAGACACACAAGTCCTTGCGGAAGGCAAGCTGCAATCGCAAAAGAAATTCTGCAGCAGGGAAGGCAGGGAGGGAGCGATATGGAATATATGTCGTCGGACCATCCCATCGAAAGAACGTTACCAGGTAAGAAAGTAACTTGTTCTTCGAGGGGATTGGGACCTCCGACGTATTCCATATCTATGACAGACTCCGAAAGCAGTACCAAGCAAGCAGGTGGGAAAGAATTTAGAATACAAATTTAGCATGCCCAATCAAATTGCAGAATAGAGAACTGCCTTGCCAAAGGCCAGATCTTGCCCTCTGATGGATTCGAGGGAGTAGTGACATACGAAAGTATGTACTGAAGCCCAGGTGGCTGCATCACAGATGTGACGAATAGGAACTCCCCTCTGCAGAGCAGTAGACGCAGCGACTCCCCTGGTAGAATGGGCCCGCAAGCCAGCCGGAGGATCCTTACCCGCCAATCGGTAACAATCGGAGATAGCTAAAATAATCCAACAAGACAGTGTTTCGTCACAGCTTGTCCCAAACGCTTTCCAGCGTAACCAACGAAAAGTTGATCGTCCACTCTGACCCGGGACATGCGCGAAATATAAAAGCTCAACGCTCTCTTAGGATCAAGCCTATGGAGCCTCTCCTCTTCCTTACCAGGATGTGGAGGAGGATAGAACGCCGGAAGAACAACCTTCTGGCTCAAATGAAATTCCGAAACCACCTTCGGAAGAAAAGAAGGACGAACTCTAAGGACAACCCTGTCCTTATGAAACACAGTAAAGGGTGGCTTAACTGAAAGTGCCTGTAACTCACCCACTCTGCGAGCGGAAGTAACCGCAACCAAAAACACAGTTTTCAGAGTTAACAGCCTCAAAGTGCAAGAATGTAAAGGCTCAAACGGAGCACCCATAAGAAACTCAAGAACAAGGTTCAAATCCCAACCTGGCACCAGAAAAGATGACGGAGGGAACACATTAGTGAGCCCTTTCAAAAACTGCGAAATTAAAGGAATCTTAAAATAGGAAAATTCTTCAGACAAGCGCTTAAATATGGACAGCGCCGCCAGGTAACCTTTAATGGTCCCCACTTGTAAGCCTCTGTGGGCCAAAGAAAGCAAAAAAGACAGAACCATGGGAATGTCACAATCAAAAGGAGCCATATTCTTAACTCTGCACCAGTCGCAGAACTTTCTCCAACGGCAACGGTACAAAGACTTTGTTGCCGGCCGCCTGGCCGAGAGCAACACCTCCATCACGTCTTCAGGGAGGTCCCAATCCTTATACCTCAACCTTTCAGAAGCCAAGCGTGAAGGTTGAGGGATCTGACCTCTGGATGGAGAACCTGCACCCTCCCGTGAGAGCAGATCATCTCGGTAGGGAAGACGACCTGGAGGGCAGATGGACAAGTCTAGAAGATCCGGGTACCACGTCTTCCGGGCCCACGCCGGAACAATGAGGATCATCCGGGAACCGAACCTCCGTAACCTCCGCAGCACTTGCGGGATGACGGGGACTGGAGGAAATGCGTACAGAAGTGGGAATGACCACTCCACCACGAACGCGTCTCCTAAGGCTCCTTTTGGAGGAAATTCCTGCGAGCAAAACCTTTCGCACTTCCGGTTGACACTGGAGGCGAAGAGATCCACTTGAGGGGTCCCCCAAAGGGCGAAGATCTCCAGGAGAATCTCCTGAGCCAGCTCCCACTCGTGAGAGATCGAGCTCTGCCTGCTCAGAGCGTCCGCCGTCTCGTTGTCGTCTCCGGCTAGATGAACAGCCGAGATCGAAACTTCCTGCTGGATGGCCCAGAATTCGAGCTACATCGCTTCCCTGCACAGCGGAAGTGACCCTGCCCCCCCTTTTTGTTGAGGTAGTGCATGGCCACCGTGTTGTCCGTTAGAATCAGGACACTCTTTCCGCGCACAGTCGGCAGAAAAGCCTTCAGGGCAAGTCTGACGACCCTCAGCTCCAACAGATTGATATGGAGTCTGGACTCCGACGGAGACCAACGACCGCTGACTGTCAACTCGTTTGCATGAGCTCCCCATCCCGTGAGGGATGCATCCGTCACGATCGTCACCTCCGGCCAGGGCAGCCAAAATGGGGCCCCCTTCATGAGATTGCCCTCAACGGCCCACCATAGAAGGTCCCGGGCTACCGAGGACGGCACCTGAACAGGGTCTGACAGCCTGCCGGAGGACTGAGACCAATGGAGCTTGAGTGCCCACTGCAAAGATCTCATCCGCAGACGAGCCTCTGGCACCAGAAGAATGCAGGATGCCATGAGGCCGAGCAGTCTAAAGAACTCAGACGCTGGGAGATCCTGGGCAAATTGAAACTTGTTCACCATCTGCTGAATGTGAAGAGCCCTCACCTGAGGAGGAAAACACTGCCCCAGGGACGTGTCAAGCACTGCTCCGATGTACTGGAGCCGCTGCATTGGTGTCAAATGGGGCTTCTTTAAATTGAGGGAGAAGCCCAGCCTGTGAAGGGAGTGGCAGGCGACGGACAGATGATCCAGGACTTGCTCGGGAGAGCTCCCCCTGATCAACCAATCGTCCAGGTAGGGGTAGACGTGAATCCCCCCTTTCCTGAGATGCGCTGCCACCACCACCATGAGCTTGGTGAAAACCCTCGGGGCAGAGGTCAATCCGAACGGCAGGACCCGAAACTGAAAGTGCGAGTCGCCAACCGCGAACCTCAGGTACTTCTTGTGCTTGGGATGGATCGGCACATGGAAGTAAGCATCCTTGAGGTCGAGAGACACCAACCAGTCCTGAAGTTGAAGGGCCTGGAGGACTTGAGAAAGAGTCACCATCTTGAACTTGTCCTTCCTGAGGAGTTTGTTCAAACCGCGCAAGTCCATGATGGGTCTCAATCCCCCCGTCTTTCTTCGACATCAAAAAATAAGAGGAATACCATCCCTTGTTCCTCTCTGCTACAGGCACCAGTTCTATGGCGCCATTCTCCAGCAGGGCTTGAATTTCCTGCGCAAGGAGCTGATCCGGACACTTCAAAGAGAGGTTCCCTGGTGGATTGTCGTGAGGCCTCTGCCGAAAAGGAAGACAGTAGCCGTGGGTTATGATCTCCAGAACCCACACATCTGAAGTAATGGCTTGCCACTCTATAAGATGCTGCGCCAGCCTTCCCCCAACCGGCGAACCATGGGACCTGGCCTCATGACTGAGTGGTAGCGGCTGCGGCGTTGCCTGAGGGCTAAGAGGCAACTGCCTGAGCGGCCTTGGCACCTCGAGTACCTTTGTTTCCACCTCTGGCACTCTTACGATGCCCTCTTTGACTGCTAGCTCCCCTCGCTTTACTGAAGGACGAGTAATAGCGAAAGGAACCTCCCCTCCATTGCTGACCCCTAGGACGAAAAGGCGGAGGTTGGCGAACTGCAGCGTCGAACGACTTTGCTGCAGCTTTGGAGGTCTGCAACCTCTCAAGGCTCTCGTCAGCCTTGCTGCCAAAAAGGTGTTCACCATCAAAGGGCATGTTGAGGAGCCGGGACTGCACATCAGGAGCGAACCCAGACTTCCGCAACCACGCAAACCTGCGCATTACGGTGCTCGCCGCCATGGACCGGCTGACACAATCCGCCAAGTCCAAACCCGACTGAACGGCCTCACACATGGCATCCCTGCAATCCTGAACCATAGCAAGGAAACCATCCCGTTCGTCCCGTTCGGGAATATGTTCAGCCGCTAATGCAACACAGTTCCACAGAGTGTGTGTGAAAAGAGACAAGGCACATATGGAGTTGGCCGCCTGAAGCGCCATAACCCCCCGAAGAAAACACTTTCTTCGCCCAACCATCAAAACGTTTGTCGTCCCTATCCGGAGGGATGGTAGGAAACGACGCCTGCTTTGCCGGGGCCGTAGCCGCCTGCACTACCAAACTGGGGTGCCTAGACAAGTAGCAGGGGTCGCTACTGGCTAGACGGTATTTTCGCAACAAAGACTTGCCCACTGCCAGAGCAGTCCAAGCCGCCGCCACCCTTCTCTGCAGAGCCATATGAAAAGGCAAAACCGGGTCAGTGGGTGGACCGAGATCAAGGATGTCCGTGAGATCATCCTGAACGAACTCCCCTGGGGGAGCTGACCAGCCCAAGTACCCGGTGACCCGAGACATAAGGCGCCGATATGTAGAATCGGCATGAGTGCCAGGCTCCGGCCTACAAAACTCCACCTCCGGAGAGGTGTCCAGTCCACTGGCATCATGCAGCGACTGCAGCAGGTCATCAAACTGACTATGGCCCGAGGGAAGTGCATCCGGAACAGTAACCAAGCCGCCATCAGAGCCTTCATCACCTTCTGAAATGTACTCCAGGCGTGGAGAGGAAGACCGCTGGGGACCAAAGCAGTGCCTGACCTTAGCCAGAGCCTTTCTAGGGGCAAACCCCGGGCCACAGGGCCCCTCCGACACCACCGCCTCGAAAGGCGCCGAGGGCGCCGAACAAGTCGGCGCCGGCGTCGACAGAAAAGGCATCAACGTTGAGCGAATTGAAGTCGACGTCAGCTGCAGCGCCGCCAGCATCGGCGGCGTCGACACAGGCCTCAAAGCCGGAGCTCCGAGCGTGTCTCTCGACGACCTAGGCGGCGACGGCGTCGACGACCCCCTCGGAGGCGGAGCCTCGAGAGAAATCGTTGACAACCTCGGCGCCACAGGCGTCGACGTCGTCTTCGAAGACGGCACAGGATCACGCGGTCTCGAGCGCGTCGAGGACGGGGACCTGGAACGGGCATGGCGAGAACGGCTACCCTTGTCCGAGCAGGACCTCTCCCGCGAGCCGTGCCGACCACCCGAGCCCGAAGGCGTACGAGCGGTGTCTCTCACCAGTGTGGCCCGACCCCACTCGGAGGCGCGGACGAACCGGTGCCCTGCGATTTCAGAATCGCTAGCATCTGCTTCCCGAAGGAAGCCCATTCCTCCGGTGTCGTTTGCATGGAGGGATAAGCGACCCGCCGACGGGCAGAGTCCTCGGAAGAGGACGGAGAAGGCGACCTATGCCGGCGCTTCCGGGAATGCCTTGAAGAGGCAGAGGAGTGGCGAGACCGACTCCTGGAAGGAGACCCACTGAACTTCCGATGATGACGCGGAGAGTCACCCCTCGAGTCATCCGTCGAAAGCCCCGCAGACCTCGACTTCCGGGGCTTAGACACCCGGCCTACCGACAGCTTCTTCTTGCGTTCCCGCAAGGCCTTTGCCGTGAGCGACTGGCAGTCGACACAGTCGTCCGTATCGTGGGCCTCCCCGAGGCACCAGAGGCAGGTGTCGTGCGAGTCTGTGACCGACATCTTGGACTCACAGTCCCCGCAGTTCTTGAAGCCCGGACGCGGGGTTGAACAAGAGAAAGACATTGTCACGAACAGGTCTTCACACAAACCGAACAGGTTCAACGAACCGAGAATTGAAAACAGCAAACTCCAACGAGCCGAGGCGTACCGAGATTCACGAAGCAAACACGTTCGCGGAAAAAACTGAACTGAGGCTATGGGCATCGTGCATCCTACTTATCACATCGGGTGACGTCGGCCGAGGTCCTCGGGGACGGCGCATCGACGTCATCGACGCAGATGCCAAAGATTTTCCGAAGCAGCACAGCTGTGGACATTACCTGTCATAGATATGGAATACGCCGGAGGACCCAATCCCCTCGAACTGTGCATTACTGGCAGCGGAAACATCATAATGGCTGCCGGAAAGCATGCTGCTGGCCAGAAATCACCAGAAAAAGCGCAGTGAAAACCTGACAGATAGGCCACCATCCACTTTTGTCTCCGTCGGTGTTAAAACAGGAGACCATTGCCAGACCCCATCATTTGGCTGCACACAGAGCAAAATCAGTGCAAAGGAATAAAGAGCTGTTCATAATACATTTTATTTGGTGTCAAAAATTGCTAAAATCATGGCTCACAAAACTACCTAAAAAGATCCAACCTTCTTGTTGGGTGTTCTACATTACTCTACTGCAAGAATCCACATCAGTACAACGGCAGCAAGAATCATGTTATTAGGACAAAATCCCATGTTAAAGACATTTGATTTAAAGACAGCTGTCGAAAATGGGTGCAATACCGGTGCTCGCCACTGACAGGTGCTGGCGATTTCTAATCCTGACAGGAGAGCTGTCCTGCAGAAGCTAAATATGCCAAAGCAGGGAAGTCTATCAAAATGCCATATAGAGTGCCACACATTGATTTAATGTGGAAAAAGACTTGATTAAAGATATGTTGTTTATTTTCAGTTTATAATGTTATATTTTTTCACAAGGAACTAAATTGCAATTGATTAGAAGGCAGTCTGATTTAATTAAAAGTTCAAGAGGCCTTCTGTCCCTGGGAAGCCTTCACACCTGGTCTTACCACCAACAGCACAGGATATCGCATTGACAAGTCAATCAGGAGAGGAGGAGATTTTCTCTGCAGCCCAGAGGAAGGAACAATGGGGGCTTTGGGATGAATAGAATATGCTTATTTGAGGTGTAACTGTCAACACTGCTCTGGGAGAAGCAAGACATGTGACCATCTGCCTCACCAAGCTTCTAGGGGCAGACCAGACTGGGTTGTGGATTTAATATTGCACCAAATATATGTTTAAGGA
Organism: Ambystoma mexicanum; assembly: GCF_040938575.1. Lineage (NCBI taxonomy): Eukaryota > Metazoa > Chordata > Amphibia > Caudata > Ambystomatidae > Ambystoma > Ambystoma mexicanum. Next base: position 1,566,587,739 of record NC_090937.1, on the reverse strand, counting down.
AACTGCCTTTAAAATATTTTATGAAGCTGACAGAAATGTACAACTTTGGGATTCTTAATATGACAAATGCCCTCACAGTTTGAGACTAAACTGAAATCCGTACAATGTTCTGAGACCAAACCCCGGGATTTATTAACCCTTTAAGTGCCATGGGTATTTCTCCCCAGTGCCCGGGCCTTTTTTGGTGATTTCGGTATGTGGCCATTCAATGGCTTGTAACTTTTTTGTTACATGAGATATCTCGTCCAAATTTGGCTCCTTTCTTTCCCACATGTACGCGGTCGTAACGCCACCCAGGAATCCTAGGTTGCTGTAGGGGGGCGAGAGAAAATAAGCAAAAAGGGCGAAAATTTTGGGTTTTTTAAAAAAATGTCAATAAAATGATGTACAAAGAAGTCTGTTTTTTTCCTTGTAAGAGCTGGGAACAAATGGTTTGCTGTGCTGAGTCCCCCAATTTCCTGGCTTTCAGGAACAGGTTGAGTGGAAATGGAAAAAAAATATTTTGATGTGGTTATTCCCACGGTCGTCCTCTTTTGGGAAATGCCCCATCCCATTAGAAACTTCCCAGACCCTTTGGGGTGCCCCACAGTCCCCCCTAAAAAACGTTCCACCATTTTCCATTTTTTCTTTGTTTACGAAACTTGCCCTGGTGCAGAGTGGCACATTGGTGTGCCAATCTGTCCCTGGGGTGCCCAAACCTTACTGCCCAACCACTGGGGGGCCTGTCCCACCATTTGTGGCGGCCCTCTCCTCACCCACACAGAACGGAGGGGGGGGGGCACATCATGTAGCCCTTCCTAGGAGGCTCAGGGAGGGCAGCATGAGGTGTCCCCCCCAGCCATTTGGGGTGGGGGGAGAGGACCACCACAAAAGGGGAGCAGGGCCCCCAATAGATGGGGCAGTAGGGTTTGGGCACCCTGGGGGCAGATTGCCACACTAATGTGGCCATCTGCACCAAGCGAAGTTGGGTAAACAAAAGAAATCATACAAATAAATAGGCTGCTTTTTAGGGGGGGGCTGAGGGCACCCTAAATTGGCACCGAATGATGTACTGCAATGGGGGTGGCCCTCACCCCCCATCCCAAATGAAGGGCCCCACCTCATCCATCCCTCCGTGGGGGCACATAGGGGGGCCCCACCTCATGCATCCCTCCCTGGGGTCAGATGCCCCTTCCTAGGAGCAGATATCTGCCCTCAGTGAGGGTTAGAAGGGGTGGCCCCTTTCTACATCAGTTGGAGGGGCATCCCCCCTTTAATTCAGTAAAAAATCCATGGTGGCTAGTGGTCCCCCACCCCTTTCCGCACCTCCTTTTCCCATCATTTCAAAAAAATGTTTTCCCGTTCGCCTGGGGCAGATGGTCAGACATCTGCCCCAGGGTTCACATGCATGTGCCCCTAATCTTCCCTTTCCAACGATACCCGCCTCGATCTCCGGCTTGAAATACAGCCAGAGAACGAGGCGGACAAAGAAGGTCTCTTACCTTCTCTCTTCTTCACGCCGACGTGAAACTGAAGGTAATCCAGCCCCCTGGGCAGTGAGGGGGGCCTTCCCCCTCACATAGCCCGGGGGTTGGATTACAGTTTTGGGCGATCCCTGCTTTGCAGGGATCGCTCAAAAGAAGGTGCCGAAAAGGACGAGCTATCTCGTCCTTGGCACTGCGTGTGCACTGCCAAGGAAGAGATACCTCACCCTTGGCACTTAAAGAGTTAATATTGTGGGTGCGGTGTTTATGCTAGAAACATAATTTATAGTAATGTGCTCAGAGAGGGAGTGTACGTCTGTGTAAGATTTGGTGCAAAACCAATATTAAGAAACCTACCAAAATCGCGAATAGGTTGTCATTTCTGAACTCAAGCTCGTAGAAAGATCAGAGTTGAACAGAGACCCGTCTTAATTAATATGCGATATGTACATGTATTCTCAACAACTTGTGTACCTTGGAAACATGTTTGATTATGAAAAATTGATTTCTAAGTAAAAGCAGAGGGGAGGGATTTCAGCTTCAGCCATAAACATGACACCTGATGACTCATTCTGACTCACTAATCCTTTCTCCAATCTGGTCACAGGGAATCCTCCAACCTATCAAATCCTTAGTGGGTTGGGCATAGAAAGTCAGCCTCAACACCCACTTTGAAAAGACATAAAAAGAGACTGCTGAGACCCAGAGACACACTCATTTTTCCACTACTCACCGAATCCTGCGCAACACTCTGCCGGACTAGATCCAGACAATATCCAGAAGAACTTAGACTCCAGATAGATCCAGAACAAAGCTCTAGAACCCAGCTCTAGAACCTTAAGCAGGGGCCTAACCCAAAAGCTGAACTCTTCTCAGCAGTCCTCAGAATCCAGCAACCTAACCAAACTTTTCAACAGTCTTTCCGTGCTGTTTGCGACTGGCTAGAACCCTGTGCCAGAACCAGATCCAGACCCAGAAAGCAGCGCTGTACCCAGAACCCGCTTGATCCAGTCCAAGAGACCAGACTACCGTGCCGTGAGCAGAACCAGTGCCTGAGACCGTCCTGTGGCGAGTGAAGTCCAAACCTGACCAGATCGGTGACGAGGCCCATTTCCATTCCATTCCAAAACTAGGAGTGAGGATTTAGTCTAGAACTGTACAGAACCAATCTCTTAGTCTAAAGTAATCTTATCCCATCCATTTCAACCTGTCCAGAACTGCATTAATAGAATCGTGTGTCCATTTTGTTGATTTCAAATCTGTAAAACGCGCATCTCTCATTCTGAAATCTTGACTTTATTTCTGAAAATCCACCTTCACAAAAAAGTCTGTATCTTTGAACCACACGTCCTAGAAACTGTCATTTTCAAGCTAAGATCCTCAGCTTTCCAACAAACCTAAAACATTCCAACTCCTTATAGTTTTCCCGTACTCGCGATTTATGCACGCGGAAAAAGTGCCGCGAATTGCAATTTTACTCCATTTAATTTTCTGTCAAAATAGCTGTCCTTTTGCTTTCCACGGCTGAAATTCGCTTTCAATCTGATAATAACTCGTGAATCATTGCTAGTGTTGATCTGAACTAATCCAAAGTAGCTATCACTTATCCTGAATCTCCGTTAGTGAATTAAAAGCATTTTAGCATATTTTCCCATCCATTGCAATCACCATCAAAAGTATTTTTGCCTGTTTAAAATCATACCGGTTTTCACTAAAGCTTGCTGGGGGAACTGGAATTGAACTGCATTATTAATTGTATTCTTGAAACCTGTGTGTCCTCTTCCTATTGCATAAGGGGGGAGTGAGTTATCACAGGGGAAAAAGTGACCATATTATCTTGTGATTGAATCCATATCAAGTTTATTTCTGTGCTGCATTCTTTCATATCTTGCATTTCCTTGCAACCATAAAAGTATTCTCGGCTACCTTATCCTTTCTATACCAACTCCTCATTGATTAAAGAGAGTGTGCTATTGTAATATTACCCATTGTTCACCACTATTATATTCATAAGTGTTCTATCAGATATTAATTTGTTCATAAAAGTGTAATATATATATTGTTAATTCCTCAAATAAATCTTTTAATTTGCAAAACAACCTACTTCTTGGCTCAGTGAGGTCAGGGGGATTCAAAGAGAGGGGCGTTATATAAGGGTTCATCATCCAAATTCAAAGAATTTGACATAAAAAATGTATGAATAAGGGCTTCCATTGGGCATCCCAGACTAGGCATTGACTTAGTTGGAGTGCTGGATTGGAGTCACTTACACAGTGGGGGCTCGTAGACGGGGGTTCTGGATTCGATCTACCACTTGTGCAGCCTAATACAGTGTGCTAACTAATAGGATAAATAAATCCTGTTGGGCTACTACGCCGTGTTACGCTGTGAAAGCACCCCTCAAAAAGGAACGCTCTAAGGAAACTGTCTGTTTTGCACAAATAAAAAACAAAATTATGTAAGTCAGGAAGGAAATCAATTTCCAGAATGACGACACTGGTATACATCAAGATAGCGAGCGAGTACCTCTTACATAAGTTGTTTGTGAGAGGTGAATGGACTGAGCAGGACCAGAATGTATGGTTGCAGGCAATCACACAACAGGTCACTGCAACTGGGTTAGATCTCTGGAAAGATCAGGGTCCTTTACAGGTGGCCGTGAATGAGCTATACATGGCCCTAAGGCCAAGGATGAGCACAACAAGATTGCCAGGGTAGGGGCATATCTATATTTATATATGGGAGCCATACAGGACAAATGTGCTGAAGGCCAAGATCTGGCAAGTAGGCAAGTGATGGCATTAGAGAAGGCCCAATCTGACCTGGACTCTTCTGAGCGGAGGCTGCACAGGAGTCAGAAATTGATAGTATATCATTAAAATAAAAGAGGACATGGGTATCCTGCAACAGGAAAGGGCAGACCAGGATACCCGAATTCTGGCCTTGCAGAAGGAGTACCAAGAAGGTTTGTACTCCCTACTGCAGAGCCAGAAAAAGCTGGAGCAACAACTAGATTTCAATAGGGTATGCGCAGAGCAGGTAGTCGCCCTGCAAAGCCACCTAGATAGGGAGAAGGCAGAGAGCAACAAATTATTTCTGAAAGACCTGGACACCCAGGCAGAATTTGAGGAAGAGCGCAAGAAAGCTGGTGCTCTTCAAAGGCAGAGGGACGACCTGGCGGCACAGATGCAGGCTCTTACTCAGGAAAGGGACACCTTAGGCCAGGAAGTCTGCCACTTAAAAAGGAAAATGGAAGAAAATCACCTGGCCCTCCAGGGACTAGGTGACCTCCAAAAAGAGCATCAGAACTTGTTAGAGCACACCAGGAGGGTGGAGGATGCTCTGGCAAGAAAGGAGCAGGCCAGTAGGGATGGGACTCAGGGGGTAAACCTCCTGCAGCAAAGACTGGCCCAGTACTCCAAGACTAACCAGGAAGCACAGAGAGAATGAAGCTCTCTGCAAGCACGATAGGCTCCAGCAACAGGTAGCCATGCAGGAGAGACTGATAGAGTCTAGTAAGGCCTTGATTGAGGAACTGAAAGCACAGGTCCTGGCAGGGCAACAGGGAGCAGGGGCTGATAGAGATGAGGTTCGCTGGGAAAGGGAAACACCTGAGCATAACTTCAGGAGCCCTAGTACCAGAGGCCTCCATCTCTCCCAGTCCCTAGACTCTGCCACCCCCAGGTCCCCTGCCGCACATGAGCCCAGGGCCACGAGGATGGCAGATTACTATCCAGTCAGAAATATGGGGGCTCATAGGCCAGTACCCCACAGGAATGGATGGGCGGGTATCCGGGTATGGGCACCCAAGTACACTGCAATTTAGTGAGGAACCCTGGGAGAGTAGGCCCTCTAAGGGCATTCTGAAAACCTCTGCCCAGTTAGGTCAGTGGGGGGGGGAACCCATCAAATCCAGGGAGCAAGGAGGAATCTGAAGACTCCCCTGAGCGTCACAGGAGACCAGGTCCCCACATTCTGCCAGCCATTCCCAGGCTCGCAGAATCCGGAAAAACCTGGAAGAGCAGACGGGCCCCTCTGGGAGTCTCTGAGTCAGAGGATGAATGGACCAGGGTTACCCAAACCAAGAAGGCCAATAAGGCAAAAAGGGCCTTGGTTAAGGACCCCTTAAAACAAATCAAAGCTATAAGGAGCGTCATCACTCCTTATTTTCGATTTGGCTTTATCTGGGTTTTGCAATACTAAATCCAATGAGACATCTGACAAAATTAGCACGCGATAAACACTTGTCAACCAGGATTTAATAAACAACTGTTTTGATGAGAAAATATATGACGAAACATGTTTTAGCAGAACTTGCAGTGTGGTTGACAGCAAACATTTTCGAAAAAAGGAGCATTGACGCCAGTTGAAAACGGCCTGCAAAGAGACTAAACCGAGTTTGTATCTTATCCAGGCGACTGGTATACAATTCGGAAGATGTAATATTCGGCGCCAATATTTTGCCTCCCATTTTGCCAATTGTAAGGTCGAGATGTCTTGAAATGTTTCCAGCCCATTTAATAAAGCTGGAGTAGTTTTCGCAGTCCAAAAGTGCCAGGCTGGCAATATCGAAAATTTTACATATTTGTGCATTAGAATGCTGGCTTGTGATATGAATGATGTTAACCATGTTTCAAGACGCATCATATGGCCTGTCGGATGAATTGAACTCTCAAAAAGAATGCCAAGATAATTGTAATATGGCACCCTGGTTATAGGGGTATAGTTGAAGGTCCAGACATAGGAGAGCGGGCAACGCCTTCTTGGGGAATACGCTACGATTTGTGTTTTGGAGAGATTTATTTTCAATTCATTATTCTGGGTGTAGGTAAAAAAAGACATTCAACAGTCGTTGTAAACTCACTTGTGTTTTGGAGATAAGTACCAAATCATCGGCATATAGGAGTTTTTGAATTGCGTGATCGTTCAATTTCGGGGAATCTGAAATCACAGTGGACAGGTCATATCTAACATCTTGAATGAAATAATTAAAGATTGCCGATGCCAAGAGACAACCTTGTTTAAGGCCTCGTGATGTGTGAATCTGTTTTGACAGCATGCCATCTAGCGTAAGGCGAACTTTGATCGATGTTCCAGAATTTAATGCATATATCACATCTAGTAATGTTGCAGGGCATTGATCTCTCTGCAGTTTCGCTAGTAGGAGGACACGGCTCACTGAGTCAAAAGCAGCGTTGAGGTCAATGAACGCAAAAAATACTTGTTGTTTCTGCAGGTGACATTGCAGCTTAATTGAATTTAATGGGAATAGATTAATTGATGTACCCATGCCTGCAACAAAACCTGTTTGATGGGAGTCACGCAAGTGTGAATGCAAAGTCCAGACATTGAATTCTGCAAGAATCATTTTGGCGAATAGTTTCCCCGGAGCATCCAGGAGGGCAATAGGCCGGTAGATGGCTGGGAGGCTGCGATTACCCTTCTTGAAAATACGAATTATGATGGAAGTTTTCCAGGAACTGGTAATCGTATGAATGAGTATGATGTTTTTGAAAATGATATAAAGGATATGGGCCCATTCAACTGGATTTGCCTTAAACAAAGTTAGAGAGCCCGTCGGGTCCTCGCGCTCTTGATGAACTGACTTGCATAATGATAGAGCAAATTGATGGTTCAGACAGCTGTAGTTGCCAAGGAGAATCAGTTAAGGGGATGTACTTGAAATCATCAAAAGCTGGGTCAGCATATAAGGAGAAGTGTGTAATCCAGTCAGATTCCAAGACGCCGTTAATTTGTGTATCACCCTGCAGATTGTACCTTTGATCAATTAGTAACTGCCACATTAATGCAGAGTTTTTATTTGACATGGCAGCTTGCATTGAGATACTGTCACGCTGGAACTGTGATGATTTTCTGCTCCTAACCCATTTTTTATAACGGCATTTAGCAGTTTTTAGGAGTTGCCAGCATGACGGGTCATTCAGGGAGAGTATTTTTTTCTGAGTTTTCTATATTCGGCTTTGATGCGCTGGATTTCGGGGTCAAAGGTATGTGGATGGCAGACACGATTATGCCGCAAGATGGTAATGGTTTGCATGCAAGGTTTTAGGAGGTCTGTATATTGATCACCATTATATTGCCTCTCGTTGGCTTCTAGGATGTTTGAAAGAGACTGGATCTTACCAGAGTTCCATCTGAGGCGATTTCTAGCGGTGTTTACTGTTGCCACTACGTATGAGACTTGACTGCTTGGGACAGACTCAAAATTTCATGTGATCTGAGCAACAAGCAGGCAGTGATCACTGTTAGGGTGAAAGACTGATAGAAAGATGTTGGATGTTTTGGAACAGATTGGGACTCATATAGATGTAATCCAGGATGCTTGTACTGGTCCCACGGTGCCACGTGTAATTTTAATGGACATCACCCTTAACGGAACCATTTAGCCTATGTTGATTGCGATCAAACATGATGCTTGTCCATTTCTGGGCAGACCGAGTGATACCAGGTTTATCTCGACAGTCCAAGTTGAGATCTCCTGCAATGATGGTGTGAGTAATGGTGTGCCTGGAAATTATTAAGTCTAAGGTTGCATTCAGACCTTCATAATATATATCATCGATCGGCCATGGTAGAAGTGTTGCGGTAGACATTTACCAGGGCCAGTTCTAGCTGAATCTGCTGAATCTGGGCTAGCTGAATCTGGGCTCCTACCGAGGCCCAGGGTCTAATGAATAAGCCACTGGCTCTATGTACGCCCACTAAGAGACCCGATGATGGACGACCACTACTCGGGATCGCAGGAAGTAGGGAGATCTCGTAACCATCCCAAACCGGACATGTGGTGAGCCAGGTTTCTTGTAAGGCTATCAGGTGATGGATGTTAGAAACGTTGGCAATGGAAGAATGCAAATGGGAGTGACCCTCTGTATTCCAACTTAAAAACTGAATAGAGTCTTTAGCACAGGCTGTTAATGGTTACTGCCGATGGGAGGCTGCACTTTGGGACTCACAGGTCTGCCTCTGCACTCCCCGATAGATGGTTGATTTCCAAATTAAGTTTTGGGTGTTTGGGGTATCTTTTTCAGGCTCCTCTGCTATGAGAAAGCCCATACTGAATAATTGCATTCTGCATTGCCAAATAGAATCTCGGACCAGCCCAGAAGGGATCCACAATCTGACTACTGAACATGTAAATTCAGAGATAAATTCAATTTGATCTGTGTCATTAGAGGACAGATTTCGTAGGTCAGCAACTGAATATATTTAGGATACTTTGCCGATTCAAATCATAACAAGGGAAGTTTCCCTCTCTACATTTTAAAATGAGTGTGTAAAACTGCCCACGTCGAGGATTCAAATGACGTGAAACTGGCTGAGTATTCGCCTTCTCTGGTGCCCACTGCTAGTGTGGGGTATCACTATTTGTACTGGCTTGAATGTGGAATCCTGCTTCTTGCACTACTTGCCGTGTGGTGGTTGGTCTATAAGAAGGCTGATCACTAGAGGCAGCTACAACTGGAGCAAAGGAATTTTGTGCTTTTGCAAAGCTGATTGCCAGATATTCATCTATTTTTTGTCTGAAGTTCTCAAGCTGAATCATGGGTGAAGGAGCATCGATAGTATCTGTCAAATTCTGCTGACTCTGGAGGCTAGATATTTTAGCAGAAACCACAGCGATGGGAGATAGAAGTTTGTCAGAATGGGTACCTGCCGCTAATGGATGAGCTATAGTGTTGGACAGTGGAGGGCCCATCGAAACAGAATTGTGAGCATTCGAAAAAAAAAACTCACATTTGCAGCATTTTGTGCTTTTAAAGCAGCTAGTTGCTTATCTACCTCAATGTTACGATCTATAGATAAGACTAGCTGCGACAACGGGGACAGAGGGGCACAGGATTGTGTATCATTATCCTGTTTAGACATTCTCGAGGGCATCATTGAATGCACAATAGGAAGTTTTGAATGGACGCGTTGGGACGCATCTTGTGTGGGCATAGCCCATGTCATATCAGCCAGGACTGGTGGGACCAGGGGAAGTGATGAGGAAGGAGGGAGGAGAAAGACTGAACGAGACACCGCTGGTGTGGGAATGACCAAGGGCAAACCAACCGACATTGATGAAGGCAAAAAAGGAGGTAAAGGAACATGAACTTGTTGAGGAGCAATTAATACTTTGTCTTTTAAGGCATTAGATTTAATCAAGGCCTTAAAAAATTAGTTCAATGTCTTTTTAGTTTTCTTAGGATTTGCCATATTCTTGGTTGTTTTTAATGCAGGAGGCTTTTGTGGTGCAACTTTTGGGTTTCTTGCTTTCAGGGCATCTAGATGGCTAAGTCCCTGTCCCCTTTTACGCACACAAGTCGGCTCTAATAGTGATTGTGGCGCCTCAGGCTCAAGTTTTTGGGATAGTTGGACTGTAGTTGTGAGCCCTTGCACAGATGATTGGGTGAGGCTTGTTTGATCGATTGGTCGTATGATAGCAGTGATCAGAGGCAAAGCACATGCCTCCGAATGAGACACCTCTGCGACACTGGAAAACGGAACCTTAGATATTGAAGGTTTACATCCCGCCTCCCCCTCAAGTGGATCATTTATCATCCTTGCCCTAGGAGTCGGAGATACATTTTTAGAAAGTGAGGAATTATAGTGGGCCAACAGCCACTTCATTAAGTCATCAAACTGCTTGGATCGGTGTGACACTTTTGTGTCCAACGATTCAAGCAGTTTGCACAGACTCATGATAGTTGTGTTGATAGCTATCAAGGCTGGTTGAATCATGGTTGAGTGCTGTAAAATTATGTCTGAAGGGACTCTTTTAGATGTTCTTGGTGTGGGTAAGACAAACTAATGCAGCATAGAATTTTTAGAGTTTTGAGAAGATTGATCGGACATGGTGGCTTTGCTGCACTAGGGATCAACAGTAGAGTGATAGCTCTCCATGGAAGAGGGAACTCACTTTGACTGGCATGAATGGATAAACCAGTTTGGTCCTGCACTAGTGAGGGAAAAGTAATCGGGGAAAAAGAAAAGAGGCGCAGACAGTTTTGAGTGGAGGCTAACATTGTGATGTCAGACAAAGGTCGCGGATTGACTCTCACACTTGGAGTTTTTGATGAAATGGGTATTTCCTGTATATTGGAGTGCTCAAGTTGATTGGTGTTGCCTAAATGGGAAATTGACATTGAAGAAATATAAACAATGGATTTGTCTACGTTGTTATCAAAAGTAAACTTTGGTTTTGTAGATAACGAAGTGCCTGTTGGAATACAAGAGTGAGCAGAATAAAAGTCTTGAGGTTGAACTCCAACCTCATCTTGAATGGTTTGAGTCAAATGACTTGTTGGTATAGCATATAAACTTGGAATATGTGGTGGCATGTTTGTCGTGAGCTTGTAAGCCATGGCTATAACTGGACAACCGGTAGTTACAAGACAAAGGCCACCGAGCTGAAATTGGATGCACGGCAACTGCCGCTGAGGCTGGCTTTAGTGTGTGTGAGAGCAGAAATTATTAGCATTAACGTGATGAAGAAAACAGCAAGAAATCATGAAAAACCGAATACTTACACAAATTATGAATGTTAATGAAACCCTTCACGAAGAAAAAAAATGAAAACTGAAAGAACTATCCAGTTGTAGGGTGGACCAGATTCTAAAAATTCAATATACCGAAAATTGCAAGAAAAATGCTTGCGTCAGGACCCCGCACTGCGCATCCCGCACAGCAAACAGTACTCGAGGTACTCGCTCAGGTGCGCAAATGCCGTGGTAGATGAAGAGGCGGGAGGGGGCGAGGCCACCACTGGGGAGGGGTCACTGGCCCGTAGTCCTAGAAATAATAAACACAAAAAAGGGGCAAGAAAGACAAGAGTTGAACACAATAGAAAGCTATACTAACACGCCCACCGAGCTCAACGTGCAGAATGCACAGAACGTGTATGCACAGTAAACACAGTTCAGTGACAACGTGCCACAAAAGTCACCTTTTTTTCTTTCCTGAATGGAAGGTCAGGCAGGCACGGTGTTGCCTTGAAAGACGTCCTCCAGTTGAAGTTCGAGCAGAATTTCAAACACGCTGCGGAGAGTGAAACAAGCAGTAGGTCCGGCCAGCAAACAGTACTCGAGGTACTCGCTCAGGGGCGCCTCTGGGTGACTCTGGAGCAGAAGCAAAAGTTGAAACAAGTTTTCTTGGATTTTCAAGATCTCTTTGCGGTGGACTCATGACTGTGGTCACACCGACATCCACACAACAATTATTCCCACGGACCCTGGCATGACTCCAGTGTTTGTGAAGCAATATCGCTTGCCTTTCACATCCATGGTGTCCCTTACTGAAATAATTAAGAACCTTGAGTCCCGGGGGATAATCCGTCCGGTACACAGCACCTTCTTAATCCAGCGCTGGGAATATTGAAGCCAAACGGCCAGTGGAGAGACTGTGCCGACCTTAGGGAGCTCAACAAACGGGTCCATAATTCGCGATGGCCTCTTCCCTACATTGATCAAGGGCTGGCCCAGATCCAGGGGTCACAGGTATTCACTGCAATAGACCTGACCAATGGATACTGGACCGTGCCTGTCAGTAGAGAGGACCAATACAAGCTGGCTTTTACAGTTGGGGGCCAGCACTACACATGGACCCAGACTCCCTTCGGATACCTCAACCCCGGCAATGAATTCAACATTTTCCTACACAAGGCCATGCCGGACCTGGGTCGGAGGGGTAACCTGGCTTATGTAGATGATGTCCTCATCAAAAATTCATCTGTGGAGGAACACAGTGGAGATCCGTTATGTTCTGACACAGTTGAGGGCCACCGGAGCAAAACTTTCCTTTCAGAAAGCACAGTGATGTAGCACCCGTGTTAATTTCTTGGGGCATGAGATTACTCCTCAGGGTCGCTGTCCCCAGGAAAAGTAAGTGGAAGCACTTCAGAAACTGAAAGACCCCACAACTCTGCGAGAACTAAGGAGTCTCCTTGGACAGCACAAAATTCATTGAGGGCTACGCAGAGATCACTAGACCCCTGATTCATCTTTTGAAAGGGGGGGAGGGTCAAGTGGGAATGGAGTCCAGAACAAGCCGAGGCAGTAAGACAACTCAAAAGAAGCCCCTCGCAAGCACCCTGCCTAGCTTACCCTGTCAGAAACAAGAAGTTTTTCTTGGAGACAGGGTTCTCTAATACATGCTTGACTGCAGTATTATATCAAAAGCATGACAGGGTCAATAAAGTAATCTCCTATGCGAGCAAAACTTTATCCTCTGTGGAGGAAAAATTCAACGATTGTGAGAAGGCACTCCTGGCAACGGTGTGGGCATTGAAGAACTACCGCCAGTTTATCCAGGGGGAACACATCATAGTGGAGACTCCACACCAGCCTCTGCAATATCTCCAAAGTGAGAGAATCCGGGCCGGAAATGTGAGCAATTCCCGAATTACTTCTTGGATTCTTTCAATGCAAGGCTTTTCTGTGGAGGTCAGATATGGCCAAAACAAGAAGAGTCCACTCACGCAAGGTCTGGCTGACTTGCATGATTGTGCCAGAGAAAACTGTCTCAAGGACGAAAGTCTAAAAATCAAGGACAACATGGAGGCATACTTTAATTCCCCACACAAAGTCCTTGAAGAAGACAAGTGTGAGGGAATGCCCACTGTCTATGTGGATGGATGCTCTTACCATGTTGACAACAACGGGGAGAAATAATTTGTGGCCGGCGTAGGGAATGCATGGGTGAATGAGTCCCCAGAACCCTCCGCTGGGTACAAGATTGGTCCCCGAAGTAGTCAGGTGGCAGAGTTGATGGCTGTGCATCAAGCCATCCTCACTGCTGTCCAACATCAACTCCACAAACTGGTCATAATCACAGATTCAGATTATGTACGGAACGGGTTAGTGGAGCACCTGGTTAATTGGAAAACCAGAGGCATGCTATGTGCTAATAACAAACCCTTGAAACATGGGAAGTTAATCCAAAATATTGATGATCTGGTCACCTCGAATGGGATGACCATCTACTGGAAAAAGATCAAGGGTCATTCCAAAGTAGAGGGACCAGACAAAACAGGAAATGACTTAGCTGATCAGCTGGCCAAAACCGGGGTCATCCAAGGGGATCTAATAGAGATTGAGTCCCTGTTGAGGGAAATCCAGGTCACTATCACTAGGTCCCAGACAAATGCTCACAATGATCTTTCAACTGTACAATGGAGTAAGGAGACCCCAGATGCTGATTTGATTACGGCTCAGAAAGGGGATCCAATAATTGGTACCAACACATTGAGGACCCTGAGAACTGTCCCCTGATGGATTCAGATTACGTTGGGAAAGAGGACCTCAGAGTGTTGATGAAATGTCCAAAAATGTTCCGAATCCAAGACGGTTTGTTGGTAAGGAAATCCCAAGCTGGCCATGATCAGTGGGTGGTTCCTACCTCATTCGGAAGCCTGGTGTTAAGTCACGCCCATGACGCGGCCACAACCAGTCATAGGGGGTTTCATAGCACACTTGAAATCTTAAGAGAGGTTGCATACTGGCCACACATGGGGCAGGACCTCGACCAATACTTGAAGGGGTGTCTCGTGTGTGCACAATTTCAGCCAACATCCCTCACACACCGTGCGCCTCTCCAAAAGAGGGGGATGACACTGCCATGGTCAGATTTGCAAGTCGACTACATAGGTCCCGTGATTTGCTCCTCTAGGGGGAATAAGTACATATTGACGGTGACATGCTTATTTACTAAATGGGTGGAATGTCTCCCGGCCCCAAACTGCAAGGCAGAAACAGCAGCTGCCCTGATGATCAATCACATCTTTTCGCGTTTTGGACTACCCCAAAGGATTGAGTCAGACAGAGGTAGCCATTTCACCAGCGAAGTAATGACAAAGATGTGGGAGATACTGGGAGTTAAAAGGAAGCTACACATTGCTTACCGGCCAGCCTCATCTTGTGCAGTATAACGTCACAACAAAACCATTCTGAGCATCTTAAAAAGGTTTGTGGCAGATTCTGGGCCAAGTTGGATTATTCGTTAACCTCTTGTCGTAATGACCATCAGAGCTACCCCTTCATCTGCAACTAAAATGTCACCGTTTGAGCTGATGACTGGACGCAGGATGGTGCTTCCCCAGCATCTGCTCTACAGGACCCAAGAGCAGACATTGATCAATGCCTCCACAACTCATGAGTATCTTGAGAATTTAAGAAAACACCTTCAACATGCTTTTGCCTATGCTCAGCGAAATCTAGAAAGATCAGCCGACAGCATGAAGACCCACTATGACTTGAAGACTACTAGGAAAGAATACAATGTAGGAGACCGGATTTATCTGTACAATTTCCAAAGGAACCAAGCCAAACAGCGGAAATTTCTGCCTACCTGGAAGGGACATTTCGAAATTGTAGACAAGATCTCACCAGTCGCCTACAAGATCTGCATCCCCAAAGGCAGTTTGGCAGAGGGGGGAGATAAGTGGGTCCATATTAATCAGTGTTGCCATCCCAGGCACACACTGCAGCAACTGGAGCAGTCCTCTGAAACCCCAGAGGGGGCTGCTCCAGATCAATAAAATTCCAACCCTAAAATATTCCACATATAGGCTATAAAATATAATAAGAATGCAAATGTCTCCTGATTTATAAAATGTATATGTTCACCGCACTACATTAATAGTGGTGGGGAAATATCTACGAATATGTTTCTGCCGCTTTGCTTTGTCATACTAGGAGAGATGAACCATGGAGACTGACCAAGGACGATGACCCGGGGACCGGGAGCAAAGATCCGAGGGGCCCGGAGTACCGCCAAATACTTCCATCAGGACCGGCGAGGAGAACCGATCGATCCACCCCTGATGGGGGAAAAGATGCTGAACTTGCCATCTATGGAATCCGGAGAGATGATGCGGACATCCCAGTCTTGCGAAGTTCCATCGATGAAAGTACAGAATGGCCATCGCAAGAGGGGGGCTTGTGGGATGTTTTAACCCACTCATCCAAGCCCTACAACAGAACTGTGCATTACTGGCAGCAGAAACATCACAATGGCTGCCGGAAAGCATGCTGCTGGCCAGAAATCACCAGAAAAAGCACAGTTAAAACCTGACAGATAGGCCACCATCCACTTTTGCCTCCGTCAGTGTTAATTCAGGTGACCATTGCCAGACCCCATCCTTTGGCTGCACACAGAGCAAAATCAGTGCAAAGGAATAAAGAGCTGTTCATAATACATTTTATTTGGTGTCAAAAATTGCTAAAATCATGGCTCACAAAACCACCTAAAAAGATCCAACCTTCTTGTTGGGTGTTCTACATTACTCTACTGCAAGAATCCACATCAGTACAACGGCAGCAAGAACCATATGTTATTAGGATAAAATCCCATGTTAAAGACATTTGATTTAAAGACAGCTGTCAAAAAAGGGTGCAATACTGGTGTTCGCCACTGACAGGTGCTGGCGATTTCTAATCCTGACAGGAGCGCCGCCTTGCAGAAGCTAAATATGCCAAAGCAGAGAAGTCTATCAAAATGCCATATAGAGTGCCTCACATTGATTTTATGTGGAAAAAGACTTGATTAAAGATATGTTGCTTATTTTCAGTTTATAATGTTATATTTATTTCACAAAGAACGAAGTTGCAATTGATTAGAAGGCAGTCTGATTTAATTAAAAGTTCAAGAGGCCTTCTGTCCCTGGGAAGGCTTCACACCTGGTTTTACCACCAACAGCACAGGATATCGCGTTGACATGTAAATCAGGAGGAGAATATTTTCTCTGCAGCCCGGAGGAAGGAGCAATAGGGGCTTTGGGATGAATAGAATATGCTGATTTGAGATGTAACTGTCAACACTGCTCTGGGAGAAGCAAGACATGTGACCATCTGACTCACCAAGCTTCTAGGTGCGGACCAGGCTGGGTTGTGGATTTAATATTGCACCAAATATATGTTTAAGGAAAATGCCTCTAAAATATTGTATCAAGCTGACAGAAATGTACAACTTTGGGATTCTTAATATGACAAATGCCCTCACAGTTTGAGACTAAGCTGAAATCCGTACGATGTTCTGAGACCAATCCCTGGGATTTAGTAATATTGTGGGTGCAGTGTTTATGCTAGAAACATAACAATTTATAGTAATATGCTCAGAGAGGGTGTGTACGTCTGTGTAAGATTTGGTGCAAAACCAATATTGCAAAACCTACCAAAATCACAAATAAGTTGTCATTTCTGAACCCAAGCTCGTAGAAAAATCGGGGTTGAACAGAGACCTGTCTTAATTAATATGTGATATGTACATGTATTCTCAACAACTTGTGTACCTTGGAAACATGTTTGATTATGAAAAATTGATTTCTAAGTAAAAGCAGAGGGGAGGGATTTCAGCTTCAGCCACAAACATGACACCTGATGACTCGTTCTGACTCAATAATCCCTTCTCCAGTCAGGTCACAGGGACTCCTCTAACCTATCAAATCCTTAGTGGGTTGGGCATAGAAAGTCAGCCTCCACATCCACTTTGAAAAGACATAAAAAGAGACTCAGACCCAGAGAGACACTCATTTTTCCATTACTCACTGATTCCTTCGCAGCACTCTGCCGGACCGGATCCAGACAATATCCAGAAGAACTTAGACTCCAGATAGATCTAGAACAAAGCTCTAGAATCCAGCTCTAGAACCTTAAGCAGGGGCCTAACCCAAAAGCTGAACTCTTCTCAGCAGGCCTCAGAATCCAGCAACCTAACCAAACTATTCAACAGCCTTGCCGTGCTGTTTGTGACTGGCCAGAACCAGATCCAGAAAGCAGCGCTGTATCCAGAACCCGCTTGATCCAGTCCAAGAGGCCAGACCAGACCGCCGTGCCG
This sequence comes from Ambystoma mexicanum, assembly GCF_040938575.1. NCBI lineage: Eukaryota > Metazoa > Chordata > Amphibia > Caudata > Ambystomatidae > Ambystoma > Ambystoma mexicanum. The sequence continues at coordinate 1,566,570,445 of NC_090937.1, read as the reverse complement.
TGCTGTGAGCAGAACCAGTGCCTGAGACGTCCTGTGGCGAGTGAAGTCCAAACCTGACCAGATCGGTGACGAGGCCCATTTCCATTCCATTCCGAAACTAGGAGTGAGTATTTAATCTAGAACTGTACAGAACCAATTTCTTAGTCTAAATTAATCTTATCCCATCCATTTCAACCTGTCCAGAACTGCATTAATAGAATCGTGTGTCCATTTTGTTGATTTCAAATCTGTAAAACGCGCATCTGTCATTCTGAAATCTTGACTTTATTTCTGAAAATCCACCTTCACAAAAACGTCCATATCTTTTGAACCACACGTCCTGCAATTTACCTCCATTTCATTTTCTGTCAAAATAGCTGTCCTTTTGCTTTCCACGGCTGAAATTCCTTTTCAATCTGATAATCACTCATGAATCATTGCTGGTGTTGATCTGAACTAATCCAAATTAGCTATCACTTATCCTGAATCTCCTTTAGTGAATTAAAAGCATTTTAGCATATTTTCCCATCCATTGCAATCACCTTCAAAAGTATTTTTGCCTGTTTAAAATCATACCGGTTTTCTCTAAGGGGGAACTTGCTGGGGGGAACTTGAATTGAACTGCATTATTAATTGTATTCTTGTAACCTGTGTGTCCTCATTTCCATCTTTTCCTATTGCATAAGGGGGAGTGAGTTATCACAGGGGGAAAAAGTGACCATATTATCTTGTGATTGAAACCATATCAAGTTTATTTCTGTGCTGCATTCTTTCATATCTTGCATTTCCTTGAAACCATAAAAGTATTCTCGGCTACCTTATCCTTTCTTTTCTATACCAACTCCTCATTGATTAAAGAGCGTGTGCTATTGTAATATTACCCATTGTTGACCACTATTATATTCATAAATGTGCTATCAGATATTATTTTGTTCATAAAAGTGTGATATATATATATTGTTAATTCCTCAAATAAATCTTTTAATTTGCAAAACAACCTATTTCTTGGCTCAGTGAGGTCAGGGGGATTCAAAGAGGGGCGTTATATAAGGGTTCATCATCCAGATTCAAAGAATTTGACATAAAAATGTATGAATAAGGGCTTCCATTGGGCATCCCGGACTAGACATTGACATAGTTGGAGTGCTGGATTGGAGCCACTTACAGTCCGCAGCCGCATCCCCAATAATATTTATTGTTAGGGCCTTTATTGAGCATGGACCTAGTGTTGGGAAGCAACAGAGAGCTTTACAAGTCATAGAGGTTGGGGGGCGAGTAGACAGGAAAAGAATGAAGACTGTAAGGGATCATCAATACAAGGAACATGGAAGCCAATAACGGGAAATGGAGGTTGCTGGCAATTTGGTAGCACAGGTTCTACAAGCAACTACGAAAGGAAATGTGGGGAGCAGGTAGTCTAGTCTCAGGTAAGGTCGGGAGTAGAGGGAGTGTGGAACTAGGTGTTCAGGAGATGACATTGCTTGAAGGGGAGGGACTACAGAGAGAGACTTGGGCTTATTCAGGAAATGTAGAAGCAAGGGAAGAGTCTGGTGTTGACAGGGAGGAGGTTACAGAGTTTGGGGAATCTGCAACAGCCGAGTTCAAGTCTGCACATGTCCTGACGGCTCGTAGATCTTATAGATGAAACAGGATTTTAAGGTGATATGTGCTTGCGCAGGAGCAAGTACAGTACAATGGCAGTCTGGGCTTTTTGGTCTAATTTAGAGAGCCCTTTTGTGAGTCGTGCTGCAGCATGTAGTATACCTCTCAAGGGTGCCAAGGTGATCACGGAAGGTCTTCAGGAGGGCATTGCCACTACCCAGAACCATCTAAGTGGGAGAGGACAAAGGCTTAGAGAGAGTACATGAGGTTTGTTGGGTTGAAGGGCTTGACTTTCCACAAGAGAAAAAGTTAATCCCAAGCAGTTTGTGCTCCTTGAAGGAGAGGTGTTTGTCGACTTAAACCCCAGGGACTTGGTGAAAGTGGTCAGCTTGGGTGTGATGTCCTCTGGGTTCATAGCTTGTTCCAGGTCTGGATGTCATGGCGTTTGGTGTTGGTCAGCAGTGGAAATTCGGTCTTGGAGGGGATGGGCTTCAGGTAGGACTGGACATCCAGGACTTCATCCAAGTGAGGCAGGCCTTAAGCTGTATGTAATCTAGGTATTGCTGGATGTTGAGAGCCAGGAGGGTTCCAAGTGGTTCAACGTAAAGGTTTAAGATCAAGGGGGAGAGCATGCAAAGGTGATGGGTAGAGTTGGTAATCCGGAGAAATCTATTTGGACAAATTAGTGGCAGTTAGCAAGGTAGGATTTGAATCTGCTTGAGATGGCTCTCTGATCCCATGTGGCGATGCAGAAAGTTGGTGAGTGTCTGATGGTCTACTGCGTTGAATGCAGGTGAGAGGTCAAGGAGAACCAGGCGGCAAGGATGGCCATTGTGCAGGATGTTAAGGGCATCTTCAATCACCTTGATATATGTTTCCGTACCGCATCTGGGTCTAAAGCTAAATTGTTAGTACTCAAGGACTTTGTTGGCATCAATGTGTTAGAGGATCTGTGTGCCTACTGCTTCCTCAAAGAAGGATAGTGGAGTGGTAGTTGCGGAGGTTGTCAGTGCCGAGTATTTGTTTCATGTTAAGATAGGAGGGCTGGGTTCTTCTGTAAATGGATTCAAATACAAATGTGGATCTTTACAGCCTATACCAGTGGTCTGAAACCTCTGGCTCTCCAGATGTTTTGGGCTACGACTCCCATGATCCCTCAGCATGAACTATGCAGGTGGGGGCTCATGGGCGATGTTGTTCATAATATCTGGAAAGCCATAGGTTTAAGACCTTTGGCCCATAACATCAAAGTTTGCAGTAGCATTTGTACTTGGGCAAATAATACCCATGTGAAAACGTATAGCTTTAATGTGTTTTTGGACCAGGGAAATTACAAATATGCAGCAAAATGACATTGCACTGGAGCACAGCTTATGTAATGTGGACAAGGGTGTGTTTGCAGTTTAGACAGTTGGGGGAGCGTTCTACTGCCATGAACATAAAAGTAGAACACACTCCTGCATCCTTGTTCACCTACACTTCTCTGTGCATGACATTTGCCTACACTGAATATTGCAATCCAAAAATGTTTTGCACTTGTAAGGGTGTCCCCCAATTACGCTCACACCAGAATGAATACACCCCTCTAGGGAAATAAGGCAAAAAGGCGATCTTGTAAATATAACAAGTGTAATCTTACATAATGAGGATGGTAGCAAAGCACTCTGCTGCCTGAACGGTCTTCTCTTGTCCCTCTTCCATTACTTTCTGCCAAAGTGGTTTCAGGCAGGGATTTATATAGGCCTGGCTTGCAGTGGTAGTGTCACTGGATATGGATCATGGCTTCATCTCAATCTGTCCTTTTTCCATAATAGGGACGCTCCAAAGCCGCCTTTCTTCGGTGTCAGCTGTTTAGTCAGAGCATGCTGTTCTACATTTTGCTAGCTGTGCTAAAACATATTGTAGCTTATGCTTTCCTTAATTTTGCTACCTCTACAAAAATACACACTGCAGCTCTGCAGACTTTTACAAACCTTGAGGTCTAGCCCAAGGAAAAGCTAAACACTTATGTGTACAAACATTTTCCAGTCATTCTCTCCATATTACACTCATCCGGCTCATGCACACTTTACTCTTATAATTTGTCTCACTCTGCATTTTGTCACATGGAACATGCCATTACTATCTTTAACCTGCATGGAGCCTTGACGGACAGTAGACAGCTGGTGAATCAGTTTGTGCTGGCCATAGTGACTAACACCGCATAAGCGCCTGTGATCAATTTTTAGATCCCACAGGCTGCATTCCTTCTGGGAGGGAGGGGGGAGTTTGACTCATAAAGCACTAAGATTTTACAATGCCTAGGGATCTGACATTACAAATCTATCCAGCTAATAGTTAATTGCACCTTATATTTAAACAATAACTACCTTCTTCAGTGCTTGCTTATCTCTTTGTATGTGTTCATGTTTGCATGAGAGAGCCTTCCCAGTGGGCCCCCTTCCCCTAATCCATTATAGTGCCTTAAAGAGGTCTTGCCAACTCTAAAGCGTTTGGGGGTTCGGGAGGACCCTGGTTCCTTCCCAACATTCTCTCATATGACAGGAATATAATGTACAGCAAAAATGCAGTTTTTCTCTATTGAAAGATCAGGTGCAACAGGGGTGGCACAGCAAAGCAAACTCCCTAACTATCTCAGTGGAGTCAGCCTCAGAATTTTGGAACCGCAGGAGGAGACTTCAAAAGTGAGTCGCAAGTGGGTCTGTCAGTGGGCACCAATACCCAAGTGCCCTTTGCTTTGTGCACCCTGGTGGCCTTGGCAAACCCTTAGCATGTACACACTCTCTTTCGCCTCCCAACGGCTCTGAAAAATAGGAGGGAAAAAAGAGAAGCCTATGGGTCAGTGTTGATAAGTTACTTGTGCTGGGACTCAAACCGGGCCACTTCGCGATCTGATCTGAGACCACCACAGGTGTCAGCATAGCAAACAAGGTGTTAGGCAGAAACCTGTGCAGTTCCCTTAGGGACCACTGCAAAAGATTTAAGACTACAGGTGTTGGCAGTGAACCCACTTGGTAGCAGTCTGTACCACCCAGATTTACCTGGTACCTGTGGCTGAGCAGTCAGACTTCCCTCAAGAAGAGTTAGGCAGTATGCAAAGTATACACAATAGGCACTCAGATACAACAATACAAGCAAACACTGACCAGAGCTTTGGTATCCAAGTATATAATTATTTATTTAAAAACACACTGTTTGAAACACTCCAGCACTCTTGTTGTAAAATATTGTAAACACAGTTACTATTGTAATATGTACACCCCTTTTTCCTTATCAGTTAAGCCACAGTAAAACACCACTTATTTTCATACAGAGGTGAGCGCTTAACTAGATTGCACTCCAATAAGTTTGTGAGAAAGGGAGGGAAAAAGACAGAATATGGAAAGTACACCACTCTAAGGTTTAGGAACACTGTTAGCAAGGCAGCAGAAGAGCAAAGGTCACTGGTGAGCCAAAGGCTGGGCCCACTCTTAGAGAGAGCAGAGCACAAATGCGCCCAAGATCACACAGTTACACTAGGCTTAGAAAGTCTTGCAGAGAGTTCACAAAGAGTTTAGAGAGGTCTAGGAAAGTTTAGCCAGGGTGTCCCAGGCTAACCCAGGTTCGAAAGCCGGGGACTAAATCTACCCCGTACAGTCGGTAGCAAGGGAAGCCAGGCGGGACACGGTACCTTAAGTGGGAAGGATCCTCCAGCGGTGGCAGTTGTGCCTGGTAGTGGGTGCAAGTTGCGTCGTCGTCCAGGAGAAGAGAAGATCTCGACTTGGAGGAAAGATGAAGGTCGTTGCACTACCAGGGAAGAAACCAGCCGCAGAGTTTTCCGGTTAAAGGTGGTACCTTTGTTTCGCGGTCATGGTAAAACGTGGTATCCCGGTTGCCGGGGTGCTTGGCACAGGCAAGGCAGCCACGAGGTACGTCGGGAAGGCGAAAAGACGGTGATACTGGTTATCCCCACCAGTCAAAGGAAGAAGACTCTCCGGCGGGAGATCTCCTCGGTTTATAGTCATAATATCGAAAAAATAATGTCGAATTCAAAAATGTCGACAACACATACATATAATAGAAAAGGTCATTATTTCGAAAATAAAATGTCGAAAAAAAAAAATCGAAAAACCAATGTTAAAATAACTATGTAAAATGTCACACATACTAACGTTTTTTATTGGGGGGGTCCGCCCCCCTAACCCCCATCCCAAAACCCTACCCCAACCCTCCACTCCTCCCCATCCCCCCCAACACCCCCCATGGATATACCTTTAATTTTTTAAAAAAGTATTTAATAAAACATTAATTAAGTAATTAATTATTAAAAAACCCCATCCCAAACCCCTACCCCAACCCCCCCCTCCTCCCAATCCCCCCCACCCACCATGGATATACCTTTAACCATTTTAAAAATTTTTGTTTCATACACTATAATTAATTATTTATTTAAACATTAATTCGAAAAAAAAAAAAATCGAAAAAAATTCGACATTTTTGTAATTCGACATTTTTATTTTCAAATAAATGTTTGACATTTTGACTTTCGACATTATTGTATTCGACATTATGACTGGACACCGATCTCCTCTGTCGTTGGGAAAAGTGGTGAGACGGTCCAGCAGGGCTCCACCGGTGGTGGTGTCGTGGCAGGTCGGCTCAGCTTCTCCCTCGTCGGATTCTTAGGTCCTGTGGCGACTTCTGAAGTTCCAGTCCCCAAAGCCCTGCTTTTATGCAGAAAACCCCCATTCACTCAGCCTAGCTGTCACTCAAACATGCTAAGTGGTGAGCCGGCTGGCTCACCACTTGGGCCAATCAGGATGGAGTGCGACTTGAGTAGCCTAGGTAACTCAGTCCAGGGTGCCTAAATTCCCCTCCACCCCTCCTAAGTACCCCAGACAGAGTGGCACCACTTTGGAGGGCTTCTGTGGAGAAGCCCGCCAAAAAGTGGAACAAAGGGCTCAACTTGGGTTGGAGTCACAGAAGAGAACACAAACGCCATTTTAGAATCAAGTTTTGGCAAAAAATACCAACCGGAGAATTAATATTAATTAAATAAACCAACGGTATGTTCGAGGCTACCATAAATAATTAAATAAAGATAGTAGCCTAAAACAATGGGAATTCCCATAGGAAAATATTCGCAGTTGAATATAAAAAGTAGTATCCACTGCCACCAGCCAAAACCCGATCAGGGGGGACGGAGACGTGCCCCCTCGACTAACAGACCCTGGGGCAATCGAATTGCCCCAGCCAGTACGGCCACAATATGATGGTTTGTACTGGTTCTGTTCAGAATTTAAGACTAGTAAAGTCAATGGTGACTTTACATGCCCTGGGAGACAGTAGTCAGTCCCAGGGTATGGAGTCTATAGTGGGGGGTCACTATGACACCCCTGTGTTACTGCACTGAGGGTGCTGTGTAACACATCACAAAAACACATGAAGCCCTATGGAGTAAAAGACCCCATAGCCCATTAAACACATCTAGATTCAAAGAAACACTCAAATCATGCCACTCAAATCAGAATGAGGGTAAAAGAGTCTCACTCTTGGCAGGAGAAAAAAATAAACCCCAAAAATCCAGCAAAGCTGCTGGGGGACTCACTAGGTTAGGAAATTCAGCCTAAACAGAGAATTTTCCCTAACACAAGGTCACCAAAAACAGGATGCGCTGCCTTTCTTTTGACCATTACATGCCTTCACCACACGAATATTTCGTTTTACAGATAAACGTCACCATTGTGTGAGCCATCCAAGAAGCATTTAGCTTCATCATGTAGGGTATGTTGACACGTCAGAGTTAGATTCTATCCTATGCCACTGTACTTGTAGTAGGGGTCTGTTAAATACGCTCTGCTCCCACAGGTGAGAGATTTTACAAACTCCTGCAGTAGCACCACTTTTCCTCGGCCACTGCTATCAGTCAGACATCATACATGGTTCCTTTTACAGGATCAACCCACTTCACCTGAGCAAAGATACTTTTTTTTTTTTAATGGCGTTACTCCGCACCACCCCCTAGACTATTGCATAACATACACCTCTTAAGCCTATTGGCTGCAGACATGTGATTAATGTCATAGTTTAAAGTCCTGAGGGAATTGAATACTGTCCTTTTGTGCTCGATATTACTAACGTCTGTACCCCAAAGAAACGGCATGATCCCATTTTATTTGTAATATATGGCAAACCAAGTATTTTTAAAGCAGAAAATAAAAACTCTTGAGAAACGTATGTAAAACATTTAGAATTTTATCCTAAACATACATCACAAATCAATGTAAAAGTTTAGTCAAAGGTTCAGAAACAGCATTGCTTTACTTCTCTTAAAAAGCTATTCTCCCTGTTAATATTCTGGTGTTGATTTAAACATTTCTCACTGGATCAATAGGAACGAGTGGTTGCTGGCCTTCTCACCATCCAGATAACAAGTACATTCCTGAGAGGCCATTCTCAAGACCTCCCATCCTGTACAAAGTAGGACATATTGAAGTGCACAAGATTTGAAAAGGAATAATGTTAACCTAATTATTAGACATTAGTATTGTATATGGTCACTGGCACGAATTCTCCTTCCCAACTAGTGCCAGCCGGGTCTGTATGATGTATGAGAAGGCATATGCTACACTAGTGCCATTACGACCTGCAACCTTTGCCAAAAGAAAAGGAATTCAACCACAATGATAGCTATACAGCACTAACCCAGCTGGTCTGGACAATACTCACAGCAATTGAACTCCCTAATTCAACTGAGTCATCAGGTCAGTTGTGTTCCCTAAGCGCCATCTATGGCGCCTGTCCCCCAGCTCTCCATCTTTTCACAAAGCTAAAAATGTCTTTCAAGAACATATCCATTCCCATTTCTGACAGTTGTACAGTATCTGCATCAAACTTTTTTGGGCTGTATTTGCGTAATTTAGTATGTTTTATGTTAAAGATATGGAGTAGTTTGGAAAATGATAACACAGTGTCATTCAACTGTCTACGCACAAAATCGTTCTGCTTCATCTTCTCCACCCAGCTGGGTATGGGAACCATAGTAGAGAAAGCTAGATTAGCCTGCGGATACTGCTTTGTGAGCCAAAGAAACTCGTTGCGCAGACTCTCTTTAATGATTTTTTTCTCCACTGTCGTCACCTCATCCGCCCCTAGATGTACGATTATCATGTCGGGAATGTTTTGCTGTTGCCTTATTTCTGGTGCTGAACATAAACGCTGCCTCAGATCTTTCAAGAGCATGCCATCAAAACATAACCATACAACGTCAACATTTAAATCTCGCATTTCTTTCTGCCACTGTGTAAGTTCCGTCGTTCTGCTGCCTCTTGCAATGAAGGCGTTCCCCACAATCCAGACCAGTTTTTTCAGCGCATACTGTTCTGTGGAGAAATGAATGAGTTATCAGTGTCATTAATGTGTTTGTATTTTTATTTCCTTAGCATGCTGTTCTCCCATTGCACGTGTGACATTACCCAGTTAATCAAAATATGTTGCAATAAAAAACTTGCAAGAAGATGTTTGGGGCGAAAAGTATGTTTTGCTGCAAAGCAGGAAAGGTCAGAGCTTTAGTTGATAAAATTCCGTACCACAGTCGAGGAATAAGCAGGTCAATAGAGGCGCAAGAAGGGTTGGCGCTGTCAAAAATGTGTGCTAATGAGGTATGGGAGAAGCAGTTGAGAGTAGGAGCAGGGGAGAGATGTGGAGCACAGACGGATGGTGGGGGAGAGAAGGGCTGTGAGTCACGCATTTTAGAGGAAAAGTAGTGAGAAAAGTCAAGAGCACAGAGTGAGGATGCAGTGGATATTGGCTTGGGAGGTGAAGGTAGATAAACGCTTGTAGGGGTGATTGCAAAACATGTAGGTTATGTTTGTGAAGGTGTCTGGTGATTTTTTCGAATTACAAAGGATCGAATGCAACAGATTCGAGTCAAAAAGACCGAGAAAAAAAAAAAACTGAATGCCTTGTATTTTTTTTCTTTTCGTTTTGGTATAATTAAAATCAATGGTTTTTGGCCAAAAAACGGGGAATTGTGTGGGACCCACACTTTTTTTTTTTAAAAGTGCATTCGTTTTTTTTCCGTTCTTTTGTTTTGAAAATAGTGTCATTCGAAACTTTGTATTCGATTCTTTGACCTACAACCGTTTGTGAACTAGGAGGATAAATGAATAGCCGGGTACCACAGAGGTGTGGACCTGCACAACCCCCTTCTTGTTGATATAAAACATCAAAGTCATGCTCTCAAACTATCAACACAGAAAAGTTCAGTGCTACAGGAATTAATGCCTTGAGGGCCTTAAAAATTTACATCAATTACAGGAAGTTTACATAAATTATAGTCTCCCTATTCTAAAGAGCATGGACTTTGAGACAGCTTTGAGTGCCCCTCCATCTGGTGAGCAAGGAGTTGGAAATGATCTGGTGTTGGAAGGGAGGGGGGTCTTCGAAAAGAGACCCACAGAAGAATGTGTGGTCGCAGCACCCCAAACTCCAGGTCCAGTCTGACCTCTGATGGAATGAAGATTTTGCCTGACCTGGCTGCCTAGGTTCCAAGCTTAAGTGTGGTGTACAAAGTCGCCTCATTTTCAAGTGAGCATGCATGATATATTGCTATAATGTGGTATGCCATCAGGACCAAAAGCCACTGAAACAACCAGGCTGAAGACTGACAACGGCACAGCAAGTGTGCTACTGTGGCCCTGAGGTCCTACACTTTCATGAATGGGAAACTCTCCCCTGTGAGAAATCTAGTGCGAAACAAACTCTGGTGTGGGGCTCCACCCACGTGGCCAGGGAACGGCAGCTGCTGCCTAATCCTGGAGTCGGTATTATGTGGTAGGATTACATGGGAGGGAACTGGTGACCTTTTTAGTTCACGAATCCCCTATTCTTCCTGAAGCAGTGTTGGCATAATGTAAAATAGAGCAAACTAATGTAATGGCTATACAATCCAATATGGACTTCAAGGCCCATAATGTTTGTGGTCCTGAGACGAGGAAGAGGGGGCCAAGAGTTGGTAAGGATTAGAATTGCTGCTGACTAGAATGTGCGGTCTAGCTGTTAGAGAGCAAGACACATAAGCGGGACAATTAAACTCGGGAACGAGTTGCAGCTGGGAAGCAGAGATGTGGGAGAAGTAGCAGAGGCAGTCCAGAGAGATGTGATTGCCACATAATGAATAACGGCAGCTGATGCCGACACAAGGAGTTAAGACAAGCAACATTGCAGAGGGCGTGCAGCTTGAAATAGCGTTAAGAGAAGTCCAGCCGAGGGGGAGACGTGCTCCCAAGCCAGAGTGTGGTACTTTGGTGTGCGAGAGGTCACGAATAATCGACAGACCTGTGTGAGCTCCAGGGAAGAGCCACGCAGTTCATCAGAGGTACACGCGAGCTGGCAACAGTCCAGACATGACGCAGGAGGTCAGCCAGCAACTGACAGGAAAACAGACCTCAAAGAAGACCAGTGAGTTGGCCTGAACTTTAAGGTGACCCTGGGGCGCTCCGAACAGGACCATTGATGGTAAATAATAATTTGTACCGAGTATATAACATGCAGTGGCGACAAGGGCGCATCTCCCCGTTTATGGGAAACCAATTGGGGGAAACCTGTAACCCGCATTGCCAACAGCCCAGAAACCGTAAAGAAGTAGTCAAGAGGCAGTTTGGGAGCAATTTTCCTTTCTTGAGCTTCCAGTTTGGGGAAACTTGTAACCCATATTGTCAAGAGACTATAAAAAGTGGCAGCCATTGTTCAGCCCTCCTCACATGGGATACTGTTTTGGAGAATCCTGAAACAGATATTGCCAATAAGATCTGTTGTGGTTGTCAGAGTTTTCTTCCTGGCATGCGAGTATTACATGAAAGAAGAAGATGATTTGAATAAGTGTATTTATGGCAAAAGATGGGGTGGAAATAACTTGTTATATCTCTGATATCATTTCATAAACTGTTGCACCATCAAAAGTAGTTTCTGTGCTATCCTGACACAAGTATTTCGTTTGAAGAATAAGTGTGACATGCTAATAGCTGCTTTGTCATCCGGAGGAGAACCGTTGCCTTGCATTATATGGAGGGGGAGAGGGTGGTATAGGAAGGGGAAAGAGAGAGAGACATGTGTCCTATCAAGAATGATATGTGAACCATTCACCTTAACAAGATGAATATTGTGGGAAATAACTACTGTTTTCACTTTTGAACAAGTGTTTGTGAAAGAGACATTTTACTTTATCAAGTGGAAGGACGCAGTGGATGGAAAACACTTTTTGTGTTACACTGAGCAGAGCTTTATTGAATCGGAATATTACCAAGGTTATTCCTGAATTGATCCAGGGGAAGGGAGCCCAACCCTGGTCACAAAGACTACCTTCTAGGTTTTAACTGTTATATTGTCTTGTGGAATTGAACACTGCCACATATTCCTTGTATAGGTTTTTTATGTATTAGTGTGAGGGTCAGAGACGTTTTAGACAGGAAGTCATTTTTCTTTAGTTTTCTAGATAGGGACATCCTTGTAAGAATAGGAAAAGATAGGTGTTTATCTCATCCGTTCTTATTTAATAAATAAGAACCATTGAGAAAACGAAACCTTGGTGTCCATCGCATTTCTGACCCATCAAACCCCCAAGTCAGAGTTTCAACGGAAGCCAATGAAGCGGAAGTGTGTCAGAAGGTAGCAATAGTTTTTCTGATTGATTGAAAGACCCAAGCTAAACTGTAGGTTAAGAAGCAGTTGGAAGGTTACTCTTGCAAGATCGGATGATTCCACCGGGATCAGGCCGTTATCCATACATGGGAAAATCTGTATCCCCTTCAGCGGAAGATGTGTTGACACCAGATTCGTCAACTTTGTGAAAACCTATGGAGCTTTACTGACCAGCGAAGGGAATAACTGGGCACTGAATGCATCGCCCATGCAAGGACACGGAGGAATTATCCAGGCACTTTAAAATAGGGATGTACAGATTGACGTCTTTCAGACCCACAACATACATCCAATCTCCGACAAAGGAACTTACGAAATTGAGCAGGCGTAACCATCTTGGGAGATGTGAAAGTGTGATGGTTCAGAAGAATAGGTCCGGCATTGTGTTTAGACAGGCCTGGTTCTTCTCTGAAACAGAGAAAATTGGGTATTAACTGCATTCCCTCTCCACAGAGGACACCTCTACTGCTCACACAAGAGCTGCAGAACCGGACCCTGTAACATCACCTGCATCGCCCGTAGACATCACAAGTGGGAAAAAGCACGATCGAGATTGTTATGTGACTTCATGTTTTCAAGGGCAGTGTATCAGCAAGCTATTTTGTGGCAGCCAACTGGGAGCCCAACCTGGGCGTTTTCTAAAGGGCTCTCAATGGCACTGTAATAGCCCTTTCACATCCTGTTTCAGCCAAATTTGGTTTAGTTGGATTCTTTAATGATCCTGTGCAAGAACAACATTATTTTGGTTGCAACTATGACAATTGGCTGTAATTTAGTAGTAACTTATATGCCTAATATGTCGACTGCTCAATTAGTCACTTAGAGAGAAAAACGTAGGTGTTTTGATAATTTTAGTTTACAGCATTTACAGTTAGTGCACAACATTGGAAAAATACAAAACAAATCACAAATACACCCCTATACATATTTACAACTTCCTCCAGACCCCCATCCCAGGATACACATCAACTGTCATGACATTGATCAGTACAACGTAAGGAATTTCCCTCAGTTTTTTCAAATAAAGCCAGTTTTTTATCTTTCCGAAATATCACTTTCCATCTCTGCCAAATCATGCATTTCAGCAACCCATAACTCAATAGTAACTGGGTCCGCCGTCTTCCAACTTCTAAGTATTATTTTTTTCCCACCATTGGGCCTCTAAAAATCTATTTGTTTTTACATGTGGCCATATCCTCCAACAATACATCACTACCTAATATTAAGGTTTTAAAATCGAAGGCAATCCTGTCATTCAGTACATTTTTTCATATTCTGCCATACTCGAACCAAAATCCCCTCACTCTGGCACAATTCCATAACATATGTTCCAATGTGCCAGTGTCGTGGACACATGCCCAGGACTCAGAATTATCAACCATTCCTCTTTTTTGAACCTTTCCGGTGTCCAATAGACCCTGTTCATAATCTTAATTTGGCGTGTCCTCTCAGTCAAATTCAAAGAACATAACCTGATGTTCGAACACATACGAGAACAATGATCCTCATCAATGTTACTCCCAATCCTCCGACTCCATTCCTCTCTCAACAAATCATTGCTTTTATATTCGCCAACAATCAAGCCATATACTCTATTTACCAATCCATATTCTCCCGCTTTTGGTTTTTGCCATAACATTTCCATATTTAGTCTCATTTCTAAGTCAATCTCACCAATTGCTTTCCTAATTCTGCGGTAAACAGCCATGCAGAAATTTAAAATACTGTATTTTGATTGTAATTCTTGGGCACTCGTCCATCTCCCATTTACAAAAAGGTCCTCTAACCAGATCACACCGGCCAGGAACCATTCAGACCAAAACAAAGCCTTACCCTCCAGCTTAATACTCTGATTCAGCCACACAGAGGCACTAGGATCTCTTAATGCATCAAAACCCAAAAAGATATTCAGACTCACCCAGGAATGTTTTAGACTTTTAGTCAAGGGATCACTATATCTCAGTATAGTAGTCAATAAAGCCTTAGGTGGTATTAATTAGGATCTGGTTTAATCAACTCCATCAGGATTTGTGACATGAAGGCCAAATGATATGTTCTATAATTAGGTACCCCCCAATGCCCCTTTTTCTAAGGGTAGTTGCAATTTACACATTTTTAGACAAGGAGGTTTGCTGTCCCATAAATAAATATTTTTTAGTGATTCTATCCAATATTTCTGTTCAATGTCCAGAGGAATCATGCTAAGCACGTAATTTATTCTCGGAGTGGAGACCATTTTCAATGCATTCACTTTCCCCTATAGGGATAAATGCAGCATGTTCCATCTCTCTAAATCCATTTAGGTATGAAGTACAAATCATGTTCATATTTTCTTTAACAAAATCCCTAATATTCGGCAGAATCCACACTCCTAAGTATAGCAATTTTTCTGCACACCACTTAAAACCCCATTGCATTGCATTGCATTATAAAATTCTTGTCCCATACCGGCACCAAGGGCAAGACCTCTGATTTAGCCCAAATTATTTTATAACCAGAGTATCGATTAAAGGCAGACAACATATCTATAAGTATGGGCATTGAATGACAGATTCTTGAGAACTAATAAGTCATCAGCATACAACCAAGTTTTTTGCTGCACGACCCAACAACTTACATCCTAAAGACCCTCATTCGCTCTCAATGCCACAGCTAGTGGTTCTATTCCAATGACGAATAGTAAAGGGGACAACGGACATCCTTGTCTTATACCTCTTTCTAATTCAAATGATTCTGATTTTAGCCCATTGGTGTTCACATCAGCCGTTGGTTTTGAATAAAGCAATTTTACCCAAGATATATATGGAGTAGCAAATCCCATTTGCTCTAGGACTGCAAACAAATTGCCAATTTAATCTATCAAAGGCCTTTTCGGAGTCTAAAGATAATACTGCAGAGTCCTCCATTGATTCTGTTTCCTTTAATATGGTAAGTAGTAGTGTCCAAATATTACTGGAAGTAAATCTCCCTTTAACAAAACCTGACTGATCTTGATGAACTAATTTCGGTAGTAGTTTCTCCAGTCTCATCACAAGTAGTTTAGCTAATATTTTGTTACCGACATTAATTAGACTAATAGGTCTCTAACAAGATCTCATTCTTGCCTTTTTTTTTAAAACACAGAGATCATGGCATGTCTCGTGGCTGGAGGGATTAATCCTCTAGAATATGAAGATGCAAACATGTTTAATAAGAGAGTCAGTGCTGAATTGGGTAGCCATTTGTAGAATTCAACCGGCAGTCCGTCTGGTCCAGGTGATCTTCCAGTATTTAGCATTCCAATTGCTTTCTTGACTTCATCCAGCGTTATGTTTCCATCTAGGTTTTTTGATTCTTCCTCAGTAATCTTTGGGAGCTGCAATCCTTCCAGGAACCCTCCATCAGCTGTAGTAATGTGGGATTCGTTCCTGTATAGGTCAGTGTAAAATGTTTTAAAAACTTCATTAATTTCTTTCGGTTTGAAAGTGATTCGTCCATTCATCCCTTTGATAGATGTAATTGTGCGTTCGGCTCATTTTCGCAACCTAAATGCCAGCCATCGATCACATTTATCTCCTCTTTCAAAATAAGTACATTTCTGCTGAAAGTTCTTATCCGCCCGATCTGAGATTAGGATTTTAAATTGAATTTTCAATTTCTTTAGGTCTTGGATCATAACTCAATTTGTCGGAGTAACCATCAAATCCCTAGAGATATCTTTAATTTTTTATTCCAATTGCAGATGCCTTTTGCCAAACTTTTTCTTCAAACCACTTGCCAAACTGATGAGCATACCACGTACTGTACACTCGAACGCTTCCCATAAAATATCCGGCTTGACCTCTCCTGTGCAGTTTTCTTTCACAAAATAATCAATTTCTTTTACAATTTTGTCCATCTCATCCTCATTGTCCAACAACCTGGTATTTGCTCCAGAATAGAAGGTGTATTCCTTAGCTGTAGGTTTTTCCATCCTCCAAACATCTTACAGATTGTGCTGATCCAATAGCTCTTTCAGTGCTCTAGAGTGCATGTCAATATGTCTATTTCGTCTTGAACTGTTACCTATCCATGTCCTGATCTAGAACCGTATTGAAATCCCCACCCAAAATTATGTTTCCAGACCCAAGATTTTGTATGGTCTGGGCAACTTTCCTGAAAAAAGTACCATCATCCACTATTGGTGCGTATATATTACAGAAAATTATCTCTGTTCCTTTAATAATGGTAAAAATCGCTACAATTCTACCCTCATCCTCACTAGCTGTTTTCAGTATTTTGATAGGGGCATTTTTTCTAATCAAGATAGCCACACCCCTATATCTTGAGTTAAGGTTGGCCCACACACTCTTCCAGCCCATCCTTTCCTCAGATCATCCAATTCCTTTTTCAAGAGAAGCGTCTCTTGAATAAGACACACATCGTCTTTTAGATCATTTAAATATGTCATGATTTTTTTCTCATTTGTACATTGTTTAAGCCATTGACATTCCGTGTGACTACTCTTAAGTTATCATCCATTTTCAAATTCAATCTTAACACCAATTTCACTCTCAGAATACACTTAAAAATTGGCCCCTGATCACCTATAGAATAAGTAGATGTGAACCCCGTCCCACGCACCCCAAAATGGATGCAAAACACAAAATACAGCATAAAATATGGATTTGTATGCCACATTTCAAGATGTCCAGCGCCCTGGGCACCTCTCCTAATTTAACTGAACTCTAAACTATTTGAAACTTATTTACAAATAATAACAAAATCCCACCCCTCATACCCACCCTAGAGAACCAATGCCATTCCCACCAAACCCTTGTATCACCAAAACATATGTAATTTGCTCATGCCTCACTTAGAATTTGACCATTTCAAAGATATCATACACCAAATTGAAAAAGCCTACTTGAGACAAGCATTGACATAACCAAATTGAGATGATTAATTCTCATATTTGTCCAGAAATTATTCGGATAGTAATCTCAATCACTTATAAACTATTCATCATTATGTTTAAAGATAAATAAAATGACCAATATCACTAATCTATTCAATACCCATAGTTTTCATTTGTTAATCTCTCTGGAGAGAATACACACTTTAAATCTGTTACATACAAGCCTCAATGCCAGGTGGGCCACCAACCCACTAATGTCCATCTGCTACATTATTGTTGACTACACTGTTAGGGTAGGTACTGTCATGAAAGGTATCACTTCATAAAATGTTCAATGGGTTGAATGTTGTGTGCTTTAACATTGCATTAGGTTGACCAGCATTCCATCACTCTTAGTTACGGTGGAACATAGATCCTGCATCATTCAGAGGTTCTATGTTCCAGCGGAGTGAGGGAAGGAGTTGAAGAGAACAGTTTAGTAGCCTCCTGCCGGGGGTCGTTACCAGCGTAGTGAATAAAAGGACTTGATCAACACTACTATCTCTGCCTGTGTTACTTCCCTACATAACATACACCCTAATTTAATTTCCCTCAAAAGGCTATTTTCCTAAAGCATGGATGCAGAGTAGGCATGTGTTAAATGTATGTAAATCTGTGTGTAAATCTGCGTGACCAACCTTTACTATTTAGTCTTTATGTCAGTTGCCTGTATATTGCTGTATCATCCATCATTCCTCCCTCACCAGAGCAAATATAGGTATTTTGATCAGATGAAATCAACTACTGTTCTTTTAAACAATTTGTTCTGCTGTATAAAAGTGCAGTTCGTGACCGACTGATGAGAAATTAGAGCTGCTAGCTATTTATTTAAATTAAAAATTATATAGTTTAAACATTAAACTTTTCATTTTTTTTCCCAAAGGTTATCTTGTATTCTTTCATTCTTATTTCTGTTACATTACACTAGCTAATAGTCATATTTCTAATAGTATTCAAAAAATGGACAATTGTGCAGATCAGTTTCTTATCGTGGCCTAATAGGATCTGAGGCCATCTTGTTTCTGCATCCATCTGTGTGGCCGATATCTTGAAATGGTCTCTGCACAGGTTTCTTTTTTCCAAAGCTGGACAGTCCATGGTGATATGCTGTATTGTTTTTGTACAGTCCATATTATTACAGAATCTACAATGTTTTAGCGAACTCAATATTAGCTTCATTTTCTCTAGTCTGTCTCGTCGGTAAGTTGTTAAGACGTAGTTTTAGATAGGTATTCCTTATCTTTTTGTCTGGAAATATCATCATGTATTTTGGTAATACATTTATTACTCCGATATCCAAATCAAATGGTTAAGTTGACTGATGCCTTGCCTTTTCTTTCAGGGTTTTAATCCAGTCATTTGGAGTATCTTCCGCTTGGAATATTGTGGATGATTTATCAGCATTTCATGTGGTATGTCTTCGTTTATCAGTATTGATGCAACTTCCTCCTTCCATGCCTTAAGATGATGTACAATGCATTTGTGTTAGTTCTTAAGATTTCAATTGCTGGGCTCTCGTCCATATTCATCACTTTGAGGTATAAATCCACTTGTTTCCAGAGTACCATCGATGTCAGTGATTGTGTTGCGACTTCGAACCTGATTCTGGACATTGGAAAAGAGTCTGGTACCCCCAGTATTTTTCTCCAGAAGGTCGCTTCAATTCTTTCATCATTGTTGCGCTCCCATAGAGTACGCTCAGTACAACTTTTTGTATGTAGAACACCACAAAAGGTTTAAAGGAAAATTTGTCGAGCAAGGGATTGTGTTTTTCTCAACAGGTGGTCCACCCATTCCTTTTCATTCTTCGACTGGTTAATCAGAATTCCAAGATATTTAACGGTAGTGTCTACTTTATGTGGTGTTCCTCCTACTAATATTGTTGGAATCCTTTGTTTTTTGTGGGGATCTTTGTAAGTGACATCAGTTTTGTTTTTGCAGTATTAACCTTTAGCTCGTTTTATCCCATGTAATTGCTCATCATCTCTAGACTCCGTTGTTTTGTCCAGTAAGACGATGTCATCCGCGTACATCATCAATGGTAACGCAGTAGAAGAACAAGTTACTCTCTTACCTGGTAACGTTCTTTCGATGGAATGGTCCGATAACGTATTCCATATCTACGACAGTAATCACTGCAGCACAGCTGTGGTTATTACTGTCAGATATGGAATACGTCGGAGGACCCAATCCCCTCAAATTGATTTTTGGTGGTTTTAGAGAAGTCGATCTGATTTCTTCCTCGAAATCAGCTGTATATAAATTAACAAGCGTTGCCGCTAATGGACATCCTTGCTTTAGACCATTCCAGGTCTCAAAGGGAGTTTGTACTCCTTCTCTGGACAGTCTGACTCGGATCTTATCTTTGTGTTCGTATAAAGCAGTTTTAGGAGCTTGATAATATCTCTATGGCAATTCCATTGTGCTAATTTGTCTAAAAGCAACTGGCGATTGACTTCATCGAAAGCTAGGTGGAGATCTACAAAAGCTGTCCATACTGTTACTTTCTTCATAAGAGCTTTCTGTTTGATGAGATTTAGCAATATGAGATTTATGTTAGTGCCCACATTGGTGACAAAGCCGGTTTGTCTCACTGCAAATCTTTTTGTCTGTTTTTCCCAGGCACAGAGTTTGGTTAGAAGAAACATGGCAGAAATCTTCCCAAGCGGGTCGAGCAGGGCAATCGGTCTATAGTGGACCGGATCGTCTCTGTTGCCTTGCTTAAAAATGAGAATGAGTGTTGCGGTCTTCCATGTATTAGGAATCCTGTTAAATTTTCCTATTAAGTTGAAGGTTTTTTGTCGGAATATCAGTCCACAATTCTGGCGCTTGCTTTAGCTTTGCGTTCGATAGGCCATCCGGGCCTGGGGCACGGGACATATTCAGCTTATTTATTATCTTCAGGAAATCTTCTCTGTTCAAGCTTAGTTTCCAAGGTTGCTTTATTGTCTTGCTGACCTCAGATGTTGTGGCTGTCCTTTTATGATACAATGTGGCAAAGTGGGAGATCTAATTTGCCTTCGCTACGTTCTGGATTAGATGTTCTTGAGCGTTAGTATTTGGATTCAGGAGTCTCCATAAGTCTCTTGTATTCCTGTTTCTAGGATTTTTTCCGCATCGCGCTGTGTTAGGGTTCTCCTTTCCATCTTTATCCAGTTGTTGTATCGCTCCTTTAAGAATCTAATCTTTTTACAGTTCTCTGCCGTCATGCGTTTCTGCAGAGCTCTCACTTGTTTCCTTAGAACTTTCTTTTTTTTCCATAGTGTGGAGGTTAAAGTGATGCTTATGTATCATCACTTGTGACTCTTTCGTCTTCATTTTTTGTTGGTATGGTTGAAGAAGCCATTCATAATTTAGTTTCTCAATCACTTCCTTCTGAGTTTGTTTGAAATGTTCAGAGAGTCTTGATCTGGTTTAGCTTTAACCGAAGTCTGGACCTGGCAGTATTAATCTCCAGAGCTGGCAGTTGTTGCTTTTTCCTATGGCCACCCGTTCCTGACCATGATAGTGTCAATAAATGGTGATCACTCTTGCCTGTGGTTATGTTGGCAACTCGCATTCAAGATCCCTGGGGACACATCTATTACAGCTACGGACGATCCCCGGGTCCAGGTAGTAATAGCTTGTTGGTTTTCATCTTCAGTTTTCCCTGTCAGGGTCATATTTCGTAGGGCCATTTCTTTTGCCCATGTTCGGGCTTGGTTTGTTAGGTGATTTTGCTGCAAAACATGTCCTTTCCGATAATAGAGATGTATATTCAAATCCCCACAGATGATAAACTCTATAGTACCATACTTAGCTGCAGCGTTGTCTATTATCAACATGTCTGATTCAATGAAGGTTGTCTCGTTTATAGCTAATGGGTTCCAGTAGAGATTTATTACTCCTAACATAGTAGCAGGATTTAGTCTGGTGATGTTAAACATGGTCTTCATATTTTTATCTGTCCTTTGTAGTATGGTCATTGTACCCAGGTATTCTGATTTATAGTTGTCACAGTTGACCAGACTTAATCTAACTTCATCATTGTGAGCATGCTTGATGCTGGTCTTGGTTTGGTCTGTTGCACAGCTGGATTCATATGAATTTGGAAACCTTCACATATAGGTTGTTTTAGGATCCAGGTTTCTTGCAGGCATATTATGCGACATCTCTCTAATTCGGGTATCGTTTGCTGAAATAAATGGCCATGGCCTTGTGTGTTCCAAGAGCATATCGTCCACTCGCAGCTAATCTGTGGCACTAATGGTTATGTCTGCCCCTGGTGCTTTCTTCCTTTTCCGTGTCGTCATTCATATCTCTCCATATATACTAATTCATATTGGTTGTTCTGGCAAGTGTTATCTTCCTTCGGATATTCCGTTGTTCTTCGTGGTAATAGTAAGAGTCTCCACTTGATGTTGACATCGTTCTTATGGTCGAGTCAGTAGATGTTTTCTTAAGGTCAGTCACTTGTAGATCTTGTCTTCGGGAGCGATAGACTTCTTTTTCTAATGGAGCATAGTCAGCAAATGGGACATAGTGAAATCCTAGACAGTCAAAGCATTTCTCCATTTGTAATATCAAATTCTTTATTTCCCTTTTATGTAGTTCGATATCCACTTTATCTAGGATTACTTCGTCCAAGAAAGAAACTAGTTTAACTGCCTGCGAACTTATATCTTTCAATTCCGGTGATTCATGTTGGCTAGTGTAAATTCTCATGTGATCTTCTCGGGTCCATAAACACAGGGTTTTTCAAATGGACAAGGGGATTTTCACTGTCAATATAGGTTACCTTTGTTCCAGTGAAACGTTCTCCTTTTGTATTGATGCGACTGGATGAGAGTCTGGATGTCTGTGATGAAGTCGCTTACAGTAAGCGTTGAATGTTGATTCCCTGAAGAACAAGACAGTTCTCCTTCTGAAATATCTTCCCTCGATAGCTCTATATCAATCGCCTGCAATGATCGATCGTCATTATATTGGTCTAGGATGATCAGCGCAGAGTCATTCGGATCCATCTCCAGGTAAGAGTTATCAGTCACTTGCTCGTCTGTGTGTGTCGATAGGTTCACATCTCAGCTAGTTGTTGAACTTCTTCAGTTGTTTGTGCTTGTCGCTGAGGTGTCTGGACTTTTTTTCCCCTGGGGTGTTGATTGCGCTCTCTGCACTTTGATTTCTTGTTGTTTAATAGTCTCACACCTTTGGTCTACTTGTACTTTTTGTGCCTGTGGAAAGGGTAAGTTCCTTAGGAAAGTGTCACGACCCTCATCCCAGATCCCCACAGGCAAGTCTATTGGCCAGGGGGAATCAGGACTCGGATCTCAAATAAGACCTGGCATACACTTACCAGGCCCTCTTGGGGCCAGTCCTGGCGCCTTTGGCACCAGGCTCATACATCGTGAGAGACATGTGTTCAGGAACTACTTTTTAGGGCTATCAGCCAACATGGAGGCATCCACATAGCTTGGTTCCAAGCTATGCGGTATAGTGTTTTGGGTGTGGTGGACTAGGGACTACTTTACCTGCACAACTTTGTTGGGGCTATTTCAACCACACCCGGACAAGACCACACGCTTCGCGTTTCTTTGCAGTCTGCAACGTTACGCTCTCTGTGTCCAGCTTGCTTCCGAGCCTGGGAAATGCAGAACCTGCAGAAAGACAAATGAACATTGTTAGCAGCAGCATCTTACCTGCATTCTCCATCTTCATTCGCTCTCAGCTCCCGAAAAGCTCTGTTGGATCAGCGCGCCTCCCGTACCGAAGGACCTGAAAGAAGAGGAAAGACAACATTAAAGGAGGCTTTAGAGACATCGCAAGGTACGAACTATTCGAAAGGCTTACCTGGTTGGTCGCCTTCCGGCTGGCAACGCTTTGAGAATCCACACATGCTGAGAGCACACCACGAACTACAAAAAGAAGGAAAAAACAGGTCAGCAAAGACATCGCAGCGCAAATCGCTTACTTATCGCATTGTGACGCTCGTTGGGCATCATCATTACCGGGGAGATCCAATTTAGCCAGTTTGTCTCGCGGACGCTCCGCACATCTAAGGGAGAAGAAACGGAGACATTACGACACAGAGAAAGGCATGCAGGAATAACAACTCAGAACAGCAAGAAGACCTACCTGAAAGACATTAAGCGGGTTGCAGTCAGTGAAGTAACTGGACCGCTCTCGCCCACGAAAGACAACGCGTCCCTGCCAAGAAAGCAGGACGGAGAGCTCGCCCACTTCTACAACAAGGTGAGGAGAGGGCCCAGAGGGGCTGCAGTCACGCGGGAGGTGGGGGGAATACTACCTTGGTCAACCCGCTCTAAACACAACCCTCCTGTATTTCCAGGCGCAACTTATATCGCGGACCACACCTGGGAACCATAGAGAAGGATACCAGCGACCAACTGCTTGGTTTGTGTCCCCGTGGATTCCAGGTGAGCATAACAGAAAGCTTGTGATCATGTTTGTCTTTTCTTCTATTTGTTCCCTTTGTCTTTAGGCAGCTTGTTTTATCCAGAAATCTTTGGCTCCAGCCTTCCCTCATTGTCTCGTTCTCGGTCCAGATAGATTCACCATCTGCGTCGGCTGAGGCTGGACAACGAGTTGAGGGGTTCAGCCAACCTCTAAGCTACTGCGTGTTGTAGAAGTGCTGCCCGGAACCCGGAGAGCTGAAGAGCCCGAAGACCCTAAGAACTCAGCGACCGGACTCCGCAGAAAGGGGGTGGTTTTGAAGATACAGTTCAGTAGACACAGAAAGAGGACTGGCCAAACAGGTAACGCTGCACAGGAAAGCAAATAAACGCAGCAAGTGTCGACCCTAAGACTCAGTGACCTGACTAAGAGCTGCAAGCTATTACTTAAACTTAGTTTCTTTAAAGAATGCCAAGCGATTGTAAAAGCTTTTAGCAGTTGGGGTTACAGCATTTTGTGAAATGGCCAGCAGGGTCGTGAGTTCGCTTTTAGTCTTTCTAAAGGATTATAGGGCTCAATTGTTCAAACTTGGGCATTCAACACGTTTGAGCACCTAACCTTGAAAGTGGCTGCAGCGCTGCCTTTTCTGTGCTAATGACAGTTCCCCCATGGTCCTCCAAATTGTAGTCATCTGTTTTTTTTTACCCCATTTTAAAGTATTGTGCGAGGACTGCAACTACTCTGCTAGAAATGTAATATGTAATTTTAGGTGATTTATTAAACTGCATTCGGATAATAGAGATTCAGATTATGGTTCCAGATTTTGTTAGCCTGTTTAATGCTTCGACAACTCCTCTGTTAGAGTAGAATTTCCTTCTTGAGTGAAATTCTCTCCACCTGCAAGTCCAGCAGCACTTTTTGGTGGATTCTTGAATTGAATTGATTATTTACATAGCGCCTGTACACAATGTGTTTCAAAGCGGTTTAAGGTAGGGAGGGATCAAGGGAGAATACAGTGACATTCTTATAGGTCCTTGATACATTAAGAATGAGAAATTAACTATCATACTCAGCCTAGTGACATTTTTGATAGTGCTTGACAATGAAAAGGAGGGGTTGGGGTGGGAAGGAGAATCAGACAGACAAGCAGCTACATTACAATGCCTGACGACAAATGAGTTAGTGCCGGAATTTAACAAGAGGTGGGGGGGGGTGGAGAAGCAGGGAGAAGGACGAAACAAGCAACTATCGTACTAGGCCTGACGACATTTCAGATAGTGCTGGAGGGGCAGAGGGAGGAAGAACAAATGAGGGAGGGGGGAGAGACAAACAAGCTGCCATCATACAGGTCAGGCGACATTTCCAATAGAGTAAGAGTTATTGACAGTGATAAGGGAGGGGGTGGGAAGGAGAATGAGACAGACAAGTGGCTAGATTACTATGCCTGAAGACAATTGAGGTAGTGCCGGAATTTAACAAGAGGTGGTGGGGGGGGTTGTGAGAAGCAGGGAGAAGGAGCAGGACAAAATAAGCAGCTATCGTACTACGCCTGTTGACATTTCAGATAGTGCTGGAGGGGGAGAGGGAGGAGGAACAAATAAGGGAGGGGGGAAAGACAAACACGCTGCTATGATACAGATCAGGCGACATTTCTGATAGATTAAGAGTTATTGAAAGTGATGAAGGGGGGTGGTTTGGGAGAATGAAACAGACAAGCAGCTACATTACGATTGCCGACAACAATTGAGGTAGTGCCAGAATGTATCAAGAGGTTGGGGGGGGCAGGGAGAAGGACGAAACAAGCAGCTATCGTAGTAGGCCTGACGACATTTTAGATGGTGTTGGAGGGGGAGAGGGAAGAAGAACAAATGAGGGGGGGGGACAAAGAAGCTGCTATCATACAAGTCAGGTGACATTCTGATATGTTAAGTGCTAAGGATGATAGGGTAAAAGGGAGGGGTGGTACAGGGGGGGACATCAGGAGGAGGGAGACAGACATACAGGCAAGCGCCAGGGGGTACAAGATACAACAGGCAAGCAAGCAGGGGAAGATGATTGCAACTAAGCTAAATGCATACAAAACATGGCCAGGATTTGAGACTAAGTACAATGCATAAAACACAGCCAGATTAAAAACAAGTTCAGAGCATGAACACAGCCAGATTTAAAGAAAGCACCCAGTATCAAACACTGGCAATGGGCACAAAAAAATGCAGTGCAAACATGAGAGTCAGACAAAGAAGGAATATGAGTGACACATGAGGTTAACAGGGTGTCCAGAAGGAGGGGAAATACCCATGGGTGTGGAGTTGTGATATTGAAGTCCAGACGTCAAGGTGAAGTGACATAGCTGCAGCAGGAAAGTCCAAGTGAAAGGGTGGCAGGAAAGGACAACAGACAATGTTCTGGTAGCGGAAAGGGAGCAGACAGGGGACTTAGAAATGGCCCTTTAAAGAAGGTGGCCGTCTAAATCTTGCCAGTCCCCGGTTGGCCAGTATGTTGGGCCAACTAGCCAATCCGCATGCAGAGTCATGTAGAGCGTGATAGCACAAAACAACGGTTCAGTAGGAGAGAGGTTATTCAAACTTACAGTGTCCTTAATAATCTTTCATGAACACACAGTCTGAGAAAAGGGGAGCCAACTGTTACGCTCACCTGGTCTCTGCGGGGGCGTTGGGGCACGGTTGGAGCCCTCCCTCGACTTGGCTCCCCTGTATCGCCTCTCTCTCCCAGTTGCTGCAGAGCCTGCTGTTCTGGATGCTGGTATTGCCCCTGAGGGAAGATGAGAGGCAATGAGAATGGCGTGGTGGTGTCCTGACTTCCCTCGACCCTCTCGTGCCAAAATGAAGTGCGCAAGCGTTTTCCCATGCAAGCTCACCTGTTGTGTTGTAATGTTGAGCTATCCGTCCTGCTTCTTATAGCAGGGGCGCGTAGAGTGGACCTAGTTGCTTTACTGGTCTGTGGAAGTGTTGATCTAGACCGGCTGCGACCAATCCACTTAGAATGTAAGTCTTTTGGTTATGATTATAGTTTGTTTATTGTAGTGTCTTTTGTCTTGATCATGAATTGTAATTCTTGCAATGTCTTATCCCTTCCCAATAGGTGAAGAAGCAGATTGGAGTTGTGGAGCGAATCTGGGGATTCCCCTGAGGATGATGGAGCACCCAAATTAGCTGGTAAATTGGCCTTTATGTTAGAACTCTAGTCTCAAGTATGGTGCGGCCAAGCGTTCGTTATCTATATGATTTCTAACTTGTTGTGTTCCTTTTCTCCTGCAGGAGAAGGCCTGTGGCACAGAGCAAAGTCTGGATGTTCGGCACAGCTCCGCGGTTGCAGGATGAAGGAACCGCGAAGGAGAAGAAAAGAAGTGGAGCTCCAAGTAGCTGGACGCCCAGATCAGGTGAGAAGAAGGCTCCGACTCTGATAGTGATGGGATGCAGGTAAGAGGCACGCACAGCGATGGAGCGGCTGGAAGCAGGTAACATGTACCTTCAGCGGTGGAGTAGCTGGATTCAGTTAAGAGGCGCCTTCAGCGATGGAGTTGCTGTAATCCAGTAAGATGTCTTCAAAGATGGAGTAGCTGGAATCGAGTGGATGGGCAGGTAAGGCCAGCAGTAAGCGTTATGCTGCAAAAAGCATAATAAAGCGAAGCGGAGGCATGTGGATGGGTGGGCCTTATAGAGGCTGGCCCTAGCCCCTCCTTTAGCCCCTCCTAGTGGCTCCACCTTGCCCCTCCCAGGGACTCTTGCACATGCCTTCCAATGATGTTCTATGGCCCTGATGCAAGTGCCTTAGGCACAGAGTGTGCAAGGCACACATTTTCATGAGCCTGGCGCCAGAGGCGCCAGGACTGGTTCCATTTGGACCCTGGGGGTGAGGAAGGACTGGACCCTTGTCTAGTGGCCATGACACCAACCCAGCTTCAAGATAGCCCTGAGGAAGGATACCCTGACACTATCAGGGGTGCCTCACCCTAGGTGGCGTGTGTTGCAACGCTTATCTAAAAGTGATAGAGAAGGACACTGTCCCTAACCTTCTACAGTGGTGGCATATAGCTAATAAAACAATGAAAACATTTCCAACTGGCTGATGCAACAAGGGACAGAACTGGTTATTAGATTCTATCACAACCAGCTCTAAGTGGTGGCAACCTGTGAACTGGTTAACTAATTGTATTCCAAACTAAGTACAAACCTTAATTGTGCCCGTGGGTCTTAGTTATTGGAATGCAACAAGTACAGTCTGAATGTCCATTACAGAAAAACAAGTTAAAAATGGAGAAGGTGTGAAATGGGGAGGGGGGTCCAGATGGTGCGGGGGGGGGGGGGGTGGGGGGTCGGAAAGGCACACCAAGGTTCATCAACAATAACTGTACCAAACCACAACTACTGGCCCTCACAGATCTAGCAAACACAGCAATCACAATCAAACCAGCTGACAAGGGTGGGGCGATTGTCATCCTGGACACTGCCAACTATACCATCATGGTTAATACTCATTTGTCTGACGACACCAGTTATCGTATCTTACCCACGGATCTGCCACCAACTCTGCAGGTACTCATAGCTCCAATCATCGACGAGGCTGAGGATGAAGGATACATCAGTGCCCCAGAGGCATCTTTTTTGTCCCCTGCCCATCCCCGCCTACAAGCCATGTATGCCTTACCCAAGATACACAAAGGCTTTGTTCCTCCACCAGGGCGCCCCATCGTCTCAGGTATTAATTTCGTCCTGGAACCTTTGTCACAATATGTTGACTTCTTCATTAAAGATCAATTTCCTAAGATGCGTAGCTATATCAAAGACTCCACCAACATGCTGGTCCTACTAGACTCTCTCCAATTTAATCCGGAAGAAGATTGGCTTGTGACTATTGATATTGAGTCTTTGTACACACAAATACCACAACAAGACACTAGACATGCTTAGTGGCCTGCTGTACTCTGGCATTGACCTACATTGAGTATCACCCAGTTTAATCTTACAACTCGCCAAAATAGCCCTCACCAGAAACTATTTTCTGTTTGAGGACACTTATTACCAACAGATTTCAGGAACAGTGATGGGGGCTACCTTTGCCCCCAGTCTGGCCAACCTGTATGTTGACCAGTACAAACACCGTCACATTTATCCCGACACCAATCCGTACCTTGCCAAATTGGCCATTTGGGGCCGGTATATTGATGACATTTTTGTGCCGCGTTTCTCGTTTGGTTGAATCAACTCAACCCTCACCTTAAATTCAATCTGGACAAAGAAACAAAATACACACTTCTTAGACCTGGCCATTTCAGCCAAAAATGGGGGACTTTCATGAAGTGTCTACAAAAAAACTACAGATAGGAACTCACTTCCATGTTACTCGAGCTATCACCCTAAAGCTTTAAAAGACAACTTGCCTTTCGGGCAGTTTTTGCAGTACCGGCGGTTGTGCACACAGATATCTGCGTATAACGCACAGTCTAAACAACTTAAAAACCAAATGGCAGAAAGAGACTACGCGACGAGGATCATTAAGGAGACATGCAAAAGAGCTAGGAACATTCCCAGGTCAGTCAATCTACAGCAACACGTCAAACGTGAAGACTACAGGCTTCACAGCTGTCTTTAGCTATTCACCTCTCGTGAACAAAATCAAAAGGGAGGTGAAGAGACTTTGGCCCATTCTCAACACAGGAAAGAGCGCCATACCTATCCCACGGTTTGCGCTCAGAATACGTTCTAACATTAGAGACAAGCTAGTGAAGACTTTGGCACATACCACACCCAGAGGTGACCACAGCCAACGCACTCTATGGAATACCTCTCCTGCAAGGGGCCACGCACCATGCAGCAACTGCTCAATGTGCACACAAACATCCCGTACCACGGAGATAGATATAGGCTGGAACACCCCTTGGAGACAACGTTCTTTCACTAACTAACACGAGGGGCGTGATCTATATGATCATATGTCCATGCAACTTGAAATACATAGGCATGACTGTCAGACAAGTCTGCACACGCATGATAGATCATGCATAAGAACAGGCAAGCTGGCTGCTCCCCTAGTGCCGCATTTTGTGGCGGAAGGGCACACCGCAGACCAATTCAAATGGACTATCATTGAAAATGTTGTACCGCCCAAGAGAGGTGGCAATTTCCACAACATCCTTTTCAGGCGTGATCAGATGTGGATTTTCAGACTAAAAACACACTCCCAAGGACTGGACAAGAACATTCAATGGCAGGAGCTAGCGGTAATGGTATAGGCATGTTGCCTCCCTCCCCCTTGTGCCGTGTTGCCCATGGCAGACGGCCCACGAAGCAACTATTACTCCAGTGCCTTCAAATACCAACCACGCACTGACCTGGTATACAGCTTACCGACAACCACAGACAGTGATTGTTCACCTGCGCTCTGGTACCATAACGCAATGTCCCAGTTTGCCCCCCGCGCCAGCATCCACATATATCCTCTGAGCACCTGTAGGCTCCCTTATTTCCCAGCCCCTTTTCTTACTCCTGGGCCCACCAGTGCGCCAGGCACTCTATTTGGATAAGTTTGTTTTCCACTTGTTCCTTCATTTTCTTGGATCCCGTCGGTGCCTTGAAGTCTCTGCACACCAAGATTTGGACCTTCAACTCGACCCACACATCGAATATTGCCACAGGTGTCTATTTCACCAGTGAGACTCTCAATTGAGTCTCCCGTCCCTTTTGAGCATTTTCTCAATGATACGCCGCTTGATCGCTACACCTGCAGCTGTCATTCTCCGCTTGAGGCATGCCTTTTCTCTCTCACCCCCCAGCTCTGTCCCACCCTTTCACACCTTCTCCTTTACTGGCACACGCATCTCCATGACAACGGGACGAGTCACATAGCCGCCTGCACAGCTGCGTTCTCCATTGTTTTTAGAGGCGATATGGCTCCCTCACCTCTGAACAGTCTTTGCCCGGCATCGCTGCACACAGCACCTCCGCGTACGAGGTAAGCACAGCAAGCGAGCCTCGCGCTGCCACTGGGACACATCTAGGCCCCCCCACCTTTTCGCTCACTAGGCTCTCATTTTGCCTTTACTTCTGCTGATGCACGACCAGCACGAGCGAATCCACGTGGGTCCCCGGATTCCTCCTGGAGGTAAGCAGAGATTTGCCATGCCTTCTTGCATGCCTTAGCTGTTGAGTGCAGCCACATTGTTGCACCAGCCCACCCCACTCCACCTCACACCATGACCACCCCCCCCCCCTTCCATACCAGGAAGTTGGTGTCGGGTATAGAGGCACATCGATCACGACATTGGGAGCTTTGGTCCAGACCAACACGCTGCCATTCCCACTCCACCACCACCCCCAGGTGCCCGTCCCACGAGACCATGACATCCACAGTCCACGTGACCAGGCACCAAAGTTGCCTGCGATCAGTAAGGATTAATTCCCACAGTTCCTTTAGTAAAAGGATGCCACCATTGCCCATTAGGTAGGGAGATTCAGGCCACGGTTTAAAACCCGCTGTTTCTCGCTCTCTTTTTTTGTCTCCTTACAGGGGATGCATGTACCCATCATTGGCACCTCCAGTAGAGTGATGCTGGATAAGAAAATGTGCTTTTTTCTTCAAATCAGGGTCCTGATGAAGATGGCAAACTCACCTAATGCCATTGAAACCGGTCAACCCCTAGGTCATGAGGGCTCTCATGCCCTGTCTGATATCTCCAAAAAGAATTGAGAGATACTGGTTAGACTAATTAGATTGCACACACACACACACACACACACACCCGGCGTGAACTTTTTTATAAGAGCCATTTTTAGCTTGTTTTTCTTTAACGGACATTTCGACTGTACTTGTTGCATTCCAACAACTAAGACCCACGGGCACAATTAAAGTTTGTAATTAGTTTGGAATACAATTAGTTAACCTGTTCACAGGTTGCCACCACTTAGAGCTGGTTGTGACAGAATCTAATACACAATCTCTGTCCCTTGTTGCATCAGCCAGTTAGAAATGTTCTGAATGTATGACAATGTGCTTTATCAGGTATATTCCACCACTGGAGAAGGTTAGGGACAGTTTCCTTCTCTATCACTTTTAGATAGGCGTTGCACTGCACGGCATCTAGGGTGAGGCACCCCTGATAGTGTCAGGGTGTTCTTCCCAGGGCTAGCTCTTAGCTGGGTTGGGCCCCTTTTCTCAGACTGTGTGTTCATGAAAGATTATTAAGTACACTATAAGTTTGAATAACCGCTCTCCTACTGAACCTTTGTTTTGTGCTATCATATTGTATCCAGTTAACGATTAAGGAAGATACCGGCTTGCCCGTCTCCCCTTGCTTTTACGAATTTACTCTGTTTGTTTGCAGAGTCATGTAGAGCGGCAATGATAGGGAGCCTATGCTGTGTAGCTAGGGCGGCGGCCATGTTGAAGGTGGCCACTAGGACTGCCGTGCAGCACAAAGGGCACAAGGATGATATATTTGCCCAAAAAACGATGCCCAACAACATAAAGATCCTCAGCAAATGAATTGCGCAATCGGCACGGCGCTCAGACCAACAAGAGTAGAAAAATGCATAATTAAATATTCGTTTCAGATTTTATGTCCTTAATTTCTGAAAATGCACGAGGAGCATCTGATGAAGGATAGCATCTATCACCTTTACCACACATACCTCCAGGCAGCAGGATATTTGTGTCTGATTCTCGTGAGTGAGAGCGACCATTTTTCCACATTCACTCATTCTTTTACTCTGATCTTGGGACCCGTTTTTATCTCTTTTTGCTATATTGTTTTGGATTATGCTTTCCTCCTTTTCTGGCATCTACATTTTATTGAAGTAGCATACAGCACTTTCTGTGCAGTGTTACTGAAAGCTCCTAGAGCTTCCACTGTAATGCTTCTTTATTTCCCCTTGGTTAACTCCCTGTTACCAAGGCAGGGGGGTACTTTTTATCCTACCGGTACTTACTTTTGTGTGATCAGCAGACCCCAGCTTATGTGGACTGCTGGAGGGGAAACATTGTATACCTTTTCTCACTGCTCCAGTAACCTTTTGGTTACTGTGACAAGTCCCTCTTTTCAGTCAAGTGGCAGTGTACCTTTTACACAACTTTTTGAGAAATGTTATTGCGGGCTATCATTGCGGCTGCGGTAGGGGACACTAGGGTCACCATTGACCCAAAATGGTGGCTGTACTACTTTTAGTCCTGAACAAGATGGTTTGTGTCCTTTCTTAGGTCTTCCTCTACCTACCTGAGTGGGGGAGGTTCCTCTAATTCCTTTGTCTTTGCCGGGCTTCCCTTAGCAAGTCTGCAAAGGGTCTTTGAGTGACTTGCAGGTGTGAGAAACCAGAGGGTGTCTCACCAGCTAGTCCCTGGCGATCTCTCTCTCTCAGGTGGCCTGGGCACGGCCATCGCCTTTAGATCCAGACCCTGAGGGTGGACCAGTGGGGGAGGTTCACCGGGGTGAGGGGTCTTTGGGAGTTGGGGGTGAGATAGCCGATGGTGAGATACAGTATTCCCCCCACTTTTGCTTATCTACCCCATCTTATTTGTTTGCCGAAGTCCCGACCACTCCCCCCTCATTATCACACAAACACTGGGCAGAGGAAGAGGGTGACTAAGAGTAACCAGACTGACTCTCTCACATCGTACTGGATATATGCCGATAATCGGGTCAGGCAAAGTCAGGCACTTTACCCTAACTGCATACACCTGATAGCAGTTAGTTCTCCTCACACGAATAAAAGGCAACACCTTATGACACATTCTGAGCAAGGCAGAATATGAGAATGAGCAGAACCTCGAGACAAAGGCATACCCACTGGGGAAGCGCGACGGACCTAGGGACGAGAGCAGCAGGCCAAAACCCCCAAGACTTCCCTACTGGAGGTTGTTGCCTCCGACTGACCACGAAAGACATGTGGCGAAGGTCAGATCCCATAAGTGAAGATTGCTGTGTTTCAAGGGCTCCAGCGAGTTGGGGAGGCGAGTTCAAGCCTGTGTTACTAACCTTGACACGAAAATTGGAAAACCGCGAAACAAGAAAGAAGAATGCACACAGCTGGTGAGTTGGCAAGCAACCTGAGACCCCGGCGTGTGTCAAAGTGAATGAAGTAGCAACATCATATCATAAGTGAAGGCTGCACGCATGTGGCTGAGATTCGAAGAAAGGCAGACCTGTGAATGAATTTTAAAGTAAAATGCAGCTGCGAGATCAGCGATACTAAGTAACTGCGTGGTCCAGTGAAAGGAAGTAGTCCATTTGAAAGTCTCGGTGAAAGGTACATTGTTTGAAGCTAAAAGGCGAATAAACGACAAGAGTGAAAGTAAAATAGTGAACGTTAAGTCAAAGTGGTTCTGCGGTGGTCTGTAAAAAAACATGCACATTCGAAAGACTTCGACATCCAAAAAGGGGTCCGAGCCTTATTGAGGGAGACCAGAAGTATACTAAGCTTGGAGAAGGGAGCCACCCCTTTGCAATTTGGTGTGGGACTTTATCATGAGAGGTCTGAGCCCGGCAGATGGGGACCTCCGAGAACTGTGTGGTGAAAGGTCTGAGCCCGGCAAAAGGGGACCTTTGTGAACGTTTTGGTTGAAACATAAGTTTTGAAATCATAGAAAGAGTCTTTAACATGTAAGGCCAGGCGACCCACGATCCACGGTTTTGAACTGTGTTGAAAACCGAGCCAGAGTGCGTCATCCTGCCTACAAGCATCGCCATACCCTGTGAGGCCCAACGTGGGGAGGAAAGCTGGTTCAGCCACATTCATTTGAACACTGATTTTTCCTTTTGCGTACATTTCTGCTTTTCAAACTTTCAAGAGATAGGGCAGGCATTAGGTTTTTGTTAGCATAGGCCATTTTGATTTGACAGACTTCACTAGGACTGCTTTGTTCATCGTTTTATAGTCAAGACTACTTCCATATTAAGTTATAGAGCAAAATAGGAGTTTCACCAACCCCAACATTTTGAATAAAGGTTTTACAAATTGTACCCATTGTGTCACTTGTGATATCATGCCTTTCCTACAGAGGACAGGAAGCGCGGCGGGTCAACCGAAACTCTGCAGTCCTTTTTCCTGCAGTGTTCCTGTGAGAAATCAGTTATGACTGAGCAGCTGGCTGTCCCCATTGGACAGCCATCCCCATGTTTTGAATGTTGCATGTGGTATGATTGGGGATTTTAGCCAGTGCCCCTTCATAGAACCTAGGCCCTGGAGCAGAAACTCAGTCGCCCAATGGAACAGAAGAATCCGAAGAAGAAATGAGAAGAAAGAAGACGCCAGCCACTTTCAGCAACCGCCAGAGCCCAGTGAGTGACTTCTGGTTTTCCCGACCTCTGGATATTCCATGTCACTGAAGTGAACAAGCCGACTTCTTCCCTTGGACTGGTGGGCCGAACCAGTCCCGAGACAAACTGCATTTTGCGCCCTCCCTGGAAGAGTTGCAGCCTCCGCGGCCCGCAATTCACCAATACCCGGGGTCCTGTGCCCCGATGCTGTGCATTGTGGCCAGAAGAACGAATCCTCCTGGAACTTTGTGGGCCACTTTCTTGACTGACAGACTTGATCGAGCTCCCTCAAGTCTTCTCAAACGAGACGATGACCGAGAAAAGGGAGAAGATTCTACCGCCAACTGAGCCTGGCAACCGAGTCTGGCAAAGGCACCAATAAACCAGAACTGAGAAGATACGCTGCTCAGTGTCCATCTGCGCGTGAGCTGTGACCAGATACACTGATATCCCCGTCGTCTGTCGCCAAGAACGAGAGACCTGTGACCGGGGTTGCTGATGCCTCACCATGGGAAACGTCCTGCAGCAACAAGTTCTTCATTTTAAGGTATTGTCCTGCTCCCTATAAAACGTACCTGGCGCTTTGCTTGCTGATCCTGTATTCCTAGGGTTGTAGACCACTGTATCCCTCATCCCTTCAGGGCTCCCATAGAGAATCATTGGGGTGGACATCCCATTGTACTGGCTCCTACCTTAGGACACTGGTCTTTCAGGAAACTTCACAGGGGAACCCCTAGGCTTCCTTGACTTGAAAAACCTAACTTTACCTACCTGCAAACCCCAAGGAGATCCTGCTGAACCCTGCCACTTTTAAACCTTGAACACTGTATCCTGCCTATCCTACTAAACTCCTAACCTCTGGTGGCCTAGGCCCACTCAGAACATTGCGAGACTCTCATAAGTTATGGTTGGTCTCTTTAAGACAGGCTGGAACAAAGTCATAAAAAATTATCGTAAGTTGGAAAAGTTTGCATATATGTTGCAGCATGTTGAAGGCCCTTGGTGCAGGTAAAATCTGCAGGGGCCGCTGGAATGCTCCCGGGAAGACCGTGGCTACAGAGGACCCTCTGACTAGGTTGTTAGAGAAAGATGTCAAATGAATGGGGTGCCCGAATAAAAAGAGGAGTACTTAAACACTTAATAGAAAGTGACCGTTCCTCTTCTGCACATATACTTTGAAGTCGGTTAGGAGGGTTTCTCAAAATAATTACCTGTGGCAGGACTTAGAAATGACAGCCTAGGGTTATGGCAAGGTTATACACAACCCAAGCTGAGCAAAGTGACTCTTAAGTAGCAATGTTGTTCAGTACAGTTAACACAACAGAAATAGTAAGCAAAAAGACTCGCAGAGCTAAGTATGAAATACTTGAAATACCACCAACTACAATACTGCCCACACACTGAATATTCAAAGATAAGTAATAAATACTTGGATATATATATATATATTTATTTATATATATATATATATACACACACACATGCAGTTTTTCAGACAATTGCATTCGCCAAAGGGGACAAAAGATGTTATACTCACGTCAAAACAAAGGCTTCACATACTAAATCTTAGCATGGCTCCCCCTATCCTATACAGTCTCTGAAAGTCTTTTAGGCACCCCAAAGGATGAGGTGAGTAGCACAGAAGGGCCCACTAAGAAAGCACAGGCAAAGTACTGAGGATAGTTAGTGCCCAGCAATATTAACAAGTAGAATAGGGACTTAGGTCAAGTTATAATCCCTAAGGTCCAAAATGATGGCCCATAGAGGTACTGACCCAGACACAACTGCCCTAGGCCAGAAACGGATAGAGCTAAGGTAAGCAGGACTTTACACCCAACGGGTAAGGGGGAGAGTGGTTCAAGAGATGGAAGTGATTTCATGCCCAGAACCCCTATAAAGTTATGAATGGTCCCAGGTGATTAGCAGTCGCTCAGTAAGACGTGCCTCACCATCTGTCGTGCAGGGTCGTCAGGTTGCAGGTTCATGGCCGATCACCAGCGGTTGCCACCAGGTTCCTGTGGACTGTTTGCAGACACTCAGATTATGTCCCACAATGAGGGATAGATCCTTATGGAGGACTTCATGGATTCCTGTCTTGCATTGATCACAGGAAGGGTAGGAGGCACTTGGCTACAGAACTTTGGTCTTCCAGCGGGCTGGTCTCCTTGTAGAGGGCAGTACTGCAGATTTCCAGTCTCTAAACAGAGCCTAGAGGATGTCCGCAATCAGTTCCAGATGTTTTGCCAGCCAGAGGTCCTTGCAATAATGAACAGCTGGATCAGGGCCTTGCAGAGTAAATGCATCTATGCACACTCCTACAGCCCAAAACAGGCTAAGTACCTTGAGGAAAACAGGTAACTGGTTGGTCCCGCCAGTCAAAGGGAGCAAGGCACCTAGCAGAGGCCATAACTGCTGATCAAAGGTCAAAGTTTGCAATGCAGTAGTGTTTACCAAGTGTGACGAATCCCAGGATGTTGTCATTGCTTCCGTGGGGAGAGCCCCTTCCCATGAGGCCAGGGCGGAAAGGCCGCTACCCGATAGTCCTCGTGGGGGTGGTACTCAGCGGGCAGATCTAATAAGAGGGGAAGCCCCCTATGGGACCAGTGAGGACTGAATTTATTTTGTCTAGTGCCAAAGCCCACGAGTATTAGGGTGCTTACAAAAACACAAGAGACCAGGAGGGAGACGGGACAGAAAAACATGAACACATGGATCAGTTACCAACGTAGGCCACTGGTTGGAGGAATATGCGTAACGAAGGAGATTATTGAAATAGAAGAGTTCTTAGTAGTTTCTGGAACACCAGATAATGTGATTCCAGGCTTGTGCAGCAAGGACGGGAAAGGAACGCCCTGAGTCTTTAGCTCTTTTACATCTTGGGATAGTCGGGTATCCCCTGTTACTCAAACGGAGTGATCTTGAAGGGGCATGTAAGATTGCTCGTTATTCGAGATATACTAGAAATCTTCCATGGATATATTTATGGGTCAAAGCAATAGCCTTAAAGTGTATTCTCGCTGACACATTAAGCCAATGACGATTCCTTAAAGCGTGAGAGATGTGCTCCTTTCCTTGGAATGTCACAGATGATATGGACAGCTTCCTTTTGAAGTATTTGGAATCTGTTTATGTAATTTTTACTAGCCCCAAACAGAAGGACATTGCAATAGTCCAAGCGAGGCATGACTATTGCTCTAACCTAGGTATGGAGATTTTTAAAAAACAGGCAATGTTTAGCCTGTCTCAGCACCTTAAAATGGTACAGTGTGATACTGGCAACTCCATCAACATGTGCATAGGAGACTAGAGAGAGTACAGCATACAGCCCCAAGGTTTTAACCTTTTCCATGATGTTAATACAGTTTCCTTCAATATACATGACTGTACTCCAGCCCCAACTTGGGTCTAGCCCCTGCAGATCCAAAGATCATCCGCTGTGCCTTGGCACTGTTTAAACACATCCAGTTACTGGATATCCAGTGTTTTATCGCGCCATAGATGTTAACTAGTCTGGCTGAATCGGCTTTATAGTCTCCACCCAACTCCATCAGTAGTTGAGTGTTATCCGCATAGTTTGTAAAACGGAGACTCTGGATGGTTAGCAAATCGGAGGGGCTTTATATAGAAATTGAACAATGTGGGCGACAAACATGCCCCATGCGAGACCCTGCAATGTATTGGCCCAGTTTCAGACGAAGCGTCACCCCAGCATAACAAGAGTTCCTTTCACTCGGGAAAGAGTTGATCCAGTTTCTGGCCTCTACCGAGCACTCTCCAATGGTAGGCAAGGTATCCAGTAAATGCCTATGGTCGAGAAGGTCGAAAGCGGACGATAGATCTAAAAGAATCAGCAGCCCAGACCTGCTCTCTTCCAATTCATCTAGTATGCATGTCTGCAGGACTAGTAAAGTGGTTTCTGTACTGTGATTTGCTTGGAAAGCCCGTTTTATAGGATGGAAGACACCAGAGAATTCAAGGTGTTGCTAAAGCTGGAAAGTTCCTACCGTGTCTATGATTTTCAACAGTAGCTACATGAGAGCCATGTTGCCCTCTTTTTTAAGGGGCTGTGTGGATGAGGACTAGGAAAGTCAAATAACAAGGTTTCCCACAAAACAACTTCCTAACCTCACACACTGAGGTTGTTTTAAATATCCACCTATGTAACAAAAAACTTTACCAAATGAATTGGACTGAAGGACTTTCAGACAAAAACTGTTACAATCGTTTGAAACATTTCAAAAGATTTTAACATTTTTTGTCTGGAAGGAAACTGAAAAGATAGCTGATCACGTGATTGATTGACCCGTTTTCTATAGTTGGTAATATTCATTTTTGTCATCTGATCAGACGGATGAATGTAATCCTCTGTAGGGAGGTTTTGAGCAGAAAATGATTGATTCACGTTCAGTTATTCTTGTGTTTTAAATGTATGTATGTAAATATTGTGTTTTATAAAGATTAAAATATGAATTTAGTAGGGTGTGAGGTTAGGAAGCTGATTTGTATGATTTTCAACAGAAAAAGAGTGTTTGTGATGGGGTTGCGGCTGTTGGGGTCTTTTGGGTTCAGACCAGGCTTTTTAAGGAAGCCTGTGACGACGACTTGCTTGATGGTATCAGGGACGAAACCGTGGCCGAATGAGGCGTTGACGACACGTGACAAGAAAGGAGCAAAGAGTCCAGAATGACGCAAGATGATCTTAGCGGGCATAATTTCACCAGGGAAGGAGGTAGGATGTATGGAATTTAGAAGGGTACATATTTGTACCTCAGTTATTGATTTGAAGGAGAAGTTTAAGATTTCTTTACTTCCCGGTATATGGAACTCCTGTTGGGTATCAATAATCAGGGAATTAGATAATTTATTTCGGGCAATTACAGTTTTGTCGGCAAAAGCCTGCTGCAATCTGCTGCAGTCTGCACTGGAGGGAGTAAAAGACTGGAGCCGGAGAACATGGTTTCTCAAGATTTTTATACATCTCGAAAATTGTCTTGGTGTTGTTACCTGCTGACTCGATTTCATTAATATATAAGTTCTTTTTGGTGTATTGATGAGGTTTTAATAGGTTTTTTTACCTACTCCAGGTAGCCTTATTTCCGGCTAATTGATTATTGACCCATAATCGCTCTGCCTGTCTTTTTTCTTTTCTTGGATCGAGTAAAGCTGGAGTAAACCAGAGCTGTTTGCATGTCTTATTTCTAACCGACCTGGACTTTAAAGGGGCCGCTGTGTCCAAAAGGCGATTAAAGTGGGAATTGTATGCGGTCACCAGTGTCTCAGGAAGGACCCTGTCTGAGGTATTGTCCATGATTATTTCCAGACACAGTTTTAGTCCCCCGGAGTAATCCTTTTCAGATTCCTGTCAACAACTGATATATGATATGACATTTATAACACGCCTATACACAGTGTTTCAAGGCACGAGACTTGAATTGACTTGGGTACATTGTGAACTTTGGAGGGTTCGCCAGGAAAGGAAATAAGACATTCACGAAGGCGTGGTCAGACCAGGTACAAGCCTTAGCATTTACCAACTGGGTGGCGATATTTCTGGTGGCAATCCAGTCCAGATTTTTTCCACCTACATGGGTTGGCTCTGAGTTATGAATAGTAAAAATTCAGGCTTCCTTGTCTGCATGGTTCTTCGACCAATGGTTGACGTCTTCGAGTAGGATGGTGGAACAATTGGGTTTATCAAGAGGGGCTAAAAGTAGTGCCAGGTCTTCATTCGGCATGATTTTGGGAGGTCGATAAATGTATTTAATTTATTTATTGCATCTATTTTATTTGTTTTTTGTAACACACCTAATACCATACCTTTCTAAGCACGGATCTGAGATTCGAACCTCTTTTGCTCAGCTACTATGCTACGATATATGCTTACAGTTGTCCATTTATCAGGTATTGGAACTGCGTCCATGGCCTTGCTCCTAGGGATGAACTTGACTTGGATGCAGAAAATAATGTTAGGCCCAAATTAAAAGGAACAACGGGTGAAGTGGAAAAAAATGGAAAAAAACAAATAAGATGCAGCAGAAAAGTTCCTGTGTAGATGTGCAAAACATTCAGCCTGTGGAACCATAAAGACTGACAAGGGTTGCCGGAGGGCAGTGTTAGCGGGTGGCCAACCACACCCACAATGCTGCACCATGTTTTGAATCAAAATAGTAAAGGTCAATTTCTGTTGTGCAAATTGTTATGTCAAGTCTCTGTTGGATGGACACAATATACAAATGAAGAAAGGTCGGGTGTAAGAGCATCTAAGTGTACCAATCACCTGAAGCCCTACTCAAAATCTCGTTCATCGATTCTAATATTTCCAATTTTTAACTGAAGCACAAACATGCTATGCGCCACCTCTCTATTTCCTCCATCTTCCCCACTAAGACCAAGATTCTAGTACGCCTTCAGGACATTTCTTCCACCAACATACAGCAAAGCCGTCATAACATTCAGCCATTTAAGATCTCGGAACAGCCGCAATCTCGATCTTCCAGGCGCTGAATCTATAAAACTTGATTTGACTGCTCCCATCAATAAATACTTTATTGTAGGCACCAGGAACTGTGAAACATGCACTATCGCTCAGCTCCTAAAAATGTCAGTTCCATTCCAAGCAAAATTAACAAATTTCAGACATCCCACATAAAGGCCTTCTAGAGCGGTTATCGAAATTTAAATCTCATTGACACCTTTAAATCAGGCTACACACTTCCAAGGGATGGAAATATCTATCCCTGATATTAAGGGGTGTCTTCTAGAAGCGCTATTAATCCTTCCTAGATACGTCAATGGCTTTTCCATTGTGGATCATATGATTCTACTAAAATGTCTGTAGGTCTATTTT
The DNA here is from genome assembly GCF_040938575.1 of Ambystoma mexicanum. Lineage (NCBI taxonomy): Eukaryota > Metazoa > Chordata > Amphibia > Caudata > Ambystomatidae > Ambystoma > Ambystoma mexicanum. The sequence continues at coordinate 1,566,528,763 of NC_090937.1, read as the reverse complement.
GGTATAACTGTTTCTACCCCCACTTTTCTGAGATCTTTCCTGGGGGCTGCTAGGAAAGATTCTCTCTTTGCAACTTCCCTGCCATAGAATCCTATGGGAAACCATTTTGTTTTGCTTGTTTTGAACCCTTTCCTTCTGCTTTACTTCCCATACCTGTTTTGATCATTCTTATGTGGAAAACTGACTAGTCCCCAAGACTGTCAGTACTGAGAGACTGTCTTTCTTCATGAATTCTTGTATTGTTACAATTGCTCACATCACCTTACAGTAAAGTGTAGTTAGGATACTGTATCCTTATAGCTTTTTATATTATGGCTTTCTGGTTACATTTAAAATGTGGCTAAGACAAGCTGGTGGCAGCTGTGATATTTGTACTGTTGGTTCTGTTATTTTACTTGTGTACTTTTGCATTTACTGCAAATGGCTACAAAAGGTGGCTAACACCATAAAATGGTTGTGCTATGAGGCGTTTCTCCTGTTCCTTGGCCATATTGTCGTTTGGCCTTCTTCCTGCCTTCTCAGGTCAGGAAATTACTTATATGGAAATCCCATTCCTGGGTAAAGCTGTGGCTTTTATAGGCTAATGGATCATTTGTGTGTGAGACAGAGAAGAGGTCTGGGACTGTCTAGTCCCAATCCACATCTCTAGTACCAGAAAGTCTGTTGCTGGTGTTAGGACAGTTTTTCTGAAGTCCAACTAAGGGCTTAGTAAAACCATACAACTGTGACAGTACAAAATTCCACTCTTTATAGTATAAAGCTGTAACATGTGAGTATTTGGTCGTGTAGACAGAACAGCCAGGCTTATTTTAGGAGGGAGAGGGCTGTTGCTTGGTACAAAGATATTGTAGCATACATATGGTCCAAAGAAACACTGAAACACAATGTATTGTATTAATAAATGGTTAATTTAAATACAAGTAGGCCAAGATGAATCTTGGGTAAGACGAATCTTGGGTAAATAAGTACTATTACATTATATATAAACACAATTATAAAAACCAACTCAATACTTAAGGGATACAACCCAAAGTATTAACTTGTTAAGAATTGCAGTCAGCAGTTCAAGGTTCGGTAAACCTATAACACATTCTGAATGCAATCAGCTATTCTTGGGGAGTAAAACCAGGTTACATACATAGTAATTCAAGGGTAGTAGACCCTGTCAGTCATGCAGTGACACTTGGTTTAGGAATCACTTAGTAAACCAACCGTGTTACCAGGATACATTTCTGAATAATGAAACACAAATTCATGAAACACTATGAACCTAGAACTACATTCAGGATAACCTCAGTTATACCAGGTGAGTAAGACCTAATGGTGTAATAAACTATTACAGTTGCTTTTCATATCAGTGGAAATAGACTAAGATAAGCAAGAACTCTCTACACTATTTTAGGATTGCACCAGGCAGACCAAGGTCAGCAAAACCACAGTACACCTATTCAGAAGGGCACAGAGCTATTCAAGGTGAATAAGACCTATATACTTTGTAAAGAAGCTACCAGCAACTTAAAAGGTATGTACACATCTAAGACTGTTTTAGAATCTGTATAAGCTGACAAGGGAAAGCAAAACCCAATGTTACTCTTTATAAATGACCCAATGTTATTCAAAGTAGGTAAACCCCAAAGTAGACTTATTCTAGACAGGTTATACACTAGGTCAGGGGAGGCAAGACCCAGTTGGTGAACTTATACACATATTCTTAAAGAAATAGTAAGGTGAAGCCAAGAGCATTACTTTTAGGAAGTGGGGGAACCAATTCACAGGTGAGCAAAATAACCTTATGTATACTTTTCATAAGGGCAAAACACATTCAAAGAAAGAACTTTTGTAACTGCTCATTTCAGAGGTTCAGTTACTAAAGCAACTCTGTAACAAGCAACTTTCAAACACTTGTATTTTACAAATCAGAATCCTTTTATTATCCAGTCCTTTCCTAGACTATTGCAGAAGCAGGAGAGGGACTAGGCGCCACCTGTAGGCATGGTGAGATATGGTTCAGTTGCAGAGTTCCTATGGAAGTCTCTTTAGAACAAGTAAGTAGTTCACTGTAGAGTTAGGGTCCAGGGTCTTCAAAGAAGACATACTAGGAGGATTCCAGCAGTGGGCCTGGGTGAACTGGATGAGAGGATTCCCAATCACATAAAAATCGTAAAGCTACACATGAAACACAAAAGCCTTAACCCAAGACAACACAGTACCTCAGCACGGAAGAAGAGTTTGCAGCAGGACACCTTCAGGATCTGCAGACAAAAACCTAGCCAATAAATTCCTTTTTGTGAAAATTGAAGACAGGACACTGGAAGGAAATTTGCAGCAGGGATCAACAGGGAAGACACCAGGCACGAGTTTCTTCATGGCGCGATTTGGCTCTGTAGCTTTGGCATCCTTTTCAGCAGCAAGATGAAGAACAAATTGCGCATGTCGGATTCTAGTCCCTCTCTCGGTCCTGCACTCTGGCGAAGGGACTTCAGGGATTAAAATCATGTCACTGGAGTGCCAGGAGGAGGCCACCAAAGTTTTGGATGCTTAAGGACTTCGGAAGACCATGCACCACACAATGGCTCGAGGTTCAAGGATACTGGGGTATTGCAGCACAGCAAGGTCGCAGCACGTCGTGGGGTGGCTCAAAATGCAGTTCTGTGTGAGACTAGTGGATCTCAACAGCCTCTGGGTAGGAGTCGTCATGTTCAGGATCCCCATGTTGATGGAAGGAAGGGTAACAGCAGGCTCCAGTTACACAGCAGGTTCTCTGGTCGCTGGAAATCGCTACGGCCGTCGTTTCTTCACCTTCCTCTTCGGTTTCAGCTCCAGTGGTCGGAGTATTTAATAGAACTACAGCACAACCTCTGCAATCTCTCCCTGTATTTCAAAGCAAGAAGCGGTCTGGCTGTCCACTCAGGCTAGCCAACCCTGACCCCCCGGGAGTTGTTTCCTTTCAGGCATGGTAGAAGACAAAGGGCTGCAGAGTTTTGGACGCCTCCCTCGCTTCCTGCCTTCTCAGACACACTGGAGCCCCATTAAAGACAAAACTTTAATTGAGGTTGATCCTGCCTAGAATGGCAGGGGAAGACTTCACAAACAGCAGCACACAAGAATGGCGAAAAAAGGAGCCCACCATTTTAGAAAAATTGCGACCCTTCTGTGCATTACAGAGGCTGATTCAACAGCCTGCGAGTAATAAGGTTAAACAGTCACTAAGGTAAAATCACTGCCACCAGCCATTCAAGAAAACTTACAATTGTAACAGAAATGCTACAGGTAAGTAAGCAAGAGGCTACATTGTATCCCCCAGCACTCTATATAAGGTGGGGTAAACTGGCTTACTTATACAAAATGTAAAGGGGATGAAAATCCATCTTTACTACTTGGGAACAGTAGTTCACACAAGTACATAAAAGAGAAATTAACAGGGGGGACCGAAGGGGCAACCCAGCCTAAGCCCAAATGTTATAGGAAACTAACTCCACTGGGACCTCGTGCCATTGTGCGGTGCATGGTCTTTCACTCACCCTTGCCCTATTTAACAGAGTGTACCATTTAGACCGTGAAGATTGCAATGTATGGGGAGTTGAACATCCACATGCCTTTCTGAGCAAAACTACAAATCAGGTACAGACATGCACAGATAATGGCAGCTATGTAAGATGTAATGCTGTGATGTTTTTAAAATGCTTAATTTCATCTCTGCCTAAGGAAGTAGAGACATTCCACGAAAGCGCGCAAATATGAAAAATGAAAGACTATCAGCCTAATTAAGGTATCGACTTGTTTTCTTCTGAATCAACATTCTATTCAACCCTTGGCTAACCCAGTACAAGTGAACTGAACCTATACCTCCAACCATACACCATGGAGAGACATAAAAAGACATAAAAAGGCCACCCATGAATAGAGTAAAAGAGTAGCTGAGAGGGGGGAGAAGGTCAAATAGTTACAAAGTCCAAGTGAAAAGTTCTGGGGTTGACAGTTCAGGAATATGTATTACTAATATGAAAATCTTATCTAACAGCTGGTCAGATGGGGTGGCCAGTAGCTATCCATAAACGGATAGCCCCAGGCTATTTGAATGGTGCAGATCCTTACCATTGGGATATGTATGGGGGGGGAGGGGTGCACTTGGGCTTGCTACCCCTAGAATCTAGATACAAAGGGGACTCCTGTGACCGCTCGGTTAATCATCGATTATGACTCCTGAAGCTGACCGGCATGGACTCCAGTGCTGTCCCACTAAAGCCCTGCCTCTCTGTCCTTATCTCAAGAAAGCCTTTGTAGGTGCCTCTACCCTTGAGAACAACCAGTCTCGACCCACTGCTTGCGGATTTGGGCCTGCAGTGGCTTCCGAAGTATCCCTGGACCAACCAGTGGATTGACCATCTCTCCGCTGGGCTAGCAACGGTTGCAAGCCAGGTAAGGATGTCACTGCAATATTGCATTGGAGACTTCAAGCCCATTTCTTGGGCGACATTGCTTATAAATATTGTAAGGGTGACGAAGAAGGAAGCTGACAAGTGTGGCATGATGGTCGCTATAAACCTTTATTTATAGTAAAAAGAAACCCTCACAATCCCTAGCTTCCGAGAGGGATTCCCTGTCTCAAACTAATACTAAAAGATCTGTCAGAATGTCAGTCAAAATCAAACTCCACCGTCCTGTGTCACAACCGACTCCTATTCCTTACACTATAAGGAACAAGTTATTTACATGTAACTGTTGTTCTCCAGCATGGGTCTGGCATGGATTCACATGCTCATGAATATTCCCCATCAGGCCGCGAATCCTCGGTAAAAGAAAAAACGGTTTCACTTTTGTTTATAAACTGTCTTTCTCCTATAACCAATCTAATGAGCTCTGGGACATACTGCCCCAGCCAATGACTGCCCTCTCCCTAAGCCCTCCTCTGGCAGCCATCTTCATATTTGGTAGCACGTAAAGTGCTAGCATGACCAAGAGGGCAGGAATTTGCAATGTGTTATGTGAATGGGGATGTGGAAGTACGCGTCCTCCACATCCAACGATGACAGAGTTTCCCTCGTCCATTTGGCTGAGGACGTACTGCAAAATTACCATCCTGAATTTCTGAGACCAGATGAACTTCTTGAGTTGTCGTGGATCGAGAATGGGCCTCCAGCCCCCGGATACCAGAAAGTAGCTTGAGTAAACGCCGGAGTTCCTTCGTATCCAACTCTATCGCCTCTTTTCTTAACATTGCCGAACCTCCAGCAGCAGCTGAAGGATGTGTTGTTCCCGTCGGGCCACCGGTGATATTCTCAGACACTTCTACTGAAACGTCCGTGGGCGAGAGCATCCAGCACCCATCGATTGGTGGAGATGTTTTCCCACACACTGACGAAGTTTGCCAGCTGGCCTCCCACCGGGGTACAGGGCCGGGATGGGGGCCCAATGTCCTGACCAGTGCAGTCCTGCTAGGAGGCTGGCGCACCACCGTGGGAGCCATGGAATGACCCTTGTAGGCTTCCTGGGTTGTGGAATGGGAGGGTTGGCGGTAAGAGGACGATACACCGCCGAAACTCTTCGAAGACCTCCCCAACTTCCCTCCTGAGGGACAAAAGGATGGATGCTGCTGTTGAAGCATGCCCAGGGCACGGGCCATCTCTGTGATGACTTGAGATTCATCGACTGCCTTGCCGAAAAGATTGTCTCAGTCGAACGGCATATCCAGGACCCTTGTCTGGACCTGAAGTTGGTGGCCTACAGCCAGCCATGACGACGGCGGCGGCGGCAAACCCCGTTTCCCATCTGGCGGAACACCATGTATGCAATGTCCAGGGCCTCGTTGATGGTGTGATCTGACAACACCTCGCCCTCCAGAAGGATCTCCATTGCCTCTACCCGCTTGTCCTCAGGAGGAAATCCAGAATCGGAGCCATCTTGTACCATAGCTCCCGGTCGTACCTGGCCAAGATCGCCAAGGCATTGGCCACCTTGACCGTCGTTGCCGCTGATTAAATGACCTTCCGTCCCACAGCATCTAGTTTCTTCCCCTCGCCATCTGGGGGGATCGAGGTTGATAACAACGTATTGGACGACTTCTTCCTAGTCGCAGCCGAGACCACAGAGTCCGGCGTTGGTTGAGACCACAGACATTTGGGTGCAGATTCCGCCACATAGTATTTTCTCTCTAGCCGGTCCCTCTTCGCCAGGGCTGAGGCTGGGTTCTTCAGCAGAGCCAGCTCTACATCCCAGACGTCATCCAGGAGCGGTAGTGGTCGAATGGCCGCCTTTTTCACCTCTTGGCACTGATACAGAAAACCCTCTTTCTTCTTCTCTTCCAGAGTAAGCTGGAAGAGCTCCGACGCACGGGCGACCATGGAGTGGAAGGATCCCACTTTATCCGGCGGAGAAGTCCTTGTTGGCGGCGAGATCCTGCCGCAGTCGTCGGTGTCTGTCCTCACCGTGTCTCTGGGGGAGGGAGGGAAGGGTAGGGCAGGGACGGTTGGAGCGGAGGCATATGGTGTTCTCATTTTCTTCAGTGGTGGTGGCCCTGGTGTCAATGCCGATAGTGTCGCTGGTGGTGCCGTCGGCATCTCCTTCTGAATCGCCGACACCAGTGAGTGGATGGTATAGACTATCCTGCAACAGATCTCTGGTAGGTGCCTGGGGTACAGGGCCTCTGGGGCGCAACTCCTAGACGTTCTCGTCATCAATAATCGCCTCCGGGACGGTGTGGACGGAAACTATGTCTTCCTCTTCGGACAAAGAAATATCTGTGCCCTGTAGCTCCCCACCCCTTTTTTAAGGTCCTGAGGGTTCGGCTTCGGGCTGAGGTCCGGCATCCTCCTCTCTAGAGTCTTCTGCACTGGTTTGGCCAAAGACGATGAATGCGCCCTGAAAGTCGCGGGTCCCACTTGCGCGGCGTCCTCTACGGAAGCAGACTCGCAGTGTTTGCCTTAGTCTTAGGCCCCCATGGATGGAGCGCCCTCAAAGGACTTAGAAGCCCTCTCTGGCGGGCTGGAACCGGATGTGGCATGCCCCTCAACCACCTGGGGTAGAGGCCCTGGCCTTGAGCCACATTGGCAGCCGGACATGCCGATCCTTCATCGTGCGCTTGGAGAAGCCGTGGCAGATCTCGCAATCGTCCTCCCTCCCTCCTGTCTCTCCTCCCTCTGCCCGGCAGCCCCCTTCAGCTAAGGGCCCTAAGGCCAAGGGCGGCTCCAACAGAAGCAGATCCAAGAAGTGTCAGCCGGTGTCTGCCGGGGAAGCAGTGGTCAGCCGTCAACCATCATCCACAAGGACCAGTAAGATAGGAGTGGCCTGGGTCAGGACTAGAGCCACTTACCAAACCCAAAAGTAAAAAATGATTGCACTGTATGATGTTTAGGTTGCACTGATAGGCCTCTCTCCCACTATACAGGTCCCTCAAATTTAGCAGGGACTCCGTCCCCAAACTGCATTATATGATGTTTAGATTGTACTGATAGGCCTCTCTCCCACTATACAGGTCCCTCAAATTTAGCAGGGGCTCCGTCCCTAAACTGCATTGTATGATGTTTAGAATGCACCGATAGGCCTCTCTCCCACTATACAGGTCTCTCAAATTTAGCAGGGGTTCTGTCTCCTAATTGCATTGTATGATGTCTAGGTTGCACTGATGGGCCTCTCGCCCACTATACAGGTATCTCAAATCTACCAGGGGTTCTGTCTCCTAATTGCACTGTATGATGTCTAGGTTGCACTGATAGGCCTCTCTCCCACTATACAGGGCTCTAAAATCTAGCAGGGGCTCCGTCCCAAAACTGCATTGTATGATGTTTAGATTGCACTGATAGGCCTCTCTCCCGCTGTGCTGGTCTCTCATACTTAGCAGGGGTTCTGTCTCCTAATTGCATTGTATGATGTTTAGGTTGCACTGATAGGCCTCTCTCCCACTATGCAGGTCTCTCAAATTTAGCAGGGGCTCTCACCCCAAATTGCCGTGTAGGATGTTTAGATTGCACTGACAGGCCTCTCTCCAACTGCGCGGGTCTCTCAAGCTTAACAGGGGCTCTGTCTCCAAACTGCACTGTGTGGCATTTAGACTGCGCTGGTGGACGTCTCTCCCACTGTGCAGATCTCTCAAAGTTAGCAGGGACCTTGTCTCCGAACGGCACTGTGTGATGTTTAGATTGCACTGATAGGACTCTCACCCAATATACAGATCTCTCAAATAATCTAACTGCGCTTAGTCCAATACTCTACCAATCCCTGAAACCAACCACCCCCACTACCCAACCTAACTAAATCCCATACCAGTAGACTGTTAACACCCTAACCCCCCGACCCCCACGACAGTGCACCCTTAGGAAACATACCCTACCCACCGACAGGAAACACTGAGCCAGAGAACACCCCAGCGTATCCAGAGAAGGAAAAGACTAAACAACTCTCAACTCTACAATGCCGTGCAAACGACCAATTCGAGAGAAAAAGACGAAGAGAGGAAAGAACAAACACGCCAGAACAGCAACCTAGAACATCCATACACTAGACCCCCACAAGCAGGAACACAAACCGAAGGAACTCAGAGAAGAGAAAAATCCCTCTACCTAACTCCATACCTCGCAGACAACTGGCCACCACGTCAATCCAACCCAACATTAGAAGCAGCAACATCAATCAACCTAACACAAGCAAGAAGAAGAAGGATGACCAAAACAAACATACAGACGACAGACCCAATAACCCCCTACATCACCAAAGCAAGAGGAACTTCTATTCAACAACCACAGCCCCCGGAAGACGAACCCGATGAAAACACAATAAACCCAAGACAAAACCTAGAAGAACTCTTCGAAGACTTTGGCACCCCAAACCCCGCAGCCCAACAAGTGACCGACCAAGAAGGAAACCTCAACACCGAGCGGAAGACGACCTCGACAAAACCCAAACCTAACAACACCTCCAAACTTCACTGCAATCTAATAAACGCAAGATCCATGTCAAAACACTCAACAGAGATCTACGACCTACTCGACGACAACGGCATTGACATCCTGTTCATCACAGAAACATGGCTGGACGACAACTACAAAATCACACTCCAAAGCTGCCTTCCGACGGACTTCAAGTCCCTACAAATAAACAGAAAAAACAAAAAAGGAGGAGGCATCGCTCTAGCATTCAAAGAACACCTGAAAATAAAAACTGACGAACCACTCAACATCCTCAACTGCGAAACCATGGTAATTCACCTAACAGCGAGCCCAAAAACCAACATCACATTCATCCTGGTATACAGACCAACAAGAGATGCAACATTCGTCGATAACTTCATAGAAGCCATCACCAATTTAGCCATCAACCACGAACACCTAATCATCCTGGGGGACTTCAACATCTGGTTTGAAGACAGCCACGCCAACTCCCAAAACTCACTAATTGAACAACTCAGCACCATGAAACTACGACAACTAGTCAAAGGAGCAACGCACTCGGCAGGTCACACCATAGACGCAATTTCCGCCACAGAAAAACTCATCACCACGGCACCTCCGATACAAATACTGTGGAGCGACCATCTCATCATCCCATTCGTGATCACTCTGCCTACACCAGCCTAAATCCAACATCCGAAACTCAACCACCACCAAAAGAAACTGTAAACGCGTCAAAGAAAGCAACCTATTCGAACAACTGGAATTAACAAAACCCTCAACTACAGAACTGGAACTAGCTGACCTAGACGGCAAAGCAGAAATACTGCACAAATGGATTGCAGATACGAAAGACAAGATTGCACCGGAAAAACCGTTCACCCCATCAAAAAAAAAAAAAAAGAGTAATGGCAAATTGGTTCACCCCACTATTAAACAACATGAAAAAGGAAAACAGAAAGATGGAATTGGAATGGAGGAAAGAATATAACCCAGGGAAAAAAACACCGTATCAGAAACAAATACGTGCATACAAGAATGAAATTCAAAAGGCAAAGAAAAGACATTACGATGACAGAATCAACAATGCCACGAACACACAAAAAGAAATGTTTAGCATCATTAAAAAAATGAGAAACCCACCAGGCTGTGATAACACCCCAACCCCCTCAGAAAAACAATGCAACGACCTGGCAGATCACTTCAAAAAATAAATCAACGACATCTGCCAAACCATACAAAAGCGACCAACCAACCACAACATACAACCCAGCGAACCCAACTCGGAACCACAACACAAACTCAGAAGCTTTCCTGAAATATCAGCAGAGGCATTCGCAATGCTGGTTAAACGAAGCAAGAAAGCAGGATCACCCATGGACCCATGTCCCCCAGACATCTACAGAACACTAGAGAAACCTTCTAAATCTATCACTATCAACAGGGACTGTACTTAAGATCTTCAAATCAGCATACATCAAGCCACTCTTAAAAAGCACAAGTGGTGACGTAGATGACCTTTCTAACTACAGGCCGATCTAACATCCCCTACCCAGCGAAACTTCTAGAAACCTACGTATGTAAACTAACCCAAGAACACGTAGAAAAACACCACCTGCTGGGCCAAGCTCAAATCGGTTTCAGACCAGCGAGAGGAAAGGAAACAGCACTACTAACCATCTGGGACGACCTCAAAACTAACGCAGACTCAAACACTACTTCAGCCCTTATTCTGCTTGACCTCTCTGCAGCCTTTGACACAGTTAGCCATGACACCCTGACCAAAAGACTAGAAAACATAGGCATAACAGACACAGCATTACGCTGGACCAAATCATTCCTAACAGACAGAACAGAAACCGTATGGATAAAACCTTTCAAATCCACTCCACGAGTTAACGACTGTGGAGTACCGCAAGGATCCTCACTATCTCAACTATATTTCAACACCTACCAGACTCCGGTCATCAGAATCTTCAGAAAATACAACATTACATGTTACAACTACGTAGATGACACTCAGATTATATACAAAATCAAAGACACTGATGCCGACCATTCAACCCTTACCGACTGTCTAAAAGAAGTCTTCGACTGGATGGATGCCAACAACCTGAAAATCAACCCAGGGAAGACAGAAATCATGATCGTATCCAAAAACCAAGAGAACGAAACCACCATCCCATGGCCTACGGAAATGGGAAATGCACCAACACCATCAAAGGTAGTAATAAATCTGGGCGTCCTAATGGACAACAACCTAACCCTGGAGCCACAAATAAATGCAACTGTGAAGAAATGCTTTTTCCTCCTCCGGACAGCAAGAAGAATTCTACCTTTCCTCTCCTTCGCGCACAAACACTCACTATCGTCGCCCTAATCATGTCTAAAATAAACTATGCAAACAGCCTCTACCTCGGAAAACCTGAATACCTCCCGAAGAAAATGCAACAGATCCAAAATGCAGCAGCAAGTCTACTCCTCAAACTATCCAGAAGAGATCGCATCACTCCAGCCCTAAAAACCCTACACTGGCTCCCAGTTAAACATTGCATCACCTTCAAAACAATGTGCATAACGCACAGGGCAATCGGCGGACAAGGAGCAGAATTCCTACAAAAGAAAATAGTCTACAAACCAGCGAGACCCCTCCGATCGAGCAACGAAATCCGCCTGGAACTCAAACCACACCTCAAGAAAAAACTTGGAGGCACCTCCTTCTACCACATAGCCGCAAAAACCTGGAACATCCCCCCCAAAGGAAATAAGAAACACTGAAGATCACCTAAAATTCAGGAAATCACTAAAAACCTGGCTCTACAACACCACAGACTAAACCTGAAAAACGAAACTGGTAAAAAGGATAACTAAACCGAAAAGACACGCACATCCCTGACCGGGGAGAGTAAAACCCACCTCAGCTGGACGGGTGACATTGAATAGACAGGGACACAGGCGGCACACACGGAGACTGAGTCAACTAACCCAGACAATCCCACCAACTCTTTCGCCGGCCCCGTAATTTAATTACCGCCAGGTACCACGTTGGTGTGGAATTATCGAGACATTGACAATCCCCCCACTACCTGAGAGGTTGTCATTAGCAGATGCACTGATCACTAGAGTCTAAATGGAGGATAAGGGGAGCCATGAGAGAGCATGTTAGAGGTGGGGGCCAGAGGAGTAAGGAAGGAGATGTTGTCCTTAATGGTTCTGGGAGAACAGGGCAGCACCTGTTTGGAGCAGACCTTCATAGAGCAGACAACTTTAGAGATCTCTTCCAGTGCTATCGGTAGGAGGGGAGAAGAGTGAGAGGGGCGGAAGGAGGGGAGCCATGGGAGGCAGGCAAACAGGCGCAGCAGTGGAGATGGGGGTGGAGGAGTGAGAGGACAAGATGGCCTGAGATTTTTATGTGAAATGGGAGGCCAAAGCGGTGAAGAGAGCCTGGGAAGGAAGGAGAGAGGTGGAGACTGTGGCTAGATTCGCGATTACTTTAGAGATTTTGAAAAGTTGCGGCATGTTGTTAGTGGCTCCAGAGATGCAGTCTTGGATGTGGCCCCCTTCTTAGAGCGGCCTGAGAAACAATATTGCCTTTGGAGCAAGTGACAGGACAGTTTGTCAGAGGGTGAACCCAAGGGCTGCCACTTCTGTTCAGCAACTCTGCACTTTGTTTCAGAGCTGCTAGATCGGAGTTGTACCAGCTGTTATTCTTGCAGGCCAGTCAGACCCAGATGAGGACAGAGCCGCAACAGGGGAGACTACGCAAGCCGAGCGATTCAATTCAGGATAGAGATGCAAACTAACCAACCCTACTAACAACTTCCCTTTCTGCATACACCTCTCAAACTCCAAACCAAACACAACCAAAACCTACAGCACAACAAACCACACAAACTTCACTATATTGCAACAACAAAAAAAAAACACACATAGCCTTGCACAACAGTACACGACGACTTCGGGCCGCAAACACCCCAGGCCCAGCCAACGGACCCACCGGGCTGAGGCCGCCAACAGCACATCACTGCTCTTACATTTTTCCTGTTCCTCCCACTAACTCAAACCCCTCTCCCTTTTCAGAGCCACCAGAGCGCCAAGGGACCACTACGGTGGTGATAGTGCACGGTACAAATGTCCTTTAACATTAACATGTGCATCGGGCGATGACAATACAGGCACTGGGAATGTTTGTCGTCCATGGAAACATTCCGCAAACCACAGCTGGTGCACAGCTTGAAGAGGGAAGGGCCGTCGTCCTTCTCCCCTGACATGATCTGCTGCAGTGTAGGCCTGAGGGCCTTCTAGGAACTTCCAAGAAGAAAACACACAATGATTTTGCCCTTCAGGGGCGATGAAAGATGCCGAGAAACAGATCCCCATTAATCGGATGAGTAAACGATGCAGCACACAGGCCCGATTTGGAACAAAAATAGGGTTTTCCTAGCCAAAATACACAGAAAGCTCAGAGCGAAACACGAGGACTTCCAACACTTTAACGTGCAGTAAAAATCTGAAGATGGCTGCCAGAGGAGTGGCCTAGGGGGAGGGCAGTCATTGGCTGGAGCAGTATGACCCAGAGCTCAGCGATTGGCTCATAGGAGAAAGACAGCTTATAAACGAAAGAGAAATTGTTTCTTTTACCGAGGATTCCCGGCCTGATGACGTGAAATATTTATGAGCATGTGAATCCATGCCAGACCCCATGCTGGAGAACTAAAGAATAATGTAATCCAACTGAAAGATCCTTCTCCAGAAGAATGTCCCCCTTCTCCTGTTATTCGGGTGGTGTTCACAAAATGTTATCTTGCAAAAGGATGCCGGGGGAATGACGCCATTCCCCTGGCTTGTGGTTCCAGCAAAACATTTGTACAACTCAACTTTCTGGTCCAAGGGGAATAACTCCCCTCCCCTGGTGCTTGAGAGTTCTTTTGCATAATCTTTCAAACTTGGTGTTTATTTTGGTGCTACTCTCCCGGTATTAGCAAAGTCTCAATTCCTTCTCCGGGTTTGAGTGGACTTATCTCTGCCACGAGAAAGATTTCCTCTGATGTATGTCTCACTGGTGTTGGGGTCGCAGACCCTCTCTGGAAGTCAGTGGGCTTATCTCAGTGACTGCTACGAGGAAGCTGTCCTTGGATGCTAGCTTCATGAAAAATGACCTTCATGATGATTGAGGTTCTCTTAGTCCAGACTCTCCCTCCTTCACAACTCATTGAGAACACCCGGAAATCTGCAGGCGGGTCGGAAAAGCTGCCTGCAAAAGATAGCTTTAAGAACTTTGAAGGTGTGGGGCCTACTTCACGCGTGCGTGTCTCCGCGCGCCAGGCCCACACCTCACGCTCACATCACCAACGTTCCACACCCAGTTCCTGTGGTTCTGCAGATGGGAGGATGGGTGGGTGGGTGGGTGTTGTGAAGGAGGGAGAGCCTGGACTAAGTGTCACCTCTAGTGGGAATAAGAGTTTGCACACACGGTTCTTTGGTTGAACATAACTTTATTCTAAAACGGGTTCTTTAACTTTTCCAGAAAAAATTATATTTGGAGTGAAACTCTTCCTGGGTGTGTATGGATCTTCTGTCCTCCTGAATCCTAAGATTTCATCCAGCGATCCTTGAGTAGGGAAGGTCAACTGACTGAGAGCATAATGTCTCATGCGAGGGATTTACCCTCCGTTGTCAAGAACAGCTTCTGAGCTCCTTTAGCAACAAGTTGACACTCCCTTTATTCTCTCAGGTCCTCTGGCAATAGACTATCAGGGTGAACTGAGAAACATATTTTAATAAGTTCTGTGAATGGCAGAGTGAACTGTGGTGGGTCGACTATGCAGAATGTCATTTCAAACTCATTTTGTTGTCTCTCCTGTATGGAATTCTCAATCTATAAGCAGGTTAGCTGCAGAGGCTTCTAAAGGAAGGATCTTCAAAGTCATTTCCCCCAAGTTCGTTTAGCACCAATAAACTATGTTTTCATTCACTCCTGACCTCCTCTCCTCTCGTTTCGCTCGTCGCGTTAACGGCAGTGAACAAACAGCTGAGGTGAGGCTGTTAGCGTACTTCGCTCTTATGCGCTGACAAGCCAACCCCTTCGCCCTCAGAGCTCCAACGCTTGGCTCCTCCCCTTTTTCTTTTCACTCGTAGCTTCACGGTGATGAAAACACAGCTGAGGAGAGGCTGTCAGCGTACTTAGCTGGTGTCCGCCGATAAGCCAACCCCTCGTCTGCAGAGGTCTGTCGCATGGCTCCCCTCCCTCATTTAGCGTATGCGATTCGTTTTAGACGGCGAGCCTCCCAACATTGGAGGCCAGTCAGATCGCTATGCTTCTTCTTATCTGAAAGAAGAGTTACTAAGTGAGTCTCAGGATAGCGATCGGCAGCCCCCGAACAGACTTTCACTTGGCTCTTGTTATTTTCTCTGGCTCGCAGTCTTCCTTCTTCCCGCAATGTAAACAACTCTTCGTTTGCCGGTCACAAACTTTAAACTATTAAAACTCACGTAGCGCAACAGCGCATCTATATCATAAAACAATTCTCGCTCTGAGACCTTCAGCTCAGTACGCCCATTCGTAACGGCCACTTTCTTCCTTGTTCTCCTGGGCTGTCTCCTAGCAACAAGAGAAAACAAAGGATGTCACAACCCTGGTTAGAATAAAGTACCAGAGTGTAGGTGACACAATAAGCAGGAAGTGTCTCCAAGGTAGCTACAAGCTCCGCCCTCCCCTTCTTGAGTCAGCATTTCATATCCCCAGACCGCAATTCATCACACTAAGAGAACCTGAATCACCATGAAGGTAAGTTTTCATTTCTCCTTCGTCATGGCTCTCCCTCCTTCCCAACTGGTATGGACTAGACTAAAAAGCCTTAGAAAAAGTAAGGGTGGAGGAGACAGTGTGTACGGAATTCAGCCAAACAAGTTGCAGAGCACCTCTTGGCTGAATTTTGCATAATTTCTAAGAGATGTATTGTGATGCTGGAAAAGCATTGCAGGGACAGGACCTCCCTGTCCTTGTCCTCTAGTCCTTTTTCATGCGTGTTCTGTATTATTTTCTGGTTAGGAGTCCATGTGGGACTCCTAGCAGTGCAGCTCTTCCTCTTTTTGGTTTGGTGTACAGAATCTTGGGATACCCTTATGACACCCATGGGTGGGGGTACAACCCTGTACCCCTAGTGTATGTTTTTGGGCACCTGTGTGTGGCCCACAGAGCAGGGTATGGGCTGGTTGCAGCTCCATGCTGAATTTGACAGGTGCTCTGTGTATCTACCATTTTGGGATACCCAGACCCTGCCATTGGAATCAGTTGATTCCCGAAAGGAGACCAGAGGGCCCCTGTGGCCTCGTGCTTTCTATTGCCAGTTACCTTGTTTTTCCAAAAGTCCTGGGAAGCCCTGACTCTGTCGCTTCCCCCTGACTGGCTATTGGGTGGAAGTTCCATATATGGTATTGTGGGGAAGTCCAGGCCAGACTGGCTGGAGCCTTCCAAATGGCTAAGCGTGTGACCAATATGCACTTCTTGTTATGGGTGTCTGATTTGTGGTATGTGACACAAAGACTGAGACAGGCCTGCCCGAAACTGGTATGAATGCAGTGTGGTGTGCTGGATGGCTACTAATTGTCCCAATACACATTGGTACTTGTCCCAATACACATTCCTTGTTGCGAGTGTCTGGAGGGAGGAGAATGGCCTGAATGCACTGTGAGCCTGATTGGCTGCCTGCCTGCATGAATGCCTTTCTGGATGATTGGTTGCCCGAGTGTGACCTAGCAGAGTGAATAAGATGCCAAACAGTATATCTGGGGAAGCTGAAGTTGATACTTGATGCTTATTCTTGAAGGCCAGCTGGAGGAAGACTTGTTGCTGCATTTGCTTGACCCGATCCGAAAGCTGTTGAGTTTATCGAGGACTGATTCGATAGAGGACCTGGCTAGGAGCCCTCTCCCCGAACTACGAGGGAACATCGTGCAGACCACTTACCTTCGCCGAAGCGCCCTTGAAGCCAGCCTTTGAAAGACTGGCACCGGAGACGGGGCCCGCTGAGGAATCCTAAGATAAGCAGACAGCCATCCACCGTTGTCGACCAGGTTTGCTATAACCGCTGGAGGCCCGTCGAAGACTTGTTAACCAGAAGCGGGGACAGCTTGACGCTGTGCCGCCGACGACCGGAGCAGCAACGTTCCATTGATTAAGATGCTTTGAATTCAAGGACGCTCTCGCCAGCACCGCCGACCGCTTTGTCCCGCCGGAGAAAGTCGAGCCCGCTGACACGCAGAGGAGCATCCGCCGATGGGTTTCCCGCCACCCGAACACCACAAAGACGCTGACGACCCGACGCCATTGCTAGGCCAAAGTTCTTCAGTGACTCTTTGCGGCAACAAACTATCGTCGCAGAGGTGCATTGCAAGCCTCGTCCTCGCAGGACGTCCACGACGGTCGACGAGCACCGCCAGCACCGAAGCTCCTGCCTCATCGCCATTAAACCTTTCATCAATGACTCGACGATCCGTGGCTCCTGCCTTAAAGGGAGATGCTCAAGAAGAATCTGTCGACGACCCATCGAGGAAATCTATTATTCCATGTACATTGGAGCAGTAGAACATTTTTAGAGGGAACCAAGACTCTCAAACAATATATGAACTGGGCTTGCATTATATCTTTATTTTACAGGTATCCCAGGTGGGGGGTTGGCAGGGGGAGATCTTCACTCAGAACTGTGTCAAGGTAACGGGCCAGTATTCTGTTAATTGTTTAACCAACTTGTTTTTCCCCCAAGTCTTGTTGAGTTACTTTATTAATTGATTTGTATGCCATTTGAAACTGTCTACAGTTGATGCATGTTAATGGAATATATGAAGTAATTGTGGTACCACATTGAGACTGTATAGATTTACCATTTTAGAATTGCCTGAGCACAACGTGTGTTACTGTGATTGTCTATATAATTAAAACCTTATTTATATAAAGAACTGTGTTTTCACTTAGATAGTGTGTGGATATTCCTTTGTGGACGCTTGGAGACTATATTGTACTTAAGAACAAGGCTGCATCACCTCCTGAGAGATTAAGCCTTGGTTGCTTGTCCACAGCTAGCGAATAGAGAACCTTGGCTGGGGTGCTCTGTGCTTTTACTCTGCCATATAGAGAGCAGGAGTACAGATACCCCTTCCAGTCTTTACATGTATCCATAGCATAGTGCTTGTAAAAGGCAAGCGGGGTAGCCGCTTTACAGATGTCTACAATGAGAACATGCCTGTTAAAAGCTATAGATGCTTCCATGGCTCTAGTGGAATGAGCCCGGAGTCTGATCTGCTTTTCGAAACGATTTGGTCCTTTCTAGATATAATTTTAAAGTTCTTACAACATTGAGGTTATGTAATGTTTCTTCGGTCGCAGAAGTATGCAGTCTTGGAAGAAAAATGGGAAGACATAACTCATGGTTTAAATGAAAGTCGGAAACCACCTTAGGTAGGAAAGAGGGGACCGTACATAGGACAACTTTGTCCTTATGGAACCCTATATAGTGTTCCTTTGAGGCGAGCGCCTGGAGCTATCCAATCCTTCTTGCCGAAGTAATGCCTACTAAGAATGCTGTTTTCCAAGTTAATAATTCTAATTCACATGAAGCCATAGGTCTAATGGTTTTTGCATTAGTGCTGATAAAACCATGTTGAGATCCCACAGAGGTGTAGATTCACGAATAGGGGGATGCAAGCGTAGAATACCCACGAAGTGCCTTTTAATGGCTTCGTTGGAAAGAGAGAAGGACTTATGTTCTCTATTCAGGTGTTAGGCAGAAACCTGTGCAGTTCCCTCTGGGACCACTGCAAAAGATTTAAGACTACAGGTGTTTGGCAGTAAACCCACTTGGTAGCAGTCTGTACCACACAGATTCACCTGGTAGCTGTGGCTGAGCAGTCAGACTTCCCTCAAGAAGAGTCAGGCAGTCTACAGAGTATTCGCAATAGGTCAAAAGAACACAGTAGAACAAGCAAACACTGACCAGAGCTTGGTGTAAAAGAGATATAATTATTTATTTAAAACCACATCTAATAAAACACACAGGCACTAATATTAAGCAGTTCAAAAACATGGTCACTAAAAGATATACACTCCCTTAAAAGAATATTAGACAAGTCTTAAGTAAAGCCCCACTTATTCTCAGACAGCGGTGAGCGCTTAACGTAGATGGCACTCTAATAATTCGGTTTAAAAGGGAGAGAAAGGCAGAGCATAAATTGAAACAGATCCCAACACTTTCAAGAGAACACAGCAAGAGAGGAAGGCAGAGTCAAACCATGAAGTTAGAATTCAGAAAGCCGGATCCACTTTAAGAGGATCAGAACAAAATGTGTCCAAGATCACACGGTTGAAAAGTGCACAAAAGTCTCAAAAAGGTTCAGAAAGAGTTGGACCAAAAGAAAGGGACCAGTTAGATGGTCAAGGCGGCCAGCCCAGTCCACAAGGTAATGGGATTATTATTACCTTGTAGCAATCTTTAGAAAGGGAGGCCTGGCGGACACGGTACCTTAAAGTGGTGGGAATACTCCAGCGGGGGCAATTGTTCCTGGCAGCGGATGCAAGTCGGTGCTTCGTCCGGGGGAAGAGAGGATCTCGTCTGGGAGGAAGACAGGAGTCCATTGCACTGCCAGGGAAGAAACCAGCCGTGGAGTTCTCAGGTCAAAAAGGAGCGGTCCTTTTATTCGCGGTCCAGTGGTAAGTGGCTATCCGGTTGCCGGGGTGCCTGGCACGGGCAACTCGACCACAAGACGTCCTGGGATGCGAAGAAAAGAAGGTAAACTGGTTGTGCCCACCAGTCAGGGGAAGAAGAATCTCCAGCCGGGAGATCTTCTCTGTCGTCGGGAAGTGGTGAGTCGGTTTCGCAGGGCTCCACCGGTGGTGTCGTCGTAGCAGGTCGGCTCAGCTTCTCCCTCGTCGGATTCTCAGGTCCTGTGGCGACTTCTAAAGTTCCAGTCCCAAAAGCCCTGCTTTTATGCAGAAAACCCCCATTCATCAGTCCTAGCTGTCACTCAAACATGCTAAGTGGTGAGCCGGGCGGCTCACCACTTGGGCCAATCACACAAGAGTGCGACGTGAGTTACCAAGGTAACTCAGTCCAGGGTGCCTAAACCCCCTCCCACACCCCCTGTGGTACCCAGAGTGGCACCACTTTTGGAGGCTTCTGTGGAGAAGCCCGCCAAAAAGTGGAACAAAGGGCTCGACTTGGGTTGGAGTCACAGAAGAGAACACAAACGCCATTTTAGAATCGAGTCCTGGCAAAAAATACCAACCGGCGAATTAATATTAAATAAATAAACCGGTATGTTCGAGGCTATGAGAATTAAATAATTAAAGTTGGTAGCCTCGAACAATGGGAAAATCCCATAGAGATATATTCGTGTTCGAATATAAAAAGTAGTATCCACTGCCCCCAGCCACTGCCCCGACCAGTACGTCCACAATATGATGGTTTGTACAGGTTTCTGTTCATAATTTGGGACTAGTAAAGCCAATGGTGACTTTACATGCACTGGGAGACAGTAGTCAGTCCCAGGGTATGGAGTCTATGGTGGGGTGTCACTGCACGGAGGGTGCTGTGTAACACACATAGTAAAAACACATGAGACCCTATGGAGTAAAGGGCCCCATAGCCCATAAAACACATTAACAGTCAAAGGAACACCACAAATCATGTCCAAGAGCGGGAGAAAAAGAGTCTCACTCTTGGCAGGAGAAAAAAAAACTCCAGAAATCCAGCAAAGCTGCTGGGGAATCACTAGGTTAGGAAATTCAGACTAAACAGAGAATTCTCCCCAACATCAGGTAAGCACCAATAGCTGTTAAGTAGTGTTTGCACAAGTGTACTTTGACACCAGTGGAAACTAGATAAGACATGAAGGACATGACATTATCAATAGACGCGTTACAAAGGTTATGGTTTTGGTCCAAGGCCCAGTGACAGAACCGTAACCATTTGCTACAATATTGTTTTTTGTAGAAGCTTTTCTAGAAGCTGACATGATGGTTATATTTTGGTCTGACAAATGTAAGAGGGGAAAAAGGTAGTAGGTAATTAAACAACATATTACCAGAAAATTAAACTGAATATTCATAACACATCATAATGCATTACATAGGCAAATAAATGAAAAGCAATGCAAAGCATGAAGAAGCATCTCCACAATCTAAATAACTGGAACAACATTTGCTCTGTCTTATTATATAAAAAAGAAATACCTAAGCAAAACTCCTTGTAAGCAAAAAAAAATACCACAAAGACACTTCACAGACCGAACAAAACAAAAACAACAGGAATGGGAATCCTCGTTCAATGCACATGTACATCACCAGTCCGTGGGGCCAGAAACAAACAATCCACAAATACTCAACCACCATACAAATCATTAAATGGTGTCCAAAGAGCTAGATATCTATCTTATCTGCCCTGTCTCACAAACATCACCCGCTCAAAGTCTGATAAAACTAATATATCATTAATCCAATTCTCCACTCTAGGCTTCTTCCTCGTTTTCCACACCATTAATACCGGTTTCACCGCAACAACAAGTACTTTATCAATCCACTGGCCATATCTATGAGCAACCATGCATCTTCCCTTTCCTGATAAAAGCAATAGGCATCCTAGGAATATTTATGGACAAAATCGCATCTAACCTATCCAAAATTTCCACCCAGATGTTCAACACCTGAGAACAAAACCACAACATATGAATCAGAGTCCCTTTCTCCTTCCCACATCACCAACACAGATCATCATTCGATAGACCTAATGTACACATTCGGAACGACGTCCAATACAGAAGTCCCAATATTTTCAAGTGAATTAATCGCAACCTAAGATCTAATTTACTCCAATATCCCACACTTCACATATTTACCACTCCTTCTCTGTAATATCACATTCTAATTCCTGTTTCCATTTCTCCAATACTTTCTTCCCAGAATCAGCAACCGTAGAACATATTGGCATCAAGTTAATATAAGTGCTCACCATACGTGGCGAAGACATAAAAATCTCTCTACCTGACGACACCTCTTCCAATGGACTCGCCAACATTGCCAACCTCTCATTCAATAGCGCTTTCAATGTCACAAATCTAATTTCTCTCCTGGCTAAATGAAACCTCCCCTGCAACTCCTCAAATGATAATATTTGACCATCCCGTAACATATCCCTGATGCACAAAATTCCCTTTGAGATCCAACTTCTCCAGTATAAAGGTTTATTTTATTTTATTGTGATATAACCAAATTTAGGTTTTTTACACAAACTTTCTTAAATAAAATTTGCTCATAATTCATTACAACAAGTTCATACAATTTTCACATAATAAAAGATAATTGATCGATAACAATCAAATGAAATAAACGAACGGACACATTTCCTACCAACAACAGCAGGTAGTTTACCAGTATTTTTGTGGAATGAAACCTGTGTGTTGCAGTACATTTAATGTCAATTTAGTCTTGTGGCCAGCAATCATTCTTTCCCAGAAGGCACTTGATGATAGCCGATCAAGTGTCCTAACTGAGTTACCCAGGTATTCTACCCTAATATCCCTGGTACCTCTGCAGAATCTCAATAGATGCTCAAGTGTTTGTTTACTTGGGTCCGTGCACTGCATGCGCAGACACCTAGTCGCTTCTGTAAGTCCCCATTTGGTCAAAACCAAGCCCGTTTTGATCAAATTCAGATGTACTCATGAAATTCTGCCTTCCTTTTACATCTGGAAACTTCATTAAATACCTTGGAACAAGGCCCTGTTCTTTCCCATACTTAAAGAAGGATGTAGGGATAGAAGATGACCTCACCATATCTGATGTGGTAATCCAATCTCTCATTGCCCGTGCTTTCTTGACCTTCAATGGGTTTGTGATCAATGTATGTTTATCTTGTTCACAATAGATCAATAGATCTTCTGCCACCTGCTTAAGTTCTCTCAAGGTTAGGGAGGTGTCTAAATTCAAATTGTCCAGGAGGTCTTCATACAATGTGTTTGTCATTGGCACCAAAATGGACCTATATAAGGAAAGCAATTTACACTCCACTACGATCTTAAGGGATTTTAGGCCTAATTCATATCTAAGTGTAGCCGTCTGGAGCCTTGATATGATATGATATGGCATTTGTAACGCTTCTGGGCAGACCCAGTACCTGCTTCCAGATAAAGCTTTCCACTTTTTGCCAATCTATTGACCATAAGAGAGGTTTGGCCTCGATTCCATATAGTAGCACAGGAATAGTTTTTGCCACATAAAACTTTATTATTGGCATGAAGGAAAATGTACAGTATAAACTCGAGATCTTCATTTGTGCTGTCAATTGTGTACATTTGGCCCGTAATTCTGCATACTGTGTCCCAACTGTCAGGACTGCATGCAGAGTGAATCCAAGGTATATCACTTCTTTTATCACAGGGATTAAACAACCACCTATTGACCAAGGATATCTGGCTCCTTTGATGCCCTTGCCTCCAAAGGCTACAACACTTGATTTCTCCGTGTTTACCACCAGATCATTTGCTTTCATATACAAATTGAGCACCTTCAGCAATCTTTGCAGACCGACAAGAGTCCTGTCTAGCAGGACAATGTCGTCTGCATACATAAGCCATTTGATAGCTAGTGAACCCACCTTAGTACTTGCCAATGCTGAGGACACTATAAACTGTCCAATGTCTCCCAGATAGAACTTAAAGAGAAATGGTGCCACCACATACCCTTGTCTGACTCCCCTGTTTACGCTTATGTAATCTGACAAATGTCCGGCTAAATTAATTCTGACTCTAGCTGAGTTTCCTTCATGAATGCTTACTAGGATATTTGTCAGTGCTTTCGGCGCCTCTTTCTGCTCCAGCTTGAACCATAGCTTGTCCCGATTCACCATATCAAAGGCACTCGATAAGTCAATGAACGCACCATAGAGTCTACCTGCATTGTTTTTATCTTTATGGTTTGTAAATGAGGCAAATATTATTCCATTCAAAGATGTTGAGTGGCCTCTTCTAAACCCCGTTTGTTGTTTGGGAATTATGTTGTTTTCTTTTGCCCAGTTGTCGTGCCTGCCAGGTCCTCCTCGGCTCGTGCTCAGCACCCTACACGTACAGCCCAGAGATCAGCCAGACCATTTTATACTCAGTGGCGACTCTGGGGGAAGCTTCCTGGCAAACGCCTTCATTCCCGCTAATTCCTTGTCAGACTTCCTTACCTTCTGCCTTTTGCGAACGGACGGACATTCCATATCACGCATACCATTTACCAATACCAATTGCATTCCACAGGTATGCTCGAATATCACATGACTGGACGTCATTGCGCTACTCACACGCCTTCAGCAGCTGACTCGCGCTACTCACGCATTCTCATCAGCTGACTCGTATTTAAACGGAAGCCTCCTGCGAATCGGCCTTCTGATTGTTGTTCTTTGATCTTCGTTCCAGAGCTCGGTATTCTACCTTGCTTCTAAGCAGTTTCCAAACTGCTCTTTCCTTTGCTACCAGCCGGACCCGCGCTGCTATTTACGGCAGTTTCCTGAACTGCTCTTTTCTTTACTGCCAGCCGGACCCGCGCTGCTATACACGGCAGTTTGCAGACTGCTTTTCCTTCGCTATCAGCCGAACCCGCGTTGATAGTCTCGGCAAGAACTCCAGCTATCCTGACGCCGCGGTCCTCTGGCTCCTCGCAGCAACACCCTGCGGTTCATACCGCTATCTTCAGCTGGTTATTCTATTCTCCACGTCTGGATTTCGGATACTCCAATTCCTCCTTTTCCTTATCCAGTTATGCTGTACCCACAGGGGGGTGATTTATAGGTGAGAACTGAGTCCTGTTCCTTCCCATCTCAAACCTCCCTTAAAGGGCTCTGCCAGTCCCAACCTATCCTGGACCTTCCTGTTCTAGGATTTCCTTTCCATCCCGACCTCATTCCAATTCAATCTACTTTTCTACAAGGATAGTGCACTGAACTTTAGGGACGCTATCCGGTGTGCACCAACCAGTCACTAGTGCGGCCCTCGTTCCGTTCGGGTTAGTTAGCTTACTAACTTCCCTTTTTCCCTTCGTTGGTTTTTATTTTCGGATTGGTATTCCTGGAACTCAGTCTTCAGTCCACAAACTGCAGGTTAGTGTATCCTTAATCTAACCCATACATAGTAATTAGATATTGCGACTAGTCACTAAAACTCCTTATCCTTTATCCAGCAGACTGGTGGTATCCGTCCCATATCTGGCCCTTTCCACTAATTACTCTCTCAGGCTGTTTTTTGTTCATCAATAGTCTGAGAGTGGCATTGGTTGGAAGGTTTTCAATCATCAAACTCATCTCCTTAGAAGTCACCCGGAATAGTCAATTGTGAGAAGCCCTCCGGGAATTCAACTTGTATCCTTTTTTGTACACCTGAGTATCCTTTTTGGTGTTCTGCTAGCGTTCTGAAATCTGTGTTTGTAACACCAGTCTTCCAGTTCTCTTAATACTAGACTGGTAAACAACTTGCTCTCCACATCCAGCAACATAATTGGCCTGTAGCTCGTTGGTTTTCTACGATCCCCCCTCTTGAAAATAGGGGCTATGATCGCCGACCTCCAAGAAGGGGGAATCGATCTGTTGTCTATCACTCCCCGAAACAATATATACAGGATTTCCGTCCACAGGGCCCCATTTCCTTTGAGGACTTGATAGGTTAGACCGTTGGGGCCTGCAGATCTACATGAAGAGGATTTATTGATCAGATTTGATATGTCCTCCCCATCAAAACTCAGCCCCCAAGTTTCCTCCACCCCCTTTAAATGTTGGCACTCCCTGTGGTTTGTGATATTTGTCACTAAAATGATTCAACCAACTCAATTCTAGCACATTGTTCATTTGGACAGTGTCTTGGTCAGTTTTAAATGAGTTAATAATTGACCAGAAATTACGTGTGGAATTGTTTTTCAAAGCGCGCAACATTTCTTCTCCATTTTGCCACAGCTCCTCTCTATGATGTCTGGACCAACTCCTTAAGTCGTTTTTGATTTTTTTTGTCTCTATTGCAAGATCTGATTTACTTCTTGCCATCTTCCTTGCTATTCTTAATTGTCTCTGTGTCTCACATTTTTTTGCCCATATTGCTTCATCAAAGTAATGTTTGTGGGCATACAGGCGAAGGTTTATTGGCAATTTGCAAGCTTGGATTAAGCTAAAGAGAAGTTCCATAATGAAGATACACATTACTCTGAAAAATCTTGAACCACCAAACGAAAATGTTTCAAGTCACAGTAATAGTCGGTAACTTACTATCTCTCCCAGGTAACTTGCACATGGAAGTAAGAGCATTCAACTGAAAACCATTCAGTTTACATCTTTCAATTAGTACCCAAAAGGGTTCCAGCCCAACCACCGATGAAAAATAGTGTGCTGCCTTTTTCAATAGAAACCCTTTATAGTAATTCGCAAAGTCAGGGTATCCAAAACCTCGGCATTTAATACCACGCAGCAAAATAAACTTCGGAATTCTTGGCCTCTTCTTTTCCCCCCACAGAAAGTTCTGAAAAATCCAATCAATACTAGATACTAGCTAGCGCCTTCTTTGAAAACTTCAAAGGCAAAGACTGCATGACATAAAGCACCTTCGGTAAAAGAGACCTCTTAATTGTATCAATTTTTGCCCAAATCCCCATCGGTAAACGCTCCCATCTCCTAACATCCTTCTTCAAAGTAGTTAACTTCTCCACATTGAATTCTAGCATTTTTTTAACATCTCTAGTCAGGTAAACACCTAGATAGTTCACATAAGATTCATTCCATCTACAATTCCAATCCACAAAATATCCCCTTACACAAGTTCTAGCAATCGGAAACACCTCAGTTTTATTCCAATTAATCTTATGCCCCGACACTTTGCGCACTTTATCAAATATATTTTTTAGAACTACACTACCCCGTGCAGGATCCGCAAGAGCCACCACCATATCATCTGCATATGAAAAACTTAATTTCAATGTGACCAAACATTAGACCTCTAATAACCTGTTCTCCACGAATATATGCCAACAACGGTTCCAAGGAGAGATTGAACAGGTAGGACGACAAGGGACATCCTTGTCTCGTCCCCCGACTCAGCTCAAAGGCCTCAGACAACACATTCGCCCAAATCCTTGCCATAGCACCACCCTGAAGACAACTTATAATCCCCAGAAACCTACTCCCAAATCCCAGCCTTTCCATTGTAAACTTCAAATATCTCCAACTCAGTGCATAGGTGTTTCAAAGACAAAACAAAAAAATGATTTGTCAGCCTGTTGGTTGCTGTTGCTGATGCTGCTCCAGGTCTGGCCTACAGATGGCATGTCTCATGCAAAGTCCTCTGTCGAAAGGGATGCTAGGAGATCACTGGTTCCCCGCTCTGGAGGCTGGCCCAGGGAGGTGGCAGAAGACCCGGTCTTGTCGGCAGGCTGGCCAGGCCCTGCAGCCTTTCCCAGAACTGCAGACCTCACCCTGGTCATTGCGGGGTGCAAGCCATGCCAAGCCCCCTAGGACTGGGTCCAGCAAGGGCTCTGCCCAGCGAGGCGTCTGACCGCGTTAGGGAGCGTTCGGGAAGGCGTAAGGGGCTTAGAGCGTGACACCCTGCTCCAGGTTTGCTCTGAGCCCACATGATCGCCTCTACTGCTTGCAAGTTCAGAGGGCCTCAAGTTCTACAACAAAATGAAAATATGAGACTTCCAAACTCCTCCCGCCCCAACTCCTCACCTCGACCTCTCCTGCACAATGTCACAACCAAAAGTACACCTCGCCACGGCAACATGTTGGTGTGAACGGTCGGCAGGTGTACCGATAACAGATCTGCGGCATGTCGCCAATACACCTATCGATCCCCTCAACTTGCCCCTTCCTCATATTATGTTGTGCACGTTGTTCAGGTCCTTTCCTCAAACACCTCCAGCATCTCTGTTTCCAGCAATCGCGTG
Organism: Ambystoma mexicanum; assembly: GCF_040938575.1. Classification (NCBI taxonomy): domain Eukaryota; kingdom Metazoa; phylum Chordata; class Amphibia; order Caudata; family Ambystomatidae; genus Ambystoma; species Ambystoma mexicanum. The sequence continues at coordinate 1,566,500,929 of NC_090937.1, read as the reverse complement.
CCTCCAGCTGTATTTCAAACAAATACAAATTCAAACTGTTTTTTTTTTAAAAATGCAATGGAAGTTGTAATAAAAAAGAAAAATAACAAATACTCCAAACAAACAAGTACCACCAGTTGCTAACAATACACCATAGGACTCATCTTTTCTTTTTCCCAGGTAATCCAGGTCTGTGTGTTTAAATCCTCCATGGGTTCCACGTCCAAATCAGAAAGAAAGGCCTCTGCACTTTGAAAATCTGTAAATGAATGAGTTTGTCCATTTAAGACTACTCTCTGCTGGGTAAAGCATATAATATTTCAGGTGTTTACTTCTAGCCTTTTCTTTGGCAATGTTAAAGGCTCTCCTCTTCTCCACAACATCTTTACTAAGATCACCAAAGATCAATATTTTGTTGCCTCCCCAATTCAAATCCTTCAACTCACGGGCCCTTCTCAATGTTAGCACTCTCACTGGAAACCTCAAAAACTTAACAATAAAGTGCCTTGGCCTCTGACCAAGAGCAGGTTTAGGCCCCAGGGATCTGTGAGCCCTTTCAATTTCTAGCAGGGTTTTTGGGTCCAGTTTAAGCATCTTGATCAAGGCATTCTCCAAAAAATCTGTGGGACATCCCTGTTCAACATTTTCAGGAAAACCTGCTATGCGCACATTATTCCTCTGTGAGAAGTTTTCCTGCTCAGAGCATTTCAAACTTAGTCTTTGTTAATGTGTAGTTCTCTTATATGCTCAGCCATCCTTCTTGACTCTTGATCCACTGTAGTTAAATGAGTCTCCACAGAGTTGACTTTGGAAGTCAGTTCACCATATCCCTCTTCTGAGGCAAATAGCTTGGCTTTAATCTCAGCAATGTCAGCAGTCATTACAGTCAAAATACCCAACACCTTGTCCGCTCTGTTCTCACCATCCACGCTTTCTCCTTCCCCTGTCTGTCTCTTGGAGCGCTGCAGTTTCTCAGGTGTTTGCTCAGCCATATTGTAAGAATCAAAAGAGAGATAAGTACTGGGCTCAGGAGCACAGCTCTCAAGCTGCCATCCCTGGAGCTGTAGGTTCTAGAATCCGAAAAAGCTAGTTTTTAAGGAACTAAACCTTCAAGTTCAGCAATTGAGAGGAGTGAAGGACATGCCCATTCTGTTGAGTCAAAAGATCTTTCGATGATAGAAGATCTAATTGGGAAGTTCCCGCTAACTCCAGAAGGTCCGGAAACAAGATCTGGCGAGGCCAGAACAGGGCTAATAGAATCATTGTCAGATTCTGTGACGTTTTGAATTCAAGTAATATTTTGTGTATTCATGGGAGAGGCAGGAACACAAATATTAGGTTCTCCAATCCAGATGTATAGCATCTCCCAGGGATTGAAGACCCTGATTTTGCCTTGATGCAAACAGAGGGCATAGTTGTGCTGGTTGGCAAATAGGTCCACTGATGGATGGCCCCACTTCTGAAATATCATGTTTGCTATTGACTGTTTCAGCTCCCACTCATGTGGAGCAGACTGAATCCTGCTTAGTTTGTCTGCTAGGACGTTCTTCTTTCCCTCCAGATGGGATACCAACAAGATGATGGGATTCTAAATGGCCCAATAGTAAATCTTCTCTGTTAGGAGACACGGGGGAAGGGAACAAGTACACCCCCTCTTTGTTGATATAAAACATTGTAGTGGTATTTTCTGTTAGAATTCTCACCACCTTTCTTTGAAGTGAGGGAAGAAATGATTTCAGAGCGAAAAATATAGCATGTGGTCCTTTTTCTTGAGAGGACCAAAGGCTGTGAGTTTTTAGACTTAAACAGTAGGCTCCCCAACCGTACTCCGACGAGTCTGTTGTAATGACTATTTGGTGAGGAGGAGGTTGGAAGGGAAAACCGATTAAGAGGTTCTCTGGGGAGTTCCACCAGAGTAGTGAGTCCTGAACTTGTGTTGGAATTTGAATTTCCTGGGAATCCAAGAGCTGGTTCGAGTTTCTAGCAAGATGCCACTGGTCCGGTCTCATATGGAGCCTTGCAAAGGGAACTAGGTTTATGCAGGAGGTCATAAGTCCCAAGAGCTTTTGAAACCACCAATCTGACAGTGTCTGTTGGTAATTGAACTTCACAATGGTTTGTTGAATAGCTTACACCCTTTTCCAGGTGTTGAAAGGCTCTGTGTAGAGTAGTATTTATGACTGCTCCTAGTAAATGGATCCTTTGCGAGGGAATGACCTGGGATTTGGTCACGTATATGGAAAGCCCTAGGGTGAATAGTGTATCATGCTAATTGCATCTTCTGAAGCAATTCCTCTGGAGACTGGGCCTTGAGAAGCCAGTCGTCTAGGTAAGGGTATAGATGGACTATCCTTAACCGAAGATAGGTTGCCACAAAACATTTGTGAAAACCCTGGGGGCAAAATTTAGCACGAGGGGAAGACATGTGAACTGGTAATGAGACCTTCCTATTGTGAATGTCAGGAACTGGCAGTGATCTTTATAGATGGGGATGTGTAAATAAGCATCCTGTAGATATACACATGCCATACAATCATTTGGATGACGAGAAGCCAGAATCAGTGGAATGGTCACCATGTGGAAGGTTACGATTGATAGAAATTGTTTGAAATCTGAAAGTTCCAGAATTGGACGGATCCTGTCTGATTTCTTTGGGATCAGAAAGTAACGAGAGTAAAATTCCTGAACTACTTCCTCTTGAGGAACCAACTCTATCGCTCCTAAGCAAAGGAGCTCGAGGGATGATTTTTGGAGTTTTGAAGGAGAGGAAGGTGGAATAGCTGGAAGGGCAAGGTGGTAACCATGCTGAATAATATTCAGATTCCATTCCTTTTGAGTAATGGTTTTCTAAAAGGGAAGGAAGTTGGAGAGCCTTCCTGCTACCGGGGATGTATGCTCCTTGACAATAGTAGGAGCAGAAGTTATGTACATGGCCAGAATGAAGTCAAATAGACGTCTTTTGCTCTTGAGCAGAATATGAGAAAGGGGAAGGTCCCGACTTGGGTCTATATCTTCTCTTTTTAGAAGAGTAATAAGACTTAACATAAGTGGCAGAAATAATGTTTCCTTGAGGATGTGGTTTAAAACATTTTAAGTTTTGGTGATATGGCTGTTTCACCGAAATTGAGCAGTTTTAGCTGCCATGACACTAGCATTACATTTCTGGAGGACCTCATCTGTGGATGGATCGAACAGTGTTTTTCCATCAAATGGAAGGTTGAGCACTTTCTCCTGGATATCTTGGTGAAGGGAAGAGGCTGACAAATATGCGTGTCTACGCATGCAGACTGCACTAGTAACTGCTCTTGCTGTTGCGTCAGTGAAGTCTTGGACACTTGAAGTTGCAGGTTAACAGCTTCTCTACCCTCTGAAATCCAGAAGGAAAATTTGCTAAGTACTTGGGTGACATTTCAGTCCTGTCAAATCTATTATTCTGATTTCTTTGAAAATAGAACATTTTGGCTCTGGCTAGAGGGGTGGGGGGGACTTACTACTGGAGAAGGAGTTGGCGGTACTGAAGTGGGGGCATACCAGGTCTCCTGAGAATAGTTATCACCAAACCCATAGGGGACTCCTTTCCCATATGATCCTCCCTCTATGCACCACACCCATGGGGATTATTGCATCGCCCTGGCCTCATGGGAAAGGTCTCCCCCTAGGGGAGAAGAGATGACATACTCAGATTTGTCACATTCATAAACATATATATTTATTTTCAGGTCACGCCCATGACATTAGCAATATCCCTTTTCAAAGCTTTGGATGCAATTTTGCTTCAGCTACTATGGGGAAGTGATACTCTGCATATTGCCCCATCGACTCTGAAACTACCTATTGATGCTAGGGGCATAGGAGCGCCTGACCTTTGGTTATATTGGTATGCAGAGCAAATACAACACACTGTCCAAGGTAGGATTTAGCAGCCTAGTAGGATGTTCCTGAGAAGGACCGAAAAGTATTAAATAATCTTTAGTATTAAATAGTCTCTAGTAATCAAAGTCTAAAACGTATACAGTATATGTTTTTGCAGTACATATTTAACACCTGTACGGAAATATAGATTTGCCACAGAAAACCTGGCTTCATGTCTGAGATATAAGACACAAAATGCACATTTCATGCAGATAACCTGGGTAGCACTGATCAGGCCCTGGCCTGGCTGACCACCTTTCTCACTGACCGACCCTCTCAGGTCCAACTGGGGTCTTTCCTCTCTTCTATCTCTCTCGCTACTTGTGGTGTTGCCCAGGGGTCCCTGGATTTTCAACCACTGCATGGCACCTCTTACCCACTGCATTGCTGCTTTCTGCTCCAACTTTTAGTGTTATGCGGATGACAAACACCTCTCTGAAAGGCTCCCCTCTGCTGTCTCGTCTCCTCTCGTTCCAGATTGTCTGGTAGCTATTCAGGAATGGTGTGCCGCCAATGATTTCTGCCTTACTGCCAGTAAGACTGAGATCCTCCTCATCGGATCACCAGCTCCCTCCTTTCCTCTCTCTCTCTCTGGCCGCCCACTTTGGGCCCTCTTCCTGCTCCTACCTGTGAGGCTAAGAACCTTGGGGTCATCTTCGACTCCACTCTCTCCTTCTCTCCTCGAATCTCGGACGTCTCTATGAAGTCAAACTATCAGCTGTAACCTCCTCAGAGGTACTCTTCCTTTCCTCACATTCCCCCAGAAGCTCACTGTCTCCACAGCTTTGGTCCTCTCGGGGCTGGACTACTGCAACAACCTCTTTCTAAATCTTCCTGCCTCTACACTCTGACCTCTACAACCTATCCAGAACAGGACTGCAAGACTTGTCCTTGGCCTCAAGCCCAGGGTTCATATCTCCAGCTCTGAACTCTCTTCATTGGATCCCAGTGGCGGCAAGGATCAAATTCAAGACCCTCTGCATCGTCCACAAGGCTTTCTGGAGCCTGGGACTGCACTACCTCCAACTCTTTGTTCCTAAACATCTCTCTTCTCGAGCTCTCCGCTCATCCACTTCCAACGCTCTGAGGGTCAGTCGCTTTTCCAAGCAGGGAGTAGGGGGGCAGACTATCTTCAGCTGGAGGCCTCCCTCCAGAACAGCCTCCCTCAAACTTGATTAGAACCACCTCCCGTTCCGGAAGCAACTCAAGACCTTCCTCTTCGTTTCCGCTTTCTCTCTTCCTTTCCCCTGCTGGTGTCCCGACTGCTCCATGCACTGGTCACCTGGCTACCCTCTGAACTTGGGCCCAGGCTCCTGCATATCCAGTTGCACTTCTCACTGCCTCCTGGCTCCCCCAGCACATGTGGTCTGTATCTGCAACCCTACAGTCCTTTCTCTCTGCACGTATGAGCCACCGCTGGCTGCACTTTTCGAGTTACCTGCACTTCTCACCCCCTTCCTCTCAGCACTTCTCTTCTTCCACTTCCCTGCACTTGCACAATCTGAATGACAAGTCCTAGTAAGATCATTGTTTTGTCCTCCCCCGAGGTAGGGGAAGCTGGATCCACCCGCTTTTACTCTTTTTACTAGTGGCACAGAGAGCATGTTGGTGTACGGGGATCTGGTTGGCCTGGTGGTGGAGACAGGGTGGATCCTTTGAGAAAGGTAAGCAGGAGCAGTGAAGTGAATGCACTTGTGGGTCAGTGTCAGGGCTTTGAATACGATCCTTTCTTTTATTGGGAGCCAGTGGGCTAGTTTACTGGCTTCAGAGATGTGTTCTCTTTTAGCAATGCCTTGGGCTGCCCGGAGAACATTGTTCTGTATTACTTGTAGTCTCACTAAGTTTTTGTTGGAGGTTCCTAGAAAGAGTACATTACAGTAGTCTAGCCTGGAGCCGGTGATGGCTCTGGCTATGTTGGTGCAGTTCTCTTTAGATAGAAAGGGCCTGATTGCGTTAAGTTTAGCATGATATGCAGCTGCGGATGCTATTGCGTTGACTTGTCTATCCATGGATAGGCTGGAGTCCAGGTAGACTCCCAGAGTTTTGACAGAATCGGAGACCGGGATTTTAATGGAGTCAATGGTGAAGTGGCTAAATTGGACATCTAGGTTTTTTAGCGTGTCGGGGGAACCTACCAGGAGGAGTTCCGTCTTGTCAGAGTTGAGGCATAGTCCGTTGTCAGCCATCTAGGCTTGGATGGTGTTGTAGAGGTTGTTGAGGGTCAGGGAGTCGGTGTCATAGTTACCTGTGAGAGTGAGGAGGATCTGGGTGTCGTCGGCGTAGTTGGTGTATGAGATGCCCATAGCGTCGAGGATGAGGAAGAGGGGTCGTGTGAAGATGTTGTACAGGCTGGGGGAGAGACAGGAGCCTTGGGGTACACCACAAAGTATAGTAGTTGGTGATGCGGCAGCTAGGTCAGAGAATACTTGCATGGTTCTGTCTTGTAAGAAGGAGGTGATCCAAGCTGTGGCCTCTGGGGAGAATTTGGCGGTGGAGGAAAGGTGGTGGCATAGGACGCCATGATCCACGAGGTCGAATGCCGCGGATAGGTCAAGGAGTAGGAGAAGTGCTGGTTTACCCATGTCTCTAGCATCGTCCATTTGGTTTTTCAAGTCAAGTAGGGCGGTTTCGGTACCGTGTCTAGGGCGGAAGCCAGATTGGCGGAGTCCAAGGAGTTTGTTCTCTTCAATGAAGTGCTGGACCTGCAAGTAGGCTGCTTTGTCCAATATTTTGAGGAGGAATGGGACAGTGGTGATAGGTCTGTAGTTGTTGGGGGAGGTGGGATCGAGAGTTGGTTTTTCAAGGGAGGTCGGAACCAAGCCTCCTTGAGGGAGGCGGGGACTTTCCCTGTGGTAAAGGAGGCATTCACAAAGGCTGTTAGGAAGGGCGCTAGCGCTTCCCTGCAGTCTTTGATAATGGAGGCTGGGCATGCATCACCTTTGCAGTTAGAGGGCTTGATGTTCCTCATAATGTTGATGTCTTTTTCTTGGATGGGTTTGAAGGAGAAGGGTAGGGGGGGATCTGGGGTGGGTAATGGGATAGGGGTATGCCTACTGGGTAGGGCTTGTTTAGTGGCTAGTATTTTGCTTTTGAGGAGGCTTAATTTGGTTTGCATGGCCGTTTGTATTTTGTCACACCAGTCTTTGTCTTTGGTGAGATTCTGGGGGGCGGGAGTGGGTGCCTCGAGCTCTCTGAAAATGGCGAAGATTTCTTTAGTGCTAGATTGGGCTTCCGAGATTCTGGATTCAAAGGATTTGGCCTTGTGTACAGGCGTGTTACAAATGCCATATCATGGTTTTGGGGTGTGGTGTTCAATGTTCAAACATTGCTGCAACAGGTTGTAACATTTGTATGGGACATAAATGGATTGAATTTGGTAATTCACCAGGTCTGCTAGCTACACTGCATAAGAGGAAAGGAAGTCGATTTGTACTGCACTGAAAAAGCTCTACCGCTTCAGTGTTAAGTAATTGTGGGACCTCCACAAACCATTATATATGGCTCAACTGTTATATGCTATTTGGACAGATTTTCTAACTGTGATCAATTATCCCTCTTATTTGAAGAAATATTTTTATCTCATCAATTGCAACAATTGGCCCTACTCTGAATATTGACGAGGTGTGAACTTTTATTACAGGTTCTTAAAGTTGCTTTTTGTAATTGTCACTTATAATTAATATCAATAAAATAAAAAAAGACTCAAAGGAGGCTAACGAGCAGAACCTTGCACTGGAGAGAAAGGGTCACAGATACTTGTGAAGAGGAGGCCTAATACGGATAGGTATCCGGAAAATCTAGAGTGCATAGCAACTTCTCTACCCCCAAAGGCGCTATTATCTAAGTAGGTGAGACCATCTTAAATCTCTATCTCGGGAGGATAGCTCAGGGGCAACGTGCTCGCCTTGGAAACAAGACGGCACAGAGCAACACAGGTTCGATCCTCGGGTCCGCGCTTAGAAAGCTCAGGGTATTAAGCGCGTTATAAATAACCTATCATATCTCTCTACTGCAAGGCACTTAAGTTTGAGAGATCTAGGATGGCTCTTCTTTCTTCAGAACCGCAAGTTAGCAAGCAAAAAATCCCTTTGTATAGGTCTCATCTAAATGAAGAACTATCTGGACCTCTTCAGACAACAAGTTGTTATGCAGTAATGAGAGGGAGAGGCAGACTGTGTAATTTTTTTTTGATCAATGAAATAATCCAGGAGTCCAGAGTCAAAAGCCGCCAGGTAGCAATGTGTCAAGATACAACCCTCTACTGGTGACAGATGTCCCTGGACCTATAGATTGTCAAACCTTCAGTCTATATATGCAGGATTGACTTAGCACTTTGAATGAAGTTTGATACTTTTGAGGGGAAGTGATGACCAGTCTGTACCAGGTTTGGGAACAGTCATGGAAGGCTTTATCGGTTATAACGATTAATCCACAAAAGTCGATTCTGTTCCTATTAGGGTAATACGTAGAGCAACCTAAACACAAGCTGCCAGTGCTGCCAATTAAATGGGAACTAGATACTTTTCGCTATCTACGGGTAAACCTCTATCATGACCCTTGGTTGGAGCATACACACACAACACAGTTAAAGCAATGCATGGGATCGAGAAGTCTGTTTCCTTTTGGGCAAGATTGCCGCTATCCATGATGGGGTGGGCGGCGTTGCTGAAAATGGTGGTACTCCCAAGACATCTGCATTGTTTTTTTTATTTTAATGATTTTTATTGTTCAAGATACAGATATTGTTACATATGTTAGCACATTACAGACTGAGTAAATCTGGTAACCATAAAGAATGAACAGAGATAACAATTTTTAACAAGGAAGGATATAACCGCATTGAAGATATATAAAAATTGAATTTGTTTGATGCATTAAATTGAAGAATGGAGTAGAAATTGGAGATAGTGCTGATTAAACCTGGGTTAACATAATACATATCTGTAATGAGTAACTGATATGGAGATATGAGTAGAGAAATGTAGAGACAAAACGGGGAAACAGACAGCTAACATACCAGATACAGAAGGGAGCAAGGTGAAGGGGGGAAGATGGGTATAACAGATTATTTCATAAAACTGATTCTTCTATTGCAGTAATAATTAAAAACAAGCATTTGTATATAAATATAATCATTCAGTTAGTAAAGTAAGCATAGGAATGTATATTCAGGAGCCATGAGCAGTAGCATTGAAACAGTTGAGATAACATGTGAAATAGTACCATTTAGCGTTGTATTTAGGGATTGTATTAAGATTTTTAGCCATGCACATTTCCAATTTGTGAGTTTGACATAAAGCATTCCACCATGCTCTGGTAGAGAGCGATCGAAAGTCTTTCCAGTTTGCTGTAATACATTTTAATGCTATGCATATGAGTAGGTCGCATAATCTAGCAGAGTCTGGTGGAATATATGTTGTAATGGCCACGCTTCCCAAAAATATACTTATAGGAGAAAACGGAACATCTACAGAGAAGATGCGCTGAATGCATTTCCAAATATTGTACCAAAATTTGACAATATATGAACATTCAAAGAACATATGTAGTGTTGTGTAAAGTTAGCTGAGACCGATACTTGTTTGATTTTAGAAAACAGGCGGAGCCATATGTGGTCTTGTCTGCATTGTTTTATAAATGTTCCGTTTGCAATACCAAGACGGTTCTTTAATACATTGAATAGCATATGTAGAGACTACCTGTGTGGGTAATTCTAGAAGTAGAATGGCACTTTGGAAACTCCAGAATACATATGACCTAGGGGGGATAAAACTACCCAACTTAGGCGTATTGTATTGCTAGTCAGCTGCAAATTGTTGCACAGTGGCTGTCAGATGAGCAAACACACGAGTCACGATTGTAACAGACAACAGGGGAGAGGTTTTTTTTTTTGTTTTATTGGTTAAACAAAGTTAAACCTTTAACATTCCTTTAACATTCCCTCCTCAAAGAGGTGGAGGCCCCCCAAATTAGGTTCAAGTTCAAAATCCCGAAATGATCGCCCCTCGGCCAGAATCTCCAGTTGTTTGGGTGGCGTCCAGCTCAGGCTCCCCCTCCTCCTGCTCCAGTTTTAAGGATTCAACAAATTTCAATGCGTCCAAAGTATGGCCCACTTTCTCAGCTGTGATGAGCCTTTCCCAATACTCTTCTTCGTTCTCCTCCGAGATCAGGCTCGTATAATTTCCCATGTACATCAGGCGATTCAATATCAGGTTAGGACAAGTTAGCATCACATGCCTTATAGTTTCCAGTTGGTCCGTCTTTCTGCAAAATCTACAGTATGCTAGCGATTTGACAATTTGCCTTCTTCGCCACCTTATTTCTCTCGAGTGCCAGATGTTAAATCTACAGCGCATAAGCAGATCTCGGTAGTGCTGTGAGGGAAATTTCATCAAATATGGAGGTAACCTGTTCAGAGCTTTGCATTCCCAGATGACATTATGACATAGGTCTGGTGTTAATTTCTTTTCCTGTGTTTCCTCCCAGTCTTTTTCCCCGATTTGTTCTTTTAGCCTTACCTGGGTTATTTTTCAGGGTGTCTTCAGAGATCGCCAGGTATTTTAAAGTTTCTTCACATCTCATTTTCCAGTCTTGGAGAATTGAATCACTACTGAAGGCCCCTGGCTTTGCTAGGATTCTAAATGGCACGGGTGGATTGTCCAAAATACACTTTCTATAAAGCGATAGTGATTTCCACGTCGTGATTGAAGTGATGGATTACAGTCTTAGATCCGATTTTATAAGTTCCAAGGGTAGCGAATTTGGAAGGCACAAGATCTTTCACCAGAAATAGGCTTCGCATAGGTTCCAGACCTCCCATCTTAGCCTCGGCTCCATATGTAATGACGGCCACTACCTTTTGCATATAGAAGGTTGTAATCGGCAACAGAGAAAATTTCCCGTATCTACAATGTAGAAGTAGCCCTTGGTTAACCAGACTTTTTAGTTTTTCTCTGATCAGGGTATAATGGGCCTGCTCATTGCAGTTCCTATTAATTCTTATCCCGAGGTAGATCGTAGTATCGACTACTGCCAGTTTTTCTTTTTCCAATGACCAAGTCTGTATTTTCCCTGCTAGTGTCTTTCCGCGGCTTGATTTCATAGTCCAAATCATAGATTTTTTTGCATTTACTTTCATGTCATTGGCTTTAAGATAGTCATTAAAAGCCTCAATCCTGCGCTGAAGACCTATCGGCGTCTGGTCTATGAACACTGCGTCATCCGCATATAGCATCCATGGTATCTCTATGCCATTTACCTTCGGTGGGAAGGCCCGGATCTGATCTTGTGAAGACTTCATATCAGCCATATAGAGTATGAAGAGAAAAGGGGCGAGGGCACATCCCTGCTTGATGCCTCGGGATGTCTTGATCCGCCTTGATAGACCTCCATTTGCAGTAATTTGAACCTGGATCGAGGTATCAGTATACAGTGCCTGGATTGCCTCCAATAGGTCCACAGGGCATCCCCAATTCCTCAGTTTTGCCCACAGCCGTTCTCTATTTATTCCATCGAACGCCTGTTCGAGATCTATAAAGGCCAAGTAGATCGTTGTTTTTCCTTTTAGGGCCTTTGCTTTTAATATATTGATCAGGAACAGGTTAAGGCAGGTGCCCACTCCACTCACGAAAGCAGTTTGTCTCTCGTCCAAGATTCCGGCTTGAGCTACCCAATTCTTTAAATCCCGTAAGAGGATGGAGGCGAAGAGCTTGCCAATGGAGTCTAGTAGCGCAATCGGCCTGTAATTTCTAGGATTGCCACGGTCCCCTTTTTTAAAAATAGGCACGATTAAGGCCTACGTCCACGTAGTTGGAATTTGTTTGGTTCTCGCTACTTGTTTGAAAAGTGCGTAAATTAGATCTGACCAGCCTTCCATGTTTTCTTTCAACATTTTGTTGGAGACGCTGTCTGGACCGGCAGTCCTGGAAGAGCTTAATTCTTTGATCAGTATTTGAATGTATTCTCTATCGAAGCTCAATGATCAGGTAGCGTTTCCTGTTCTTTTATCAACTACTTTTTCCTCATTTTTCCCTTTGAACAGGGCAGTATAGTGGTCGAACCAGTTTTTCTCAGAGACTTGGTTGATACCTATGGCCGATTGATTAGAATCTCTGTTAATTAGATCCCAGGTACTTTTTGTATTTGTTGCTAAGGCTGCCATCATTTGTTCCGCGTCTGAGTTCTTTGGTATCTGGTTGATTGCAGCCTATTCTTGTAGGTTTGTCAGCATTTTCTTTCCAATTTGCATTTGTCTAGGCTATGAGACTTTTTTATACGCCTGAGGTCAGCTCTGTATCTTTTTCGTCTGGCGACTACAAGTTCATTAAAGGCGGGTTTCCTTTTGACCTGCTTCAGTTTAGATGAATCGTACTTAACCTCATAAGCTTTAAACAGCCATTTATAATTGACCATCTCCTCGCCCTTTTCTACGGCTTCCTGTAAATTTTTCGCCAGTGTTGGTATAATCTGATCTTTAAGTCGCAGCCTGTTTCTTCCCCACGATATCTCTGTTTCCATCACTTTTCCTCCCTTTGAGAAAGCTCTTGAATCCCATGCAAGCTCAGTTTCCAGAAGAGAGTGGTCACTATTAGCTTGCTTGATGACTCGAAATGATTTTATCTAGGCAAGCGTTTCTCTTCCCACAAAACAATCGTCCAAGCATGCTCTCAATTTTCCACTATGCCAAGTGTCGGCCCCCATGAGGTCGCCATTTGTTTGGCTGATTAACATCATCATATCCCGTATGCCCATTTCCTTCATCCATTGACTTTCTTTTCCTGTAAGATTTTCAATCTCTTTAATTTCGCCCCCTTTGTCTAGGAGCCTGATGTTTAAATGACCATTCAGCAATATGAGCTGATCATCTTCCTCCGTCATGGACTTGTCAATGGCATTCGTGATAGATTTTAAGTATGACCCTGGGTTTGGCATATTTTCCCTCCAGTATGTATTAATCAATAGCAAGTTGGTCATCTCCTCCTGATTTTCGGTTGTAGAGGCTATTTTCAATATTTAAACGTAAGGATTTGGAGCTTCATGCTGGAGTATTTGTAAGTGGCTATCGATTTTTTTTAATACCAAGAGGCCTGCAAACAGTCGGCCTTTCAGTCCCTTTTTTGCCGCATTGAAGTACACTTCATACCCTTCACATATTGGAGGTTCACACAGCCATGATTCTTGGATGCAAATGAGACCATATTTGGCCAAGAAAGAGCTTTCCGTCGAGAACAGATGATGACATCCTCTGGTATTCCATGAGGCACAGCGAACGGATCCATTTCCAACTTCCTTATTCTATTGTTTTTTTTTTGAGTTGCGATCATTTGCCATGGGGGGGCCAAACATTTGGTTTATTTTCAGGTTTGTTTTCATTTATTTTACCCTTCCTTGGGTTTTGTGAGTTATCTACCGAAAACCTCAACGGTTTTAGTTTTTCAACTTTTTCTTTGGTGTTGTATGAATGGTTTTCGGGGTTTTTATTTCCTTCTGTTTCGTTTTCTTTTGGAGTCTTCCTCTTCTTTTCCTCTTTTTCTTGACCATTTTTTCTCTCTTTTTTCCCATAGATTCTTTTTCCGTGCAGGTTGAGACCTCATTATTAGCACGTCTTCTGTCCTTTGGTGATATATTAATACTATCAGGCTTAATGTCATCCTCTAATTCTGTCAGACGAAATCCCTTTTTTCTTAGGATGTCAGTAGCCTCCAGAAATTTCTGCTTGATGTCATTTGAATTAAGATGCAATATAACTTGGTCCATTCTCTGTTCTCTTGGGAATTCCACAACTTTAATGTCCTCAGTAGATATCATGCGTAGAGCTGATGTTTGGTTACAAAGCGAGACTACATAGCTCCTATTGAGCAAAGCCCTTCTTGGTCCATTGAGTGTCGTCTCTAATTTCAAATAGCATTCTTTTGATGGGGCTTTCCTCGAAGGAGGGACGGACGCTTTTATTCCTTTGTTGATCTTCTTTGTTTCTTTAATTCTGTTTTTACCATCCTGTTTTAGATGAAAGCTTTCAAGTTGAAATCGTACCCTCCTTTCTTTGGTAGCTAGCTCCTGTCTTTTTTGTTCTAAGGTTTTGAAGTTACCAGGATTGTCATCAGCCTAATTGACTTCCTCCCTTTCCGATGAGTCGGACCCGCTTTTTGTCTCCTTTAAGGTTTTCGGCAGGACATCTCGTTGGGTTTTCTTGCGATCAGAGGGATTAGGGCTCCTCTCCACCATCTCCCAGTTGTCCATAGTTTTCCATTCTGATGGGCTGATGCTTTGCCACTCTTCATCCTCCCTATTTTCTTCCATAATGTCAATCAGGTCACTTAGATCTTCTCGTTGGTCTGACTCATCTCCATTATCCTCCAAGGAGGGAGGAGGGTTTTTCCCCCGTCCCACATCCTTTGCATTCGTGTCCTCCAAAATGTTCGTGTCTCCCATTGCCAGTTCTCTCCTCGGCTTCTTTGCCTGTTGGAGGTTTTCTCTTCTTGGGGGCGTTCTTAGATTCCTTAAGAATGCCCTGGAACCATTTATCTTCCGTTTTAAGCCTTCATTTTTTGTTTTTTTGCCATTTTCGTTTGGTTTTTTCTTCTGCTCTTTTCCCTTTTCTGAGGACAGGTCCTTGGATGTCCCACCACTAAAGATAGCGAAATTGGATTTTTCTGATTGAATTTTTGAGTCACGACTTCCCACCCCCTTACAACCGGGAGAGATCAATATAACCTCTTCGGTCATTAGCTCAGTTTGCATGGGTTGATTTGGTTTATTTTGACTCAATTTCATGGGGCCTTTCCCTCGACACGGATTTTCAACCATGCTTACCTCATCTTTTTTCTGTTTGCATAAATTTTGCATCCACTTGCAATCTTCCAGAACCGCCTCCATCAATAAGGACTTATCATTAGTATCTCTCCTTGCCAGATCAGTGAGGCGATTTTGCCATGTATGGGATTTTTCGGCTTCTTTGTCCATTCGTACATTCAATTTGCGCAGGGACAAATCAGTTTGTATATTTGCCTCTTTAATTTGTATGTTAGTAGAAGTCATCTCTTTCACAGTCATTTATCATCTCCTACAATTTTAGGTATGGTGCCAGGGTGATGTTCAATGAGGTCATGATCACTTGCTGGAGGTGTTTCATATCCTTTTCTCTATCAATTTTGTAAGCGTCTTTAATTAGGTGTATAATTTGATCTTTCGTAAAGATTTCAGAACACTGCTTTTGGTCATCCAACAAGGGCGTCTGAGTCATTTCCGTTATCATTTGGGGTTCTACAGATTGTCCTTGTGGTTTTAAGCTTGACGGTCTATCTTCGAGGCATGGATTTCTCCTCTCAATTAAAGATCTTTGTGACAGGGTCATTGACCTGAAGTCTCTTTGGGTTTTTGTTGCGAGGACCTCGGCCCCCAACTCCAGGGAGCTCCATTTAGTTTGCTCCTTTTCCAGTTCAGCCATTTTCTCGCTTATTATCGAGAAACTCCTCCTTTTTTCTCTCTCTATTTTCCCCGTCAAGAGAGTGAGGTCTTGCATAATTTTGTTAGCTAAACTTGAATTACTCAAATTAGCTAATGGCAACATTGTCTTTCCTTCAGTGCCTGTAGTTTTTGACGGAGTTTCACTTCCAAAATCCCACAGGGTTTTCTTTTCTAGTCTGGCCTTTGGAGGGAGCGTCCCCTTAGGGTAAGGCATCGCCGGCATAGCTTTGTGTAGGGTCCGAGGAGGAGATTCTCGGTCAGTTAGGTCATTTGAGAGCAGGGCATTTGCCCCCAGCTGGGTATTATTTTGGGGGCTCTTTTCCTTGAGCCAATGACATCGGTTATCTTCCCTGTATGGCTGGAAAATATCACTTATCGTTGTGGTTTCCTCCATGGCTCTTAGATGTTGTTTTTTATTTTCTATTTCCTTGTTGGGATCCGGCAAGGCTTTCTCCCATAATTCCAAGTCATTTGTGTCCCATTGGTCCTCCTTTTCCCACACAGACTCAATCAGTAGAGATCTGTTTGTGGTTTCCTTTAAGGTCAGAGTAGGGGAGTTCAATGCCACATCCAGACTAGAATTTTCATCCAACATGCTTTCGCACATGTGCGCTATAGGTGTAGTTCCATAGTTGACTAGATCATTAGTCGGCATGTTTACAGAATCATTTCCCCTTCTTGGGGAAATTAAAGATGGGATCGGACAACACGAGTCTCTCCAAGTATCAAGGTTGCTAGGTTGGTCTAGTATTTCCGTCATCTTTTCAAGGCTCAGATTGACCAGGAGAACTGGGGCTTTCTCGAGTAACACCCCTACCGTCTGGTTTTGTTCAACTATACTTTTTTCTTTATCTCCTGGGGGCGCAGTATTGCTCGTTTTGCTGGAATCTCCTTCACCAGCAATTAGATCTAACTTCTTGACCTGATCGGCATCCTCCTCATGCAAGCTTGGTGTTTCAAAGGGTGGAGGGAGGTGACGCACGGGCTCTTCAAATCCACGCTTCTCACTCCGTCAATGTCCGTTCAATGCGCAGCACCTCGCTCTCCACTACAACAGCTGATAGTGGGAATGTAGGTGCAGCCACAGCACAACAGCAGGATGCTCCGTGTATTTGATGCCCTTTGCGCGCTCGGGCTTATGCATGGTAAACTCTTGCACGGTCTGCATGCCAAGATTTTACGAGATTGGGGTGGGTGATGTGGCATAGAGCATGCCAATTGATGGGGGTTGTTGCACCATATCCCCTGCAGATCCCGCTGGTGGCATTGGAGGGAGTAAGTGACCAATTGCGATTGAATGTCAGGAAATACTGGGAACCTAACAGAGTAGTGACTGTCGGAGACGCGATTAAGGAAGCGGTTTCTAAGGTTTTTGGGGTTCTGGTAAAGGAGGATGGAGGGCACCCGAGGCAACACCTGCCGCACTCCTGTCTACTAAGGAGTATCCGAGTTAGGTGGCCAAGGTCGGAAGTGGAACTGCAACCAGACGAAACGATAGTCATTCTATGATGTGTCGGAAGGGGGACAGGAGGTATCAAGGATATACGAGTTGCTACGGTCCAAAATTGGAAAGGAGTTGGGACAGACGAGGCGATAGTGGGAAACGGATCTGGGAGAGGCAATGTCGGATGCAGTATGGAATAGAGCTATGGTGTACCACAAGACGGTGTCTAGTAACTTTAGGCGCCAACAGATACAATTATACATAACCCACTGAGCGTATTTGACCCCGGGCAGAATAGCAAAGTTTGGGCACACAGCGATACAAACCTGCCCGAAATGCAGAGAGGTGAATGCGTAACTGATTCATATGTTCTGGGCCTGTAGAGAATCGAGCAGTTTTTGGGAGGAGGTGGCTCAAACATTAGCGAAAGCAGATATTCTGGATATTACATCCCCCCTGTCGTGCTTACTGGGGGGCTTTACAAGACCCAAGAGGGCCAAACATATAAGCAAATTTAAGGATCTTGCATTTATATTAGCGAAGCGCCGAATAGCGATGGGGTGGAAGGCACAGGCGAGGCCTTTGGTGCCGATGTGGTGGAAGGACCTGGTAAAATGGGCGAATGCAGAAACTATGGTGTGGCAAGAAGCTGTGGATGGGATGGAGGATCAGGAGGGGACAGGGGTGGACGCTTGGAGGCAGTTGATTGAGGAGTTGGTCACATCCATGGCGGAAGTAAGGGAGCCGGAGCACAGTCCTGCATGATGAACGCCACCCATGGGAATCATTGGAATATAGTTAATGTGGCAGTGGACCGATGTGAGGTTATGTAGGCCGGGGTTAGGGAGGAGGGAGTTGGAGGGTGTTTGGTGAACAATCAGACAATGATGTTAATGTACTATGGCGTATATTATGATGTGATGTCTGTATGTTGTTGGATTATATTGAAATAAAAACATTTTAAAAAGAAAATCATGGAAGGCTCTTAAACCACCTGATGGTTTATTTCTGTTACTCTTTTGGTAAGAGTAACATTTCTGTTACTCTTTTGGTAAGAGTATGAGGAAGACTGAGGGGCGCTGTTGCGCGGCTAAAGAAATGGCCGATGCCGGAGAGGCTCCAGCCACTACATCCTATGAAATATCCTGCACACCGAGACCCAGCTAGTCCTCTGGAGCTTTCTTTCCGCCTTGTGAACATATGTGGCTCCCTTTTGAGCTCACTCTGAGCGGCACCGGCGCCCTAGAGGAAGCGATTCGGGGAGCGCAAGGCTGCAGCCCTGCGGCATTGCCAGAGGCAAGGAGGGCGAGGAGCGCCTGCGCTGCAGATTTCGGGAGGCTGTCTGAGGCTGTGTGCTGGTTCCTACCTGGGACCCCCTGGGCGGTGTGTTTCGGCCCTGATTCTTAGACCTGTGATTGCGGGGAAGCTTGCCGGGGACGGGGACAGGCCAGGCAGTCCTTGGGTGGAGAATCGCGCTGGCGGGGTGGGCCGTTGGCACTGCTGTGCAATCATCCTTGCTGAAGGGGAGCGGCAGACGGCGTCTCCCGCACCTACTTGCCTGATGATTTGAAGACACTGCAGCGAGTGCCAAACTGCCTTCCTTCTGTTCTGCTCTGTACTCTGCCCTAATTACGGCCCACGCGTGATTCCCCCAAAGGACTGTGCTGCAGTGGGGGGGCTTGATTGGGCTCTGGGTGCGTGCGGCACGCTGGAGCCTGGTGGCAGCGCGCTGTGGGCCCCCCTGCCCCTAACACTTGAACTTGGGGGTTCCTGCGTGATTCATCATACAATGTGGGTTGCTGGGCCCCCTGGGGTTGTAGCTCCTGCCCCCCTGGGGCGCATCTGGAGGGCCCAGTGACCACCATTCTGCATGGTACCAACAGTTGCTTTGGAAATCCCCTCCTGCTGAGCGGATAATAATTATCTAGGCCATCTTGTCCCTGCTCACTGCAGACTCTTGGTGAACTGGTGTTCTGTGTTGGACCGCCCAGTGCCCGTGGAGGAGGGGTGACCATACGACATGTGGCTTCTCTGCTGGGAGGAACACGGGCTGTGCCAATAACTAAAGTTCCTCTGTGCAGCCTCGGGTCTGTCTGCCCGGTTACTCCTGCATCACCAAGAAACACAGCTGGCAAATGTTATATGCACTGGAAACAACGTAGGCTAGCCCTCCATACAATGGCTAGTGGACCATGGGCTAAGATAGTAGACAACTACTACACCAGCACCTGAATCACTCCAACACAGGAATCCATGCTGACCCCCATAACTACTTGAAACTGACTTATCCTGCAGGAGTACTGCTGGACATTCGCGAGAAATTCCATGAGGCTACCCATCCCCAGGCTGAGCCCGCCCCGGTCTGTGCTGGAAAAGGGCACGTGGCAACTCCCTGGGAATCCAGCGGCGGCCGGTGCCATTATGGTGAATACCACGAAACAAGCCAGGATGGATCAATTTATCAATTTGCCTGTGCCGATCAGCATTGCGCACTCGCGCCACCCTCCACAAACCAACCCCAATCACAACTGGAGGTGGCCGCCCTAAATCAAACCCTGCTGGTGCTGAATAACGGCACAGACAACAGTAGGGGCAAAAATGGATGCCTTAACATGCAAGGTGGATGTATCCGCCATATAAATAGATACATTATGCGGACGCATGGCTGAGGCTGAGCAGGGGATCGGTGACGGCGAGGACAAGGTCGCCACTCTCCAACGCGAAATTGCGGAAATACAACAAGCTGTGAAGAAGGTGCTGGCAAAGAATGAGGATTTGGAGGGACGCTCCAGACGAAATAACGTATGCGTATTTGGCACTCCTGAATCGACAGCCATAGGGAACATGGAAAAGTTCATTAAGACACTGCTGGTGGAAGTTCTGGATAATCCACAGCTGCCCGCAATGTTCATAGTCGAAGGCTGATAATTGCGAGAATATTCAGCTACAGAGACTGTGACGCCATCCTCCGTGCGGCCAGGGAGAAAGGCGAATTGCGTTGGGGCTCTTCCTTAATCCGTCTTTTTCCTGATTTCAGCCCAAGGTGCAGGATCAACGTAAATCATTCCAGGCAGCTAAATCCACCCTGTGCAAAACAAGGTGTTAAGTACACATTGCTGTTCCCTGCCAAACTCCGAATACAGCATAATGGCTACACAGTGTTATTCACCTTGTCTGAGGCAGCAGAGCGCTTTGCAGCGGATCTACCTGACACTGGGGGGGACGCCCAGCACACCCCACAGTGATCCTGACCACTTATAAGCCGCGAGGAATTCAAGTGTGTTCATTTAGATTCGGAACATACTAAGCACCGGAGTAGCATGAGCATGGCCTGGTAGAGACACCGTGATGGCCGATGCCACTTGGAGTGCTTGGCTGCCTCTAGCTCTCCAACACCCGCAGTCACTGCGGCGGTTTTGTTTGTAAAGCAAGTTTAGTTATAGGGAAGGGGGTAGGACAGGAGCCGGTAGGTTTTGTTTCTGGCGTGGGTGGAGGAGGGCGGGGAGGGGGTACGGGGGGACTATGTTCGGGCTTGATTGTGTAATGGGTTTGGGCATTATGGTTTTGGTCTTGCTTTTTGCGACTCACACAAACTGCATTAATATGGCACGAATAGCTACATGGGAAGCCACTACGCATAGACCCTATACATGCTACCTGGACCAGAGGACACAATCCTGCCAGTGACATGGCCAATCCAACACTAGACAGGAAACCTGGAGCACCTTGTCAATTCTCTCATGGAACATACGGGGTCTCAGCAAACCAGAGAAGTTGCGGCTTATTGCTCACTATAGTAGAAATCATGGGGCAAATGTACTGTGCCTTCAAGAGACCCACTTGGCCTGTGGCACTCCCCTCCCCAGGCTCCCCGGATGGTGCATACACAGGTACGTCGACTCCTCCACACACTCTAGAGGGGTGGCTATTTATATACATACCTCCTTACAATATAAACTACTCAAAAAGATTCAAGACGAGTAGGGGCGATTCCTTATGCTTTTGGGGGAGGTGTTGGGTATTAAGCTTCTCCTGGTGAATATATATGCGCCAAACACTGATTCTCCGGAGTTCTTCTATCAGTGCGCCAGGCATATACACAGGTTCCCGGACCATGAGATAGTGTAGGCTGGTGACTAACTTTGCTCTTACGTTGGTTACGACGCAACTGTCCCTTCCGGAGGCGGTCAAAGCTTGGACTACCATTTCCAAATATCACGACCTGATTGACATATGGCGAAGCAAGCATGTTCACACCAGGGAATACACATTCTTTTCGAATGTACACGGTAGTGCTTCCAGAATCGATTATATAATGGCCACCACTCCTATACTACAAACTGTCACTGAAGCATCCATACTGCCTTGGACTCTGTTCGACCATTTGCAGGTAATGGCACGTTTCGAAATAACCTCGAATCCCCCCCCGGCCCGCTCCGATGGCAATTTAGGGACGTAGAACAGAACAAACCAAAACCATGTGTTGCCGTATGGTGGCCCCCCAATGCACTCCTAAGCGATTTAGGGCCGTAGTCCTTGAGGATGTGGCATTTCGCTATGGGATCGAGCAGGATATTGAGACTTTCTTCCAGGCAAATCAAGGGTCGGTTCCAGACGCAGTAACAATTTGGGAAGCCTTTAAGGTTTATATAAGGGGATGTTGTATCCAAGGGAGGGGGGAGTACTGAAGGCCATTCACCAAACAATGTGAGAGCTGGAAACCAAAATCTGCGAAGGGGAGAATAGACAGGGTTTTATAGACATGCCTGAATTATGCCGTGAATTGCAGGCCCAAAGGGAAAAACTCCTACAGCTGGCTAACAGTGAGGGGAAGTACATAGGGGACCCGATAATGACAGCACGGCACAGGGAGGGAGATCGGCCGAGCAAAACGCTGTCTTGGGCCATTCGTAAGGAACGCCCAACCACTAATATAACAGAAGTTGAAGACACAAACGGCACATTGATTAAAGACTCGCAGGGAATCAATACCGCATTCAGGGATTATTATGAGAGGCTATATACATCACGACTCACACCCGGGCATGATGAGCTGATGCAATATCTAGATGAGGTTGCCCTGGGCTGGTTGGACCAGGATCTAGGCGTGCCCTTAATGATACCATAACTGAAGAAATTCGAAACGCGATTAAATCCTTACCTAGCAGGAAGGCTCCCGGAATGGATGGTATACCGATAGAATTTTACAAGGCGCACACTGACCTGGTGATTCCCCACTTGACGGCCATGTACGACAGCGCTTTGGTCGGGGGCTCCCTGCCAGAGTCCACCAAATCTGCGCTAGTCACGGTACTCCTAAAACCTGGAAAGGATCCCTGAATACTATCCTCATATAGGCCCCTATCATTAATAAACACAGACAACAAAATTATGGCAAAAATACTTACGAATCGACTTTTCCCCCACATGTCCTCCCGGATCAGGCCAGTTTCATCCCGGGCAGATCTACACAAAATAGCCTTAGGCGTCTATCTATTCACTCTCATACACAATGTCGACCCTGAGATATCAATGGAGGTCGTTGCACTAGACGCCGAAAAGACCATTCGACTCAGTCGAATGGTCTTTTCTATTCGAGGTGCTCCGACGGTCTGGGTTAGGCCTTTGCTACATCAGTTGGGTTAGGCTATTATACGCAGCTCCGCAGGCAGCCGTATACACTAATGGGATGATCTCGACATACATACACCCCACACAGGGCACTCGCCAGGGATGCCCCTTCTCTCCTATCCTTTTTGCTGCGACGATGGAGCCCCTGGCCTGTCACGTTTGGGAACTACATGCACATCGCAAAATCCGCGTTTGAACTCACCTCTCCACTATATCACTATATGCTGATGACATCTTATTTAATGTTAAACACCCTCGGCGGAACTTAGATCCCTTGATGCAGGAAGTGACCAGATTTGGGGAACACTCGGGGCTTAAAATTAATTGGGACAAGTCTGAAATTCTGCCTTTAACCCCGGTAGTGCAGCAAACTGATGTGGGTAATGAGTTTCGGTGGTGCCCGCGGGGGATATGGTACTTGGGTATTATGGTCTCTACGACTCGGGACGGGCTATACAAAAACAACTACATCCCCCCTTAGAGGCTATAGAGCATAAAATAGAGACATGGATACGATTACCTAGGCGGCGCATATAGGCCTGGCCAAAATGGCAATACTCCCCAAACTCCTCTACATATTCAGTAATGTGCCTGTGTGCCCCCCCCCTCAGCTGCTGGAATCGGATACGTAGCATAATGTCTAAACTGGTTTGGGCAGGGATCCAACCAAGGATATCCCTGGGTACACTAACTCGATTGTACGAGTTTGGCAGGCTGGAATACTCTGACATGTATACATATTACTTAGCTGCTCAGCTGAAATACATTACAGGCTGGAATACCCAAAATCCCGATTCATCGCACACCCAACTAGCGAAAACAGTTGTTGCTCCCAACGTACGGATGGGCATGCTTTGGGGTGTGAGAGACGCTGTCCAGAGGTGCGAGATTCAACCCATGGCAGTAACGTGTAAAGCTTCGGAAACAAATTAGTCAAATGTTGAAGACTGCCTCCGCCTATGTACCCGAGTTCCCGCTGTACAATCTAATTGGCCTCCCGCTTACACATGAACGGTCATTTAGAGAACACTTTCCGGCCCTTGGCGTTCAGACATTAGGGGACATAGTGCAAGACGGATGTTTCTTACAATGGGAGGAGCTGCGCACAAGGGGTCCCCATAATGCAGTGACGTTACTTCTCTACTTCAGGTTGCGTAGTATTCTTAATATGTGGCCCGACTTTCCACATGCCCCCTGCACCTCACCCTGCACAATGCTACGTAGTTAGTCCTGTCTTGCCTGGGAAATTAGTATCCACCATCTATAGGCTGATCAGATCTGGGTTGGGTGCAAGAGATAATTCCTACATAAGCAAATGGGACGCAGCATTGGGCGCAAGCCTTAATGAGGACCAATGGAAACGTATTTGTATGCAAACACGCTACATATCTATAAACTGTCGATACAGATTGATTCTTTATAAATTTGTCTACCTAATTTATCATTCTCCATTTATCCTAAATAAATACTTTCCGGGAAGGTCCCCCAACTGCAAGATATGTGGCATCGAGACGATTTCTATCATGTAGCATGGAGTTGTCCCCCTATCAAGTCTTATTAGTCTGCGGTGGGAGAGGCGATGGCCGGAATGTTACCCCCTGCTAGAGAGTGTACACTTGAATTGTGGCTGTTAGCCCTAATTGAAGGGGGGTCTCGCACCGAGAAAAAGCTGGTGGAAATAGCCTCTGTGGTGGCTAGGTATCTGGTGGCTAGGACATGGGGCCGGCCTAACCCCCCCCACTTTTTCGCGGTGGCTGGACACCATGAGAACAAAGAGAGACCAGATACGCTACGACGCTACCAGCCTCGAGCCGCCCATTCGATTATTGGCCTCCTTTCAGACAATACCTAATGGAAACTTATCAGAAGTCACAATCTCCAGAGTCTGCTCCAGGCTGTTGATTGACAATTCGTGGCCATGCACGCAGTGGCGGCTATAATATGATATGGTAGTTATATCCTTGCATGATTAACTGGAAGTGTCTGCAAAATCAACGTGCGTTATTTGATTGTTGGTGGTTACTCTCCCTTTCTACTGGGATGTTGTGTGAGTCGACTATGGGGGGACGGTTCCCGTTTGTTTTTCTTTTTTTATTGTAATTGTTGACGGTGAAAGCAATAAAGAAAGGTTTTTAAAACATTTTTTTTAAAAAGAGTATGAGGAAGACTTCTAAGAAGTCTTATTGCTGGCCAAAGTGTATTTAGCTATTTTGCTTTTGGCTTTCTTGTTCAACATTTCTTGTCTGTTGGAGAGTGAGAGAAGTCGCTCCATCAAATGTCAGTGTACTCACTTTTTCCTAAACCTCTTGGATCAATTTAGTGCATTTAAGTAAGGCAAGAACTCTGACATTGAGACCCAGACACATGCTGCAAGAAATTGTTTCAACATGGCCCACTGAGGTGGCCAAGATATTATGGATGACTGCTTTAGTCAAGCTTGCCAATAACTGTTTTTTTCTGTCTGCTGAAAAGTCTTCAGTGAATTTTGCATTCTCTCGCCAATGTTTCACATCACAGTCCGAGGGGATTACATCCACATTTACCTGTGAGGTGTATTGTGCTGTGGTTCTATACTTACTTGGACCAAGCATCCGTGGCATTGTTGTCATTTCTAGAGGAATGGATAACATCCCCCAGTGATCTTTGTGGAAAAGGGATGTTGCATGTAATCCTGTGGCTTAACATCTTTTCTGCATTTGTGGATTGTGCTCTGAAACTGTGAGCCAGACGGAAGAGGCATGAGCAATGGGCAATGGTGGGAGGAAGGGGCATGCGAATTGGAAGTGGAGGAGACAAGATGGAGTGTCGGGGTTTGTGGTGTGCAGCAAGGGCAAGGGATACCAGGGGTCTCACACGAATATGAAGCAAAAGGAGGCAGTCAGGGGAATAGCCTTTAACAATGAATGATCCATTTAGCAACTGCATTTCCCCTCAAGTCACTGGACAACAGGAGTTAGGTGAGGACACATAGGACCGAGAGAACCGTCTGACCTGATGCACAACAGGAGTTAGGTGAGGACACATAGGACCGAGAGAACCGTCTGACCTGATGCACATAATGACAGTTGGCATCACTCTGTGAGGGCTGCAGCAGCCACTAACTTAATTTTGCATGGCGTTTTCGGTTTGTGTGTGGGTGGGGTTGGGGTGGAATTTGCGTGAGGAACTCACATGGTCCACACCTCCTTGATGATGTCTGGTTGCATAGGAATACCTGTTGTTCCAGGCTTAGACCACAGAGCTCCACTAGTTCACCTTTCTCCATTGGAGAAAGATGAAGTCCTAGAAACACCATGATATTAAAGTGTCACTCATGAAAGAACCAACTACTTACCCCTAGTAATGTTTTTTCTACTGGATGGCCCTCCCAGCTATTCCTCACCATATGATATATTTGTATTCTGCTTTGCAGCTTCGGAATCCTTTTTCGTCAGTACAGGGTTCAGTGCGTCGACTTGTGGCCCTACACAGCTTCCATCCCACTCTCTGGCCTGATGTCGACATTGTCACCCTTCATTACACTGCACACGCCAGCCGGGGTACTCCTTCCCCTACAATGAATGTGGCGCACAATAAAACACTTTTTATCTTTAGTATACTACGGATTCTTTTTGAGTAGGCCTCCAACCCGTCTCGCAAACAACCTCCATGTTAGGAATAAGGGTTGGAGTAAAAGGGGTGTGTGTGTGTCGTGGTCTCAGAAAGGGCTAAGGGCCTGAAATACGTTAAAAACGACACTGCCCAGCAGTATTTGGGTAAACTATGTTTATAGCCGTGCGCACGTGTGGCCAGCTGACTTTGATTGCAATAGTTTATTAAGGGCTAGCGGCGCAGAGGTTTGTGTCGTGGTCTCAGAAAGGGCTAAGGGGGTGAAATACGTTAAAAACGACACTTCCCAGCAGTATTTGGGAAAACTATGTTTATAGCCGTGCGCACGTGTGGCCAGCTGATATTGATTGCAACAGTTTATTAAGGGCTAGCGGCGCATGGCAGGTGTGGCTTATTTTGTTTTCTGTGCAGAGCCATGTCGGAGGAACGAAGGAGAAACCCGCGTATGGATCCCGCTGCTCTTCTGAACCTGCAGGTGTGAGATTATTGCAGCAGCGAGTGGACAGGACGCTGACGGCTGCTACGCGCTACACACTACTTCATCCGGGAATGCTTGTGGTGCTTCCCGGACCCAAGATAAGTGCGGGAGGGGCTCTCATGAATGGAAATGTGTATGCGCTCAGCACTATCGTTATGGTTTATGCGAACTGGCATTTATAATATGGGAGCATTGTGATTGAACCATACCGGTATCTGGGAATCCACGTGAGCTCAGCATGTACTATTTACAAGTCAAAACACCCCAGGGAGAAAAAGCTCCAGCATGTGTTTTGTTTATGGAATACTAGTGCTCCAACTCTTGATGTGCCGCATTTCACCTTTAACCAGTGCTGTCAACTAGGTTTTTGGGGGAAATTCATGATCAGGGTGTGCAAACGGCATATTTTCTATGTTTCACATCAAGTTATGTTCAATGTTTGTCTGTGTTGCTTACGCTAGCGCAGAGGGCCATGTATTTTGTTTATCATAGTGGGAACATTCCCAGCTGTATGTTTCATCTTGCTTGCTATGCATGTTATTCATGTAAAAGGGTGAAATAGGTACACGTATCAAGGTGTACTTACTACTGGTGTTATTAGACAAGGAGTACATGGGAATTACAAGGTACTAGGCAGGGTAGGGTTTTTTCCCTGTTACTTCCCCGGTCATATCCAAACTAGGTGCTCCCTTACCATCTATCCGGTGTTCCTAAAATCCCCCACCCTATCCACAACCTCTCCCTAACCCTCTTCCCTCCACTGGCTGCCAGGTGGTGTCCTGTTTTCCATCTATCAGGTACCTGTGCCAACCACAGAGGGAGGGTCGAATTCATTCGGCTTCTGTGGTTCGGGGGAGGGTGTCTAACTAACTTCCCCCATTATTGTGTATGTTTTTGACACTCCACCAGCACCCCATGTCACAATGGACTAGGAACGAGGCCGGTGTGTATTGAGATATTTTATTAATTTATTATTCAAGGTAAATGAGAATCAAAATACAACAGCCACCAAAATTGTGGCAACACAAATGCAATAACCTATCTAGAGCGATCAGGTTGAAAGACTATTACACTCGTTTTTGTTTTAATGACAAAACAAGAAAATAACAATTCCACACAAAGTGATAACACCTGCAGTTAAGCACTCCTCCCTGCAACACATCCCCCAAACCTCAATTGGACTTGATTTCTTTGAATGGAAGGCAGCGGCAAGTAGTAGGAATATAGGGAAAAATATGGTTTGGGGTGAAGCCCACCACCACAATATGGGAAGCCAGTAAAGAAAGGGAAAATCAGTTTTTGGGACAAAATGGAAGAATGGGGTTTTTATTATCTCTCACAACTGCTAGGGGACAGAACAGAAGAATATTTGTACTGCTTACACTTAGGGGACAGGCAAAGTTTTAGAGAATACTAATCAGAACACCAGGGAAAATAGAAATAAAGTAGGAAAATTGTTTTTTGAGAGAAAGCAAATGCAAAGGGAAAATACAGTGGCAACTGGAAATTCGTTTACACTGAGGCTTACAATGACAAGTAGGCTCTGGGAAAGGGGTTTAGCTCACAAAACTAAAATTGGTTTTGGTTCAGGCTGACAGATGCAAAGAGGAATGACATTGGCAAATGAAAATGTGCTTAGCTGGGCATAATTTAAACACCAGGACATTTTTGTTTTTCAGCTCACAAGAGGATTGATTTTTCTGGGCAACACTTTAATGAGTATACCAATTAACAAAAACACTGGGGAAAAGATTGTTGGTTTTGAACTCCCCCAATCCCGATCCTGTGAAATTCAATGGGGGAATTCATTGATTAACTCACAAAAATGCTAAGGATTTACACAGACAAATGATGGGTTTTTCAATGGTGATATACTAACACACAGACAAACAAGAGATTCCTCTATGGGGAGTTGACTGAACTACACTGGCAATTGGGGGTTTCAAATGGGGAAATATTGGAGGCACTGTTCCAAAATGAAGGGTTTATGCAATTTAGGGCTGGGGTTATTTCTACTTACATAGCAATCCTTTTTTCAAGTTTCAGGAAAGCCAGCTGCATCTCAGTACACTCTGGAAAGATAGGGCAGGGGGTTCTGTCACCCCACTCTCAAGGATGGTAAGATTCAGCAACCTTCTCTCTGTCCTCCTTTTCCTGTCTCCCGGTTTTATTTTTTTTTTGAGTCCTTGATTCCTAGTACAGTTCCCCTTATATAGCAGAAATGACATCACTAATAGTACCCTGCAATAATCCCTGCCGCTAGGATTGGATAGTTACCCTCTCTCTCCGCCCCCAGTCAGGACTGCTTTAGGGTTTGGGAGCTCCATCTGTCTTTTTCCATTCGTCAATCTATTTTGTTCTCTTTTCAACTTTTTGGCAAAAACGAGTTATGTATCACAACTTCCTAATTGTACTAGCAATTGCCATACAAAACATTCTGTTTTAGCTGATCACAGGGAATTCGCCAAACTGACCGCAGTTCAGAACAGAGTCTAACTGGCCATTACGGTACCCAGAGTCACAGGTAGATTAATTTTATACCCCCAAAACCGTCTGGAAATTACATGACAAATGGCATAGAAATGAAATTAATCCTCAGTCTGGTTGTTGCGCAAAATGCCTAAAATGAAATAGTCTTTTAAATTAAATGAGTGTTTCTGTCAGCAAATGGGATGGCTGCTTCATTCCCCACAGCCATCTGTCCCCCTGGGTCAGCCTGTGACCAGAGATTTTTTTGAGTCTCTTTGAAGTTATTGTGTGCTCTTTGATGTGGGTGCAACAAGGATTCACACCTTCTAGTCATGCTTTAGCCAAGATTGGCCTTCTCTTGAAGTCCCTGCTTTCCTGACAGTCGGTCTGTAGAATAGTGAATTTTGACACCTTCAGCAGCATTAACTTTTATTGCAGGGTTGTTAGATAGGGGCTGTAACATCCAGCTAGAGTGGGGCTTTTCATTGTGAAGTTTTGCACCCAGCCAGGACAGGTACCCCCTCCCACCCCCGCCGAGTGACTCTCTTCAACTGTCACCAGAGTTTTTTGGGTGAGCATGTATACATTGCTTTGGTCAACCCACACATCCAGTTCTGCTTTCCTGACATTTTTCTGTGAGCAGTGATATCTTTTCCATTGTGGCTTTTTAAAGCCGTTTTATTTGCAAACACATGTGCAGGCCGTTTTTGTTTCCAATGTTTAAAAATCCTGTTTTCCATGTCACAGGATTCTTTGATTCCACCTTTTCTTAAACTACTGCTTCTCAAATGATAATGAGAGGTAGGACTCTTTACCCATGGTTCTTTAATTGTTCATGAAGAACAAAAGAAAAAGCAAGGCTGTTTTTGTTGCAGTGTTTAAATTACTGCCATTAATGTGACAGGGAAAGCAAAAGCCAGAACGTTTCTTGTTGCAACGTTTAAATGGCTGCTATTCATGTGAAAAGGACTTCTGTTTTGGGCCTTTAAATGCACCCCACAACACCGGTATAAGTAGCTTGCACAGCGCCCATTACCTCAGTTCATGTTTCTCTCCCTTTCCACTTCACATAAGTCTCAAAGGTGACAAAACCAGACATTGATAGGAAGGCGTAACAAAACAGAAATTCAGCCAAGCAGAGAGGGGCAGGATGGGAGGGTGATGAGGATTTTGTGGGAGGCACATCCCGTAGAAAAACATTACCTGGGCTAAGTAATATGTTCTTCTAATGGATTGTGTCCTCCCACGTATTCCTAATCTTTGATAAGACTCCCATAACAGTATGAAGCTGGAAGTGGAAAAGGGAGAATTCACTGCCGATTCATGATGTGAAGAACAGCTTTGCAAGATTTAGACCCCTGACCAGATACAAAGCTCTGCAAATGTCCTGCTTCAGCACCCCTCTTTGTAAAGCTGAAGTAGCTACTCCTCTGGTTGGCAAAGAAGTCCCTGACGCTCTGAAAGCTCATTCAACTAGAGTGTAACATTCGGTAATGCATAAAACAATTCATCGAGATGATGTCCGTTTAGTAACAGTCTGTCCTAGTCTGTGACCTGTATGATCCACAAAGAGTAGATCATCTTGTCAAACCTGAGCAAGCCTACACTCGGCGCTCTTTTGGGGTGTAAACGATGACGCCCCTCTTCATCCTTCTTTGAAAGGATGCATAGGTGGATTAAATGATGGTAAAACAATCTTTTTTAATTGTTTAATCAAAAATGAGATTTTTACAATATAAATGTCTCTTCGTGTGTCTCAAGACTTGTCCCAATGGTTAGCTGACTTAAGTTTGTGTCGGTTGGGCTTGGTGACTGTGGTAGTTATGCGACTAAACAGATTAAACTCTGACACCACCTAAGCCAGAAATGAAGGTCGAACCCTCAAAACAACATATAGAAGGTAGTCATCAGTAGCTCTGAAGACCAGGCTTCAAACTCGCTCACCCTGCGAGCCGAGGTGATCACTGTCAGAAAGACTGTCCTCAAAGTCAGCATTCTTAGTGAACATGAATGAAGAGGCTCAAAAGGAGCTCCCATCAAGAAGTTTAACACTCAATTAAGGTACCAAACCGGAACAAAAAAAGGAAATGGTGGGAAGACGTTTGTCAGTCCACACTTTGAATTCTGGAACGGGCACTGGATTGGCTGTCCTCTTTCCTCCCTAACTGCTCTTCCCAAGTCATCCTGGGCCCCTTCTCCTCTCCTACTTCCATGTCCACCTGTGGTGTCTCCCAGGGCTCTATATTCTCCCCCTGGCTCTTTAACATCTACCTTGCTCTCCTTGCACAACTCCTCTCCTCCAACTTCCAGTGTTACGCAGATGACACATCTCTTCTTCAGACGCCATTCTGACCATCGTGCACCCTCCATCATCCATGACTGCCTATCTGCCATCCAGGCCTGGTGCGCCTCCAAGGATCTCTGCCTTAATGTTTGTAAAACTGAGATCCTTCCTATTGGGACTCCTGCTCCTTCCTTCTTCCCCTCACTCTGGCCTTCCTCCTTGGACTGTCCTCCTGCGCCTTCAACTGAAGCTTTCCTCCCTCACACTCTGGACATTTCCAAGAAATCCAACTATCAGCTCTTCCTTCTCAAAGGAATTCTTCCTTTTCTCACTTTCCCCTCGGAGCCTCAATGTGACCCAAGCCCTGGCTCTCTCTAGACTTGACCACTGTAACAGCACCCTCCTAAATCTTACTTCTTCCGCTCTGCGAACCCTTCAGCTTATCCAGGGACCGCATCTCTCCTGCACTAAAAAGTGTTCACTGGCTCCCGGATGCTGCACGGGTTAAATTCAAATATCTCTGCATCATCCACAAGGCTGTCTGGGCCCAGGAACCACACTATCTTAAAGCTTATCTCACGAAATACTCTCCCTCTAGACCACCTCGCTCCTTTTGCACCAACTCTTTGTGTGTAAAGCATTTTGCTAAACAGAGGGCAGGGGGTCGCTCACTTCCCTCTGCAAGCTCCCTCCTTTGGAATCACCTCCCTCTCCCCCTTGAGCAGGATCTTCTCAAATTCCAGAAGCTCCTTAAGACTTTCATCTTTTCCTCCTACTTCTCCCCTCTGCTATTCCTACAGTTGCTGAATCAGTGTCCTTGGCCCTTATGTATATTCAGGGCCTTGACCTCACACAACAATTCTTCCCAGCTCCTGTTTATCCACAGCACTTTGCATCTGCACACCCTCTGCTCTGGAGACTCGCACTTACACCTCCTGTGGCCATAGGCCGTGTGGCATTCAATATTCCTAGCACTTCGTGCATGGCTCACCCACGAGCTCCTCAGCACTTACCCCCTTCTTCCTCTCTGTACTTGCACGTTCTGAATACTCACATGGCTTAGTAGGTTCACCCCTCTCCCTCTTCCCCCCTCTGCTCTTAACAGTGTGTTGTAATGTATTTTCCACCATTCCTCCCTCCCTCCACTGTGGGCACTTTGAAACAGTATATTATTTTTGTATAAGCGCCAAACAAACAATAAATAAAAAGTCCCTCCAGGTACTGGATGACAACAGGAAGTAAAAAATAATAGCCTCAGGCAAGCGATTGAAAATGGAAAGCGCTTCCAGATAGCCCTTTGCAGTGAAATTCTGCAGCCCTTGATGGGATAGATGCAACAAGTAAAAGGGTCAATATTCCTGTCTCGACAAAAGCTGCAAAACTTGTTTCAACGTCAGCGGTATAGAGCTTTAGGTGCTGACCTCCTGGCCAAAAGCAACACCTCCATTACAAACTCTGGGAGGTCCCAATCTATGTACCATCCTCTCAGAAACTAGGCGTGAAGATTCAGAGTTCTGATTTCTGGGTGGAGAATGCAACCTCCCTCGAGTGAGAAAGTCTGGGTATCATGTCCTCGGGGCCCAACCCGGAGCGATTAGGATCTTGAATTTCCCTAACTTCCTCAGCCTCCTGATGACAGGAGTGAGAGGGATTGGAGGGAACATGTACAGGAGTGGAAATTTCCAATCCACCACAAACACGTCCCACAGAGATCCTTCCTCTCTGAGGAAATTCCCTGCAGAAAAACAGGTTGCACTTTCTGTTGATACTCCGATGGACACCAACGACTGCCGATTGTCACGCTCTGAAACACTTGTTTACGAGCGCGATAGAAATAAATCAATATCAATTGTCAGATAATTTGCATCAGGTCCCCAACCTGTCAGGGAAGCATCTCTAATGACGGTTATTCCCGGTCATGGTTGCCAAAAGGGTTTTCCCTTCATCACATTCTCCTTGCAGGCCCACCACAGGAGCTCCTGTGCGACCTTGCCCGGAACATGAAGATCTGTCATCCTGCCAGAGAACTGTGACCATTGGGATCTGAGGGCCCACTGAAGGGAACTCGTCCTCAGATAGGCCTCTGGCACCAGGAAAATGCAGGATGCCAGAAAAGAGAGCAACCTCAGCATATCGAAGGCCAGTAGACGTCATGACCATCTGATGAATATGCGGAGACCTCACCGCGGGTGGTAAAGCTTTCCCAGACGAAGCATTCAGGACAGTTACAATAAACTGAAGATTTTGGGAAGGTATCATTTAAGACTTCTTCAAATTGAGGGAGAAGCCCAGTTTGTGCAGGGAGTTGCAGGTGATGCAGAGATGTTCCAGAACTTGCTCGGGAGAACAAGCCCTGAATAAACTTTTTAGGGTTCCTTTCACCATTTGCTTTTTCCGTATTTTTATTTTTGGATCACTGGTCTATTTTTGGCTTGTCAGAGTGTCGTCTACTGAAATACTCCTGCCATTGCAAACTTTTTCAACTCACTATGAGTACATGGCCATGGATTACCCATAAGGGTCCCAGTCCAATGGATACTACTTAAGCACCCCATTTGTGCGCTAGGCTGGGTATTTTACCCTATATTGATTTTAGGGTGTAGGCTAGCGACAGCTGTTTTTTAGCTGTGGCTCAATAAGGGTGCAAGATAATTTACTGCATTAGTAGACCAATGTTTCTTGGTAGACTTTGGGGCATCAATGTATTTTTTAAAGTACTACTCAGACATTTTATTATAAGGGGTTTCCTTAGTACTAGGGCAAACATGAAACAAACCTAAATTGGCTGTTCCGCCTAAGTGGTCCCTTTGCGAGCCCAGTGAGGCAGTGTCCTGTCAGTAAGTCTCTATCCTTTGGCTGGCCATATTACATAATGTGGGGTGTGCTGGATTAAGTGGATCATCGAACGGGGTTCAAGCACTGACAATGTCTTGCCATCAGGCAGAGGAGCAGTGCTTCAACAGGACTTGACTGGAGTTGATCTTTGTTAGCTGAAGGAGTAGTCAACTGGCTGCTCTTCTTTGTAGAGGATTTGGCTCCAACGGTGATCTGAAGAAAGGCTGCAGGAGTCCTACTATCCAAAACTGGGACTGGAAGATTGCTCAGGTCCACCAATTGTAAGGCTCTGCACCATTCAAACAAGTAGAGGCTTCCCAATGATGGATAGCCACAGGCCACCACATCTGGTCTTCCAACGCACCTTATAAGTGGACAGGTGGCACACAATATATAGCGAACCTCTTCACTTATAACTTGACCCGCCTCTTACCCGTCTCCAAACCCCACTCTCTGGGGTTCGAGATCACCTGGTGTACTTCGATGGGAGGAAGGTAAGGGTAGGGAAGAACAAGAGGTTAGGGCAGGTAGGTTGCCCAAATACCATTAAGGAGAAAGCACTAGGTTAGAATAACTGGAGCACAAAAGGAGAGGCGGACAAAAGGAATGCTGGTGTAAGGTTCTTTTTGGTTGTTTAAAGCTTTCTTATATACTTTTCCAGTACACCAGCAGGGTTTTGTGAGTTTTTTTTACAAAAGCGGCAGAGCACAAGACACTACATACAACTTAAATTTCTCTTAAGCAGCTGTTTTGCTAATAGAACACAAATATAAAACGTCCTTTAAAAATATAAAATGTCTTCAAAAATATACAGTGCACTGTATTAAAAAAAATATTTCAAAAAAGATCTTACTTGCAAGACAATCTGGCCAAGGCTGTCCCAAGGTCTTAGCTGCTCTCTTGCTCTTCCTTTTTATTTATTTTATTCCTTCTTCCTGTGCTTTTTGATGGTGGCTCTTCTGGCAGCCGGGAGCAGGCAGCAACAATGTGTGGGGGCTCCAAAGTCTTTATATAGGCTGGACTGCGAATGTCAGATGCAGCCCAGCACTCAGAGGCATTGTGGAGAGCCCCCCCCCCACAACACTTCTCAACCTGGGCCACGTCTGCGTGGTGTGGCCAGGGAGTCCAAGTAGACCACCTGACAGGGGGGTGGGTACTTCACTTACATCAAGCCTCAGAAGGCTAAACACACATTAGGAGCTCCCGTGCTATGGGGAGCACCAGCAATTGACACTGCACCGGAAATGAGGCCACCTGGGGGGGGGAAGTGGCAGTGATGCTGCCCTGCCTATCAGGTGAGCGCTTAGAGTGACCTGGTTGTGGTGGCTACAGGCGGTAAGCAGGGCGCCCTAAACCCTCTTGTACGGTTTTCCATTGTCCCAGGCGCTCCACTCGTGCCGGCTACATATTTTTTCTTTTCTGAGTAAAGGGACCCTTGCGTGCACACACACACGAGGGTCCTTTACTCAATTCTTTTTTTTTTAACTTCCTGATCCACGGTGTGGCTTTCGCATGGGGGATCCGATTTTTATTTTTCATTTTCGGGATCCCCGGCGTGACTTCACGTACCGGGGTGCCTTCCTTTTATCCCCTGACCGGGGGTTACATCAGCAATAGACATTCAGGCACCTAGATATGTACTGGGACCAGACAGTCCAAGCCCCCAAACCGGGCCCACAGACAAACCATGAAAGCTGCATCTTTTCATGGGAAAAGGGATTCAATAAAAGGCATTTCCTGACCAGAGAAGACTGGAAGAAAGACAACGAACCGTATGGGCAAAGGACGAGCAAAAACCTTGTCCATGACCATCTTTGGGTACTAGCCACCTTTAGTAGACATTTGCGGTAAATGCAAAAGTACATAAGTAAAATGTTACAAAAATGGTAGAAAAATAACTGCTGCAAGCAGATCATCCGAGGCACATTGTAAAAGTAACCAAACAGGCATTATAGAAAAAGTTAAGGATACACACTATCCTAACTGCACCTCACTCTAGGGTGGGATGTGCAATTGTAAAATACATTACTAGGCCCTTAACATGATTTCTAGGGTTTATGGTTTCTTGGCTGCCCCCACCCCTCAGATATTTTATGTTCAGTGCACATCCACATATATTCCTTGGAATTCGGAGATTGTTTGCATGGGATACATTACTCACTGTATTCGTATTTCTAATGCTTGTATCTGCTTAGATTGACATGCTCTGCATAATCTGACATCTAGTGGTAGTTGCAGAGTATTACAAGATTTGTTTTTGAAAGTCGAAAACAGACGTCGACTGGGTGTGTTAGCAATACTATCCCTAGTGTGACATATACTGTACTCATGGTCCTTGACGTGTCGAGGTCCCTCAGCTTGTTTGTTTCTGACATGAGGATGCATGAAATGTTTAGTGTGAGTACAGATGTGATAAAGCAGAAACAGTGATAAACCAGACAACATCTATGCGCATTCGACTTCAGTAGGGGAGGATGGTTGGGCGCATGTGAATCTAAGCAGATACACACATCAGAAATACGATTACGTGAGTAATGTATCCCTTCTGAGGCCTGTGGATCTGCTTAGATCACATGCTCTGCATAGATTACCGAGCAGTATCTGGAGAAGGTGGTGGTATGTGAGAAGGTACAGCGGCAAACAAATGTTTTAGAACCGCTTGTCCCAGTATGAATGGCACTCCATGTAGCTGCTTTGCAAACTGTCTAGAGGGATGTTTACAATGAAGGCTAAGGTAGCTCCGGTACTTCTGGTAGAGCGAGCCCTGGGAATGAAAGATAACATTCTTTTGGATAGGGAATAGCAGAGCTGTATGCACTTACTATCCATTGAGGGATGGCTTTTTTTGTGATCACCTTCTCTCCCAGGTGCTATGGAAACAAAGAGCTGATCTGCTTTCCTTAGGGGTCTAGTTTTGTTCACACCAGTACAAGACCGCCCTATGTACATCAAGTGTGTGGAGGCTTCTTTTACCTGAGTTAGCTGGATTTTGAAAAAAGGTAGGAAGTTCTATGAATTGATTAACACAGAACTTTGAATGAATGTGTTCTGAGGACAACTTTGTCTTTGTGGATTATGAAGACAGTCTCTCATATGGATAAAGCCTGTAGCTTACTGACTCGTTTTATAGGAGGTGATGGCTACTAGGAATACAGTTTTGCAAGTCAAATGTTTTAGGCTAGAATTGTGCATAGACTCAAAGGGCGGAGCCATGAGCTTGGAGAGCATGACATCAAGATCCCAACCCGGTGGAGGGCTAGAGATGGGAGGGTAAAGCCTCTTTACCACTTCCATGAATGCTTTAATGACAGGAACTTTCCACCAGGACACCTTGTTTTGTGAAGTGGTGTAAGCTGACAGAGCCACCAGGTGTACTTTGACAGAGTTGAATACTAGGCCGGAGTCTAGTAGGTAAATCATGTAATGTAGAATGTTAGCTGGGGAACATTCTGTTGGGTTTAGAGTTTGTGACATGTACCAGATGACAAATCTCTTCAAGTTGTTGAAATAGCAGTGCCTGCCTGGTGTTGGGTTTCTGTGCCTCCTTTAGGATATGGACACACCTTTGTGGAAGATTTAAATGGCCAAATTCTGTGACTGCAGGAGCCGAGCTGTCAAGTTCATAGATTTAGGACAAGGGTGGAGGGGATGCTGCCTTGTGTTGCGTTAGCATGTTGAAGGGGCACAGGAGCTTGATTGGGTCGCACATCGCCAGCTTGAGCAGATGTGGTCACCAAGGCTGTCTCGCCCACATAGGAGCAACCAGGATTAGAGTCACTTGTTCCTGGTGCATCTTGTGCACAATCCTGCTGAGGAGTGGCGTTGGAGGAAAAGCATCAGCAAATTCCCCAGACTAGTTCATTAATAGGACGCTCCCTTTGGATCCTGGTTGGGGAAACCTGGACACAAAGTCTGGGCATTGCACGTTTAGGCTTGTGGCGAACAGATCTAACGGGGGATGACCCCATTGGGTGAAGACTCGGTCTAGGATATCTTTGCTGAGTTGCCATTCGTGTTCTTCTGGTAGAGGGTATCTGCTTAGAGAGTTTGCCAGAGCATTGAGTTCCCCTGGAACGTGTTGAGAGGTTAGGAACATGGTCCGTTTGAGTGCCCACTTGCATATTTTCTGGGATACTTTGGACAGACTTTGAGTGTGTCTGGCTCCCTGCTGGTCTATGTAGAACATGGTAGTCATGCTGTCTGTGAGGACCTGCACTGTTTGATTTGAAAGATGTTGCTGAAAAGCTCGAAGAGCCTTGAGAACTGCCAGAACCTCTAGGAGGTTGATGCGTTTTTGGGCTGTATTGTGCGTCCACTTGCCGTGGCTGTGTGGTGGAGGAAGTGGGCCCCCCATCCGGCGATGGAGGAGTCTGTAGTTAGGATCGCTTGTGCAACTCAAAAGGATTTTCCTTTTAGCAGGTTGTGCCTGGGCCACCAGTGAAGAGAAAAATATGAAATACAGATCGACTACCCCT
Organism: Ambystoma mexicanum; assembly: GCF_040938575.1. NCBI lineage: Eukaryota > Metazoa > Chordata > Amphibia > Caudata > Ambystomatidae > Ambystoma > Ambystoma mexicanum. The sequence continues at coordinate 1,566,462,347 of NC_090937.1, read as the reverse complement.
CTCTTCTAGTCCTGTATGGAACACAGGTAAGGATAAAGGTTACCCTGTTCAATTCATTAACAAGGTGTACGCCTATTTGGTAAAAAATGCTAGAGCAATGTAGCTTTTACAAAATATAAATCTCTTTAATTATATTCATAAAAACACATTAAAAACCATTACAAACATTTTCAAATAGTGATCCTCAATCATACCATTCAATCACCATACTTCTATTCTAACAAGGGAGTACTATAACTTAAAAGTTCTTCTAGCAGAACAGTGATTGTAAATATGCGTACAGGACATAGGAAAAAGAAATTGTATGTTTTGGCCCGCAATGGTGTACCACTTAAGTCAACAGTGGTCACAAAAATAGGTGTTGGGCCATCTTCTGGACAACGGTTACTTCTAGAAGATCAATCTTGTTCCCCATTTGACACATAACCACATCTAAAAACATAAGTATACATACATTAGTATAAAAAAAGATAAAGAGAGATTGTGCTTCCCAACAGAACTTATTTAACCCTTTAAGTGCCAAGGACGAGGTATCTCGTCCTTGACAGTGCACACGCAGTGCCAAGGACGTGATAGCTCGTCCTTTTCGGCACCTTGTTTTGAGCGATCCCTGCAAAGCATGGATCGCTCAAAACTGAATCCAACCCCCGGGCTATGTGAGGGGGAGGTCCCCCCTCACTGCCAGGGGGCTGGATTACCTTCAGATTCACGTCGGCGTGCATAACGCACATCGGCGTGAAACTGAAAGTAAATTCCCCGCAGCAGCCATTTTCGGCTGCTGCGGGGAAGAGAGAAGGTAAGAGACCTTCTTTGTCTGCCTCGATCTCCGGCTGTATTTCAAGCCGGAGATCGAGGCGGGTATCGTTGGAAAGGGGAGATTCTCCCCTTTCCAACGATACCCATTGTGTGGCATTGCTGCCCGCAGATCGGGCGCAGGGGGCGCGATCCGCGGGCAGCAATGCCATCGGATCAATACAGATCCGTTTGTGACGCAGGGGGAGGAGGGGGCTGCTTACTAGGTAAGCGCCACCCCTCCCCCGTGGCCCCAAGGCATGGGGCCACAGCGGCAGAGACCCCTGGGGGCAGATGATCACTGCCCCCAGGGGTGAATACGGGTGGGGAGGGAAAAAAAAAAATCTGAGGGGAGGTGGGAGGGGGTTTGGGGCTACCAGGGATTTTGTAAAAAATGGTGTCCTTGGAAAGGGGGGGTTCCCCCTTTTCCAAGGACACCACATATATGAGGCATTGCTGGTCACGGATCGGCGCAGAGCGCTCGATCCGTGACCAGCAACCCACTAGACCACCATGGATCCGTTTGTGGGGGGGGGAGGGGGCTGCCTCAAGTAAGCAGCCCTCTCCCCCCTCCCGGCCCCCAAAGCATGGGGGCACATGCATGAGAACCCTGGGGCAGATGGCTGACCATGTGCCCCAGGGGAATGAAAAAAAAAAATTGAAATTATGTGGAAAGGGGGTAGGGGGCCACTAGCCACCATGGATTGTTTATTGAATGAAAGGGGGGGGGGTGGCCCCCCCAACCGAAGTAGAAAGGGACACCCCTTGCAACCCTCCCTGGGGGCAGATATCTGCTCCTAGGAAGGGGCATCTGACCCCAGGGAGGGATGCATGAGGTGGGGCCCCCCCTATCTTCCCCCAGGGTGGGTTGCATGAGGTGGGGCCCTCCATTTGGGGTGGGGGGGTCGAGGGCCACCCCCCGTTGCGGTAGATCATTCGCTGCCAATTTAGGGTGGCCCTCAGCCCCCCCCTAAAAAGAAGCCTATGAATTTGTATTTTGTTTTTTGTTTACCCTACTTTGCTCGGTGCAGATGGCCATATTAGTGTGGCTATCTGCCCCCAGGGTGCCCAAACCCTACTGCCCCATCTATTGGGGGTCCTGCCCCACCTTTTGGGGTGGCCCTCTCCCCCCTCACCCCAAATGGAGGTGGGGTGTACCTCACACAGCCGTTTGGAGGAGGCCCAGGGAGGCCTGCATGTGGTGTGTCCCCCAGCCATTGGGGGTGGGAGGGGCACCCCAAAAGGTGGGGCAGGACCCCCAATAGATGGGGCAGTAGGGTTTGGGGACCCTGGGGGCAGATAGCCACACTGATGTGCCCATCTGCACCAAGCGAAGTTGGGTAAACAAAAAGAAATATACAAAATCACAGGCTGCTTTTTAGGGGGGGGCTGAGGGCCACCCTAAATTGGCAGCGAATAATCTACCGCAACGTGGGGGTGGCCCTCAACCCCCCCACCCCAAATGGAGGGCCCCACCTCATGCAACCCATCCTGGGGCAGATAGGGGGGGGCCCACCTCATGCATCCCTCCCTGGGGTCAGATGCCCCTTCCTAGGAGCAGATATCTGTCCCCAGGGAGGGTTGCATGATGTGGGGCCCTCCATTTGGGGAGGGGGGGTTGAGGGCCACCCCCCGTTGCGGTACATCATTCGCTGCCAATTTAGGGTTGCCCTCAGCCCCCCCCTAAGAAGCAGCCTATGAATTTGTATTTTGTTTTTTGTTTACCCTACTTTGCTTGGTGCAGATGGCCACATTAGTGTGGCTATCTGCCCCCAGGGTGCCCAAACCCTACTGCCCCATCTATTGGGGGTCCTGCCCCACCTTTTGGGGTGGGCCTCTCCCCCCTCACCCCAAATGGAGGTGGGGTGTACCTCACACAGCCGTTTGGAGGAGGCCCAGGGAGGCCTGCATGAGGTGTGTCCCCCAGCCATTGGGGGTGGGGGGGCACCCCAAAAGGTGGGTCAGGACCCCAATAGATGGGGCAGTAAGGTTTGGGCACTCCGGCGCCAGATTGGCACACCAATGTGCCCCTGTGTACAAAGGGGAGTTGGGTTACCAAAGGAAAAAAGTGAAAATGTTGGAACGTTTTTTAGGGGGGGCGGTGCGGCACCCCAAAGGGTTGGGAAAGTTTCTAAAGGAATGGGGCGTTAACCCCCCCCCTGCCCACAATGGAGTGGGTGCAATGTCATGCAGCCCCCCCTGGGACCAGATATCTGCTCCTAGGAACGGACGCCTGAGCCCAAGGAGGAGTGCAGGACAGCCTTCCCCCTTATCTGCCCCTTGGGAGGGCTACATGAGATGGGCCGCCCCTCCAATTGGGGTGGTGGTGGAGAGGTGCAACCCCCTTCACGTTAGAAAATTCCACAGCGGTGTAGGGGACCCCTCCGTCCCGCAAAAGGCCAGACTGCCATTTTGAATTGGGTTCTTAGTTTACTATACCTGCCTTGGCGTAGAGGGGCACATTGGTGTGCCAGTCTGGCGCCGGGGTGCCCAAAACGTACAGGCCAATGCAACAGGGGGGGCCAATATGGGTGGTCTGGTATTTGGGTGGGCTGACACAGATAATATATGTTTCGTTATTCCCTTTACAGGTCTTGAGCAGTTCAAGCTTCTCCCTTGTTATGTACGTATGAAATTTTGCTTATTCCAACATTTTATAGTGGGTGGAGGGCACATTGCTATTGGGATGGGGGTGAACAGGGCCTGTATTGTTCTGTTGTGAAGGAAGAGGGTGCTCTGGGGAGGTATTGGGGTGGCCAGGAACACACTTGCCCGGGTTGCGGACAAAACGCCCCCCAGTGCAGCTGAACAGTGCTGTTTCCCTGGGAGGGAAGTTTGCCACTTAGCCATCTGTGCAATGTTTTTTTGTGTGTTGGGGGTTGCCATACACCCATTGGTCTTATGCCAGTTTGCTATCACTGTGCAGTCCAGCCTTCTGTGGAGGTAGATGACTGAGAAGTTTCATGTATGTGGTGGAAGGAAGTGAAAAATGTACAGATAGTTGACAGACAGTTTGGATGTGTTATTGGTAGGCAAAGCACTGAATGTAATTCTTTTATGTTTCCGTTGCAGTTGCGGCTACTGAAAAACTTTTGCTGACTTATGTAAGTACCACATATATTACTTGGTAATGTGCGGGTGGAGGGTTACTGTGGTGGGAGAAACTGTGGCTGCAGTGTCAGTGGTATGGGTGAGAAAGGGTAGTAGGGCGGTTCGGGGGCCAGTGATGGGAGTGCCTTGCATTGAGGAAGGTGGCTGCTTTGCAGAAGGAAAAATTGGCCGACAAAAGTAGCAGCTCCTTTTCAAAAATGTTGCCGGTAGTAATGCAGATGGTCATTTTGTTCTGAGCATGGTACGCGTACTTGATACAGAGAACACTACTTTTACTGCAACGATCACCATTTCTGTGGTCCATTTGCAGCAGTCGTCCCAGTGAGCCCCGCCGGGCTCCCCATCCTTTTGCAGGGGGAAAAGCTGTAACGCAGGGTAGCTAGAGGGGCAGGAGGGGTGGGGGGTGAAGTCATTGGCCTTGGGCGTCCATCTCCCAGATGGATATTTTGTCCCTCAAAAGCAGCAGTGGGTGCAGGGTGCCCCGGCACGGTCCCCATCCCGTCCTAGAGGGGAAAGCTGCAGTGCTGGCCAGGCAGAGATGTAGGGTGGTGGTGGTTGATGTGTGTGACCTTAGCTGCCTCTCTGCGCCTTGGTAGTCGAATGGCCCCAAGTTCACCAGTACTTTAGGAGCTGCGCCCCAATTTCTCACAATCAAAGTGTCCAAATTTGCATGCATGTGTAATGAATGGCGCACATTCTGTCAGAGTAACTATATTCGGAGAGGTTACAAAGCACCCTTGCTGCACAGGTCATATCCTCTGTCAGACTAGTCACCCTGCCAAAGTGTAATGGTGTAGCATGTGGAAGTCACCTTACCACCGTGCAGTGCAGGCGGTGGGCCACAGGAGCAGACAACCTTTACTGATTACAATTGCCCCAGCACAACTGTGTTATTGGCACAAGGTGACATACCTGTCTTCTTCACCTCTTTCCCACCTCCTTCCCCTAAAACACAAGTGCCAATTACGTAATGACCTACTGTAAATTCACATGAGAGGTGCATGTCCGAATGGGTGAAGTGTGTGTCTGGGATTGTTACAAGAGCCATGTGTTCACGCAATCATTCAGCTAGTTGGTAAACTGTATGTATAGGCATATTCATGGGGGTTCACTTGTTTCCATATCATAGTGACGATGAGGGTTGTGCAGATAATTGCCTACTCTTTCACCCAAAGGGCTGCACGATTTTCCGAGGGCCAACCACATCTGGCTCTCAAAGGGATGCCCTCCTGGTGCATTGGTTTGGGGTTAGGGGGAAGTGCTTTCACCAGCTCAGAGGAGCCATCAGCGATGTCCATGCAAAAGGAGATGCAACCCCCCCACCCTACAGTGGTGCACCTGGGAGGAAAAGATTTAGCGTCTGTGGGAGGGGAGGGGATACATGAGCTGCTAATGGAGGAACTGGAATGGATAGCACAGATGTTTCCAAACAGTGATGGTTTGGTGCCAGATTTCCGGGATTTATTTATTTTTATTTTTTTTCTGCAGGATGCCATATGCCCACTTGTCTTATTTCCATTTCCAATCCGTGTGCAGTCTAGCCTTCCGTAGTGGTAGATGACTGAGAAGTGTCATGGAACTGGTGGAAGGAAGTGAAAAATGTACAGATAGTTGCCAGGCAGTTTGGATGTGTTATTGGTAGGCAAAGCATTGAATGTAATTCTTTTATGTTTCCTTTGCAGTTGCGGCTACTGAAAAGCTATTGCTGACTTATGTAAGTACAACATTTATTACTTGGTAATGTGGGGGTGGAGGGTTACTGCGGTGGAAGGAATTGTGGCTGCATTGTCAGTGATAAGGGTGGGAAAGGGTAGTGGGGAGGGTCGGGGGCCAGTGATGGGTGTGCCTTGCATTGAGTAAGGCAGCTGCTTTGCAGAAGGAAAGGTTTGGCCGACATAAGTAGCAGCAAATTTTAAATTTTTTTTCCAGTAGTTATATAGATGGTCATTTTTTCTGAGTATGCTATGCACACTTGTTACAGAGCTCATTCCTTTCATTGCAAAGTTCACCATTTCTGTGGTCCAATTCCAGCAGTGGTCCCAGTGTGCCCTGTCAGGGTCCCCATCCTTTTGCAGGGGGAAAAACTAACGCAGGGTAGCTAGAGAGGGGGGGTGTCATTGGCCTTGGGCGTCCGTCCCCCAGGTGGATATTTTGTCCTCCAAATTCAGCAGTGGGTGCAGGGTGTCCTGGCAGGGTCCAATCCCTTCCAGGAGAGGAAAGCTGTAGTGCTGACCAGGAAGCGATGTAGGGTAGTGGTGGGTGATGGGTGTGACCTTGGCCACCTCCCTTCCTTGGTAGTGAAGTGCCCCCAAGTTCACCAGTGGTCCTGGAGCTATGGCCGAAACACTCACATTGAAAGTGTCTGAAGGTGCACCCATTTGTGGTAAATGTGGCACATTCTGTCAGGGTACCTATATTCAGAGAGCGTACAAAGCACACTTCCTGTGGACTTCATATCCTCTGTGAGACTAGTCACCCTGCCAAAGTGTAACGATGTAGCATGTGCAAGTCACCTTACCACCGTGCTGGGCAGGCGGTGGGCCACAGGAGCAGACAACTTTTACTGATTACAATTGTGCCAGCACAACTGTGTTATTGGCACAAGGTGACATACTATCTTCTTCACCTCTTTCCCCTGAAATTAATGTGGCAATTATGTGTCGACCTACTGTTATCTCAAATGAGAGGTGGTTTCCGAATGGGTGAAGTGTGTGTCTGGGATTGTTACAAGAGTCATGTATTGCCGCAATTTTTGTGTAATTTGGTAAAATGTATCTGTAGCCATAATCATGGGGGTTTTCCTGTTTCCATTTCCTAGTGAGGATGAGGGTTGTGTGGATTTTCGGCCACTCTTATATCCAAAGGGCTGCACGACTTTTCCGAGGGCCACCTACATCTGGGTCTGGAAGGGATGGCCTTGCAGTGCATTGGTTTGGGGTGGGGGGGATGCGCCTTCACCAGCTCCGAGGAGCCATCATCGCTGCCCAAGCAAAAGGACAGGCCACCACCCCTGACCTTATAGTGGTTCACCTGGGAGGAAATAATTTTGCGTCTGTGGGACGGAAGTGGGTACGGGAGCAGCTCATGGCAGACCTTGAATGGATTGCACAGAGGTTTCCAAACACTGTGGTGGCCTGGTCCCAGATGATTCCCAGGATGGATTGGAGAACTCAAGGGAATAGAAGGGCCATCAACCGCTCGGTGTGGAAACTGAATGGCGAGTTCACTAGACTGCCAGAGGGCAACACCAGAAAACGCACCATTCACCATGGCAATATCAAAGGTTCTGTGATGTTTCACAGAGATGGGGTGCACCTTTCCAAAACAGGCATGGAGCTGTTCATTGGAAACATAATGGATTTTGCCCAGACGCTATTTTAGGGGGGGTTTGCCCAGTGACTGATGGACGCACTGGAAGATGTGAAAAGTGAATAAAAATGATAGTATGTTGGCAGTGAGACTTCCACTTTCTAGCAATTGTTTGCATTCATGGCATGTCAAAGCATTCAGTATGTTTCTGCTACTTATTTCTTAGGTACCCATCACTACTTGCTTCAGCCTACATCAATTTGATTGGCCTTGCAATAATTTTGTCCTTGTGAGCTTTCCCCTTACAATAGACACCCCTATGTGAATGAGCAGGTGTTTTTGTCAAAAGTGTGCCAGCAGTTGCCCGGAAGGGCCAGCCGTGCACTGTATTTATCTTCCCTTTCTGCTTCTTCATTGCCTATGGCTTTTCAACTCACCCAATCACTAATACGTTGCATGGTTCCTTCTCACCTCGATTTCCCATCCACAAGCATCCCATGGAGGAGGGCATGGTGCAAAGCATGTTGGCTGTTTCTGAATAGGAAGTGTGGCTGAAATCCTCGTCCCCACGCTTGTATTTCTGTACAGTTTAGCGGAATAGTACATTGTCCATAGATTTTTTGTTCTCTTTCTTTTAGGTGCAGGTGTGTTGTAGCTGTCTACCCACTTGTAGGAAAGCAGTCAGCTGGTCCTTAGCATTTCACGTGAGTGTTTGCAAAGTACTACTCCATTTATTGTAGCGTGCAGGGAGTACGTCATATTGCAGAGGGCTGCTATAGTTTGTGAGCAAAGTCTGCACCTTTTGGTGTACTTGTGTGGAGTAGGTTTGTGGCACTGAATACCACTTACTGTGCTACGTTCCATACTTTCAGAAGCACACATACTTCTTGTTTCAGTCTTCATCTGGTCTTTGGGCAGTGAAGGGTTCCATAGCAAAGGTACTCATGGCTTCTCGGCGATGAATGTCTGGTGCGGAGGCATTAGCTGCAGTGATGGAGTCTGGCTCAGAGCAAGGCACAGATGTGTACATGCATTCTGAAACAGATAGTGCTTCTGAGGGGCAGGAGGGAAGTAAGATGGCAATTGACGAAAGTCCCTCCTCCCACTCATCATCGTCATCATCTGATGATGAAGAGGAAGGAAGAGTGCGTCCACCTTTTCGCACACTTCCCACACGCAGGGGACCTGTAAGGGGGAGGGGACGTGCAAGACGGCCACGCAATGTGGCAGTTCCTGACATGACTCAAGAGTCGCTCTGGGTGCCTCCAGCAATGGCTCAGCCTGTTGTGCCGCCTTTCACTGGTATATCAGGGTGCACAGTGAATACAGAAGGGTTTCAGCCTATTGATTTTTTTCAACCTTTTTGTTGATGATGGGTTCATTGCAGATGTGGTTCAGCAAACCAATTTATACGCTGCACAGTTCATGAGGTCTAGGGGTCCCACTCTGAAACCCCACTCCAGAGCACAAGCATGGGTACCCACAAACGATGTTGAAATGAGACAGTTTTGGGGTCTCATTTTGCTCATGGGAATTGGACACAAGCAGTCTGTCGCAATATACTGGACTACTGTAGCACCACTTTATTGCCCGTATTTTTCAGCTACAATGAGCAGAAATCGCTTTCAAGCACTGCACCGTATGTTGCACTTCAATGACAACTCGGCAGAATTACCCAAAACGGACCCAAACTTTTATAGGCTGTTCAAACTGAAGCCATTTCTGCACCACTTCACTCACCGATTTGCAGAGGTGTATGTTCCTAGCCAGAACATATCCATTGATGAATCGTTGGTGTTGTTCAAAGGTCGCCTTGTATTCAGGCAATACATTCCTAGCAAGAGATCACAATATGGGATTAAAATGTACATGTTGAGTGAAAGTACCACTGGGTATGTCAGCAGCATGAGAGTCTACACCGGTAAAGACTCTACCCTAAACCCTCCGGGCTGCCCAGCCCATTTAGGGACAAGTGAGAAGATTGTTTGGGATCTTCTCACACCATGGCTTCACAAGGGACATCATTTGTATGTAGACAATTTCTACAATGGAATTCCACTGTTCAAGGAATTGTTCAATGTGGGCACACTGGCATGCGGTACAATCCGCAGTAACCGCAAAGGCTTCCCCAGACAACTTGTGTGTAAGAAGTTGTCCAAGGGACAATGTATGGCATTGCGGCAGGATGAATTGTTAGCAGTGAAATTCTGCGACAAAAGGGATGTGTACATGCTAAGTACTATTCATGATGAAAGTACTTCAGCTGTCCCTCTGCGCAGGCAGACTCAGCAAGTGTTGAAGCCCAATTGCATTCTGGATTACAACAAGTACATGGGTGGAGTAGACAAAAATGACCAAGTGCTTGAGTCATACCACGCTGAACGCAAGTCGCGTTTCTGGTACAAAAAGTTAGCCACACACATTGTGCCTATGGCAACATACAATGCTTATGTGGTGTACCGTGCAGCTACTCCAGAAAACAAGCTCTCCTTTTTGGATTTTGAATTAGAAATTGTTCAATCTCTTGCTAATGTTCATGAACAAAATCCCTCCTTTCCAGAGGTCGAAGATATGGCCAGATTGCAAGAGCAACACTTTGGTGATTATGTTCCTCCCACTGCCACGAAGGCACAACCGTACCGAAAATGTAAGGTGTGTACAAAACAAGGAAAGAGGAAGGATACTCTGGTGTACTGTCCCCAATGCCCTTCCCAGCCTGCCCTCTGCTTTCAGCCTTGTTTCCTTTTGTATCATACAAAGGAAAATTATTGGGAGATTGACTGATTTCCCAAAATGCCCATCATTCCTTGAAAGGGACCCTTAGCCACTGAAATCGTGCATGTCTTGTAAAGGAATGGCACCCTTGCACCCTGCCCTGGAGGTGTACCTTCAATGAAAATGCAACAGGATGTCAACTCACTTCACTTGATTTAGCGTGCATTCACAAGCATTGCTAGTCCTGCTTCCTCCACTTGAGGCCTGCCTTGGAAAGGCAACCACAGCCGTAGCTTTCCCTTGAGGCCTGCCAAGAAAATGTACATCAGTCTAGATCCCTCAGCTCAAAGCGTGACTTGCAAAGGAACGCTAATCAGGCTCCTTCCATTGGAGGCGTGCCTGCGAAATAGTAATCATTATGAGTCCCTGTACTTGAGTTGTGCCATGCGGGTCTTTCCCCTTTGGCGTGCTTTGGCAAGCAATGCTAGTCCTGCCCCCTCCACTTGAGGCCTGCCTGGGAAAGAGACATCACCCCCGGTACCTTTCACTTCAGGACTGCCTCATAAGGAAAAGGCAGTCTAGCTCCCTCTGCACATGGTGTGCCTTGCAAAGTAACGCAATGCGTGTTTCTTCCAAAGCAGGCACATCTTGGAAAGAAATGCCACTCTAGCTCCCTCCACTTGAGGTGTGCCTTGGAGTAGGTGGGGACAGCACTCTGCTTTACTCCCCTTTGGCGTGCTTTGGCAAGCAATGCTAGTCCTGCCCCCTCCACTTGAGGCCTGCCTGGGAAAGAGACATCACCCCCGGTACCTTTCACTTCAGGTCTGCCTCATAAGGAAAAGGCATTCTAGCTCCCTCTGCGCGTGGTGTGCCTTGCAAAGTAACGCAATGCTTGTTTCTTCCAAAGCAGGCGCATTTTGGAAAGGAATGCCACTCCACCGCCTCTAGTTGAGGCGGGCCATGGAGAAGAAGGGTGGAGCACTCTGGGTCACTCCCCTATGGGAGTGCAGCTTGCTCCTGTTCGGGATTGTCTTACAAAAAGAAAACGTCTGGAAAAACCCATCCGCTTCCGGCGTACTTTGGACAGGAACCCAAATCTGGCTCCTTCCACCTAAGGTTTGGCAAGCAAAGAAAGGCCAGTCTCGCTCCCTCTACTGAAGCCGTGCGTTGTGGAAGACCAGAACACCATTCAGGTTCCCTCCACTCAAGGGGTGTCTTTTCAAAATAATGCACGCCACATTGGCTCCCTCCCTTGAGGACTAAGTGTCATGAAAGTGGGACTTGGACACCAACTATATGGCAGCGGTGTCTTGCGTACCTCGTAAGATCCTGCCTTGTTTATTGTTTTACTGCGAGTAATGTTATGTGTGGTGTAAGTGACACGTCTTCTGTAGGAATTAATTGGATATGATTGGTGTGAGAATTAGGTAAAGATACAAAGAACATGCAGATGCAATTTCTGTGAATGGACTTTTCCAGCACTGCCGAAATGATTGTCATGTTGCAGGATTGCTGTTTTGTGTGGGAACAGTGGAACATAAGAATGTTTGCCCATAGTTGCTATGGGCATACTCAAAGCTGGTGTGGAAGATAGCACCTGTAGGGCAGGGTAGCGCAGTGAGCCAGTATGCACTTGCTATCACTGTCCACATGTGATTGCCGGCACATAAAGTTTGCATGCAGACACAGTTGCTATGAAATTGATGACAAATGATAGTTAAGATATTGCTAGAGACACAGTTGCATTGTACACACATGTCCACGTGGTATAAGTGTGTAGATATGCTCATGTGTACATACACTTGCTCTGGTGCTAGTGATTTGGTAGAAGTGCAACTGCTGAAATGGATGCCAACTGACTGCAGACACGAAAGGGATAAGAATGGCCAGTGATCCTGTGGGTGCCTTGTCGTGGCATCACTGCTCACAAGGACAAACCTTCTTGTGCTACACAAGGAGGTTTGTCCTTGTGCTAAATCCCACCTTGCGTGTCTAACTGCATTGTGTCTGGTATGTATGGGAAGTGTGAGGAAAGGTGCATGTGAAATGGCTTACTACCAGTACTTTACTGTTTCCTAAGCGCACTACAGCGAAGTTACTATACAAAAGATATACCCATTGTCACTCAGGTACCACACCTGCACACAAGAGGTCAGCCTCTCATTGGGACACGTGTGGGGACGCGGGAAGGTAGGCCACGTGTTGTTGGCGGTGTGTTTCGGTGGGTGGCCAGAGCGAAATGTCTGAGAATTGTCTTCATTTCCGGCCAATTTCAGAGACATTTCCCTGTGTCCACTCACCGAAAGACGTCGCCAACAGCAGATGTCATACCTTCTCATGTTCCCACAGGTGTCCCGACGAAAACGGTACCTCAAATGTGTGGGTGCACCTACCTGGCCGCCAAGGGGAAAGCCTAAAACACAAGTAACTCCAAGTCTGTTTTCAGAGCGAAATCTCAGACATTGCGGGGGTGTCTGGGTAATAAATTCTGGGGCGATGTGCGCAAATCATACCTCTGCGGATTCCCACGGGTGTCCTCTTTTCGGAAATGCATGGGGTTCCCTGTTTTCCTCGGTGGCTTGGATACCCGAGGCCCATATCTGTACGTTGTGCCGGTCGGCAGAATGTCTGAGATTTCGCTCTGAAAACAGACACCCGTGGGAATCCGCAGAGGTATGATTTGCGCACATCGCCCCAGAATTTATTACCCAGACACCCCCGCAATGTCTGAGATTTCGCTCTGAAAACAGACTTGGAGTTACTTGCGTTTTCGGCTTGCCCCTTTCCAGCCAGGTAGGTGCACCCACACATGTGAGGTACCGTTTTCATCGGGACACCTGTGGGAACGCGGGATAGGTCATGTGTTGTTGGGGGCGTGTTTCGATGGGTGAGCCGAGCGAAATGTGCAGAAAATGCGTATTTTTTCCCACATTTCGGACTTTGCGGGGGTGTCTGGGTAATAAATTCTGGGGCGATTTGGGCATATCATACCTCTGCGGATTCCCACGGGTGTCCCCTTTTTGGAAATGCATGGGGTTCCCCGTTTTCCTTGGTGGCTTGGACACCCGAGGCCCATATCTGTATGTTGTGCCAGTCGCCAGAATGTCTGAGATTCCGCTCTGAAAACAGACTTGGGGTTACTTGTGTTTTCGGCTTTCCCCTAGGCGGCCAGGTAGGTGCACCCACACATGTGAGGTACCGTTTTCATCGGGACACCTGTGGGAACGCGGGACGGTAGGCCATGTGATGTTGGGGGCGTGTTTCGATGGGTGAGCCGAGTGAAATGTGCGGAAAATGCTTATTTTTTCCCACATTTCGGACTTTGCGGGGGTGTCTGGGTAATAAATTCTGGGGCGATTTGGGCCTATCATACCTCTGCGGATTCCCACGGGTGTCCTCTTTTCGGAAATGCATGGGGTTCCCTGTTTTCCTTGGTGGCTTGGACACCCGAGGCCCATATCTGTATGATGCGAGAGTGTGACATTTCCGGTGTGAAAACAGACTTGGGGTTACTTGTGTTTTCGGCTTTCCCCATGGCGACCAGGTAGGTGCACCCACACATGTGAGGTACCGTTTTCATTAGGACACCTGTGGGAACGCGGGACGGTAGGCCATGTGTTGTTGGGGGCGTGTTTCGATGGGTGAGCCGAGCGAAATGTGCGGAAAATGTGTATTTTTCTTTCCCACATTTCGGACTTTGCGGGGGTGTCTGGGTAATAAATTCTGGGGCGATTCGGGCATATCATACCTCTGCGGATTTTCACGGGTGTCCTCTTTACGGAAATCCATGGGGTTCCCTGTTTTCCTTGGTGGCTTGGACACCCGAGGCCCATATCTGTATGATGTGAGAGTGTGACATTTCCGGTGTGAAAACAGACTTGGGGTTACTTGTGTTTTAGGCTTTCCCCTTGGCGGCCAGGTAGGTGCACCCACACATGTGAGGTACCGTTTTCATCGGGACACCTGAGGGAACGCGGGACAGTAGGCCATGTGTTCTTGGGGGCGTGTTTCGATGGGTGCGTCGAGCGAAATGTGCAGAAAAAGTGTTTTTTTCCCCGACATTTCGGATTTTGCGGGGGTGTCTGGGTAAAAAATTCTGGGGCGATGTGCGCAAATCATACCTCTGCGGATTCCCACGGGTGTCCTTTTCGGAAATGCATGGGGTTCCCTGTTTTCCTCGGTGGCTTGGACACCCGAGGCCCATATCTCTACGTTGTGCCGGTCGGCAGAATGTCTGAGATTTCGCTCTGACAACAGACTTGGGGTTACTTGTGTTTTAGGCTTTCCCCTTGGCGGCCAGGTAGGTGCACCCACACATGTGGGGTACCGTTTTCATCGGGACACCTGTGGGAACGCGGGACGGTAGGCCATGTGTTGTGTTCGTGTGGTTTTCATAACGTTTTGACCCATTTGCTGGTGCCCTTTGTCTCACAACCCTTTCTTTTCCCAAATGAGACCTACATTTAGTCGCTGCTTTAGCCACCATACACTTCTGTAACCTGCACAAGTCACCTACCCTTGAAAAGGTCTGCCTGTGCTCTTTCAAAAAATGTATGGCTGCCGTTCCTCACCACATTGGTTTTCCCAATTTACACATGCCAAGTGCGTGTGGTCAGGCCGTGAGCATAAACCTCCTGTCTACCATGGCTCAGTGTTTGGCTTGTGGTATTGCTTGTTTTGTAAAAACACTACAAAAATGGTATGCTCTCCTAACTGCAAGAGTCGGGGGAATGTAGCGGAGCATTGCTTTTCTCAAAATTCATAGAAGCCATTGCCGTACCAAGCCAACCATGTCCAACACATACCTTTTTTTTTCAGTCATTTTCCCGCTTTTCCCCCATTCGATGGCAGTTTCCCCTACCTAGTTGTTGCCTGACCTATGCAAATCACCCCTTCCTAAACTTGGAATTTTGTCTACTTTTCAGAAATATATGCCTTTCTGTCCTCCAATTTGGCTTTCCTGCCCTTTTCTTCTATTCCGTCCATGCATGTCCAATTGGCAAAAATGGCAAAAATCGCCTACCTCTCACAAAACGGTTGATAACCGCATCAAAATAATTTTTTTCCATTTCCACTCAACCTGTTCCTGAAAGCCAACACATTGGTGAACTCAGCACAGCAAACCATTTGTTCCTAGCTCTTACAAGGAAAAAACCACAGGCTTCTTTGTACATCATTTTATTGGCATTTTTTGAAAAAACCCAAAATGTTCACACTTTTTCCTTATTTTCTCTCACCCCCCTACAGCAACCTGGGATTCCTGGGTGGCGTTACGACCGCCTACATGTGGGAAAAAAAGGAGCCAAATTTGGCCGAGATATGTCATGTAACAAAAAAGTTACAAGCCATTGAATGGCCACATACCAAAATCACCAAAAAAAGGCCCTGGCACTGGGGAGAAATACCCATGGCACTTAAAGGGTTAAGGCGATGGCTAGTATCAACTATTCTAGACAAACACAGAACCCACCTGCGGTCCATAAACTGTGATTTAGACTATTGAGATTGGTTGGACTCTTGGGTGTTGCAATAATTTGACATCCAGTGTCCACTTTCCTATTTTAATAAGGAAAAATAATTAATCAGATTTCTGTTCAAACCGATTCAGAAGAGAGAATGAATTTGATTAGTAGACAAAACTTACAAGTGGGACACATCTGCTAGTGTGTCTTTTAAACCGGTCTTGATTTTGCCAGATTCAACACAGGTCCATTTAATGGCATGTGAGCTTGACTATTCAGGACAGCACCGACAAATGTTCCAGTAGCTGATGTTCTGCCTAAATGTGAGTAAAGCCAAGTTTGTTAAAGGATAGTTCCGGGACTTTTTTTTTATTGTTCCTATGGTTCGGCCATGTGTTTTTAAGCATAAATCGGTAGATCGTAGAAAACTTTCCTATGGACCTTACCCGACTTTTCGTCCATTAACGCACTCGAAAACATCCGCCATTTTATGATAATCCTCTCACTTGCCGCATCGCCCTGGCTCACCTGCTTTTGCGGCACTAAATCAAATCCCCCGCCCCTGAGCCTGACATCAGCAGACGCGTACCGCCCATTTCCAGTTTCGTGTCAACAATCGCTGCGCCTCAGCTAATGAAGTGTCGCCATGGAAATGGCAGGACGCCTCTTTCCTCAATAAGTATAAACAGACCGTTTCACAACACACAGCAGCAGATTTTCGAATCCATTCCTCTCTCTGTGTTACTTTGAGTATTCTGTGACTCGTTTCTGTGCTCTGGTCAGCTACCTTCGTTGATTGTAGCCCGTGTGAACAGATACCAGTACCACCGCTATAAATTATTTTACTTTCTTTACCACATAATGGCTACAATAATGCCGTATAGGTACGAGCCCGAGTACACCGAAGAAGAACTACTGGAAAGGCAAGCACGTGAAAACGATGGGGATTCGGACGGCAGTTGGGAGGACCAGTCAACGGATGAAGAGCCTGGACCATGTCGCATGGACGGCGTCTCCACCTGGTGCACGTGCAATCGGTGCGAGCTAATGCCAACTGAGGAGGAGAACTGCTGCTGCCGAGAAAACTCGGGATGCCTGGCCTACATTTCGGAAGGCGAGCAAAGTCTGCAGGAAGGCGAGCAAAGTCCGCAATGCATCACCGAGCTGCCAGAGTTCAGGGAAGCCTGCCTCTCACGGACCGTGTTGAGGAAGATGATGGTGCTTATGCACGAACTTCGCGGCACTGTTCGTCCGCGTAATCCGAGTAACGAGTAAGTATACTCTGGTTGTGATGTCAGTGATGCCACTACTATGTCATGGTCGTCTCCCACATATAAAATTACATCTACATATCATTCGAATGCATGTAAATTGGTTCCATATTGTGCATTTTCTAGATAGAATTTTTTTCAAAGCAGAATGACATTTTTTACCTGAATCGATAGTGATAAAGTTTTGTCATTTTAATACAGTTTGCATCTTTCATTTTCACAGGTGGTACAGGCAGGTGGCCTATCGTTGCTTCACTTGGTGGCTTCACGGGAGGCTCGGACACCGCGTTCGGAGAGTAATACCTGCCTTTGCGGTACTTGCCATTAGACAACATTTCCCCAGCGACAGTGGACAATACCGCGGATTTTCCCTGGATGTGCTGCAACCGCAAATTTACAATGTGTAATGTTTATTATTTATGTTCAATTGAAATTAAGATCCAAAATAAAACCCAATATATATTTTAACAATGGTTGTTTTGATTTGTCCAAGCGTTGGCAATAAAAGGAAGGCCGTTGTATTTTATTGATACAAAACATGGTTATAGGTAAATATGGTTGATCATAATAAATCATCCTTTTGGTCACCGGGTACAGAGATGACCCCCTCTGGCCCGTGCCGCCTTGCCACCACAGGCCAGCCTGCTGCTGACTAACTGCCTAGGCATCCAGGGTCTCCAGGGTGAACTGCACCCATATATTCTCCTGGGAGGGTGAGGTATTTATAAACTCACCCCCCTGCCTTCCATGTACTAGATCCTGCAGCCAGCCTCTTACATGCAGTTAGATGGCCTCTCCTTGGTGAGGCCCTGCGGCAAACGAGTCTTGTCTGCACGACCACCGCCCCAATCCACCCCCCGCCCTATCAAAGGCAGTTCGCACCGGGGTACTTGTGCTGGCAACTGGAGCAGTCAGGGAGCGATAAAGGCCAAGAGGTGCCAAAGACCATGTACACTTCAAAGTGGTCTATAGAGCATGGGTTGTTGTTCCCATGTCTACCTCCAGACCCCGTGTCTCCTGCCAAGCATCCCCCCTCAAGCTGGACGGCCCCCTGCAATCCACATAAGTGTGTCTCCATTCACGAGTCTTCCTGTGTCTTGTCTGCACGACCACCGCCCCAATCCACCCCCCGCCCTATCAAAGGCAGTTCGCACCGGGGTACTTGTGCTGGCAACTGGAGCAGTCAGGGAGCGATAAAGGCCAAGAGGTGCCAAAGACCATGTACACTTCAAAGTGGTCTATAGAGCATGGGTTGTTGTTCCCATGTCTACCTCCAGACCCCGTGTCTCCTGCCAAGCATCCCCCCTCACGCTGGACGGCCCCCTGCAATCCACATAATGCCACGACATATACACGTCATTCATTCACAAACACACCCCTGTTTCGAATTCTTTATAACCCACTTCATATTTCTAATGAGCACTTCTTTGCGCTTTGCTAGTCAACCCGTGAAGGTGCTGGTTATCTGCTCTTCGTCTCTGTGAACTTCCGTGACCACTTCGAGGAAACTCGTCAGATTGCAACCTGTGAACTGCTCCCTGTTCTACGACAAGAAACTACTCTGATCCCTGCATCTAACTGTTTGTTCGTCAAGGTAAGGCCATGTACCATAATCATTTTGCGTCCAATTTCTTTTCGTTCAAGACAGTACATGCAAGGAACTAGTCACATGTTCTGAGTTTACATTGGTATTCATAGAGAATTGTTGATCTTTTCTTTTCAGAACTTTCCACAATGCCTGCCTGTTCCATTGGCGGTTGTCCTTCGAAGACCCATAATAAATCCGAAGGTACTATAATGCATGTTTTCCCTAAGACAATAGATCAGATAAGAGAATGGGTCCGATATTGCGGATATCCACCGTCTGAGCTTGAAAGTAGAGTCCTAGAGGTCTTTGCGGACAAGAGGGGTGATCGATACCGCATCTGCAGCAGGCACTTTACCTCTGACATGTACTCCACATCATTGCTAATAAAGAAGAACACACCGCGAGCGAGGCGAAAATTGCTCTCAACCGCTATTCCCACTCTATTCGTCCACATCCCTACACTGGTGAGTCAAGTTTACGTATTTATCTCTTGGCCTTGCGGTAGTGTGTAGCATTAGCTAACAATAATTTCCCCATTTATGTATCCACTCAATATGTAGGCGGAAGATTCTCCATCCGTGTCATTATTGCAGTCATCAGCCACTTCAAGCGCCTATCGGGTAATCTTACTTGGCTATTCTGCCACTGACTTGTTTTAGGCATGTAAATCAATAGTTTTAATTTATCGTGTAATTATGTTACCTAATGGTACACCCTTGTACTCGTCCTCTAGTCTTTGTTTTCAGTTATAATTATTGTTATCCAAAATAACGCAAGTACTGTCTTTCAGGGAGATGCTGAGGAGTCCAACGTATTGACGACTACCATTGATGTCACTCAGATGCGCGAGGTACGTTTCAGGACAGTTCCGTCGCGCTCCTATGTGTCTTCTTTTTTCAATTTTGAGTTCATTACTAATGAAAGTCCTATGTTTCAGGGAGTCGATGGAGCATTAGTCCAAGAAGAAGGGGGAGCATGCAGTTACGGGTCGGCGCAACAGCTTGCAGAAGTGTGCACCGCAGTTACATCGTCCCTTGATGTTCTTATGCATTTCGAGGTATGGATACTGACAGTTCGATCAAGCGAAATCATATGACGTGATTACATCCGCTATACTTCCTTCTTTATTAACGCTAGTACTATGTTTCAGGGAGATGACGGAGCTTCTTCTACAAGAACATCACCCCTAGTAGTTGATGCAGATCTCTGGGTGGTGACACTTCCAACGATCAAGCAAATCGAATCATATTTACATATCCATTATTTATTTTAGACAACTGATCATTTGTGCAGGTCTATTTAGATGAGCCGTTCACGCCTGCACAAACTTTCTGTTCTTTTTATCAAAATAGAAAACCATACTAATGCAATTACTGTGTTTCAGGGAGTCACTGAAGCATCATCTTCAATAATATCAATGGAAGTCTATGAGGAGCCCGAGGTATGGATCTTGCCAGTTCCATCTAACTAGATCAACAATGCGTGAATAATTGTCGTTTGAATGTTCTACACAAAGCGTTCATTCGTGTTTTGCTATTGAGATGTACGTGGGTATTGGTCCCCAAGTACATTGTGTTTTCAATATTATTATACATACTAATGAAAGTTCTATGTTTCAGGGAGTCGATGGAGCGTCAGTGCGTGATGGATGTGCTTATCATGAAAATGTAGTCGTTGCAGCGCAAGAGGAAGTGGAGACATGCACACACGAGTCGGAGCAACAGCGTCCTGATGTTGAAGTTCGAGGCAAGAAAGTTTCAAAGAAAAGAAAGCAAAAGAAGGTTAGTGTCCTGGTCACTATATTATGTTGTTTGTCACTGTTAATAGTTCAATACTGTAAGTTGTGTTTAAACTGAACATCCCTTTTCCAATCTGTCATCTAGTTGCGAGTGGGTGTACGAACTAGATCTACACAGACAGTGAAGCGAACGAGAGATGTTGCTTGTCAAACCTTTTGGCAGGGACTTGAGACTGGAGATGCATCGTGCCAATGGGAAGAATATGAAGTGATTGACAACGGAGCTATACCACCACCAGCCATTGATAGTGAATGTCCTCCTGGTAGTTCGGATGCAGTTGGAGATAAATTCACAGAATCCACACCCGCAAAAACTAAGACCGCGAGAAAGTTGAAGAAATTGTCCTATTCACCCATTGCCGGAGAAGGAACAGATGTTGCAATGGAAGAGAATGAAGTGGACTACAATGAAACACCTTCAATATCACTGAACATAGCGGAAGACGATATCAGAGATTCTACCTTTCATGTGAGTGACATGTCCTCAACGTTACAGGCCGAACCAGCTGGGATGCAGAGTGACACTATAAGAAAAGAGGCCAAATTCATTGTATTTGTTTGATTGATATAATTATTCGGTTGAAATGTGGGCATTCAGTAGGTGGGGAAGTATGTGGGGAGCCATTGATTAATGTGACTCGTGCAATTCGAGGCACTAACCTTAAAATACATGCCACCTGTACAAAATATCATCCTTTCTCATGGTCTGCACAACCCATGCTGGGACAACTGCCAGCAGGCAATCTACTTTGTGCAGCGGCTGCACTTTTTAGTGGTTCAAGTTTTAAAAAATTAGAGTCTTTCTTTCAGTTTGTGGGAATCCGTTTCATTGCGAAAACTCAGTTCTACAAATACCAAACCGATTATCTATTTCCAGCCATTAGCGAAGCTTGGAGAATGGAAAAAATGTCTATTGATAGTACATTCGCGGGCAAACGGTTCAGGCTAGCCGGTGATGGACAGTGCGACAGCCCAGGATTTTCAGCCAAGTACTGCACCTACCACTTTCAGGACATGGAAAGTAAGAAAATTGTGAGTTCGGTGGTTGTGCAGGTGTCACAAAGTACATCCTCAGTGGCCATGGAGAAAGTTGGCTTTGTAGCATCATTGCAAGAACTACAATCGCGGGGAATGGTGATCGACCTGATAGCCACGGACAGACACGTTTCAATTGCCAAGACAATGAGAGAAGAGTACAAAAATATAAATCACCAATTTGACGTTTGGCATCTTGCAAAAACAATCAATAAAAAAATGTCTGCTGCAGGTAAAAAAAAAGAAACGCAAGGTATTTCACAGTGGTCCAAGTCAATCAGCAACCATCTTTGGTGGAGCTCAAAAACATGTGGAGGGTCGTTGGAAATTCTACTGGAAAAATGGCGGTCAGTAATGCCACACTGCACAAACGTTCATCGTTGGAACACAAACCAACATTTCCACAATTGTGAACATGGCCATTTGTCCACAGAGGAGGCACGGAAGAAGAAGTGTTTGATTCCTTCATCACCCACTCACAAAGCCATTGAAAAGATTGTATTTGATAAAACTATAACAAGAGATTTGAGGGGACTCACGGAATTCTGCCACACAGGAGATTTGGAGGTGTTCCACAATATGTGCCTAAAGTACAGGCCAAAACGATTGCATTTTGGCATGGAGGGCATGATAAATCGGACTCTTCTAGCGGTCTTGGCACATAACCATAACGTTGGACGTCAACAAAGTAGGACGACCGGAACTTTAGGGACGCTTCGCTACAATAAGGCCTTCACTAAAAGAAGTAAACAATGGGTGATCAAACCAGTGTTTGAGGATATGCAATATGAGTTTATTGAGAGACTTATTGTTGACGTCCTAGATAGGCACATAAATGGAGTTGTGAACGATCCTGTGCAGGTGACAACTGCATTGCCACCCAACATTGCCTCTGTTCCATGTCCACCTAAAGAAGAGCTCATTGAGAAATACACATCACGGTTTAAATGATTGTAATTTGATTGTCTGTTCTCTCGAGTCTCCTCATGTCGCAGGCCCATTGAATATGTTTATATATCCAACCTTGTTCATTTGCGCATTAAATTAAACCAAACAGTAATATAAATGATTTTTCCAAAAATATAGAATGTCTCCGTATTTATGGTTCTGTGGGGCAGCAAAGCAAGCAGACAAAATGCAATGATGGAGTGTAAATTTCAAGTCCTGTAAAACGGCCGTACACTGAATTTAGCTAACTAGGAATGTGTGTTCGTTCAAAGTGAAGGTCAGCTGCTTTGATTTTTTCTCGAGTGCCAGAATGGCCCACGACTCAGTATAAGGTTCTATTGTTATTTGACCTTGACAGGCCGGGACCACGTAAGAAACGATAATGAATATAATTTCAGAAACGAAAGCCATTTCATGTTCGTTCATTAGAAGAAATAAAACGTCGGCATAGAAGGAGTGGTATTTCGGGGCTGCCCTACGCACAGACACAATGGAAAATGCAAATATAATGTAAGTAACTCTTTAGATGAGTTTATACCGCAATTTAATTACTATACAGTAGCTTTAAAGACGGGTTAAGTTGTACTTGTTCATTCTATGTGGCATATTGTTTTGTACCGCGCACTATCTTGGGGAGAACCGTCTCCTTTTACGGAAGCACCTCCAAACCTTCCTCTTTGCTTCTGCTTTCTCTCTCCCTCTCCCCTGCTACAACTTGTCCACTGTCTGCGACCTCGGTCCTGGGCCCTTCCACTCTCCACCTGCACTCCCTGTCAACCCCTGCACTGGGGGACTGTCTCAGTATCCTACAGCCCCCCTTGACGTATAAAACCCAGTTGCACTGTCCTAGCTATGAAATAATTTCCAGACCTAATATATAAAATGAATAATTTTAATAAAGATCTGATGGTGAGACTAATTTCCTTTTTTTATGTTTTTCAAATAGATACATCGTGCATTACTGCATGTGTCACAAGTACCAGACACCGGCGGATGGCTTTTTCAACCGCCAGTTTCTTCTCCGCGTGAACAACGTTAGCACCCTGACCATTTTGTGGGACGATCGCCAAGTACAAGTATGCCCTTACGCGGTACTAGCGGCTAGATGCAACATACAGACCGTTGTGGTGCCCTAGTGCCTCGTTGTTGGAATAGCCATGCGATTATCAGTGCGACCGAAGAGCTTATTTTATCGTAAACCAACACCCTGTCTACTGCACACGAACATCGCTTGCCTCAAGACGAAATATTTTGGATCGAGAGCAAATAAAAATGCAAATCGCTGAATATTCTCAAAACATTTGATGTCAAATAAATGTACTTTGCCAAATGTACAATCTTGCCGTTTGCTTTTAAACCACTGTTTCATATTCCGAATTGTGGCGCTGTATTGTGAGATGATCTAAGACCCTGTGTACAGCAAAGGAACATCGTGTGCCTCGAAACGAACTTTTTGGAACGTGAGCAAATAAAAATGCTAATCGCTGAATATTCTCAAAACATTTGATGTCAAATAAATGTACTTTACCAAATTTACAATCTTGCGGTTTAATTTAAAAGCACAGTTTCATATTCCCAATTGTGGCGCGCTGTGTTGTTTGAGCTCATCTGTGTTGATTTCCTGGTTCTGTGTGGAGTCGCGTAGAAGACGCCTGGGCGCGTTTGCCTACGCAGCTCAGTCACGTCACGGATAGAGGCGGGGAATATGAATGTTTTGATCAAGTCTGTTTCAGGGGCGGGGGATTTGATTTAGTGCCGCAAAAGCAGGTGAGCCAGGGCGATGCGGCAAGTGAGAGGATTATCATAAAATGGCGGATGTTTTCGAGTGCGCTAATGGACGAAAAGTCGGGTAAGGTCCATAGGAAAGTTTTCTACGATCTACCGATTTATGCTTAAAAACACATGGCTGAACCATAGGAACAATAAAAAAAAAGTCCCGGAACTATCCTTTAATGGGAATGTAGTGGAACCTGATGTTGCAGATTCAAGACGTATTGTTTATTTTAACTACTTCTATTTCATATTGAGCAGTGAAAGAAAAGGAGTAGTTTTATGGAAAGTCATAGCCGCTCGATGAACGAGTATTTGATGCACCATATTTATCCAGCATTCTATTCTCATGCAATCTACCAATGCTGTTGACCCTGACTGCTATCAAATGTATAGTTTTACCAATTTGTCAATAAAGGGCTGCCACTGCAAAAGCAACAACCGAGTTTTATTCTTTTAACTGACATGACATTCACTCTGAAAAGGCGCAGGTAATGTATTCTGTGCATTCATGTCGCATTGGGACCTTAGTAACGGTCTGCTAGGCGGGATGTTCATATCTGTTATGAAACACTCGCGTGCATCGTCTCTCAGACAAATGTCTGTGATGCAGAGTTTGCATGTGTTATCTCGCGGCATTATGTTCAAGAGGCTTCTGAAATGCTCACCTTAATCAGCAACTTGCATGCATCGGAATAGGACAGCGTCTCGTCTCTAGCCTGCAGCAACTGGTACTAGTGAGCCTTGCGGTATTTAAAGATGTCACGTGGTTAATGAAACATCACGTGACATCTCCTCACGTTGATGGATGAAATAAGCATGTGTTCGAATGCTGGGATATTTAGTGTTTCATATTAAACAGTGAAAATGCCGTGTTTTATTTTGACAGACAACCGCAAGTGTTATTCAACGGCGTTCTATTTGGAAGGTGCATATCATGTTTGATGCACGCACGCAACCCAATCAGTTACGTGCTTTCATCAAAATGGAACCGCCTAGCTTCCCTAAACAGCAAAGCTCATGCTGGTAACCCTAAGATGTTGCTATGGTGTCACATACTTAGTGAACTGTCACATGACATCTCCTCATGTTCATGTAGGAATGTTGGGGCATGTAGTGTTTCCTGTTTAACAAGAAACCACTATATTTTATTAGATTTTTAAAAGATTTTTGAAATGACGAGCTAATACCTTACAGCATATGGTAATTCTATATCATGGATATCAGAACACAAACATTCTCCCATGGGCTATCTACCCATGGTGCTTCTTTTTAGTCAGAGATTCAAATAACTCGTTGCTGAAAAAAGGGCGATCTACTCCGACTGGTTCTTAAGACCCTTTGTGTCCCAAATGACATCATATGTCAAAGATATCACAAGTATACTGAAAATATTAGAGACCTTTCAACTGAATCCATCTGACATCTTGGTAACCTTGGATGTGGTCAGCCTATATGCCAGTATCCCACAACAGGATTGTTTGAAGGTTATGGCTAAGTATCTGGACACACGCACTACAACACTCAACATTCATTTTAGAATGTATAAGACTAGCTCTAACAGAAAATGTCTTTTTATATAATGGACGTTTTTACAACCAGCTGACATGTACTCCACATCATTGCTAATAAAGAAGAACACACCGCGAGCGAGGCGAAAATTGCTCTCAACCGCTATTCCCACTCTATTCGTCCACATCCCTACACTGGTGAGTCAAGTTTACGTATTTATCTCTTGGCCTTGCGGTAGTGTGTAGCATTAGCTAACAATAATTTCCCCATTTATGTATCCACTCAATATGTAGGCGGAAGATTCTCCATCCGTGTCATTATTGCAGTCATCAGCCACTTCAAGCGCCTATCGGGTAATCTTACTTGGCTATTCTGCCACTGACTTGTTTTAGGCATGTAAATCAATAGTTTTAATTTATCGTGTAATTATGTTACCTAATGGTACACCCTTGTACTCGTCCTCTAGTCTTTGTTTTCAGTTATAATTATTGTTATCCAAAATAACGCAAGTACTGTCTTTCAGGGAGATGCTGAGGAGTCCAACGTATTGACGACTACCATTGATGTCACTCAGATGCGCGAGGTACGTTTCAGGACAGTTCCGTCGCGCTCCTATGTGTCTTCTTTTTTCAATTTTGAGTTCATTACTAATGAAAGTCCTATGTTTCAGGGAGTCGATGGAGCATTAGTCCAAGAAGAAGGGGGAGCATGCAGTTACGGGTCGGCGCAACAGCTTGCAGAAGTGTGCACCGCAGTTACATCGTCCCTTGATGTTCTTATGCATTTCGAGGTATGGATACTGACAGTTCGATCAAGCGAAATCATATGACGTGATTACATCCGCTATACTTCCTTCTTTATTAACGCTAGTACTATGTTTCAGGGAGATGACGGAGCTTCTTCTACAAGAACATCACCCCTAGTAGTTGATGCAGATCTCTGGGTGGTGACACTTCCAACGATCAAGCAAATCGAATCATATTTACATATCCATTATTTATTTTAGACAACTGATCATTTGTGCAGGTCTATTTAGATGAGCCGTTCACGCCTGCACAAACTTTCTGTTCTTTTTATCAAAATAGAAAACCATACTAATGCAATTACTGTGTTTCAGGGAGTCACTGAAGCATCATCTTCAATAATATCAATGGAAGTCTATGAGGAGCCCGAGGTATGGATCTTGCCAGTTCCATCTAACTAGATCAACAATGCGTGAATAATTGTCGTTTGAATGTTCTACACAAAGCGTTCATTCGTGTTTTGCTATTGAGATGTACGTGGGTATTGGTCCCCAAGTACATTGTGTTTTCAATATTATTATACATACTAATGAAAGTTCTATGTTTCAGGGAGTCGATGGAGCGTCAGTGCGTGATGGATGTGCTTATCATGAAAATGTAGTCGTTGCAGCGCAAGAGGAAGTGGAGACATGCACACACGAGTCGGAGCAACAGCGTCCTGATGTTGAAGTTCGAGGCAAGAAAGTTTCAAAGAAAAGAAAGCAAAAGAAGGTTAGTGTCCTGGTCACTATATTATGTTGTCTGTCACTGTTAATAGTTCAATACTGTAAGTTGTGTTTAAACTGAACATCCCTTTTCCAATCTGTCATCTAGTTGCGAGTGGGTGTACGAACTAGATCTACACAGACAGTGAAGCGAACGAGAGATGTTGCTTGTCAAACCTTTTGGCAGGGACTTGAGACTGGAGATGCATCGTGCCAATGGGAAGAATATGAAGTGATTGACAACGGAGCTATACCACCACCAGCCATTGATAGTGAATGTCCTCCTGGTAGTTCGGATGCAGTTGGAGATAAATTCACAGAATCCACACCCGCAAAAACTAAGACCGCGAGAAAGTTGAAGAAATTGTCCTATTCACCCATTGCCGGAGAAGGAACAGATGTTGCAATGGAAGAGAATGAAGTGGACTACAATGAAACACCTTCAATATCACTGAACATAGCGGAAGACGATATCAGAGATTCTACCTTTCATGTGAGTGACATGTCCTCAACGTTACAGGCCGAACCAGCTGGGATGCAGAGTGACACTATAAGAAAAGAGGCCAAATTCATTGTATTTGTTTGATTGATATAATTATTCGGTTGAAATGTGGGCATTCAGTAGGTGGGGAAGTATGTGGGGAGCCATTGATTAATGTGACTCGTGCAATTCGAGGCACTAACCTTAAAATACATGCCACCTGTACAAAATATCATCCTTTCTCATGGTCTGCACAACCCTTGATTGGACAACTGCCAGCAGTCAATCAACTTTGTGCAACGGCTGCACTTTTTAGTGGTTCAAGCTTTAAAAAATTAGAGTCTTTCTTTCAGTTTGTGGGAATCCGTTTCATTGCGAAAACTCAGTTCTACAAATACCAAACCGATTATCTATTTCCAGCCATTAGCGAAGCTTGGAGAATGGAAAAAATGTCTATTGATAGTACATTCGCGGGCAAACGGTTCAGGCTAGCCGGTGATGGACAGTGCGACAGCCCAGGATTTTCAGCCAAGTACTGCACCTACCACTTTCAGGACATGGAAAGTAAGAAAATTGTGAGTTCGGTGGTTGTGCAGGTGTCACAAAGTACATCCTCAGTGGCCATGGAGAAAGTTGGCTTTGTAGCATCATTGCAAGAACTACAATCGCGGGGAATGGTGATCGACCTGATAGCCACGGACAGACACGTTTCAATTGCCAAGACAATGAGAGAAGAGTACAAAAATATAAATCACCAATTTGACGTTTGGCATCTTGCAAAAACAATCAATAAAAAAATGTCTGCTGCAGGTAAAAAAAAAGAAACGCAAGGTATTTCACAGTGGTCCAAGTCAATCAGCAACCATCTTTGGTGGAGCTCAAAAACATGTGGAGGGTCGTTGGAAATTCTACTGGAAAAATGGCGGTCAGTAATGCCACACTGCACAAACGTTCATCGTTGGAACACAAACCAACATTTCCACAATTGTGAACATGGCCATTTGTCCACAGAGGAGGCACGGAAGAAGAAGTGTTTGATTCCTTCATCACCCACTCACAAAGCCATTGAAAAGATTGTATTTGATAAAACTATAACAAGAGATTTGAGGGGACTCACGGAATTCTGCCACACAGGAGATTTGGAGGTGTTCCACAATATGTGCCTAAAGTACAGGCCAAAACGATTGCATTTTGGCATGGAGGGCATGATAAATCGGACTCTTCTAGCGGTCTTGGCACATAACCATAACGTTGGACGTCAACAAAGTAGGACGACCGGAACTTTAGGGACGCTTCGCTACAATAAGGCCTTCACTAAAAGAAGTAAACAATGGGTGATCAAACCAGTGTTTGAGGATATGCAATATGAGTTTATTGAGAGACTTATTGTTGACGTCCTAGATAGGCACATAAATGGAGTTGTGAACGATCCTGTGCAGGTGACAACTGCATTGCCACCCAACATTGCCTCTGTTCCATGTCCACCTAAAGAAGAGCTCATTGAGAAATACACATCACGGTTTAAATGATTGTAATTTGATTGTCTGTTCTCTCGAGTCTCCTCATGTCGCAGGCCCATTGAATATGTTTATATATCCAACCTTGTTCATTTGCGCATTAAATTAAACCAAACAGTAATATAAATGATTTTTCCAAAAATATAGAATGTCTCCGTATTTATGGTTCTGTGGGGCAGCAAAGCAAGCAGACAAAATGCAATGATGGAGTGTAAATTTCAAGTCCTGTAAAACGGCCGTACACTGAATTTAGCTAACTAGGAATGTGTGTTCGTTCAAAGTGAAGGTCAGCTGCTTTGATTTTTTCTCGAGTGCCAGAATGGCCCACGACTCAGTATAAGGTTCTATTGTTATTTGACCTTGACAGGCCGGGACCACGTAAGAAACGATAATGAATATAATTTCAGAAACGAAAGCCATTTCATGTTCGTTCATTAGAAGAAATAAAACGTCGGCATAGAAGGAGTGGTATTTCGGGGCTGCCCTACGCACAGACACAATGGAAAATGCAAATATAATGTAAGTAACTCTTTAGATGAGTTTATACCGCAATTTAATTACTATACAGTAGCTTTAAAGACGGGTTAAGTTGTACTTGTTCATTCTATGTGGCATATTGTTTTGTACCGCGCACTATCTTGGGGAGAACCGTCTCCTTTTACGGAAGCACCTCCAAACCTTCCTCTTTGCTTCTGCTTTCTCTCTCCCTCTCCCCTGCTACAACTTGTCCACTGTCTGCGACCTCGGTCCTGGGCCCTTCCACTCTCCACCTGCACTCCCTGTCAACCCCTGCACTGGGGGACTGTCTCAGTATCCTACAGCCCCCCTTGACGTATAAAACCCAGTTGCACTGTCCTAGCTATGAAATAATTTCCAGACCTAATATATAAAATGAATAATTTTAATAAAGATCTGATGGTGAGACTAATTTCCTTTTTTTATGTTTTTCAAATAGATACATCGTGCATTACTGCATGTGTCACAAGTACCAGACACCGGCGGATGGCTTTTTCAACCGCCAGTTTCTTCTCCGCGTGAACAACGTTAGCACCCTGACCATTTTGTGGGACGATCGCCAAGTACAAGTATGCCCTTACGCGGTACTAGCGGCTAGATGCAACATACAGACCGTTGTGGTGCCCTAGTGCCTCGTTGTTGGAATAGCCATGCGATTATCAGTGCGACCGAAGAGCTTATTTTATCGTAAACCAACACCCTGTCTACTGCACACGAACATCGCTTGCCTCAAGACGAAATATTTTGGATCGAGAGCAAATAAAAATGCAAATCGCTGAATATTCTCAAAACATTTGATGTCAAATAAATGTACTTTGCCAAATGTACAATCTTGCCGTTTGCTTTTAAACCACTGTTTCATATTCCGAATTGTGGCGCTGTATTGTGAGATGATCTAAGACCCTGTGTACAGCAAAGGAACATCGTGTGCCTCGAAACGAACTTTTTGGAACGTGAGCAAATAAAAATGCTAATCGCTGAATATTCTCAAAACATTTGATGTCAAATAAATGTACTTTACCAAATTTACAATCTTGCGGTTTAATTTAAAAGCACAGTTTCATATTCCCAATTGTGGCGCGCTGTGTTGTTTGAGCTCATCTGTGTTGATTTCCTGGTTCTGTGTGGAGTCGCGTAGAAGACGCCTGGGCGCGTTTGCCTACGCAGCTCAGTCACGTCACGGATAGAGGCGGGGAATATGAATGTTTTGATCAAGTCTGTTTCAGGGGCGGGGGATTTGATTTAGTGCCGCAAAAGCAGGTGAGCCAGGGCGATGCGGCAAGTGAGAGGATTATCATAAAATGGCGGATGTTTTCGAGTGCGTTAATGGACGAAAAGTCGGGTAAGGTCCATAGGAAAGTTTTCTACGATCTACCGATTTATGCTTAAAAACACATGGCTGAACCATAGGAACAATAAAAAAAAAGTCCCGGAACTATCCTTTAATGGGAATGTAGTGGAACCTGATGTTGCAGATTCAAGACGTATTGTTTATTTTAACTACTTCTATTTCATATTGAGCAGTGAAAGAAAAGGAGTAGTTTTATGGAAAGTCATAGCCGCTCGATGAACGAGTATTTGATGCACCATATTTATCCAGCATTCTATTCTCATGCAATCTACCAATGCTGTTGACCCTGACTGCTATCAAATGTATAGTTTTACCAATTTGTCAATAAAGGGCTGCCACTGCAAAAGCAACAACCGAGTTTTATTCTTTTAACTGACATGACATTCACTCTGAAAAGGCGCAGGTAATGTATTCTGTGCATTCATGTCGCATTGGGACCTTAGTAACGGTCTGCTAGGCGGGATGTTCATATCTGTTATGAAACACTCGCGTGCATCGTCTCTCAGACAAATGTCTGTGATGCAGAGTTTGCATGTGTTATCTCGCGGCATTATGTTCAAGAGGCTTCTGAAATGCTCACCTTAATCAGCAACTTGCATGCATCGGAATAGGACAGCGTCTCGTCTCTAGCCTGCAGCAACTGGTACTAGTGAGCCTTGCGGTATTTAAAGATGTCACGTGGTTAATGAAACATCACGTGACATCTCCTCACGTTGATGGATGAAATAAGCATGTGTTCGAATGCTGGGATATTTAGTGTTTCATATTAAACAGTGAAAATGCCGTGTTTTATTTTGACAGACAACCGCAAGTGTTATTCAACGGCGTTCTATTTGGAAGGTGCATATCATGTTTGATGCACGCACGCAACCCAATCAGTTACGTGCTTTCATCAAAATGGAACCGCCTAGCTTCCCTAAACAGCAAAGCTCATGCTGGTAACCCTAAGATGTTGCTATGGTGTCACATACTTAGTGAACTGTCACATGACATCTCCTCATGTTCATGTAGGAATGTTGGGGCATGTAGTGTTTCCTGTTTAACAAGAAACCACTATATTTTATTAGATTTTTAAAAGATTTTTGAAATGACGAGCTAATACCTTACAGCATATGGTAATTCTATATCATGGATATCAGAACACAAACATTCTCCCATGGGCTATCTACCCATGGTGCTTCTTTTTAGTCAGAGATTCAAATAACTCGTTGCTGAAAAAAGGGCGATCTACTCCGACTGGTTCTTAAGACCCTTTGTGTCCCAAATGACATCATATGTCAAAGATATCACAAGTATACTGAAAATATTAGAGACCTTTCAACTGAATCCATCTGACATCTTGGTAACCTTGGATGTGGTCAGCCTATATGCCAGTATCCCACAACAGGATTGTTTGAAGGTTATGGCTAAGTATCTGGACACACGCACTACAACACTCAACATTCATTTTAGAATGTATAAGACTAGCTCTAACAGAAAATGTCTTTTTATATAATGGACGTTTTTACAACCAGCTCCAGGGCACTAGTATGGGAGCGACCTTTGCCCCAGTCCTAGCAAATTTATATATGGATAATCTCGAACAGCAATTCATTTTTGACTCCTCCAATCCCTTCTCTGCGTCGATTATAACCTGGTTACGGTATATCGATGACATCTATATGATTTGGAGAGGGACATCTGATGATTTGACAATGTTTCATGGATGGTTAAACACTCAGAACCCCAACACAGTTCACCATACATACCGTTTTGAACACCATACCTTTCATTGATCTTCAAATACAAAAAACAGACTCAGGAAACATAGAAACTGTCTTATACAGGAAGTCTACAGATAAAAACACACTGCTCAATTATCATAGCTTACATCCGTTGAGCCTGAAAGAAGGTCTTCCATACGGTCAGTTTCTGCGCATTCGCAGAAACTGTACTCAAGTTGAGACGTTTAAGCAATATGGGAAATCCTTGAAAACAAGGTTAAAAGATAGAGGATATACGAAAAACACTGTTCACCGTGCATACAAAAGAGCACTGCACATTAATAGAACTACATGTTTGGAACCCTCACATCGGATCACGGATGTTAACATCACATGTGTTAGTACATATAGTCCAATCAGCAGCCATCTAAGAAAAATCATTAAAAAACATTGGTACATGATCAAAATAGAGGATTTTAATCCAGTGGTGCCTTGTTTTGCCTTTAGACTACAACAAAACATTAAGGACACTCTCGTCCACACTTACCCTAAAAACCCCAAGGTTACAACATCTCAGACTCAGCTATGGGGTTTACCACCAGTAGTGGGCCGCCATTGCTGTGGCAAATGTTCTGTCTGTGCACAGACTGCCACTATGAAAAGCATTCAATTGTGCAATACAACAGTTCAACTTACGACGTTCACCAATTGTCTTACACAATGGGCTGTATACGCTATAAAATGCCTCTGCAACCTTGTGTATATAGAGAAGACCAAACGACAGGTACGTCAGAGAAATTGCAAACACAAATCTTGTATTCGTAATAAAATTGACAATAAACCTCTAGTGGCACATTACATCAATAAACAACATAAATGCACTGATCTTTTATGGTGTGTTATTCAGGTCATTAAACCATCCCCAAGAGGAGGGAATATGGACCTGAACCTCACTAGATGTGAGCAAAAATGGATCTACAGTCTTGACACAGTCAGACATGGCCTTAACATCGCCGTAGAATGCAATGCATTAATTTGATGTAATCTCCATCATGCCACCATAGATGAACAAGTTACTTCTTACCTTGTAACGTTCTTTCGATGGGATGTTCCTCCGACGTATTCCTTATCTTAGATATCTCCTTCCAGCTTTGCTGGCCTCGGAAATTTTTTCTCTAGAGGACGCTGCGCGTCCACGTCCGCCGAGTCGATGTCCCTCGACAGCCGCCGTATCGACGTCGACGTCATCCTGCCTATAAAGGCCACGCGCAGCGTCCGTTGCTCAGTTCCGTTTTGTAGCCCACAATTTTTCTTTCTGGACTAGACTAATCACCCTGAAGGAGCGTAAACTGCAACAACAAGGGAAGTAGTACTGCGGGGATGGATGGGAGGGTCGATAAGAAATACGTCGGAGGAACATCCCATCGAAAGAACGTTACAAGGTAAGAAGTAACTTGTTCTTCGAAGGGATTGTGTCCTCCGACGTATTCCTTATCTTAGATAGGCTCCCATAGCAGTATTCTGTTATTGGAGGTGGGAGTACCGACTTCATGCTTCCTTTTATTGATGAATAGAGTGCAATACTGCCCTTCCAAACCTAGTCTCTTGACTGGAGGAGGAATCCAAGTTGTAGAATCGTGTAAAGGTATGGACGGACGACCATGTGGCAGCCGCACATATGCACTCCTCTTTTGAGGGCTGATGAAGCTGCAATACCTCTGGTCGAATGAGCCCTAAGATTTTGAGGGGGCTCTTTTCCTGCCAGTTTATAACATTCCAAAATGGCTAGAATGATCCATCTGGAAATGGTCTGCTTAGTAACCCCAGCTTGTGACCTGCGTAGCCTACAAACAGCTGGTCTGCCGGTCTTATCCTAGCCAGTCTACTGATGTAAAAACTTAAAGCCCTTCTTGGGTCCAGCCTGTGTAACCTCTCTTCCTCTTTCCCCGGATGAGGAGGAGAATAGAAAGATGGCAGGGTAATCTTCTGAGTGATATGGAATTCAGAAACCACCTTTGGGAGGAAATTAAGCTTCACTTGCAGGACAACTTTGTCCTTGTGAAAGATTGTATGAGGGGGTTTACAAGAAAGAGCTTGTAACTCGCTCACCCTTCTAGCAGATGTAAGTGCTATTAATAAAACAGTTTTAAGGGTAAGAAATCTTAACGAACAAGAATGGAGTGGTTCGAAAGGTGTGCCCATCAGGAAAGTTAGGACTAAGTTTAAATCCCATAGGGGAACCTGCAATGGTCTTGGTGGATAAACGTTACTTAACCCCTTTAGAAACTGTATTACCAAGGGTAACTTGAAATAGGATGGTTCTTCCGCAGTGCGCTTAAAGATGGATAGCGCTGCGAGATAGCCCTTAATGGTGCCAACTTGAAAGCCTGAATTCGCCAAATAGAGTAGGAAGGACAAAACCATTGGTGTACCACATGAAAAGGGGTCGATATTCTTTTCTCTACACCAGCTGCAAAATCTGTTCCAACGGCAGCGTTATAAAGACTTTGTTGCTGGCCTCCTTGCCGAAACCAACACCGCCATATCATCATCAGGGAGGTCCCAATCCTTGTACCTCAGCCTTTCAGAAGCCAAGCGTGAAGGTTGAGGGTTTTGATGTCTGGATGGAGAACCTGACCTCCCTTCTGTGAGAGTAGATTCTCTCTGAGTGGAAGTCGAATTGGAGGGCAGATGGACAAGTCTAGAAGGTCCGGGTACCACGTTCTCCTGGCCCAATCCGGGGCAATTAGGATCATGGTTTTCCGGAATCTTCTCACCCTCCTGATCATTTGAGGAATGACAGGGACCGGTGGGAACGCGTACAGAAGCAGAAACTCCCAGTCCACTATGAACGCATCTCCCAGAGCTCCTCTCGGGGGAAATTCCCTTGAACAGAACAGATCGCACTTCCTGTTGACACTGGTGGCGAACAGATCCACCCGAGGGGTTCCCCAAAGGGCGAAGATCTCTTGAAGGACTTCCTGAGCTAGTTCCCACTCGTGGGAGACTGTGCTCTGCCTGCTCAGAGCGTCCGCCGTCAAGTTCTTCTCTCCGGCTAGGTGAACTGCCGATAGAGATTCCTTCTTGGATTGCCCAAAACCAGAGCTGCATCGCCTCTCTGCACAGAGGTAGTGATCCTACGCCTCCTCTTTTGTTGAGGTAATGCATGGCCACTGTGTTGTTCGTCATTATCAGGACATTCTTCCCTTGTACAGCTGGCAGGAACGCCTTCAGCGCAAGTCTGATGGCCCTCAGCTCTAACAGGTTGATATGTAGTCTGGACTCCGATGGAGACCAACGACTGCTAATGGTCAAGTCGTTGGCGTGGGCTACCCACCCCGTGAGTGAGGCATCCGTGACTACTGTTATCTCCGGCCAGGGTTGCCAAAACTGTTCTCCTTTCAGAATGTTCTCCTGACAGGCCCACCACTGAAGGTCTCGAGCCACCCTGTCGGGAACCTGAAGAAGATCGGTCATTCTTCCTGAGAATTGTGACCCTGAGTCCTCAGTGCCCACTGGAAGGATCTCATTCTCAGGCGAGCCTCTGGCACTATGAAAATGCAGGATGCTATGAGGCCTAGCAATCTGAAAAAGTCGAAGGCTGGAAGACGCTGGGCATTTTGGAACTTGGTAACCATCTATAGAATATCTTGAGCCCTCACCTCTGGTGGCGAGGCTTTCCCCAGGGAAGTGTCCAGGATCGCTCCGATGAACTGGAGTCTCTGCGATGGTATCATTTGTGACTTCTTTAAATTGAGGGAGAAGCCCAGTCTGTGAAGGGAGTGGCAAATGTGATTTAGCTGGATCTAAGCTTGTTCCGGGGATACAGCTCTGATCAACCAATCGTCCAGGTAGGGGTAGACGTGAATCCCTTCCCTCCTTAGACTTGCAGCCACTACCGACATTAACTTGGTGAAGACCCTCGGGGCGGAGGTCAGCCCAAATGGCAGCACTCGAAATTGATGAGAGTTGCCAATTGCGAACCTCAGGTATTTCCTGTGTTTGAGATGGATAGGCACATGAAAATAAGCGTCCTGAAGGTCCAGAGATACCAACCATTCCTGGAACTGAAGGGCCTGAAGGATCTCAGAAAGAGTTACCATCTTGAATTTGTCTTTCCTGAGGAATTTGTTCAATTCTCGCAAGTCCAAGATGGGTCTCAGTCCTCCGTCTTTCTTTGGAATGAGAAAGTAAGGGGAGTACCAGCCCTTGTTCCTCTCCGCTACAGGTACCGGTTCTATGGCACCTTTCTCTAGCAGGTCTAAAATTTCCTGCAAGAGGAGCGGATCTGGAGCTTTTTGAGAGCTGATCCCCGGTGGATGACTCTGAGGTATGCGTAGGAGAGACAGGCAGTAACCTTGAGCAACTGTTTCCAATGCCCAAGCATCTGACGTGATAGCCTGCCATTCCGCCAGATGTTGAGTTAACCTGCCTCCTACAGGTGTCTTGTGAGGGAAGTCCTCAGAGTGGTTTTGGGGCGGCTGATGCAGATGCCGATGGTAAAGAGGCACCTGCTGTTGCTGCGGCTTTTGAATATCTACCCCGTCCACCTCGGGTAGTTCTTCTTTGTCCCCTTTGAGCCGGTCGTCCTCTACCTCTTCCGAATGCGGAGTAGAAGCGTAAGGACTTGCCCCTCGCAGAGGTTCCTGTGGGACGAAAAGGTGTCTGACGGATTGCACCGCCTAGGGATTTTGCTGCTGCCTTTGATGTTTGCAGTTTTTCTAAACTGTCATCCGCCTTTTTCCCAAACAAAGAAGAGCCATTGAATGGCATGCTCAAGAGCCTGGCTTGCACATCTGGGGCAAAACCAGACTCTCAACCAAGTGAATCTCCTGGTTGTTGTACTTGCCGCCATTGCTCTGCTGATACTGTCAGGTGAATCAATGCCCGTCTGGAGGGATTCGCACATAGCGTCTTTACCGTCCTGTATGATATTTAGGAACGCCTCCCTTTCTTCTCCCTCCGGGATGCAGTCAGCCGCTGTAGAAGCACACTCCCAAAGTGTATGGTTAAATCTAGCAAGGGTGCAAGTAGCATTAACAGATTTTAACGCCATGCTACATGCCGAAAAAAACTTTCTTTGCCATAGCATCATATTTCTTTTCGTCCCTGTCCTGTGGGACGGTAGGGTAAGCAGTCTTGACGTCAGTAGAAGATGCTGCCTGTACCACCAGACTTTCT
This sequence comes from Ambystoma mexicanum, assembly GCF_040938575.1. Taxonomy (NCBI): domain Eukaryota; kingdom Metazoa; phylum Chordata; class Amphibia; order Caudata; family Ambystomatidae; genus Ambystoma; species Ambystoma mexicanum. The sequence goes on along the minus strand of NC_090937.1, from coordinate 1,566,424,780 downwards.
GGGGATGGGTGTTTTGACAAAAACTCCTGGTCTGCAGAAGATACCCTGTATTTAGTAGACAGTTTTTTTATTTACTGCCGGGACGACATCTGGGGTTTCCCAGTTCGTCATGATTTCCCTCTGAAGAGCTTTATGAAAAGGCACTACAGGATCCTCCTGTGGACCTTTATCAAGAATACCCGTAAGGTCATCTTGTTGGAAAGCCTGTGAAGGTGTTGACCACCCCATAAGGGAATAGTATCTTACCTGTAACTCCATTTCTCCAGCATTGGTATCTTTCATGGATTCACATGCTTAGAATATTCCCCGTCGTCTGACTGGGACCCTCGGTACACATATATAGCCTTTTCCTATAGGAAAAACTTCCGACACTTTTGTGTCCTATCTACGTCCTTTTAGGACCCGCCTACGCATGCTCCGTAGGCCGTCCCAGTATAAGAGGCCCGCCCCCGCGGCTCCCCCTCAGATTTCGGCCCCTCCAAAGTAGGAAGGGTTAAACTTATCAAGCAAATACATTGCATTCCGGGGAGGCTGGCCGGCGCATGTGAATCCATGAAAGATACCAATGCCGGAGAAATGGAGTTACAGGTAAGAAACTGTTCCCTTCTCCAGCATTAGATCTTTCATGGATTCACATGCTTAGAATAGATTGTATAGCAGTAACACCTGAAAACGGCAGTGAGAATGTAATGTAATATACCCTCACCATAATACACAATGCATATGTACAGCAGGAATAAGTTTACTCATATAACCTTACCCACAAAGTATACTGTCATCAAAAGGTAGAAAAACAGACTCTCCACAGCGTGGAGCTTACCTTACTGAAACAGATGGCGCAGGACAGCTCTTCCCATCTGCACCTCGTCCGCATGCTGCCTGGCAAGGCAGTAGTGGCGGGTAAACGTGTGGGGCACTGACCATGCCGCAGCCAGGCATATGTCTTAGCGGAATTCCTGCCCATAATGCTGCTGAGGAGGACGTTGATCTTGTAGAATGGGCTCTAGGATGCCCTTGCAGCGGCCTTCCGGCCTTGGAGTGGCAAAACACAATCGTCGATGAGACCCATCGAGCCAATCCTTGTTTAGAGATTGCTTTTCCCCTCGTTGACGGACCATATGCGATGAACAGTTCTCGAGTAGACCCGAGTTCCTGTGTACGATGTAGGTAAAATTTCAGAGCCCTCTTAACGTCCAAGGTATGAAGAGCTTTTTCTGCTGCCGATGATGGGGTCTCGAAGAAAGCAGGGAGAACAATGGACGAGTGTTTGTGATACACTGTCGGAACTTTTGGGACGAATGTAGGATTAGTTGCCAGGACCACCTTGTCCTTAAAGAATCTTAAGTATGGCGGGTCTACGACCAGCGCTTGCAGTTCCGAGATTCTCCTAGCTGATGTGATAGCAATAAAGAATGCCAACTTCCACGATATGAATTTCATATCCGACGTGGCCATAGGCTCAAAGGGCGGTTTCATTAAGCCTGCCAACACTGTGTTGAGACTCCAAGTTGGAGGGAAACGTTTTACTGGGGGAAAAGTTCGAAATAAACCCCTCATGAAGTGTTTCACAAGTCTGTCGCTGAATAGAGGAGACGACTGTCTCTTCCTCGTGAACCTCAAGATGGTCGCCAGGTGCACCTTTATCGATGTGAAGGATAAACCCCTCTCTGCCAAGAGAAGCAGGTAAGGTAGAACTTGTTCCGGCGTCACCGTCAACGGTTGTAGGCCTTGCTGTCCTCGACACCATTCTCAGAACCTCCACCACTTATAGGTGTAAGATTTGTTGGTAGAAGGGGCTCGAGCCGCCTGCAGAATTTTTTGACAATCCTCCGAAACGTCTAAAGCACCGAACAGCCAAAAAGTCAGGAGCCAGGCTGCAAGGTTGAGACTGTCCGGGTCGTGATGCCACACCGTGCCTTTGTCTCGGGATAGTAGGTTCGGGACTCTCGGAAACGCTATTGGATGGTCCAGCGACAGGTGAAGCAGGTCGGAGAACCACGGTTGCCGCGGCCAGTACGGTGCCACTAGAATTACCCGGCAACTGTATCTGCGTATCCACTGTACTGTCCTCCGTAAGAGGGGGAACGGAGGAAAAGCATAAAGGAACATGTCCGTCCATGGGAAGGAGAATGCCTCCCCCATGGAACCCTCCTGAGGCCATCTGCTTGCGAATTGCTCGCATTTCTTGTTGTCCTTGGTTGCGAAAGCGTCCAGAGGGGGGTGACCCCATTTCTCGAACACTTTCATCAGCTGAACTGTGTCCATTTCCCATTCGTATATCTGGGCCATGCTTCTGCTGAGGGAATCTGCTTGCGAATTCCTCACTCCCGGGAGATGGTGAGCCACGATGGAAATCTCGTGCTTTAATGCCCAATGCCATGTTTTCTGGGCCTCTATGGAAAGAGTTCTTGATCGCGTCCCTCCTTGTTTTCTCAAATAAAACATGGCCGTCGTATTGTCGGTCAGTACTCGTACTCGCGATCCCTTGATGTGTGGTAGGAATGCCTTCAAGGCCCATCGTACTGCTCTGAGCTCTAACACGTTTATGTGTAGGAGTGACTCCGTTGGAGACCAGCGACCTTGCGTTTGAAGAGTACCCATGTGAGCTCCCCATCCGGTTAGGGACGCATCCGTGACTATGGTTCGCTGAAACTCTGGTTCCTGTAGGGGTACACCATTGTTCAGATTGTGGAAACTCTGCCACCACTGAAGGGTCCGAAGCAGCTTGTCGTCGTCGATGGTTATCTTGTCTGACCACTATCCTTGGGCCTGTGTCCATCGGTCCGCGAGGAATTCCTGGACTGGCCTCATGAATAGGCGACAGTTTGCCACCAGATGGATGCAGGATGCCATGGCCCCTAGGACCGAAACGTATTTCCTCACTGAGAGCCTGGTGGTTTGTCGTAGTCGGCTCGCCAGCTGACTGAGTTTTGAGGTTGTCGAGAGAAGGCTTCACTAGTCCTAATTGGGTCTCGAACTGTGCCCCCAGGAACACCAACGTTCTCGATGGCCGCAGAGAGGATTTTTCGAAGTTTATGGCAAATCCCAGCTGTTGTAGAAGCTGCATGGTGGCTTGCAAACTTGTGTTGGTCGACGCTGGGGAGGATCCCCTTACCAGCCAGTCGTCGAGGTATGGGTATACGTGGTGGCCTTGCTTCCTTAGCCAGGCCGCTACTGGGGCCAGGCATTTCGTGAACATTCTGGGGGAGGTCTTGACCCCAAAGGGAAGGACCGTGAACTGGTAGTGAGTCCGGCCTATTACAAATCTCAGGAATTTCCTGTGTTTCCGACACATTGGAATATGGAAGTACGCATCCTGTAAATCCAGGGACGCTAGAAAATCCCTTTCTTGAACGGCGGGGATCACTTCTTGCAGCGTGAGCATTTTGAATTTCAGGCTCTTTAAAGACTTGTTGAGATCGCATAAGTCTAAAATGGGATGCCATTTGCCGTTCGGCTTTTTTACGACGAAGTATCTTGAGTAGACTCCTTGACCTCTCTGTGATGTTGGAACTAATTCTATCACGCCCTTTGCTAACATGAGTGTTACCTCTTGTTGCAGTATCCTCAGATGGGAATGAGCTGTGAACGCAGGTGGAATGTGCGGAGGGCTGTGCTTGAATTGTAGAGAGTGCCCGTTCCTTATAGTGTCCAGCACCCATTGATCCGTCGTTATTCGTTCCCATTCGTCGACATATGCTGACACTCTTCCCCCCAGAACGGTGTGTTGTCTGTCACTGCTGATCTTTATTTTGCTCGTCTCTCGACGACGGATAGGATGGTCTCTTCCTGGACGTCTGGAAGTTCCGGCGTCGGTTTGCCGTTTGGGAAGCACGCCTGTATCCCTGAGAGGGGGGTAAGCCGACCTACCAAAGGATCTGTCTCCAGACGCAGAGAATCTGGAATTACCTGAAGCCCCTCTAAAGGGACGAAAAGACTTGTAGCTTCGGCCACTCTGGAGGGCACCCAATGAACGTGCCGTGTCCGAGTCCTCTTTCATTCCCTTTAGGGCCTCGTCTACCTTCTCTCCGAATAGAAGGTCTCCCTCAAAGCGTATATCTAATACGTTGTATCGTACCTCTGGTCTGAAGTAGGTACACTTAAGCCATGACTGTCGTCGTAATACGACCCCATTATTGACTTGCTTGAATCCTGACTCAGCGAGGTCCACCGCGATGTTTATTGCGTGATTGGAGGCTTCCTCACCCTCTCGGACAAGTAACATCGCTGCCTTCCTATGCTCTTCCGGAAGATGATCCAGCAACGGCGCTAGCCTGTGCCACATTTCTCTGTCGTATATGGCTACAATAGCCAGAGAGTTTGCGGCCTTTACTGTGGTTGCTCCCACGGATAGCACTTTTTTGCCAAAGGCATCCTGGAGTCTTGCTTTGTTTTCAGGCGGAGTCGTGCACTTGTGCTGGGCCTTCGCCTTCCTCGCCGCTGCCACCACCGATTCTGGCGTTGGTTGGGAGGATAAACACTTGGGGGTAGACTCTGGAGCCTTAAACTTTTTCTCGAGGCGTCCTTTCACTGCCGGCTCCGAAAAGGGGTGACGCATTTTCTGCAACCCCTCCTTCCACACGTGGTCTAGTATTGGTATTGAGAACACAGATGACCTTCTCTTACCCATGTGGTCGAACAAAAAAGTCCTTTTTCTGTTCTTCCTGGGACAAACCAAATTCCTTACACGCCTTCTCCATCATAGAATGGAATGATGCAATGTCGTCCGGGGGAGACGGGTGAGCTGGGCTTCTTGGGGTTTCTAACTCCACCTCTGACTCCCAGGTTGGATCCCTGGAGGGGGATGATAAGATATCCGACATGGCTCCCCTGTCAGACTCCAAATCTGGCAGCTCACCTTCCCCTTGGGGTGCCAGTGCTGAGATTGGCGTGCGTCGGTGGACGGGACGGGCCCGGCTCGTCGACGGGTGACTGTGGCAGGTTTACCTGAGGTAGTCTCTGGTCCAACGACTGTACCAAAGACTAGCGTGGAAAGAATTTCCAACGACAAAACAGATTGAGGATTGAGAAGAGAGGCAGATACCGGTATACCGGATCCCCTCGTCGACGACTTGTCAACCACTCGTAGCCCGAGGTCTGCCGGGCCAGCTATTCAACCCGCTCTCGTCCTCCCCCGAGGACAGCGGCACAGCCTGTTCTTGCAGTAAAGTATCCGGGGGGATCGGATCAAAAACTTCAGGCCTCCAGGCTTCCTGTAGAACCCCCTTTGACGAGGCCACTGTCGCAGTCGTTGTCGGTGGGACGGTGGATACCACATGCGTCAGTGGCAGGGTGGAGGCTGATGACTGGACCGCCGTCGACGACGGTGACTTAGCAGGTGGTTTAGGCGGTCCCGCCTTCTCGACTCTCGACTCGAAGTCGATCTATGGTGATCGCCCGAGGAGGATTTCGGCCTTACCTTTTCATGCTTTCTTGATGAAGATGATTTTTTCGACGAGGATTCTCTAGCTGAATGACTCCGAGATGACTCTTTTTCCGTCGGTCGAGATTTCTTCGCCGGTGGTTCCGACGAGGCAGCGCGGTGTGATGTTTTCGCCGATTGTGTGGAGGCTACCTCCGAAGGGGGGTATGCCCCCGCTCCATCATTCAGCCATGCCACCAGCCGTCAATTTCGGTCTTTGAGGGTCTTTTGAGAAAACCCTTTGCATATGTCGCAGTTATCAGCCAAATGATGAGGGTGGAGGCAGTATATACAATCCATATGTCCGTCCCCCTCGTAAACTTTTTTCAAGCCGCACGTCGCGCACGGACGGAACAGCGCTTTTCCTGACATGGAGGAAAAATTTCCTCGAACTCCAATTCCAGGTACACAACCTTGTACAAAATAGTAAGACGATGCGAAGAGATCCCACTACTTTGGAGACTGTTGAAATCTGAAGGGGAGCCGCGGGGGCGGGCCTCTTATACTGGGACGGCCTACGGAGCATGCGTAAGCGGGTCCTAAAAGGACGTAGATAGGACACAAAAGTGTCGGAAGTTTTTCCTATAGGAAAAGGCTATATATGTGTACCGAGGGTCCCAGTCTGACGACGGGGAATATTCTAAGCATGTGAATCCATGAAAGATCCAATGCTGGAGAAATTCTGTGATCCTGGCCATTAAGGCTCTATAGGGGGTTTCAGCATGCTCCCCCGGGTCTGGTCTAGCCAACTCCACCTCAGGGTAAGTGTCTAACCCACTTGCCTCATGTAAGGAATCATGGAGATCCTTTAACCTGCGTTCTTCTGAGGATAACTCCTCTTGAACTGGGGTTGCAGGTCCCTGCAACTCAAATGTCTCTTCTTGGTCAGATAGTTCTCCCTCTTCCATAATTGAGGACATAGTTCTCAATTGTTCTGAATTCACAAAGGGTGTGAAACCCATCTCCAAGGCAGAGGATGCCAAACTTGTAATCGGCCTCGAAAATGTCAATTTCGTCGATGCCGAAAGCTTCGGGCGTGGTGTCGAAAACAAAGGCGGAGGCCTCGAGGTCCTCGATAAAATTGGGATTCTGCTCGAGGAAGTCGACAATGTCGACTCCATCGTCATCGAGGACCTGGGGATAGCTATTGGGTGCGCCGCAACCGTGACTTTCCTTGGCGTCGACGCCGGTGTCGAAGATGGCGTCGAGTCGACAGACCCGTGTGTCGAAGGTCCCTCCGACAACGGCGTCGAAGACACCGACCTCGGCGTCGACGGAACCTTCGAAGGTTTCGAGGTCATTGCTTTACTCGAGGGTTCGTGACGCGCTCGAGAAGCTTCCTTCGCCGGGTACTGCGACTCGTGGTGTTTTTGACCTTCAGGTCTTTCGACCAGAGCATCGCTCTCGGCAGTCTTCGAGGGGGTCGAGGCTGCTTTCTCGAAGACGCTCATCATATTTTTGCAGAATTCCTCCCATTCAGCCCGGGAACTATGTTTCGTGGGGCAAGGGATTCTCTTCGGAGAAACAGAGGAAGAGGAGGACGGAGAAGGGGATCTTCAACATCTCCTCTTCGAGTGCTTCGATCTCGAGGAGTGATGGGACCCACTCCGAGACCTGGAGCGTGAATGGTGACGAGGAGACGAATGTCTCGACTTCGTCGAGGAAGAAGAAGCTTTTGAAGTCTTACCTTCCTCCAGCTTCCCCCTACGCTTCTTCAGGGCCTTAACTGTCATGGACATACAGTCCTCGCACTCCGAACAATGGTGTTCAGGTCCCAAACACCACAAACTATGTGAGGGTCAGTCAGCGACATCTTTTTCCCACAGTCTCGGCATTTTTTGAAGCCGGACCGAGGGATCGTCGGTTCCGACGAGGAAGCCATCGAGTATGGATCGAATATCTCGAGGTAAATAGGATAAATTCTCTACGAAACTGAGCAACGATATTCCGAGGCACTGAGTAAGCGCGGAAAAACGGAACTGAGCAACGGACGCTGCGCGCAGCCTTTATAGGCAGGATGACGTCGACGTCGATACGGCGGCTGTCGAGGGACATCGACTCGGCGGACGTTGACGCGCAGTGCCCTCGAGAAAAATTTTGCGAGGCCAGCAAAGCTGGAAGGAGATATCGAAGATAAGGAATACGTCGTCGGACACAATCCCTTCGAAGAAGTAGTTTCTGTCTTCTATCCTCATCATACCTCTGCTAGGTGCGTCTTGTATATGCACCTTAAACATATAGATCTGCACAAAAAACTGAATAATATTCATATCTGGAAATGCTTATAATCACAACAATGTGGACTAATATGTACGAGCATGTTCAATTTTGCACATAGACCGGTCGAAACAATAACTGTTCAATCTCGGCCAGCTTTTGAAACTCGCACTTTTTTCAGCAACAAGTTATTTGAATCTCTGACTAAAAAGAAGCACCATGGGTAGATAGCCCATTGGAGAATGTTTGTGTTCCGATATCCATGATATAGAATTACCATATGCTATAAGGTATTAGCTTGTCGTTTAAAAAATATTTTGAAAATCTAATAACAAAATATAGCGGTTTCTTGTTAAACAGGAAACACTACATGCCCCAACATTCCTACATGAACATGAGGAGATGTCATGTGACAGTTCACGAAGTATGTGACACTAGCAACATCTTAGGGTTACCAGCATGAGCTTTGCTGTTAAGGGAAGCTAGGCGGTTCCATTTTGAGGAAAGCACGTAACTGATTGGGTTGCGTGCGTGCATCAAACATGATATGCGCCTTCCAAATAGAACGCTGTTGAATAACACTTGCGGTTGTCTGTCAAAATAAAACACAGCATTTTCACTGTTTAATTTGAAACACTACATGTCCCAGCATTCGAACACATACGTATTTCATCCATCAACGTGTGGAGATGTCACGTGATGTTTCATTAACAACGTGACATCTTTAAATACCGCAAGGCTCACTAGTACGAGTTGCTGCAGGCTAGAGACGAGACGCTGTCCTAATCCGATGCATGCACGTTGCTGATTAAGGTGAGCATTTCAGAAGCCTCTTGAACATAATGGCGCGAGATAACACACGCAAACTCTGCATCACAGACATTGGTCTAGGTGAGACGGTGCGCGCGAGTGTTTCATAACAGATATGAACATCCCGCCTAGCAGACCGTTACTAAGGTCCCAATGCGACATGAATGCGCTCAATACATTACCTGCTCCTTTTCAAAGTGAATGCCATGTCAGTTAAAAGAATAAAACGCGGTTGTTGCTTTTGCAGAGGCAGCCCTTTATTGACAAATTGGTAAAACTATACATTTGATGGCAGTCAGGGTCAACAGCATTGGTAGATTGCATGAGAATAGAATGCTGGATAAATATGGTGCATCAAATACTCGTTCATCGAGCGGCTATGACTTTCCATAAAACTACTCCTTTTCTTTCACTGCTCAATATGAAATAGAAGTAGTTAAAATAAACAATACGTCTTGAATCTGCAACATCAGGTTCCACTACATTCCCATTAACAAACTTGGCTTTACTCACATTTAGGCAGATCAGCTACTGGAACATTCGTCCGTGCTGTCCTGAATAGTCAAGCTCACATGCCATTAAATGGACCTGTGTTGAATCTGGCAAAATCAAGACCGGTTTAAAAGACACTAGCAGATGTGTCCCACTTGTAAGTTTTGTCTACTAATCAAATTCATTCTCTCTTCTGAATCAGTTTGAACAGAAAACTGATGAATTCTTTTTCCTTATTAAAATAGGAAAGTGGACACTGGATGTCAAATTATTGCAACACCCAAGAGTCCAACCAATCTCAATAGTCTAAATCACAGTTTATGGACTGCAGGTGGGTTCTGTGTTTGTGTCTAGAATAGTTGATACTAGCCATCGCCTTAAATAAGTTCTGTTGGGAAGCACAATCTCTCTTTCTCTTTTTTATACTAATGTACGTATACTTATGTTTTTAGATGTGGTTTTGTGTCAAATGGGGAACAAAATTGATCTTCTAGAAGTAACCGTTGTCCTGAAGATGGCCCAGCACCTATTTTTGTGACCACTGTTGACATAAGTGGTACACCATTACGGGCCGAAACATATGTCGACTGATAAGGGAAAATCCAATTTCTTTTTCCTATGCCCTGTACGCATATTTACAATCCCTGTTATGCTAGAAGAACTTAAGTTATAGTACTCCCCTGTTAGAATAGAAGTATGGTGATTGAATGGTATGATTGAGGATCACTATTTGAAAATGTTTTTTAATGTGGTTTTATGAAAATAATTAAAGAGTTTATATTTTGTAAAAGCTACATTGCTCTAGCATTTTTTCCCAAATAGGCGTACACCTTGTTAATGAATTGAACAGGGTAACCTTTATCCTTACCTGTGTTCCATACAGGACTAGGAGAGGGGTAGTCCATCTGTATTTCATATTTTTCTCCTTTAGACTTTCCCTTCCAACAGATTTGACCCCGTCAACAAAAAATAGGGATTACCCAATTATTTAAACCACCAGTGAAGAGCCTGTACCTGGGTAAACGAAACAACCACTAGATCGTCCCACTGACTGCTTGCCTGAGACCATTGTTTCGCTAACCTCTCCCTCCATTGGGCGCAGGCCGTGTGTGGATCCAAGTGAATGCATGAGGTCATCATCACGAGCAACCGCATTGCTTTGCGTACAGTTATCTGGTGACCAGCCTTGTAGTGAGGTACTTGTAACAGCATGTTTTGAACTCTCTGGTTTGATGGGAAGACCAGCTCCTCTTCGAATTGCACACAGAAATTATTTTATTTGTTTTAGGACTATTTCTTTTCATTGATTGAGAAACTCAAATTGAAAAGAAGGTCTATCGTTTTTTGTGTGTTTTGTCTGCAAATTTCAGGAGATTCCCCGGTGATTAGCCAGTCGTCCAGGCAAGGGTATACAGGGATTAACTGTCTGTGCAGGTGTGCTGCCACTATTGCAAGCACCTTTGTGAATACTCTTGGCGCTGAGGCGATGCCGAAGGGGTTTACCTTAAACTGGTGGCATACTCCCACTATTTTGAATCGCAGCTATTTTATATTCGCTGGGAGCATTGAAATATGAAAATATGCATCTTTCATATCCAATGTCGCAATGTAGTGCCCGTTTTAAGACGGGGATTACTATTTGAAGTGTGGTCATGCAAAACCTTTGTGGCTTGACTTACTTGTTCGCGGGGCACAGATCTAGGACTGGGCGCATGGACAGGTCTTTTTTGGCACAAGGAAGTATGTTGAATAAATACACTTGTTTACCTGGTTTGCTGGGATGATCTCTATGGCGTCCTTCTTCAGAAGGGTCTTTACCACATCTAATATCTGCCGTTCCTCTGGCATCATCTTCGTGTCTTGGCGGGCAGTTGGGTGGGTGGCTTTTGTAAAAGTTTGATGCAATACCTGCTTGCCATGGTGGACAACACCCACTTGTCTGACGTTATCCCCTGCCATGCGTGGGTGAAGTGTGAAATTCCACTGCCTACTGGGGTGGCATGAGATGGGAAAAGCTATGGTGCGTCATTGTTTAGGAGGGGTATAGCCTTTCCCAGGTGAGGTTCTGCCTCTTCATCTGGATCTTTTATTTCCTCTTTCAAATTCAGAAGAGGAAGATTGTCCTTGTGATGGGCCCCAAGATGAGGACTATCTGCCCTAAGTTTATCCGGAAGAGCGTTGTGAACCTTGACCCCAAAAGCCTTCGAGTTTGAGGAGCCCCTTTGTACCTAGAGTTTGTTAGTTAATTGGCCGAGGCAGTTGAGTGTCATACTCTTCCTTTGCACTCTGGAGGGCATCTTCGACAGACTTACCAAAAAGGACATTAGGTTCCACTGGTACGTTGAGGAGTGTGGCCTGAGACTCTAATTTAAAACCAGACTGTCTGAGCCAGGCGTGGCGTTTGGTGAGTGTGCTCTCTGCGATGATGCTGCCTGCATTGTCTGCTGCATCGCGATTATTTTTGAGGATACAGTTAGATGCCTGCTTGCCCGCTGAAACAGTGATTAGCAATTGTGAATTTAGGGGTTCTGGAACCGCTTCAACCTGTTGTTCCAAGTCATCCCACTTGTGGCTGCTATAACTAGCTAGCAGTGTAGTAGTATTTGCAATTCTAGCTTGGTATGCCGCCGAGGAGGCAACTTTCTTTCATAGAGTGTAAATTTTGTTACTCTCTTTGTCTGGCAGTGCTTCAGCTGATGCCAGAGGAGTGCCCTACCTCTTTCTGGTAGTGGTGACGACCAGTGAGTCAGGTTTTAGCTGACCCCTAATATACAGGCATCTGTGGGAGCAGGCCCGACATTTGTTTCGATTCTAGGGTTAACCGCCCTGGTGAGGTTAGGCGTAAGTAACGAGGGCTGTATACGTCTCTGTATGGAACAAGTTAATTACTTGTAACTGTTCTCCAGCATCGGTCTGGCATGGATTCAGATGCTCATGAATATTCCCCGTCGTCAGGCTGGGAATCCTCGGTAAAGAAAAAATCAGTATCAATTTCGTTACTGATCTGTCTTTCTTACTAGTAACCAATCACTCGTCTCTGGGTCATACTGTCCCCAGCCAATGACTGCCCTCTCCCTAAGCCCCGCCCATCGTTGCCACCATCGCTCTCGTCGTCCCCCTCGTCGGGATCACTCCCGTGGGACCGGGCCTCTTCCAAATTTTAGGGAAGTTCCGTAATGGCCACCGCCCCCCCCCCTCTTTTTCCACCGGGGTCTTCTCGATGAGCTTAAAAGAGGATTCCCTCCGCGGAGGCAGGGAAACTCTGGGCCCCGAGGTCGCCTCCACTGGGATAGCCTCCACAGGCTTCGCCAGGGCCGCAGCGACTCCTTCAATCGAGGCCTTGGCTGGGATCAAGGCCTTCACCACCTTGGGTGCGCTTGAGGCCTTCACCTTAGGGGGAGGGTCAGCGCCTCGCTCCCCTTCCGCCTGTTCCTTCGAGATCGACCGGGGCCTCTCCAGAAGCTTAGCCGGGTTCTCTGGTTTTCTCTTCCCCGAGCCAGAGCATTGGCTCGCGGTTGATGGCGTCAGTGAAGGTGCGCCCTGCCTGGCAGCCGAGGAGCCTGACCGTTCGGCGCTCCTGGTGCCCGCCGACTTGCAGTGCTTTGCCTTGTGTTGGGCCCCCGTCGCCGGGGCGCCCTCACAGGACTTAGAAGACCGCTCGGACTTCTTCTCCTCACCTGCTGGGCTCTTGCACTCGAGCCAGTTGGAGAGACGGGTCCGACAATCCCTCATAGTCCGATCCGCCATGTTCATGCAAAACGCAGTCCTTCTCCACGTTTGTTTTGTCCTCGTGGAGGCAGTAAAGGCATTTCGAATGCTCGTCCTCCTTGAACACATTTTGTAGGTTGCATCCAGGGCAGATCCTGAACAGTTTGCCGGGAGTCGAGCTTCCCTTCTCCTGGGCCATGTTCTTCTCGTCTGCGAGGTAGGCCTGAGAAACTTCTGGAATCCTCCAAGAAGCGTAACTCGTTGAAAACTTCACCCTTGAGGGGCGTAGATAAATCCGAAATGGGTCCCCGTTGATCGGAAGTAGAAACGGTGGAGCTTGAGGCTTGATTAAACCGAAAAATGAGAAATCGCTTTGAAAAAGCGGAAAAAATGCAGTAAAAGCTCGAGAGCTAAGCACGAGAACTCCCAACACTTGAACGTGCAGTAAAAATCTCAGGATGGCTGCCAGGGGCAGGGCTTAGGGGGAGGGCAGTCATTGGCTGGGGGCAGTATGACCGAGAGACCAGTGATTGGTTACTACTAAGAAAGACAGATCAGAAACGGAACTGATTTTTTCTTTACCGAGGATTCCCAGCCTGGCGACAGGGAATATTCATGAGCATATGAATCCATGCCAGACCCCATGCTGGAGAAATACTGGTCTCCCTTTGCCTCTTGTGTGTCAATACTGAACCTTTGGTCAGCTTTTAGCAGCAGTTGAATTGGAGCTGATTATCCACCGGTGAATCTGCTACCGGCTGATCTTGGTGGTCAGGGAATTGGATGACCGATATCGTCATCATCGTAGCATTGGTCCTGACTGTATAGGTCTCCTTGAGAGGGGTCTTGGTAAGTGGAGGCCGGGGGACCTAGAGCGGAAGTGCTTGGCTGTGGGTCAAGGCAAAGTATTTTGGCAGGGAGTTGATGCTTTGCAGCCCTGACTGGGAGGCTTCTTTAAGGGTAGTTAGTTCTTCTGGATGCTTGTCAATGAAGTCAACAAAGCATGACATTTTCATAACTGCTGAATTGTTCAGGGGTCCAGTCATAGGAGGGTGGAAAGGCTGAAGGGGTAGAGGTGGCTTGGGAGGGTGCCTGATACTTCTGATGCATAGCCCCTGAGTTTTTGTACAGTAGGAGGAGGAACGCATTCCCCGAGAACTTTGGGAAGACAAAGGCGTCAAGGATTTCAGTGACTTTACCGGTAACAGGGTGGCGGGGACATTTTTTAAATTAGTTCCTGCATTTTTGGCTTAATTTTAGGGGACGCCAATGCACCTTTTGCCGTCTTTTTTTCGGTGAGCGAAGGTAGGGCATTTTTATGCGTGGTGTCCGATCCGAATTTGGGGGCCGGTTTCAGAGGCCTGTCATGGGGCGATGGCGGAGGCGATGGCGTAAGCGATGGCCCAGAGGTCAGGTGAGATTTAGAGGCTTTTTCTGTCGACACTGCGTGGGCCAAGACGTTCAACGATTTTGTCAACAGTCGGCTGCGGGCTATGCGCTTTGTGTGTTTGGATGTGTGCGCCATGGCCGCCAGGTGTCGTCTCTGTCACAGAGCCGTAGGCCTGCTTATTGGAGTCAGGGGCCTGAACATGGGGTTCTGAGGAACCCTAAATCGCCTTTGGCATTGCTAATGACACTTATACTGCCCTCGCTGGAATCCTCGGTCAAGTCGACGGAGGCTTGGGCCTGCATTGCGTGAACAACCCAGTGCTTGGTGCGGCGGCCTTTGAGAGTTTTTGGGTGGAAACGTTTGCAGGCTTTGCAAAGCTTTTCGGGGTGGTCCCTAGGGAGACAGTAATTGCACACTCGATGCGTGTCCTTCCACTGGAATCTTCTATGGCAGGTAGAGCAAAATGTAAAAGGTGTTTTCCATTATAAATGGAAAGGGCAGTTGGGCGAGAAAAAGGGAATTGGGGTGGCATAATATGCAGTCTCTAAAAGGTGTCTGTATGAAAAGAGCTCCCCCCTCCCAACTGTAAGAACTAGGGTCAGAAGAGGCACATGAAGGTCGCGCCAGGTGGTCGTCGACAATGGAGTTGTCTGTCGAGCAGCTTGATGACGCTGCAGCAAAAGTGAACAGTAAAAAAAAAAGAACGAGAAGTCTACAAATAAACTTGGCATCTGCCTGGAAAGGAACTCCGCAACTTGCAACCGACCACGATGGTGGAAAGAAACAATCTAAGGGACTTCAAGGCATGAAGCACCATGGGTACAGTACACGTCACACTAGGGATAGCATTACTAACACGCCCTGTCGACGTCCTTTTTTGACTTTCGAAAACAAATCTTGTAATACTCTGCGACTACCGCTAGATGTCTGACTTCGCAGAGCATGTGATCTAAGCAGATCCACAAGCCTCAGAAATTCTTACTTTTTTATAATATGCTTGTATCTTTTAAATACTATGTATTAATACCAAAAGTACTTATCTGAACTGATAATTTTATATTTTGGACTTAGTAAAGTATATATTTTTCAGCATATCATATTAGTGTATTTTCTGGGGTTGTGTGTGGCCTAACAGTACCGCTGTGCTGACCTCCTCCCTCTATCTGACAGTTAAGTTATGCCGATCTGCCCACACTACCCAAGTTGTAGAGAGGCCTGGCATCCCTTTCTTTTCAGGTGTGTTAGCCTTCACTCTAGGGTTAGTTGTTGTAGTATCATCAACAAAGGAGGGGGGGGGGTACAAAAACGACCTTAAACGTCATTACATCTCTCTCACCAACTTGATTAACAGTTTGTGCCAACGCACCCTCACGCTTAGGGCAAACAAGGCTCCCCTTCAAGTTCTATTAACACAAATTACCTAGCATTGAGATGGATTTCTAGAATCTGGTCTGGTGGACAGATTTTAGGAGGACATCTTAGTTCTAGTGAACAGGGGAACTCGTAAAGGTTAGCCAAAACCAATCAAGGTAAGCGTGGAGAGTGATCAAGGCTTAGTTTCAGAAGAACGTGAGTAAGGTCAGGGGTCCAGAACAGGTCCACACAGTGAAGCACACAATAATTCAATGTAGACAGTGAAGTACAAAAATACTCTATTATACGCCCCAAAACACACCACGAAAATTAATCAAGCAGGTAGTACTATCACACAATCAATTATCAAACATATATACAGTCTCCGTTAGGTTTTTTGGAATGCATACAATAACTTCGAAAAAATAAAAGAAGGTAAGCAGTGTTGCAGTAGAATAAAAACGTCCACAAGAATTATGCCCTAACTTTTTAAGTACAATCCCTATGATGTACGGGGTCACGTGCCCAAAATTCACAAAGCTTCTCAGGAGAGGAGACAGATGTAGGAAGAGTTCTTGTGGTGGTGAAAATGTTCCAGAAGATAATCAAATAGTTAAAGGTGAGTAAAATATTATTTCTAACTTTCAGATACCAGATTCGATGGAATGGAATAACAAAGTGTATTCTAAGGAGAACAGGGGGAGGTGAATGCTACCACACAATGGGCAACAGCAGGAATCTTTCCAGTCGCGGTTGAAGACCTGCCAGTGCAGCATCCCTTGACGCTGGGAAGCTAAAATGTGGCAGAAAGGAAACTTGTGGCACAAGCTGGCAACAAAAGAGGAACAGCGTTGATTCTACCATGGTATCCAACCGGAGAGTTGGTCAGTCCACTGAGTGGTCCAGGGACACTTCCGAAGGCTCAGGACGGCTGGATCCTCGAGAATGCCTCGAGACTGGTTGGTCGCCCAAGTTCAAGGGTTGAAGCACCGCGCTCAAGGGCTTCACAGATCTAGGCAGTCCCAACAGAGCTTCACCGGGACGAATGCAGGAAGGGATGCCAGGCCTCTTTGGAAGTCATCCACGTCTGTTCTTCTACACATGATATTTGGCTCCAACACTGATCTGATGAAATGGCCACAGGAGTCCTCTTCCTATCCAAAATCCTGTCTGGAAGCAAGTCCAAGCCCATCAATGGTAAGGATCTGCACCATTCAAACAGCCAGCAGTGGCCCAATCAGGGACCACTGCAGGTTGCAGTGATGCCAAACACCCAGACTCTCTGGCACCACATATGTAGAGTGGAACCAGACAGTCCCACCCACTTCCTGGGCCAGACACAGAGAGACAGACAGACCCAATCAATAGCCCATTAAAGCAGCAGCTTTCCCAGGCAAGCACATGACCTTATATGGGATTTCCGGACCTGAGAAGGCAGGAAGAACGCCACATATTGCCAAAGGACAAGCGAGAAATATTGTGGTAAAGGCCCTTTTAGGTCACTAGCCACGTTTAGTAGCCATACCCTGCAAAAGTGAATGTGAACACTAACAATAACGCAAAAATTGTAAAAACGGATCTGCTGCAACCAACTCGTCTTTAAACACATATAAGAGTAACCATAAATCCCTAGTGTAAAAGACTAGGGTCATACAAAAGTAGTCCTACTGCATTGTAAGATGCTGTGTGCACTGTTAAAAAGGTAAAAAGACCAAAGGGAAACAGTTTCCCAGTACTGAGAGTCTGAGGATTGATCAGTGGTCCCATCCCATGACAGAGCACAAAATGCCAGGGGAGTGAAGCTGAAGGCTTCACTTCACTGTAAAAAGTCAGGACCGGTTTAAAAACAAACTCAAAAAGTTTGGGTGTCCATAGAATATGGAGGAAAAGTTGTCTAAAAAGAAATCATTCCTAATACCACGAAACACCCCTGCAGCAAAGGTACTTGTATGTTCCCTCTATTACTAATAATCAAAGCAAGATTTTAGGCCTCATGAGATTATGCGAATGTAAGCAGAGTACAGTATAACAACATAACTTGTTCCACTTTCCCATTGAGAAAACCATGGCTCACAAGTCACAGAGAAATGAGAAAGCTCGGGGGCAATTCAGTTTTGTGTGATCTATATAAATTATCTAAATGTGTTTTATATATGGTGGAGCAAACACTGTAGTCTATTAAACCATCTATGTATGGTGTATGAGGTCTTTTGTGTAAATATCTCCAATCAGAAAAAACTGTACTCACAGTCAGACGTCTCTGCTTGACCATAGTTAGCAATTTTGTAGCTTCAAATGACACATTTTTCCATTGATCTTTAGTTTTGCAACATATAATGTCTGCGCAGTGTAAATTGGCATGAATGATTTTATTAATCGGTGCATAGATTTTCCGTGGAGGGGCGGGGCGTGTGACAAAATTACTTATGCTCTGTAGGGGTAGGATGAGTAGTGGCTAAACCTCCTACTCAGCCCCTACAATCAAAGGTAAAACAGACACAGCTAAGAGATATAACTCATTCGTCTTTTGTGGTAATGTGGGCCATGGGAAGGCTATACTCACAGAACGGGTCTCAATGTTCCAAAATGATATGTTTTGTGCAAGAAAAAGGATCAAAGGTGACCTTACCAGTCCGACCAAAAGCTGGACCACAGGAGCAGGTAGGAATCAATAATTCCTTCTACCCACAATTGGCAACTGCGTCGAACCAGGCAATTGTTGTGCAAGTGGATCAAACCATTTTCAGACGCAGCAAATTGTGTAGATTCAAGCAGCGAGCAGGGCTAGAGTCCATTCGAAATCGGTAGTTCAGAACAGTTGGAGTGCAGCGCTCCAACAATGCAGTTTGAAGAGCTCACTAGGGTTGGTTCATAGACTGGGCTGGTTCAGGATGTTTTAACTACAGGTTAGAGCGACGTTCCAGTGGTTCCACTCAAGGTCTGGTGATGGTTTGACGCTGTGATCCTGATGGTCCCATGTGCGATTCAACGTGGTGGCAGTTTGATCTTGAGCCAGTTCGAGTTGTTAGTAACTGGTTTAGGTCAATGCATGACACGATGCTTCCAGTGGTTCAAAGAGCCCCACAGGCTTGGCTTGGCACAATGTGGCAAACTGCTTTTATGGTGCAAGCAGCAGCAGTTCGAACTCAAGAGTGCCAAAAGCAGTACTGATGCGTCGTATCAAGTTTGACAGTTGTTTAGTGTTGTTTCAAGACAGCTTATAGCAATTGAAAAGGGAAAAACAGATCGGTTCCATTCAAGCTCTCAGGAGGATGTGAATACCAATCTAAGGGCTCAGGGACAGGATAAATCCTTGTTCTCGTTTCCCCTAACACAGAGGATGCCGGAAAACAACTGTAGAAGTCCTTCACCTCCAGGGAGGGCATGGGTACCAGCATGCTGGCAGAGAGGCAGGTCTTGCTCCAGCAGTAGGTCACCGCCAATGTGCCCTGGTAGTAGATTGGAAGCAGAGCTAGGCTCTACCTTGGAACACTCATTCTTTACCTCACTGGCACGATGCTCTGAAAAGTCAAATCTCCCAGAAGAGGTCCAAATGAATTCTCCCTTCTGCCTCTATGGTCCTAAAGTGAATCAAATTAGACATGGGAGACCCCTTTTTAAAGGCAAAAGTCCACAAGTGATTGGATAAAAGCAAGCATGCTTTAAAGGATCCAATCTCTGTCCTTGTGCAAAGTGGTCCTTGCCTTTGTGCATCATATTTAATGTGCTTTGTGCTAAAGAAAATCTGGGTGACTGGAAGGAAGGATAGAAACAGAGAGAAACAAGATGGTTGAACCTTCTCACCCAACTGTCCATAGCATCCTCTGTTTACAATAACCCCGCTCATTTTGCATATCCATATCATTAAAGGCCCTTTACAATGCAACACCCTGTTTTGAGACTAGACCTTTTGTATAGGATGTGCTCTTTGATTCTTGTTTCCCAGGGCGGCTCCTGCTGAGGGGCTGTACTGTTGGAGGTATAACCCAACCTCACAAAGGATCAAAGACGAGGCACAATCTTTCAGTCTCTTGTTCTGCTAGCTGGCAGAGACAGGCTGATTAGAATACACAAAACTCTTCCATAGCTGGCCGGGGGTCACAGTGTTGACATGGATAATACAGATTAGATGTGGCTTTAATAAGTATGTGAATTATCAGCCACCATACCCCAACTCAGTTATGGCTTATGTGTAAAGATTAAAATGCCAGCATGTAGTAATCCCTCGTAATCGTGGTTTTGGAACAGAGGTACATACTTTAAATGCTGTGCTGAAATGACGGCTTTCCCAGCAGCTGTCAAAATGGAATCTGTGATCCATAAACCTGCTCTGTGCCACTGCAAAGCCGGTGCCGCAGGCCAAGAGACTGTGATGCAGAAGGGCACATAACACTACGATTTTTAGAATAAAGATTTAAGGAAGGAGGTCTAGTTAACAAACCACCCTTTGAGATAGAATTACCTGCATCATTTTATTAATTAATACAAAAATGAAAAAAGCCAGGGCTTGTACACCCTTGTCAAATGGCAATTTCTCACATGCCTCAATGGAAAGGCTGATCAACCCTAAATATGTAAGGGACGCTGTAAAGGGAACAATACATTATTAGGTTACAAATTAGTCCCACTTTTTCTTTTTTTTAAAAAACTTAAATACGTTATTCTTTGATTCTCCATACATGCATGCATTTCCCAATATCTTAATACTCTGCAGGGAGGGAAACAACTATTAATCTAATTTTATTAAACATGTAAAGAAACAAAGCTATCAAGTTACCCTGGCGTATGGGTTGAGATATTTTGCTAATACTGAGAGGAGCATTAAGATGGATTAACACAATCAGCACTGGTAGGAGGATTTTGGGAGGCAACTATTATGGTGAACAGGGTAGACATCGAGGTTAGGTGACTGAATAGTCAAAGCTTAGTCTCAGGAAACAGGAAAGGTGTGAGAGTGATCTATGGCTACAATGAGTCCACACAGATACACCAGTAACTCTAGTTAGACAGTATGTTTAAAAATAGAATTATGAAGCGTTTAGTTTACACACTAAACATATGAAAATTACAGTTATGTATTGCCACACAGATCCTTATAAAACATATACAACTTCACCATTAGGAGCAATAAAATTACACATTAATCTATTACCATTGCAATACAGATGACAATTCAGATGCAAGGAAAATGGGTAGAACTCATTAGAATCAACATTATAATAAAAACACCACCAGTAGGACGTTTATCCCTGGAACAAATGGCAAATCCGAGATGTGTGAAAAAGCAAGCCACCACAAACCTATGACCACAGTGGCGGTGTAGACACAGATTAGTCCATCTAGTCAACAATCGGCTAACACTTTCGATTACCTGCCGTTATCAAAACATACGGAAACTATGAACGACAACACCTCCCAACTAGGAAGACTACTACGAAAAGAGAACACAACCACATCTGCAGTAAAACACCAACACTCAACAGTCACAAAGCATTGCAACCACAAACATGCCTTGATGCAAGAAGTACAAGGAAACAAGAATGGAAAACAGAAGACAGACAAATTAAACCTCACCCCCATCGAACGGGAACTACCAAACAGAATTTGCAACACCTCAAAATCACCATGAACCACCTCTAAACAAAATAAAGATACAGAAAATAAAGATAAAGACACCCACTACAAGGCATATAACCCAGAAAAGTGGCGAACAGCTTTGGAAATAGTGATATTAATGACGTCAAAAAGTATATCAGAATGTAGGAAAACAATAGAAACAATAGAGACTTTCAATGTGAAGGTGGGAACTGCATCGTATCCACCAGTGTTCATTAATCTGGTATGTGGCTTGAAAAAGCAACAGCACTCAGATGCTGTTAGATAGGATCAAAGCTTTGATTTCAGGAGATCTATGTCTGAAAAAGGCAGATATGCAGAAATAGGAAATCACGTTGGCTGCACACCTGACTTGGCAGACAAATTCAGGACACATTTAAAAATCTCTTACAACAGACTCGGGAACAGGAGTCACTGTAAAAGTAACAAATAATTTCAACAAATTAGCAAAATAGCAACTTTGAAGGATGCCTCGAACAGCATTTGCATTGCAGCATTTAAATTTACCTACTTTGTAGGACCGCATTCATCTTTCTTTGGCAACGTTATTTTCATAATTTGTGTGTATTTTTGCAAAATACCTCTCATCGTTACTCTTTTTTTCCCACTAACTTGAGCACAGTAGATTAAAGATGCACATTTTCTTTTTACACTGGAAGAAAATGGGCATCCTACTCTCGATGTAAATAGTACATATTTTGCCTTTTGTTGGGTGGTGCATCTGCATCCAGGGTTTCAACAAGGAAAGTGCATTTGTTGCTTTTACGTCTGTGTGCGCAAAAATAATCTGAGGTGTATTTCATTCACTGCGCCATACTGTTCTAAGACATTTCCACATATTCCAGAATTCTGCCCCTAGGAAGGGCCATATGCCCCCAGGGACGACTACATGAGGTGCCCCCCCCATCCATTTGTGAGGGGAGGGAGGAGGGCCACCTGGAAAGTGTGGGCAGGCTCCCCCAAAGGATGGGGCCTGCAGGTTAGTGCCCCGCTGGGGCAGATGGGTGCCTATCTGCCCCTAGGGAAGAGGCCAAGCATTACAAAAAATACAAAGAAAATAATGGGTCGTTTGGGGGGGCACTAGACCACCAGGTGAATTTACAATGAAATGGGGGTGGCCCTCTCCCCCCACCCCAAGTGGATTGAGGGGCACCTCATGTAGCCCTCCCTGGGGGCAGATTTCTGGCCCTGGGAAGGGGCATCTGACCCTATGGAAGAGGCCAAACATTACAAAAAATACAAAGAGAATAATGGGTCGTTTGGGGGGGGGGGCACTAGACCACCAGGTGAATTTCCGACCTTTGAACAACACCAATGATTCATTAATGGATATGTTCTGGCTAGGAACATACACCTCCGCAAATAGCTGAGTGAAGTGCTTAAGAAATGGCTGAAGTTTGAAGAACTTATCAAAATTTTGGTCAGTTCTGAGTAATGCTGCCGCGTTGTCATTGAAATGCAACATACGTTGCAGTGCTTGAAAGCGATTTCTACTCATTGTTTCTGGAAAAAAGGGGCTGAATATACTGCTTCAGTAGACCAGTACATTGAGATAGACGGCTTCTGCGATATCCCCATGAGTATAATGAGACCCCAAAGTGTTCTCATCTCAACATTGGTTGTTGGAACCCATGAATGTGCTCTGGAGTGGGGTTTGAGAGTGGGACTCTGTGACCTCAAGAACGGTGCAGCGTACAAATTGGTTTGCTGAATCACATCTGCAATGAACCCATCATCAACAAAAAGGTTAAAGTCAATAGGCTGAAACCCATTTATATTCACTGTGCATGCTGATATACCAGTAAAAGGGGGCACATTTCTGAAGCACTTCACCAGCTATTTGCGGAGGTGTATGTTCCTAACCAGAACATATCCATTAATGAATCATTGGTGTTGTTCAAAGGTCGGCTAGGGTTCAAGCAATTCATTCCTAGCAAGAGAGCACGATACAAGATCAAGTCGTACATGTTGTGTGAAAGTACCACTGGGTATGCATAGAGCATGAGAGTCTACTCTATTCGCGCCTTGAAACACTTGTGTATAGGCGCGTTACAAATGCCATATCATACACTGGGAAAGACTCTACGCTAAACCCTCCGGGCTGCCCAGCCCATTTAGGGACAAGTGAGAAGATTGTTTGGGATCTTCTCACACCATTGCTCCACAAGGGTCACCATTTGTATGTGGACAATTTCTACACAGGAATCCCACTGTTCAAAGAATTGTACAATGTGGGCACACTGGCATGCGGTACAATCCGCAGTACCGCAAAGGCTTCCCCAGACAACTTGTGTGTAAGAAGTTTAACAAGGGAGCATGTTGGCAGTAAAATTCTGCGACAAAAGGAAAGTGTACATGCCAAGTACTGTTCATGATGAAAGTACTTCAGCAATAACTCCACGGCGAGCAGACTCTGCAAGTGTGAAATCCCAACTTTATTCTGGACTACAACAAGTACATGGGTGGAGAAGATAAAGCAGACCAAGTGCTTCAGCCATACCATGCTGAACGCAAATCACGCATGTGGTACAAAAAGTTGGCCAAACATTATGCATGTAGCAACGTACAATGCTTATGTGGTGTACCGTGCAGCTACTCCACAAAACAACCTCTCCTTTCTGAACTTTGAAAAAGAAAGTTGTTCAATCTCTGACTATGGTCCATGTACAAATTCCCTCCTTTCCAGAGGTAGAAGATGTGGCCAGATTGCAAGATCGACACTTTGCTGAATATGTCCTGCCACAGCCATGAAGACACAACCTTGAAGAAAATGTAAGGTGTGTACAAAACAAGGAATGAGGAAGGACACTTGGGTGTACTGTCCCCAATGCCCTTCCAAGCCAGCCCTCTGCCTACAGCCTGGTTTCCTTTTGTATCATACAAAGGAAAAGTATTGGGAGAGCGACTGATTTCCGGAAATGGCCATCATTCCCCTTCAAAGGGACCCTTAGGCTCTGAATTCGTGCATGTCTTACAAAGGAATGGCACTCCTGCTCCCTGCACTGGAGGTGTACCTTCAATAAAAATGCAACAACATTTCAACGCACTTCACTTGATCTAGCGTGCCTTCACAAGCATTGCTAGTTCTGTTCCCTCCACTTGAGGCCTGCCTTGGAAAGGCACACCGCTGCTGTACCTTTCCTTGAGGCCTGCCTTCGAAATAAACGTCAGTCTAGCTCCTTCAGCTCATGGTGTGACTTGCAAAGGAACGCTATTCAGGCTCCTTCCATTTGAGGCCTGCCTGCGAAAGAAAATTAATTACTAATCCCTCTACTCGAGGCGTGCCATGCACAATAAAGGAACTCCATTGTGGTTAACTGCCCTTAGGTGTGCTTTGGAAAGCAATGCTAGTCCTGCTCCCTCCACTTGAGGCCTGCCTTGGAAAGGCACACCACTCCGGTACCTTTCACTTCAGGCCTGCCTTTGTAGGAAAGGTCAGTCTTGCTCCTTCTACGCGAGGTGTGACTTGCAAAGGAACGCAATTCGGGCTCCATCCACTTCAGGCACATTTTGGAAAGGAATGCCACTCCAGCTCCCTCCACTTGAGGCGTGCCTTGGAGAAGAAGGGATCACTACTCTGGTTCACTCCCCTTTGGGGTGTCTTTGCCAGGCATGCTAGTGCAGCTTGCTCCACTTCTGCCCTGCCTTAGTAAAAAACGTCAGTGAAGAGCCGTCCGCTTCAGGCGTACATTGGAAAGGAACGCAATTCAGGCTCCTTCACCTAGGCCTTGCCATGCAAAGAAATGCCAGTCCCGCAACCTCTTATTTTTTTATTTATTGTGCCTTAGCCAAAATGTTTGACTTTTTACACATTTTTTCTTACATATAAAACAATTCATCCAAAATACATTTTAGCGTATATCAAAGAAAATTAATAATATAATTACAACTGTCACCTGAGTTTACATTCTTAAAGACGAACTTTAAATCTTATAACAGTCTTACCATTTCTGTTAAAAAAGTTTCTTCCCCAGAGGAGGCTCTAAACCAGAATTCCTCAGTGTCAAGCCAGCTAATATCGTGGACAAATCTTCTCAGTCTCAAGACTCAACTCCCTAGTGCCCGTACACTTGATTACCAGATGTTTTAATGTTTGGCACTCATTAGCATCGCATTTCATACAGCAATTTTCTGATTGAGTTAGATCTCTGGTTGACTGAATTTCCAGAGTGGGGAGTAAATTGAGTCAGAACCTCAATAAAATGTCCCTCGAGCATGGATCTGGATATTTTAACAAGTATGGGGGAAGAATCGTCCTTTTTTTGCACATACTGGAAAAGGATTGCAATAATTTTGTCAACCTCATCCTCTCTCCTGTGTTCACCCAATCCCGCCTTTTCAGGCGTTCTTTCACTTTCATCGGATTTTGTATCAAAGGATCTGATGTACAATCTGAGATATCCAACAGTTCTTGGCATTTCAGCTTTAGTTTTTCAAGGCAATTGTTCGTATTACCCTGGAGCAGGACGGACAAATCCTCGTATAAAGATCCCTCTAGGTCTACGGGAACCATCAGGGACCTATACAAGGAAATCCATTTCCACTCCAGCCACAACCTTAAGGAGGAGAGCCCCAATTCATACCTCAGGGATACAATTGGAACAATTCGAGAGCAATAATGTTTTACAGAGTTTTGATTCTATCGCATCCCAATTGATATCCAATGTAAGTAAATTTGTATCCATACTATACAGGATGATCGGGACCACCTTACCTAAATAGATTACCAGAGGAAGTATAGAGAATTTACAACATTTCGTTTTTATCCTCTTTATTTGAGCCCCCAACTTAATAGTTTTTAAATGGATCATTTCTAATATATAGATATTAGTTGGGTATGATTTAATTACAGATCCCAAATAAGTAAGCTCAGACACAATCTCTATTTTTCTATGGTCCATTACCCAAGAATACTACTTTATTATTTTATTCAGATGTTTGAAAATTAAAATCCTAGATTTCTCTGGATTTATCCTGAGATCGTTATTTAAAGCATACAATTTAAGTGCAGAGAGCAATCTCTATAGGCCCACTTGTGAGTGGTCCAGTACCACGTCATCGGCGTAGGCCAACCAGTTGATTTTAGTTGGGCAGAGGCGCGGTGATACTAGACCACTATCTTTCAGATCCATACCCAGGTCGGCCATAAACAGGATAAAGAGAAGAGGTGCTATCAGGCAACCCTGACACACCCCTCCATCTAACCGTATTGTGCTTGTTAATTGACCCCTCCTAACTAACTCTAACTCTAATCCTAGTATTTTGATGGAGTTCTATTAGGATAGAGAGTAAGTGTGTAACGCTCACCTGGTATCCACGGGGACGCCAGATAGCCTGTCTGGACCTCTTACGACCTCGAACCCTTCCCTGGAATCTATTCGACTGAAGACTGGGCCTGAAACACAGGATTGCCAGAGTTTAACTCTCTATTGTCTCTGCTTGCTTGACCCCCTCTTCCCTGGGTCCAAACCTTCCCCTTGGTCCACTCCTCACCTTGTTTTGTTGTGTATCGCGCTCTCCGTCCTGTCTTCGGTGCAGGGGTGCATTGACTGATGCAGGCTCGATGCTGTCTAGTTGCTTCACTGGCGTGGGCCAAACGGACTGGGCTTGCTGTGTCTTCAGCCCGACCGGTAAGTAGAATGAGTCTTATGAACAGTTCTGTTGACTCTTGTCTCTTTTATAATGTGTCTTTCCTTCCTTAGGTGATGGAGGGGGGTTGAAGATGGCGACATTCTGCTGAAGTGAGTAGCACCAACTGTAGAGGAGAGCGCGGTGCGCAGTGCTGTCCGCTCTTCCTTGTAATAACCAATGTTCGTCTCTGTGTCCTTTTAGGTGCCGCAATATCCCAGCGTGGCTGCCAGCTGAGAGGATGAGATGCGGTGAGTAAGCATGATGTGCGGCGCCTCCTAATGCTTTCCGGGCTAACCTGGTATGTCTTTTCCCCTTGCAGGTCGATGAGATGCTCCGGAGCTGAAGTTACCCTGATCTGCTTGAGTTCAGGTAAGCGTTTGAATCGTCTTACAGTTTTCGAGCAAGCTAAGATATGCAGAATGCTTACTAATGTCTTCTCTTCTCTCCTTTTATCTTTCCTTAGGATGCGGCGTGCCGAGATGGAGATGACACCGCCGTAGCCGCCCACTGGACTGGAGGTGCGATGGATAGAAGCTGGATGCTCTTCAAGGTATGGCTATTAATGGTGTTCTTGTTTTTGCAGGAGCGCTGGGCGCGGAAGAAAGGAGAAGACCTTATGGAGATCGATCCGAGCACGGTGAGCGTCACGCTGCAGGTGCAAAGCGTGTTTCTCGGCCCGGGCGTGGTTTAAATAGCTTTCAGGTATCCCAGGTATCCCTGGGTTGAACCACACCCAAAAGGCTAGACTGCACACCGAGTTCAAAGAACTGAATTATGTGAGGGCATCCATCTTGCCCACAACACATTGCAAGTCCAATGCTGAATGAATCTTAGGGCTGTGTGGGAGCTTGGCGCCACAGGCACCAGGTCTGACTCCAAGTGGGTCTCTGGGAGGATGGCGAGGCCCTTAGGGGCCATGTAGGTGACCGTGGACTGGCTCCAGCCTGATATCTCAGAGGGCTGGGGCCAGGAATCGTGACAGCACTCCCCTCCTCCCCCCGAGGCCCCTCTCTCAAGGTGGCTCTCCTGTCTGGTCCTGGCTGTGTTGGATGGTTTTGATGAAATCTTCTAAGCAAGCGAGGTGCATGGATATACTCGCAAGGTTCCCATGTTCTGTCCTGCGGACCGTACCCTTTCCAGTCCACTAGATATTATAGATTGGATCTGACATACTTTGAATCCAGGATTTCCTTCACCTCAAATTCTGGCTCTCTAGCGATTACTATTGGCTTCGGTGGTGGTGCTACACGGGTCCCAGGTTGAACAGGTTTTAGGAGAAAAAGGTGGAACACAGGATGAATCTGCAGGTAAGATGGCAAGGCTAGTTTGACAGCTACTGGATTTATCACAGAGGTGATGGTGAATGGACCCAGGTATCTTGGACAGAAAGTCCGTGTTCCTTTAATGGACACGTGTTTAGATGCCAGCCAGACTGTCGCCGACTTGGTAATGGGGGGCTTTTACTCGGCGTTGGTCAGCAAATTTCTTCTGGCGATTCTTAGCCTGGAGTAAGTGTTCAGCTGCCCTTTTGAAGGTTTGAGAAATGGTCGTATGCAAGGTTTTAATTACTGGCATTTCCAAGGTCGTAGGGACGTCCAACTCGGAAGCACGTGGATGCCGGTCATATATGGTATAAAAGGGCGTTTGCCCAGTACTGGTGTGAAAGGCATCCATAATAGGTCTGACCAGCTCCCTTCAGCTTGATGTAGCATACAGCGTAGATACTGTTCGAGCATTTGATTCGTTCTCTCAGTTTAACCATCCGTTTGGGGATGGTGACTGGTGGATAGTCGGATGACGATTTGGGCCATGTAGCAGCACTTCCTCCAGAAGTTGGACAGAAATTGAGTACCTTGGTCTGCGACCAGTACCGAAGGAAACCCATGGAGCCGTACGATGCGTTCAAGAAATACCTTTGCCAGAGTGGAAGCATTTGGGAGGCCCTTAAGAGGAATGAAGTGTGCCATTTTTGAAAACAGGTCCACGACCACTAGAATGGTGGTTAAACCCTTGACTGGGTGGTAAGTCGGTAATAAAGTCTAGGGATAACGTGTGCCAGGGTGCTGGTGGAATATCCAATGGTTGCAAGAGTCCAGCCGGTTTCTGCTTGGATGATTTGTTTTGTGCGCACACCCCACAAGATAGGATAAATTGGACAATGTCTTTACGCCACGTGGGGCACCAGTAACTCTGTTTCAACTTGGCTAAGGTTTTTGCAAATGCAGGATGGCCTTCGATTAAAGAATCATGATAACCGGATATGACTTGTTCTCGTAGTTCTTGGTTTGGCAAGAATAAGCAGTTTCTGAAGTAGGGCAACTTGTCCTTTATCGTGTAATGTTCCACTTGTGTACTCCGCTCTTGCAATTGCTCAGAACTCATCAAGTTTTGGATTTTTTTTTAAACTTCTTTTTATTGTTTTCATCATAATGCAAATAGAAGATAAAGAACCAATTAAAACAGGATCAAACCAAACCCCCCCCCCCCCCCCCCAACCATTTCCACAGCGCCAATGGACCTTCCCCCCGGTCACACCCCTTCCAACCTTTTAACCATAAATGTCCAACAACTTGAGTCTTTGAGGGCACCATTGTTCCCTGAATTCCCCTTTCAGAAAGCCAACATCTCTCCCCAGTCCGCAGAGAAGTTATTCCAACTTGTTGTTTACGGCATAAGTTTCCCATTCCATCGAGACTATATCCCACATTTTCCTTAACCAGTCCTCCGTCGGGATCGTTGGAGTTGTCCACCTCTGCGCAATTAGGGCCATCGCAGCTAAAGTAAAAATAACTTTTGCCTTAGTAATTCCTTGCCTCTCCTCACTGCCCCCCTGCCCTTCTTCCCCAGTAGTATCTCCCGGGGATCCTGGCTGGCTCCCTCCCCCAGGGCCTGAGTAAGGGCCTGTGTAAAGTCACCCCACAAAGGCCGTACAGCGGAGCAGTCCCACCATATATGAGTCGCAGTGCCTTCTTCCCCACATCCCCTCAAGCACTTCCCCGAGGTTGCCGGTACGTCGCGTGGAGGCAAGCCGGCGTATAATGCCAGCCAAATATATATTTATACCAAGCCTCCTGTAACTGGATCGCTTTTTCCATCTTTGGGATCTGTTTCTATAACCTCTCCCAGTCCTCTTGTCCCATTCTGCCTCCCGTATGTTGTCCCCAAACCCGCATGTATGCCCAGGTCGTTTTAGGGCCAGCGACCTCTAGTTGCCTGTATAGATCTGAAATTAACCCTCTGGACCCCTCGTGCGTTGTTAAAAACCTTTCAAAATGTGTTAGATCCCGGCCTTTCTTACCTCCATAAACATTACCCAGTGCCTAATCTGAAAGTATTGGTGCCTCTCCCGCTATCCCACCCCAAATTCCTGCTTGCACTCAAACGTTTTAACCTCTGCCCCACTGAACATGTCCCTCAGGGTTCTACAGCCCCCACTCTCCCAGTTCAGGAACGCCCACTTCTCCAACCCCGGTGTAAAGTCCCCATTATTGAAGATTGGAGTGAACGGCGACGGGAAGGGCGTAATCCCTCGCCTCTCCACCGCCCTATCCCAGTTGTCCACCACTCCCTTTGTAATCGCACTCAAATAAAGGTGAGGTGGTCTTAGCCTCCGTGGAAGCCACAATACTTCCCTCAGAAAATACCGAGCTACAGCTCTATCCATTTTCACCCAATCCTTAAGGTAGTCCACCGAAAACCATTCTCTGATTACTCTAAGCTGTGCTGCTTCATGATAGCGGCGAAAATCGGGATAAGCCAAGCCCCCTTCCCTCTTAGATGCCATTAGCAGTCTCTTGGACTAGCGCGGCCTCTTGCCCTACCAGACGAAGTCCATGACCGCTCAATCTAATTTCTTAAAGAAACTTTCCGGGACCGGCAGGGGAATAGCCTGAAATAAAGAGTACACGGGGAAGAACCACCATTTTGAGAACCGCCTCCCCTTCCCAGCCAGGATATCCTTAGGGCACTCCATTTTCTTAGGTCTTTTTTAATTGCTAATAACATGGGCTCATAGTTTGCCCCAATCCAGCCTGCCAACGAGGGGGTTATCCTAACCCCCAAATATAGCAGCCCCATCGGACTCCATTTAAACGGGGAAATTGCTCTCATCTCTCTCGCTTCATGCTCCCGTAAGGACAGATTCATTAATTCTGACTTCTGGAAGTTAATACGCAGACCTGAGAGCGACCCAAATTTGGTTAACAGTGCTATACTGGCCTGGATGGATTCCTTTGGGCTCGTTAGCGTGAGCAACAGGTCATCAGCAAAGGCCGCTACCTTATGCTGAGCCCCCCCCGAATGGTATACCCTGAATGTCTCCACCTCTCGTATTGCTAAGAGAAGTGGTTCTAAGTATATTGCATAAAGCAACGGGGAGAAGGGGTACCCCTGCTTCGTTCCCTGTTTCAGTCTGAATGACAGACATTTCCCCGTCCCCAGGCCCATTCTTTCCATCACCTGAAATAAGAACGACCACTCCACCCGATCAAACGCTTTCTCAGCGTCAAGCGCCGGGAGTATCGCCAGAGTGGCCGTTTTACGGGACTTCTCCACCAAGTGAGCCACCCTCCTGATATTATCGGCGGTTTGCCTTCCCAGCACAAAACCCGCCTGGTCTTGGTGGATTAGTGAGGTAAGTGCTTTTCCAGGCGCTTCATCAACATTTTGGTAAAAATGTTAGCCTCTGTATTTATAAGAGCAATAGAGCGGAAGGAAGTGCATTCTTCCGGGTCCTTCCACCCCTTTATGAATAAGGGTAATTTTGGCCTCCTCCATCGTAGGGGTAATTCCGCACCCAGCGCCAAATGTGTTGAATAATTGTGTTAGATGCGGGACCAAAAGGTTGGAGTAGGTTTTATAAAAGGAGGCCGGGTAGCCATCAGGTCCAGGAGCTTTATTATGGGGGAGTGACACAATAGTGGCCCTCACTTCCTCTTCCGTAATAGGTCGGCCTAGGTGTTCGCCTTCCTCCCTAGATAACCGCGGGAGAGGCAAATTCCCCAAGTACTCTTTCTGCAACTGCGGATGTGGGTACTGCGAGGAGTACAGCGCTTCATAAAACTAGACTAGTCTCTCCCTTATCTCCTCGGCCCGGGTGAGTCTCTTACCCCACTGTCTTTGATGACCGTTATAACCTTCTGTTCCCTTTGTCCCCTAAGAAGGCGAGCCAGGAGTCAGTCTGCCTTCTCCCCTTAATGCACGCCAAACATCTCAGAGCCCTGCCTGCTCCCATCTCTTCCTCAACCGGGGCGAGTCCACCACACCACCCCTCCCCCCCACCCCCACTCTGATGCCGGGACCGGTCCCTCGTCCTGTCCCAAGCAAGATTGAGATCCCCCATCAGTATCACTTATCCCCTTGCATGAACTGATCTTAACCCACATTATGGCCATATACCGATGCGATCGTATAGCACAAGCCCATTATCTCCCCCTCACCATAATGTATCTCCCGTTGCCATCTCTAAGGATATCCTGGGGTCTAAAGTTAATCCCCCTCCTAAAGGCCAGGGCTACCCCCCTTTCTTCGTTGGACCCGATGCAAACAGTATCTGCGGGAAGTTCTTCAAGCGCAAGCGGCCCTAGTCCTGTCGTAGTAAATGAGTCTCTTGTAGCGCCAGCACATCTGCCTTCTGAGACCTAGTAATTTGCTCCGGTTATGTTAGTTTGAGGGGGGGAGTTTAGCCCCCTCACATTATGTGTTATCCACCTAAAGGCTGCGTTAAAACCCAAAGCACCTTCCCCAGCCGAGCCGCCATCCCCACCTCGGATTCGCCCTTTGGGTACCACCCTCCTCCCCTCCGGGGGGACACAGGTGTCCTCCCCCTCCTTCTGCCCCTCATCATCTCCGTCCTACCGTCTCCCCAAGTCCGACCTGCTCCATTGACAGCTGTGGCTCCCCCAAATTCCCCCTCCCTCCCTCCCCCCCTTGAAACCCCAATTTAGGGTGAGTCCGTTCCTTGCCCCCTTGCTCGCCCCCGCCACCCCCTCGGACACTCCTGCCCTTACTTGTTCCAGGATGATTGCGACTCCGTTCTCCCAGGCCTCTATATTAAGCCCCTGTTTCCACCATCCCCATCACAAGGCCTCTGGCCGAGAGACAGCGCCCCCGATCTATCCCGTGCTTTACCCTCTATCGCTGCACCAGGGTCCCCCGTAGCTGGCCCCCGTATAGCCCCCTTCCTCCTCCCTCGAGGCCCCTCCCCCACTGTAGACCAATTCCAGGGTCTGCCTCTCTCTCTTTGCTTGCCACGGGCCGTAGGGCCCGCCCCCCGGACCTCCCGCCCCATCTTCAATATCTAATCAAATTATACCAGCAGCCTCTTGAAGGGAGGTGGCTCGTCTCTGGCTCTCCTCCCACTCAAACACCAACCCGAAAGGGAAGGACCATTTGTACTTTAGCCCCTTCTTAGCCAACTCCCTTACAACCGGGCCCATTTGCCTTCTCTTCACCAGCGTACTGGCGGCCAGGTCTTGGAACAAAGATATTTCTTGTCCCTTGTAAAGCACCGTTTCACTCTGCCTCGCCGCTCTCAATATTGCCTCCTTTTGGCTATATCGGGCAAAAGCCGCCATAACATCTCGTGGCCTGGTAAGTCCTCCTGGGGTCCGGCCCACCCTGTGGATCCTGTCCAATTCGATCGCCCCCGGGGATTCCTCCCCCAAAAGCTTCGCAAAGATCCCCAGGACCTCTCCCTTCAGTTGTTGGTCGGTGACGGCCTCCGGCAACAATTTGATCCTAATGTTGGCCCTTCGGGATCTGTTATCCAGGTCCTCGATAGTTACCTCTAAATTCCTTGTTGCAGTGTCCAACCGGTCTATGGCCTCACTGTTTACTGATGTGTCCATTTCACACTCTTGGAGGCCCCTTTCCAATAAGTCGTCCTCTCCCCCAGCTCAGCTGTCTCCTGTCGGAGTTTGCCCAAGGCCGCATTTAGGTCGCTCCTCATCAGTTGGAATTGCTCTTGAAATGTTTTGGGCAGGGAGTCCCTCAAATTCTGCATTTCAACTCTGAGATCTTGTCTCGTCATCTGCGTCGAGGCCTCAGGTCCTTCCTTATCCCATGACTCCCTAGACAGCCCCCTCCCCCTTCTTCGCTCCGAGTTCTGCTTTCCATTGCTGGCCAGAGCGCAGTTAAAGTTCCCTTGGGTTCCCTATCAGGATGAACAGCTTTCCCCGCTCTCCCCTTTGGCTTGGACGGCGTTTATGGTAGGTTGCCTCCGTGACTCAGGTTGCCTCCGATGTTACCTCTATTGCTTGAGAGGCTTTCCTTCTGTCCTCCACCAGGGGGACCTAAATGTTTTTTGGGGGGGTATCGCCGTCCTCTAGGGCCTTGGTCAGCCCGACTGCATGGGGGACATTTGCCCAGCGAGGACTTGTCCTTACTCACTCCTCTCACTTCACCTTGAGAGCGACCGGCACCCACCCCCCACTAGCCACCACTCTGGGCAATCCCAGTACCCCACGCTCCTCTTCTGCGCCGGGGCCCGCTCACTTCGCTTGGTAGGCTTGCACAGTCAACCTCTCTTCCCCACACCTCACGCCCAGCATGCGCTTAACGCAGATGGGGGGAACCAGACAGCCAGCAATCAGTTCTTTTTCCCACCTTGTCTCCACCGGGGGCCCGCCTGCTGGTGTGCTGTGTCGCTCCTCTTCTGGGTATTGGTGTCCCTCAGAAAAAGAAAAAAGAAAAGAAAAGGGGGGGGGGGCCGCCTGGCCCCCGGCCACAGCTTCTATTGCAGGGCTCTGTCCGCCCCTCTTCCGGTGCCTCCCGAGATTGTCTGCCTCTCAATGCAACCCCCCGGCTACTGCTTATATGGTTGCCTCACTGGTGGGGAGAGCCTCCCAGTCCACGTACCTTCCAAGACCAAGGGCCCGCCGGTGCACCGGCGTGCCTCCGCTGACTGTTCCCCGGGGCCGAAACACTGCTAGCACCCCAAGCCTCTTCTGCACGCTCCACAGAATGGGGGGCAGGGATCACCCACCCCCTCTTCCAAAATGAGGCGGCGGGGTCCCGGGTCCTCCTCTCTAGTCGCCCCACGGCACCTGTCCTGTTTCCTGGGTGGGTCGCCCGCCCCCCAGGCCTCGTCTTCTCGGCGGCGCCTCGGGAAGTCTCGAGCACTGCCGGGCCCGCACCGCCGTGGCCCAGCTCCACTCTGGTCCTGCGTCGCCACGTTCCACCGCTCACTCTCAGCATGGTGGGGAGGAGGGAGATCGCCCACGGCCACTTGTCCACGCGTCTCGGACAGTTTTAGTGCTCCAGGTCTACCCCGCGCAGCCTCCCTCTGGGGGGGTGGGGGGGGGGGGAGGGGAACCCGCCTCCCCGAGCCTCGACTCTCCCACAGCACTCCAGATCAATGCCAGGGGGGGCACCACTGCGATCTCGGTACTCCTCGACCTCCAGCCTCGGTGTGAGGGGGGGGGGGTGGGGGGCCGCCCAAACCAAGCCTCAGGAACAGGAGCTGCCATCGGAACATCTACACAGTGCCGGCGGCCATCTTGGAATCCAAGTTTTGGATTTTTTCATGTAACTCCTTCTGGGTTATGGTTGCTGTGATTCCTAGGAGTTTGTCACACGGGATAATGGCTATCGGGTCAGGGGGCCTTGTACCCCTGTTCTTCAACACCCATTCGGGAAAGGGCATCGGCTTTCCTGTTTTTTACTCTGGATCGAAACGTGATCACGTAGTCATATTCAGCGAAGAAAAGGGCCCAGCGTAGTTGTCGTGAAGATTGCGCCTTTGCTGTTTTAGGTACTGGAGCTTTTGATGGTCAGTTGTTACAGTGATTGTGTGTCTAGCACCAAGAAGGTAATGGCGCCAGGCCTTAAAGGCTGACTTGATGGCTAAGAGTTCTTTGTCCGTGATAGCATAATTGAGCTTGGGGGGTGTGAATTTACGCGACCAGAAGGCGACAGGGTGTAATTGACCCGTTTCTGGGTCCTTTTGTGAGAGGACGGCTCCCATGGCAATGAGAATGAAGCCAAGGAATTCCACCTCGGAGACATGAAATGAGCACCTTTCGAGTTTGGCATAGAGCTGGTGTTAGCAGAGTTTTGCCAGTACGGATCGAACATGTTTGACGTGGGCCTGTTTAAATGCGGAGTATACTAGGATATCGTCAATATATACTAAAGCACAGACATCAATTAATTCCCTTAAAACATTGTTTAATGATGTGTTGAAATGCAGCGGGCGCGTTACAAAGGCCAAAGGGCATTACTTGATATTCGTACAGGCCATACTTGGTATGAAAGGCGGTTTTTCATTCGTCACCCTTTTTCACTTGAACTAGGTGATACGCTCCTTTTAGATCTAATTTTGTATAGATTTGGGCATCTTTGACTTGATCAAGCAGTTCAGGGATTAACGGCAGAGGGTAACGATTTTTTACGGTAATCTGGTTCAGTGCGCGATAGTCGATGCATGTTCTCAAGTCCCCTTCCTTCTTCAGTACAAAAAATAGGGTTCAACGATACTAAGGACAAATCTGGAGTCACTCTCACCAAGGAACTCAATGACCTGGGCTTCACCCAAAAAGTAGAAAGTCCTACTCACGCCAAAGGCCGCATTCTTGACTGGATTGCAGACCATAATTGCCTCTCCACTATCACCTCTAACTCCTCACTGCCTTGGACTGACCACAACTGCACCGAGTTCTCTATACCTATCATCAAAAAACACAAAACTCTGACCCCTGCTAGCGCTGCACAAGTCAGAAGCTCAAAAAAACTCAAGGATAACCTGCGCCCATACCTCAATACCCCCGAGTTAGCACCCCCATTCGCTAATGACCCAAATATCCTAGCAGACATCTACAAAGATGCCATCACCAAAGCCATCAATGAAATAGCACAACTCGAATGGAAAAAAGAGAAGAAATCTCTACACACCAACTCATGGTTTACTGAAGAACTGCACTCAATGCGATCCCACAAAAGAGCAGCACTAAAAAACTGGCAATCTGACCCCTGCAACAGTACCAAAAACAAATTCAATTTAATCTCCCACCAATACAAGACAGCTTTCACCGATGCCAAAGCCAACGCTTTCAACACACGATTCTCTAATGCCAAATCACACTCTAAAGAGATCTTCGCCATTTTTAACAAGCTCATCTTCCCCCCCCCAAATACACCGGACGAAATAATCAAAGATGAAGCCTGGTGTACCAGCATTCAAGCTGCCATGCTACACAAAATTGACCTCCTTCAAAAGAAAATCAAAGACCACTGCAAAGCACTTCCTCAACAGACAGGAACTAAGCCTACCAACGCCCCACCCACCTCGGCCAAGCCCACCATACCTGACATCTCCTTCAGGGACGTCACTGAATCAGAAGTTATCAACCTACTAAATAATCTCAAACCTTCCCCCTGTAAAGGCGATATTTGCCCACCAAAACTTGTCAAAGACTGCGCAGACTGCTTTGCGCCGCTCTTTACGGCATTCATCAATGCGTCCTTTAAAACGGGCATCACCCGAGCTAACCTCAAAGAGGCCTGGGTCCGGCCTCTCCTAAAGAAAAACCTACTCTCGACCCCTTACAACCCAACAACTACAGACCAATAACCACGGTGCCATTCCTCCTGAAATTACTAGACAAAGCTGCACATTGCCAAATCCAAAACTTTCTGGAAACCCACTCCATCCTCGGGACTAGGCAAATCAGGCATCGGGAAAGGACATGGCACAGAAACAGCCCTGGTGGATCTGAAGAGTCAGATCACCCAAATCATGGACAAAGGCAAGCCTGCTCTTCTGCTCCTTCTAGATCTCTCAGCTGCTTTCGATCTGGTGATCACAAGATTCTCACTTCACACCTCACACACTCATCCAACTTCTCTAAAGAATCAGCTCTCTGGATCACCTCCTTCCTAGAGGGAAGAGCCATGAAAGTCTTCTCGGACATCGCCAACGCCACTCCCGCGACAATCCACTGCGGGGTCCCTCAAGGATCATGCACTGCACCCACACTTTACAACTTGTTCACCAAGCCCCTCTGACAAACTCGACTCATACGGCATCACATACACAAACTACTCGGACGACACACAAGTACTTCTACCCCTTTCAGGATCATACAACGAAGACGCCAACGCACTCCACACAATCTACTCCATCATCAAGGCTTGGATGGCAGTTTATGGCCTTTGCCTCAATGGAGACAAGACTGAAATCATGATATTAGGTCAACAGGACAAACTTGACAAACTGTACGCCAACTACTCCATTGACAACTCCATCATCCCTGTATACACAGCTGTAAAGCCACTGGGAGTATACCTTGACTCTTCACTATCTATGACTAGACAAGTCAGCGCAATCACTTCCTCATCTACGCACACCACCAAACTCAAACGCCATCAAGCCCTACCTCTCTAAACCAAACTGCCTCTTTATAGCTAGAGCAACCATTGGCTCCGAACTGGACTACTGCAATGCACTCCTGGCAGGCACATCAGCCAAAAACCTAAACAGACTACAAGTCACGCAGAACAATGCTCTCCAGGCCGCTCTTAGTATCCCAAGAAGAGGGCATATCACCCATGCCAGGCACTCAGCCCAATGGCTCCCGTTCAAAGAGTGGATCACTCTCAAAATCCTCACCCTCAAACACAAATGCCTCTCTCTCTCTCTCTCTGCCCCGTCCTATCTATCAGAATCCATCCTGAAACCATCCTCCTTCCGTCCCACCAGGACACAATACTCCAACCTACTCTGCATCCCGCTCATCAAAAAAGCCAAAGCAGGAGGCCTACGTTTCCCATATATTGCAGCCAAGACCTGGAACGCTCTTCCTGCAGACAGAGCGGAAAACTCACTCACGACTTTTTGCAGGAAACTGGAAACCTCATTCCTTGCAAATTAATAGGAAGGAACAAGTTACTTACCTGTAACTGTTGTTCTCCAGCATGGGTCTGGCATGGATTCACATGCTCATGAATATTCCCCGTCGTCAGGCTGGGAATCCTCGGTAAAGAAAAAACCAGTATCAGTTTCGTTTCTGATCTGTCTTTCGTAGTAACAACCAATCACTGGTCTCTGCGTCATACTGACCACAGCCAATGACTGCCCTCTACCTAAGCACCGCCTCTGGTAGCCATCTTCAGATTTGGAAGCACGTGAAGTGGCAGTATGACCAAGTGAAGAGCCCCAGAGGGGTAGGCGGGAGGGTTTGCATGTGAATCCATGCCAGACCCATGCTGGAGAACAACAGTTACAGGTAAGTAACTTGTTCCTTCTCCAGCATGGGGTCTGGCATGGATTCACATGCTCATGAATAAAGAATACATAGCAGTACACACATGCACAACCACGGGAGGGGGCAAAGGCTCAATATTAAGCATCACATCAAACTCAACATTAAGCATCTTACCTCCTCACCAGGCTCACCTCAGGCGAACAGGTTGCGCAGCACTGCTTGGCCGACCCTGGATTCCTCCCTGGAATCCCGGTCGACGCAGTAGAATTTCGTGAAGGTGTGCGTCGACCTCCACGTAGCAGCCCTGCATATGTCCAGCAGGGGCACACCAGATAGGAACGCCGTGTTAGCTGCGATCGCTCTGGTGGAATGGGCTCTCGGACGGCCAGGCAGCGGTCGGTTTGCCAACCGGTGACAGTACATGATACAGCCGGAGAGCCATCTGGAAATGGAAGCCTTCGAGAGAGCCTTCCCCTGATTGACAGGTCCAAAGTTCACAAAGAGTTGTGACGTCTTCCGAAAACACTTTGTGCGGTCCACGTAGAACTTCAGCGCTCTAGCCACATCCAGCGAGTACAAAGTCCTCT
The DNA here is from genome assembly GCF_040938575.1 of Ambystoma mexicanum. Taxonomy (NCBI): domain Eukaryota; kingdom Metazoa; phylum Chordata; class Amphibia; order Caudata; family Ambystomatidae; genus Ambystoma; species Ambystoma mexicanum. Next base: position 1,566,385,351 of record NC_090937.1, on the reverse strand, counting down.
CAGCCGGCGACGAAGGCGACGGGAAGAACACAGGCAACACCAAGGGTTCGTTGAGGTGGAAGTCCGACGGTACCTTGGGCATGAAGGAGGGGTGCGTCCTGAGCACTACCCTCGTGTCGTGAAAAGTCAAGTACGGGGCCTTGCAGGAAAGGGCCTGGATCTCTCCCACCCGTCGTGCGGAGGTGATGGCCACAAGAAACGCTGTTTTCCACGACAGAAACTTCAACGGGGCCGAGTGCAGAGGCTCGAACGGAGGTCCCATGAGCTTGGTCAGCACCACGTTGAGCTCCCACGCCGGGGCCGGAGCCTTCACCGGCGGGAACGATCTGAACAGTCCCTTCATGAACTCTTTCACCAGACGATGAGACCACAAGGACGTCCGCCCCGTGGTTCTGGTGTATCGGGAGATCGCAGCTGAATGAATCTTGATGGACGCGTGTGCCAGTCCAGCTTTGGCCAGCGTCAGCAGGTACGGCAGTACTTGGGGAGCCGTAATCCGTAGAGGGTTAATCTTCTGTGCGTGGCACCAGACAGAGAACCTCTTCCATTTGTGTCCGTAGCATTTAAGAGTCGAGGACGCCCTGGCCTTTGCAAGAACCTCTCTGCAGTCGGCCGGTATGTCGTATCCTCCAAACTCTAGCGCTGCAGGAGCCAGGCCTGCAAGTTCAGCGATTTCGGGTCGTGGTGGAGGATGGCGCCTCCTTCCCTGGAGAGCAGATCCGCGTCCACCGGCAGTTTGATTGGCGGGGACGCTGACAAGTCCAGAAGGTCCGGGAACCATATCTGCCTCGGCCACGCAGGTGCGACGAGGATCATCCTGCACTGTGACCTCTTGAGCTGGTTGACGAGCCGGATTAGCAGTGGCAAAGGAGGGAACGCGTAGAGGAACAGGCCCTCCCAGGGGAACGAGAAAGCATCGCCCATGCTCCTCGCCTGGGGAAACCTGCTGGCGAACCTCCGGCACTTGGAGTTCGTCGCCGTCGCGAACAGGTCGATCTGGGGTGTGCCCCACCGTCGGAAGAGGCGGTCCACTAGATCCTGCCGTAGTTCCCACTCGTGGCACGAGCGCAGCTCCCTGCTGAGTGAGTCGGCGATGGTGTTTTTTATCCCTGCCAGATGAAACGGCACCAGAAACATCCCTTGGGCGACTGTCCAATGCCACAGGTCCTGCGCCTCCTTGGACAGTGCTGGGGACCTGGTTCCGCCCTGTTTCCTGATGTAAAACATGGTGGTGGTGTTGTCGGTGAAGATCCTCACCACCTTGCCCTTGAGGGACGGAAGGAAGGACCTGAGGGCCCAAAACACTGCACGGAGCTCCGGGACGTTGATATGTAAGGATTTCTCCGTCGGGAGCCAAAGGCCTCTTGCGTGCAGATTTTCGGTGTGCGCTCCCCACCCTTCCAGGGAGGCATCCATGGTCACTGTCTCCTGGTGGGCTGGGGTCTGGAAGTCCATGCCCGCCGTCAGATGCGCGCGGGTGCCACACCACCGGATCGCTCGTCGGAAACTCTCGTCGAGTGTGATTCTTTCCTCAAAGCTGCCCGTCGTTTGGATCCAGCGCGCGTCCAAGGAACTCCTGCAACGGGCGCATCCGGAGCCTGCACATGGGAATGAGGTAGATGCAGGAAGACATCATTCCGAGGAGGGACTTGATGGACCTCACCTTGGCCGCGTCGGCCACCAACATCCGCTGCACCTTGCCCACGATGGTCCTGGTCCTCTCCTCCGACGGGGAGGCCAGAAGGGACACTGTGTTGAGCCTCGCTCCCAGAAACAGAGCGTCTTGCGCGGGTACCAGGTGGGATTTGGCGTAGTTCACGGAGAATCCCAGGTCCGTGAGAAGTTGGACGGTCCTTGCCGTGTGAACCACGGAGAGCTCCCTTGTCTTGGCTCGGATGAGCCAGTCGTCCAGGTAGGGGTAGACGTGGATCCCTTGCGAGGCACTTGGTGAACACCCTGGGTGCCGACCGTAGTCCGAAGGGGAGGGCTTTGAACTGGTAATGACGCCCTTGGACCACAAACCTGAGGAATTTTCGGTGCCCCTTCAGGATGGGAATATGGAAGTAGGCATCCTCCAAATCCAACGATGACAGGAAGTCTCCTTCCTCCAGCTGACCCAGGACGTGCTGGAGGGTGACCATCCGGAACTTTTGCGCCTTGATGAACTTGTTCAGACGTCGCAGGTCCAGGATGGGGCACCATCCCCCCGTCTTCTTCTTCACGAGGAAGTATCTCGAGTAAACTCCGGAGCCCCGAAGCCTCTTTGGGACGAGTTTGATGGCGCCCTTCCTGAGCATCGCCTTTACCTCCAGGAGAAGTTGAGGGACGTGAAGTTCTTTCCTGGCCACGGGGGGGACGCGCGGACACTTTCTTTGAAACTCGAGCGCGTGGCCCCGGGCCAAGGCGTCCAGCACCCAACGGTCGGTGGAGATGGACTCCCACACGCTGACGAAGCTCGCCAGCCGGCCTCCCACCGGGGTGCTTCGGTGGGGGCCCGACCCCACGGCCGGTTCAATCCTGCTTCGACGAGGCTTTGCCGCCTTGTCCTTGGCGACGACGGCGTGGTCCGCCAGACTTGCCTCGTCCTCTGTAGGCCTCCTGAGACGACGAGCGGGCCGCTTGACGGTAGGAGGAGAAACCGCCGCCGGAACCTTTGGAGGGGCCCTTGCCTCCGCTGCTCCGAAAGGGCGTCCGTCGTTGTTGCAGAGCTCCAAGGGCCCGGGCCGTCTCGGTGTCCGCTTTAATGGCCTGAAGGGAATCGTCCACTGTTTTCCCAAACAGGTTGTTCCCATCGAAGGGCATGTGCAGGACTCTGGTCTGAACGTCTTGACGGAAGTCCGTAGCCTTGAGCCATCCACGCCGCCTAAGGCAAACGCCGTTGCCCAACTGGCGGAATCCAGTGTCGGCGATGTCCGTCGCAACGGTAATGGCGTGATCCGAAGCCACCTCACCTTCCTGCAGGATCTCCAGGGCCTCTGCCCTCTTGTCGTCCGGCAAGAAGTCCAGCAGGGGAGCCAGTTTGTACCAGAGCTCCCTGTCGTATCGGGCCACGATAGCCAAGGCGTTGGCAGCTTTAATCGTCGTCGCTGCAGACGAGATGACCCTGCGTCCCATAGCGTCCAATTTCTTTCCCTCGCCGTCCGGTGGGGAAGTCGATGTGGAGGCCGCACCCCCCCCCCGCTTTCTTCCTGGCCGCCGCGGAGACGACGGAGTCCGGGGTAGGCTGCGCCCGGAGGCACAGGGGGGCCGTGTCCGGGACCCGGTACTTTTTCTCGTACCGGTCTCTTCTAGCTGGCGTCGTGGAAGGGTTCTTGAGGAGGGTGAGGCCCTCATCCCAAATGTCGTCCAATAGAGGCACTGCGAGGACCGTCTTCCTCTTGGCCTCGCGCCGCTGATAAAGGAAACCTTCCTTCTCCTCAGGGCAGAGTTGGAAAAGCTCGGATGCCCTGGCGATCATGGAGTGGAACGATCCAATCTCGTCGGGCGGAGAAGCCCTGGTGGGAGGCGACGACGGTACATCCTCGTCGTATACCTCGTCGTCCGTACCCGTCGCTGCCGTGTCAGTCCCCGTATCATCCCCTCGGGTGGACGGGGAGGAGGGCTGGAAGGGGCGCGACGGCTGAAAAGGAGGAGGAGGGTGGATCCTTCTTTTCTTGGTAGGGGGGACCCCAGAAGGTCCCGGTTCTGGGTCCCCCGACGGGAGAGGTTCCGTCGGCAACGGTAGTCTCGTCCTTATCTCTGAGGATAAGGACTGTATAGCCAACAAAATGGCCGCCGAGCTATCTCGCGGCGCTGGCAGAGGGGAATCCGGCGGGCGATCAGGGGCCCCGTCGGTACCCTCCACGATGTCGTCACCTGCGTCGGGATCCATCCCAACGGGCCGGTCTTCTTCCACGCCGAGGCCGTGGCTTAAGACCTCGACCAGCTCCTCCTCCGAGGTTGAGGCCGAATCTACGACGACGCCCTGCCCCCCCTTTTTCTTCCCCACGGGGGATTTCACGGGGGTCCTATCGATGGGCACAAAAGAGGACTCCCTCCGAGGTGGCAGGGAGACTCTGAGCCCCGAGGTCGCCACCACTGGTGTAGCCTCCACAGGCTGAGCCAGGGCCGCCGCGACAGCTTCAATAGAGGGCTTGGCCGGATGGATTAAGGCCTTCACCACCTTAGGTGCGCTCACCGCCTTATCCTTGAGGGGGGGGGGGACACTGCCTCGCTCCCCCTCCGCCTTCGAGCTCGACCGGGGCCTCTCCAGGAGCCTCGCCGGGTGCTCGGCCTTCCTCTTACCCGACCCAGAGCGTTGGCTCGTGGCTGATGGTGCCGGGGAGGGTGCGCCCAGCCTGGCGCCCGTAGAGCCCGACCGTTCGGCGCTCCCGGTGCCAGCGGACTCGCGGTGCTTGGCCTTATGTTGGACCCCCGTCGCCGGGGCGTCCTCAAAGGTCTTAGAAGACCGCTCGGATTTCTTCCTCTTCTTCTCGCCGGACGGGCTCTTCCCTTCCAGCCAGTTGGCGAGATGTTGATGGCGGTCCTTCATGGTCCGCTCCGACATGTTGCTGCAAAACGCACAGTCCTTCTCCACGTGCGTCTTGTCCTCATGTAAGCAGTAGAGACAAAAGGAGTGTTCGTCCTCCTTAAAGACGTTCTGGAGCTGGCATCCAGGGCAGATCCTGAACAGCTTTCCGGGCGTCGAGCTTCCCTTCTCCTGGGCCATGTCCGGGCCTGAGAAACTTCTGGAGTCCTCCAAAAGCGTAGCTCGACGAAATCTTCACCCTTGAGGGGCGCAGACGAATCCGACATGGGTCCCCGTTGATCGGATGGAGAGTCGGTGGAGCTTGAGGCTCTTTTGACCGAAAAAACGAAGTTTTTGAGAAAAAACGTGAAAAAATAGCACTAACGCTCGAGAGCAATAGCACGAGGATCCCAACACATGAACGTGCGGTAAAAATCTGAAGATGGCTGCCAGAGGCGGTGCTTAGGTAGAGGGCAGTCATTGGCTGTGGTCAGTATGACGCAGAGACCAGTGATTGGTTGTTACTACGAAAGACAGATCAGAAACGAAACTGATACTGGTTTTTTCTTTACCGAGGATTCCCAGCCTGACGACGGGGAATATTCATGAGCATGTGAATCCATGCCAGACCCCATGCTGGAGAAGCGGAGTTGGCTCGCTGAGGTGCGAGCAGTCATCAGCAGTCCCTGCTTACCTGTAGGGAGTCTTTCTACACTGCCTACAGTCTCTGCATCAGAGGTTAAAACCCCCAGCATCCACGTGGAGCGGCACGCGGAGTTGGCTCGCTGAGGTGCGAGCAGTCATCAGCAGTCCCTGCTTACCTGTAGGGAGTCTTTCTACACTGCCTACAGTCTCTGCATCAGAGGTTAAAACCCCCAGCATCCACGCGGAGTTGGCTCGCTGAGGTGGAAGGTTTTCTGTGGAAAGCAGTATTGGGCCTCCCAAAATCAACATCAATTTCAGCTATTAGGCGTGAACTGGGCCTCTTACCAATGAAAAGCGTCTGTCAAGCAAAGTCAAATAAGACTCCTGCGCAAAATCATTTCTCCAGATTTCTCCAGATGCTCTACCACTATTTAAAGCAATCCAGAAGGAACTTATTCAAGGACACTGCATTGCCCTGAATAAATGGGACCAAGAACTACAAAAAAATCTGACTGATCTGGCCTGTACGCCAGAGGACTTAATGCAAAATCCTGGCAAGATAAAGATAAAAATAGCTCAGGAGGACTGGATTCAAACATGTGAGGTAACGATGACAAATAAGTTACTCGCCCACCTACCGCAGACTACATAGGGCGAGGGTCCGGTCTGGTTCGATCTGCTCTTCGGTCTCGCAATCTATGATCCAATTGAACAACAAGGTTTATAAATTCTGCGTCTTTCGGGGGGTTCACTACTTGTGCAAGAACATCTTTTAGCTCTCCCCGCAGACCCCGATGAAATAACATGGTTCTCAGGCCATTCAGCTTCAACCACAAGTCTATTGAACGTGGCATGTATGTTAATAGGTCTTGGTTCCCTTGACAAAGGGACAGAAGTTTGTTGTCTAAAGCCTGTCCATGAGTACGACGGGTGAAAAGATTTTCCATCCCCTGTTGAAAACCCCTGAAGTCATGTAGCAAAGGATCGTCTTGATTAACAAAGCGGCACTTCCGCTCAGATAGGATAGCACAAAAGCGACCGTGATTGGTCATTTGGAAAGGCCCCTGGTCTGCAAAGGAAGTGCAGACGGCATTGATTCATGAATGTTACATACTTCTTGGGATCCCCTTGAATCGCTCGAGCGGTGCCAGGGGAACTGCCCCAGGAAGGGATATCTGAACAGGGTTGGTTGATGGTACTGGCATTGAGGACACGTTACCCGGTAACAGTGCATGCCCTGGCTTGTGACTGGAGAAGTTGCTGGCTTAAATCATCAGTACGTTCTTTAGCAACTATCAACTCTCTCCTCAGGATATTGGTCTCCTGCCTGGCTGCCTGTACTTGGGCACGTAGCTGCCCCAACATTTGAGCTAACTGGTCGGTTTATGACGTTTCCATGATGCCCAGGTGGATTATGGTGTGAGGCTTTGCGTTCTTAACGCTCACCTGGTATCCACGGCGACGCCACTCAGCCTGTCTGGACCGCCTACGACCTCGAACCCTTCCCTGGAATCTGTTCGACTGAAGACTGGGTATGAAACACTGGATTGCCAGGGTTTAACTCTATTGTCTGCTTGCTTGCTTGACCCCCTCTTCCTGGGTCCAAACCTTCCCCTTGGGCCACTCCTCACCTTGTTTTCTTGTGTAGCGCGCTCTCCGTCCTGCCTTCGGTGCAGGGGTGCGTTGACTGATGCGTGCTCGATGCTGCCTGGTTGCTTCACTGGCGTGGGCCCGACGGACTGGGATTGCTGTGACTTTAGCCCGACCGGTAAGCAGAAGGAGTCTTATGAACAGTTCTGTTGACTCTGGTCTCTTTTATAATGTGTCCTTCCTTCCTTAGGTGATGGAGGGGGGTTTGAAGATGGCGACGTGCTGCTGAGGTGAGTAGCACCAACTGTGAGGGAGAGCGCGGTGCTGCCCACTCTTCCTTGTATTAACCAATGTTCGTTTCTGTGTCCTTTTAGGTGCCGCAATATCCCAGCGTGGCTGCCAGCTGAGGGGATGAGATGCGGTGAGTAAGTGCAACGTGCGGCGCCTCCTAAGGCTTTCCGTGCTAAACTGGTATGTCTTTTCCCCTTGCAGGTCGATGAGATGCTCCGGAGCTGAAGTTACTCTAATCGGCTTGAGTTCAGGTAAGCGTTTGAATCTTCTTACAGTTTTCGAGCAAGCTAAAATATGCAGAATGCTTACTAATGTCTTCTCTTCTGTCCTTTTATTCTTCCTTAGGATGCGGCGTGCCGAGATGGAGATGACACCGCCGTAGCTGCCCACTGGACTGGAGGAGTGATGGATAGAAGCTGGATGCTCTTCAAGATAAGGCTATTATTAATGGTGTTCTTGCAGGAGCGCTGGGCGCGGAAGAAAGGAGAAGGCCTTACGGAGACCGATCAGAGCACGGGGAGTGTCACGCTGCAGATGCAGAGAAACGCAAAGTGTGTTTCTCGGGCCGGGCACGGTTTAAATAGCCTTCAGATATCCCAGGTATCCATGGGTTGAACCACACTAAAAAGGCTAGACTAAACGCTCAGTTCAAGGAACTGAATTATGTGGGGGCATCCATCTTGCCCACAATACATTGCAAGTACAATGCTGAATGAATCTTAGGGCTGTGTGTGAGCTGACTCCAAGTGGGACTCTGGGAGGATGGAGAGGCCCTTAAGGGCCATGTAGGTGACGGTGGCCTGTCTCCAGCCTGATATCTCAGAGGGCTGTGGGGAGGAATCGTGACAAAGTGACAAGGGACTCCCCATGCATGCACTTTATTCCACAAAAGAGTCCGATTGACCGTATAAAATGCTTGTGTAAGGTCAAACCATTCTCCAAATAGGGGTATACCATTTTTATTTCCCAGATCTCCATTCAGGCAGCTGAGAACCAGACCATTCAGGGAGGTGGATAGACCCTTTCTGAAAACCGTTTTTTGTTTCAGAATTATACCCTTTAATGTGGCCCACTTTTCTAACTCCCTTAAAATTAGGCCGGCAAAGATTTTACTGTCCACATCCAATAGTGAAATTGGTCTATAATTCACTGCTAGGAGTCCGTTTCCTTTTTTAAAAATCGGGATTATGATTTAATTCTTCCACAACTCCGGGAGACGTCTTGATCTAATTATTTGGTTGAAGAGTAGTTTGAGTACATGGGCCCACATCGATGGATTAATTTTTAATGTCCAGTTGCTAAGCCCATTCGGTCCGGCCGCTCTCTATGTAGAGGAGCTCCTTATCAAGTGCTCTATGTCAGCTTTAGTATAAGAGAGGGACCACTGAGCCATTTTCCAATTGACATCTATATATGCACCTGCAGACCCGTATACCAACGAAAAATGGTCCACCCACGTCTGTTCTTGTATAACGGCGTCTTGGTTATCCATTTGCTGATCTTGCTTTGCCCCCAAAATAGCCCAGAAGTTTCTTGAGTTTCTCTTACTCGGAGATCTGAGCATAACTTCCCCATCTTGCGGAAAGATGACTGACCCAATTGATCTTTTCTCATTTCTGTAACAATTATTAATGGAGGTTAGTGCTATCTGAATGGACTTCCTATCAAGATTAGCTCTTTTTAACAGAGCTTTTTTTGATTTTATATTCTTTTTCTTTTCCATTATCTGGTAATTAAAGGAATGCTTATGAAACAGTTTACGTGATTGGTTATTCTGTTTCTGGGGTCCAACTCCAATAATAACAAATGTAAACTAGATGGATCACAGAAATCATACATTTGAACCTCAGGGACATTAGCCACCATATTTCACAATTTGTTGGTCTAACTTTTTCCATCCCTATCAAATTTTCTAACGCAGTTCCCAGCAGAATTTACAGTCAGTTTACATGTATATATAGGGACCGTTGTGGACAAGTTGATATCTATTAGTAATTTAAGCATAGCATGGTCGTCCACATTACCTTCTTCTACAAATAATGTAACAGTTTTCAAAATTTTTTCCAGAGTCAAAAAAATAGTCAATTGTTGAGGAAGCTGGTCCACTATGCCAGGTTGGATTACTCGGGATATCACCCCTAATATTCCCATTGAGCATCCGCTAGTCCCAACTCTTCATAAATTGTACCCAAGTTATACCATTATGTGTTTGATGGCGTTTTTTCCCTGTGACTTGATCTTTTGTCGTCAGACATTGGGAGTTTAAATCTCCTGCTATTAACACTTCATCCATTGGATAGAGAGAGAATATATCCACCAGCAAATCAGAAAGTTTTGTTAGGAAGTCCAGAAGGGTTCCAATATAGGTTTACCAGAATCCAATTCTGACCCCTATTTGGGGCTTTAAACTCCATCCTCACCATCAAAATACCTTGTTCCCCATTTGATAGTAGCCTAGATTCATAGTAAGCACTATTTTTACAACTTGTCAATAGACCCCCCAGACGGTCTCCCTCCTTCCGACACTTCTGCCAGTTGTTGGAACGTTGTAAATTCATCTATTCCGATTAAACATGTCAGCCAATTTTCCTGATGTAAAATCAAATCAAAAGATCCAAAATAATTTGATTTTCTTGCTTCTAAGAGAAAAGAGTTATTACCTTGAAGTGTTTTTTTGCTAGAGACTCTTCTGTTGAATACCCATTCTAAGGAGAACTTGTGTGATTATCTCTGGAACCAAATCCCAAGTAGCCGTTGAACCTGAAGCCGTACTGTTGATATTATTTTGGGTTTGATTACAAAGCTGATTTCCTTTCAACTGGGGAGATATATTCATTAACATCGGGCATATTTTCGAGACATTATAACCTCTATTTCCCCAAGCTTCTGTCTCCCCCAGAATGGATTCCAAAACCAGATTTGATTTTAATAATAATTCAACAGTATTTGTGTCTAAAGAGGAGAGAAATTTTACTACTTCAATATCTGTAACGCTCACCTGATTCCCGTAGAGGCGCCGGTCTTGACTGGGCGTATACCGTATCTTCAAAGCTGATGTGTAACACACGGCTGGCTCTTTGGGCTGGACCTCTGAGCACTGTATGTCTGGCTCGAAGGGTAAGATGTCTGCAGATAGAAAATGTGGGATTAATGAACTGGGTTATTGAATGTCTCTCTCTTCTTCCCTTTCTCTTCTCCTGTAGAACCCCAAAGGTTAACGCTCTCACCTTAGGTAAGTGAACGCTGTGCTCTCCATCTGCCTCGAGGAAGGGTGCTGTAACCAGTTTCTTCACTGGATAAGGGGAGCAGGCCTCTTGACTTCAGAGGACTGCTGTCCGTCGTTTACTGCACGAACGGTAAGTTTCGAGTAATTCTAATGTCTTTAAAGTCTTTAGTAATGATGTCTCTTGTTTTGCAGGGTTCCGGCGATGGCGGATGGCGGGCTGAAGTGAGTTGAAGATGGAGCCCGTGTGATGAATAGAAGCGCCTGGAAGCACGTACGTAAGCGCTTGTTGCCTGCTTCACGATGCGCTCCAACTGTCTTTTTATTTTGCAGGTACAAGTTCGGGGCGGCTGCAGGGTGCCGGAATACCCACTGGGTTAGATGTGGAAAGGAGTAATGGCACGTGAGTATTAAAGTTCCCCAATGTCTTTAAACGCACCTTGTTTTGTCTTTCAGATGCGGGATGCAGCGCCGAAGGCCTCCGGAGTGTGCGAAGAGTTGGTAAGCTTTTGTCTTTCAGATGCCGGAATGCAGTGTGAAGACCTCCGGAGCGCACGAAGAGTAGGTAAGCCTTTGTCTTTCAGATGCCGGAATGCAGCGCGAGGCGTTGGTGACAGCCGATGGACCAGGTAAGTGAAGAGCTGTCACTGAAGACCGTAATGCTAACCTGTTCTTTCTTGTCTTTATAGGTGTTGCTGAAGACTGGATTCAGAATGGTAAGCCTTTTTCCTTAGGCCCAGGATCAGATGCAGAAGACACGATTAGCGTTCTGCTGCTGAGGATGCAGAATAACGCAAAGCAAGATTCATCCATCGGGTGTGGTTTAAATAGCCTCCTGTAGTGCTTAGGTGTCTCCTTCCACAGCCACGCCTAGGTAAGAAAAGAGTTCCTGCTTTCCAGAAGAGTTCCAGTGTTCTGAATCTAGGGAGTGGCTCCTGCCCCACCCAACAGGAAAAGTAGTTCCAAACAGAAGAGGATCAGAGACTCAACTGGCAGGCAAGTAAGCAGCATGGTCTGCTGCAGGTAAGTCCACCCAAGCATTATGAGCCCGGCGCTTCCAGCGCTGGGACTGGGCATATTTATGAGCCTGGTGCCACTGGCGCCAGGACTGGGTCCAAAAGGTCCCAATTGGGACTGGTTGGCACTCGGAACCTGGGTTATGGATCTGCTTCCAAGGGAGTTGGGAAAACCCTGATCTTTTGGAAGCAGAGATCATGACAATATCATCTGAGGAGAATTATTTCAAACCTGGGATTCATTTAATTTCTGATAGGATCCTGGATCGATTCAACGGATCCCTCATTTGGGAAATTGGCAACAGTCTTGATATATATACTTTTAGATCTTTCAACTGATTTGAATTATTTGAACTTTTATTATACGTTTGGCTATGGCTCCAACTGAGGATAGCATGTGTTTCTTTGGTTCAGACCCCTCACCAAAACAAGGAGGGTTTTGGACGACTTCTTTAATGCCGCCAGACACCGGGTTCACCAGAGCTGCTAGATGTAAACCTACATTAGTCCCTGCTATTGGTATACCGCTGCTTCTGGCAGGAGTTAGGCCCATTCCCCCAGGGCCTGTGTTTTGAGGTTGTTTAGTTTTTAGAAAAATTGGGGCTTTCTTTATTGCAGGATTCACCATTTTTGTTTTGGGGCAATGCGCTTTGGGGGTTCCATTAAGTCTGTTTGAATGCCCACTGTTTTGTTCAAATCCACCCCAGGGATCTCTTTAGTTTGTTTCTTGTCTTTTTCATTATTATTTTTTTTCTGTTTTATTCCCTTTCCTTTCTTTGGTGGAATCACTTTTTCTTCTAGTCCCACCTTCCCAGCCTTTGCCTTAAGAGTCTTCATAAAACGATTAGTATCAGTTGTCAGATGTTCCCTCTTAGCTTTACACTTTCCTTTCAACACCTCCGATGATTTTAGCACCTCTTCCATTGCCATTTTCTTCTTTTTCGCTTTACCTGACAATTTCTTTTTTATTTTTTTTCCCTCCTCACCCCGCTCCTCACAGTTTATAGACATCTTTCAAGGAGGCTCTGAAGCAGATTCTTTATATGTTACATCTAAATCTATCACCTGTGCCATTCGGAGAAATTCCTCCATTACTGATGCAGCCCAGCCAGGGGTGAATCATCAAGCAATGGCTCAGGGGCCATCATAGGTTGCTCCAAGTTGCAGCTCTCCTCGTTCACCTTTGAAGGTGACTGAGTTCTTCAATAATGCATGTAAGTCTGTTTTCATCAGGGCATGTTTATCTGAAAGTTGGTCCAGTTTCATAGCATGATCTCTTGACATTTTCCGAAAGTTCCTTTTGGATCACTCCCATAACCTCATTGACGGCTGTTTTCATTGCTGTTGCCATTATATCATTCAATTCCAATTCCTTCTATATTTTTAACAGTATACCTGTATGTTGCTGTGCTTCAAACTTAATAGATTCGAAAGACCTTCACTAGTGAGCTTAAAACAAAGTTCACATCAGTAATTGTTGGAGGAATTAAGGTTGGATTTGGATCGATTTTCCTTGGTTGCTGGATATTTGCAAAAAAGTCTGCAGACCTAGTGGGTTCATAGAGTGGCTTTGTTTTCCAAGTTACCTTGTTGTTCCTCCGGTATTTTATTTAGCTCATATGATACCTTCACTGGTGTTTACATTTCTAATTCCAACAGCTCTTCATTGCAGGGGTCTATCCCAGTTGTAGGGGCTGGCGCAATTACCTCATTTAATTCATTTATTGGAAGATCCGCTAAAGAGCAGGTAGTTGTTGGCTTTATGCCTTGAGAGAAATGGGTTAATATTGCATTTTTCATTGTAGTAGTTCTCAGAGTATACTCTAAGTTGGTGGGCAGTGAATCACAAATTGGATGATTAACTGGTGTCGAAATTTGCACTTCTTGGGGGGACACAGAGGTTGAGGGTATTTGATTATCGAGAGAAAACACGCTTGGCGGTGGACAAAGTATGCCTCCACCTGTCTTATAGCGTTTCAAAAAGGATCTACTTTGCATACATCGTAGGCTCTCGTCCTGATCCTTACCCATGCCCTCAGTTTTCTTTTTTGACTGGATATCATCAGGATTGCCTGAACTACGCATATTATACATTGTGCAGCTGCCTCCCAATTATTGGTAGTTCTGTTCCGGCGCACCGTCCTTGGGTCAAAGGCTCAATGGCCTGCAGTCCCCAAGAGACTAGTACACAACCGGAAAAAAATGTGTATATAGGCGCCACTTTTTATCAACCCCAGATATCTACCGTCCAGTGGTACCGTGATAAGGGGAATATAAGATTCATATACACCTTACATGACATTCATTGAATACGGCCTTATAGAATCTAGGCAAGACCGTGAGCATTAATCAGTACCTTTTATCCCAGTCAGAAGACGAGCGCTGTAGACGTGCACGAACAACTTCATTTGAGGCTTTCTTCCCCCGTCCAGCGCACAGCAAAAAGCCTCAGAAATGCGTGCCCTTTACGTGCACGGACTTCACGCAGCAAGGGCATTGATGTCCTGGTTAAATCCACTTCCTGGTTTGATGGAAGGGCGGAGCTACAGTCTCGTAGCTCTTAAGGGAGCTGCACCTGTTTCAGGTACAAGAGTTCTTCTTGGGCAGTTGCAGGCAATTGCAGGATTCCTGGTCTGGGACACAAGCACTCCGCTCCACTCGTGCTCCCAAGTACTCCCAGGTAAGTTACAGTCTCACCAGTATCAGCAGCCACAATATCGCACAGCACAGCCAAACAGCCTTGAAAATGCGCGCCCTTTACGTGCACGGGCTTCACCCTTCTACTCGAGGGGGGTGTTGGAGAAGACGGGGCCACCATTCAGGTTCCCTCGACTCAATGGGTGTTTTTTGAAAATAGTACACGTCACTTTGGCACCCTCCCTTGAGGTCTAAGTGTCATGAAAGTGGTACTTGGACACCATCTGTATGGCATCGGTGTCTTGCGTACCTCGTACCACCCTGCCTGCTTTATTGTTTTACCTCAACTAATGTTATGTGTGGTGTAACTGAAATATCTTCTGTAGGAATGACTTGGATTCGATTGGTGTGTGAGTGAGGTTAAGCTACGTAGAACATGTAGATGTCATTTCTGTGAATGCACTTTTCTAGCATCGCAGAAATGATTAGCATGTTAGAGGGTGTGTATTTAGTGTGGGTAAGGTTGCACACATGAATGTTTCAACGTACTTGCTATGGGCATACTCAAGGTTGGTCGACAGCGCCTGTAGGCCAGGTAGCCAAGTGAGCCAATGTGCACTTGCTATCAGTGTCTAGATACGATTGCAGACACGTGACATTTGAATTCAGACAATTTATATGCAATTGCTGAAAAATGATGTGAAAGATATTGCCTAGAGACACGGTTGCTTTTCGAACAGATGTCCACTTGCTGTGAGTGTGCAGATACGATTGGTGGCACATGAGATTTGAATTCACACAGTTCATATGCAAGTGCTGGAAAATGATATACAAGATATGGCTAGAGACAGTTGCATTGTGAGTAGATGTCCACATGCTATAAGTATGTAGGTACGCTTGCTCTGGCGCAAGTGGTTTGTTAGAGGTGCGACTGCTGAAATGGATGCCTACTGACTACAGACACGAAAGGTGTATGAATGGCCAGTCATACGGTGGGTGCCTTGTCGTGGCATCACTGCTCACAATGAGGTTCCTCCTAGTGCTAAACAAGGTGGTTCCTCCGTGTGCTAATTTCCACCTTGCCTGTCCCACTGCATTGTGACCTGCATTGAGACCTGGATGTATGAGAAGTGTGAGCAAAGGTGCATGTGAATGGGCTTACTGACAGCACTTTACTCTTTACTGAGAGCACTAAAGAGCAAAGATTTACCAAATCTCACTCAGGTACGACAATCACGCATACGAGGTCTGCCTCTCATTGGGAAACCTGTGGGAACGCGGGAAGGTAGGCCATATGTTGTTGGTGGTGTGTTTCGGTGGGTGACCAGAGTGAACTGTGACAATTGTGTTTCTTTTCAGAGACATTTCTCTCTGCCCACCCACCAAAACACACCGCCAACAGATGTTCTACCTTCCAGCGTTTCCACAGGTGTCCCGATGAAAACGGTACCTCACATGTGTGGGTGCACCTACCTGTGCGCAAAGGGAAAAGGCAAACCCACTGGTAATCCCAAGCCCCAACCCGTCAACCAGCAGCGACTGACAAGGTAAGGAAGGTGCGGGCAAGGGTAACAGCCATTACTGCTCCTTATTTAACTCCATCCTCTCTTATTACTCCTATTGGCTAAGTTTGCAGTCTGCTGCACTTCGCAGTTGTACGTTATTCATATCTGGCATTAGGTGAATTGTCGTAGTTAGCCATCAGGGCTTTTTCCCATTTATAAAGTCAAATTAACAAAAGAATGTCCTTGTTGGCGGGAGGAGCGACGCTAAACTAATTGGGAGAAAAAGTGTAGTATGTCATTCCTTGTGGCGTTTGTACAGCACACACACTGTTGTATTTGAAAATTAGGCTTTTCCCTCTATTGCGCCATCTAGGATATTATTTTCACTTTATCCAGACAACTCACTTCTAGGTGTCTTGGTTTTATGTCGTATGCTGTAACCTAAGCTTTTCCCTTTACCCTGTACACTTGATTCTAGATTGTGGCATTGCTGTTTATTGTAGTTTGTTGTTGTGCACTGCAGTTCCCCCTCGCTCCCCCTCCTCCTTTCCGTGCTCTCCCTTCACGGTGCTTTCAATTTCCCCTATCTTATCTAACTTCTATCCTATCACCTATCCTATCTCTCGTTTGAAGGCTGGAAGGAAAAGGTTCAAGAAGGATCTCCTGGTCTCCAATCCAGGCCTGCCCATTGCTGACACTCATGTCAATGTTTCTTCCAGGCAGACATCCTCTTTGTCGTTCCCTCTCCGGACCTTTGGATTCCCCCATATGGTCTCAGTGCTCTCCCCCTGCTCTTCCTCTCCCGTTAATGGGAATACCCATTGGGAAGTACCCTTGCATATTTTCTTTTCTCTAGGGCCATTATTAATGTCTACCTAAATGGCACTGTCATGGTATCTCTGCCCAACCTCCACATTCCTGATAGAGGTCTTCCATCTCTAAACAACTTCCTTCCTTCTCCTACCACTCCTCCTGAGGCACCGACGGGTGTACCACATTCCTGTACCCCTCTTCGGAAGACCTACAAAAGTGGCTACCTGTTCCACTTAGCTGCCCTCAACTCTCGTCTCTGCCGTCATACACTCCTCTGATATCTGCCACTTCCTTGAAGACCTCAACGTCCTTGCTCTCACCAAGTCGTGGTTTACGGCCAGCTCTGTCACAGGTTTTGACACTCTACTCCCAGAGGGCTACAAGATCCTCTATAAGCCGAGGACTAACTGCCCAGTAAGGGGCAGAGGGGCCGTGTTCTTCCCTGAATGGGTCCCTGCTCCTATCATACCCACTCAATCCTACTCCTCCTTTGAATACCTCCTCTGCAGGCTTCGTGTCTCTTCTGACCTCTCTCTGACTCTGGCCACCATCTACAGGCCCTCTGGCCCCGTCTCCATCTTCCTCTTAGAGGGGTCTGACCTTGCCCCTTTTCTCCTGGCCTCCACCTTTAAGCTTCTCCTCTTCTGAGACTTCAATATTCACCTTGACTCCCCTGATGCGGCCTTTGGACTCTCCCACGTCCTCTGCCTCTTTTCCTCTCAATTTTTCCTTACGGTCAGACACACTGTGCCGGACAAACCTTGGAAGCTCCCATCGCTGCAGACATCCCTAACTCCAAACCTCTCACTACCACTCTCTCCTGGTCTGATCATGCTCTCCTATCCTCTCACCTGGACCCTCAGGGTTCCCCCGGCTAAGCCCCGGCTAAGCCCCGCCTGCATTGCCAGCCTCCTTCTCCGCCATTCGACCTATGAAGCGAGTGTCAGTTGCTGCTTTTGCTGCCACCTTCGTTCCCCTTCCAACTCCGGCCTCCAACTCCCACTCTAACACAGCCCTTACTAACCTTCAACTCTCCATCTCCGAGGGGGCGCTGACGGACGCCAACGGAAAATGGCCGCCCGATAGAGTATCTGCACCGTGTAAAATACATCCTGCTGAATTTCCTGTGTATCCAGAGAACGTTTATTTGAGTGCCATGGTGGGAGAGTAAGCTGAGGCGCTGGATATCGGTGGATTCCCCTGGGACGAAAAACTAGCCAGTAAATACTGAGTAAACCCGTGGCGAAGACCCGGCAGGCTACCCGAGTGAGAAGTGTTTGCGAGGCCTGCTGCCCCTCCCCCACCCGCTGCATGTCTGCTATCATCCGGAACGGGCAGAGCAGGCGTGTATGACCCAGAGAGGAGGCATAGGTGCAGAGGTGAAGAACAGTGGAGCTTCGATAGAGGTGCCTGAACACTGTGACAGGCGGTGAAGGTTTAACACAGTCATCTGGAGCTGGCTGCAAGCACTGATTGTGTGGAGGCCCAGAGTCTGAGTGGCAGTGAGGGCGGGCATCCCCTCCCCGGCAGCTGCCGTGTGAGCGAGCGGCTAGCCGGACAGCCGAGGGCAGGCCCCCCCCGCTCTTCAAGTACGATCCTGAAGGTACGTGGGCGAGGCAGAGATACAGAGGCATACGAGACAAGCTTGGTGGGAGCCCTTGCTGACAACGCAAGGCTAACATATAAGCAGAGCCTGGGCGGTGTAAGAGGGGGTGGTGCTGCGAGTCTACAACTCCCCCCACGGTGCATAGACATCCCCCCCTTCTTTGACAATCTACGGATCGTAAAAACAGAACTGCCACAGTGAGTGGCCCCGAGCGTAGAGAGTGGTGAAGGAAGCCCCACGATATACCACAGCGGGTGACAAGCCCACGGTGATAATAAGACTGAGACAACATATGTGGAAAGGTACCGAGTGGCACCACAGCGATTTACTGCACCATAAACCGACACCCATCAGTACCATTGCGTGATAAAAGTGGAGCCAAATAGTGCCCCAACACAGGTCGGATATATCACACCAGAGCCCAGCTTGGGGGTAGAGGCCAAGTGAACACGCAGCCCACGCTCAGCATGCCTAGAAGCAATAAAGCTAGCAGAAAGGGACCCATGAACACTTTCACTTACGTCCCCATGGGGGACCAAAACGCTGCAGAATCACGGGCTGCCACACTAGAGCTGCACAGTCCTAGAGGTGAATCACCAGATCCCTATATGGTGGCACTACAAGCAGGATTTGCCGCAGTCAATACCAAACTGGATGAAATGGGAAGCACTATCTCGTCCATTAAAGCAGACCTTCATCAGGTGAACGCACGTCTACTGGAAAAAGAGAACCGGATAAGCACCGTCGAGGACACTGTGGTAAACCACAGCAAGGATATGGAGAATCAAAAAGAACCTGAAATTAGTCCAAGGATTTGGAATCTAGGTCCCGCCGTAACAATATTAGGGTGGTCGGGCTGGCAGAAAAACAAATGAACGTTCCAATGGAGGTGTATATGGAAAAAGTAATCCGGGCAGTAATCCCGGACGCACAGCTATCGCAGCAGTTCCTGATTGAGAGAGCCCATCGAGCCCCGACGGCTCCCCCGAAACCAGGTCCACCGCCACACACAGTGATTGCCCACCTCCTCAATTACTGCAAGAGGGATATGATCCTATGCTTGTCTCGACGGAAAGGTACCCTGACATATGACTCCACCAGGATACATATCTACCCTGACGTTTCAAATGGGGTGCAAGCTGCTCGGCACAATTTCGATCAATCAAGAGAGCTCTCAGGGCACAATCTATCCCTATATGCAATGATGTGCCCCGCCATGCTACGTCTGCAATATGCTGGGAAAACATTTTTTTGTGTCACCGGACGAGGCAATGGGGTACATCGAGCGGAATATGCCCCAACGGACAAGGACCAAGTACCCGGACCAAGCAAATGAAAACATACTGGGAACTCGAGAATACAAAATGAGCTAAAACTCATGGTACATGAAGCTACAGGTGCGGCGGCTCATAAGGTGGTCTAGTTGGCACACGGAAAAGGGCAGAATAACCGTGCAGAGCCGCCCAATTTTTCAAGGTTGAAGTTTAATGAGTGGTTTACACTGTCAAGTTGGGGAAATGGTTTAAGGGAGTTTGGCCAGTTGCCCATGGGGTGAAGAGGATGAGACATTTTATGGTATATGGATCAGAATCATACAGGCTGATATGGGAATTGGAGGTAAACCGGAATGGGAATGGAAAGGTATATATAAAAACACTGATGAGTGTGGTGTACGTAATAAGGCACTTCAAGAGTTGAGTGGGAAACTGCGACATACCCATGACACCAATATTAAGGCTACCAGAAAT
Source organism: Ambystoma mexicanum (assembly GCF_040938575.1). Lineage (NCBI taxonomy): Eukaryota > Metazoa > Chordata > Amphibia > Caudata > Ambystomatidae > Ambystoma > Ambystoma mexicanum. The sequence continues at coordinate 1,566,365,770 of NC_090937.1, read as the reverse complement.
GCAAGAAATTAGGCTGCTCACTTGGAACGTACGGGGACTGTCACACCTGATAAAAGCAAGGAAGATACTTCCGTATGCAACTCGACACAAGATCGACGTACTATTACTGCAAGAGACGCATGCCACTAAGAAGGTTACAGATGGATTTGCACGAAAGTAGCCACAAAGTACTCCTCACTGACGAGAGGAGTCCTTACAGTTGTACACAAGAGGGTTAACTTTCGGATGTCCAAAACACTTACAGATGAAGATGAACGCTACGTGATAATATGGGGCGTCTATACAACCGAATCATCATACTGGTCAATACGTATGGCCCTAACTTAGACAGCCCAGAGTTCTATCTCCGGAATAGTGGAACTAATATCGCCTCTGTGGACAGCAGCCGTGATACGGGGAGGGGACCTCAACTTAATTCTAGACCCCGAGCTGGACCGATCGACGGGGAACCGCAGGCTGCACACTAAAGCGGCACTGACACTGAAACAAGCTACGGCTACATTACCTCTGGCAGACGTATGGAGAGAGTTGCCCCCCCTTGAAAAGGATTACACATTCTACTTGGGGGTATATGGATCTAGCTCACGTATTGACTATTGGTTATGCTCTTCCGAGTTGATTTCAGAGGTGGAACAGAGCTCAACACTCCCCGGTCCTTCTGAGACTCACACCAAAAGATACAGAGCGCACCACCCGCACTTGGCGCATGCCCCCTGAGCTACTGAAGGATGAGTCAGTGATCGAAACACTTAGAATTGAAATAGAGGGCTTTTTTGCGCGCAATTCAGGCACAGTACTGACCCAGAGTCTCGTTTGGGAAACATTCAAAGTGTGGCTGAGAGGCCAGTTGATGGGGACAGCCTATGGAGCCCCAAGAGAAATCAGGTAGGACTTAGGCCAGACTGAACATGAACTGAGGGTACTTGAGATCCAGCAACCAGTGAGCACAGGTAAAAAGAACTTACAAAAAATACAAGAACAATTGGAAAAATGTAAGACATTGGCAGAGAAATAGCTGTACTACATAATGCAACCTGCGAAGGCAAGGAAGTATGGGTAGGGAAACAAGGCGAGTAAGACAATGGCAACCCTTATCAGAACAGAACAGGGATTGAGACATATTACCAGTATTCGTGACTCAGCAGGGATAGTACAGACAGCCTGAAGTACAATTAACGAAAAATTCAAAATATTATATGCCAAATTGTATGCCAATGCGGATACAGTGACCCCAGGAGAACTCCAACCCTACATGGGTTCATTTCTAGTGCCCAAATTGGGGGAAACGGAAAGGTCATTGCTGGAACTCCCATTGACTGCTGAGGAGATTAAACAAACCATCTCGGATCTGCACGCTGGATCGGACGGTATCCCGCTTGAACTATGCAAGGTATACAAGTCGGAGATGGCCCTGAAATTGCTGGAAATCTGGGAATAGGCGCTCGAGAGGGAGAGTTACCGAGTAACATGAGGCGATAACAGTCTTGTTAAAGCCCCATAAACCTCACCAAGACCCATCATCCTATTGTCCATTGTCACTGATCAACTCGGACGCAAAAATCTACATTAAGACAATAGCAAATCGCCTGATCCCGTACATGAACAAACTAATCCACATGGACCAAACGGGATTCGTCCCGACCCGATCGGCAGCACTGAATTTGAGGAGATTCTTCGCGATCACTTCACAACTGGACCCGAATGCTAAGGCAGTGGCAATTACTCTAGACGCAGAAAAAGCAGTTGACTCGGTGTCATGGAATTATATGTTTGCAATGCTGGGCAAATTGGGGTTTGGGAAGATGGTTATGGGCTATATTTGTTTTGTATTATTCGTATTTATATAGCGCACAACAGCCCGGGGACATCGTGGCACTTGTTACAGTACAAAGCTTAGTTACTTAGTTACATGGTCATTAGCAATATATATACAGGTTCCAATATAGTTACATAGTCATTAGCAGTATATGGGATACATTACTCACCGTAATCGTATTTCTGATGCTTGTATCTGCTTAGATTCACATGCTGTGCATAGGCCGACATCTAGTGGAAGCTGCGGAGTATTACAGTTTGTTTTTCGAAAATCGAAAATGGGCGTCGACACAGGGCGTGCCAGTAATACTATCCCTAGTGTGACGTCCACTGTACCCATGATCCCTCACGCGTCTAGGATCCCCAGATTGTGTTTTTCCTGACATGAGGTAGCATGAGGAGTAGCGTGAGTACAGATAGTCCAAGCAGATAGACAGAAAGGTAAGACTACAAGCAACCATGCGCCTTCTCTCGGAGGGGAGGAAGGGTGGGTCGCATGTGAATCTAAGCAGATACAAGCATCAGAAATACGATTACGGTGAGTAATGTATCCCTTCTGAGGCTTGTGGAATCTGCTTACATCACATGCTGTGCATAGATTAGCGAGCAGTACCAGAAGAAGGAGGTGGGATGTGAGAAGGGTCATGAGCAAACAGGTGTCTTAGAACCGCTTGTCCCACTTGTGTATCTGTCTTGGAGTGAGTGTCAATGCAGTAATGCTGAGTAAAAGTGTGAATAGAGCTCCAAGTAGCTGCTTTGCAAATGGTGTCGAGGGGAACATTTGCAATGAAAGCCAGAGTGGCCCCAATGCCTCTGGTAGAGTGGGCCCTTGGCGTAAAAGGCAGAGTCTTTTCAGAAAGAGAGTAACACAGCTGTATACAGTTGATAATCCACTTAGAGATAGCGCCCTTAGAGACGCGATCCCCCTCTCTGCCTGTAGCTACGGAGACAAACAGTTGATCTGTTTTCCTTAGCGGTCTGGTTTTATTTACATAGTATAAGACCGCCCTACGCACATCTAGGGTGTGTAGTTTCACCTCAGCCGAGCTTTGTGGGTTTTGGAAGAAAGCCGGAAGCTCGATGGACTGGTTTACATGGAACTTGGATATGAATTTTGGTGAGAACCTAGGGTGTGTGCGTAAAACCAGTTTGTCCTTGTGGATAGTAAAGAAAGGATCTTGCACTGACAGAGCCTGAATTTCACTGACCCTTCTTATGGAGGTAATGGCTACTAAGAAGGCCGTTTTATAAGTCAGGTGTTTGAGACTACGTTTATGCATGGGTTCGAAGGGGGGGCCCATGAGCTTAGCTAGCACCACGTTGAGGTCCCATCCTGGCGGTGGGTTCGAAATAGGAGGGTGAAGTCTCTTTACTCCTTCCATGAAGGCTTTAACCACTGGTACTTTCCACCACGAGACCCTGTTATGGGATGTGGTGTAAGCCGAGAGGGCTGCCAGGTGTACTTTCAGAGAGTTAAAAACCAACCCTGCATCCAGCAGGTGGAGCATGTATGTTACAACGTTGGAAGGAGTGCAATCAACCGGGTTGATTTGTTTATTCTGGCACCAGATAACGAATCTTTTCCACTTGTCAAAGTAACAGTGTCTTGTATTTGGTTTCCTGGACTCTTTTAGAATGTCCATACACCTCTGTGGTAATTTGAGATGTCCAAACTCTATGACTTCAGGAGCCATGGTGCTAGGTACATAGAGTTGGGTTCCTGATGCACTGTTTGACCTTGTTGTTGGGACAGAAGGTTGTACCAGGCTGGGAGTCTGATGGGCTCGCACACCGCCATCCTGCGTAGGTGTGGAAACCATGGTTGTCTCGCCCACATGGGAGCAACTAGGATGAGCGTCATTGATTCCTTGTTCATCTTGTACACCACCTTCCTGATGAGAGGAGTTGGTGGAAAAGCGTACGCAAACATCCCTGACCAGTTCATCCACAGGGCATTCCCCTGGGAGTCCGTTTGGGGGAACCTGGATGCAAATCCTGGGCATTGTTTGTTTTCGCTTGTGGCGAATAGGTCTATAGTGGGGAAACCCCACTGAGAGAAGAGATCTTCTACTACGTCTCTGTGAAGGACCCATTCGTGTTCTTCTGGGAGGGAGTCTCTGCTTAGAGCATCCGCTAGGGAATTGAGCTCCCCTGGAACATGTTGCGATGATAGGAAGATGTTCCGTCTGAGTGCCCATATCCATATTTTCTGGGCAAGCTTGGACAGATTTGGTGAACGAGTCCCTCCTTGCTTGTTCAGATAGAACATGGCTGTCGTGCTGTCCGTCCTGATCTGCACCGACAAGTTCAGTAAATGGGGCTCGAACGCCTGCAGCGCTCGGAATACTGCCAGAAGCTCTAGCAGATTGATGTGGTTCTTGGCTACTGAGTGAGACCAGAGACCCTGAGCTGTGTGGTGGAGATGGTGAGCTCCCCACCCAGTCAGGCATGCATCTGTAGTCACCACTGCCTGTACTTCGGGATCGTAAAAGGGTTTCCCCTTTGCGAGATTCTCTCTTGTCCACCAGTGTAGGCTCTGTACGAGTGTTGGCGAAACGACCACTAGATCGTCCCACTGACCACTTGCCTGAGACCACTGTTTCGCCAACCATTCCTGCATGGGACGCATGCGCAGACGCGCGTGGGGGACCAGGTAAATGCATGACGCCATCATGCCCAGTAACCGCATAGCTTTGCGTACTGTTATCTGTTGACCTGACTGATAATGCGGAATTTGCAGAAGTATATTCCGAATTCTTTCTTCCGAGGGGAAGGTCAATTCTTTCTGAGTATCTAGGATAGCTCCTAGAAACTGTTTTGAGGTGCTTGGCACCAGACTTGACTTTTTCTCGTTGATAGAGAAGCCTAATTCGTGGAGGAGGTCGATAGTCCTCTGAATGTTTGACCTGCAGATTCCTGGGGTTTCCCCCGTTATGAGCCAGTCGTCCAGATAAGGGTACACTGGGATTGCCTCCCTGCGTAGGTGTGCAGCTGCCACCGCCAGTAACTTGGTGAATACCCTTGGTGCTGAAGCTATCCCGAAGGGCAGTACCTTGAATTGGTAGTGGCGACTGTCCACCTTGAAGCGCAAGTACTTTCTGTGCGCCGGGAGCATGGAAATATGAAAATAGGCATCTTTCATATCCAAGGTTGCCATGTAATCCCCCTTTTTTAGGAGTGGGATTACCTCTTGTAGCGTGGTCATACGGAATTTTTGGGGCTTGACATACTTGTTGGCAGGCCGTAAGTCCAATACTGGGCGCATTGTTAAATCTTTCTTTGGCACAAGGAAGTAAGTTGAATAGATACCCTTGTTTACCTGGTGTCCTGGGACGAGTTCTATCGCGTCCTTTAGGAGCAGATTGTAGATTTCCTCGAGGAGGATCTTTTGATGTTCTAAAGAGTGGACTTTTTGTCTTGGAGGATGGTTTCGGGGACGTTGCAGTAGTTCTATACAGTATCCCTTGGATACCGTCGACAGCACCCATCTGTCGGAT